>NC_087355.1:48092857-49373214 GCF_030014295.1 Loxodonta africana | reverse complement strand
CAGCCGGACACCACCTAGTTGTACTGACTCAGTCTCTTGGAGGCTGTAGTAGTTGTGGTCCATTATTCCTTTGGACTAATCTTTCCCCTGTGTCTTAGGGTGGGTTCTCTAGAGAAGCAAAACCAGTAACAACAACAACAACAAAATATATATATATATATATATATAAATGTAAATATAAATTTATATCAAGGAAATGACTCACTCAATTGTAGAGGCTGGAACGTCCCAAGTCCGTGGATCAGGGTAGAGGCTTCTCTTGATTCATGTAGCCACTGGGGTTGGCCAACCCAAGATCAGCAGGTTGGAGAGCAGGGCCCCCACCCTTAGGCTGTGAAGGTCAACAAACCCCAAGATCTGCAGATAAGCTGATAGCGCAAGTCCCAAGAGCCAGAGGTCAAACAGACAAGAAGCAGCTGCAGGATCCAGAGTGAGCAGAAAAGCCTGAACATCCGCTTATATTTGGATGCATCCTACACCCTGAAGGAAACTCCCTTTCAACTGATTGGCTACTCACAGCAGATTCCATCATGGGAGTGATAACATATAAACACTGATAATCGTGGCCCAGCCAAGGTGACATACAATCTTAACCATCACACCTTGCATCTTTAGTTTTCTTCATTCTCCCTTGCTCCCAAAGGAGTGAGATTAGTGGAGTATCTTAGATGACTGTTCACAGGCTCTTGAGACCCCAGACGCTACTCACCAAAGTAGAATATAAAACATTTTCTTTATAAACTATGTTATGCCAGCTGAGCTAGGTGCAAACTCTGTCAGCGTTGCTGTTAGTCCCCCTCTGCCTCTGTTGCTTTTTTATAGCAACTAGTCATTTACTAGGATTCCCTGGGTATTGTAAGCAGTAAAGTGCTTGACTACTAGCTGAAAGATTGGCAGTCTGAACCCATCTAGAGGCACTTGGAAGACAGGTCTGGCAATCTGCTTCTGTAAGGTCGCAGCCTTCAAAACGCTATAGAGCAGTTCTACTCTGTGCGCATGGCATCTCCATGAATTGGAATTGATTTGACAGCAACTAACAACAACGAAAGTCATTTGCTTTTTTTCACTATCTATGTATCCTTCTTGAAATCTAAATACGGTCCTACTTCACTTTTTGTGTTGGTGCTTGCTAATGCCCCAGTTCTTACTTTTATAGTTATTTTAGTAGTGTTAATTGTCTTTGATACCATACCCTGTGTATGAGATCTGTTCCTTGGTGTGGACCTCTAGACACTGGACTCTTTGTCTTCATCTGTCTTACCCATCTGTTACGTGGGCTTGTCTAGTACAAAAAAAAAAAAAAATTTTTTTTTTTGCTGCAAATGAATTTTCCTGTCATTATACTCACTGCAGTTAATTCGCATGTGGTTTGTGGTTGTAAAATTTTGCTAACAATTTTAACCCTTGTAAATCTAAAAAAATAATGTAAAGACATGATCAATGAAATAATCATTTTTTGTGATTACCTTGAAATTGCTAATAAAAATAATAAAATAAAGGTTGAGAGCATGGTCATATTGGTGCTCAAGTAGACTCAGAGACAGATGTTTCCTTTACACAGAATAGTCATGTTAGGACCTGAGAGCTTAAACTTAGTTCACTTGATTTTATGTCTGTCTGTCTATCATCTATCTGTCTGTCTGTCTGTCTCTCTATCTGATCTATCTATGTATCTGGTCCATCTGATCTAATCTATCTATCTCAACTACTTTAATAGTAAACTTTCTCGGAGGAATGGACAGATTCGATTATTTTATTAGAAACATTCCTTTTGAATCTTGATTTACTTTGTATAATTTACATACATTAAGCCTGTTACCACTATAGAAAGGAAACAAAATTAGGTGATGGTTGAGAGAGTTGACAGTGGGTCTCTTAGATTTTTTACTTGTTTTGAAGAAGAAGAATGACACTTGGCAAACTGTAATTAATATACTTTTTGTGAAATTATGCTTGTCTTTGAAAGAAACCTTTTTAGGCATGTAGAATTTTTTACTTCTAATTATTGACTGTTGTCTATTTTTGATCAAATATTTCCTAAAATTAAAGGTACAGGAGCTAACAAATCTGATTGTCAAATACTGAACTGCTGTTATATCTTGCCTCCCTTCTACCTGTACAGTTTCATAATTGGCTACTGTTCTATCACACGCTTCAGACTCCAGCCTCGAAATAAGAGCTGACTCCCAGGTTAAGACCTAGATTTATATTTTGGTGTTGTTGCACGTTATTGCCTCATCCTCTCCCCCATATCTGAGTGCTCTCCTAGCCCGTGTCTTTGTCTAGTGAATTTGTACATGTGAAGGCCCAGTTTAAATATCATCTTCTTTTTGAAACTTTCCATATTTTCTCAGGTAGTTTGTTGTCTATCAGTAATTGGTTGATTATTAATTAGGTAAATCTTTACTGCATATTCACTCTGGCATAAAGAAAGATTACAACAAATGTTAGCTGCTAGTAGGGTGGCTGAACGTCTTTCATATGGCTATTTGGTTTCCTTTTTGTGAGTTGTCTGTTACATTCTTTGCCTTTTTTCTTGTTGGCTTTTTTTCTTAAGAGTTTGCAGGGCTGCTTGAGAGTTTGCTAACAACTATATGAGCACTTCACATATTTTAAAAGTCTCAAAATTAATGATATGATTGTTGCATGGCTATTAAAGGAGGAGCTTGAAAACCACTTTTAGAGGTTTTATATCCTGAGTTGTATGAAGACATAGAACTAAGTTTGGGGTTTAAGTAGGCATTTTCTAGTGAGAGGACCAGGAAGCTGAGCGTCTAAAGGTAGCTGCTTAATGTCGGGCGGGTCGCAGAGTTGGCAGTTGAGCTGGTAATGAATGATAATTGTGGTAATGGTAGTAGTACTAGAGGTACAACTGGAGGATGAAGGTGAAACTCTTCCATATTCTAGTAGATGATAAGTATTTTCTCTGAGTCTGCTGGTTGCATTATGAGTAAAAACCACTATTCAATATTCATTGAATTCTTTCAGTTTTTAAGTATTGGGGATCTATATAGAAGTGTGTGAGTTAATTCCTGATTGCTGTAATTAGAGGCTTAAGTGCTGGTATCATATAAACTTTGTAACTGACTTTTGACACTATTCTGAACCACCTTTTAAGCTTGGTGAAACTTATTTGTAGATAACCCAGCTGTGGTCTTCTGGACTTGCAAATCATTTAATTATATTTTATTATTCAGCTTTTAGTGTTTAGGAGAAGAGTGGTTGCCTTCCCCAGCTGTAAGCTCCTCAAGGTCAGGAATTTGTATGTATTCATCTCGGAAATATCCCAATTGCCTGGAGCAGCTCCTGGCACATAGCAAGCCCTTGATAAATGTTTATTGAACTGAATCAGGATCAGTTTATTGACAGCTTATCCTGTGACTATATGATGACTATATTTATTCAATATTGTATTTTTGTGAGTGAGTTTAACTTGTATGGTTACTACTGTTTAGTGTTAATTACTGAATAGATATTGTCATTTACCAAAGAAAGGCCATAACAGTTGTGTTTACTAGTAACCTTGGTTTGTGTGAAATACCAGGATCCATTACATTAGTTCCCTGATTTTTATAGAAGTTATATAGATGTGGGTGTTTGCATACTTTTTGCTTATCTTTACAAATGTGTATCTTGACAACTTTAGCCATAGGCCTCTTTTGGCTGATGAAAAAGAAACCTGCCTTTTTGTTGTTACTGTTAGTATAAGTTAATGTAAGCATTATTGTTTTATTTTATTAAAATTTTTTTATGGTGTTCTAGGTGAAAGTTTACAGCACAAATCAATTCTTCATTCAAAAATTTATACACAGATTGTTTTGTGACATTGGTTGCAATCCCTGCAATATGGCAGCACTCTCCCCCTTTCTCTTTATACTCCAGGCTCCATGTGTTCATTTGTTCAGGTTTCCTGTCCCTTCCTGCCTTTTCATCTTTACTTTTGGGTAGGTGTTGCCAATTTGGTTTCATATATTTGATTGAACTAAGAAGCGTGTTCCTCAGGTGTGTTATTGTTTGTTTTATAGGCTTGTCTGATCTTTGGCTGAAAGGTAGACTTTGAGAGTGGCTCCAGTTCTGAGTTAGCAGGGTGTCTGGGGGCCATAGTTTTGTGGGTTCCTCCAGTCTCTATCAGACTAAGAAATCTAGTCTCTTTTGCAGCTTTGAAATTTGTTGTACATTTTTCTCCCACTCTGTCCAGGTCCCTCTATTGTGATTCCCTGTAAGAGCAGTTGGTGGTGGTAGCAGGGCATCATCTAGTTGTTCTGGGCTCAGGCTGGTGCAGGCTGAGATTCATGTGGTCCGTTAGTCCTTTGGACTGATATTTTTCTTGTGTCTTTGATTTTCTTCATTCTTCTTTGCCCTGGGTGGGATGGGACTAATAGATGTATTTTAGATGGCCACTCACAAGATTTTTAAGAGCCCCAAACACTACTCACTGAAGTAGGATTTTGAAAATTTCTTTATGAACTATGTTATGTCAGTTAACCTAGGTGATCATGTTCCCCAGCCCTCAGCCCCAGTAACTCGATCGCTGAAGGTGTTTGGATGTGTCTAGGAAGTGTCTGTGGCTTTGCCTTGGTCAAGTTGTACTGATTTACCCTATATTGTATGTTGTCTTTCCTTTCACCAGAGTTAATACTTATGTACTATCTAGTTAATGATTTCCCTACTCCACTCTTTTCCTCTCTTGTAACCAGCAAAGATTGTTTTTTTCTGTTTGTAAATCTTTTTTTTTAATTCATTAGGTAAAAGTTTACAGAGCTAATTAGTTTACCATTTGATAGTTTGTACGTAAAGTGTTCCATAACATTGGTTTCATTCCCCAAAATGTGTCAGAACTCTCCCCATTTCCATCCTTGGTTCCCTGTTTCTTTTCATCCTGATTTTCTGTCTCTTCTTGCCTTCTCATCTTTCCTTTTGGGCAAATGTCACCCTTTTGATCTCATATAATTCATTGTTCTAAGGAGCATGTTCCTCTTGTTATTGTTTATTTTATGGGCCTATCTGTGATTTGACTGGAAGGTGATATCATGGATTGAATTGTGTCCGCCATGTGTCAACTTGGTTAGGCCATGATTCCCAGTATTGTGTGATGGTCTACCATATTTTCATTTGATGAGATTTTCCTATGTGTTGTAAATCCTATTACTCTGTTAATAGAACGGATTAGCAGCATTACATTGCTGAGATCTACAAGATTAGGTAGTGTCTTAAGCCAGTCTCTTTTGAGATACATAAGAGAGATGCAAGCAGAGAGACATGCGGACCTCGTACCACTGAGAGAACAGCACCAGGAGCAGAGCGTGTCCTTTGGACCTGAGGTTCCTGTGCTGAGATGCTTCCAGACCAAGGGAAGACTAATGACAAGGACCTTCCTCCAGAGTCAACAGAGAAAAGCCTTCCACTGGAGCTGATACCCTGAATTTGGACTTGTAGCCTACTAAGCAAGCCTACTAGACTTTGAGAAAATAAATTTCTCTTTTTTTAAAGCCATCAACTTATGGTATTTCTGTAACAGCAGCACTAGATAACCAAGACAGGTGATCTCTGGGAAGGATGTCTTAGGGTCATAGTCTCAGGCCTTCTTCCAGTCTCTGTCACATCAGTAAGTATGGTCTTTTTTGTAGCCAGGCGTGTAGTTCTTCTGGTCTTAGGGTCGTGTAGGCTTCATGTGGTCCATTAGTCCTTTGGACTAATTGCTCCATTGAGTCTTTCGTTTTCTTTATTCTCCTTTGCTCTGGATAGGAAGAGACCAATAGTTGTGTCTTAGATGGCTGCTCGCAATGTTTTGAGACGCCAGACTGTATTCATCAAAGTAGGTTTTAAAACTTTTTGAACTATGATGTGCCAGTTGACGTAGATGACCCCTGAGCCTAGGAACTTTATCCTTCAGGGTGTGTTTGGTTGTGTCTAGTTGCTTTGACTGTGGCCCTTCTGTGTTCTGTTGTCTATATTAATATATAAGCAGTACCTACAGTTATGTGTTTTTTTTACCTACAGTTATGTATGTAGAAATATTCACCACCAAACCTATATCTGCAGGTGGTTGTGTTCCCTTATATCTTCTCACATCTCTTGGTGTGCCTGTCTGCCTATGTATCTGTTCTTAGTGTTTGTTAATATGAGTTGGAATCAACTCGAGGGCACACAACAACAACAACAATACTATTGTTGCAAGATTGTCTATGCTGTAGTAATTACTGTTGTTTCCCTTTATTCTTGCGTTCCTCTTGGTGTCTTTCTGTGCCTTAGTCCTGTTTTGCTGACCTCCCCCCAATAGTGTATTGCTTTTTCCTTTACCAATATTAACATGTGTCTTACATCTCTTTGGTAATTTTCCCTTCCTCCCCTCCATTCCTGGTAACTGCCAAGTAATTTTTTTTTTTTCTGCTCGTAAACCTTTTCTTGTTTCTTTATAATGGTGGTCTAACACAATATTTGCCCTTTTGTGGTTGACTTATTTCACTCAACATAATGTCCTCCAAATTCATTCAGATTGTGAGATGTTCTGCAGATTCGTCGTTATTCTTTCTCATTGCATAGTATTCCATAGTTTGCATGTACTACAGTTTGTTGATTTCCTTCATCCGTTGATGGGCACTTAGGTTGTTTCCATCTTTCTGCTACTGTGAATAATGCTGCAGTGAACATGGGTGTGCAAATGTCTGTTCATGTCATGGCTCTTATTTCTTTAGAGAATATGCCTAGGAGTAGGATTGCTGGGTCATGTAATATTTCTATTTCTGGCTTTTTAAGGAAGTGCCATACCATTTTCCATAGTGGTTATACCATTTTACATTCCCACCAGCAGTGCATAAGAGTTCAGGCTCCCCACAACCTCTCCAGCATTTGTTATTTTTGTTTTTTTGGGTTAGTGCCAGTAATACTGTGGTGAGATGGTATCTCATTGTTTTGAATTGCATCTCTCTAATGGCTAATGATCGTGAGCATTTCCTTATGGGTTTATTAGTCATCCAGATGTCCTCTTTGATGACGTGTCTGTTCCTATCCTTTGTTTTTTAATTGGACTGTTTGTCTTTTTTTTGTTGTTGAGGTGTTGAAGTTTTCTATAAATTTTAGTGATTAGAACCTTGTCAGATATGTTGTAGCCAAAAATTTTCCCCCAGTTTGTAGGTTCCCTTTTTACTCTTTTGGACAATCTTTTGATAAGCATAAGTGTTTAATTTTCAGGAGGTCCCATTTATCTAATTCATCTTCTGCTGTTTGTGCATTTTTACTTATATTTGGTGTTCTATTTATGCTACGTATTAGGGCTCCTGGCATTGTCCCTATTTTTTTTTTCCCATGATCTGTAATAGTTTTAAGTTTTACATTTAGGTCTTTGAGTTAGTTTTTGTATGGTGTGAGGCACGAGTCCTGTTTCTTTTTTTGTTTGTTTGTTTTACAAATGGACATCCAGCTTTGCTAGCACCATTTGTTAAAGAGACTGCCTTTTCATTTAGTGGACTTTGGCCCTTTGTCAAAGATGAGCTCTGCATAGGATTTGCATCTGGGTTTTCAGTTCTGTTCCACTAATCTGTGTGTCTGTCATTTACCAGTACCAGGCTGTTTTGACTATCGTGGCTGTATAGTAGGTTCTGAGATAAGGTAGCGTGAGGACTCCTACTTTGTTCTTCTTCTTCAATAATGCTTTATCTGGGGCCTCTTTCCATATGAAGTTGGCGATTGGTTTTTCCATCTTATTAAAAAATGCTTTTGGAATTTGGATTGAGATTGCATTATAGCTGTAGCTTGCTTTGGGTATAATTCACATTTTCACCATGTTGAGTCTTCCTATCCATGAGTATGGTATGTTTTTCTAGTTATGTAGGCCTTTTTTGGTTTCTTGCAGTAGTGTTTTGTAGTTTTCTTTGTGTAGGTCTTTTATGTCCTTGGTTAGATTTATTTCTAAGCATTTTATCTTTTGGAAGGCTATTGTAAATGGTATCGTTTTCCTCATTTCCTTTTCGAAGTTTTCTTTGTTGGTGTACAGGAATCCAACTGATATTTGTATGTTGATCTTGTATCCTGTTACTTTGCTCAATCCTCCCATTAGTTCCAGTAGCTTTCTTGTGGAATCTATGGATTTTTTTTTGCATATAGGATCATATCATCTGTGAATAGAGATAGTTTTACTGCTTCCTTTCCAATTTGGGTGCCCTGTATTTCTTTTTTTTTTTTTTTTGCTTTATTGCTCTGGCTAGGACTTGCCAGCACAATGTTGAATAAGAGTGGTGATAAAGAGCATCCTTGCCTGGTTCCTGTTCTCAAGGGCAATGCTTTCGGTCTTTCTCTGTTGAGAATAATGTTGGCTTTTGGTGTTGTATAAATGCCCTTTTTTTATTTGAGGGATTTCCCTTCTGTTCCTGTTTTGCTGAGAGTTTTTATCAGCAAATGCCTTTTCAGCATTGATTGAGATGATCAGGTGATTCTTTTCATTTATTTTATGTATGTGGTGGATTATATTGATTGATTTTCTAACGTTGACCCATCATTGCATACCTGATATGAATTTCACTTTGTCATGATGTGTTATTTTTTTTGATATGCTGTTGAAGTCTATTCGTTAGAATTTTGTTGAGAATTTTTTGTCTATATTCATGAGAGATATTGGTCTGTAATTTCCTTTTTTTGTGGTGTCTTTGCTTGGTTTTGGCATCAGAGTTATCTTGACTTTGTAGAATGAGTCGTAGAATGTTCCTTCTTTTTCTATACTTTAAGATAGTCTGAGTAGTATTTGGGTGAGCTTATTTGGTAGAATTCTCCAGTGAAGCCCCTTGGGCCAGGACTTTTTCATTGTTGGGAGCTTTTTTGTTATCTCTTTAATCTGTGCTTTTGTTATGGATCTGTACTGTTTTTCCACCACAGTTTGTTAGTTCAGGTAGGTAGTGTGTTTCTAGAAATTCGTTCAATTCCTCTGGTTTTTGAATGTGTTAGAGTACAATTTTTCATAGTATTCTCTTACCGTTTTTTAAATTTCAGTTGGTTCTTTTGTAATGTCACCCATCTCATTTCTTATTTTGGAGCTATTTGCTTCCTCTTCTGCTTTTCTTTTGTCATTTTGGGCAGTGATTTGTTGGTTTTGTTGATTCTTTCAAGGAACTAACTTCTGGTCTTGTTGATCCTGTTTTTTTTTCTGTTCTCTATTTCATTTATTTCATCTCTAATCTTTATTACTCCTGTTCTTCTGGTGGCTATGGGCTTGTTCTGCTGTTTTCTGTTCGAGTTGCAGGGCTAATACTTTGATTTTGTTCCTTCTTTTTTGATGTGTGTGTCTATTGCTATAACTTGACCTCTGAGCATTGTCTTTGCTGTGTCCCAAAAGTTTTGGTATGATGTGTTTTCATTCTCATTTGATTCTAGAAAACTTTTTATTCCCCGTGTGATTTCTTCTATTACCCAGTTGTTATTAAGCAATGTGTTATTCAATTTCCATATTTTGGGTTTTTTTTTTCCCTTGCTGTTCCTGTTATTAATTTCTACTTTTATGGCATTGTGATCAGATTTGATGCTTTGTATCATTTCAGTGTTTTGTATTTTGTTGAGGGTTGCTTTGTGGTCTAAGATGTGGTCTATTCTGGAGAATGTTCCATGTGCGTTAGAAAATAATGTATACTTTGCCGCTGTTGGGTGGAATGTTCCATACATGCCTGTGAGGTCAAGTTGGTTTCTTGTGGCCGTTAGATCCTTTGTATCTGTGCTGAGTTTCTTTCTAGATGTTCTGTCCTTTACTGAAGGTGGTTTAAGTCTCCTACCAATATTGTGGAACTCTGGCTATATTTTGAATGATTTTGTCTGTGTTCTCCATGATTTTGTCTCTATATTCCTTGATCTCTTTCCTAATCTCTTGGAGAGCCCTGAATATTAGACTTTTGAATTCCTTATCAGGTAGTTCCAGTGCCTTTTCTTCTGCTGAAAGGTCATCTGGTGCTTTATTTTGGTCACTTACTGGAGCCATCTTTTCCTTTTTTTTGAATATGTTTTGATATTGTCTGCTTTTTCTGAGTCATTCAGGTATTATTTTCTTTATTGATTGTAGGTTTGTTTGTTTCATCCTGCTTTTTTGTTTTGTTTGGCTATGTCTGGGCTGTTGGTCTGAGTGTGCTTCGTTGCTTGCTCATCTGTGGGCACAATAATGCTTACCACCTTGTCTGGGTGTGTAGGGCCAATTGCTCAGCTATGGTGCAGCAGGGCAGGTCCAGCAGGGGGGAGGGGGTGGAGATGGGTCGTTTGTCTGCCGTGTGAACAGGGCCAAGGCCAGGGGCTGGAGTGAGGCCCGTGACTGGGCGGGCTGTTTCCCCTTGGAGCCACAGAGCATGGCAAGGTGAGGCCTGAGCCTGTGGTGAGGGGTCTGGGGGTCCGGGGCGATTCACCTCAGGTTCATTGGATTTGGCAAGATAGGGGCCTAACCGGTGAGGAAGGGTCTGCGCTGCTTATTGGGACTGTGGGGCACTGTGAGGTGGGGGCTGAGCTGGCAGGGAGGGGCATGGGTATCAGGGCTGGTTCTCCTAGGGGCTGCGGAGCAGGCGATGCAGGGGCTGAACTGGCTGGGAGGGGACTGGGAGTCCGGCCAGTGGGGCATAGAAGAGAGGCGGGGGGGGCGGAGGCAGAGGGGGCTAGATGAAGGAGGGCAGTATGATGGGTTAGTACTGTGGTTCCTGGCAGTTGAGGCTGCTGGGATGGTACAATTCTTGCCAATATTCACCAGCGGGATGGGGGTTGTAGGAGCATACTGTGGTTACTGGATAAGAGAGTCTGGGCTTCTCCTTGAGTTGTAGCCTGTAAACGTGGTCTTACTTAGCCCTGGTTATGTCTGCGGTGTACCTCTATCTTCTATTGAGAATTCCATGGAAGTGCTTTTCTGCTTGTGGGTTGTTGGCTTTATTCCAAGATGATTACTCTGAGTCATGAAGTTTGCCTGAGAACGTCCACTCTGTATCTGTACTGCTTCGCCATTTTCTATCAATTTCTTCTTCTCAGTGACTTCCATTCTAATACTTTATCCCTTCATTTAAGGTTCAGGCTTCCAGGTGTGACATCTGTATCTGTTTTATGGTTCTTTGTTGCAGCAGGATGGCTTAGTGTATCTGATTAGTCTGTTTTTTGGCTCCTATTTCTGAAATTTTATTGTTAATCATTTGGATTGCTAGTTGCTGTTTTTGTATGGTTTCTAATTATCTGTTTATTTTGTACTTTTGTTCTTGTATTGTTTTCCTGAATTCTTCTATTGCTTTGTATGTGTGTTGCTTGATTTTGTCTATGTTTTCCTTGGTTTTGACTGTTTTCTCCTCGGTCTCTTGGAGACCCCCATATATTAGTCTTTTGAATTCCTTATCAGTTGATTCCATTGCTGTTTTCTTCCTCTGGAAGGTTTTCTGGTTCTTTACTTCGTTCACTTGCTAGAGGCATCTTGTCCTGCTTCGTTTTATGATTTGGTATTGTTGGTTGTCTCTGAAGCATCAACTAGTTAGTATATTTATTTACTGTATGTTTGTTTGCTGTGCCTTGAATTTTTGTTTTGTTTTGTTCTGATATATCCAAGTAGGCTGGGTGTGTGTGCTAGTCTTGTCACTAATGTGACCCCCTTGAAGCTCTGTTGTCCTGTTCCCGGGTAGGTGGGGCAGTGACTGGGTATGTGAGTGTGAGTCTTTGTTTACTGGTTTTGAGGGGCTGCTGAGGATGTAGTTGGCATTTCTAGTGAGGTGATGTATCATCCAGCTGGTCATCTTGCCGTGGGAGCAAGGGACAGTCTCCCTGGTTGCTGGGTTAGGTGCTGTGGGTGCCCCTTGCCTATTGGCAGGTGATCGGGATGGGGGTGCCTGGGTAGTCTGTCACTGGGTATGTGATTTGGAAATTCTCATTGATGGTCTTGTGCAGGCAGGGCTGTGCAGAATTGTTTGGAACGAGCACAAGCCTCTGGTTTCCAGGGCAGTGGCAAGGCAGGGGGGATGTTGTCTGTCCACAGGTGCTCTGTTGGAGGGCGTACCCCTGTCTGCTAGAGCGTGTTGTCAGGGAGGTTGTGGAGCTGGTCCTCAGGCCCCCGGTGTGAGTGGCTAGAGGGAGTAGGAGCCTCTGCTGGTGCTGTTGTTTGGCACTACAGGCACTACAAGAGCATGGGTACCTGGCAAGAGTGGCTGGAAGAGGTGGGAGGCTCTGCTGACACTGTAGGAGGCACTGCAGGACCGTGGGCCCCTGGTGCGAATGGCTGGATGGTGTGGGAGGCTCTGCTGGCACTGTAGGAGGCACTGCAGGACCACAGAACCCTGGCGTGAGTGGCTGGTGGGTGTGAGAGGCTCTGCCTCTGCTGTAGGAGGCACTGCAGGACCCTGCGCCCCTGGCGTGAGTGGCTGGAGGGTGTGGGAGGCTCTGCCTGTGCTGTAGGAGGGACTGCAGGACTGTGGGCCCTGGATGGGAGTGGCTAAATGAAAGGGCGGGCACCTCCAGTCCACAGGCTTCTAGCCTAGGGCGTGGGGCAGTGGTAGCTGCCACTGGACTGTGATCACAAGCAGGAAGGGGGGAATGGATGAGGAGGGTGGGGGTCCCCAGGCCCAAGGGCCTCTGGCACAGGAGACCTGGTGTGTTTGTGGTGCGTGGGGTGTACGCACTTAACTTTTGCGGGATGAGAAGCACTCCTGCGTGGCCCTGGACTGGAGTAAAGAATCTCTCCTTGGCTGCACCAGGTTATGGGGGTTTCATTTGGAAGCACTGCTTGCTTTGTCTCATTATGGATGCAGGTTTGACTAGCAGGGTGCTGGTGATCTGTAATTCTCTGTGTCTGCTGTTTTTATACTGTCTCTCCTTCTACTTCGCGTTTGGTCTGAGTCTTCAGCCTTGGCTGTGATATTCAGGGCTCAAAAGTTGTCACCTATATCTGATTCACTTCTTTTCTCAGGTCTTTGTTGTAAGAGGGATGTTATGAAGAGTGTGACGACTTCTCCATCTCAGCATTATTTTTTGAGCAGTAAGTTTTGGCATTAAGAAAAATAAAAAATGAAAAGGCCCAGATATTTATGGGAGGAATATTTAAAGGTTTCCTTGTGAGGAAATTGAGTGGTAGCGAAAGTAAGCAATTGTTAAAAAATCATTTTATATTATTTGACATTAAATGCCATTTAACATCTCTAAAACATTCATGCATTTCAAGTATTGTATACTTCAAAGTAGAAATGCACAACTCTGTAAAATTGAAAGCTTTCTAAAGATAGATTATGTATTTGGTTAGAGGCTTCCAAAATGATCTTTACATAATTGTAAAGCTATGCCTTGACATATGGAAGGAATAGAACCTACGTCTTAAATGTTTGTTGTATACTTGGAAACGTTTTTAAAAAACTCCTAGGATTATTCTCTCCATTTAGGTCTATGTTTTGATTTGACCACTTATTTTAATTCATCCTGTTGTTAGGTGCCATGGAGTCAGTTCCAACTCATAGCAACCCCATGTACGACGGAATGAAACACTGCCTGGTCTTGCGTCATCCTCAAAATGGTTGCTTTATTTGAGCCCATTGTTGAAGCCACTCTGTCAGTCTATCTCATCAAGGGTCTTCCTCCTTTCACTGACCCTCTACTTTACCAAGCATGATGTTTTTTTCCAGGGACTGATACCTCCTGATAATGTGTCCCAAGTGCATGGGGTGAAGTCTTGCCATCCTTTCTTCCAAGGGACACTCTGGCTGTACCTTTTTCAAATCAGACTTGTTTGTTAGCCTAGCAGTCCGTGGTATGTTCAATATTCTTTGTGAACACTTTAACTAAAATGCGTCAGTTATTCTTCGGTTTCCCTTAGTCACTGTCCAGCTGTCACATGCATATGAGGCAGTTGAAAATACCGTGGCTTGGGTCAGGTGCACCTTAGCCCTCAAAGTGACACCTTTGCTTTTTAACACTTGAAAGAGGTCTTATGCAGCAGGTTTGCTCAAGGCAATATGTCATTTGATTTCTTGATTGCTGCTTCCATGGGTGTTGATTATGGATCCAAGTAAAATGAAATCCTTGACAACTTCAGCTTTTTCTCCATTTATCATAATGTTGCTTATTGGTCCAGTTGTGAGGATTTTTGTTGTCTTTATATTGAGGGGTAATCCATACTGAAGGCTGTAGTCTTCGATTTTCATCAGTAAGTGCTTCAAGTACTCTTCACTTTCAGCAAGCAAGGTTGTGTCATCTGCATGTCACAGGGTGTTAATGAGTCTTCCTCCAATCCTGATGCTGCATTCTTCTTCATATAGTCCAGTTTCTGAGATTATTTGTGCAGCATACGGATTGAATAACTATGGTGAAAGGATGTAACCCTGACAGGGACCTATCCTGCTTTTACAGCATGCACTATTCCCTTGTTGTGTTTGAACACCGCCTCTTGTTCTGTGTATAGGTTCTGCACGAGCACAATTAAGTGTTCTGGCATTCCCATTCTTTGCAGTGTTATCCGTAGTTTGTTATGATCCACACAGTCGAATGCCTTTGCATAGTCAATAAAACACAGGTAAACATCTTACCGATATTCTCTGCTTTCAGCCAAGATCGACCTGACATTGGCGGTGATATCCCCATTCCACGTCCTCTTCTGAATCTGGCTTGAATTTTTGGCAGTTTTCCTGTTGATGGACTGCTGCAACCGTTTTTGAAATATCTTCAGCAGAACTTTACTTGCATGTGATATTGATGATATTGTTCGAAAATTTCCCCATTCTGTTGGATCACCTTTATTTGAAATGGGCATTAATATGTATCTCTTCTAGTCAGTTGGCCAGGTAGCTGTCTTCTAAATTCCGTGACATAGATGAATGACTGCTTTCAGCATTGCATCCACTTGTTGAAACATCTCAGTTGGTGTTTTGTCAATTCTGTGAGCCTCATTTTTCACCAATGCCTTCAGCACAGCATGGGCTTCTTCCTTCAGTACCATTGGTTCTTCACTGTATGTTACCTCCTGAAATGGTTGAATGTCAACCAGATCTTTTTGGTACAGTGACTTTGGGTATTCCTTCTGTCTTCTTTTGATGCTTCTTGTGTCATTCAGTATTTGCCCACAGAATCCTTCAGTATTGCAACTCAGGGCCTCAGTTTTTTCTTTAGTTCTTTCAGCTGGAGAAATGCCAAACATGTTCTTTCCTTTTGATTTTCTAACTCTAGGTCTTTTCTCATTTAACAATAAGACTTTGTCTTCTCGAGCCGCCCTTTGAAATCTTCTGTTCAGCTCTTTTACTTCATCATTGCATTCATTGGCTTTAGTTACTCTACGTTCAAAAGCAAGTTTCAAAGTTTCTGCTGATAACCATTTTGGTCTTTTCTTTCTTACGACGTTTTGTTTATGTATAACGTCCTTGCTGTCGTTGCACAACTTGTCTGGTCTTCTGTCATTAGTGTTCAGTGCTTCAAATATATTCTTGAAATGGTCTCTAAATTCAGGTGGAACATAGCCCAAGGTCCTACTTTGGCTCTCTTGGACTTGTTTCAATGTTTTTTCAAGATTCCTCTTGAACTCGCATATGAGCAATTGATGATCTATTCTGCATTCGGCCCCTGGCCATGTTCTCACTGATGATACTGAGCTTCTCTCTTTCCATAGCTGTAGTCAGTTTGATTCAACTAGTATAGTAAAATAGCACTATGGATTTTAGTTTTGGCTCTTCAGTGGTTTTATGATCTGGAGCAAATCTTTGAATTGATAAGGACTCTGGTTTTCTCATATGTAAAATAATAAGTAACATCTGTATAGTGCTTTATATTTTGGCAGTTTATTTAGATGTCAGTTTAATGGGAAGGTTGAACACGCATTTATTTATTTAGGCCCTGTGCTTTGCACTAGAGATACCAGTATCTCTAAGACATGTTGCTGTTGAAGTGTTTGCACTTTAGAGGAGGTAATGGGCTTCTAAAAAACTAAATTCAGTTCTGTAAAGATGTAGAGTTCTTTAGGAGCAAAAAAGAAGAACTTAGCCTAATGCAGAAGTTCAGAGAAAGCTTAATAGAAGACAAAACCCTTTAGCAGATCCTTGAGAGGGTAGAAGTCATCTATGATTAAAATGTAAGCACCTTGAGGGCAAGACTTTTGTCAGTTTTGTTCACTGTTTTATCTTCAGCTCCAAGGACAGTGCCTGGCATATGGAAGCTTAATAAATGTTTGTTGAAGGAACGAATGAATAAGTGAATGTGTCAAAGAAAAGAGGAGCAAAGGAGATGTTGGGAGAGGAAATGGTGATACACTAAATTTATGATTCTGTCTCTAAAGGTCTAATGTCACGACCTCTAGTTCACTTAAGGGGAAATGCTCCCGGCATCTGGTGGAAATGGATTTACTTTTCTGATAATCAACTGCTCAGAATCATTGTCACATTTTAGTTTGGTGGGTCTATGGTAGGATCATGATGTTGTTGTACAATTTCTTGTTTTTCTTGGAGTTTTTCCTATTTTATTATCACGTTGAGAAAAGCATCTTACTCCATCTTTATCGTTTTGCTAATGTCTTGCAGTTTTTCAGTTTCCTGAAATTTCAGCCATTCTTCTTTGAGAGCACATTCTTTGGATCTTCCTGATATTTTGTCTAATTTGGACTCATTGCTTTTTAGGTCTGCTATACAGCTGCGTCTTTGACATTTCTTTTCACTGGACTCCTCCTGGCTTAGTGCCACCATTTTCTAGTGTACTTCCTATTTTCTTGTATTGTATACTCCCTAAACTATCTTCCTCATGATGCAAGATTAAGAGGTCAACTGTTTAAGTCCTTGCATACCTGGAAATTTCTTTGTTTTCACACTTGGTTGATAGTTAGCATGTGTAGAATTTTACTTTGAAAACGAGTTTCAGAGATTTGAGAGCTTTGCTACATTATCTCCTAGCATCCAGTACTGCTAGTGTTATGTCTAATGTTCCTCAGTCTTATTTCGTTTTAGCCCCTCCCGCCAAGAAGGTTTTAGACTTTTCTCTTTATGCTCATGGTTTACATGGATGTTCTGAGGTATGTCTTTATTAGTTATGCTCAGCAGTTAGCAGTTCTTAAAAGTATAAATGTTTGTGTCTTTTCAACTCTGAAAAATTTCTTCTCCCATTTCTTTGCTAATTTCTCCTCTTTTTTTTAACTGGATGGTTGGACTTCCTGAGTTTATCTGTACTTTCTTTTTTTTTTACTCCTAGATTTTCTCTTTGGCTTTTTGCCTTTAAAAACTAAAAAAAAAAAAAATTTGGGGGGAGGTAGGGAGTTTGTTCACTATGTTTTTCAGCCCTTCCAACTGAACTTTCTGTTTTAGCAGTCATATTTTAATTTTCAAGAACTTCCTTTTTTGATCCTTTTTCATAGCGTTTTAATGCTGATATATAGATGCAAAAGCTTTTCACATCACTCTGGGAATATGTATATTTTAAAAAGTTATTTTTTTTCCTGAATCATGTCTCTTTCCTCTGGAGTTATTGTTTCACTTGTTTTATTTATCCTGGTCTTGCCCATGGCAGGGAGGCTAACTAGCTCTCACTGGAAGTGTCGGGACTGTGCTTTTTGACTGGGAGGTACAATGTTTGAGTGAATGGGCTAGAAGCTGGCTTTTAGAGGGAAGGGTCGGCAGGGGCAATTTAATTTCTTTAAGGAAGAGCCATCCCCCCTGTCCCCCTTGCTTTAGGGACAGATGCCAGAGTGCATGTAATACGCACGTACGGAGATGGAGTAGAGGCCGAGTGGGGATGCGGAGCCAACTGCTGTTCCGTATTCTTCTTTTCAGCCTCTGTGGAAAAGCTCACCACCTTTTTCATCCCCCTTCTCACTCTTGTAGGGTTGCTGTGAGTCGGAGTCAACTTGATGGCAGCGGTTTGGTTTGGTTCTCACTCCTGCCTTCCCTACCCAGTGTTGCTGCTCTGGGATTCTGCTTGGTGGAGTCACTCCTTTTGTTGCAGACCCCTTCTTTGCCTACTCTTGGCTGTGGTTCTGTGCATAAGAAATGCTTCCGAATTATCATACTCTGAAGTGATGATGCTTTTAACTATTAATTTTATAGGGTTTCAGGGGGAGAGACAAAGAATTAAATTAACTACAAATTCAGGTTAGTTCTTGAATCTGAATCAGTGGTAGTTTTCCTTTCCCCTAGTTTTCTGGTTTTTGTTTTTAAATTTTTATTGTGGTGAAATATGTATAACAAAACATTTGCCACTTCAGTCATTTTTATGTGTACATTTCGGTGACGATAACTACATTCACCATGTTTTGCAACCATCACTGCTAATCCATTTCAAAAGTTTTTTATCACCTCTAACAGAAGCTCAGTACCCCTTCAGCACTAGTCTCCATTTCCCTCACCCACCTGCCCTTGGTAACCACTAATAAACTTTGGTTTCTGTGCGTTTTCTTCTTCTGGATATTTCATAGAATTGGAATCCTATAATCTTTGTCCTTTTGTGTCTGACTTATTTCACTCAGCATAATGTTTTCACGGTTCATTTATGTCATAACAGGTGTCAGGGCTTTATTTCGCTTTATGACTGAATAATACTGCATTGTGTGTCTATACTGCATTTTATATATCCATTCATCTGTTGATAGACATTTGAATTGTTTCCATCTTTGGCTAATGTGAAAAATGCAATAAACATTGGTGTACAAGTATCTGTTTGAGTCTCTGTTTTCAGTTCTTTTGGGTATATACCTTAGAGTAGAATTGCTGGGTCATGAGGTAATTATGGAAACCTTGGTTGTGTAGTGGTTAAGAGCTGCCACTGCTAACCAAAAGATCAGCAGTTCAGATCCACTAGGCGATCCTTGTAAACCATGTGGGCACTTCTACTCTGTCCTATAGGGTAGCTGTGAGTCAGAATTGACTTGATGGCAGTGGGTTTTTTTTGGGTTAATGTCATTATGTTTAACCATTTTAGGATCCTCTGCATTGTTTTCCACAGAAGCTGCACCATTTTACACTCCCACTTGCAATGGATTAAAAAAAAAAACACCCAGTGCAATGGATTAGGATCCCAGTTTCTGCATTTCCTTACCCACACTTGTTATTTTCCATTTTTCTGATAATAGCTATCCTGTTATATTGATGTACTCCTCCCCCTGAAAAAAAAAACCTGTTGCTGTTGAGTTCATTGCAAATCATGGTGACCCCCTGTTATAGAGTAGAACTGCTCTATAGGGTTTTCTTCACTGTAATCTTTACAAAAGCAGATCACCAGGCCTTTCTTCCACAGTGCCAGCAGATGGGTTTGAACCACCAACCGTTAGGTTAGTAGCCGAGAGCAAATCATTTGTGCCAACCAGGGACGTTTGGTGCCCAAAAGTCTTTAGTTTTGATGAAGTGCAGTTCATCTGTATTATCTTTTGTTGCTTGTGCTTTTGGTGTCATATCTAAGAATCTATTGTTGCAAACTAGGTCCCAAAGCATTATTCCTATGTCTTGTTCAGGGGATTTTATGGTTTTAGTTCTTGCATTTAAGTCTTTGATGCATTTTGAGTTAATTTTTGTATGTAGTGTGAGATATGGACCCGACTTTATTCTTTGGCATGTGGAGAGCCAATTGTCCCAGCACCGTTTGTTGAAGTGACTATTCTTTCCCCATTGCATAGACTTGACACCCTTGTTGAAAATCAGTTGGCCATAGATATATGGGTTTATTCTCGACTCTTAATTAATTTTGCTAGTCTCTATGCTTATTATTATACCAGTACAAAACAGTTTTGATTACTGGTAGCTTTTGAGTATGTTTTGAAATTGTGAGGTGGGATCCTCCTACTTTGTTCTTAATATTCAAGATTGCTTTGGCTATTTGGGCTTCATTGCAGTCCCCTTCATTCTTCATGTGTACTAAATGTACTTTCATATTCTTAGGGGTTTAGATTAGTACAACTACTTTCAGGAGTAATTTCATAATCTATTTATAAAGTTGAATATGTATGCGTCCTGTCATCCATCTGGCAATATTCCTCCTATATCTGTAAAAAAAAAAAAAAAATCTAACAGAATTTTATAATGAGTTGTGTACAAGAAATGCTCCTAGTAACATTGTCGTCACAAGTGAAAATTAGAAGCAGTTCTAAATACTGATCAGCACTAGTCCCTGGACTAAAGGGATAGCTATGTTTCTTTCAGTCTCCATAGTTTTGTACCTCTGACGAACTCAAGTTCTGAGAGCAGTGTTTTTTGGCTGAAGCTTGTTGGAGTGCCTAGTACCCAGTTGTACAAATAAGAATTACATGAAAATACCAAAGAGATGATGTGTTTTAAACTGGTATAAACTTTTGGTTTGATACATAAGAAAAATTTTTCGGATCTACCTTTACCAGAATAAGATATATTTCTTTGATATTGGGTGGGGATGAAGGAGCACAAAATAATGGAAAGGAAATTCCAGACTGAAGAGAGCAACTTCAAAGTGGTGTGTTTGTGTTTTCCGAAAGGTTAGCGGTGGACTCGTGATTTTATATGGGAAATAATTGAAAAAGTTGAGTTCGCTTTAGGTGCCATTTCTTTAGAAGTATAAGGACACATTAAGAACATTCTGCTTGGTAAATTTTCACTGATCGTTGGCACTTGAACGGTGATTCTCAGCTCCAATGACAGACATATTTGGTAGATATTATAATAAGCACATTACATGTATTGTTGCATTTAATCCTTAGGGGAAGAGTAAAGAACCTTTGAGGAAAGAGCTACTACTGTCTCCATTTTCTAGATGAGAAACTGAATGAGAGAGAGATAAAGCAGATTATGGGGAAGGGAAGGATTGAAAATTATAACTGCTAGAATTGAACCATAGTGGTTAAGAGCACAAAATCTGGAGCTGAACTGCCTGGATTTGAATTCTGGTCTTTTACATTCTAGGTGTGTGAACTTGAGCAAGTTTCTTAACTTCTCTGTAACTCAGTTTCCTCATCTATTTAATCGGATTAAGACTACCCTACTGATTATTTGCATGTATGTAAAGTGCTAGGAAGAGCACCAGGCACATAAAAAGCCGCATGTGTGTTTGCTGTAGTCATTGTCATCATCATCCTGTCATCTCACCTATACAGGTATTAGGATTACTGGTGGTAATGTTTTTGCGTTGTGAGCATTATCTCTCAGCTGTGTTTGTGTAGAACAATAAAGAGGACTGTGGAACCAAGGACAGAATCCCCATTCATTATTGATATTTTCACTTATCTTTGCTAATAAAGTAGGTATACACTCCGTAAGATAGAATTTACATTTTAGGTACAGGCAGTTCCTTTGATTGAATTAGGCAGTGGCTATTCAAAATATACTAGATGGTTTTATCTTCATGCCCTTAGAATTAATGCCTGGCAAATGATAGTTTTTATGATAATGTTTTTGTTATATTTTAAAAATACATTTTGCCCTGGTGTTACATGCTTCTTCAAGCGGATGTATATATATTTTTTTTCTTGGTTGTTGTTAGGTGCTCTTGAGTCAATTCTGACTTACAGCAACCCTGTGTACAACAGAATGAAACACTGGTCCTTAACCACCCTCACAGCCGTTGCTGTGTTTGAGCCCAATGTTACAGCCACTGTGTCAGTCCATCTCATTGAGGGCCTTCCTCTTTTTCGTTGACCCTCGACTTTGCCAAGCATGATGTCCTTCTAAAGGATTAGGCATACCAGTTTCTTATTTAAGATTTATTTGGAGCTTAAAAGTTTGATATTATTTTATTCTTCATAATAGGCACCTTTTTGATATGTGTAGATTCCTATTCCATAAAGTGCCTTTTGGGGTTTATATTTGCCTTTGTGTTATTGGACTAATTCATTTCTGATTTTCCCAGTCACTTTGTTGCATGTTTCCCCTTTGTGTAATAGATACTAGTTCATACCGGATTTACAACTCCATATATATTGAGAGCTTTTCTGATCTCTTTTTCAGGAATCTTTTAATGTGGGAAAGGATTTTAAATGTCTGCCCACTGACCATTTTCACAGTAGAGTATCAGCTCTCTTTCTGTGCAGATCAAGGGATAAGCAGCTTGTATAGATGTATATTTACATATGGTGTAAGTAGTGAAAGCTTTCATTTTAAATCACTAGTTGTGGGATTTTGTGATAGATTATTACTCTTTTTTTTTTTTTCCTGCCAGACATGTGCAATCCAGATTTCATGAAAGAAACCTCTCTCTGCCCTTTTGTATATAAAAATGGTTGAAATATTCTAGTTTTGTTTCCTAATGTATGTGCTCTATATTGAACAGAAAGTTTGTGTGCTTTTTGGGAGGAATCCCATAAATTTTTTATTGTTTAAAATCTTGGATATATTGTACTTTCAACCCTCCTTTTTGATGTAGGTGGAATGAGTTACTGCGCTGTTTTTCCCAGAGAGTGTGTCCCTTTTTTGGAATACCTGAGAGCCCCGTTAAATGTTAGTGTTGTTTTTCCCAAGAGAGAAAGGGCCGTATTTAGGTTGTAAAGAAGTTGGGATATGATACTTGGTAGATGTTCAGAGTAAGTCTTACATGTAAGTTTAAGTATTTCGTTTGAGATATAACTGTTTCAGAGTTTGCTACTTATTTCTCAAGTTTCTCTAAACCATTGATTTTCCATAAGCGGTTTTGATCACCCTTGTGTTTACAAACTAATGGAGATGGAAACATCTGTAAAATGATAAATCTAAGGACAATATTAATGCAGTCTGAAACAAACATTAACTATGGGGTGGTGGTACTAGGAAAATGAAGCAAAAAAGGAGACTTTTTTTAAAAGTGCACAGCCTCCTTTTAAAAGACATATTTATTCGACTTTCCCTGTTCCTATTCATTTTATCCCTTTTGTTTGGGGGTGCAGAAAAGAGAAATGAACTTTAGAGATCTCATGCTGTTATATGTATGGAATAACCTCTAGCCTTTCTAGAGTTGGCCAGTGGTTTGTGCTGGATACATAACCTCTTTCCCAGTAGCTTCCCCTCTCTTTGGTATCAACTTCAAGTTTAATGCATCAGTTTCAACTCTTGGTTATCAGTTACAGAAATTCATTCTTAGCTGACTTAAGCTAGAAAGGGAATTTATTTGCTAACTGAAAAGTTTTTGCAGAGCTAATTTTATGTATGGCTTGATTCAAGGTGAAAGGTATTACTTGAATTCAATTCTTTGTTAGATTCCTCTGTATTGATTTCCCTTTCACACAGACTCTCCCCTTATAGTTACAAGATGGCTACCAGCAGCTCCCTGGGCTATACCATTTCTAGTCGAAATCCAGTAGAAAAGAGTGGTAGTCTGGCTAGAGTCTTGTGCCTCTTTGCTTCTGACTGGGTCATGTGCCTGTCTCTGAACACATGATTGTGGCCATTGGGATGTGATGTCATGTTTGGCTTGGACCTAGGTCACGTGTTCCAGCCCTGATCTAGGATGGAGTTGACTACTGAAAATCTGAGAATGAGGAAGTAGTGGTTTCCTAGAGGGAAACCAGAGTGTGTTAAACCAAAGAAGGGTTAATGGATACTAGATGGCAAAAATAACAGATGCCTCTATATATTTACCAAATCTAAAAACAAAACAAAACACATCAGGAATGAAAAAAACCTCTAAAACAGCTCCCAAAATGAATGTTCCACTTTGGAAGAGGTGTCTGGTGACATTGGGAGTCAAAGTTGTTGAGTCCCCAAATCTTTCTATTTTCTGTCACAGTGAGAGAGTTTAGATGAGGTCCACGTTTCTCAAGGATTTTATTCCTGCCATGTCGGTAGTAAATGTTTGCTGTAAGAATTCTCATGGAAAGTCTACCCACTGAGACTAAAGACTGCTGTTTTCCTTTAGACTAGAGTGGCTTGACCCTGGTGTTAGTTTTGATGTCCTTGGCCCCTTCTCTTTCAAGGATTTTCTTGCCCTGAGCAGGTGCTGCTATTCACTGCTGTACTAAAATGTTAGGAGAATGAGTTCTTTTGTGTAGAAAGTGATACTTCTTGCTTCTTATTTGGTGTCTCCCATGGGGTAGGATTGAATTCTCAGTGTCCTTCACACTTGCTTCTTAAACTTTCAAGCTGCAGCATTAATATGATCATGCATTTTAGAATTCTCATAGTAATCACGTGCCACATCTTGATCTCTGATTAAACACATTATGCTTCATTACATCTTCCCTAAATATTTTGATTAGATTATAAACACTTTTCTTTATGATTTTTCCGCATTATAGTATTGTCCCTCTCAAAATGGACTTTCTCTTCTACCTTAACTAAGTAAATTAAGTTTACAAAGGTATTTCCTTGGCTTCCATTATTGGTAAGTTGCTGAGTCCTCACCTTAGTTGGTATTCTTCTTGGCATCTCTCCCAGTTCTGTTTCCTTTTCGTCAGTCAGGCCCACTTTCATATACTTTATTTTGTACATTCCTCTCAGGGCAAACTGCCTGTCACATAATACTGCCTGCCCTCCCTGTCTGTCATAGTCTGACCCATAGCACATCCTAACCATGGGTATTTGTAGTGATGTGGTGTGGTGTAAGAACCCCTGAATGTGGAGCCACAAGACCAAGGCTTCAGTTTCTTGTTGTTACTTATTAGCTCTGTGACCCTGGGTACATTGTGTAACTCCTTATACTTCAGATTCCTGATCCTAAAATGAGTCTAATATCATATTACTTGCCTTACCTACTTCAGTGTTTTATTCTGAGGAACAAAAAAGATGATGACTGTCAGAGCATTTTGTAAGCTATAAAGTTCTATAGAGTTGTAAGTTGCTATTTTATTACTGTTAAGGCAAAAAAGTAGCATTTAGTTTTAAATTGATGATTTAAGAATTTTATATTTGTTGAAATAATTAATGGATACTCTGTAGTATTAGAAAAAAAATATTAAGAGCTCATTATGTCTTATTCAGTAACCAAACCCACTGCCGTTGAGTCAATTCCAACTCATAGTAACCCTATTGGACAGAGTAGAACTGCCCCATAGAGTTTCCAAGGAGCACCTCGTGGATTCGAACTGCTAACCTCTTGGTTAGCAGCAGTAGCACTTAACCACTACACCACCAGGGTTTCCTTATTCAGTAAAGTGTTTAATCTTAGGCAGTCAAGAATGTACAAGTTAATTTTCCAGAAAATGGAAATTTAACTTCGTGGGGGCTAATCTCTAATTTTAACAGTTTTAGGTGGAGATCTTTTAAAATTGGATTGCATGATTCTCTGTACTTTTAACCAAAGTTTGTAAACACCCCCCCAACTTTTAATTACATAGATTAAGGGAAGAAAATAAAATAAAAGTAAAATTCCAAACAATAAAAAAGGGTGAAAAAGAGAATGTTATTGTCTCCATACCCACCCCTTAATTTTACTTCTGCAAGGTAATGTCAGTTAACAATTTTTTGTGGGTTCTTTCAGCACATGTGTATATATATCTTGTTTTATACAAGAGATTCTTACTATATTTTGTGTTCTATACTTTGCCTTTTTTTCTTTTTTTAACTACTGATATGTCTTCGAGATATTCCCCTACCAGTGCGTACAGCTCTTACGCTTCTATAACAAAACTTTTTTTTTTCAGTACTTTGGATAAATTGAGTTCCAACTTTTCAATTTTTTTTGCTGTTATAAACAAAGCTGTAGGAAACCTTTGTACATGTGTATTGGCATACTTGTGTTGTTATGGTCATTGGATACAGTCCAAGAAATGGAATTACTGGATCAAAGGTCATATTCATTTTTAATAATCTTTATCTTGTGGGGGGAAGGCAGTGGGAGGGTGCTACCTAAGCCATATGTGATTTTTTATTCCTAAGACAATTTCAGTTGTGGAAAAAGACTGTAAATAGGCTCCAGGACCTTTGTTGTTGTTAGTTGCCATCAAGTTGACTCCGACTCACGGTGACCTATGTATAACAGGTCGAAACATTGCCTAGTCTGAGTCTGCCTCAATTGTGAAAGAGGTATGGATTTTGCCTTTTTCCTTCACTGTATGCTCTGACTCTTCTTCATCCTCTCTAATTTTGTGTAGTTTCACTCAGTGTTCTTTGTTAATTCTACCACAGACATTTCCCTTGGGATTTTAAGCAAGGTTCTATGCCTGTTAAATAGTCCTGGTGGCACAACCGTTAAGCGCTCTGCTGCTGAGTGAAAAGTTGGTGGTTCTGACCCACCCAGTGGCTCTGCAGGAGGAAGACCTGACAATCTGTTTCTGTAAAGATTACAGCCTAGAAAACCCTATGAGCCAATTCTGCTCTGTCACATGAGGCTTCTGTGAGTCGAAGTCAGCTTAGTGGCACCCAACAACCACCACATATACTTGCTAGTTACTACTACTACTATTTTAAATTATTTTGTTGTCATATTATATGCATTAGTTTTCCTACTTCTGGTCTAGCTCAGTGCTGTCAGAGTTTTTCTAAAAGTTCAGATATGATCATGTCATCTTTCAACTTATAATTTTGTAGGTGCGTGAAATCTACCTTTCCAATCTCATTTTGCTCTATTTTTCCATATACATTACACTCAAACATAAACAACCATTCACTAGTACTGGGCTTCATGTATTTGGATACTTCAATGCCTTTGCGCATGCTTAGTAGTTCCTTCCTTCTTTTTGGTCACCTGATAAACCTTGTTCATCCTTTGAGAGTCAGCTCAAAAGTTACCTCTTCTATGAAGCCTTCCGTGAGTGGAAGGAATGGTGAGGTGATTGTTGAGGCAGGCAGGATCCACATCAGTCAAGGCACTGAAATTATATTAGATGGCTTGAATTTTATTTTAAGAGCATTGGCTCTGATATTTAATCAACTTTGGGAACTGCTGTCCTGGAGTGTTCCTGTGGCTAATCCTGTTGTTGCAGGTATTGATTGGTATTCTAATTATTTGTTTCTGTGCCTTTCCTTTGCCACTAAATTCTGAGCATTATGAAGGCAGGGACTGTTTACCAGGCTCTCAGTAAACACTTGTCAGTGTCTTCCTTCTATGGTTGTTTTGAATATTAAAGGTTATCTGAAGAGTGGCTGGCATAGTGTTGTTATTAGTTGCTGTCAAGTCGATTTTAGCTCATGGTGAACGCATGTTTGCTGAGTAGAACTGTTCCTTAGGGTTTTCAAGGCTGTGACCTATCAGAAATAGATCACCAGTCCTCTTCTGAGGTGTCTCTGGGCAGGTTTGAACTGCTGACCTTTAGGCTAGTAGTTGAGCACTTAACCATTTGCACCACCCAGGTGCCTCAATAAATGTAAGCTGTTGTTATCGTTATCACTGGATAGATAAATCCTGACTTGGGGACTATAAGGTGATATCTTGAAAAAGGTAGGATTTGCTCCAGGCCTTAAAAGATTGTGTAGGAATCGGTGAGCTTTGGTCAAATGGCTTTCAAGACCTTACGCAAAGTCACCGTGAAAGTTGAAACTTAAAATGTTATAATAAAAAATATATAGTTATCTGTCTGTGGCACTTAAGAGGGGAAACTGTCTCTTTTTTTATATATCATTAAAATCTAATAGATACTAAATGCAGGATTGTATGTATTTTTATCTGCATTAATTATTATGTCAAAAAGGTGGGGCTTTGCTGAGACTGTCAAAGATTCATCTTTAGAAATTAAATTTCTTAATTTTATATGAACTTAGAAAAACCTCATTCGAATTCATTTTTAATGACATAAAAACATTGAAGCAATATGTGTATTTTAAAAGTTTGTGCATGTGCCCTTGAGACAAGTTCGTGGGTGTATTTTTATCAAAACCATATACACAGTGACATATTAAATGTATCATATTATTATACTAATCATATGACTCTAGAAACAAAAGTAACCAGAGGACTAAAGCCTATCAAAACCATCTTTTTGTTTTTGTACAATGAAATTCTTTTTAAATTTGCCAATGAATTCATACCAGTATTGAAACCAGATGTAGACTTCCGTCTTTTAATGTATTAGCTCAGCTATAAATGTCTTGTTTCCATCCCTGATTGCTGAGTATTTCATTCATGGTTTATTCTGTCTCCTGCCCTCCTCCTTTTTTTTTTTTTTTTTAAAGATTATAAAATGTGATCCAAATGATTTTAAAATGACATTGCCATATTTACATAGTGACAGAAATGAAATTAAATCTGTAATGCATTGAAGATAACCTAATTAAATCCACAAATAAAATACTCTTGATAAAAATTTTCATTTGAAGGGATTCTTGACAAATACCACTAAAGAAATGTTGGCTTGTAGTTTGAGAATGGATCTAAGAGTTTGTCATCTTAGAACTTAAGTCTTACATTGCTTCCTTCTGTATGAAGCAAATTCTCTCTTCTGTATTTTTTCCCCCATTTCCAATATAAGCTGAACTATTTTGAAAAAAAAAAAAAAATTTTTTTTTTTTATTTTGAAAGAGTTGGGGTAAGAGCTTATCTGAACTGTTGAAAAGTCTTAATTATAAAATTACTTTACATTTTACATAGTAATGGAAGGAAGTGGTGCTGTTGCCAAATAAAGATCTAGCTGCTTTTGGTAATTAGATATATTTATATGTAAACTCAATTTGTTAAAATGTTAAAGGATTATTTGAAAACAAAACTCCATCAATCTAGGAAAATGGGTTTTAAAAATTTTTTAATAATAAAATGTCAAAATGTGTCTAAAGGACTTGGAATAAACATGGTGTAAAAAAAAAAAATTTTTTTTTTTTAAACATCTAGATCAGAGCCTGCTATAGTGTCCACTAAGTAAATATACAGCTCCTAATTCCGTCCACTCTTTCCTCTCTGTAATATGTGTAGTTACTGAAATCTAGATATAGATGTATGCTCTTGTCCAATGTTCATTTGATACCATTGATATTTAAGAGACCAGGTGAATATTTATTCCTCCAAATTTGCTAATATTTATCTGCATTTTGCTACAGAGCTGAAATTGGCCCATCACTTTTTAGCACTTCCCTCATTCTGATGGAAAAAGGGGAATTGGACCTTACTTGGTTTCCCAGTTCCATTTTAGAACTATTACATTTATATTCTTCAGTTAATTATATGAGTTACTTGATTGATAATCTTTCCCTTCTCTGACTGATCAGCTGTTTTTCTTATTCAAAGCCTAATTTTGATGCTGTTTCCTCTTTTCCTTTCCTAATTAATTGCTGTTCCTTGTGTTTTCATTTCACGTGAAAGTGCTTTTTACAATCGTTTGTAAGTCTGTCTTTCATGCTAGATTAGAACCCCATTACGTTAGGTTAGAAATTCTCTTATTTGACATAGAGCAGGTGCTGGATAAATGTTTTCTTCATGGGTGACTGTTACCTAGGACTTTTTGGAAAATACTTGTGTATTCTTAGATCACTTTTACACTTGGCTTACATTGTTCTTGTCTGCCACACTCGTGCTGTCATCCTGAGCAAACAGTGTGACCCATATGGGATATTTTTATCATTGGTACCTCATTGTTTTAATTAGCTTTTCTTTGATAATTAATACAGTTTAACATTTTCCACATTTGGTAACCCAGCTCTATTTTCAGTTTTATGGTGTATTTTTTTGTTGAGGTTTTACTGTTTTCCTGAAGGATTTATGTGAGCTCTTTGTGTTGTAAATACTTTTATACAATAAATACTGTACTGTATTTGATATAAATATTTTTGTAAGTTTTCTAAGTCTGTGATTTTTATGTAGACAAAACTAATTGTTGTTGTTGTCAGTTGCTGTTGAGTCTGCCCCTGGCTCATGATGACTGTGTGCCCAGTGGGATCAGACCATTGCGACTGCTAGGGTTTTCATTGGCTGATTTTTGGAATTGCCTAGATCCAGGAGCAGTATTCTTGACTTCATCATAATTGAAGTTAAAAGGCTTAAAATGCAGATAAATGCATTTAGGCGTCAATGTACAGATGGGTTGTTAAAATAATACTGTACTACATTAATTTCTGATTAAGATCTATCCATGTTCTGGTAAGAAAAATTGTATATTGTATATAAATATATATGTATTTTTTAATGACAGCTTTTTTTTTTTTAATTGTGTTTTTGGTGAAAGTTTACAGGGCAAACTCGTTTCTCATTAAACAATACACAAGTTGTTTTGTGACATTGTTTGCCAAGCCCACAAGTGTGTCAACACTTTCCAATTCTCTACTCTGGGTTCCCTGTTTCCATTCGTCCAGTTTTCGTGTCCCTTCCTGTCTTCTCATCCTTGTTTTCGGGCTGGTGTGCCCATTTAGTCCTCTATACATGACTGAACTACAAAGCATAGTCCTCATGTGTGTTATTGTTTGCCCCGTAGACCTGTACAATCTTTGGCTAAAGGGTAAACCTCAGGAGTAACTTCAGTACTGAGTTAAAATGGTGTCTGGGGGCCATGGTCTTGGAGTTTTTCCAGTCTCTGTCAGACCAGCAAATCTGGTCTTCTTTTTGTGAAGTTGAATTTTGTTCTACATTTTTCTTCCGCTCTGTCTGGGACCCTTTATTGTGATCCCTGTCAGAGAAGTCGGTTGTGGTAGCCAGGAATCATCTAGTTGTTCTGAGCTCAGGTGGTGGAAGCTGTGGTAGTTGTGATCCATTAGTCCTTTAGACTAATCTTTTCCTTGTGTCTTTGGTTTTCTTCATTCTCTTTTGCCCAAACCAGGGTGGGACCAGTAGATGTGTCTTAGATGGTCGCTCGCAGGCTTTTAAGACTGCAGATGCTACTTGCTGCAGCTGGATGTAGAACATTTTCTTTATAAACTATATTATGCCAGTTGAGCTAGATGTCCCCGAGACCATGGTCCCCAGCCTTCAGCCCAGTAACTCAGTCCCTCAGGGAGCTTGGATGTGTTTTTGACGCTTCTGTGACTTTGCCTTGGTAAAGTTGGGCTGACTTTTTTGATTAGGGGACAATATAAAGTGAATAAGAAGGCATTGGCCCCTTGAGGTAGGGGTAGGAGTTTACTATCAAAGGGAGAAACATGATGAAAGAAGGGCTTTATAAACTTTACACATTCGCTTCATACTTGCCCTCTCCAGCTTTAGGGTTCGGGGACAAACACAAGCTATCACTTGAGGTATTCTTCTTGTATAAGCTTTGTGAGGACCTGGGCTATCAGATGGAGCCCTGGTGGCACAGTGGTAAAGAGCTCTGCTGCTAACCAAAAGGTCGTTCAATTCGAATCCACCAGCTGCTCTTTGGAAACTCTGTAGGCCGGTTCTCCTCTGTCCTATAGGATTGCTAAGAGTTGGAATCGACTCCATGGCAACGGATTTGTTTTTTGGGGGGTGGGGGGAGGGAGCTGTCAGTTCCCTCACCACTGTACACCCAGCACCTTGCACAGAATCTGTACAGTAGAGCTAGTTAGTCAAGTTGAATGAATTAATAGATGGGTGCCCAAATTACTTTGAATTTATTTAGTTGCTAAGTAAAGGCTATTTTCACATGACAATCTTTTGCTAATGTATTATAAAACCAAACCCACTGCTCGACTCATAGCAACCCTATAGGACAGAGTAGAACTGCGCCATAGGGTTTCCAAGGAGCAGCTGGTGGATTCGAACTGCTGACCTTTTGGTTAGCAGCCAAGGTCTTAACCAATCATAAACTTGGAATAAACCTTTGAAACCATCTAGCAAAGCCAGGCAGTACACAAATCAGTGTCATTTCAGTATCCCTGTAGACTTGTCCAGTGGCACATGCTTTACAGTGTTGAAATCAGACAGAGCCTGAGACCCTGAAATATAGTGCATCTATTTAATTCTGAACTTCTTTAGTAAACCCAAAAAAAAAGCTCTGAAATATAGAGTAGGAGTAGAGACAATAAATCAGAGAGTTAATGGAGGATTAGTGACTTACTGGTTGTAAATAGTGGGATGTTAAGAATGCAAAAACTGAAGTCTAGGTAATTTAAAAGGTCAGCATTGAGCTAATTAAACATGACAGAATTTTATGGAATGGTGCTGCTTTTGTAATACCACAAGTTCTTTATTTTTATGTAAGGAGTAGGAGGATAGAGAGGAGACAACCCAGGTATATCTGACAGTGCCACCACGGCAGTAGTGTAGTGTGGTGGCCCTAAACAACAACTATCTCTCTCTCTTCCACCTTGGCTGCAATCTACTAATTTAGAAAGATTGGGAACAGCAAATATATCTCCTTTCTTTTCATTTCTGCAAGTCTGTACCCATTTATTAATTATCGAGTGCTGTTAAAAAATAATCAAAACACAAAGAAATGAAAACATAGGGCTTATTTATTTATTCTGTATGCGTATAGGGAGACAATTCTGATTCAAAACAAACAAATAGCTCAACATAGGCTAGTTACAGTGAAGCTTAGAAGAGAAGAGGAAGGAGAAAAATAGAAAATCAACCATTGGCTAACCTTAATGTGATTGAATTCTCTCCCCCACCTTACTGAGCTCAGCTGACATAGGTTACTAGGTAGTCTCTGGCCTGGGGGTGGGGGCGGAGAACCCATCATTTGTACAAATCTTTACGTGTACTCTGGGGGTTTTTGAAGTGATAAAAGGTACCTCATCTCTCAGGAAGCAAAGAATATTATCTGAAGTTACCCTTTTTTTTTGCATTAGATAAACTCTGAGTTTATGATTAACAAGTGTCTTTGTTACAGAGAGATTTACAAAGATTTAATCATTGTGTTAAACTAAGCCTCATTTTTCTTATTATTAATACTCCTTTCGGCTGGGAAAAAATTCTGCAAAGTAGTTTAGCAGTTCCTGGTGGAAAAAAAACAAGGTAATAGTTTTATGGAGTTTTTTTTTTTTCGTCAGGCTTTTATTGTTAATTTTGGGCTTGTGGGTAAGAGAAACCCCTTGAAATCAAAGTAAGTGCTAACTATATGCCAGGGATGTGCCAGTGAACAAAACAAATATTCCTACTCTTGCAGGCCCTTTCTTAGTGTAGCACTGTTGTTGTTTTGTTTTAGGCCAGTTGATTCTGACTCATAGAGATCTTATAGGACAGAGTAGAACTGACTGATAGGGTCTCTGTTATCTTTAAGGGTGCACATCATCAGGTCTTCTCCTGCAGAGCAGCTGGTGAGTTCGAACCACCGACTTTCAGTTAGCAGCTCTGCCAGGGCTCCTAGTGCAGCCAGCACTATCCAACAGAAATATATTATGAGCTACGTATGTGATTTTCAGTTTTCTAGTAGCCACATTTAAAAAGTATATTAAAAAAAAGGTGAAGTTAATTTTAATAATACATGTAACCCAGTATATAAAAAATGATATTTCAACATGTAACCAATATAAAACTTATTAATGAGATGTTTTTTATTATTTTTGTTTTTGGTTCTAAGTCTTGAACTTTGGAGTGTATTTTACATTTATAGCATATGTCAGTTTGGGCTAGCCATGTTTCAAGTGCTTAACAGCCATATGCAGTAAGTGGCCACTGTACTGGATAGCTTAGCCTTAGAGCATAGTGCTTGCTTTCTGTGCACTGTCAAGTAAGGCCATTTGGTCCAAGGTAGAGAGCAAGTTCCTTGAAGTACCAGAGTCTTCAAATAATCCATACTTCTTACCTGTAAAGCCTTACATGACTGTCACTTCCTTGTTATTTGGACTTCATGTAGAGCTAGTCTCCTGTCTTACTAAACTTTAGCCTGTTCATCTGGCTCAAATGTGGTAAAGCTTGTGTCTTAGTCGCCTAGTGCTGCTATAACAGAAACACCACAAGTGTATGGCTTTAACAAAGAGAAATTAATTCTCACATCCTAGGACGCTAGAAGTCTGTATTCAGGGTGCCACCTCCAGGGGAAGGCTCCCTTTCTCTATGGGTTCTGGGGGAAGGTCCTTGTCATCCATCTTCCTGCTAGGAGCTTCTCAGCACAGGAAGCCCCGGTCCAAAGGACACGCTCTTCTTCCAGCTCTTCTTTCTTGGTGGTATGAAGTCCCCATGCCTCTCTGCTTACTTCTCTTATACTTCTAAGGGGTTGGTTTAAGATATAATCTGATTTCGTAGATGGAGTCCTGCCTCATTAACTGCCACTAATCCCACCTCATTAACATCATGGAGGTAGGATTTACAACACATAGGAAAATCATGTCAGATGACAAAGTGATGGACAATCATACAATACTGGGAATCATGACCTAGCCACGTTGACACATTTTTGGGGCACACGATTCAATCCTTAACAGTTTGTTCTTTAGTTTTGTCAAATTATCATAAAATTATCTCTTCCTCTGTAGAATTTAAGGTCCACGAAAGCAAGGACACTGCCTGTGTTGCTCACTGCTGTATCCCCAGCACATAGTTGGTGCATGATAAGTATTTATTGAATGAGTAAGTGGCATTTGGGATCAGCCTGAGACCCTGAAATATAGTGCCTCTATTTAATTCTGAACTTCTCTAGTAAAGCTCTGAAATACAGAGTAAATGAGTAGAGAGTTACTGGAGGATTTGTTAGACTTATTGGTTATAAATAGTGGGATGTTAAGAATGTAAAAACTGAAGTCTAGATACATTGGTGTACAAGTATCTGTTTGTGTCCCTGCTTTCAATTCTTTTGGATATATACCTGGAAATAGAATTGCTAGGTAATATGATAATTCAAACTTTTTGAGGAACTACCACAGTGGCTGTACCGTTTTACATTCCCACAAACAGGGGATGAGGGTTCCAGTTTCTCTGTATCTTCTGCAGCACTTGTTATTTTTCCATTTTGAGGAGGGGGGATACTAACCATCTTAGTGAGCATGAAGTCGTATTTTATTTGCATTTTCCCAATGACTTATGAATGAATCAGAAGCGACTTGATGATTTTGGTTTTTGGTAATGACATACTGAGCATCTTTCATGTTCTTATTGGCCGTTTAGGTATATTTTTAGGAGAAATAACTATTCATGCCATTTGCTCATTATTTAAACATTGGTAATTTAGAAAAAGGAGAAATCTAATTATATTTTCATTAGTAAAACGTGTAATAAAAGTGTCCAAAAATATTTGAGTTGGGGGGAGAGATCCTTGGTTATTTACCCTTTAGCATTTTCTTAGAGGTTTAATGGTCATTAGAAAAAGTACTTGTTACCAGTGTTCTTTTGTAAGAGTTTATCTAACATGGCATCACAATCTTGGTTTTTAAATATTACTTTACAGTTAACAGAAGATGAAATTGCAACAATTCTTAAATCTACACTGAAAGGACTAGAATATTTGCACTTTATGAGGAAAATACACAGAGATATAAAAGCTGGAAATATTCTCCTCAACACGGAAGGACATGCAAAATTGGCAGATTTTGGAGTGGCTGGTCAGTTAACAGTAAGTATAATAATTGTGCAAACACTTTTTGACTTATTTGCCCAGGTTTTATTATAACTAAACTTTGATAACCTTTTTTGGGAAAGAAATGGATAACGTCTTTGTTCTTGTGGAGAAACAGCCATAATTTGAGTATTATTTATTAATTATTTTTAACTTAGACATTCATTCATATGCTTAAATCTTTTAAAACGGAAACTTCATTGGTTACTTTCTATAGCTGTTATGGTTACAGTACTATCTTTGATGACTTTAGTGAAGGTTGTGGAGATAAGTTAGTTGTAGACTCGGTTATTTCAGAATTTAAAATTCCTAAGTATGCCACGTCATAACTAGTTGAAGGAAACCCTGGTGGCGTAGTGCTTAAGTGCTACGACTGCTAACCAAAAGGTTGGAAGTTCAAATCTACCAGGTGCTCCTTGGAAACCCTGCAGGGCAGTTTTACTCTGTTCTGTAGGGCCACTGTGAGTTGGAATTGACTCGACAGCCTCAGGGTTTTTTTTTTTTTTTTTTTTTAAACTAGTTGAAATTTTAGGAAAATCATTAATTTCAGATATAATCTGTGGTATTTGAGGGTTTAACATGTGTTCTGAAGAATATTTTGGCATGCAGACTTAGTGTCTTTGTAATAATCATGTCTGTGTAATGCTATTGCAGGATACAATGGCAAAACGCAATACTGTGATAGGAACTCCATTTTGGATGGCTCCTGAGGTAATACAAGAAATAGGCTATAACTGTGTGGCAGATATCTGGTCTCTTGGTATCACTTCTATAGAAATGGCTGAAGGAAAACCTCCTTATGCTGATATACACCCAATGAGGGTAAGAAAATCATAGTTTGTTAAAAATGATGTTATAAGTGTTAGAATTTTATAATGTAGGGTAACCAATATAAAGTAAGTTGAATAAATTCATTTGAATTTAGATTCTTTGCAAAAAGTAAAAAAATTGTGTCAAAGATCAATAACAATTAACTTCTCTTCTTTTCATATGCTTAATTGTGAGAAAAGAAGTGAAGGTTATATTTCTTTTTATAGTCATTGTTCTTCTCCCAAAACATACACCTGTAAATGTTTTTCCTTGCTTTTCAGTAGAGGAAAGGGTTGGTAAATCCTCTGTGTTCTTCAGTCCCTTTTTTTCTCAATGTGGCACTAGAGAAGTTGAAGGGAATCAGTTCTCACTTTTCTACCCACCCTGTGCATTCTACCTTTTCGTGTTTTTGTTTGCCCCTTTTATCTTTTCTTGGCTGTGGCTGATATTAAAAAATCCTGATTTCTAATGTTGCTGCTTACCTGTAAGGTAATTGGGCTTATTTCTTTAGTTAGTGCTTATCAAGATAATGGAATTATTTTTTTTTTTTGAATATTGGTATACATTTATATAAACTCCTTTTCTAGGATAATTTTTGAGTTTGAAGTATATATGTTTCATATTCATATAGAATTGCTTATGTTTTAGGGTTTGTGATGATACAATTTTTAGGTTTACCTAGTATGTGAATCTCAGTTGATAATAGGTAAGTACATTTATCTTTGTAAACGTATTGCCCTCTAGTGGCAATAGTCACCTCGAGAAGAAAAGACAGCAACAAAGGGAGAAGCAGATCTATGTGTGTGCCCAGAAGACAAGATGGTGGCAGGGCAACTAGAGAAATGTGTGAAATAATTCAATGGGAAGAAGAAGAAGGAATGCAATATTTTAGATTATCCAAAGAGGAATAAATTGGAATTATATCTGATATCACAGTGCTATTTTGGGTTGAATTTCAATAATATTGACAACAGTGTGCTATATTGTGGAAACCCTGGTAGCATAGTGGTTCAGTGCTGTGGCTGCTAACCAAGAGGTTGACAGTTTGAATCCGCCAGGCGCTCCTTGAAAACTGTATGGGGCAGCCCTGCTCTGTCCTGTAGAGTTGCCATGAGTCGGAGTTGACTCGACGGCAGTGGGTTTTGGTGCTATATTCAAAGTATTTAAAAATCTGTCTTACTGAGAAATTTGAAAGAGATTTTTTGATAAATTCAGTTTTATACAATATATATCATATTCCTTGTCCATATAAATTCTTGCTAAAGTGAAAAAAATATATAAATTGCTATTTATTTGAAAATAACATGAAAACACAGTCAGCATACAATTAGCACAAATTCTCATTTCTCCTTTGACTATTAGTTATCTGTAGTACTTTTTGTTAGGATGTCCCTCAAACTAGTTGTATTTGTGTTTGAGTTAGTGAGCTTAACTAAATTATCCAGGGCATATTTAACTCTGATCTTACATTATTTAAGTTTTGCTTCCTCTTTATGTAAATCTTATTTTTTCAACCAAATAATTTAATATATTAAATTTAACCCTGTGCTAGTCTCTTTAACAGATAGCAGAGAATTATTAAAAAGAGCCCTCAACTTCAAGGATCTCAAAATCTCACTTGAGAGTTTGAGTTAACACATATGAAATAGTAAAAATATACACCTTCTCCTAATTTATTGACTGTTTCATTTTCCAACTTTTCACATTTATGGTAATAGTAAAAAATCTACTCTCTGACTGTTTTGGATATTAACGATGTGGGGTGGCAGTGATGAACACCTTAAAAAAAAAAAAAAGGTACAAGGTGAGAATAATGCTGGCTTTCATGTTCAAGATTATGTGTCAACTTGGCTGGGTCATTATTCTCAGTTGTTTGGCAGTATGTAGTGATATAATTTGGCAATTATGTAATGGCAATTATGTTATCTTCTATTTTGTGATCTGATGTGATCATTCTCCATTTTTGCATAACAAATAAAATAGCTGCTCTTTTTCAAGGAACATCAAGTTTTACTTGAAAGAATAACTGACAGAAGCTGTGGTTATATCAGACTTGAGCAGTAGTTATGGTATGAGAAAGCTGGTAGGATAAGAAGCTGTGATCAGTGAGTGAAATATTGAAGTTATCTTTTTTTAATTAAAAAATTTTTTTTTACTTTTAACAACTTTGTGAGATAAATATTTTAATCTCTGTTTTAAAGGTAACAAAATGGGTATTTAGTGAGATTATGTGATTTGTTAAGATCACACAACTTTTAAGTGGCAAAACTGTATAAATGACTATCTAGAACGGGAGACACAGTTAACATGTGGAGGGCAAACCTCCCCAGCCTCCTTGTCCCCAGGGGGTGCCCACCACTGTTGATATTTCCTTATGGAGTAAGGATTCTATTCTTCCTTCTGAAGTTCCCTTTGGCCATTTTCACAGGGTCCTGGCCCTGTCCGCATTTTTGCCCACTAGGTGCCTATAATGGGAGTAGCCCCAGAGCAGAGGTGCTGATTCCTAGGCTGACTAGACTGGGAATTGGTCTCCTAGGTCATTTTCTGAGAGATACCATCCTTTTAGCATTCCCAGACTCCAGCTCTGCTTGCTTAGGCCAGCAAGAGTTAGGAGCAAAAAAGAAAAGTCTTTTTTTTTTTTTTTAAGAAGAGATAAATCAGTCCTGGGTGATGTAGAAAAAAGTTGCTCCTGCATAAATAAGCCACAAATTAATGCTTGCTTTTCACTGGTTAAGCTTTCTGTAGAATATATATTTGATTGTCGTAGTCTGAGGGACATGAAGAACTTAAAGATGGCACTAAATTAGAAAATGGAAGTGATTATATTAATTGAATACTTGGAGTTAGTTGAGATGGGGTCATTTGAAGGTGTTAATGTCATTTGTTTTATATACTTTGGTTTATCAGAGTGATACTTTTTCTGATCTTTCTTGAGGCTAGAATAAGAAAAAACAGCTATTTAAAATATAGATACAGATATTCAAGGAAGAATTTTCTAATAAAAGGAGCAATTATATATTGGCTTTATTTGATGTCAAGGGATAAACTGAATTTCTTCTTAGTTTTGATATGACTCTCTTTTTGAAAGAAACTTGCAATCCAATCTTCACTGTGATAGAGAGTAAAATAATTATAACTTTTTCATATTTGAAAATATCTACAGGGATACTCTATTCATAAATAGGTGATGAGAGAGAAGCACCTTTTTTTTCTGTCTAAAATACCTCATAATTTATTCTTGAGCAGAGATTGTCATGTTTTATGTAAGTGAATTTCTAGAAAATTGCCACTTAAGTGCTTCCAATTGTCACCTTATGTCACAGTTGACATAAACTTCCTAAAATACATACTGTATTTCTAGATTTTATTTAAAAAAGGTAATAAACATTCATTGTTATATTCCGTGGAAATAAAATGCTCAATCTGAGGCCCTTTCTATTTCTTCCCTTGTAATTCAGTTCATTAAGAGGTCTTTGAGTCAGAATGGTTTGTGTTCTCTGTTTATACGCAAATGACTTGCTAGTCTTGATGTAAAAGATTTGTTTCTTTGCATTTAATCACATATACATATATTTAGCTTTATGCAATAGATGTGTTCTGAAGAAGTTGTATTAGTATTTAATAGTTGTAAATCAGTGATTTAAGTTCTCTAGATATGATTTTTGAAAACAAAATTTTTAATGAATCCTTTAGCAATGAGACACTCTTAGAACTTACCTGCTGTGCAAATGTGTGTTCTTACGGTGTATTCTTATGGTGGGACATACCCATGTTATCAGAAATACTAAATCATGAATATTAAAATATTTTTTATTTAATGTTAATTTTAAAATGGAAGAAATGTATATCCTGAGGTAAAGGCAGAGCAGTTGACGTTGAGACCAATTGGAAAGTATATCTGCTGTCCTACATTGGTTATTTTGTATCAGAGAAACTAAATGTCATCTATGTATGATGTTTTATTTCTGAAGACAAGTACCTGGAATGGTCTTCCCATATTCTTTTACTTTCTTTCCCATTTCCTTTATTTATTTATTTTTTTACCATGTCCCAGTCAGGCTTTGAGCCCTAGTGGTAAGCAGGGTAGACATGTTCCTATTCTCTTGAAACTTCTAGTGCAAGGATAACTGGCATCATTTTTATTGCTGACTGTTTTGTTGCCTGTAGCTATGAGTTAGTGTTTGTTGTATTCCAGTGAAACCGCTTGCCACAAAATTTTAATGTTAGAATTACATATCTTTCCCTTTTTGGGGGGTGGGGGAGGAAAGGGCATATGTTCAGTTGTTTAGAATATAGGACTATACACTGTAAGAACCTCTATTCAGCTGTATGTATATATGTCTGTTATAAATTATGTAGCAACACATGGCTATAGAAAAGAATTTGGTTATTTTGTCATTACGTATAGCACTTGCTTTTCTCTTTTGAACTAAACGTCATGTTGCGATAGTTGAAAATCAGTGTTTTAAGTTTTCTTCTTTCCACTGCTGACTTTGTTTCCTCAACAGTATGTGTGTGCGTGTGCACGTGCACGCGCACTCACTCACACACACGCACGCACACACACATCTACCTCTGGCTTCATTTCCTTGTGAGTTTCTTTTCTTTCCCTGTCTGTTCCCTGCATTTTATGCTTGATGATTTTAGGTAATACCTTGATTCCATTAACCATGGTTCCAGATCAGAGATAGCCAAGGATGCAGAGGAGTGGGGCAAATTGGATCATTGGAGAATTTGAGTACTACTTCCTGGATGTATGGTTTTTCACTGCTTTGAAAGTTGTGATCTGGAGTTCTTCTGCCATGTGGTCCTAGTACACATGGAGGTACAAGGCATTCCAGCCCTTAAAATGGGGATTAAGGTTTATTACAGGGACGGTTTCAACATTTTACAGTCAGAGTTATTATTCCTGAAGAGAGGAAGAAATGGGGAACAGAATAAACATATTTCAGCTTCTTTTGGTTGAGCCCTCTGAGGTCACCCCTGAGGCTCACATGGGGAAGGTGAATTTCCACTCTTAATTTATATTCAGGCCTTGCTGTTGGTATTGCCAAGTGCTCTGTAGACATGATTTGTTTGATAACTATTGAAGAAGCAATCATCATTTTCCTACTGACATATGAATTATATGAATATGAATTATAGTTTTGGAGACATGTTTCCAGTAAATGTCATATAAAGTAAGAATTATTGACAAATATTTATACTGAAGTCCATCCTTTTAAGATTTTAATGTGAGATATTGACAAATGCCATATTTGTGTGGGAGAATTTAAAAAAACAATATAAATTGATTTATTAATGATTGAGTTGAGGTGTTTTTTAGATTTTTTTGACTGTGATCCATAGTATGAAATATATTTCACTCCATGACCCTTTATGCACACACACATAATTGAAACAAAATATGCATGAGACAGTACTTATCCTTACTATGTTAGTTATCTAGTGCTGCTATAACAAAAATACCACGAGTGGGTGGTTTTAACAAACAGAAATTTCTTTTCTCACAGTTTAGAAAGCTAGAAGTCTGAATTCAGGACGCTGGTTCTAGGGGAAGGCTTTGTCTCTTTATTGGCTCTGGGGGCAAGGTCCTTGTCTCTTTAGCTTGTTTCCTGGTTCCTTGGAGATCTCCATGTGTCTTGGCATCTCTCCTCCATGTGTCTTGGCATCTCTTCTCCGATTTCTGCTCTGCTCACTTGTTTAATCTCTTATATTTCAAAAGAGGTTGACTTAAGGTACACCCTACACTAATTCTGCCTCATTAACATAATGACGACAGCTCATTCCCAAATATGATTATAACTGCAAGCATACAGGTTAGGATTTACACCACACATTTTTGGGGGGCATAATTCAATCTATAACACTTACTATTTGTGATTCACTCTGATTTTTATTCTATTACAGTATTATATTTTATTATTCTGTTCTATTGTATTTCTTCCTTTCATTTAAAAAAAAAAAAAAGTGTGGTCCAAATATTTTAAATTGATTTCATGACCCAGTAATAGTTTGTAACTTGTAGTTTGTAGAGCAAGAATCATTGAACTTGGCTTTCAAAGACTGAGTTCTTCCAGTGCTGGAATGCTTTTATTGTTGCCACTGTACAAAGTATGTTGTGATCTGGTGTTTGAGACTTGTGTGCCCTGAATCAATTTTGTTTTCCATGAATTAGTCGTAATAGACCTCCCTCTGCCCATTCAGAGAGTTATGAAGATCAGATGAGATAATGTATGTGAACAGTGCATGTAAAATATTGAACACTATAGAAATTCTGTGTGGCATTATTAAGTTACTTTTCAAATCACACGCTGAAACTATAAATTCATTCAAGTTCTTGTAGAGATTGCCTTTTTAATAATACTCACCATTGTTATTTGAGGAACTTCTGGTTATGGGAAGTACCAGGCAGTTGCTTTATCACCACCTGACTGTTTTAGAGCATCCAGTAGGGTTGGAGGTATTGGATCCAATGCTCAAAGGAGTCACCACTTCTGTGCCTCAAACTGCTTAGTGTCGGTATTGCAAGCAGAGGAGGTTGTTGAAAGCTTTAAGCTGCGATGACTTCCACAGCCTGTACTGGAAACAATATGGAAGAAAAAAGAAAGAGGAATAAAGGAAACACCTGAGCCCATGAATACAGAATACATATGGATTTCGTCTTTTCTAACCCCAGATCAGGCTGTGATAAACAGATATTTTCTACTTCATTTTGTGTGTTCACCTATATACTGGCCCAGTGATGGAAACCAATGATTCACAAAAGGGAGAATGAACTTTTTTGGTGGTGGTGGCAGTGGGGACAGAGAATTCAGGGAGTCAATGGGCTCATGAAATTTCACTTACATATTGGGTGTTTGAACAGATACGCATTTTCTGGTGAAAGTCCATAGTTTTCATCAAATGAAGACAAGGGCTCCTTGACTCAAAAAGATCCACAACTGCAACTTGAGGGTTGCTTGTTGTATCATATATTTAGGCTATTTTTTTTTTTTTTTGACTCTTCTAGAACCAGTAAATATATTTGTATATGGCGTCTATAATCTTCCCCACACCTCATACTTTTTTTACTTTTGGCAAGATTAATTTTAGGTAAGTCTGGTATCTGCCAGAAGTTCTGCATTCCACTGACTAGAAATATTTCTTTTCTGAAGTCTCATATCACCTGATCTGTGACTTTCTTAGGCAGTTTTTTACTGTCTAATACCATAGTTATTATGTAGTTTTCTTATTTCGCCTACTAGATCTAAGCTTTAAATGCAAGTGTGTTTCATCTTTGTGTGTTTAACTGAACCTAACAGAGTATCTTATACATAAAAGCATCCAATAAATATTTTTGTTGAATATGTGCTCGATTCCCTTTTCTGCCTCAAATATACTTCTCTGGCATTAATATTGAAATCTGGCAAGCTCAGATTCTTCTTCTTACAATAATAAGTGCTGTACTTACAACTTAGAGTAAGATTCAGTGAAATGAACCAAAAATGAAAGTAACTAAAATGCTAATGAGCTTTAAAGGCCTATCATTGCTTATAGCTTGCTTTTCATACTTGTAGTTTGCACAATTTACTTGAAGTTTAAATTTTAAATTAATATAATTCATATTTTTTTTTCCTTTTTTTGGTACTTTAGATTCTGTTCCCTTGTTGAAGGTGATCAGAAAGAAAACTAGTGAGCACCATTAGTGCCTCTGCTCAGTAGCTTTACTAATGAGGATATAATTGCTAAGTGTTGTTGAAGATTTAGGTGTGTAAAGCAATTGTGTAGATTTACTATACTGATCATAGTTTTTTTTTTTTTTTTTTTAATTAGCCATAGTAGCTGTTTAGGCTGAAGACCTAAGCTAGCATTTATTTTAGAAGACATGAATAGCTAGGTGTGTGTGTGGGTTGAGAGGTATGCTGAAGGCAGGTGCTAATTCCGCAAATTCAAGTGTATAGTATTTAAAAATGCAAAACATTTTTAAATGAAATTCTGTCTCTAGTAAATTTGGCTTTTAAAATTAGGCATGGGCAAACATAGTTAAAAAATGAAGATAGACAAAACATACCTGATTAAAAAAGAAGTATGCATTTTGGTTAAATTCCTGCAGAATAGAATTCTTGAGCTGTGCTAGAGGGCCATATTAATTACAGATTAATTACATTTGATTATGTTAACTTAGTTTTCAATATAACTTGTACATGATTAGAATCATCTTCATTACATCTGGGATCATTTAAGTAGCATAATTACATGTACTTACGCTAAGTAATGAAAGGCAAGAGATAAATGATCAGCAGTGACTTTACAAGCATTGCAGTAAGTGCCTTATAAACTGAAGGTCACCATTTTAATTGGAAGCCTTGTGAATCTCTTAAATTCTGTAATCAAATGGATGATATCAAAGGAAGGAGTAATTTAACATAACAATTGTGGCTTACATTGAACATATGTTCCTGTTAATAAGTTGCATTATGGTCTTTAAGGACTTGTATGTAGTTAGTGCATTTTGGTTCATTTGATACCCACAGTTTTTCTTAATTTTTATTAGTGAGTTGTTACAGTGGTTAACAAGAAATACACAGATTTAAGTTGCAATCGTTTTCCCATAGTTATATGATCTAACTTCACAAGCTTCTTGGACATATGTAGATGCTTTTCTATTTTGGTTTAGTTATGACATACAATTGATATAGGCAAGCATGAAAGCTTGGGCAAATTTTCATTGCTTTTTCTGGACCTTACTCAGGTTCTGTGGTATTTATGTAAAGCACAGTTTTGTTACTTGGGAATGCATGTTGAAATTATCATGTGCACTATTTTGCTGTAGGCCCATTGGCACTGCCACAAAGGTAATACACTGCCAGTAGGCCATTTCCTTGTCGGCTGCATTTACAATTTAATAGAAATATTACACGACTTTTTAAACAAGTGTTTTGGCAGGGAGGAAATGGCAGATTCCATACAAACAAGCATAGCTTCCTTTCCTTAACCACACTCCAGCTACTCAAGGAATTGTACTTACTTTCAAGTTTGGGGGTTTAGGGGTCGAATGCGAAAGTCAGGTTCAAACAGGAATGACATTGTTATTTAGTATAAAATGGTTGTACATTTTTAACTTCTGGATTTTATTACTATATAGTTTCAGTGAGTGACATCCAATATATTTCTGAATTAAAGCTGAGGTTGTTTTTATACAGTTCACCTGGCTAGAAATACCAGGTTTTGATTGGTTGAAAAGGTCAGATAGGCTCTAAGATGGTAATATTCCTTTTTATAGGTTTATTATAGTTTTGGCTTTGCTGTATAATTGGCCCTTCATGACATTTGTACTGTTTCTTTTAACTATGATTGTTTCTCCAAGATATGAATCACTTTGGGGTTTAGAAAGTATAGAAGGAAAATTTGGTAGAGTTGTTAGCACTAACATAAAAATAATAGTTTCCTGTCACATCTTTTCATTAATCTGTGTTTGTTCTTTGTAATGTTATTTCAAACTTGAAAGGTCATGTTTATAATTTTTTTTTATTTGGGAGAGGTGAGGGTAGTTACTCCAGTCTATTCCACTCTTATTTAGTTATCTGGATCTTAAATCATTTGTAGTTTTAGATAAAATGCTATACTCTTTAATTCTATTTTATACTTTTAGAAACTGGGGGGAAAAATCGTGCTGTATTTTTTTCAGCCTTTATTGTGACCACATTCTACTTTTGGGTGTAGATCCCAACTTTTTCTCCTGTGGGTAAGAGAATACTTTATAGTGAGGGCTTTCCCCTTCTCTTTTCTATTGCTTCTGACTTCTTAGCCAACTTACCTGGCAGCTGTAGTAAGTTATGCTGCTGTGCTGTGGTAGAGACTGGCATTGGGTGTGTCCTTATAGCCATCATAGTATTGGCTTTTGTTATTTTCCATGTTTCAGTTTGTTGGGAATGGACATATGGACATCATATGTTCCACAAAGTACTGTATGAAGCCAATTTGAACTGTTTCCATTTGCCTCAAGTCCAATCATGATATTTATTTTTCCATGGCACTTACCCAGATTATCCATACCTCCTGCTTAGCTTGTGTCATTGCCACTATGGACTGTATTTCTTCTGATTGCCCCCATTTTTTCACAGTATCTAATTGCCTTTTGCTCCTTAGCTTACTTTGTACAGCATTGATTGATGTTTATAAAATATCCCAAAATCTTTTAGATAACAGATACTCAGGTGCATAGTAGTATGATATTCAACTTGTGTTTTGTTTATACATAAGGAAAGTTTTATATCCAGTCTGATAGACTGGAAGTGAATATTTTAGTGGAAAAATTAGAAAAGTAACTGTATGGTTTTAGAAAGTATTGCTTACTTTTAGGTATCAACAATAATAGCAATATGATCTGAGTTAATTTTGATATATCAAATCAAGTCATAATTTTATTTCTAAAATTTGAAGGTAAAATTCTAGATGCTGTGTTTTAGGCTTGAGAAAATATGACTATATTAGTATTTACCACAGCTGTTCTTCAGCTGTCTAGCCCTCTGTAAAGTCATTCTGGTTTTCAGAATGTGAATAAGTGAATTGCCTTCACTTCATGACATTAGGTGAGCCAACTGTTACAGTTACTGGGAAGCTATGACTTTAAGGTTATGGACTCAGATGCATTTAATGATTTATTCTGCAGGCATTTGCTGAAGACCTACTATGTGCTAAGGAGCTTTCTAAGTGCCAGGGATGCAGCAGTTAAAAAAAGAAGAAGAAGAAAATTACTTATTGAGCTTATGTTCTAACAAGGGAGAGAGGATAGTAAAGAAGAGAAATAAACATAACATCTAGTTCTCTTAAAAAAAAAAAGTTCTCTTAGATAGTAATAAATACTACTATTGTATATTAGATAATAGCAGTTAGAATCCACCAGCTGCTCCTAGGAAACCCTGTAGGGCAGTTCTACCCTGTCGTGTAGGGTCACTGTGAGTCAGAATTGACTTGATGGTAGTGGGTTTGTTTGTTTGTTTTTATGGTAGAAAAAATAAAGCAGGGTAATGAGGTAGGAAATTTCAAGGGTGTGGGATGAGTAATATTTTGTGTTGGATGTTTTGTGTGGCCAAAGAAGTGTCACTGAGGTGATGCTTGGATGAAAACCTGAAAAAAATGAGGATATCTGGGTGTAGATTCTACTGGGTAGAGGCAGCTACAAGTTCAAAGACCCTGAATTTGGAGTCTGCTTGGCAACCCCTGGTCCAGATCAGAGAGCACTATGCATCACAGTAAGGACTTAGACCTTTATTCTTAATGAGATGAGACATCACCTAGGACTTTTGAATAGAGCGTGATAGGAGAATAGCCTGTTAAGGCAGATTGATAAAGGTAGAATCACAGACTAATTAGGAGGCCTTTGCAGTAATCCAGCAAGAGATGATGGTGACTTAGATAAAGATGATAGTAGCAGTGAAGATAGTGTGAAAGAGTTGTTTTCTGTTATATTTTGAAAGTGGAGTTGGCAAAATTTGTTGATGGATCAGGTTCATGAGAACACTGATGATGCAAAAAAAGCCACCCTGCACAGCTTTGGAAGATGGTCTTTTTCACTCTGTCAGAATATAAGGAGGAAGGCAGAAAGTGGAGTGAAATATAAATCTTAATCCTTCCAGGAAGCCCAACTATAAATGGAATGCATGTTCATTATAGAAAGGAAGGAAGATGCAAAGAAAGAAAGCGTAAAGAAGAACAGAAAAATAACTGGTACTACCTAGAGATTTAAAATTTTAAAAATTTGATATGTGGTCTTCCTGTTTGCTTTGCATACCCATCCTAACCATGTCCATGAGAACCTACTGTCTTTTAACGAAAATTGGAATCATGAGATTATATTGTTTTGTTGTTGGTTTGTGGTTTTGGAGACCCTGTGTGTTACAGAGCAGAACTGCTCCATAGACATACAACAACAATCTTTATAGAAGCAAATCACCAGGTCTGTTTCTTCCATGGTGCTGTTGGGTGGGTTCACACCAGCAGCCTTTTGTTAACGAGCCACGTGCAAGCCGTTTGCGCCACGCAGGGACCTTAGGATTCTATTGTTTTATAATATTTTTGCATTTCGCTCTAGATCTTCATCACCGCTCCATATCCTTAAGTTTTTTGAGCCTTAAAGTATTTTACAATTTGCTTAAATGAGGAAATTTCAATACGTTCTTCTTTTATGATAAAAATTTAAAACCAATGGTTTCTTTTAAGACAAAAGAGCACAATTTAGGCAAAGAAGCTGTTACTAGTCATTAATACTAAAGTGTATAAAATGCCCTTGGTTTTCATTTTTCATACCAATAAATTATTACCCATTAATTATCATAAATTAAACCTTAAGAATATAAACATTCTGAAGATAACATTTAAATTATAGTGTATCATTTATCTATGAGTTTCTTTTTTCTGTTTCTTTTTTACAAATACTTCTACATAGAATTTTTAAAACTCTTTTAGAGGAAAATTATTTTTGAGCCTGAAGAAACTGATATTTACATTGCAATTTATACATTCTATCTTTAATTTTGTATCAGTGAGCAGTCTTAACCAGCTGAATGATTGCATCAAGCCTAAATAATTAACCATATCAAAAAAACATGCAATTAATAACAGATTGTTAGATACTTCCTTCTAGCAGCACAATCATTTAAAAAAAAAATTCTAAATGTTTTTCATTTAAAATGTATTTTACCTGCCAAAAAATACAAATATGGTTTTCTTAACCTTGAACATTGATGTATGCTTGTGCAGTAGGGGAAGCTTTTTTCTTACTGCCAGCTACTTGGTTATCGGGGTAAGTAGAATTGTTCTCCAACTACTTCACTCCTCCTTAGTACCTCTTGTGCTGATGGCATCCTGCATTTGTAAAACGTTTTCAAAGTTTCAAGGAGAAAAGTTCTGCAAAGTTCCTAGGGGAGAGGGAAACAAAGATCAAGGACAGAACAATAGCAAGTACCCGTGTTTAGAGATTTGAGGAAAGAGGGTGAAAAAGAAGCCAGAGAGTAAGCTAAGAATGGAAAATATGGTGCTTCAGACAAGGGAGAAAATAGCTTTAAGAAGGAGGTGATTGATGACCTTTTACAAATGCTTGTCTTCTTTTTTGGCTTTTGTTCGAGTAGTATCAAGAGGTTATCAGATTTGGAGGTCATGGTTAACTTCCAGGACTGTAATTCAGTTGAATGATAGGGCAGAAGCCAGTTCATAGGAATGAAGGAATGAATTGGAGGTAGAGACCTGGAAGCAGCAGATTCTTTTTGAAGTATTTTCACCTAAGGGGAGGAGAGAAGTTGGGGAAAAATTCTGAGGATATGAGCATCAAGGAAAGGTTTCAATAGGATGAGGGGACTTAATCTGATTTTAGAATGAGATGAAGGATGCAGACGAGAGGATTAAATGTATAAGGAGTGGGGGTCAGCAGTGTTAAATAATGAAACAAGGCCCTCGTCAAGGTAGAAGGGAATGTGATTGAGGGTGTAAGTGGAGTCAGTTAGCCATGGGGAAATGTTTTTAAAATATATTCTGCTTATAGCATGCTCCTGCCGTGAACATCAGATGCTTTAAGACCTCGTCACTTAATGCTGCACGAGCAGTTCAAAGGAAGTTTGCCAGATTTAGGCAGAGTCAGTGAGCTAAGGGGCAATAATATTTTTGGTAGGTAATACATGGTTTACAAGTGCTGGATTGCTATAATGGTGGTTCAGTTCCTTAAAGTGTATTCAGAAATTTTTTTAGCAACTGTGGAGTCCCTGGATGGTGCAGATGACCGCTAACCAGAGAGGCTGCAGCCCACCCAGAAGCACCTCAGAGGCAAGGCCTGGTGAGGTACTTCTAACAAACCAGCCACTGAGAACCCTGCGGAGCCCAGTTCTGCTCTGATACACACGGGGTTGCCGAGAGTCTGAGTCACTGAGAACCCTGCGGAGCCCAGTTCTGCTCTGATACACACGGGGTGGCCAAGGGTCTGAGTCGGCTCCGTGACAGTTGGTTTTAGCAACTAAGTTCTGATCTGCTCTAAAAATAAATAGTTTAGAGTCAAACTGGTTACTGAAAGACTTTACCTAACCCTTTTGATATGAGACATATAGACCAGAGGACATATTCAGTTCATAGTACTTCTATTTATAGGTTTATGAAAGTTACGAAATGAGGAAAATCACATTACATTTAGATCACTCCAGGAAGCTAGCTAATCTTAAAGATCTTCTGAGAAAGAGAGAACTTGATTTTTTTTGGTGATAACCCAATGGTTGTAAAGTTCATAGCACATGCAGCATAATGCCCTCGATACTCTAGGCATGTATGGTATAGAATCTGTAGAATGCATTATTTCCCACAAACCATGTTCACTTGGACTATTTTTATTTATAAAGCATGTTATGTGTATTTTTCTTTAGTTGTTAAAACATTTGGCTGCTTTAAAAAGGTTAACCTAAACTCTGTGCTTTTGAACCAGTAAAGGTTACATATGTTATGCCCCAGTTCTTGCAGTACTGTCAACAGATAATATTTGAAAGTTTATTCCAGTAATTTAATTTCATATTAAGATTATTAATGACAGTTTTCTTTTTTGGTTATTTAGAAATGCTTATTTGAAATAATAGTAATCATTCCCAATAGGAACCTTTTGTAACACATTTAATGGAAATTTATAAGGTAAACGTTAGGTGTGACAAAGAAAACAAAAAGACAGGCTTCTAATAGTAAAACAAATATGTGAGGCTAAGAAATGAAAAAGGTGAACTGTTCTTTGCTTGTGGAATATTTCGTTTTTCTTTTGAGATAGTAGTAGAAAGCGCCTCGTAATTCTTCCAGTAGCTTTTTATTTGAGGTAAAGGGTTTTCAGACTATAAATGATGGTTTGGGAGCTGACAGGTATCATCTATTGACACATTCCCCCCAAAATATAGAATAAATGCTTCAAGTTGATAGTATGAAATACTTGATTCTACTTCTACCTATTTTGCATTAAAAAAGGCAAATGAGTTAGTGATCTCTGAGCCACAATTCTAGTGGATCTTCTGGTAGCCTTAGGATCTTATAGTCCTTTTTAAATTTCGATTCCCAACTGATCTAATTCTTGATTCCCATTTTTTCTTCCATTAATGAAGAATTTTTCTGATTCATCACAAATTGAACATTCCACAGAGCTTGTGGATATATATGTGTCGTTGAGTGGTATTTTACACATAGGGTTATTATTTTGTTTAATCGTGTTTTCAGTGAAGGTTTACAGAGCAAATTAGTTTGTCATTAAACAATTAGCACACATACTAGTTTTGTGACATTGGTTTCCAACCCCATGATTTGTCAACACTCTGCACTTCTTGACCCTGGGTTCTCGTTACCAACTTTACTATCCCTTCCTGCCTTCTTGTCCTTGCCTCTGGGCTGTGTGCCCATTTAGTCTTGTTTTATTTTATGGGCTTGTCTTTGGCTGAAGGGTGAACCTCAGGAATGACCTTACTACTGAGTTAAAAGGGTGTCCAGGCACTATACTCTTGGGGTTTCTCCAGCCTCTGTCAGACCAGTAAGTCTGGTCTGTTTTTGTGATTTAGAATTTTGTTCTATATTTATATCCAGCTCTGTCCAGGAGCCTCTATTGTGATCCCTGTCAGAGCAGTCGATGGTGGTAGCCCGGCACCATCTAGTTGTGCTGAACTCCATCTGGTGAAGGCTGTAGTAGTTGTGGTCCATTAGTCCTTTGGACTAATCTTTCCCTTGTGCCTTTGGTTTTCTTCATCCTCCCTTGCTCCAGATGGGTTGGAACCAGGTGAGTATCATAGATGGCTGCTCACAAGCTTTTAAGTAGGATGTAGAACATTTTCTTTATAAACTATGTTATTCCATTTGAGCTAGGTATCCCCCAAGACCATGGTCCCCAGCCCTCAGCGCAGTAATTTGGTCCCTCAGGGAATTTGGATGTGTCTGTGAAGCTTCCATGACCTTGCCTTGAACAAATTATGTTGACTCCCCAGTATTACACATTACATTATTTTAACACCTGAGAGTAGCTGGCTAGCTCCATCAAGTCAACTCTGACTTATGGTAGCCCCGTATTATGTACCCCAGAACAAAATGTTGCCTGGTCCTGTATCATCCTCACGATTGCCCTCATGTTTGCCTCAGTTGCTTTAGCTGTCGTGCCAATCCATCTCGTTGAGGGAGCTCCCTTGCCCTCATTGGCCCCTCACTTCAGCAAACATGATGTTCTTCTCTAGGGATTGATTTCTACTGATGACGTGCCCAAAGCGAGTGAGCTGGACAGTGTTGTTTTGTGATCCATAAGGTTTTTCATTGGCTTATTTTCTAAAGTAGATTGCTAGGCTTTTCTTCCAAATCTGTATTAGTCTGGAAGCTCTGCTGAAACTTGTCCAATATGAGTGACCCTGCTGGTGTTTGAAACGCTGGTGCATGCATAGCTTCTGGTGTCACAGAAACACGCAAGTCAGCACAGTACGACAAACAGAGATGGGTGGTGGACATCTGAGAATAACAATATAGTATTTTTGGAAGTAAATTTACGAAGTAGTTTTTTAGTTGCCTTTTTGAGTGTAAGTTCCTCATGATTAGCTTCTTTTTTTTTTTTTTTGCCCAGATAGTTTAACACGTAAGTACTGTGTATCAAAATAACATTTATGACTTGGATAGCTTGGAGCAGTAAATATACAAAATTATAGTTGCCATTTTTTAATATGTGTTTTCTGCATGAGTATCTTTTTTGGAGGATGTGAATTTTGGGAGAAATAATTTCCTGGTAGATGAATTACATAATTTCATGTTGTGTTTAAAAGAAACAATTTATTAAAATGGATACTTAAAAGTAACACAAAACCCCAAACCTTTGTGTTTTATTTGAATTTTTGGAATTTAACATAGTATCCTATGTATTACCAGTTCATAGACATATAATAATTATTATACCTAACTTTTACTGAACTTTTTCTTTATGTCTACCACTGTTCTAAGTGTTTTATGTGTGCTAGCTTATATAATCCTCATAACAACCTTACAAGTAGATGTTTTTACTGTTATCTACAGTGTATATGTGATAAAATTAAGGCATACAAAAAAAAAAAAAAAAAAAACCCCAAACCTGTTGGCATCAAATCAGTTCCAACTCATAGAGATCCTATAGGACAGAGTAGAACTGCTTAGGGTTTCCAAGGCTGTAAATCTTTACAGAAACAGACCGCCATATCTTTCTCCTGCTGAGTGGTTGGTGGGTTCAAACCACCAACTTTTCAGTTAACAGCCGAGCTCTTAACTACTGTGCCACTAGGGCTCTTAGTAAGGCATAGAAAGATTAAATTACTAGTAATTAGTGGAACCGGGATTAGAAGCCAGGTAGTGGATTCCAGATCTTGGACTTTTAACCTATATGGAGGATAATGTTTTATTCATTTATGCACATAGTAGGCCGTAGGTACATAGTGGGAAACCCTGGTGGCATAGTGGTTAAGAGCTGTGGCTGCTGACCAAAAGGTTGGCAGTTCAGATCCACCAGACACTCCTTGGAAACCCTACAGGGCAGTTCTGCCTTGTTCTGTAGGGTCATTATGAGTTGGAATCAACTCGACAGCAGTGGGTATGGGTAGGTACATAGCGAATCAAGTTGTCAAGGAAATCCTGTGACGTTGAGGCAACTGGAAAAATATATAGGTAGTATAGCTGAATGTCTGGTCTATGAAAAAGTTTAAAGGCCATAAGTAAAATGTAAGAGCAAACATAGTTAAAACCATTATCTTTTTGATACTTTGGCATTCTGGGAATGAAATACCTCCTAAAGTCAGCAGTGTGTTTTAGAAACACAGCAAAGTGTGGTAGCTTTTTCTTGGAGGCTTTGAAGCATTTCACAACAATCAATATGGCTTCTCTTTATGTAAAATTTAAGCCTGCATATAAAGTTATTCATTTTAAGGGTCTCCCCCTCCCCCAAAATAACTTGATGATTAGAATGTGCCAAAAGTTGACAGTTTCCAAAGAATTCTGGTCACTAACCTTACTAACATGTAACTTTCCAAGAAGTGTACTTTTTTTTTGAGAAGGGTTGAATCCTCTTAAATAACCCCTTGCTGTTAAATTATATGGTTTGGCTAATAGAGAAAACATCTTTTTGATTTGCTGAAGCAATTGATTTGAAATCTTTGGATAATTAAGGCTTAAAAAAATTTGTTAATAGGCTTTTACTTTTATCTGAACTTTAAGTATAGGAGAAAAAACAAACACAAAAAAAATGCAAACCACCTTCTTTTCTAAATCTGCTAGAGCCAGTAGAGGTGATATTGTCCAAGTAATTATAATTAGCTTGATGACATGTGAATGAGAGATTTCATGTAAAACAGATTTTTGAGCCGGAATTTCATTATAATGTCAGATATATGATACAATAGAAAATGTCTCCGCCAAAACAGTAAAAAACATATCTCCAGAATTTGCAACACTTATCCCAGAGAAGCTTATCAGTGAGTTATCAAGCATCTTGTTTTCACGTAATATAAAATACTTTAATTCTTGCTGTATTTGTGTATATAAAAATAACCACATTGTTAATTCATTTTTCATTTGGATTCTTTATTGAATTAATGATATTTTCATTTGCATAATTAACTGCTGTTACCTTGCTCCTCCTAACAGGGAGCCACCCTCCATCATTGATTTAGATAGCGGTTCTAGGTACTAAGGTCCCTTGTAAGGAGTTGATCCTTCTACTCGTACAGTAGCTCATCTGATTTCATAGAAAATGTTTCTGAAAGTCAGGCAATTGACTGAAATGTTATAAAAGAAGATTTTCAGCTCAGAGAACTTTATTATACTTTCTCTAGTTACGTTTTCCTTGTCAATAATATATTTCTAGCATTTTATACATGTTCCTTAGTGTTGACTTTTTCTTTCACATTTAAACACCATGTTGACTGGCTTAGATTTAGTGAGCTTCTAACTGAGGCTAAAGATTTGACATTATATCTAAAGATTGTTGCTTATTATAAGCCATACTTCCTTTTTTAAATTCACATTTTATTGAACAGTAATATCACGGTGCAGTAAACACTAATTTTTCAAATATTTGTCAATATGAAACCCTTTCCTTGGTTGAGAAGTCGTAAGTCCAGTTACCTCCTAGAGAGAGAGAGGTTGAAGGGTACCAGGGGTTAGAGCCCTCTCTGAACATCTGTCCGTTCTGTCAGTGAATTATTTCTTCTCTTGTGTGAAAGACATCTTGAACCTTTCCTGCCCTTGGGTGCCTTTGAAGGGCTAGGCATAATTAGAACAGTGTAGAAGAAAGGAGATAGGTGAAAGAAAAAGAGATGGAGATTTGTTTGACACACATAGGGAGTGGTCCTGGGTTACCATCAGTTGTGCAACGTGCTGTATGATGCTGTTGTAGACCTGAAATTCCCTTATTCACTCATATGTGAGGTGGACACTTGAATATCTGTGTGGAGTTCCTTCAGAGGACATGGTAGAAAGTGTCTTCTGCACCAATATTTTCCTGTTTCAAGTCTTGAAAGACTGTTGCTTATTAGTCAAACAAATACTTTAGGTGAATCTATTTCTCCTGCCTTATTCTGTTGACTAGTTAGGATGTTGCCTTAAGTCAGAATTGACTTGAAGGTGACTGGTTAGTTAGGATGCACAAAGGACGTTTGAAGAATCAGTTACACATCTCTGAGACTCAGGTAAAGCTATTTTGTGGGCTTGGCAATATGGGCAGCTAGAGGAGTCTTGACTGGGTCACAGAACTTTAGGGTACTTTGTACTTGGATTGCTATGACTTATTCTGGTCCAGATACCACTCTTCTGAGAATGCAATTCAGAATTAGAAATTTAAGCCAATAGATTTGTTGTATTTGTATGAAATAGGTGGATTATGTGATTAAAAAAAAAAAAAAAATTAGCATTTCTAAAAATTAAGGAATAGAGTTTAAATTCCTAGCTAATGCATTGCTTAAGAGATAAATAAGCCATTAATAAATTGAAGCTAATTTGTAGTTAATTTTTTAGTTAATGAACTCATTTAATTTAGAATATGATGTAATATACTGTGTACCTGCTAGAAAAAGCACATATCTAAGTCTCGATTTTAAGTCTGTTTATATGAATCATAAGAAAAGATGAATTTGGCTCGTGTAATCAAGTAGCAGAAGCAGTTTTAAAGCTGGACACAGTTGAAATCTAATTGGGATTAAATAGAAAACATTTATTTCATATTTCTAAATGAGGTTTTAATTAAAGAAAAATTGGCTCATCTTTTTTTGACATGTCTGAGAAGGAAATTTGAAACACACTTCAGTTGATGGTTGGCTGTCTCTGACGTTGATTAATCACTTTCAGAGTAAGCAGTAGGTCAGTACAGTAATTTTATAATTATACACAAGTGAGATTATTTGAAACTTTTACTGACACTGACATAGCTGTAAAGGAAGTTTTATATTGCTGTGTATTTTTCTTTTATAATTCAGATACTTCCAAGTGTTAATCTGAAAATAAAAACCTATTCCTTTTTTTGAAAATATAATTTAATAGATGAAATTTTAAACTACAAATATTAGTTTCAAAGACATGTATCTATTATTACTGAAAACTTTAAAGCTTTTTGGAAACTAGCTGATGAAACCCTTATTGTGGTGAAGTATTGGAAGAATCCAACTAATGGAGCTAAGTTAGGTTTCTACACTAATGAACCAGCTTGTTTCCCTAGAGCACTGCTACAAAGAAAACTTGGAGCTGTCTGAAAGATTTGAAACGACAACGAAATTTGATTATTTATGATCAGAATAAAAAGAATTCCCATCTAAGTGCAAGATTAAATGCTTCTACAAGTTCAGAAATTTTCAAAGTGTCAAACAGAAGCAGAGATAAATTATTTTCTAATGTAAATTAATAATACAAAGAAAGTGCACCTTGCCTTATCTGTATACCTAGAATCTTTCCTGGGAACAAATTACTTAACCCTTTCTGAAAGACTCTGTTAACAGTTTTATCAGGAACTTCAATCTATAAGCACATCATTTATGTAAATATTTTTCATATGCTCATTTCTTAGATTAAAACTTGTAAGAAAATGATGTGTGTTTGGTCAGTGTATTTTTCCAGCTTTGGTTAACTTTTACGTTACGAGGCACTTACTTCATCTCTTTCAAGAGTGAGAAAAGTGCTGTTTAATGGTAGAAGCCAAGTGCTTATATTCTTTCCAATACTAAAACAAGAAAACAAAAGTTACTGGATTTTTTTATACCGGAAACGTCCAATTTTTAACAATAAAACTGATACCACAATTAGGCTTATGAGGAAGAGTTAAGCTTTTCGTAATGTTACTAATTATGTATCTTTTTTTACATGTCATGATTGTAAATTTCTTTTGTACTTAATTTTTTTATTCTAAGATTGCATAGGACAAAAACAAGGTAAAATCTTTCAGAAAGCCTATGTTTCCTTGTTTTGACTCGTCTTTTATTATATATTCATTCCATTTTAAAAATGATGCTGCAGTTTTTTTTGAAAGGAAGTGTTGCCAATCAGTCTAAATTTGTTACAGTTAAAATTTGATGGTCTACAGACAATTTATAATCCTTTTCTTGTTATAAAATATTGTCAAATTTATAGTAGTATCAGTTAGAAAGTTTATGGAAACATTGTTTAAGGTGGTTTAAAATAGAACAAAATCTTTAATTTGAATTTGATGGCACCTGTTTTCATTTTGTTCCCCCGGCAACACCACTGGTACCGAAATTGCCCATAGACCACCCTGGTTTTTGAGAAGAATGAAATCATTCTTTTTTTTTTTTTTTTTTTTAATTTCATCCTTTTACTGACTAAATATTTAAACAGAGGTATAAAACATCTGTCAGAGTTTGTGAACTCGCTTTGGAGTAAAAGAGTTTACGACACACAACTGGAAGTTTTGCGTAAAAATCCCTGAGTACTTTTAGTTTGTCTTTCTTAGTTATGCTAAAAGTTTTATTAGAATTAGAAATTAGAGTAGAAAAGTAACTGGCAGTGACAAGAAATCAGGAGAAAAAAAATCTGGACTTAGAAAGTTGTCTTGGAAAGCCATGGCTTCCTTTCATTCATTTACTGACAAAATGAGCTAAAATAAAACAAAAACAAAAATGATCTTTCCTTTTTTTTTCTAAAAAGTTCTAAAGAGTCTACAGTATTGAAACTTCTGTGGAAAACAGGTAAAACTGACAGATGTTATCTTTTCTTTTTTTTTTTTTTTCTGTTTTCTGCTGTGTCATTGCTTCATGTGTTTGGGACATCGTGAAATGTCATTATTCTGTTAAAAAAAAAAAAACCAACTGTTTTAGTTGTGGGCAATTGAGACTTAGATGCATTAAAACAGTCGTCTGAAAATTATTGATTTTCCATGTCAGGAGACGAGAATTGAGTGTCTTAGAACAGGCAAACTGAGCCAGCCATGTTACATTAACATGTATTCTTTTGGCAATTGCCTTGATCAGATGGAATTCATTCCTGTGTTCTCCATAGGAAAATTTGTATGGGAAAGTTTTGGTTTACTTTGAAAAACTGGGTCCACAAACCAGCAAATCTTTGTTTTAAATTTGCCTTGTGTTTTTCTATAGACTTATATTCTGCCATTTAGATATTTATAAGAGGCTGAATCCCTAAACCTGACTTGAAAACCTGACTTGATTAGGTAGAGCTTTATATATAACCAACAAAGACACTGAGTATTTGACATGTATTAAAAGTGATATTCTGCTATACTTTTCTTCTATAAGAATCCCTTTTTTATAGTAGATAAATCAATTTTCTTGTTTTTGGTTGAGGAGCATGTAGCTAATTGATGACCCATTGCCCCCCCCCCCCCAAGTTTTCTTGTATGCTGCTTTATTCTCTACATGTTACTAGGCTAGTATAGAATATATCCTTGAATGGATCAGTATTTCTTATTATGATTTTGGACATTTATCTAAACCATTTGCGTCAGAGAAAGGAGTAAATTTCAAGATAAAAGATTCTATTTCAATAGAATGCTAGTTGGATGAGAGATAGATGTTTCTTCTTGGATAAACCAGTTATTAGGGGAAATTTGCTTCTTAACTCTGAGCTCATTTGGAATGGATTGGGAAGAACTTATATTGAAGGTCCCAGGTAAATCCTGGTGGTTTATATAACTACTTACTTCAGTGGAATAAAATTTGACTTCTGCTTCATTGAGTGATAATGTGGTAAAGTAGAAAGTACTGCTTTTGTAGTTGGACCTTTAGGTGTAGCTTTCTGTGCTCCCTAAACCATGTACTATCTTTGTGACATAAGCAAGTAACTTAACTTCTTTGAGCCTCAGTTGTATCATCTGTAAAAAGCAAATGATAATTCTTCTCAGGGTTGTTGAGAGAGTTAAATGTGAGACTGGGTATAGGTACCTTGCCTAGTGTTCGACACATAATAGGAAGTTAATAAATGTTACTACACACTTATCCTTAAAACCGGCTGCTGTCAAGTTGGAATTCACTCCTGGTGACTCCGTACGTGTCAAGGTAGAACTGTGCTCCACAGGGTTTTCAGTGGCTGATTTTTCAGAAGCAGATCTCCAGGCCTTCCTTCTGAGGTGCTGTGGGAGGACTCTCTCCAACCTTTTTCTCAGCAGCCAAGCGTGTTAACCATCTGCACCGCCTAGGGACATTCCCCTCCTTACTCGTTCCATGAATTTGCCCTCTTAGTGCCCTAGCAAGAAAACAGAGTAAATGTAATTACAAGAATGTTGTGTTCTAGTGGGATTTAGGGTAGGAACTTGAGATCCTTATTTCTAGGACTGTTTTTAATTAAAACCTCCTACACCTTCTTCTCACTTAACGCCTATCTCATTATCTGACATTTTGCGTTTACAACAATAGTAAAAAAATCTACTATCCAGCTATTTTGCTCATTAACAATGTACATCTGGTGGTAAAGAACACCGAGGTATTGGTTATGTGTCAAGTTGGCTGGGCCGTGGTTTTCAGTGGTTTGGCAGTTATGTAATGATGTGATTTGGCAGCTATGTAATGATGTAATTTGGAAGTTATGTAATGGTGTAGTCATCTTCCATTTTCACATAACGCCGATTTCACATTATGACCTGGGCTTTGGAACCTAACTATGTCGATAAGTGAGGAGAGGGTGTATTTACTATATCTAAACACCTCTAAAAAAAATCCTCAAAGCCAAAGATTATACTCTCTCATCTGTTATCTTAATCATTTATGCTTTAGTTGAAGTTGTTAGTTTTCATCTCTTTTGAATCAAGTATTTCTTATGTATAATAATATAAGCTATCCTTGAAGGGAATACTTTATGAGGTGCCTATGTATGTACCCAAACCCTATAAAGATGGGCTAAAGGGGGTCCAGACCTGGTTCTGAAAGAGGCAGGGACAGTCTGTGCCCAAAATATGGAATATGGTGTGGTCTATTTACAGCAATAATAATGAACTATTTATGAAATATTTATAAGTTTATCAGACAGCTCTACATAAAATTTTTTTCTTTAACCCTCACGTTTAACCCTATGAGACCAGATAGGTGCGATGATCTCCATTGGACAGATGAAGAAATGGTAGCATTGGATCCATCCTGTTGGAGTCTAGATTGTTGTTCAGTGCTGTCTTCTGCCATCACCTGCTTGCTCACTTGCTTGTGCTTTTTTTTTGGTTATATTTTCATAAGACTTTATTTGTAAAGTGATATGAGAATGAAACTAAAGCAGAATACTAGGGAAGTCTTCAGTATGGGAATCAGCAGAAAGAAGTGGAGGTAGTATGGTGGATACATTAGTAAATGTGACTTGATTTGACTGGCACCTACTCTCTTTTCCTTTGAAGAACATATTTCTGGCAACTTTTGGAGACTTAGGCATTTTATAATACTTGTAGTAATAATAAGGTTAAATATTTACTAAGTTTTTACTATGTAACCAGTTGACCAGTTGCAGTTGAGTCGATTCGGACTTATACGATCCCATGTATGTTTGAGTAGAACTGTGCTTCATAGGGTTTTCAGTGGCTGATTTTTACCGACGTAGATTGCTAGGCCTTTCTTTCGAGGCAGCCTCAAACCTCCAACCTTTTGGTTAGCAGCTGAGTGTGTTAAACATCTGCACCACCTAGCAACTCCTTTTCCTGTGTACTAGGCGTTGGATGGTACAAATGATTAAGGGCTAGGTTGCTAACAAAAGGTTGGTTGTTTGAGTGCACCCAGAGGTCCATGGAAGAAAGGCCTGGTGATCTACTATTGAAAAATCTGCCATTGAAAACCCTGTGGAGCACAGTTCTACTCTGACACACATGGGGTTGCCATGAGCCGGAATTCACTTGTCAGCAATTGGTTTGGTTTTTATTAGGCCCATTGTAAGTGCAGTACATGAATTAATTCTCCTCCTCTCAACACTCTTATGGGGGTTACTATTATTAGTCCTACTTATATGTGAGGAAGAATTTAAAGGAGAAAGTATTATGCACTATGGGACATTTTTCCTACTTAGAACTTCTGCCTGAGATATAGCGCATTATGCATTTTTAACAGCTGGTGGAAATGTTGTGGTTTCAAAGGCATTTTGACACATATGCAAGGCTATTCACAGCTGAGTGTTATCTAAGGTTACTTCTCTAGTTTAAATTCAGGTTTTCACTTTTTAATCCGTAGTGTTAAAAAAAAAAAAAAAAGCTGTTAATTTGTACCATAAGATAATGCAAGTTTATTATCTCTTTTTCTACATATTGAGTAAAGTGAATTCTTGGTTGTGTAGTTTAATTTGCTGCGAGGTTACTTGGGGATTCTGGGTAAGAATTTGAATGGAACTCATTTTCTTTCTATCTTTCCTTTTTACTGTATTTTATTGTGCTTTTAGGTGAAAGTTTATACCTTAAGTTAGTTTCTCAATTAAAAATGTATACACACATTGTTATGTGACATCAGTTGCAATCTCCACAATGTGACAACACTCTCCTCCTTTCCACCTTGGAATTTCCGGGTCCACTTGTCCAGTTTTCCTGCCCCTTCCTTCCTGCTTTTGGGCAGATGTTGCCCATTTGGTCTTGTGTACTTGATTGAACAAAGAACCACATTCCTCACATGTGTTATTGTTTGTTTTATAGGCCTGTCTGATCCTTAGCTGAAAGGTGGGCTTCCAGAGTGCCTTCAGTTCTGAGTTAGCAGGGTACCCAGGGGCCATAGTCTCGAGGGTTTCTCCAGTCTCTGTCAGACCGGTAAGTCTGGTCTTTTTTTGTGACTTTGAGTTTTGTTCTACATTTTTCTCCCGCCCTGTCCAGGACTCTATATTGTGATCCCTGTCAGAGCAGTCAGTGGAGTAGCCGGGCGCACCATCTAGTTCTGGGCTCAGGCTGGTGGAGTCTCTGGTTCATGTGGTCTTTTAGTCATTTGGGCTAGTATTTTTCTTGTGTCTTTGATTTTCTTCATTCTTCTTTGCTCTGGGCAGGATAGGACCAATAGATGTATCTCAGGTGGCCACTCACAAGCTTTTAAGACCCCAGATGCTGCTTATGGAACTCATTTTCTGATTGTAATACTTTTGGAGAGGGCCTCTATATTTTCACTGGATCCCACATTCTTGTAATAGAAGAAAATATTTTGAAGAATGAACTGTAAAAACTAGAAGTACATTATTGCTTAATTATTTATTTTTACTGGTTACAAAGTTAGTAAAGATTAATTTTGGTGTTTCAGTTTTACTAGATTACTAATTCAGATGTTTGGTGTGGTTATAGAAAAGAAAAACTGATTGGCTTCTCCTAAGGCCTGTTAATGTGCAACATGTTTATACTTTGATCCATTTTTCAAAAATTTACTAACCACATACTTCATGCCAGGCACTGTCAGTATGTTCTGCTGTTGTTGGTATTAGGTGCCATTGAGTTGGTTCCGACTTACAATGACCCTATGTATAACAGAACAAAACACTGCGGCGGTCCTGCATCATCCTCACAATCGTTGTTATGCTTAAGCCCATTGTTATAGCTACTGTGTCAATCCATCTCACGCAGGGTCTTTCTCTTTTTCGCTGACCCTCTACATTCCTAAGACTGATGCCCTTCTCCAGGGACTGATTCCTCCTGACAAAGTATCCAAAGTATGTGAGACATAGTCTTGCCGTCCTTGCGTCTAAGGAGCATTCTGGTTGTACTTCTTCCAAGACATGTCTGTTCATTCTTTTGGCAGTCCATGGTATATTCGATATTCTTCTCCAACACCACAATTCAAAGGCATCAATTCTTTTCAGTCTTCCTTATTCATCATCTAGCCGTCACATGCATAGGAGGCAATTGGAAGCACCATGGCTTGGGTCAGGTGCACCTTAATCCTCAAAGTGACATTGTTGGTTCTCATCACCTTAAAGAGGTCTTTTGCAACAAATGTGTCCAATGCAGTGTGTCTTTTGATTTCTCGACTGCTGCTTCCATGGATGTTGATTGTGGATCCAAGTAAGGTGAAATCCTTGACTTCAATCTTTTCTCTGCTTATTGTGATGTTACTAATTGGTCCAGCTATGAGGATTTTTGTTTTCTTTATGTTGAGGTGTAATCCATACTGAACGTTGTGGTCTCTGATTTTCATTAGTAAGTGCTTCAAGTCCTCTTCACTTTGAGCAGGCGGGGTCGTGTCATCTGCATAACGCAGGTTATTAATGAGTTTTCCTCCAATCCTGATGCCCTGTTCTTTTTCATACAGTCCAGCTTCTCAGACTATTTGCTTAGCATACAGATTGAATAGGCATGATGAAAGGTTACAGCCCTGCTGTACACTTTTCCTGACTTTAAAACATGCAGTATCCCCTTGTTCTGTTGGAATGACTGCCTCTTGATCTATGTACAGATTCCTCATGAGCACAGTTAAGTGTTCGGGAATTCCCATTCTTTGCAATGTTATCCGTAATTTGTTATGACCCACACAGTTGAATGCCTTTGCATAGTCAATAAAACCCAGGTAAACATCTTTCTGGTATTCTCTGCATTCAGCCAGGATCCATCTGACATCAGCAATGATATCCCTGGTTCTGCATCTTCTGAATCTGGCTTGAATTTCTGGCAGTTCTCTGTCAATATACTGCTGGCAGCTGCTTTTGAATGATCTTCAGCAAAATTTTACTTGCGTGTGATATTATTGATACTGTTTGATAATTTCTGCATTTGGCGAAATCAGCTTTCTTGGAAATAGGCATAAATGTGGATCTCTTCCAGCTGGTTGGCCAGGTAGCTCTCTTCCAGATTTCTTGGCATAGACAAGTGAGTACTTCCAGCACTGCATCTGTTTGTTGAAACATCCCGATTGGTATTCTGTCGATTCTGGAGCCTTGTTTTTCACCGATGCCTTCAGTGTAGCTTGGACTTCTTACTTCAGTACCATTCGTTCCTGCTCATATGATGCCTCCTGAAATGGTGGAACAGTGACCAATTCTTTTTGCTATAGTGATTCTGTGTCTGCCTTCCATCTTCTTTTTATGCTTCCTGAGTCCTTTAATATTTTCCCCACAGTCGGCCTCTGGCCTTGTTCTGACTGATGATATTGAGCTTTTCCATCATCTCTTTCCACAGATGTAGTCATTCTGATTCCTGTGTTTTCCATCTGGCGAGGTCCATGTGTATAGTTGCCATTTATGTTGGTGAAAAAAGGTATTTGCAATGAAGAAGTTGTTGGTCTTGCAGAATTCTGTCAGTCAATCTCCAGTATCGTTTGTGTTACCAAGGCCATATTTTCCAGCTACTGATCCTTCTTCTTTGTTCTAATTTTTGCATTCCCCTCTCCAGTAATAATCAGTGCATTCTGATCATGTGTTTGATCAATTTCAGACTGCAGATGTTGGTAAAAATCTTTAATTTCTTCATCTTTGGCCTTGGTAGTCGGTGCATAAATTTGAATAATAGTCGTATTAACTTGTCTTCCTTGTAGATGTGTGGATATTATCCTATCACTGACAACGTTGTACTTCAGGATAGATCTTGAAATGTTCTTTTTGACAGTGAGTGCAACACCATTCCTCTTCATGTTTTTGTTCCCAGCATAGTAGACCATATGATTGATTCAAAATGGCCAGTACTTGTCCGTTTCACCTCATTAATGCCTAGGGTGTCGGTATTGATGTGTTCCATCTCATTTTTGATGACTTCTAATTTTCCTAGATTCATACTTCGTACATTCCACATTCTGATTATTAGTGGATGTTTGCAGCTGTTTCTTCTCATTTTTAGTCATGTCACATCAGCAGATTAAAGTCCGGAAAGCTTAACTCCATCCACGTCATTAAGGTTGACTCTACTTTGAGGAGACAGCTCTTCCCCAGTGGTCTTTTGAGTGCCTTCCAACCTGGGGGTCTCATCTTCTGCCACTATATCAAGCAGTGTTCTGCTGCTACTCATAAGGTTTTCACTGGCTAATTTCTTTTCATAAGTAGACTTCCAGGTCCTTCTTTCTAGTCTTTCTTAGTCTGGAAGCTCAGCTGAAAGCTGTCTGCTGTGGGTGGCCCTGCTGTTATTTGAATACTGGTGGCATAGCTTCTAGCATCAAAGCAACATGCAGGGCCCACAGTATTACAAACTATCAGACATGTGGGGATCAGTATATTCTAAGGATAAAAAATAGTTGTAAAAAACAATCCCTGTGCTCAAATAGCATATAGTTTATGGGAGAGATAGGCAGACAGATAAATATTTTGTTTTGAACTATAAGGTCCCTGGGTGGAACAAAGTGTTTGCATTCTGTTAGTAACCTAAAGGATGGCAGTTCAACCTCATGCAGTGGCACTGCAGAAGAAAGGCCTGGTAGTATGCTTCTGTAAAGATTACAGCCAAGAAAACTGTGGAGGACAGTTCTACTCTGAACACATGGGGTCATCATGCCTCGGAATCTACTGGATGGTAACTTTTTTTTTTTTTAATGGTAATTATATCTGGAGTCTTTGGGATGATAAAACTCAGGATTATTGGGGTGGGTGGTGGGGTAGGTATAGATGTTGAGTCCTGAAGAATGAGGAAGCTTTTGTTGGGCTAGAAATGGGGGTATGGTGCTAGGTAAGTTTTTCTTAATCAGCGGAAGTAGCACGTGTAAAGAGAGACATGGAACATCGGGCATCTAAATAGCTGCCAAAGGCTGTAGCATGGAGTGGGGGTATGGACGGAAAGTAGGAATAGCAGCATTGGTGCTGCAGAGAAAAGTACTGGTCATGTCACAAAGCCTTGCATTTTATGCTGGGGAGTTCTGTTTGCTTTGAAGATTATGGGTAGCCATTGGAAAACTTTAGGTAGAATGATGGGTTCTGTTTTTTTTTGGGGGGGGGATGTGGGTAGATCATTAATGACAGCAGTGTAATAAATGAATTTGGATGGAGCAGAGCTGAAGTTAGGAAGATCCATTAGGGAGACCCAGGTGAGAAATGACGACAGCTTGGATTAAGGTGTTAAGCTGGTGGTGAAGAGAAGGGGACAGATTCAAGAAATACTGTGGAGGTGAAATAACATGATAAGACTGGTATTTTAAAGCTACAGCGAGCTGAACTGCACCAAGTGATAAGTGTAACTTTCACATTTCTTTTAACTTACTGTCCACTGTCTATTTTCCAGAAGTGAAATAGAAAATCCGCTTCTTGAAACAGGCCCACATTTACCTATTATACTCTTACTTTTTTTTGGTTGTGATTTATATTGACTATAAGAGTGTTATATAGATTATCAAGTTCCACAGTTGTCCCATTGTACGGCTTTGTAATATTTATATTTCTATTTCTGTATTTTCAGAACTGAAAAGTTCATTTACTTTTATTAATCATTAATTTATCTCATTATCAAAAAATCTTTGCTTATGAAACTGCCGTTTGTTGTTATGGTCATAGAACTAGTAGCTTATTTCCCAATATTGGCAGTGGTGAAATGGAAAACATATAAAGAACATTATTTTTTTTTTAAATAATTTTTATTGTGCTTTAAGTGAAAGTTTACAAATCAAGTCAGTTTGTCGCATATAAACTTATATACACCTTTTTTTTTTTTTTTTACACCTTACTACATACTCCCATTTACTCTCCCCCTAATGAGTCAGCCCGCTCCCTCCTTCCAGTCTCTCCTTTCGTGACCGTTTTGCCAGTTTCTAACCCTCTCTACCCTCCCATCTCCCCTCTAGACAGGAGATGCCAACATAGTCTCAAGTCTCCACCTGATACAAGTAGCTCACTCTTCATCAGCATCTCTCTCCAACCCATCGTCCAGTCCCTTCCATGTCTGATGAGTTGTCTTCGGAAATGGTTCCTGTCCTGGGCCAACAGAAGGTTTGCGGACCATGACCACCAGGATTCTTCTATTCTCAGTCAGACCATTAAGTCTGGTCTTTTTTGAGAATTTGGGGCCTGCATCTCACTGTTCTCCTGCTCCCTCAGGGGATCTCTGTTGTGCTCCCTGTCAGGGCAGTCATCGGTTGTGGCCGGGCACCATCTAGTTCTTCTGGTCTCAGGATGATGTAAGTCTCTGGTTCATGTGGCCCTTTCTGTCTCTTGGTCTCATAGTTATCGTATGACCTTGGTGTTCTTCATTCTCCTTTGATCCAGGTGGGTTGAGACCAATTGATGCATCTTAGATGGCCGCTTGTTAGCATTTAAGACCCCAGATGCCACACTTCAAAGTGGGATGCAGAATGTTTTCTTAATAGAATTTATTTTGCCAATTGACTTAGAAGTCCCCTTAAGCCATAGTCCCCAAACCCCTGCCCTTGCTCTGCTGACCTTCGAAGCATTCATTTTATCCCGGAAACTTCTTTGGTTTTTGTCCAGTCCAGTTGAGCTGACCTTCCTTGTATCGAGCATTGTCCTTCCCTTCACCTAAAGTAGTAAAGAACATTACTGATAAACTAGGAAATATTAAAGTAGCCTCCCAGCCTGAAAACATGCAATTTTATAATAATTATAATAAAGAACTTAAAAATCTCTCTTTTCAGATTGCCTATTGTTCAAACTTGTGTCTTTCCATGTGCCTATTGAATATTTTTACATAGATGTCCTCACATCTTAAGTACCATGTGCCTGAAACTGAATTCTCTCTCTTTTCTTGTAAGCCAGTTGCCCTTCTGGACTTAATTTCTTTCAGTTGTACCATCATTCTCTCAGTTATCTAAGTAACCTAGCTTTGAAATCTGGGATTCACTATTTAGTTTATTCTTCCATTTAATAACAACCTAGTGAGTGCCTGTATTTATAAGACACTGTTCTAGTCATTGAAGACCTAGCAGGGAAGAAGATATTCCTCTGCATTCACAGAGGTTATATACCAGAGGGGAGATAGAGAGCAAGTAAATAACAAATATTTAGTATGTAAGATGATGTTGAACCAAACAAAACCAAACCCTTGCCCTTGAGTCGATTCCAACTCCAAGGGACCCTATAGGACAGAGTAGAACTGCCCCATAGGGTTTCTAAGGAGCAGGCTGGTTGGTTCAAACTGCCAACCTTTAGGTTAGCAGCCGACCTCTTAGCCATTGTGCCACCAGATAATGATAAAGTGCTGTGGAAAAAGATAGGAGCAGAATAGGAGTACTGTGCATATGGGATGCAGTTGCTGTTTTATATTGGATGGTGGGGCTTAAACGTTTAAATTACAAATGAGCAGAGATTTGAAGGAAGAGGAAATGAGCAATACATCTATATGGGAGATGAGCATTTTCTGCAGAGGAAACAGGAAACAATGAAGGCTGTGAAGCAAGAGTTTGCTTGGTGAGCTTAAGCAACAACATGGATTCCAAAGTGGCTGGAGCAGAATGAATGAGTGTGAGAGGTGAGATCAAAGATGAGATCAGGGAACCATGATATGAATCACTTGGTAGACTATGGTAAAAACTTTGGATTTTATTCTGAATGAAATAGGAAATCAGTGAAGGGGTCTGGACTGTGGAGTTACTTGATGTAATTTATGTTTTTAAAAGACCACTCTGACTGCTGTCTTGTGAATAGTCTGTGGAGGGAGGGTGGTTAAGAGTAGAAACAGGGAGATAAAAGGCAAGAGTTGAGGGTGGCTTCGACCAGAGTGGTACCTGTGGAGAGGTGAGAAATGATCAGTTTCTGAATATATTTTAATATTGAACTGATAATATTTGCTTATGGGTTGAAAGTTAAAGAGAGGCATTAAGGATGAATAAAAAAAAATTTTTTTTTTTTTTTTTAATAAAGCCTGAGCAACTAGAAGAATGGATTTGTTATATGCTTAGAAAAAGACAATGAAAGAAGTTTAGAGTCAGGCAAGGGGGTAAGGGGCAGGAATCAAGAATTTGGAGCCTATGAAGTTAGAGATGAAGTCCCTGAGTGGCACCAATGGTTAAGTGGTTGACTGTTAACCTAAAGGTTGGTGGTTTAAATCCACCCAGAGATGCTTTGGAAGAAATGCCTGGTGATCTACTTCCGAAAGGTCACAGCCATTAAAAACCCTATGGAGCACAGTTCTACTCTGGCACGCATGGGGTCACCATGAGTTGGTGTGGACTTGAAGGCAGTTGGTTTTGTTTTTTTGAATGTTAGGTGCATATATGCTTATAATCTTCTTGATGGATTGATCCGTTTATCATGTTAAATTGTCTGTTTTTGGTAACAATTTTTCTCTTAAAGTCTATTTCATGTGATACTAGTATAGTCACTCCACCTCTCTTTTGATTACTGTTTGTGTGGTATATCTTTTTCCATCCTTTTGCTTTCAGCCTATTTGTTTCTTTGGATATTAAGTGTGTCTCATATAGACAGCGTATAGTTAGACCATATTTTTTATCCCTTCTGTTTTCAGCTATATTGCTAATTTCTATATTGCCGTATTATACTTTGAGTTCTTTGAAATTTTGTTAGTTTCCTTAGATGTTTAATTGATTGGAAGTTTTAAAAGAACCTGGGACTTTACCAATTAAATAATTATCAGTAATAACTATTTAATTAATAATGTCAGTTTTTGGCTTTTAATTGGAGTGTTTATTTAGATTTGATGTTATTATTGATAAGGCAAGATTTGTGTCTGCCATTTTGCTATTTGGTTTCTGTATGTCAGATCTTTTTTGTTCCTCTGTGCCTCCATTACTTACTGCATTCTTTTGTGTTAAGTAGATATTTACTAGTGTACCATTTTAATTTATCATTTGTTTTACTATATATTTTCAGTTATTGGTGGCTTTCCTGGGAATACTGTTAACATCGTAATGATCACAATCTAGAGCAGATTATTATAATTTTAATTCCTGTAGTTTACAAAATCTTTGCTCTTAGGGTAGCTCTGTTGGCACCTACTTCCTTTGTACTATTACTGTCATACAAATTTTATCTTTCTACGTGGTGAGCCCATTGATACAGATTTGTAATTATTTCTTTATGCAGTTGTGTTTTAAATCAGATAGAAAAAAAGGGTCACAAATGGAAAATACATTTTATGTTGTCCTTTATATTTACCTGTGTTGTTACCTTTCCTGTGTTCTTTTATTTCATCATGTGAATTGGAGTTAACCCTCTAGACTGCTTTTATTTAATCCTGAAGGATTCTCTTTTTTTTTTTTTTTTATATGGCAGATCTACTAGTGATAAATTCCATTTTGCTTACCTGGAAAGGTCTTATTTTCTCCTTCGTTTTTGAGGAGAGAGGGTAAGTCCTTGGCAGCTGTGACTTCTACAGTGATGTTGGGATGGGGCAGGGTGGGGGGAGGGGAGAGGAGAAAAGGGAAGAAAAAACTTAATGTGGTATCTTGGCTGACCATTTCTGGGTAGCAAGTTCTGTATTGGGGACTGACTACATCGGTGAAGGGTTTGGAACCTTAGAACTTTGGTGGAAGGATAGCTTGATGAGTATAGCTGAGGTTCTAAGAAATGTATTTGGCAGTGCTTGTTAGAATTGATAGGACGCCCTGGTGGCATAGTGGTTAAGTGCTATGGCTGCTAACCAAAAAAAAAAAGGTCAGCAGTTTGAATCCGCCAGGCGCTCCTTGGAAACTCTATGGGGCAGTTCTACTCTGTCCTATAGGGTCGCTATGGGTCGGAATCGACTCGATGGCAGTGGGTTTGGTTTGGGGTTTGGTTAGAATTGATATGGAAGAGTTGCTCTATCACATTTTTTGGGTATAAGACAGTAAAACCTTTTGGCTTTCCTAAAATGATAATACATAAGAATGTGTTTTACCTGCAAAATGTATCATTTCTTTCCCTGTAAAGAAAATTGCACTACAAACCTTTATTTTCACTTTCGATTTATTTTTAAATTTTGTGTTTAGTATAAATTATCTGGACACCCTGGTGGCATAGTGGCTAAGAGCTACCCCTGCTAACCAAAAGGTCAGCAGTTCGAATCCACCAGCCACTCCTTGGAAACCCTGTGGGACGGTTCTACTTTGTCCTGTAGGGCTGCTATGAGTTGGAATCAACTCGACAGCAGTGGGTTGGTGGGTTATAGTTTATCTTTCCTTTTCATCCGTTGAACTTCTTTATCTCTAGGTTTTAGCATATTCAAGGACATAAACCATTTGTCTGGCTTGTTCTTTGGAAGTTAATGATTATATTTTCTACCTGTTTTGCAGCTATATTGCTAATTTATACACTGCCATATTAATATACTTTGAGTTCTTTTAGTTATTAGTTTCCTTAGGTATTTAATTGATTGCAAGTTTTAAAAAAGAACCCAGGAGTTCACCTGTTAAATTATTATCAATAATAAACCCAATAAATTCTTTTCTAATAGCATACATTCTCCATACTGTACCAGTTTAAATTATAGCACCTCATACTGCCTCAAGGTGTGTGACGTAGCTTTTATCAGTTGAGCAATGCTAAATTTGTTATGAAAGTAGAAGAAAAGTTAATTAATTCCATCAAAATGGTGCTGCTGACATCTGTTTCTGATAAAATTTTAGTAATACGATAAGAATTTAAAAGAACTGTGTAGTTACTGGTTTCTGATGCCCACAATAGTAAACTGTACGTGACTTGTCTTTTCTTTGTGAATCATTTATATGTGTGAGATGTTATTAAGTCCAAATGGAAAAAAAAATATAATACGGAGGAACACTAAAGCAATAACTGAGTTTACTTCTGACATCATTCTTCGTAGATTACCTGTTAGATTTATTAAATAAGTTATATCTTGTTGAATTTTGCAAAAAATTGTATGAAATAATTTTTAATATACTGTTGTGTTTAGGGTATACTGTTTTTAAAGCTACATAATGTTCCAACATTCACAGGTCAGTGTTTTCAAATCGTTTTTCACTCTATAACATATGCTGAGTTGTCTAAATTTTTCTTAAGTTACTAATGCTGGAAGAAGACATAAGGCCTGTGAGATCAAAGTTTATTTGGAGGTAATGATGATACATGAATGCTCTTGAAACCAAACTCTGGTGGTGAGAGGGAAGAAAGTAGTTGAAAAGGAGGTATTTGATTAAGGTAGTAGATAAAAGAGGAGAGGGCATAGGGAAGAATCAGAAAGAGAAAGAGAGTCAAATTGATAAGGAAGATAGGAGCCAAAACCTGAAGAGTGAAGTAGTTAGCAGAGGACCTGTTGTCATCGAGTCAGTTCTGACTCACAGCAACCCGATAGGACAGAGTAGAACTGTCCCATCGGGCTTCCAAGGAACAGCTGGTGGATTATAACTGCCGACTGACTTCTGGTTAGCTGCCGATCTCTTAACCACTGCACTACCAGGACTCCAGTTAACAGGAGCATTGTATTTATTGAGAAAGAGAGAAGAAAATGGGGGCCAAGATGAGGTAGAGTTTATAAGTTCCTAAATAGTTTGAGATGGTTGGCTTTTGATCTCTCAGAACCACTTTAGATTGCTGTTGTTGCTGAGCAGCTTTGTCACTGGTATGTCTCATAGGGTTATCATAAGAGTAACCCTGTAGACACTAATCTTAGGAACACTTCTTTTTCAGTTAACTTCCTAAGGTAGTCTGCCTGGCTTGAATCAAGCAAATTTGGCTCCAAAGCCCATTTTCTTTCCACTACACAGTCCATCTTCAATAGGGAATCACTTTTCTGGATTTATGCTGTCTCCCTACAACTTTGCTGAATCCATTTATTGCCTATTAATTTTACATTGATGTTCTTACATCTGCAAGTCTGTGATCATGCCATCTGGACAAATTCATACTTTCATTTCTTTGCTTTTGTTCCTGTTGTACAACTTTGGGGCAAGATATTAAATCTCTTGAACTTCACTTTCTTCACATATAAAATGGTGTAATAATGCTTACATCACAGACTTATAGCAGGAACTAAGTGAGAGATTGTATGTAAAGGATCCAATATGCTGTTGGTGCTGGTGCCTAGAGCTGGTATATAGATATGCTCGTCTTACTTTCAATTTTATTGGGAATGTGTCTGTTTCATCATGTTGTATAACTCTAGTTCTTGGTTTTGAAAGAAGTTCTTTATCACATTATGATACTCTCAATATTAAAAAAAAATCGTTTCTATTGTGAGTACTTTATTTGATCAATTCTTGACTGATAGGATGATGTAATTGAGACTTTTTGCCTATAGATGTGATGAATTTTTTTTTCAACTACATTTTGCAGCCTGGATCTACGGATATTATACAAGTATTTTAATATATTTGTATATTGATTTTGTTCATTGAGTTTATAAATATGAATATAAACAGCCTTTGTACTGGCATTTCCTTTTGCCAGAAATTGTTTACTTTCGTATAACCTCAGGGCTCCCTCATTGCCTTCAATTGTCTGCTGAAATGCCATCTTTTCAGAGAGGAATATAGCGTAATGGCTAAGAACTGGACAGCTTGGCTCTATAACTTACTTGCTGTTTTTCCCTGGGTAAGGCAACCTTTCTGTACCTCAGGTTCCTCAGTTGTAAAAGCTTTATTTTAATAGTAACTTCATCATAGGGTTGTTTAGAATTAAATAAGTTAATGTATGTCCAGTACTTAGCACAGTACCTGTCAACTTAGAAAGCACTATGTAAGGGATAACTACTGTCATGATTGTGATTATCATTGTGGTTATCATTATCAGAGAGGTCTTTCTTAAATAGCACTTCCCCACTCTGCCATCCTTTACCTTACCTTGCTGTATGTTTTTTCTTAGCTCTTTAAATCGCCTTATCTTTTATTTATTCGTTTATGTGTTCATTGTCTTATTCCCTCAACTGTAATGAGTTCTTTGAAGGCACAGACTGATTTCTTCATGATGTATCCCCAATAGCTAGAACAGTGTATATTACATAGTATAGATTTTTGTTGAATGATTAAATAGGTGACTCAACCAATATTCCGTTTGCCTCTCAGATTTAAAGATACTTTTAGATATCCAAAGATTGACAGGATATGTAATTTGCGGAAAATACTTGAACAATTCTACCCAAGTAGCGAATGAATCAGAACAGAAGCCTCAAGAGAAGATAATGCAGAGAAGAGGAAACAGTTACAGCAATGAACCTGTTAATGTTGTTGTTAGGTGCCAACTCATAGCGACCTTGTGTACAACAGAAACACTGCCCGATCCTGCGCCATCCTCAGAATTGTTGTTATGTTTGAGCCCATTGTTAAAGTGACATCTTTGCTTTTAACACTTTAAAGATATTTTTTGCAGCATATTTGCCCAATACAATGGGTCATTTGATTTCTTGACTGGCTGCTTCCATGGATGATGATTGTGGATCCAAGTAAAATGAAATCCTTGACAACATTATTTTCTCCATTTATCATGATATTGCTTATCAGTCCAGTTGTGAAGATTTTTGTCTTCTTTATGTTAAGGTGTAATCCATACTGAAGGCTGCGATCTTTGATTTTCATCAGTAAGCCCTCTTCACTTTTAGCAAGCAAGGTTGTGTCAGGTGCATAACAGGTTGTTAAGTAGTCTTCCTCCAAACCTGATGCTCTATTCTTCTTCACATAGTCTAGCTTCTTGAATTATTTGTTCAGCCTACAGAATGAATAAGTATGTCAAAAGGATGTATGTTACCAAGTCCAAATGGAAAATGGTAGAGTGAGTGGAAATATGTTAAAAGGTTTTAAAACATTTAGTGAGATGCTGAAACTATTTCTAATAGCATTTGGGAAAAGACATTATTTTCATTATTTTGTTTTGAATGTTCTAGCATGTTCAGTAAGATTTTAAAAAATGAAATAGTATAAATATTAGTAAAGAAGAGAAGAAAACACATTTTATTTTGCTGATATGCTTAGAGAGCTCCAAAAGATACAGGTATAAGATTACCAGACTTAATAAGGGAATTTGGTAGATGGTTGTATATAAGTACATAGGAAGTAGTAGCTTTTCTTAACGCTGACAATAATCTTATTCAAATTAAATTGGATAAAAAAACTCAAAGTAGTTTAGAAAATACCTAATGAATTTGATGAGAGGTATAGTTCTTTTTTTTTTTTTAATAGTTCTTTATGAAGAAAGTTATAAAATCTCATTTAAGGACATCATACTGGAACTGAAATAAAGGAAAGATCATGTTGGCTTTATAAATTACATTCTCAATTTTTAGTGTTATTTTGTTGTCATCTAAGAATTATGTCATCATTCCCTTCTACCCAAAATTAATAAAAAAAAAAAAATCTCACATATGTCTAACGGAATCCCCCGCTACCCATCTGTCGGTTTATTGCGCTGTGGTTTATGTGTTGCTGTGATGCTGGAAATTATGCCTCTTGTATTTCAAATACAAACAGGGTCACCCATGGTGGACAGGCTTCAGCATAGCTTCAACACTAAGACAGACTAGGAAGAAAGGTTGGTGATCTACTTCTGAAAATTAGTCAGTAACTCCAGGTGTTTGCAGATTTCATTATAATACTTTGTCTTCTGGAGCCACCCTTTAAAATCTCGTGTTTAGCTCTTTTACTTCATCATGTTTTCCATTCGCTTTAGCTACTCTACATTGAAGGGCAATTTTCAGAGTCTCTTCTGACATCCATTTTGTTTTTTTCTTTTTTTCCTGATTTTTAATGACCCTTTGCTTTCTTCTTGTATGATTTCTTTGATGTCATCCCCCAACTTGTCTGGTCTTCAGTCATTAGCGTTCAGTGCACCAAATCTCTTCTTGAGATGGTCTCTAAATTCAGGTGGAATATACTCAAGGTCCTGCTTTGGCTCTTGTTGACTTGTTTTCATTTTCTTTAACTTCATCTTGAACTTGCATATAAGCAACTGATGATCTGTTCCACAGTCAGCCTTTGGCCTTTTTCTGACTGATGATGTTTCTCCATTGTCCCTTTCCACAGATATAGTCGATTTGATTTCTATGTATTTTGTTGGTGAGATCCACATGTGTAGTCACCATTTATATTGTTAAAAAAAAAAAAGTATTTACAGTGAATAAGTTGTTGGTCTTGCAAAATTCTACCATGTGATCTCTGGCATCATTTCTGTCATCAAGGCCGTATTTTCCAACTACCGATCCTTCTTCTTTGTTTCCAGCTTTCGCATTCCAATCATCAGTAATTATCAGTGCATACTGATTGCATGTTTGATCAATTTCAGAGTGCAAAAGCTGGTAAAAACTTCAGTTTCTTCATCTTTGGCATTAGTGGTTGGTATGTAAATTTGGATAATAGTCGTATTAACTGGTTTTCATTGTAGGTGTGTGGACATCATCCCATCACTGATAGTATTGTACTTCAGGATAGATCTTGAAATGTTCTTTTTGACAATGAATATGACACCATTCCTATTCAACTTATTGTTCCCGACATTGTAGACCATATGATTGTCTGATTCAAAATGGCCAGTACCAGTCCATTTCAGCTCACTAATGCCTAGGATATTGATCTTTATGCGTTCCATTTCATTTGTAACAACTTCCTATTTTCCTGGATTCATACTTCATACATTCCACATTCTGATTATTAATAAATGTTTTCTGCTGTTTCTTTTCATTTTGTGTTGTGCTCCGTGAGCAAATGAAGGTCCCAGAAGCTTTACTCCATCCACATTATTAAGGTCTACTGTACTTTGAGGAAGTAGCTCTTCCCCAGTCAGCTTGAGGGGCTAATTTTCTGGCATTATATCAGTCAGTGTTTCACTGCTATTATATTTTTATTGTGCCTTAAGTGAAAGTTTACAAATCAAGTCAATCTCTCATACAAAAATTTATATACACCTTGCTATTTTTTTATATACTCCTAGTTGCTTACCTGCTAATGAGATCGCACAGCCCTTCTCTCCACCCTGTATTTCCATGTCCACTCAGACAGCTTCTGTACTCCCCTGCCTTTTCATCTCCCCTTCAGACAGGAGCTACTGACATAGTCTTATGTATCTACATGAGCCAAGAAGGTCACTCCTCACCAGTATCTGAAGAGTTGGCTTTGGGAATGGTTCCTGTCTTGTGCTAACAGAAGGTCTGGGGACCATGACCTCTGGGGTCCTTCTGATCTCAGACAGACCATTAAGTCTGGTACTTTTTATGAGAATTTGAGGCCTGCATCCCACTGCTCTCCTGCTCCCTCAGGGGTTCTCTGTTGTGTTCCCTGTCAAGGCAGTCATTGGTTGTAGCCGGGGACCACCTAGTTCTTCTGGTCTCAGGCTGATGTAGTCTCTGATTTATGTGGCCCTTTTCTGTCTCTTGGGTTCATAATTACCTTGTGTCCTTGGTGTTCTTCATTTTTCTTTTCTCCAGGTGGGTTGAGACCAATTGTTGCATCTTAGATGGCCACTTGCTAGTATTTAAGACCCCAGATGCCACTCACGAAAGTGGGATGCAGAATGTTTTCTTAATAGATTTTCTTAGGCCAGTTTATCTAGATGTCCCCTGAAACCATGGTCCTCAAACCCTGCCCCTGCTACACTGGCTGGCCTTCGAAGTGTTCGGGTTATGCAGGAAACTTCTTTGCTTTTGATTTAGTCCAGTTGTGCTGACCTCACCTGTATTGTGTGTTGTCTTTCCCTTCACCTGGAATAGTTCTTGACCACTATCTAATTAGTGAATACTCCTGCCTCCCTCCCTCCCCACTCTCATAACCATTAAAGAATATTTTCTTTTGTGTTTAAACTATTTCTTGAGTTTTTATAATAGTGGCCTCATACAGTATTTATCCTATTGCAACTCACTAATTTCACTCAGCATAATGCCTTCCAGATTCTTCCATGTTATGAAATGTTTCACGGATTCATCATTGTTCTTTATCATTGGGTAGTATTCCATTGTTTGAATATAACCTAATTTATCCATTCATCGTTTTTGGGCATGTTGGTTGCTTCCATCTTTTCGCTACTGTAAACAGCGCTGCAGTGAACATGGGTGTGCGTATATCTGTTCGTGTAAAGGTTCTTGTTTCTCTAGGATATATTCCAAGGAGCGGGATTGCTGGATCATATGGTAGTTCTATTTCTACGTTTTTATGGAAGTGCGAAATTGATTTCCAAAGTGGTTGTACCATTTTACATTCCCACCAGCAGTATATAAGTGTTCCAGTCTCTCCACAACCTCTCCAACGTTTATTATTTTGTGTTTTTTGAATTAATGCCAGCCTCGTTGGAGCGAGACGGAATCTCATTGTAGTTTTGATTTGCATTTCTGTAATGGCTAATAATCATGAGCTGCCTGAATGTCTTCTTTAGTGAAGTGCCTTTGCCCATTTTTTAATTGGGTTATTTGTGTTTTTTTGCTTTCTTTTTGCAGTATCATGTGGATTTTAGAAATCAGACGCTGATCAGAAATGTCATAGCTAAAAACTTTTTCCCAGTCTGGAAGTAATCTTTTTACTCTTTTGGTGAAGTCTTTGGATGAGCATAGGTGTTTGATTTTGAGGAGCCCCCAGTTATCTAGTTTCTCTTCTGGTGCTTGTGCATTGTTGGTAATGTTTCATATACTATTTATGCTGTGTATTAGGGCTTCTAGCATTGTGCCTATTTTTTCTTCCATGATCTTTATCTTTTATATTTAGGCCTTTGATCCATTTGAGTTAGTTTTTGTACATAATGTAAGGTATGGGTCTTGTTTCATGTTTTTGCAGAAGGATATCCAGTTATGCCATCACCATTTGTTAAAAAGACTTTTTTCCCCATTTAACTGACTTTGGGCCTTTGTCAAATATCAGCTGCTCATATGTGGATGGATTTATGTCTTGATTCTCAATTCTGAATTCATAGTGAATTGGTCTGTGTATCTGTTGTTGTACCAGTACCAGGCTGTTTTGATTACTGTGGTGGTAAATCAGGTAATGTGTGGCCTCCCTCTTTGTTCTTCATTTTCAGTAATCCTTTACTTATCCGGGGCCTCTTTCCCTTCTATATGAAGTTGGTGATTTGTTTCTCCATCTCTTTAAAAAATGTCACTGGTATGTTGATCAGGATTGCGTTGTAGCTATCGATTGCTTCGGGTAGAACAGACATTTTTACAATGTGGAGTCTTCCTTATCCATGAGCAAGGTGTGTTTTTCCACTTATGTAGGTCTCTTTTGGTTTCTTGCAGTAGTGTCTTGTAGTTTTCCTTGTATAGGCCTTTTACATCTCTGGTTAGATTTATTCCTAAGTATTTTATCTTCTTAGGGCCTACTGTAAATGGTATTGCTTTGATGATTTCTTCTTTGATGTTGTCTTTGTTGGTATAGAGGAATTCAGTTGATTCTCGTATGTTTATTTTGTATCCTGATACTCTGCTGAACTCTTTTATTAGTTTCAGTAGTTTTCCTGAGGATTCTTTAGGATTTTCGGTGTATAAGATGATGTCATCTGCAAATACAGATACTTTTCACTTCTTCCTTACCAATCTGGATGCCCTTTATTTCTTTATCTAGCCTAATTGCTTTGGCTAGCACCTTCGGCACAATGTTCAATAAGAATGGTGATAAAGGGCACCCTTGTCTGGTTCCTGTTCTCAAGGGGAATGCTATCAGACTCTCTCCATTTAGAATGATGGTGGCTGTTGGCTTTGTATAAATGCCATTTATAATGTTTAGGAATTTTCCTTCTATTCCTATTTTGCTGAGAGTTTTTATCATGAATGGGTGTTGGACTTTGTCAAATGCCTTTTCTACATCAACTGATAAGATCATGTGGTTCTTGTCTTTTGTTTTATTTATATGATGGATTGCATTAATTGTTTTTCTAATGTTGAACCATCTGTGCATACCTGGTATGAATCTCACTTGGTCATGGTGAATTATTTTTTGATATGTTGTTCAACTCTATTGACTAGAATTTTGTTGAGGATTTTTGCATCTAAGTTCGTAAGGGGTATAAAAAAACCCAGTGCCGTCGAGTAAGGGATAAAAAAAAAAAAAGGTCTGTAATTTCTTTCTTTTTTTTTTTTGTGATGTCTTTAGCTGGTTTAGGTACCAGGGATACACTGGTTTCATAAAATGTGTTTGGGAGTATTCTGCCCTTTTCTATGCTCTGAAATACCTTTAGTGGTAGGGGTGTTAACTCTTCTCTGCAAGTTTGGTAGAACTCTGCAGTGAAGCCATCTGGGGCAGGGTTTGTTTTTGTTGTTGTTGTTGTTGGGAGTTTTTTGATTACCTTTTCAATCTCCTTTTTTGTTATGGGTATTTAGTTGTTCTGCTTCTGTTTGTGTTAGTTTAGGTAGGTAGTGTGTTTCTAGGAATTCACCCATTTCTTCTAGGTTTTCAAATTTGTTTAAATACAGTTTTTCATAGTAATCTAATATGATTCTTTTAATTTCCATTTGGTTTGTTGTGATATCGCCCATCTTATTTCTTATTTGGTTTATTTGCTTCGTCTCCTATTTTTCTTTTGTCATTTTGGCCAATGGTTTATCAATTTTGTTAATTTTTTCGAGGAACCAGCTTTTAGTCTTGTTAACTCTTTCGGTTGTTTTTCTGTATTTTATTTCATTTAATTCTGCTCAAATTTTTATTACTTGCTTTCTTCTGGTGCCTGAGGGTTTCTTTTGTTGCTCTCTTTCTATTTGTTCTCATTGTAGGGATAATTCTTTGAATTTGTCCCTTTCTTCTTTTTGTATATATGCATTTATTGTTATAAATTGACCTCTGAGCACTACTTTAGCTGCGTCCCAAAGGTTCTGATAGGAAATGTTTTCGTTCTCATTGGATTCTATGAATTTCTTTATTCCATCCTTAATTTCTTCTATAACCTAGTAGTTTTTGAGCAGGTTTCCAAGTGTTTGATTTCTTTTCTCTGCTTTTTCTGTTACTGATTTCTACTTTTATGGTCTATGGTCAGAGGTGATGCTTTGTAATATTTTGATGTTTTAGATTCTGTTAAGGCTTGCTTTGTGACCTAATATGTGGTCTATTCTAGAGAATGTTCTCTGTGCGCTGGAAAAGAAAGTATACTTGGCTGCTGTTGGGTGGAGTGTTCTGTATATGTCTATGAGGTCAAGTTGGTTGATTTTGACATGTAGATCTTCCGTGTCTTTATTGAGCTTCTTTCTGGATGTCCTGTCCTACACTGAAAGTGGTTTGTTGAAGTCTCCTACTATTATTGTGGAGCTGTCCGTCTCACTTTTCAGTGCTTTTAGAGTTTTATGTATCTTGCAGCCCTGTCATTGGGCATATAAATATTTATATATGGTTATATCCTCCTGGTTTAGTGTCCCTTTAATCATTATATATTATCCTTCCTTATCCTTTGTGGTGGATTTAACTTTAAAGTCTGTTTTGTCAGAAATTAATATTGCCACTCCTGCCCTTTTTTGATTGCTGTTTGCTTAATATATTTTTTTCTATCTTTTGAGTTTTAGTTTGTTTGTGTCTTTAAGTCTAAAGTGTGTCTCTTGTTGGCAGCATATAGATGGGTCTTTTTTTTGTTCATTCTGCTACTCTCTGTCTCTTTATTGGTGCATTTAGTCCATTTATATTCAGCATAATTATGGATAGGTATGAGTTTAGTGCTGACATTTAGAGGTCTTTTTTTTGTGTATTGTTGACAGTTTCTTTTTACCAGTTAATTTTTTGTGCTGAGTAGTTTATATATTGTGTTTTCCTCATATTTGTTGTTGTTGATTTTGTTTTTGCTGAGTATTTTTTTCTTGTGTTTTCTTTTGATCAGTAGGATTGTTAGCCTCCTTTGTGGTTACCTTAATATTTACCTGCATTTTTCTGAGTTTAAACCTAACTTTTATTTCTTTATATTGCCCGGACTTACTGTCCATATAAAAGATCTATGAGTACATTTTTTAATCCCTCTTTATTGTTTTAATGTTGTCTTCTTTTACATAATAACATCTCTGTTTCCCTGTTTTGAGTGTCTTTTTATCTTGATTTATTTTTGTGATTTTCTATCTGGGTTGACATCTGGTTCTTCTGTCCTGTGTTCCAGTCTTGGTTTGATATCTGATATTATTGGTTTTCCAACCAGTGAACTCCTGTTATTATTTCTTGCAATTTTGGCTTGGTTTTTACAAATTGCTAAAGTTCTGTTTATCTGAATGTGTCCTAATTTCACCTTCGTATTTGAGAGACAGTTTTGCTGTGTATGTGATTCTTAGCTGGCAGTTTTTTTCCTTCAGTATATTTTATAAGTCATCCCATTGCCTTATTGCCTGCATGGTTTCTGTCGAGTAGTCGAGTGTATTCTTATTGACTCTCCTTTGTAGGTGACTTTTAGTCTATCCCTAGCTCCTCTTAAAAGTCTCTCTTTATCTTTGGTTTTGGCAAGTTTGATTATACTGTGTCTTGGTGACTTTCTTTTGAGATCTACTTTGTGTGGAGTTTGATGAGTGTCTTGGATAGATATCGTCTCAGCTTTCACAATAACAGGGAGGTTTTTGCCAACAAATCTTCAACAATTCTCTCTGTATTTTCTGTTATCCCTCCCTGTCCTGATTCTCCAGTTGCTCATAGGTTATTTCTCTTGATACAGTCCCGCATGATTCTTAGGGTTTCCTCATTTTTTAAAATTCTTTTATCTGATTTTTCTCCAAATATATTGGTGCCATGTGTTTTATCTTCAGTCTCACTAATTCTTCGTTATATTTCCTCAATTCTGCTGCCCTGACTTTCTACTGAGTTGTCTAATTCTGTAATTTTATTATATTCTGATTTTCTGATTGTCGTCTCTCTACTGATTCTTACAGCTTATTTTTCGTTATGTCCTTGAATAACCTTTTTAATTTCTTCAATGACTTTATCTTTGTGTTCCTTGGCTCGTTCTGCATTTTGCCTGATTTCGTTCTCGATGTCTTCAAGAGTTCTGTATATTAATCTTTTCTGTTCTGATAGTTCTAGGAATACATCTTAATCAGGAAGATTCCTTGATTCTTTGGTTTGAGAGCTTGTTGAAGTGATCATGGTCAGCTTCTTTATGTAATTTGATGTTGAGTGTTGTCTCTGAGCCATCTATAAGTTATTGTATTAATTTATTTTATGTTTGCTTAGTGTATCCTACCCTCTTGCTTTGCTTTGTTTTGATGTGCCCAGATAGGCTGCTTGAGTGAGCTAGCTTGATTATTTTCACCTTTGAAGCTCTAACATCATGTTACCAGATGGCTGGAGCTGTTATCAGGTATAGGAGCCTAGGAGTCCATTCATTTTTCTTGTATGGATTCAGCTCAGGTGTCCAAGTAGTTGGTCATCAAGTGTGTGGTACAGGCTCTGTCGTACTGTCTTAGAGGGACAGAGGTGAGTGGTGTAGGCAGCAGGGTATCACGCTCTGAACAAGGCAGGGGCCTGACAACTGTGCGCTGAGTGTCTGTGAGGAAAGCACATCCATTTTCCCTAGAGCACCCAGATGGGTCAGTTCTGCAGCTGGGCCATTGGTACCTAATGCTTTTGGTTGTATGGGCTGGGAGGTACCACTTATCCTTGGACATCTGTCGTTAGTGGATAGGTGATGTGGGTGGAGCTACCAGTCCTTAGGCCCCTGGTTTGGGTAGGTGAGGATCCTGTTTAATAGGCAGAGTGGTGTCAATCATCAAAAACTCACCTCTTCACTGTACAGCTGAAACAGTTGCAGACTGCCAACAAAGCCCTTTACTCCTGAAATGGGCCCACACACATCCATGCAGGAGTGAAAGGTATTCAAAGCCCACAGACCGCTTGTGCATGGACAGGAGCCACTTCTGTCCTGAGCTCCCCAGCTTAGTGGAGCTGGCAGATTATCTTTCCCCCAATTGTTAATTTATTCGTTCTCCTCAGGCTGGATGAATGGCTCAGGGTGTGCAGCAGGTCCTATCTCAGGCCCAGGGAAATCAACAGCCACTGAAACTGTCTTGGGGGCTTGGGGCGTGGTAAAATAAACACAAATACTTAGCTTTTGCCGAGAGCGCCATTCTTCTCTGGTTCTGGAGGTTTGAGTAGGCTGTGCGGCTTGCTGTCTCTCACTAAGGAATCCATGTCCAGAATGCTATGGCCAGCCATACCATGGTTGCACCAGGGGTTCATGCCTGAGGATTCCTGCTGAATCAGGTCCTGCAACTCCTTCCTGTTTCTGAACCATTTCTCTCTCCCCCTACTGCTCAGTCCGTTTTCTAACTTCGCCTTTGATGTTCAGGGCTCCTAGCTTGCCATATAGATAATCGTTTCACTTGATTTTTTGAGTCTTTGTCGTGAGAAGGATCATGGGAAGTGTTTGGCTACTTCGCCATCTTGGTCCTGCCTCCTCGCTGCTATTCTTAAGGTTTTTACTGGTTGAATTTTTTAGAAGTAGCTCGCCAGGTCCTCCTTTCTTAGTAGGCTTACCAGATTTGAAAATATACCCTAGAACTGCAGTTTTCAAAATACTGTGACACTCACATACCTGTATGAATGGAGAGGCCAGAAGTAGATCCCAGTATAAATGGCAATGTATTATAAAGATGAAAATTTTAGTGGGAAATTGATAACCATATTGTCAAAATAAGCTTTGCATTTGGACAAAATTGATTCTCCGGTCTCTTATAATAACCACATAAGTTCTAGACGTGTGAAAGAGTTAAACATAAACAAATAAAAATTCTGGAAGACTCTATGTACAGGTAGATCTCAGGGAGTTGCAAACGGTTTGCAGTTGTCTACTAACCTAGTGGTTCGCGATTTAAACACACCCCACAGTGCTGAGGAAGCCTAGTGATTTGCATTTGTAAAGCTTGCAGCCATGAAAACCCTATGCAAAAGTTCTACTGTTTAACATATGGTGTTGCCATGAGTTGATACCAACTTGACGGCAGTGAGGTTTTTAATTTATTATATGAGCAACTTAAAAATTGGGAAGACCTTTCTAACCAATACTAGAAAGTCAGAAGGTATGAAAGAAAGATAAAATTACTCACATAGTAATAGAAACTTTTGTATGGGCTTCCATAAGCAAACTCAATAGACAAATGGTAGATTGCAGAAAAATACTTATATACTTCAAATGACAAATAGTTCATATGTAAGGTATAAAATATTTATAAATTGATAACAAAAAGATAATCCGATTTAAAAAAAAAGGAGAAAGGACAGGCTAGTTCGCAGAAGAGCAAATCCAAATAGCCAAATAACGCATAAAATGATGATCAGTAATAGTTTGGCAAATGCAAATTAATATAATAGATATTATCTTACAGTTGAGACCAGTTCAGGGTCATTGTGATACTCTAATAGATAGCAGTGGAGATGTTTAAGACCTGGATAGATTTTGGATGTACATTCTCTCCCCACTTATTAACATGGTTAGTTTCCAAAGACCAGGTCGTTATGTGTAATCTGCATTGTGCAAAATGGAAGATGATCACTTCAGATTTCAAAATGGAGGATGATTGCACCATTACATAACTGGCAACCCACTGAAAATTATGGCCCAGACGAGTTGACAGATAGGCTTTACCATGAAAGCCAGTGTTACTCTTGCCTCTTACCTCAGCGTTCATTACTGTCAGATGTACGTCTTTAGTGCACAAAATAGTTGAATGGTAGATTTTTTACTAATGTTGTAAATACGAAATGTCAGATAATGAGATAATTGATAAGTGAGGAGAAGGTGTATTTTGAAAATAGAATCTACAGACTTTTTGAACAGGCTGGATGTGGGATATGAGAGAAAGAAGAGTTAAGTTAGCTAGAGAGAATTATAAAACACAACAGGTGAGAGAGACATAAACAGGGAGGAAAAGAGGGAGGAAGATAAACCTCAAGAAGAAGCAAGAGCCTAACACAAAAAAATCTCTGTATTTAGTGTCTGGCTGGTCTGCGTATGTGTTTGTGTCTGTTAGAATTGAGATCTTTCTCTACCAATTAAATCACATCTAGAAGCCTGCTGTCTTATCTTTTGCATAAGGCTGGCTCTGAATAAGCTAATTATATTGGTTTGTCATAGCAAAAATGAAAATATTATATTAGAAAAGGAAAAATGGGTGTGTTATGGGAACTAGGTCTAGAAGAAATTGAAACAAGCGTAGAAAGTGCAGTCAGGAAGGGAATGAGGTAACAACAAGAATTATACCCTAGAAAAGGTAAGACCAAGGAAAAGAGTCAACACTAAGAATGAAATAAAAAAAAAAAAAAAAAATTTTTTTTTTTTTTTTAGAACCCCTGAAAACTGCTTTCTGGAAACCCTACCCTCCTGCAGTTTTATTTCCAGGTTTGACCCCAGACGAATGTGCATTCCCGTCTTCAGGCCCTTGGCCTGTGCCCCAGCTCCTGACCCAGCCGTTACTGCTGTCCGCTCTGTTCCAATTCCAGGGCTGGGGCACGCATTAGGAGAGAAATATTCTTGTTCCACCTGGTAAAGGACCTTGAACTGGGATTCTGGATTTTAGGAAGCAACTTCATTCATTTACTCCACAAAAATTGGGAATTGGTTAATTTTTTTTTCTTTGTACTAAATGGTGGCTCTTGGACAATAATAAGAAACTAATAGAATGCTAATATAATGCTGTTGATGGAAGTTATGCCAAGTTAAAATAGTGCTGGAATTATGAAATTCCTAACAAATTCCAGGTGCTTTTGGACAGCATATGAGGATTTAAGGGAAAAAAGAAATTGTTCTGATTTACCTTCTGGGTAAACACCAAGAGTTGATTCTTCTGAATTACCTGCCAGTGAGATGTCATAGGCTGACCAGTGCCTTAACAAAACTGCTTTAAATTTTGGGAGACAATGCTGGCTGGGAAAACAAGAAAACAGATCCTTCCTTTTAGTAATTCTGGTGTGATAATTGCCTGGAGCAAGCTGTTTGCTAGTAACTTGCATGATCCATAGAAGGAAATTGGAGATGGAATGATCAAGTCTGTTATCCTTGTTTTAAATGTTGTTAGGATTGCCAGCATTCAAAAGTCATTGTTAGGTGCAGCTTAATATTCAAAAATTTTTATTGTCAACAGTATCAACTATATCTAACCTCTTATTAAAGGATAAATACATTTTTCAGGAATTGATTTTATTAACTGTCAGTCAGTCTGTATCTAGGCTTGAGCAGATAGTTGAGTGTTCTTTAGGAAATGGTGGGTCCATTTTCTTATTAAAAAATTATAGATATGTGTTTTTTTGCAATAAACATTTCTGAAATTTCAGATTGACTTCAAAATACAAGATTCTAGAAAAGTGCTACGTGTAGGAATGGGGGATGGAGTGGAAAGAAGAAAATGAACAGAATTAAATCTAGGTAGTTCTTGACATTTTTCAAACTGCCTTTTCCCATCATTGTGAACTTTCAATCAGTGGGCTGATGTAAAGGAAATGAGATTTCATGGATGCCCGGGGAAAGAAGGGAAGGCTAGTGGCATGGGTCGATTTTGCACAGCATGGTGGAGCACTGACCTTTCACTTTACAGCTGGGATTTTAGCTAGGAGAACCAGGTGATAGCAGGGACTGCTGCTCTCACTGGTGGTGTACTAGTGCTGGAGCTGACATGTTACTACTCAAAAGGTAGATCGTGGTTCATGAGTTAGAAGGTTTTAAACAGACCAGGATCTAAGGATTTGTACAACAGACAAGGGAACAGAAAGAAGCCAGGTTGGTCAGGAGCCACAGGAAGAAATCATCCTGAGCAAAGTAGGTTAATTCATGCATTATGAAGAACAACTGGAGTCATGAATGTCTGTTTTCTTTTAAGAAGACCTTACCTCTGAAGTGGGGTGGAAGCCTTGCAGCTATTCTTTCACCAAAAAGTTTCTTGACTTTTTCTTTTCTTACTAGTTGTTACCACTAGAAAGAGTAGAGAAAGGCAGGTAGTCAAGAGGGAGTGTATCACTTTTGTTTTCAAGTTTAGTGATAGCATTTGAAGAGAAATAATGCTGAGGAGTTTAGTAATAACATTCTGAGAGTAGACTGATAATCCAGCCGATTGACTTCTTTTTGTATTTTGCCACCCACCATCCTTTTAGCATTGATTCTTAGGAGTTTAGAGTCATTTTAAACTTTGGAGGAAAAGTACAATTTTCTTTTTCTTCAAGTTGACATTGAAAAATGGTGACGCTGATTTTTCCCCCCTGAAGTCTCATTTTATAATTATCATTCTTCATGGTATGTTCATTCACTTCTTCGTTTAGCCAATATTTACCAAATATCAGCTCTATATCCAGGCTTTGGGAATGCAAACATAAATGAATCAGATATACTCCCTGAGTAAAGTAGCTCACAGTTTATAGGCATGACATGTGACTACTTGCAAATATTCGTTTGAATTTTTCCAATGGATTCTTCCACCTTTGCTACAGTTTAATGTGTAAGTTGGTGTTTAGCAAGAAAGTGCTTGTAATGGACTGTATATGTATAATTTAGCCTATAGCAGTTTTATCACTTAAAAATGCACCTATTTTAGTCCACAGTATCTGAGATACGCGATTATTTCTTGAACCTTACATATTGCTTCAAGCTGAAAGCTTAGGTTTGACGTATTTTTGCCAGGCATTCATTCCAAAAATATTTTGAACCTAATACCAGCATGCTTCTGGAGACCCTGCACCTTTAAGGACTCTTAATGAACAAGAGGATGACCACCCTGCTGAGACATTAGTGGTGATTTTTGATTAGAAGTTGATATATAAATCTCTGCATCTGGTTCTGTTGTTTAAATGAGACTGTCTGCTTCAGCAGAGCAAAACAAAAATTGAAATGTTTTAAATCATTTCAGTACCTGTAATTGTCCATAAACAATCAATTCAAATTTTATGAACTCCCAAATCTTTCGTACACCAAGGGTTTGTACTAATAACTGCTGTAATTGGTCTTTGTGGCTGTGTGTTTAAATGTTGGAAATGGGACTTTAATATGAACATGCAGTAAATCTTAACCACAGAGGCAAACACAGGTTCCAGTGTAATATACAGCAGGAAAGAGACACATGTAAACAGACATATTCCTCATCGTAATATGTGGAGCCATACTTCCATAGAATTGCATTCAGTGTTTATGTAGAGAAAGCTGGCAATGAAAAACTGCTGTTCCTATGGTTTTATTATGTATTTTGATCTCTAGGTTATTTACTTCTTCTAAATGTGTAGGGATGGTATTAAAAGATGTTGGTATCAATTAATTATTTAATTGAAATAATAAAAGTCATATAATGGTGGGGGGTTACATGCCTTCATTTACCTTAGGAGGAAGAGGTCATTGTTGAGGAAAAAACAATTTTAAAATAATATAATGAGTACTTTTGGATAAAAGATTTTTGTTGTATGTAAAAGGCATATTTAAAGCTTAAGTATAGTGTAGCACTATAATTTATATTGCATTTGGGACTTTATTCATGTGACTGTCTTATGTTTGGTCATAGTCATATCAACATAGGGAAGTCAATTTTCTCAGAAGTTTTTCTACAGATTTAGGAATATTAAATCCACTCAGTATAATGGATGCTAATGTCCCTTTAATATAAGAGATGCCATAAAGCATTACAGAACATCTTAATTTAATTCTTAAAGTATGACTTCCTCAAAATATTGTGTGTTTATTAATAACAGCTTATAGAAATGAGAACTAATATATCTATCTATACAAGTTGGGCTTTATTCCAACTTAGAGTTTTAAAGTCAACCTTGACTTTGTTGTTAAATTTCTAAAGAGCAACAGAAAGAAGATTGTTAGCCAGGATAAGGAGGTAAACATTTTGTAAGAAGATCAATATGTACCAAATAATATAGAACTATTCTTTTGAAGAAGACTTAATTGAATTCCTTTGCAGTGATGAAATTGAGCTAACTCAATTTCTCTTTAGGTTGCAAATAATAAAATTTGTTCAGTCAACAAATAATTTGTTGAGTGCTAGTCACTGTTCTATGGGCAGGATATATAGGATTGAATAAAACAGACAAAAATTCCTGCCTTCATAGTATTTACATTCCATTTGAGTTACACAGATCATAAATGAGCAAATAAGCAAAATATATAGTATGTTAGATGGTGATTAGTACTTTGGAGAAGTACTAGTGGGGAATGTGAAGGTCTGGTTGCAATTGTAAAAATAATGGTCGGGGAAGAAGGAGATATTTAAGTAAAGACCTGAAGGACAGAAAGATGCAAGTCATGGAGATGTCTGGGGAAAGAATGCTTTGCTTAAAGGGAGCAGAGAGTACAAAGTCTGTGAGATGGGAACATGCCTGGCTCGCTGAGGCTTAACTGAGAGGCCAGTGTAGCTGGAGTGAGCCAGAGGGACAGTAATAGGAGATGAGGTAATAGAGGTCATAAAGTTGTTATAAAGATCTCAAGATATGCCTTTTTTTTTGGGTTTGTGTGTTTTTTGAAATAAGGTCAGTCAAATAGCTTTTATGTATTTGCCACTGGAGATTTAATGAGAATATTGTAGAGTAGACTTAAATAATTTTGGATAACATTATACTTGAGATTTTGTTTGTCTTCGTATATGTCTGTATCTCTGATTAGCTACGTAGCTAATCATATGTGTTCATATATTCAGTAAGGATATATAAACTGCTACAGATCATTTCACATATGTATATATAAAACCAAAAATGAAACCCATTGCCATTGAGTCAATTTCGACTCATAGTGACCCTATAGGATGGAGTAGAGCTGCCTCATAGAGTTTCCAAGGAGTGCCTGGTGGATTCAAACTGCAGATCTTTGAGTTAGCAGCAGAAGTTCTTAACCACTATACCACCAGGGTTTCCTGTGTATATCTAGGATGGTTAAAAATAACCATAGAAATGGAAGTATTTCCTCAATATTAGATTCTCTGTGATGCTGAACAGGCTGCAGTAGAGCTTCCAGACTAATATAGACTAGGAAGAAAGGCCAACTTCCAAAAAATCAGCCGGTGAAAACCCTTGCAAGTGGCCACTCAGGGTACAACTGTTAGCCTGTATTCTCTTGGAGCAACAGAGGAAGAAGGAGAGTCAGGAATAGGAGGAGGAAGTGGAATGCGTGACTAATTGCCTCCATAGACAGCTTCCTCCTTTGCCATGAGACCAGAAAAACTGGATGGTGCCAAGCTATCATTACTGAATATTTTGATCAAAGGCTCTATAGAAGAATCCTGATCAAAAGGAGGAAAATGAAGAACAAAATTTCAAATTTTCATGTATCCAGCATTTCTGGAGCCATGGAAGGTAGATGAATCCCTGAAACTAGATAATCTTTAAACCTTAAACCAAAAGTATTAAACCAAAGATGTCTTCTTAAAACCAAACAATAGTTTAACTTAACTAGTAAAAAATGTCTGACTTGAGCATTATGTACTTTTAAGATCTATCTATATGGGATCAAATTGACAACAGCAACTGGAAAGATTAGATAGAAAATCTAGGGGGCAATGAGTTTATGTTAATGGGGGAGGAACAAGTTGGAAAAGGAGGGTGAGAGTGGTTGCACAACTAGAAGAATGGCATAACTCAAAGAATATAATCAACGCCACTGAATTGTACTTGTAAATTGTTGAATTGATGTATGTTCTGGGGTGTGTATTCTCAACAATAACATCAAAAATAAAATAGGCTATATGTATTAAAAAAAAAAAAAAACCTATGGATGACAACAGCTGATCCTGTTGTGCATGGAGTTGCCATGTGTCTTGATGGCACCTAACAACAACAACATGGGAATGAGAGGCTAGGAGGTCTAGTGAAAAGATCCCTGATTTGCATTCATACTTCTGATTTTGTGTTCAAACATATTTCGTTCATATTCCAGCCCATTTGCTTGTTAACTGTATAGCTTTGGGATTACATAATCTCTTTGACCCTCATTTTTCTTATCTGTAAAATGGAGGAATAAAAATACCTACCTTTGAGAGATGAGGTCCCTGGGTGGTGTAAACCATTTGCGCCCAACTACTAACTTAAAGGTTGGTGGTTTGAACCTACCCCGCGGCAGCATGAAGGAAGGGCCTGATAATCTGCTTCCGTAAATATTACAGCCGAGAAAACCCTATGGAGTAAGTACTTCTACTCTGTAACACATGGGTCGCCATAAGTCAGAATCAACAGCAACACGTTTGGTTATTTTGTTTTTGTTTTTTTGAGAGATATAATAAGACTTAGAAATAATGTAAGTAAAGGGTTTTACACAGTGCTTCTCATGATGAGGCACTTCATAAATGGTAGCTAATGTTTTTACGAGGCGCTCTCGTGACACAGTGGTTAATCGCTTGTCTGGTAACTGAAAGTTTGGCAGTTTGAACCCGCCAGCCGCTCCTCAGGAGAAAGATGTGGCAGTCTGCTTCTGTAAAGATTCATAGCCTACGAAACCCTGTGGCGGCAGCTCTACTCTGTCCTATATGGTCGCTATGAGTCGGAATCGACTTGATGGCAATGGGTTTTTTAATGTCCTTATGAATAAGAGATATGGATGGTAGGCATTATTGACAGACACCCACAGTCAGTTAATCTAGAACTTTTATAGAATTATCTCAGTTGCCCTCCTGAAAGAGCCTTTCTGTTGGCTAACACGTGATGAAATGAAAATATTTGTGTATCCCCTCCTTTCCTGTTTACTCTTGGAGATGTAATAGATAACATAGCACTTCATTAACTTCTGGAATAGATTTACATAGAGTTAGATGTAAAGTTTTGTTGTTGTCCTGGAGATTCCTTTTCTCAAGATGCAGTGCCTGTTTTTGATGGATGTAAGCTGAGAGAACTGTAGTCTTTGTGATGGAGTACTCAATGACATCTGCATAGAGGCTGCTTCCCCCATGCTCCATGGCACTTTGTATATGTTTTTGCTACCATTTGTATATACATATCTTAACATTATATGGGAAATTATATTGAGGATTTTTTTTCTTTTGTCATAATTAGTTAAACACTCTTTAAGGAAGGGACACTGTCTTCATCATTGTATTCTTGGGATGATAAACTGGTACCACTAGTATAAGTTCAATGAGGGCAGGGGTTTTTGGCTCTTCACTAATGTGTCTCACTAGACCAGTGCTTGGTACATAGTAGGTACTCAGTAAATATTTGTTGAATGAGTGAGTTTTATATATACCATGATAAAAACTTCAATATTTAAGAATGTTCTTCTGGTACTGGATAGGGTCAGATTTAGCATAGTGGCCTAGAACTGATGCTTAAATTAATAAAGAAATTTCACCACAACTTCAGTCAGCCTTAGAGTTCTGGTTTGGAGGGAAGGAACTTAGCCAGTTTGGATCATTAGCTTAATAAACAGTGAAATGGTCAAAAGTCAGCAGGAGACAAAACAGGAAATAAAAGACCTAAATGCTTTACAAATTCAGTAAGCAATATAAGATAAATAAAAATAAAAGTTGCCGTCAAGTCGATGCTGACTCATAGTGACCCTATAAGACCAGAGTAGAACTGCCTCATAGGGTTTCCAAGGAGCAGCTGGTGGATTCGAACTGCCAACCGTTTGGTTAGCATCAAAGCTCTTCACCACTACGCCACAGGGCTCCCTAATCTAAGATTAATACGTAAACATTCTGTTTTAGTAGCTGCTAGCACAGGAAATGTATGAATTGTAAATTATGACATTAAACTAGTAAGTGAAGGAAACTAGGAAATGGAAAGTCATGAGACTGAATTCACAGTATTACTCTTATTACTATTTAAGATTGGCAAATAGTTTAATCATTCTTTTTGTTCCATATGATTTTTCAGTGAAGTAGATAATAGTGAGATTTTATAGTTAAATTTCATTACTTGAGCACATATGCTTTCCTTCTGAGAAAAAAACAGATTAAAAACTTGATAATATTTATAACTATGCTTATGTAGGAATTTATTATGCATAGTATAGTTATAGAGAGACAAACATGAGCAATTGATGAAGAATAACTAAAAAAACAAAAAATTAGAATGTTCCTTTCAAGGACGTGCTTTGAGGTTTTTAATACTTTAATAATCAGTGCTCATTGTTAGTTTTTATAATGTTATTTATTGGCAATGATGAAAATGTTGAAAATAAATATTTGCATAAGAAAGGTAGTATAAAATGGAGAATAACACCAAAGTTAGAAATTAATACTAAAAAAAAAAAAAAAGAAACCCTTTATTAGTGCATCAATAAATATTACATTTTTTAAATCTCGTTTTTTTTCACTAGATCATAGAAGTACAAAGGAACACCTTTTTTGAAACTTTGCCACAATTTTAAATGAAATGAGTGTGGAGTAGCACAGGAAACTTAAAAAGGAAAGATTGTCAAGAATTCTGTAAGTTTTAAAAACCTTCACTTGGGAGCATCCTTTCTCCTCTAAAACGAGAAACCAAAATTTGGAAATAAAACAAAGAAGCATCTTCCTTTACCTGTTGCTATGTAAAGTTAATAAACAAATCTTCAGTTAACATAGAAAAACACTGAAGAAGATATCAAAGGTATCAGTGACCTCACATCAAACCTAGTTCTTGAAGTATACTGAACCGTTACATTAACCTAGAGTTTCGAAAAATTGAACAAAAAAACAAAACAAATTTTCTCCAAAATATTACCAGACATGCAGCTGATTGAAAGAGGTAAATGTTATGAAAATTTGTTATGGGAAGGACTAAAAATTCTATGCTAGAATAAAGCATTGCCAGTATCATGTCATTTTCAACAAAGAGCAAATTTCAACTTTGAAACCGAGGCAATTGTAGTATTGAGTTAAAAAACCCCATCTATTTCATGAAGATGACCTAAGTATTGTGATTTTTAGAATACTTTTTCTACAAACTAGTGTAACTGTTGCATTTTTACAGCTATACACTTAGATGTTAGAACAGAACATAACCCTTTCCCATAATATATAGTATTATATTTGAAAGCATAGCCCATTTTATCCACTGTTAATTTTTTATTTCAAATTTAAAACTTTTGCTCTTTTCTAAAAATATAGTTAAAGCATTAAATAAAATTTTTACATAACCAGCATTTTGACGTAATATTGTTTCCAAGTTTTTACGAATGTCCCTAGCAGTAGTGCTTATTGATTTAATGATGAGTGAGGATTCTCCTATAAATATTTCGGTGAAAGTGACAGTTTTTTCCAGGCCCCTCTGTGCTCCATGTTCAGCTCTTTTGGCTGTTCCATCAAGTTAAAATGTTTAACACATTCAGGCTGGTGGTATAGCTGTGTCTTAGCAGATTTATTCATTCTTGTTTCCTATTTGGAAATAGTAATGGGCTGCTGTCACACTCTGAGCTCGCTGTTGCCTCTCTGTCTTTGCTGGTGTTATTCTCCTCCACCCCTTTGCTTCTTGATTATCTCAGTTCTCTTTAAAAAGAATACCGATAGTAGATCCCTGCTGCCACTGCTTTATTTGTACCACTGCCCTACTTCCCCAGTGCCAGTATATAACTGTTTTTACAGCTTGGTTTACAGTCTGATTCTTCGTGACACCTTTCCCTCAAGTGTTAAAAGTAGATACATAAAGTGCGGTGTTGGAGTTTCTAATTGTTTCTCTCAGAGTTTGAACATCCTTTATAAATGCGGTTAAGATAAAGGAAATATGTTTTTCAAACTTGCAGATACAAAGAGAAAAGAGGGATGGAGAGTAAATATTATTAAATGGCAGAATCAGGGTGTAGAAGGATCTTGCAGAATGCAGCAGTAGGTTGAATCCAAGATTATTGGATTAATTAATTAAACAGACATCAGGTTTGACTCCTGCCCCCCCCCCCCCCGCATGCAGAATTATGGGCGGGGTGGTCAGGCCTGGGAGGAGACATAGATTAGCAGCAATTTATATATAAAGCATTTAGGAGCTATTGTTGACAGTGAATCTGATACTCATAAAGGTTATATGATCTTGGGGTGCTCCTAGCTATATAGTACTTTTTATGATAATATGCAGAGTTAACCTACTTAATGGAATAAAGTGAATGAATAAATATCATTGGCCTGTTTTTGGTAATGTTTATGCTCATGGCACTTAAAATTGCATTTCTTTAGAATACAGAAGCACTAAATGTTGAGGAAGTTCCTGATGATTTACTTTGTTGTCAAGAGTAGGAGAAAAAGGAACTATAGAAGTATGCTGTAGGATGTAAATTCCTTTCATTGTACTTGTGTTTAGGATCCTTCATGGGCTTCCTCACCCTCATCGCTTGCACTAGATAGCCACCGCTCCACCAACCATACTTGAGGCCACATCACCAGGGTCTGTTGCACTCCTTTCTTTGCCATCCACCTGGGTGAGCTCTTCCCTTGGTGCAGGCTTCGTCCCTTCTTACTTTTTATAGTTCTGTGCTAGAGATGGTGCTGCCGTTTCTTCCTTCATAATCACCACCTAGTCTTTGCTTAGTTTTTTTTTTTTTTTTTTTTTCAGTCTTTGCAGAGGAGACCAGAATGCACTCAGTTCCCTTTGTGCCCAGGTCAACTTTGTTAAACATTGTTTGCGGGGATTTGTTATTACTGAATTATATTACACAGATTGACCTTTTTTTCTGTATTATTCTGTGTATTAAATTTAAGGTCGATAGCATCCAAAGTTAGAACATCTTAGAGAGTAGAAAATACTCTATGCATCCACAGTTGATGGCTGCTTTTAATAAGAGATGGTGATAGTCTGTGTTTTCATTTTGTCTAAAGAAGTCACCTTTGTTCACTAAGTGCCTTCTATTCCCATTCTGTTTCAGTAATGACTTGATTGGTTGTGTCACCTGTGCAGTAGTTGAAAATGGATATGAGTACACAATTTCAGGACCTCCCTGCTTCCTTGTAGCTCATTTGGCCGTATGCAAGTGATTTAACAGTCATGCAGTCAGGATTTTTAGAGTAAATAATTTCCATCTCTATTACTGTATTTTTGTATTCATGAGCACTTGCAGCAACATAATATTCTTCAGTTAAATTTATGCAGGGTAAAAAAATCAGGCTAAAAATAAATAACAAAATTTTCAAAATCAGGCTAATTTTAAACATTTGGAGACTTCTGTTTTTGTAATAATGGTGAATGAATAACTTTTTATTTAGAATACCAACAATTGATAATTGAAATATAAATTGAATTAATGCAATTTTTGTAAGAGTGCAATCTGATTTCAAATTATAATCTTATGTACATTTTAACTGACAGTCCTGTTACAACTTTTTAAAGCTTCTGTTTTTTAACCAAGATATTTGTTAGTGAGCAGAGTTTAAAGTGAACAGTAAACCAAATTTCTTTACATAATAGACTATAAAAAGATTTTTGAGGGCCAATTCCTGATTAAAAAAAGAATCCAAACTCATTGCCATCTAGTCGATTCCAATTCATAGCGACCCTATAGGACAGAGTTCGAACTGCTCACCTTTTTGGTTAGCAGTTATAGCACTTAACCACTGTGCCACCAGGGCACCAAACTCCTAATAAGGTATTGAAAATATGCTCCTTCTTTAGTTATGAATATTTCTTCCTGTTACCCCCTTTGGAAACCCTGGTGGCATAGTGGTTAAGTGCTACAGCTGCTAACCAAAAGGCTAGCAGTTCAAATCCCCTAGGCACTCCTTGGGAACTCTATGGGGCAGTTCAACTCTGACCTATAGGGTCGCTATGGTCGGAATTGACTCGACAGCAACAGGTTTGGTTTTGGTTTTTTTGGTATTGCCCCCTTTATCTTATGCCTAATTACATGGTGGTTCAGGTTGATTTAAGATTGCAAGTATTGATGTTGGAGTTTTATAGCCTTCCAGCCCACTGACCCACTGCTGTCGAGTCGGTTCCAACTCATAGTAATGCTCTGAGACAGAGTAGAACTGCCTCATAGAGTTTCCAAGAAGCGCCTGGCGGATTCGAACTGCTGACCTCTTAGTTAAGAGCCGTAGCACTTAACCACTATGCCACCAGGGTTTCTTTTTTTGTGTGCATATGTATCAGCTAAATCTTCAGTTTTATTTACTCATTTATAAGTGGAATAAGTAGAAAACTACTGGTTTCAAGAGGATCATACATTTTTAGACAATATGTACATCCCATCTTTAAAAAAAAGAGACCACCAAACCCATTGCTGTCAAGTTGATCCTGACTCATGACGACCCCATGTATGTCAGAGTAGCTCCAAAGTAAGACACTCGTGTTGAAAGGGGGGAAACCAGTATTGCGCAGAAGTGCTCTCCTCACTTCCGCCAGAAAATGTATTTAAATTAGAATTTCCAAATGTGAGAAATCTGAAAGGGATGAAAAAATAGTATTCCTTAATGTTAGCCGTATGGTTGGTGTTAGCCAAAATGAAGTTCAGGCCGTGATGCTCTGTAGCCACTGTGTGACCTACCCAAAGGCAATCAGAACGCACTTCTTTCTTTCTTTCTTTTTTAACTAATTGGCCCATGTTTAGTTTACTAAATGTCATCTGGACTCAGTAAAAAGCAAGTGACCTGTATTGAATTAGTGTAATTGTAATACAAACAGAATATCGCATAGTTTTGGTCTTATACAGGAAAGGAGAAAGTTGGAAAGATTTTTCTGTTTGATAAATAGAAACTGAAGATACAGGGATCCAGACCTGGTTCATACTTGATTTTACCTTTCATTTCTTGTTGTAAAATCAGTATTTGGACTTTTGGATATTTTCACCCTGTAAAAAAGTACTGATTTTCCCTTTGAAAGTACTCTGAAAGAAGTTTTTTTTCCTTTTCTTTAATCTTACAAATGAAGTATAGTAAATCATAGATCTAATTACTCTTTAATCATAAGAAAGTTAGCATTGTCCAAAATGAAAGTACTTTTCTGTGCTGTTAGAATTGTCAGGGACTTGGCATATTATTTTACATTTATCATGACTGATTTTGTAAGAATTCTTTCAAATGCCACTTTATTAGTTTTGGATAGTTTATATTTATTGTTTAAGAGAGGGAATAGCTACAGCTTGCCAATTTGAAGAATTTAAATGTCATTTTTAATTATATGATTAAGTTTTAATTATGTCACTTTGATCTATAGTTAGATCACTTAATTTGATTTTCAAGTGTCATTTTAAAATGGAGTTATATTTGACATCTGAATAGCCATATTCTGTATAATTTCTATTCTTAAATTAGAACAGTGAATATGAAGTATAAGAACTATAGACCGGTTGGATCTTCCTGTTATATGCTTAGAGTATCTTGTATTTTTTGTCTTGAATACTGACATTGAAATATTTCTGGGATTATTTGTTTAATGTTTGTCCCTTCCCTCTCTAGATTGTTCAGTGAGTCCCAGACTTATGACATGTTTGAGTTACCACGAACTGTGCTTATGACTGTCGGTATTTTTTTTCTTCTATATCTTATCTTTAGTAATATGTACTACATACAGCATTGCAGCTTGTAATTTACTAATGTTATCATTCTCATATGTAATGTCTCCAACCCCCAAAGGCAAATAAAGATTGGATTTATAAAGATACTAATAATAAAAGGCAATAATAATGAAAACTGAGAAAAAAATAAGATATTCGACTTAAGTCAGGAAAGACTTAGGACAGACTAGTCATTGGAATGGAAGCCCTATCGTAAGTCGGGGACTACCTGTATGTCTTAAGAGAGCAGTCACTGGGTCTTCCCTTCTTTAGCCTGAATTCTAAAATGCCTGACACTCAGGCACTCAATAAATATTGGTTAAATAAGTGAAAAAATGACTAAGGAAATTATTTAGATTAGTATTTACAAATATCTACTTTCTAAACAGTACTCCAGTACTGAACAATCTCGTGATCGTTAATACAATTGCCACGGTAGAATCCTGGCTCTGCTACTTGATAGTGGTGTCATCCAGGGCAAATTATTTTACCTCTCTATATCTCACTTTTTTTTCATATCTAAAATGAGAATAATTGCAGTCTTTATCCTGAAGTCATTCAGAGAATTAAATAAGATAATTTATGTGAAGTCCTTGTGTAGTACGTACCCTACAAATACTCTACAAATAATGATTGATATTAGTATCACCATTGTCTGCTTTCTTACCGTTGTAGAGGTGCTTTGGGAAGCATGGAAGGAATGTATGGCTTTATTAGAGAGGGTTGTATTAGGGATATCTTCAAAGAATAGATGATGTTCTAAAAGTGTATTGAAAGATGAGTAATTAAACAATGGCTCTTGAGCAAAGGGGCCTGTAAGCCGTGCTAAGAAGTGTACTTTATCTGTAAGGGATGGGTGAAAGAATGCTTTCAAATAGGGGCTGATACATAGATTTGCATTTTAGAAAGGCTGTTTTGTAAGCAGTGTGGAGGAAAGACATCAGAAACAGATAAAGTTGATAGGCAGATTATTGTGTTCTTAAAATGTCCTGTTAATTTTATGGGGTTTTTTGGTAGAAATTGATGTTAAATCTAAGAAATTATGCAGATAATGTAGACAGCAGTCATCCTTATATTTATTATTATTAATTGCAGGTACTACTTATTGGCTGCTTACCATATGCCAGGTGTTTTTATATTTATACCACTTAATCCTTACGGAGTTATAAGGTAGTAGTTGTTAAAATATGGTCCTTGGACCAACAGCGTAAGCATCTTCTGGGAACTGGTTAACCAAAACCAAACCAAATTAATTGCCGTCAAGTCGATTCCAACTCATAACGACTCTATAGGACAGAATAGAACTGCCCCAGAGAGTTTCCAAGGAGCGCCTGGTGAATTCGAACTGCTGACCTTTTGCTTAGCAGCCATAGCACTTAACCACTATGCCACCAGGGATTCTGGGAACTGGTTAGAAATGCAAAATTTTGGGTCCTATCCCAGACCTGTGGAATCTGAAACTCTTGTCTGTCTCGAGCTGTAGACTCATTTCTGTTTATCCACTGAAGATCTTTTCTGTACTGTCGTGAGACACTTCACATACAACATCCTGAAATCTGCTTTCACATCTGACTTGTTCCTACCTATGTACTTTCTGTCATGCCCAACAGCACTACCATCCAACCAGTTGCCAAGTTGAAAATCTGAAGTGTCCTCCCTCTGTCTAGTCCTCCACCTTTTGTCAGTCACGAAGTCCTGCTGATGCTGCAGTCACTCATTTCCTTTCCATTTTGTCCAATTCACCTGCCAGTGAGCGAGTTCAAATTTTCACCGTTCACAATTCCCATTTATGTTACTTCTTTAATCTTTCATGTGTATATATATATATCCTCTTCTTTTTTCAACTATATGTTTATTCTCTTATTGCAGACCTCATAATTTTTTTCTTCTGGGTTTCTCCATCAGCCTTCTAACTGATCTAATAGTCTTCAGTCTCGCCCTTTTTCCCAAGTATCCTTCATCATGCTTGGGAAAACAATGATTGATCGTTCTAAAATGGAAAACATTATATTACACCCCTACTTAAAATATTCCCCATTTAAAAAAAAAAAAAAATCCTTTCGTTTGTCTCTATGTTAAGAGCCAAATTCTTAAGGGTCATACAAGGCCTCGGGCCCCGGCTACCTCTTTATTCTTGTAATATCCTATTTTCTTTAGTTACACTGTCGTTTGTAGGTACCTTTAGGTTCTACCTCTGCCCTTTGCTTAGCGTTATTTCTCCAAGCCTGTATTTTCTCCACACATTCTGGCCTGGGAGTCTTTCCTCTTTCTAAGGGGCTTCCTTTACACCCTGTTCATCCCAAAAGATAGAATTTGTCACACTGTATTGTAGTTTGTCTGCCTTCTTCACCAGCCAGTGTAACTTTTATCTTGCGTACGGTATCTGTCCCAGTGCTTTGTGATAGGTATTAAATGCATGATTAATACATTTATATAAAAATTCGGAGTATATAATTTTTATTTGCAATTTTTAATAACTAGGAAGATTGAGGTGGATATATCTCTATTGTGTGTCACCGAATTTGGCTAAAACTTGAAAGAAAAGGAGAACATTATTTCTCTCTTGTAGTTAATAGCTTGAGTGCTACCATGTGTTCAGCCCTGGGTGAGGCACTGCATGAATGAAATCAAAAGAAATAAGACAGAAGGACTGGTGTTATAATTTGCTTTTTCTTTGACAAAATATTTCTTTCAATAATCAACTTTATATTCAAATCCACTGTATTTTACTTTTAGTCCAGTTTGGTTTTAGGGAAGGAAAAGGATAGAAATCCTTTAGGTTGCCATCTAAAATGCTAATTTTGAACTCTACTGAGTGTATTATGGCACTTGTCCAACAGAATCTGTTAAAAATTTTCCTTTGGGTCAGATCTAAGTTGAGAAGAATGAGGTAACTTTAATGTGAACCCAGATTGTACTTACAGTCTTTCTCTCCAGTGAGTTGCCAAATTCACAATTCCATTTGTATCTGGAATTGGGGAAGTTTAATATGGATGTTTGCCAATGATAGCAAATCTTGGCAAGATAGTCCTGTTCTCTGTGCTTAATTATCTAGTTTTTCTATAAAGTTTTTCATATTTATTTATACATACCTATTATTCTCTCAAGGTGTGTTCATTTGGTTGAAATCTCTCATATCTACTTTATTCTTTTGGTAGTTAATCATTTACTGTCAAGTCTTCCAACTTTTCTGAGACGGCCAGCTTATATTTTTATACTTCACCATTAGCTATCCAGTTCTGTCTCTTTGCTAGATTTATAGATTTTAATGCTGCACAGGTGTCTTAGAGGTCATTAAGTCTAAATCCCTCTTTTTGGAAATTGAAAATCTTAGCAAAACACAGAAAAGCTGAATTTGTAGTTTATTAATTCATCCCGTATTTATTGAGTGCCTGCTCTGACTCTGTTCTCATGCACTGGGATACAGCAGTGAATGAAACAAAGTTCCAATATTTTAAGGTGCTTATATTATAGTTGGGAGAGACAATAAATTACACGCATACAAAGTGTAACTTAACAGGTGCTGAAAAGTCCTGTTAAGGGAACTGGGAGTTTGAAGTAGATACTGTGGGTACATAAGAGTTTTTTGTTTGCTTCACATAGTGCTTTTTGACTCTGGCTAGCCTCATCTAGGAAGTTAAAATAAAATAAAATAAAATAAAATAAAATAAAATAAAATAAAATAAAATAAAATAAAATAAAAAACCTAGGCTCCATCCCAGACCAGATTCTTTGGGCTCGGTCCAGGTTATCAGAATAAAAAATTTCTCCAGGAAATTCTAATATGTAGCCAATGTTGAGAATCACAGGCCTAGTGTTTGGAGTTGGACGGTTGTTTGTGAATCATCAGGACTTCTTAAAGAATATGAAGTCAGGAACTAATAAATGTTTTTACCATTTTCATTAACTTTTGTTAGAATCTGCTGACCTGTTTTTTTATTTGACCCTTGTAGATGACCAAGGCTGAAGATTAATTCATTTTTTTCCCAAGGCAAGGTTGAGGAATCATATTGACAAATTCTGTTCTGTAAAAACTTTATCATTTATTTCATAAAATTTCACACTGAATTCCTGAGATCTGCTTTTTTTTTTTGATTATAGACTTTCCAAGTTTTCTGTTGTTTTTTTCTTTCTGTTCTTTATAAAATTAATTCCTTGTTCATTAATTTTAGTTTTCCTTAATCCTATTTTAGATTGATTTTATTCTATTAATACTGTTTTGTTAAATTAATTTGTACTGGGCATTACACTGTTCTCAGACCAGAACCTCATTTATTGCGTGACGCTCTTGGTACATTAGGATTAGCTTATTGTTTTATCTTAATTCAATCGCAGGAGCTTTATGTTGACCTTTGCTTCTTTAGCTTTAACGTAGCTTTTAGTATCTGTTTGGGTTCATAGGCCTTTGTGTAAGCATCTGCCTAAGTTTTGCAATCTCTGTTAGATATGATTGGAGGTTGAGTGACATTTATAATTGGTATTAACCAGTTCACGGTTTCTTAAGTTTTGATTACCTGCTTAAATATCATTGTTCTATAATAACACAGTTTTTGCACTTTGGTTGGTGATAAATTGTGAAATCATTCTTTTTGCTGTAGTTATGGTGACTAGGTTTTTATGGTGATTTTATGCCAAATAGTAATTTTGAGGATGGCTTGTCCATCGTAGGTAGTTCTACACCTGGATAACTGGCACCTTTGCCCAGAGCTCATGCTTCAGAAGCCCCCCGTGCTGGTGTTGCTTTGGCCATGCTACTTCCCTGTGCCAGAGCCTGTGTCATCCCCTCCTAGATTATGCTTGAGAGCGTCTGTGATTGCAGAATTCCCTGTCCAGATTGCCCTAAAGCTGTGCAGGCCTCTTTCCTGGGATTGTTCTCATGAGGCAGACTGGACTATGTCAAGGATGGGAGGGGATAGCTGTTAGAGGGCTGGCATGTGGTGGGAGAGGCATTGGGATGAGGTTTGTGGGTTTGGATGTTCCAGGAGTCAGAGGTGGGAATAGAAGGTAATTAAGCCGTAGGCCACCAATCTCCCATTTATTTCCTTGCCCGAGGCCCCACAAATGGTAGCAGTGGGTTTGATAATAAGTATGGATACTATTGATTTATATTGTATTGACTTGTATTATTGTTGCATTTTGGCAGAATGAAACCAGGCATTACTGCTGTTGTACATAGTATTCTGACCTTTTAATAGCGTTTCATAGTCTTGTGAACTTCTTGTTCTAGAAGCCCTTTTAACAGATGATAGAAAGCTACTAATGACTAGATGAATTTATTTCTTTAATTTTCTGATCAAAGGATAATATGTGGTATCTCCTGGATCTTATATATAAGATTTTCCTTTTTTTACATTTTGTAATCTTACTGTTTGTTTCTGTGTTGAAAGATTTTGGTACATTCCACATAGATTCTGTGGTTGGGAATATTGGTACTTCTTTTTAGAAATTTGCCCTTGTATTCCTACAGCAATTTATTTTGAAATAATTTTTTCTGGATTCTGGATTTTATCATGCATCTGAAATTGTTCTGAAAATGCTTGTGGTTAGTTTGACTAACATATGCCAGTTATTAATGATATTTTATCTTCCCTTAAGATTTTTGGTACATGTAAACCAATTAGTTCATCAGCCTTATTTTTCAGTTTCATTTACTGATGTTTTTGTACTGTGTAAGCCTTCCTGTTTTTTCTAAACTTTTAGAATATTCTTTCTTCATGGTCTTACCTTGTGTTTTGTTCTTGTATAATGTGTAAATGTGTATGATTCAGCATTTAGTGTTACCGTTCATGCAGAGTAAGGTACAAAAAACACCGTATTCCGAGTGAGATACTTTATTTAAATAACTGAGATAATATCTCTTTTTCAAAGAGGCGCTATACTGTTTAAATTGCCTTGTAATAATCTAAAATTTAAAATTAAAGAGCTGTATCTCCAAACTAATTTAACATTTGTAACTACTGATCTTTATTCACAACTCTTGGTAAGACTTTTTTCCATTACAGTATTTTGAGGTATATAACTTAAACTGCTTTGTTATTATCAGGGCCCTCTTTTTTTTTTTTTTTGCCAGTGTAGAAGTTTAGGCAATCAGTGATATAGTGTAAATATAATACTTGCAGCAAAGCTGTGTGTTCCCTGCGGACAGTCAGTTGGCTACTCAGATAAGTTCACAGGGAGTAGCATTTCTCATTCAGTGCACAATGAATATCAGTAATTACATTGAGCGTGCAAGATGGTGATATTCTAATTATTTCATTCATTGTGTATTTGGTATTTTTCTATAAAGAATAGCTTTTCCAAAACTCCCTTTTAAAAATATCACTGTAGACTAATTGATTTTTATTTTATTCAATATACTATTATCAGTTACAGTCATCATTATTATTATTTTGATGCTCACAATACCCTAAATTTGGCCAATCTTGTGTCCTTTTGACATGATCATTAATGGGATCATTAATCTTTGAGTGCTTCCTTACTTTCTGGTCCAAGAGCTTGCCCCGGGCTCACCTGTCAGAGCCCTGAAATACGCCGTTTCTTCAAGGAGCACAGTTTTAGTGCTTCCAGTTTCTTAGCCTTTTTTCCTGTTGTGGTGGGAATTGACATGCCTCACATTGGTTTCTCTTCCTGCAGGCTGAGAGTCTAGCTATCTCAGATCTTTTAAGTCACTTACTGCTCATTTGTCTGGTTTCTGTGTCCAGAATTTTTTTTGGCTGTCTCTTGTTTCCTATTTTCCTCCTCTCTTCGGAGATTAAGCCTTTTTTAATTCTTGTTCTTTAGAAGGATTTTGGGGAAGGAGCTGAGGTAAACCACCATGTTTAAGTTACTGTATTTAACTGGACGTCTTTATATCAACACTCAATATCAACTTAGATTTTATTGTGCAGAAGTAACTATCCTTAATGGTGTGGGTGATTCAAGACTTGATAAGATACTATTTATGCCTTTAACAAGTTTTCATGTTATCCAGGGCATTTAGAATGAGTTTATATCTAACCAGAATATAAGATAAAATATGGAAAGTGCTGAAGTTGAGGTATACAGAGAGATAATATTTGTATTTTATGCTTCTGAACAGTGATTCTAAATACTGGTTACACATTAGAATCACTTCAGAGACATAAAAAAATACTGTGCCTGGTCCCTATCCCAGTCCAATTAAATCAGAATCTTTTATGGATGGAGCTGAGTTCTATAGATTTGGACAACGTCTTTTGACATGGCCCTATTAGTCTGTGAGTGGTTCCTTTCTTTATGGACCAATTAGATACCTCAGTCTCACCTTGAAATTTCCCTGCCCCATGCCACACAGACCCCATAATATTTCAGACCTCACATCTTTGAACATGCGGGTGGTCTCTTTGTATCTCTCTAATTCACCCTTTCTTTAGGATTCACCTTAAGTCTCATTTTCTCTGTAATCATCCATTTGGGCTGAGCCATCTATAATGTCCCTTGCTCCCATCTATTTTAGCACTTACACTATTTTATTGAAATAATCTAATATGCATTGCCCTACCTGTTAGACTCCAAGCTTCTTGAAGAAATTCTTACATTGCAGGTATGGATAGATTTTATGTGCTCAAAAAAGTTAGTTGAATTGGTTACAGGAATTCTAATATGGAGGATCTGAGAGAGCAGAATGATAAAGTTCCTTAAGTGCCAAACTCTTGTCTTTTTCACCTTTGATTTCCTCTGTAACTACGTTTTATTGTTGAATTGTATTAAGGGACATTATATTTCAATATTGAAAGATAATTAAGATTTAACTGGAAGCAGTCAAAGGTATTGGGAATTAAATTGGGCATGTGGGAGGAATGGTTGCTGAGACAGACTGGAATGGGGGATAACTTAAGCAGTGGTCTTAAATGAAGCCTTTATTCAATTGCTAATGTAATTTTAAAGTTATATATATAGTGTCCATTACAATAAAAATTAAAAGGGAATTTCAGGCAATCTTGTAAGTAGTTGTTATGAATTGACACTTTCAATTTTTGAGATTCTATACTATCTCTTTTTATTACTGCATACTTGTCATTCTTATGTAAAGACAGTCATTCTGTATTGCTTCGTGTTCTCATTTTCAGTTTTTAAAAAGATATCTCATAGTAGTTTTACAGTTTACATATTTGTCACTTTTTATGGCAATATGTTATTCCATTTTATTGATATATACTAGTTCACTTAGCTATTCCTCAGTTTCTTGGTATTTTTTTATTGCAATTTTCCACTTACACAAAGTAAAACTGTTTGTGCACATAGGTTTTCATTTTCTTTTCTGGAAACTGAAAATTTCAGTTTGCAAATGTGTGACAGAGGCTTTATCTTACTAAAGAATTATCTGTGGTAGAAACTTAATGGAAATAAAGAGGTAAGGTGAGGCAGCTGGATAGACCTGAGTTCCAGTTCTGACAGCAGCTTTCTGAGCTCTGTCACCTTGGATAACCGTTTTTTTTTTTTTTTGGTTTTAGTGGTAAAATTGGATTAACAATACCCACCAACCAAACCTACTGCCGTCAAGTCGATTCCCACTCTTAGCAACCTCATGAGGTTTCCAAGGCTGTAAATTTTTGTGAAAGCAGACTGCCACATCTGCCTCCTGCAGAACCGCTGGTGGTTTCAAACTACCAACCTTTTGGTTAGCAGTTTATTGCTTTAATGACTGTGCTAATAATAATATTTATTGAGTATGAGTTGGAATTGACTGGACAGCACTGGGTTTTTTTTTTTTTTTTTTATTGAGTATTTACAATGTTGTAGGCACTCTTTTAAATATTTTACATGTTTTAATCCATTTACACTTCAGAACAATCCCTGAGAGGCAGATACAATTATTACCTCTGTACGAGGCTTGGAAACAAAGGTATAGAGAAGTTACATGGGTCAGGTAGCTATTAATGATGGTATCATTGCACCAAGTGCCATCTAGAACTGGCATGCCTTCTAGAGCTTATTCTCTTAATCACTCTGTACTGTCAGGGCACCAGCTGAACCCGCTCCCTTAATTTGGTTCCCAGGCAGGCAAACTAGCCTTTATTGGCTAGATTAATGATTACTGAAGTTCCTCTTACTGGAGCTGAAGTGAGCTGTGAGGTCATGCTCCCGATACTTTGACCCTGTGCTCACTGTAGAAACTGTACTTTAGTTGTAAGGTTCACTCCAGATGTTCATATTCTCTTCAAAATCTCTTGTATTTCAAATTTGATTTTGAAGGAGTGGTGATAAAAATTTATATTTTTATATCAACATCTAGCAGGCCTTTTGTTGTCCTTTCCCCTCCTCCCTACCTCTTTCTCCTTTCTAAATAACAATTTAATACTTGCTTAATACTTGTCTACAAGGATGGATTACCCAATAAGCAAGGTATGCACAGGCTCACTCATGCTTACTTACTAATCTCTAGTACACAATTTCACATGGGTATCACCACATCAAAGAAAACCTGAAAAGCATCCAGGCCAGTATCCTGGCTTATATGGAAAAAACCTGAGGCTCACAAGCCTAAGTAAGTTCTAAGAGCAGCATCATCAGTCAGGGGTGATTTAGGACTGAAGCCTGTTTTTCTGACTCCCAGGTCCAGTGCTTGTTTCATCCATTGTAATGTTCGCTATCTTATTTGTAGTGGACTTTAAAAAATTGTTATTATTACCGTATTTCCTTTTTTATAAAATATTTTTTAATTTGATTTAGTAGCTTGCTACCCATGTATTATGTTCGCTGTCAGGAAACAACTATGTTTGTATAGTACTTTTCAGTTTTATTAAGTACCTTCTCATCCTTTATCTTTTATTTGTTATGAAGATAACCTTTTGCTCATATACCTGAGGTTCTTGAAAAGTGGCACAGATTTCTTTGTTATTCCAGCATGCTCACTGCTTCTGTACGTTCACAAATCCAGCTACCTGAGCTTCAGACATATGTGTTGACTCGCTTCACGGAGATGATCAAGTTCAGGCATTACAGCTTCTCAGCACAGCTCTTTCTGGATCCCGGTGTTCTTGGAGTCTAAGGCATGGAATTCCAGGCATGAAGTTAATTAGTTGTTTTGAGGCACTTACATTTCTTGTGGTCAGGGGAGTTCTTTTAAACACTTAATCAGAGGTTCAATATGTAGTTAAGCAACACATTGTGTAGAGACAAACACAAGGATAATCATATCCTTTATTGTACTAACATTCTTGAATCAAAATGGTGTTTGAGATAAGATAAGCTATATGATTGTAATGTGTGTCCATGTGATTTGGTTGGTGGCAAGGAAAGGAGTGAATTGTTAGTCTAAAAGCTAACCATTGATTGCCAAAACTTTCTACATCAGGGCCTATTACCTAATCAGCTCATACAAAAACCTGGAGGCTCTCAAGAGGCTCCTCTATGATTCATGACTAGGCTATTTAATTAATTGAACAAAGTAAAGTCTGAGAAAACCTATTAGTTTGTAATTGATTATCTAACCTAAAAAATGGAAATAAAAGGTATGGTAGTTTTCCTGGAGACTTCAGGTTCCCTACATTTTGGTAGCTCATTGTTTGAGCTGTATGCTGCAGTTCAATGCTTGTTTGAGAATAGGATGTGAACATTTTAGGTTCACTTTATGACAGTACTGGGTAAATAAGAGTTAGAGTTAAGCTTTTTATCCTTGGGTTTCTAATAGCTACTGCTGAGGTGAGCCTTATATGTTAAGATTATCTGAAGATAAGACTGGAACTCATTGGCTCAAAGTTCAAAGGAGAGCATTAGCTTCAAGGACATAAATCACTGAGTTGTTATCCATCAGTTTGTAACAGAAGTGCAGATGGACAACACTTATCTAGACAATCTAGTGTCATTTACCTGCAGTTTGAAATCAGTCTATATAGGGGCTTAGGTAGGTGCTTTGAACTGTTTTGCAGAAATGAGAGTTCAAATAATCAGGCTATTTACAGGCAGAATTTCATTGTTTGGCACTCCATTGTTTGCCATTTGTTTCATATGTGTTCGTTTTTTTCTCTCCACAAGTTGACTGTTAGCTCCACTGGTCAGAGATACGTATCTTATTTTTAAATCTGTAATAGACGACGGCACTGGGTTTAATAGCAAGGTTTACATGGTCGGATACCTAAAATACCAATTAGGTAAAGTAGATGATTGAACAGGCTAGATGGGGCCCATGTGAAAAGAAAAACACACATCCCAGGTAAAATCAACCCAATTCCAGCAGATTCTTAACTTGTGGGAATTTGAGCACTATGTCACCTGAACAGAATACATCCAGTGGTGCAGTTTGGCTCGTGGCTTGACAGTTTGCTGACTCTCTCTTAGAGGATAGTTCTGAACACACAGGCAGTGCTTGATAAATACTTGTTTGACTGAGAGATGCTTCTTGTGTTATAGTACTGCTAGAGTGCTTTTGAAGGACTATCTTAGATGTAATATGTATAATATGATGTAAGATGTGTAAGAATGTTCTCATTCGTTAAAGGACTTGCCCTGTTTGAAAGAAGATGCATATATTGATAAAAAGATTAACTCTTACCCTAGAATCAAGCAGGGCTTCAAACTGAGTAGTTCAGTTATAACCCCTGCTGAGAATTTGCATTTCTACCCTAGGTGTACTGAAGTAGAATCTACATTTTAACAAGATCCACAGATGATTCTCACGGATAAAAAATTGTGAGACCCACTGCTGTATTAGTGGTTCTCAGAATTGGTCCCTAACCAGCAGCATTAGCATCACCTGGGAACTAGTCAGCAAGGCAGATTCTCAGCAGGGACTTGAATGGGAACAAACCAGTTTGAATCAACAGACTTGGATATTGAGTCTTCACTGCTTTGTTCACAGAAGGTCCTTTGGATCACTTTCCAAGTTAGAACGCAGTGATAACACATTGTAGTAAATTGCTGCGTGCTCTGAGAGCATTCAAATGACTGGCATAGTGAATTGTTAGACTACCTGACTGCCTTGCAATTTAGAGGTCTGTTTTTTATTTCTTGAATTCTAAAGTAATTGTTCACTCTTTCCTTTTTTCACCCCTCCTAAACATCATCGTGGAGACCCTGGTGGCGTAGTGGTTAAGTGCTACGACTGCTAACCAAGAGGTCCACAGTTCAAATCCACCAGGCGCTTCTTGGAAGCTTTATGGGGCAGTTCTACTCTGTCCTGTAGCATCGCTAGGAGTTGGAATTGACTTGACGGCAGTGGGTTTGGTTTTTTTGGGTTAAACATCATGATTAGGATTCTTCTTTGGAAGTGTTTCATGCCTTATTCCTTCCATTTCATTCCTGTAGTTACCATCCTACTTTGAACTCCTTACAACTCATGTTGGGACATCTATATCAGCCCTCTCTATTCCATATTTACAGTGTTTCCAGTTTTTTTTTTTTCCTAATAAACTTCTTGGGTCATAAACCTAAGATATTTAATCAGAATAACATTCTGGTTAAAAGGAAAAAACAGAAAAAAACAAACAAAAAAACCCTCTTTCAGTTGTGTACATTCTTTGCAGACCAAACTTCTTAGTGTGGAACTCTATATCTTTCATTTTGTTTCAGATCTTTTCTTTCCCTAATCCCTTACAGAGTGAATCACCTTGTTCTCTGCTTCTCCCAAGCGCCTTATTCTGCTCTCTCACTTCTCCTTACGCTCTTTCGTCGAAGAAGAATGACCCTCTCATCTTTATGCCTTAAAACATATCTCCTTTTTTAACAGTATTCTTTAAATCTCGCATTGTTCATCCTTTCATCACCAAACTAGGTTAGAAGTTTCTTAAGTGCAGTGACTTTATTTCGTGCTACATCTTTGAGCTCCACATAATGCCTAACGCCATGCTCTGTGCATAGTAGCTCTCAACAAAGATTTCTGAACTGGATTAATTACTTTTTATTTTACCTTCATTCATATTTGACTGAATGGTCTTCAGTTTTGTCAACCATCACAGTTTTGATTGTGGTAAGTTTTAAGTTCTTTCCTGTCTCTGCCATATTGTAAAAGCTTAAAACTTGCTTATGCTTTCTTCCCCTCTTAGTAAGAGCAGGAATTGGGCAGAAGTATATGTTGAAAACAGGATCATCATTTATCATCTCTTCTATCCTTTTATTACTGGGTCTATTTGTTTAGATTTAGTAAACTCTCTTTGCTTTGTTCGTCACCTTCTTGCTTCTTTAGATGGAATCATTAGAATACTTTGTTAATCTTTTAAATGAAGGCCTTTTTGTAGATCTGAAATTTTAAGTTCTTAACCTCTCTGGGCTTTGGGTCCCTTTTCTGTAAAATGAGGGAATTGGGTTAAATGATCTCTCCTATGTCTTTTGCTATGAAAATTCTGTGATTCTAAGATAACTTGTTAATAACTTCTGAATAGTTAATACAGATCCAGTGAAAGGTGAAACAATTCATATCAAAGAACTATATAACAGTTGGTTCCCCCAGAATGTGTTGTCTTCATTACTTTGTCTGCAGTTTTGGCATTTTCTCCCTATATAAGCAGACATTTAAAAAATACGGTTAGTCTCTTTCAATGGTTAAAAAAAAACTTAGTTTTCAAGTATTGTCATTGTAGTTTGAGGTATTGCCATCTTTATCTTCTTTATACATTAAGAAGAATGAGCAGAAGTTTATGTACATTCCGTTTGTTTGTAAATAAAACAAGAGGACTATCAAAACCAGGTGAAAAAATGAGGCGAGAACAGAGATAGATACCTCTCTTCTGAAAAGTTAGAAAGAATTGCAGCCTAGAAAGGGAGCTTTTTTTGGATGCTACACCCCGAATACATCTCTGTGAAGTCCATGTTTGTATGCTGCATAGGAATATGTTAACATTATCAAAAGGCCATTTTCCCCCTTATCTTACCTACTGTGTTGATTGTATAATTATATAAACTTATCTGTTAAACCACAAACCCCAAAACCAGACCCACTGCCATTGAGTTGAGTCTGACTCGTAGTGACGCCACAGGGTTTCCAAGGCTGTAAATCTCTGTGGAAGCAGACTGCCACATTTTTCTCTCATGAAGCTGCTGGTGACTTTGAACTGCCAACCTTATGGTTAGCAATCGATGGCTTATACCACTCTGCCATCAGGGCTCCTTTGTTAAACTACCAAAAACCAAATCAAACTTGTTGCTGTCGAGTTGATTCCAACTCATAGTGACCCTATAGGACAGAGTAGAACTGCTCCATAGGGTTTCCAAGGAGCCACTGGTGGATTGAAACTGCTCAGTTAGCAGTCGAGGTCTTAACCACTGCACCACCACTGCTCCTGTTACACTATAGTTATTTATAATATGCTCCAATTCATTTTACTTGGAAAATTTTTTGTCACTACTGTGTTTGCCTCTGGTCTTTTTTTAAAATAACTATGAGAATGAAAATAGTAATAACTGGCATGTATTGAGTGCTTAGAAGCCCTGGTGGTGTAGTAGTTAAGAGCTACAGCTGCTAACCAAAAGGTCGGCAGTTCAGATCCACCAGGCACTCCTTAGAAACCCTATGGGGCAGTTCTACTCTGTCCTGTAGGGTCACTATGAGTTGGAATTGACTCAACAGCACTGGGTTTGGTTTTTGGTTTTATCAGTTTACTATTGTTTTCATATATTCTGTATCTTTTCAAAGAAAATTGATGTTTAATAATGGCATTTTATCAGGAGCTGTTCTAGACACCTAGGAGAGAAGTTTACTTGTTACATGCAATGATTTCCTAAGGACACTAGGGATGAATTCTCTTGGTTGAAACATAGATGCCTGGGTGGCTTGAGGTACAAGAGTGAGATGGAGACTTCATGGCTTTTGAATTTTGAACTATCCGAATATACTATCTTTTCAAAAAATAAAGTGGTACATGACCTTTGAAACTTTTCATCTATAATCCCGACTCCTATATTTAGAAAGAGAAATGAAAGTCTTAGCTCTCTCAAATACTGTTTCAAATCATAGCAGTAATTTTATTTATACTTAAATATTCTGGATTTCAGAAGCAAATTGGACTGCCGTTAGCCATTTTGAGCAACAATGCTTATGTAAAATTGAAATGGGAAGTAAACCTGGCCTGCAATAACAAAATTTGAGGATATATCTGTTTAACTAGGAAGTGTCTTTAGTTTGGTGAAAGGGTCAGAAATGCCAAGTCTTCTCTGGAGACTGATAAAAAATAATAGATAAAATAAAGAATGATGTGCTCAATGAGCTGCAATTCAAATAGAGGAAATTTAATGGGAAATGGTTACATTAGTAGCAGATGGATTTGCTTCCTGAATTGTAATCTTACTGGAAATCCTAGAACAGCTTAAATTTGTTTTTCAGATTTAGAGCCTGATAAAAAGGTAGATAAAGAGATTTGTTTATTTGGTTGTGCTATTATGATTCTTACTGTGCCTTTTGGATATTTCATTTTCACTAGGCTATTTTTATGATTCCCACAAATCCACCACCAACATTCAGGAAGCCAGAGCTTTGGTCTGATGATTTCACCGATTTTGTTAAAAAGTGCCTAGTGAAGAGTCCTGAGCAGAGAGCTACTGCAACACAACTTTTACAGGTCAGTGCTTGTGCCTGCATGGGAAGGGTGATTTGTTCCTGCTTTTTAGCTTTCTGACATAGGCCAGAATTGCCATGAGTTTAATAACTAATTTCTAATGATGTAAACTTCTCCAGGAAACATATATTGATAAGACACACACACACACACACACACACACACACACACACACACACACCATGTTTCTTTTGTTTGTTCTCTTTTCTCATTTTCTCTTTTCCAAGCTCAATCTTTTACCTTTTTCCTTTGTTTTACCTTATTTGTTTTTGTTTTTGTTGTCGTTAACTCATTCTCTCTAAAGTTGTTTTGAAAATGAAACTTACAGTGGGTCCTCAGATTTTTGAAACATTTCAGAATGAATGCTTGTCTCCGTTGTTACTGTTCTTCATGGCTTTTTCTTTATTATTATTCCTTGAGCCAGTCTTTTTCTTGTGACTTTTCTGCTCCAGTATAAGATGTATAAATACACGATTCCTGAACTCCTTGAAAAGAATCTCTCAAGTTGTAAATACTAGTTTCAGGATTACCTGAAAAAGAAGAGTTTCAGTATCGCTGCTACAAGTAGACTTTGTATTCAGAGTATCAGGAGGATTTTTATCTTCCTTGAAATTTGATGTAAATAGAAATAATTTAATCCCAGCACCCAGTGCCGTTGTTAATACTTAAAATAAATATTTGTTGAGCCTTTATTTTCCCAACAGAATTTCCTCAGACCTCTAAGCAAGTAAGAAAGTGCCACTCACTGATGAAACTTCATATATGGAAAATGATTTTTGTTAAGTGACAAAAGTACTCAAATCATGGTTCTTAAAAAAGTTATTTTCCAGGGTGCAATTTTTAAAAAGTATTTGTTGAGAAGTGTGTGGAAACAGGCTCTTAAATACAGTGTTTATTTTTACTAAAGTGTAACCTGGTACTCAAACTTCATGGAAGGCAATTCAGGAATATCTTTAAAAAATCACATATTTTTTGATCCAACAATTTGATTTCTGTGAATTTATTCTACAGAAAAAAAACCATATGTGAAATAAGAGTAAAAAAAAAAATGACAGAATGCTATAATAGCAAAAGGTTAGAATCAATTTAAATATCTGTCATTGATTGTCTAGAAATAGCCTCTCAAGAAATGAGCCTAAGGTTCATCAGGAGGAGGTATTGGTAAAATGCACACACTTACACACACAGATGTATGTATACGGGTGGTCCCTGACTTAAAAGGGTGTTCCGTTCTGATGACTCTGTCCTAAGTTGGTTCTGACGTAAGTCGGATACTCCTTTTTTTTTTCTTTTTAAGTTTTCGTTATTATTGCCTTTTATTATCAGTATCTTTATAAATCTGATGTTTGTCCTTGGAGGCTGGAAGCATTACATATAAATTTATAAATATATTTTAATACAGACATACATGCTTAAAAAATACACAAATTATAAAAATTTACTGCAACAATGAAGAAGAGTTGGATGATGTTGGCATTTTGTCAGTTGGGGTAATAACTCCACTTGTGGAAGGTTCTGGATTATCCCTGGAAATGGGGATGGTGTTTTCTAGTCAGAAAACTTGTGAGAGTCGTTTGGTCCTTTTTTTTCCTTCATGTATTTCACAATAGCATCTCACTACTTCCCAAATCTGCCTTTCAGCATTAGCAAAGCAATTAGCTTTGGGTCCATGTTTTCAAACAGCTGAAGCTCTGAATTTAAATCTATGCAGTATTGTTTTGAACAATAAATCATAAAATAGACCAACTGCAAGTGAACATCTGAGAATCATAACAGCAAATTATGTCCACAAAATTGTATGTTGTACATACTACTAACAACAAAGTACAAAAAAAAAAAAGCATGATCATTTAAGTGCAGTTCATCGTAACCCGAAGGCATCCTAAATTGGGGACTACTTATATATGCATATGTCAATTCTTGTAATGAAAAATCTCCAGAAAAATAAGCAAATAACTGGCCTCCACAGAAAGTAATTCTATGGCTGAGAGGCAAGAGTGGAGTAGAGACTGATTTTTCACTGAATATTCTTTATGAGTCTTTTGAATTAAAAAAAAAATTATTGTAAAAATATAATTAACAGAACATTTGCCGATTCAACATTTTTAACATGTACAATACAGTGACAATGATTACATTTATTATGTTACTTAACCATCACTACTATCTGCTTCCAAATTATTCTGTCACCATTAACAGAAGCTCAGTGCCCCTAAGAAATGACTCACCTTTTCCACTCCTCACATCCCTGGTAACCACTAATAAACTTTGGTCTCTATACATTTGCCTATTTTAGATATTTCATTTAAGTGGGATCATACAGTATTTGTCCTTTTGCGTTAAGTCTTTTGGCTTTTGTGTCATGTACGAACATTATTTTTAAAAATAAAATATCTTTAAATATTGTCAGCATTTCAAAGGAATTTGGAGTGTATAAATCAAGGACCTATTGGTAATATTATCTGTATTTCTATATCTAAATTATTCAACCCAAAACAAGGCAAGAAAGGAGAAGGGGAAAAAAACAGAAAAAATGAGACAAGCAGCACAAAATAAGATGATGAAAGTAAATCTAAATATGGTTGCTATCTGAATTTTTGTAAATTAACTAGGATTTCTTTATAGTCTTTCCTTCCACAAGCTTTTCTAATTGTTCTTTAAGGAAAATAATTCTGTTGTCAACTTAGAGTTTTTAGACAGTCATTTTAGAAATATTCTAGTATAATTAATTCCCTGATTTTGTGGATGAGGGTACTGAAGTCCAGTAAGACTAAATGACTCACTGAAGATCACACAGTGATTAAATGATTGTGCTCCGTGTGTTCCACTTGATGCCCAGCCCCACTCTTCACGGTTTCACTACTTTGCTTTCATTTCTACGATGTTGACTTCTATGGACTACATTAATAAGCTCCGTTATTCCCTGGCTTCCCATCGGGTTTGTCCAAGCATCCTTCTCCATAGTAAGGACAAGCAAGACAACTATTTTTGTATAGTGCTTATTAGCCAATATTTGATTCCTTGATTTTTACTTTTTCTATCCTACTGTGGTTGACCATTTAAGGCCCTCTATTTAAAAAAAAAATTTTTATTATAATTTGGTGGCATAGTGGTTAAGTGCTATGGCTGCTAACCAAAAGGTGAGTCGTTCGGATCCGCCAGGCGCTCCGTGGAAACTCTGTGGGACAGTTCTACTCTGTCCTGTAGGGTTGGTATGAGTCGGAATTGACTCGACAGCACTGGTTATTATAATATGGGGGTCCTTGTGGCACAGCGGTAAAGAGCCCGGCTGCTAACCAAAAGGTCAGCAGTTTGAATCCACCGTCGACTCCTTGGAAACCCTATGGGGCAGTTCTACCCTGTCCTGTAGGATCGCTGTGAGTTGGAATCGACTTGACAGCAACTTTTTTTTTTTTTTTTTAATTATAATATGGGAGCCCTGGTGACACAGTGGTTAAGAACTATGGCTGCTAACCAAAACTTCGACAGGTTGAATCCACCAAATGCTCCTTGGAAACCCTATGGGACAGTTCTGTTCAGTGCTATAGGGTCACTGTGAATTGGAATTGACTCGACAGCAATGGATGGGTATTATAATGGGGTCTCCTTGTCTACCCTCTTATCTGGACCCCTCAGTACCTCCCATTTCTTGCTTCATAATATTGAAATAAGAGAGTTGTAGTTCCTTGTACAGACCATTTTTTTTCAGTCCTCTGTACCTTTTCTCACACAATCCTTTCCCCTCGTACCCAATTTGGAGACTCTTTCTTCAACTGGCTCCTTCTTACTCATTTTCTGATTAATTCAATTAGTTAATTTTTCAAGAAGCCTTCCCTTTATCCTTGTTTAGATTAGTTCTTCTGTGTTCCCATAAGCACCTTGTGTATACCATTTACCATATTAGAGTGAAATAACTTGTTTCTGTGTCTTTGTACTAGATTGAAACTAATTCATGGGCCAGGGAGAATGCCTTTTTCAAGGAGCCTGCTTTTATACCCCTAGTATCTATTGCTTAATACGTATGTATTGAATTCAATATATGTTTATTTAACATAACAAACTTCTAATTTAAAGTTTTTTTAGATAGGATAATTATCTTTAGCCTTACTAGGGTCTCATTAGACTTAGTAGAGTCTTATTTTGCTAGAAACCTGGAAGCCATGATGTATTTTTAAGAAGTTTTTCATGTGTCTTAACCTATTATGAGTTTAATTATATTTTAACACTCAGAGGACAGTCTTATTTCCAAGTTTTAGTGGGCACATGTCTTTAGACTGTATGTACTGATTATACTAGGCTGGTTTCTAGAACCTGATAAACAATTTTGAAAGAGAACTTCATACTGGATTTTTGTGCAGGTTGATTTTCTATGACGTGGATAATTGTGTGAGATTAAAAAAATACGAACTTTTAGACCAGACTTAATGGTCTGACTGAGATTGGAGGGACCCCAGAGGCTATGGTTTCTGTTATCCCAAAACTAAAACCATTCCCAAAGCCAACTCTTCAGACAAAGATTGGACTGGACTATAAGACTTAAGATGATACTGGTGAGGAGTGTGCTTATTTTATTAGCTCAAGTAGACACATGAGACTATGTGGGCAGCTCCTGTCTGGAGGCAAGATAAGAAGTCAGAGGGGGACAGGAGCTGGTTGAATGGACATGGGAAATACAGGACAGAGAGAAGGAGTGCATAGTCAAGTTGTAGGGAGAGCAACTAGGGTCACGTAACAATGTGTGTATAAGTTTTTGTATGAGAAACTGACTTGAATTGTAAACTTTCACTTAAAGCACAATAAAAAAAGTTATAAATGGACTTTTAGACTGAAAGAACCCTTTGAGATTATTGAGTTGAACTCCTAGCAATTTTAAAAGATGAGGAAAATTGAAATCCCAGAGATGTTAAGGGACAAGGTTAGTCTAGTGGCATAAGCATTCCTGATCTGAAGGTGATGCTAGTATCTGGCAGCGGACAGCCTAGAACCTGAAAATCAGCTCCTGCCCCACCCTGACCTCCTACAAGGTGGTTAGGTTGACTGTGTAAAAAAAATAGGTTGACTGTGAGGTACCTTTATTTAAATCAGCTGATGGGCATGACTGGAAAAACTGGTGTCATGAGTCCCTGTGTGTAACTCACTCTTTAATGAGTATGAAGGAGGTATAGAAATCTTGCCTCCCTGTACATCCCTTTAGCCTTTGTCATTTATAGTATACTTGTCTTAAATGCTTCCTCTGCATATATTGGGAACCATATTAAACAGTGTTAATTTTTGCTGCAACTATTAAACATATTTGGAAAACTGAAGAGGAGAAAGTCCATTGCATTTACCCACAGTTTTGCTCTTTCCTTTGTTCCTGATGTCCCAAGGTTCATTCTTTTAGCATTCCCTTTCTGTTCAGATTACTTCCTTTAGCCATTGTTTTAGGATATATCTGCTGGTGAAAAATGCCCATAGCTTTTCTTAACCTGAGAATGTTTTGATTTTCCCTTCATTCCTTAAAGGAAATTTTTACTGGACATGGAATTCTGATTGACAGTTTCTTTGTTCAACACTTGAAAAATGTCATTCCACTTCCTTTTGACTTCCATATTTTCTTATGATAAATCCACTGTCATTTGAATTGTTTTACCTTACTCTTAACTGCTTTCAAGATTTTTTCTTTGTCTTTAGTTTTCAGAAATTTAATTGCCATGTGTCTTGGTATTGATTTCTTTGGGTTTATTCTGTTTGGAGTTCAGCTTCTTGAATCTGTAGGTTTATATATCTTGCCAAATCTGGGGAATTTTCAGCCATTGTTTTTTCAATTTTTTTTTAGACTCACCCTTTTCTTCTCTCCTGGGTCTCTGTTGACATGAGTATTAAATCTTTTGTTTTAGTCCCACAGGTCCCTGAGGCTCTATTCATTTCTTTAAGTTTCTTTTCTCTCTGTTGTTTAGCTTGTGTAATTTTTATTGCTCTTTCAGCTCACTGATTCTTTCCTCTCTCCTCTCTATTCTGCTGTTGAGCCCATCCATTTAGTTTTTTTTTTAATTTCTGTTATTGTATTTTTTCACTTCTAAACTTTATATTTGTTTCTTTTTATGTCTTCTGTTTCTTTGCTGAAACTTTCTAATTTTTCATGTGTTTACAAGCATGTTTGTAATTGTTCATTGAAGCATTTTTTTTATGGATGTTTTAAAATATTTTTCAGCTAATTCTAATATTGGTGTCATCTTGATGTTTTTATCTGTTGGTCTTTTCCCATTTACATTGATGTTTTCCTGGTTCTTGGTATGATGAGTGATTTTCAGTTGAAGCCTGGATATCCTGGGTGTTGCGTTATGAGACTCTGGATATAATTTAAATCTTTTGCTATAGCAGATCTCCTCTGATACTGCTCCAGAGAAGGGAAGAAGGGTACCAACTTATTACTGCTAGGTATGGGTGGAAGTCCAGGTTTACCACTTGATCTCTTCTGACACCCAGAGTGGGGGAGGGGCTTCTCATTACTACTGAGCAAGGGTTAGAGGTCAGTGCCTCCTCTGGCACTGTGAGGAATGATGTTTTTATGGCTAGGTGGTGGTGAAAGTCTTGACTCTCCACCAGGCCTCTTCTGCTACCACCCAACAGGGAGGGAGTGGGATACCTCGTTACCTTCCAAGAGGGGTGTAAGCCTAGGCTCCTATGTGTTCTTCACTGATACCTCCCCACCCCCGTAGGGGAGTAGTTCCTTATTACTTCCTGGTGGGGATGAATGTCCTAGCTTGGCACTCTTCGACACCACCTCAGTAGAAGGGATGGTTGCCTCTTTAAAGCTTGGAGAGGGTAGAAGAATAGGTTCTCCATGCAGCCTTTGCTGGTAGATATGGGACCATAGTTTTTTTGTGGTGTTTAGCTGGAGTAAGTGGTTATAGTCTAAAGGTTTTCTGTCTTGCTAGGCTGTCTCTTACCTGGTCCTTTGGATGGAGAGAGAAAGTTTTTGCAGGGACTTTTTTTGTCTGTGCCTGTTGGTGCTTCTAGGTTGTCAGCTTTTTCACTACCTGCTCTGGAATGTGTCTCTGGAATTTATGCGGCAAAAAGAAAACCCACAAAACTCACAGCTACATCCTTCCTTGGGTCCTGTGTTCCCTACCTATCTGCTGCCTTCTTTCCACCTTTCAATGTTTGTTTTATACATAATGTCCAGGGTTTCAGCTGTACTTATAGTGGGGTGATATGGGGAAAAGTATGGCTATGCCATATGTGCAGAAGTAGAAGTCTTCAATTCACTTTAAACTCTTCTTTTCTTTGACATTTTGTGCATAAAGCATCATTCATTTATTGGTTCTTTGCAATAAGTTCTGGTATTTTTGTAATCTGGTACAATTCTTACTCAAAGTTTTCCCAAGTAATATATATATTCACCATTTTAAAGCCTCTTCCAAATGTCTGTAATTTCTTCTTTCGTGCTAAAATCTTTTTGTCTTTGAGAGTATTTTTGTGCTCTATTGATCTTTTTCAAAATAACTCAGATAGCTTTCACTTAACATTATCTATTGACAAAAAATTATGAAAATTACATTTTAAAACTGGATTGCCTGCCTCAGAATAAGGTAATCTATCCCAAATTATGGAGCTCTTGTGGTGCAATGGTGAAGAGCTTGGCTGCTAACCAAAAGGTGAGCAGTTCAAATCCACCAGCCACTCCTTAGAAACCCTATGGGCAGTTCTGCTCTGTCCTATAGGGTAACTATGAGTGGATATCTAGTTGATGGCAATGGGTTTGGTTTTGGTATCCCAAATTACACGTATAATCTCTTTCTACTTTCTCCTACCTTCTTTCCTGCAAAAAAAAATCAATTAAAAACCCAGGTCTGTTCTGGTGGTTTTCCTTCCACTTAACAGAAATGTAGAGAACCCAGGTATTTTAACTAGATCAGGGTAGTATAAAAAATAAATTGAAAGTTATTTTATATTCAGTTTAGAAATGAGGCAATATTTATCCTGAGGGTTTTTTTTTTTTTTGCTGATTTTTAATTTTCCCATTGGATGGGATTAAATTATTCAAGACATATTAAAATGGAAAATATCTAAAAGGAGTAACAAAATAGTTGCCTTCCTGTTGACCACTGATTTTGGCTGTCATCTTGTTAAGATTAATTCAATTCTGTTACTGAATACCAAAATAAGTATTTTTACATATAATATAATCACTGGTCTATTTTTCTTTCCTCCCTCCCCCTTTTTTTTTAAATCCTCAACTATACTTCCTTTGGACAATTATATTTTTAAGGATATTGTATTTTTGTTATAAGGTGGTATTTTTGTAAGTGTGTTTTAATTTTTTGTTTTTAAAAAAAAACAAGTATACCCAAAAGCAAAAACCCTAGTTCAAAAGCATCTGAAATATTCTGTTTTCTTAACTTATAATTTTAATTCTGGATGAAAAAAACTGTCATTGAAGCCTTTGATCCTGGTTAGCATTTATATGTTACCTTAACATCTGTTTTATGTAATTCAGAGAAATCTCTTGAATTTATATACCATTAACTTTTACTTTTGTAGCATCATTTTATCAAGAATGCAAAACCTGTATCGATTTTAAGAGACCTGATCACAGAAGCTATGGAGATCAAAGCTAAAAGACATGAAGAACAGCAGCGAGAACTAGAAGAGGAAGAAGAAAATTCGGTTCGTAATTACTCTCCAGAAACTGAATTTTTTTCTTCTAAGTCATTTTTCTATGGTTTTGTTTCGTTTCTTGAAATATATTAATAGTACTTACTGCTTTATTACATAGTGAGATATTTTTGTTAATTAAATCTTAGAATCTGTTTTCTTAGCATTAAATGTTCCTGTCCTTTTCTGATGTCTTAAGAATTAGTGATTAGTGAAATGTAAGGTTGATATCATAGGCCTGCACAGTGCCTAGTATCTAGTTGATACTTATGTGATTGTTGAATAAATGTTGTCTGGAATGTGGTCAGTTTTGTGTTTTTCTGGAACTTTGTTTTAACATGAGAAGAGGAGTTACTAGAGAAAGCAGAAGGGATAGACAAGGATTTAGCATATTAAGTCAGTTTATTCCTTTACTGTTTTCATAAGTTGGTGTTTGTACATTAGTTCTACAAAAATTAATAGGTGATATGGCATGGTGTAAAGACCTTGATACTTATCTCAAGGGATTTTAGTTCCCATGCTGGGTTCCTGTGTGATGATTGATACATTTAGTTTCAGATTTCTTTCCAGTTAACATCTGTATAGCATTTTGTAGTTTCAAAAATACTTTATTGTGTATTATTCCATTTGCTATTTAAGTAACGTTGGCCATGTATAGTGTTATTATCCCATTTTGCAGTTGAATAAAATTAGGAGAGAAGTGATTTACCATAGTTCACAAAGCTGGTGAGGAACCGAGAATGAAACTGGACTTTTTACTTTTAAGCTTCCATTCGTTAGTACTTTATGTTCACTTTCTTTTTTTTTTTCCCCAATCGTGTATTTATTAGTACTTCCAAAAAATGAGCAACATTGGCTTATCAGAGTTATACCATTTCTGAAAAAGTTATAGTCTCAGAAAAGTCTAGTCTTGGCTCCTCTGTGATGGGTACCATCTGCCTTTTCTGTGCTTTGACAGGATTTATGCAAACTTCTTATGAGTGCTAGGCTAGTGCATTGTCTTTACTTAGCTGTCAGTGAGCAGGTGATTATTTTTGCTTTGTTCTTACCTTCCTATACTTAATTTATAGGCTGGTTTCCATTTTTTAGAAGGATAGGGAACTGCTGACTACCCCTAGTTTTTAAGACCTTGATACGGTATTTTTGGTTACTTTCTGCCACTTTCTCACTATTTTCCTCTCCTTCACTTTTTTTCATGACAAAGACCTTTCCTTACTCAGGGCCTTTAAATATCATGTACTCCAAAACTTAGTCCAAAACAACACACATTTATTATCTTGTTTGTGGATCAGGACTTCAGGAGTAGCATAGTTGGATAATTCTGGCTTAGAGTCTCTCATGAGGTGTCAGTTAAGGTCTTAATTGGAGCTGCAGTCATCTGAAGGTTTGATGAGGGCTGGAGGATCTATATCTAAGATAGCTTACTCATATGGCTTGGACTTGCTTCCTCAGTTCCTTGCCACGGGAGCTTCTAGTGCTGCTTGAGAGTCTTCACAGATGGCAGCTGGCTTGTCGCAGAGCAAGTGATAAGAGACAGACAGAACAAGGAGGAAGTTCTTTGTCTTTTTTAACTGAAATAATAAGAAAAAAAATTAAAAGTCTTGGCAGAGTCACTGTTCAAACAATCTACACATGCTTTGCTTTAGATCGTGTTCTCAGGCACTAGCCTCCATCTTGAGATAATTTTGTCAGTTATTGGCCTGAATATAAAACATCTACTTGTGTGTGTTTGTGTACACACATGCATATGTGTGTATTTACAAGCGTTTATAAGAGCAATGAAATATGTAGAATGGATATGAAGTCCTCCTATAGTAAAAGTGTATTTTTATATTACCATTCACGTTCAGCAAATTATTTAATCTGTCATGTTGTTCAGGAACATTTATTCACATCGAAGGCTCAAAATCTTATATAGACATGGACTTTGTCTTTATACTGTTCATTTCTTTGGCATTCCCTTGCAAATTGACTTTAAATTAAATTACATACACAATTTTAAAGTAAAATAGCTAATTTCTCATATATCTACACATTGCTTGATATGTAGTAGAAGGTCAAATCATGTCATTAAAGTGACACTTTTTTCATAAACGTCAAATATTTAACATTTTACATTTATTTTTGACTAAGTGAACGTAACATTTGATATAAGTTGCCTGTATAAATTGTAGGCATACAGGACGTATTGTTGTTCTCATAGATTATACTAATTTATGTGTAACATTCAAGGTGTAAGCATGTATTTGGTAATTTGTTAATTATACAACAAGCAGTATGCATTCTCATGTATTTCTTGAATTAATCATTTTTAAGACTAGTTTTAAATTTGCTGGTATGATTTATTGAAATATACAGGCACTTGAGTAATTACAGGCATGCCTTATTTTATTGCATTGCAGATACAGCATTTTTTTTTTTTTAAACAAATTGAATATTTGTGGCAACCCTGTGTCGAGCAAGTCTGTTGGCCCCATTTTTCCAGCAGCATCTGCTCACTTAGTGTCTCTGTGTCACATTTTGGTAATTTTCACAATATTTCAAGCTTTTTCATTACTATTATGTGTTATGGTGAGCCTTGACTAGTGATCTTTGGTTTTACTATTGTAATTGTTTTGGAGCGCCATAAACTGTACCCATATAAGAAGGTGAACTTAATCGATGAATGTGTGTGTTCTCACTGCTCCACTGACCTGCTGTTCTCCAGTCTTTCTCCCTCTCCTTGAGCCTCCCTATTGCCTGAAACACAATGATATTGAAATTAGGCCAATTAATAACCTTATGGTGACCTGTAAGTGTTCAAGTGAAAGGAAGTGTCACACATCTCTCAATTTAAATCAAAAGCTAGAAATGATTAAGCTTATTGAGGAAGGCATGTCAAAAACCAAGATAGGCCGAAAGCCAGACCTCTTGTGCCAAACAGTTAGCCAAGCTGTGAATGCAAAGGAAAGGTTCTTGAAGGAAATTAAAAGCACTACTCCAGTAAATACACAAACAATAAGAAAGTGAAACAGCCCTATTGCTGATATGGAGAAAGTTTTAGTGGCCTGGATAGAAGATCAAACCAGCCACAACATTCGCTTAAGCCAAAACCTAATCTAGAGCAAGGCCCTAACTCTCTTCAATTCTGTGAAGGCTGAGAGGTGAGGAAGCTGCAGAAGAAAAGTTTGAAGCTAGCAGAGGGTTAGTTCATGAGGTTTGAGGAAAGAAGCCACCTCCATAGCGTAAAAGTGCAAGGTAAAGCAGCAGATGCTGATGTAGAAGCTGCAGCAAGTTATCCAGAAGATCTAGCTGAGATAATTGATGGTGGCTACACTAAACAACAGATTTTCAATGCAGTCGAAACAGCTGTACATTGGAAGAAAATACCATCTAAGACTTTCAGAGCCAGAGAGGAGAAGTCAATGGCTTCAAAACTTCAAAGGACAGGCTGACTCTCTTGTTAGGGGCTAATGCAGCAGGTGACTTTAAATTGAAACCAATGCTCATTTACTATTCCGAAAATCCTAGGGCCCTTAAGAATTATGCTAAATCTACTCTGCCTGTGCCCTGTAAATAGGACAACAAAGCCTGAATGACAGCACATCTGTTTACAACATGGTTTACTGAATATTTTAAGCCCACTGTTGAGACCAACTGCTGAGAAAAAAGATTCCTTTCAAAATATAATTGCTCATTGACAGTGCACACGGTCACCCAAGAACTCTGATGGAGATGTGCAAGGAGATTAATGTTGTTTTCATCCCTGCTACTATAACATTCATTCTGTAGCCCATGGATCAAGGAGTAATTTTGACTTTCAAGTCTTATTATTTAAGAAATACATTTGGTAAGACGGTAGCTGCCATAGATTGATTCCTATGATGGATCTGGACAAAGTAAATTGAAAACCTTCTGGAGGTATTCACCATTTTAATTGCCGTTGAGAACATTTGTGATTCATGGGATGAGGTCAAAATATCAACGTTAACAGGAGTTTGGAAGAAGTTGATTCCAACACTCGTGGATGACTTTTAGGCTTTCAGAACTTCAGTGGAGGAAGTAGCAGCAGATGTGGTGGAAATAGTAAGAGAACCAGAATTAGAAGTAAAGCCTAAAAATGTGACTGAATGGCTGCAATCTCATGATAAAACTTTAATGAATGAGGAGTTGCTTTTTATGAATGACTAAAGAAAGTGGTTTCTTGATATGGAAGCTACTTCTGGTGAAGATGCTGTGAATATTGTTGAAATGACAGTAAAGGATTTAGAATATTACATAAACTTAGTTGAAAAAGCAGCGGCAGGGTTTGAGAGGATTGACTCCAATTTTGAAAGAAGTTCTACTGTGGGTAAAATGCTATCAAACAGCATCGCATGAAAGGAACAGCCAACTGATGCAGCAAACTTCATTGTCTTATTTTAAGAAATTACCACAGCCACCTGAGCGTTCAGCGGTCGCCACCCTGATCAGTTAGTAGCCATCAGCATTGAGGCAAGACCCTCCCCCAGCAAAAAGATTGCAACTCGCTGAAGGCTCAGAGGGTGGTTAGCATTTTTTAGCAATAAAGTATTTTTTAATTAAGGTATGTACATTTTTTTAGACTTAATTGTATTGTACCTTTGATAGACTATGGTATAGTGTAAACATAACTTTTATATGTGCTAGGAAACCAAAAAATTCATTTGACTTACTTTATTGCAATATTTGCTTTATTGTAGTGGTCTGGAACCAAACCCACAGTATCTCTGAGGTATGCCTGTACTTAAATATTTGTACAGCAGAAGAGTTAGGGCTTGTTATTTTTAAAGAAAACAACAGAGCAAACACTCAACACATGATACAGTGGACGATTAGCTATGAGCAGAATCCATAATGTTAATGCATTGAGTTTATAAGGTAAGGTATACCCCGTTGCCATGAAGTTGATTCCGACTCTTAGTGACCCTATAGAACAAAGTAGAACTGCTCCATAAGGTTTCCAAGGAGCAGCTTGTGGATTCAGACTGCTGACCTTTGATTAGCAGCCAGACTCTTAACCACTGCCCACCAGGGCTCCTGGTAAGGTGTAGATTAATTGCTCTATTGTCATCGGTCATTTTTAAAGTAGACTAAAAGATTGATAAGGAATTTACAAGAATTATTTTGTCACTGGACCTGAGATATTTCCCATATGGATCACAATGTTAAAATATGAGTTAAAAAGATACAGAAGAATTTTTTATTAAATGACATATAGAAATTGGGATTTTTTTAATGTTAAATGCTTGTGTGAAGCTTTTTTACTTTTTTGCATTTATTATTGCTGTTTATTTTCAGTTTCATCTAAAGAAAGCTGTTGTTTTACTTCTTGTTAATTTAGTACTGAGTCAAAGAAAAGGGTTTTTTTTTTTTGGTTGACCTTAGACTATAGCTTAGAGCCCTTACCTTTGCAAATATGATGAGGATTTTCTGATGGCTTCTTTATGGTCCAAACTCATGGCATATCCTCCTTTAAGGAGGATTCAGTGAAGCAGTAATGTTAGCGTGGGTGTACGGAGAAATGCCAGAGTGTTTTGTTTGCTTCCTTGGACAGATGGTGACATAGCTTCCAGGTAAGCCTTTTCTCAGAACCTTCCTCCTTTCCCCCTGCTCATGTTTAATAGGGAGCTTCAAACCAGCCCACCTTTTGAGGACCATTTGAACTTGGTAAAGACTAGAACACCAGCATCAGCCCAAGGCATCCAGAAGTCTCTGCTGTACCCAGTTGGCTAAATGACAGGCAGCATTTATCTGAGGGCAGGGCAGACTGCTTGGACTTGAGCCCTTACCCTGATCCTCAATAACTGTATGTCCTTGGTCAAATTAACTTCTCTGCTTCAGTTTCATCATCTCTATAAAGGAAATAGTGATAGACCATATCTCATGGAGTTGTTATGGGCATATAATAAAGATATATGTAAGCACTCAGAACAAGTGTTCAATAAAATTAAGCTATCATTTTTGTATAACACTACTACTTCTACCCCCACTACTGCTACTATTACAACATTTTGGGCAGGTTTTTTGTTTCTGTTGGTTTAATTTTTGGTTTCTTTGTATGCTGCTGCCACTTCTGTGTTACTACTCTCGGGGCCACTGAAATAATGTCACTGATCAGACTTAAGGCAATGTGTGTCCAAATTTCCTTAGTATTGTAAAACAAATTTTAAATGGCTAAATGTGTTTGGAAGAGTTGGTAGAGATTTTTATAAACCTAGACTTTTTTTTTTTTTTAGCTTTAAACTTGTAGATATATTTTTTAATATTTGAAGAAAACCAGTAAAGAAAATTTATTTATTCTCATTCCTTTATTTCTTTAAAAGTAAATATAGATTAAGGAAGGTGCATTTCTATTTGAGATACAGTTATTGACCACAAATTGGGACCTTTTAAAAGAATCGATTAATCATTCTTATTTTCCCTATGTAATTAAATAACAGTTTTTAGAAAGACCTTATTGAGTGTTTACATAGTTATCCCTATATAAATACTGTTCAGAAAGAAATATCATATTATGTATTGTAATTACTTGTTCTTTTTGTGATTTCTGGAACTAATAATTTTCTCAATTTTTATTATTGTTAATTGTCTATGTGTATATCTATCACTAATTTGTTCTTAAAGTCTGTATTCCCACATTTTCTGCAGGAGTGTAAACTCTTCTGTGTATGTTCAAAAATATATTTATTAGTGTAGTTTTGTTTTTTGGGGGGAGGCCATTCCTTTTCTAGTCCTCCATTTTCCTCTGATCTGATCTTGTTGCTCTCAAGCTGTTATATATGAGACTTCCCTTCAGTATCATCCTAAAATTTCCTTTTTCTTTCTTCTGTATATGATCCCCTGTTTCCTGGATCTTTTTTCTTTTTCTGTTTCTTGTTTTACTTTCTTATTTTAATGAACCATATCTCCTAGTAGCTTCCTGACATTAGCAGTTCCCTTTGTCCCCCCCAAACCTTATATATCTGCCCATGTCTTCGTGCTGCCTTTACCCTTGAATGAGTTTGAGTATAAATTCAGGACTGGAAATAATGTTCCATTAAAATTTTGAAGACCTTGCTCAGCAGTAATGCTGATGAGAAGACAGAGGACATTCTGATACCTAATCAGAATGTGATGTGGAAGCTTTTTGACTCTTCACTTTCTCCCTGTTATTTAAAACTTTGGTGATAATGTGTCTTGGAATAGGTCTTTTTCCGTTCATTGTGTGGAGTGTCTTTTGGCCCTTTTAATCTATAAATACCCTTCAGTCTATGTAGTATTATTTATACTATTTCTTGATAATTTTTTTTCCTTTGTTTTTCTTTCTGGAACTCCTTTTATTTGTTTATTGGACCACTTGGATTAATCTTTCAGTTTTATCTTTTTTTGTATTTCCTCTCTTTTTCTTTTTGTTCTTTCTGAGTGGCCCCCTCCATTTTACCTTCCAATCCTTCAATATTTTTTCTGTTACCAAATAGTTAAATTTCAGAGCTGTCCTCCTCTTCCTCATTATTATTATTGTGAGTTTGGTTTGCCCCCTGCCTTATCTCTGTTTTCTTTGTGTTTGTTCGTTTTGATCTCTGACTTTTCACTTTATGGGCGTTCTTCAAATATCTAGTGATTACATTTGAGAGAAGCGCTAAAATTGCCTACTGGAAGTTCTGTGTGTAAGAGCAGACTAGTTGAAATGTGAACCTTTCTGTAAGAGATGTTAGGGCCTACTGCTCAGAGACCTGAATTTGTTTGCTTCTGTGTCTTCTCTCCTTGCAAACTTAAGGTTTAGGTTTCTTTGGTCTGCTAAGTTAGCTACTACTTTCTAGCTTCTAAAATTTTTGACATCTTCTGTTTGCTGTTATCTCCTCTTCCATGCTCCATGTCTTTGTGAGTTTAATCATTTATCCTTTTTCTATGCCTTTATTATAATTTTTGGAAAAGCTTTGAGAGAGATAAGCATAAACCCACATGTTCACTCTTCAATTTTAATAGAAGCTCCTATCCTTTGTCATTTCTTGAGTATTCTGTAATTAAATACTGAGTTAGTAATATGCTATTTAATATGATCTGTTTATAAATACATTTATAAAACAGTTCTTTCAATGATTGCAAGACTCCTTCCACCAAAACAAAAACTCATTGGTGTCAAGTCGATTCTGACTCTTAGTGACCCTATAGGACAGAATGTAACTGCCCCACAGGGTTTCCAAGGAGCGACTGGTGGATTCGAACTGCCGACCGTTATGGTTAGCGGCTGAACTCTTAACCACTGTGCCACCAGAGCTCCTTCAGTACCTGTAAATTAGCACAATTCAAAGAAAAGTTATAGTCTATTCAATTCTGTTTTATTCTGTACCAGTGTAAATCAAAATAATCAAAGCAGGAAGGGAAAATTTCTTAAAGACAACATTACAAGAAATCAGAGCAGTTAAGGCAAGCCATACCAAATTAAAACAAACAAAAAACTGCACCCTGGTGGTGCAATGTTTAAGCATTGGGCTGCTAACCAAAAAGTTGGCAGTTTGAATCCATCAGCTGCTCCTTGGAAACCCTGTGGGGCAGTTCTGCTCTGTCCTGTGGGGTCACCGTGAGTTGGAATCGACTCAATGGCAACGGGCTTGGTTTTTGTTTTGTTTTTAATACCAAATTAGTAGTTGATCAGAATAGAAATAAATGGATTTTTTTTTCTGAACTACTGAGACTTTTCAAAATAACTTTAGGTACTCTAGAGCACAGGTACAGTCTTGAGTCCCCTTCCCCACCTCCCCCCTCACCATAGGAGAACAGTTGTGGCATAATGAGCCATTATCTCATTGATAGTGTGCTTGCCTAATGTCTGTATCTGTAAAGCAGAGTTGTTGCTCTGCAACCTGTACTTATTCTTTTCATTCTCAGCTCCTCTCAATTACCTTTGGCTCATGAAACTCGCTGGTTGTTTTTTACTGCAGTTTTGGGGATTCAGTTGGCCCACAACTGCTTAGTTAGGACTCTTTATATTTTAGGATATGGCAGAAGATTTTGGATGAATACTTTGGTATCCCATTTGCTTTCATTGAGATTTATTCGCCACTCTCCCCCTCACCCCCCTTTTCAGTTCTTTCAAAGATGCGAGGTCTTTTCAGCATGGCGAAAGGTCTGTGTTACCAAGTGTCTTGCTTTCCTGGGGCTGCCATAACAAATTAGCACAAATTGGGTACTTTAAACAACAGAAGTTTGAAATCAAGGCATTAGCAGGGTCATCCTCCCTCCAAAACCTTTAGGGGAGAATCCTTCTTTCCCTTTTCCAGGTTCTGGTACCCCAGGCATCCTTGGCTTATGACAGCATAACTCCATTCTTTGTCTCTGTCTTCATATGACCATCTTCCCTCTGTGTTTGTATCACTTCTTCTTTTCATACAGGGACACCAGTCATATAGGATTGAGCACACCCTAATGACCTCATCTTAGCTGATTACATCTGCAGCAAACCTATTTCCAAATATAGGTACATTCACAGATACCAAGGACTTCAACATGTTTTTGGGGGGGGTACACAATTCAACCTACAATAGCACATTTTGCTGCTGCATTTGTTTTTAGTCCAGACGACCTACATTATCTAGTAGCTTTTATGGCAGCTATTTTTGGTCCTGAACTTGGGTTAGTGCATATCCAGTGACTGAACTAATATGACACAGAGTCAGTTAGACATTGAATCATTGATACGTCCCATAAAGCTAAATTCTGATATACCGTAAATAAAATTTTTTCCCTAATTTCAAGATTCCAGAACTGTTAAATTCTGAGTTGCTACTTATAAGAGATATTTATCTTTAATAGTCAGTATTAATACTTGGGCCCATTGTTGACCCTGCTTTTTCCATTCTGAGTGCAGTTTCTACAGAATTTATAGGTTATACCAACATCAACTTTAATTTTTCCAAATTAATTTACTTTTAAACAATTCAGCTTAACTTCTAAAACCCATTGCTGTCGAGTCGATTCTGACTATTAGTGACCCTACAGGACAGAGTAGAACTGCCCCATAGGGTTTCCAAGGAGTGACTGGTGGATTGAAACTGTGGACCTTTTGATGAGCAATCGAGCTCTTAGCTACTGTACTACCAGGGCTCCTGGTGGAGAAAAATTAGTGGCCTAAAATTAAATTGACATTTCCATCAACTCTGAATATGGCTTTTGAACATAAAACAGTAGATGATAACCATTTCAAGATATGTTGTTTTTAAGTTTTTTAGTACTGTACACCTGTGTCCTGAGTAACTATTACAAAGAAACCTCTTTAAATATATTTTTGTTTAAGAAAAATATGGAACATGATGAAAATTGTGCCTTATAAATTTGATTTTTATACATATTATAGGAAAAACTTGTCTGTTGAGAATACATCATGACAAATTGACATGTTTTGATAGGTGCTGAGGTAATTGTACAGATTTTTAAAATTAAACAAATTGCAAACAGAGATTTCTGCAGCAGGTTAATCCCAGTATAAGGTTTTTATGTTGGTTTAAGCATTACTAAACATGACAAAGATCTTCTTTTTTTGGTATTTCTGAGCATGTGATAGATATAAATTTGGTGCTAAGATGGGTCAACTGTATCACATGGTAAAAAAGAATTTGTTTTTTGGGTATTAGTAGAAGGTATTCTCAAATCTTTAGTGTGAGTTGGAAAATAACATATCTATGTTCATATTTACTGTAAATATCTGAATTGTCTAAAAATTCACCTTTTAAAGAGTTTCTATTAACAGCATTGCTTTTTCTATTCAATATAACTTTAAAGTAAGACAATTTGTTGTTACCAAGGAGTGTTCATAACAGTGTTGCCAACAACATAAATCAATTCTATGTGAATCATCTCTACCATATAAAATTTTAAAATATCTTATTCAATAAAAGATGTGTTCCTTTTTTAAAAAAGTACCTACATATTGAAATTTGCTAAATATTTTCTAAATATCTTATTCTGAAAAGAGATTGCAAAAAATTTTCTCATTATGGATTGAGCTGTATCCCCCCAAAATGGAATGGGAATTCCAGAACACAAAGTTGTGCTCGTGAGGAATCTTATACATAGATCAAGAGGCAGTCGTTCAAACAGAAAAGGAGATACTGTGTGGTTTAAAGTCAGGAAAGGTGTGTGTCCAGATTGTATCCTTTCATCATACCTATTCAATCTATATGCTGAGCAAATAATCCGAGAAGCTGGACTATATGAAGAAAAATGCAGCATCAGGATTGGAGGAGGACTCATTAACAACCTGCATTATGCAAACGACACAACCTTTCTTGCTGAAAGTGAAGAGGACTTGAAGCACTTACTGATGAAGATCAAAGACCACAGCCTTCAGTATGGATTACACCTCAACATAAAGAAAACAAAAATCCTTGCAACTGGACCAATAAGCCACATCATGATAAATGGAGAAAAGACTGAAGTTGTCAAGGATTTCATTTTACTTGGATCCACAGACAACATCCATGGAAGCAGCAGTCAGAAATCAAATGATATATTGCATTGGGCAAATCTGCTGCAAAAGACCTCTTTGAAGTGTTAAAAGCAAAGATGTCACTTTAAGGACTAAGGTGCACCTGACCTGAGCCATGATATTTTCAGTGGCTTCATAAGCTTATGAAAGCTGGACAGTGAAGACAGAAGACCAAAGAACAACTGAAACCTTTGAATTGTGGTGTTGGCAAAGAATATTGAATATACCATGGACTGCCAAAAGAACGAACAAATCTGTTTTGGAAGAAGTACAGCCAGAAACCTCCTTAGAAGCGAGGATGCCAAGACTATGTCTCACATGCTTTGGACATGTTATCAGGAGGCATCAGTCCCTGGAGAAGGACATCATGCTTGTAAAGTAGAGGGTCAGCAAAAAAGGGAAAGACCCTCAAGAAAATGAATTGACACAGTGGCTGCAACAATGGGCTCAAGCATAGCAACGATTGTGAGGATGGCACAGGACCAGGCATTGTTTTGTTCTGTTGTACTCAGGAACTCTGTGAATTGAAACTGACTCAGTGTTGCCTAACAACAACATGATGTAATAAGGCAGGATTAGAGGCAATTACTACGTTCATGAGGCCGAACTCAATCTACAAGATTGGGTAGTGTCTTAAGTCATTCTCTTTAGAGATAAAAAAGAAGTGAGCAGAGAAGCAAGGGGACCTCATACCACCAAGAAACAAGAGCCAGGAGAATAGCTTGTCCTTTGTACCCGGGGTCCCTATGCTGAGAAGGTCCTCTACCAGGGGAGATTGATGACAAGGACCTTCCCCCAGAGCTGACAGAGAGAGAGAAAGCCTTCTCCTGGAGCTGGCACCATGAATTCGGGCTTATAGCCTCCTAGACTGTGGGATAACAGACTTCAGTTTGTTAAAGCCATCCATTTGTGGTATTTGTGTTACAGCAGCACTAGATAACTAAGACACTCATTAAACAGTGGAATGCGGAGTTTGTTTTGTTCTTGTCAAAACAAAAAATTACACACATGACTCATAGTCTGTGTGCTTTAGTTACTTTTTTTTTTTAGTTACCTATAGTGGAGAAGGATTCCTTGGAATTTGTGAGATTTAATGTGTAAAAAAAAAAAAATTGGTGTTTTTTTTTAATGTGTGGAATATTTAGTAGATGACTAGATCTTTCAGTCTCTCTCTTTGTGAGCTTTGGTGAGCCACCTGGTGAGCTTTGGGGGAGGAAAAAAAACCTAGTTTTTACTATGGGTAATTTCTGATGTAATTGGTCTAGGGTAGGGCCCAGGCATCAGAATTTTTTAAAAGCTCCTTAGCTGATTGTTATGTGCAGCTTGGGTAAAACCCACTGACCTGTAGTTTCTAGTGTTGGACCTTGTAGTATAACAAATACTGAATAATTATTTGTTCAAATTAAGAAGTAAAGAATGTCCTCGATTTTCTTTTTTTTTTAAATAAACTTTTAATTTTTGAATAGCTTTAGATTTATAGAAGAATTACAAAAATAGTATAGAGAGATTCCATGTACTCTGAACCCAGTGTCACCTGTAATTAACATCTTCCATTAGTATGGAGCATTTGTCATAATTAATGAACAAATATTGATACATATAATTAACTAAAGTCCATACTCTATCCAGATTTTCTTGGTTTTTACCTAATCTCCCTCTTCTGTTTTGGGATCCATCTAGGATACCACATTACATTTAGTTATTATGTCCCCTTAGCCTCCCTTTGATGATCATGGTTTCTCAGGCTGTCCTTGTTTTTGATGACTTTGAGAGTTTTGAGGAGTACTGCTTAAGTATTTTGTAGAATGTCCCTCAGTTGGAATTTCTCTGGTGTTTTCTTGTGATGAGACTTGAGTTAAGGGTTCTGGGGAGGAAGACCACACAGGTAAAGTGCTAACCGCATCACATCGTATCTGCAGCACATTCTATCGACATGACTTATTACTGTTGATGTTCACTATAGTCACCTGGCTGAGGTAGTGTTTGACAGGTTTCGCCACTGTAAAGTTACTCTTTCTCGTTTTCCATACTGAACTGTTAGAAAGAAGTCACAGTATACAGCCCACGCTTAAGGAATAGGAGTTATGCTTTACTTCCTTGAGGGCAGAGTATCTACATTAATGATTTGGAGTTCTTCTGCACAGGAGATTTGTCTGTTTTCCCCGTTTATTTATTACTCAATCATTTATGTCAGTATTGACTCATGGTTATTTACTTTATACTACTTCATTTTGTTGATCACATTGTTCCAGCTTTGGCCATTTGGAGCTCTTTCACTTGACTCCTTTGTCTCTTTGACATACTCCTATCATTGTGGGTGTTTTTGTTTGTTTAATTTTATTTATTTTGTTTTTGTTGAGAATATACACAACAAAACATACACCAATCCAGCAGTTTCTACACGTAGCCTTTAGTGACATTGATTACAGTCTTCAACTTGTGCAATCATTCTCACCCTCCTTTCCTCCTTTTTTCAGTTGTTCCTCCCCCATTATCATAAATGCACTGCCCCCTAAGGTTCCTATCTTGTCTTTCAAGTTGCCGTTGTCAATTTGATCCTATACAGATAGTTTTTAGAAGAGCGTAATGCTCAAGGCAGACATTTTTTACCATTTAAACTAAATCTTTGTTTGTTTTTAAAAAAAGACTTAAGGGGATCTTTTTGGTTTAAGGCTTAAAGATTCTATCAGGGCAGTAGTTGCAGGAGTTTATCCTTCTTCATGATTCCAGCAAGTCTGGAGGCCATGAGCGTTTGAAATTCTGTTCTGCATGTTCTCACTTTTAATCAGAATTCTTCTATAGAATCTTTGATCAAAATGTTCAGTAATGGTTGCTGGGCACCATCCAGTTCTTCTGGTCTCGTGGCAAAGGAGGTAGTTGTTCACATAGGCAGTTAGCCACGCATTCAATATCCTCCTTCTATTCTTGATACTCCTTTTTCTTCCATTGCTCTAGGTGAAGAGAACAATTGTGCCTTGGATGGCCGCTTGCAAGCTTTTAAGACCCCGGGCACTACGCAACAAACTACAGGGTAGAACAGAAGCACTAAACATGTTATTAGGCCAATTAACTGGGATGTCCCATGAAAACATGACCCTAAACCTCTAAGCCAAGATCAAATCCCGTGAGATTTTTGGTTATACGTAAACAGCTTCAGCAGCTACTTTTTGTTGTTTTAAGTATATGTATCAGACAACTTTTACCACTTCAACTTTTTACAGGTGTGTAGCTTATTGACAGCAATTACAGTAATCATTTGTGTAACCCTACCCTTAATCATTGCGATATTTCCATTATCATTAAGCCCCCACCCCTTTTCTCTTCTATCCCTATAACAACTAATAAATTTTGTTCTCTATACATTTGCCCTTTCTTGTCTTTTTATGTAAGTGAGGTCATACAATATTTGTCCTTTTGTGATTGGCTTATTTCATTGAGCATAATGTCTTCCAGTGCCATCCATATTGTACCTTCATTTCTTCTATTGGCTGAGTAGTGTTCCATTGTAGATAAGTACTACATTTGGTTTATCCATTTATCTGTTGATGGGCATTTAGGTTGTTTCTACCTTTTGGCTATTGTGAATAGTGCTGCAACGAACATTGATGTACAAGACTCTTTTTGAGTCTCTGCTTTCAAATCTTAGGGGGTGTATCCTTAGGAGCGGAATTGCTGGGTCATATGGTAGTTCTGTTTTTAGTTTTTTGAGGAATCACTGTACTGTTTTGCACAATGGCAGTACCATTTAGCATTCCCACCAGCCATGCATAATGGTTTTGTTCCCCACATGCTTGCCAACATTTGTTATTTTCAGGGTTTTTTCTTCCCCCCTCCCTGCCCAAATCTTAGCCATCCTACTTGGGGTGAGATGGTTTCTCATTTGTCGTTTTGATTTACATCTCCCTGATGACTAATGATGCTGAGAATCTTTTCATGTGTTTGGGGGCCATTTGAATGTCCTCTTTGATGAAATGTCTCTTCAAGCCATTTGCCCATTTTATGATTGTGTTATGTGTTCGTTTGTTTTTGAGCATTTCCTTACTCTGACACTGCAGTATGCTCCATGTTCATCTTGTGTATTTCCTGCCCCAGTCCTAGAATTGGGAGCCTGGTTCCTTTTGTTGGAGAACAGTATTAGAAACCAAGATCTAGTCTCTAGGTATGCTCACTTTGAGGTATCATCTATTCTAGACCTTCTCAGTTGACAGAGCAAAGACATGTGTGTATGCCTTTCTGTCCTATATGTCAATCTGATCTCTATCCTATTGCTAAACATGAGTCCCCTGCCTGTTTGACAACACTGAACTTGGAATGTCTTTCCATTTATTTACATAATGACATCTTAACAATATTGAGTCTTCTAACCTATGACCATGGAATGTCTCTCCATTTATTTAGATCTTCTTTGATCAGCGCACGTAGATCCCGTATATATTTTATTAGATATATACCTAAATGGTGTTTTATTCATTTTTTTGGTGTTATAAGTGTTTGTGTTGTAGTTTTTTTTTTTTTTTTTCTTTTTTCAATTTCAAATTCCAATTGTTTATTGCTGGTATGTAGGAAGGCAATTGACTCTTATCTGTTGCCCTGGATCTTGTGACCTTGCCGCACTCATTTTTCAGTTCCTGGAACTTTTTTGTAGATTCTTTGAGATTTTGTATATAGACAACCATACCATCTGTGCATGAAGACAGTGTTAGTTCTTCTTTCCCAATATGCATACCTTTTATTTTTTTTCTTGTCTTTTTGACCTAGCTAGGTCTCAGTTTTCTTTTAACTTTAACAAGTTTCTGAATCCTCCCTAAGTTTCTCTTTTCTTCCTATCTCAGGGAATGGTATGTCCTTTTTCCATTCATAAATGTTGGTATAGAGGAAAATTAAGACATGGTTTTTACCTACAAGAAGATTGCACTGTAGTGTAAGAGGCAGTAGGTGAGCTGATGCCTGATCACAATACAATATGACAAGTTTTGTTATGGAGATATGCATAGAGAACAGGAAGTATTGTTCTATTGCTCCTTGGTTTTCTAACTTCCCACCTCCCTTAAAAGCACCTTCTCTGCTTGCCTCCTCAGCCAGCCTCTTTCTTCTCAGGCCTTTTTCTTCAGCCTTAAAATATAGTTATATTTTGACCATTAAGACAAAAAGGGAAAAAATGAACAACAAATCATAACCAGAGTTCTTAATAGAATCGTCAGAGCCTTTGCTTCTTCACTTTGTCCACACTTTCTTCACCTCTTAGACTGTAGCTGAAATATTCTCCAGCAGTACTGTTTCCAAGGTAAGTTTCTGGGTAAGATGAGATCACTTTGTTGTTGTTAGTTGCTGTCCAGTTGATTCTGACTTACGGTGACTCCACGTGTGAGGAGTAGAGCCGCTCCATAGGATTTTCAAGGCTGTGACCTTTCAGAAATCAACTTAGGACTTAATTTGAGGTGTCCATGGGTCATCCAAGTCACCTTATGTAGCAGACAGCTGGATATGCAGGTCTAAACTCTAAGGGAGAAGTCAGGCAGTTAGGGAAGCAGCAGAATTCTGCAAGCAGTAGTTAAACCATGAGCGTAGATGGGATTGCCCAAACAGTGTTTAAAGAAAAACACAGGTTACTGCTGCTGCTTAACTCACTGCACCCCTATTTGTCTGATTAATTCCTTGCCCTTTAGGACTCATGTTAGTCCTCACTTCCTCTCATGATAATCCTCCCAGCTTTGTTTAGGCCGGTGCTCCTATATGCTTTTATCATGTACTGTGTTTAACTCAATGAAATTATTTATCTCACTGTATTTATTTGTCTATTTTCTAACTTTCTTGCACTAAACTGTGTATTTCCCAAAGACAAGGACTACATCTTAGCACACTCCCTGGCACACAAAAGCACACGGTAAGTATTAAATAAATATTTACTGAATCAACAAGTATATTTATAAACCTGCTTTACAGTAGGTTTTACCTGACTTCCAGCCCTTATTTTGCACACTATTGCAAATTTATCATCAACATAGAATATATTTGCAAATAAGAATTACCAAGGTGTAAAATACTGGCTCCATAGTCTTTCAGCATTGCTTAAGACAAACACGTGATATTTCGGCTGATAGGGGCGTTGTTTGTTTGCTGTCTTGATACTCCTCTGCCCCAGTATTTCATTTTATATCAGGGAGTTTGAGTAATGTAAACTGCGTGTTAAAATCAATATTGTTATTCGAGAGTGCTTCATACCAGTCTTCTGGAATTATGTTTTGGAAGATGATTTCTTAAAATCATTTCATAATATTACCATTTTTAAGTATATGCAAATTATATATCCTCCGATAAGTATGTATTGAAGTTTCTACTTGCTCTTTGGACACTATCATTTTGGAACAGAAAAGGAATCAAAGAAACGATGAGAAAAAGAAGAAATTCTTTCCAAAGACAAATTAGCCTTTAATTATATTTGTTCTAGAAACATAAAATATGCAGTCATAAATCTTTTTACATAAAAGCAATTTAGAATGATAAAGTAATATGAATGATGTTCCTGTTGTACATTTCTACCAATTTTGTGGCATCAGAAACTGTTCTTTTGGCTCCTGCTATTATGTGCAAGTCAATTGTGGAGATTACCGAATGTAGAAGACACTCATTGCCTTTAAGAAATCTAAACAATGCTGTATATAAAGATACAACCTATAACATGCAGTGTTCATAGTGTTTAAAAAATATCCCAGTTCTTTTTTAAAATATCAGCCAGTATTCTATTTCTGAGCGGTATAGGTAGTATATTAGATAAGGTTATAACCTATTTTATGAATCTATTTTGTCTGTGTAAATCGCCAATTAGTGAAATTTGTTCTAGTCTTTTGTCTTTGGTGCCCTCTTGTGGCTTTTTTAATAAATTGCTTGTAACAATAACAGTTTTTAAAGGTGTTATTCTTACTTTGAAATATTTGATTTTATAAGCTTCTTTATATTTCGTTAATCTTTTGACATGCTTTTGGCTGTGAGAGAAAAAGAAAAGTCACAGTTAAGGTTTCTTTTACTTTTTAATTTACTCTATTGTATATCAGTATTGTGCACAGGGGATGTAAGATAATCTTTTGTTTGGAAACTTTTAATATGATGCCAAGAACTTGTACAGTCTTGCATCATGCAGCCTCTGAAGTCCTGCCCACACGCCTTCTCACCATTTAGGCTTGTTGTAGTGATGAACAAGTTTTTTATGACTTTGGGAGATCCTAAAAGCTTTGATTAACTTTAAAACATGCCTGTGAACATGCAGAAAGTTAGGATCTGTGAAGGCAGACGTTCCTGTTGTTAAAGACAGGTATGTCAAAGCCAGCAGCTGCATAAGCTATTATGCTGGCTTTGCAGTGAAATAGAAGGACCACCTACCTACTTTCTTCCCATTACTTACAGCAATGGGAAGAAAGTTCATTCTTTTCACAGATTTTCAGATATTGCAAATCTTAGTAATTTTAAATTGGTGAATACCAATTTATTACTTTTTTCAGGCTATCATACAGTAAAGTGGTGCTTCAGGGAAGCTATTTGAGGGAGCATGTTTTTAATGTTTTCTCAGTGGTTCTTAGCAGAGTAGGGTTTAACGTAGTACTAATAAGGTCAGTGTTAACAAGGTAATCCTGCTGTAGGCCATTTTATGTACAACAAACCACAACAAAGCAGTCATAGCTATGTACATTGATAACACAGACAATGGGATCAGAGCTGAGTGCTATCCTTTACCATATTTTAGAAGTGTAGTTTGAAGGTAATGCTCTCTTGAGGCAACATAATAGTTTCACCTTGCTATAGGAGAGAGAAGGAGCCCTAGTGGCACAATGGTTAAGCGGTCGGCTGCTAACCAAGAGGTCACCAGTCCAAACCCACCAGTGGCCCCGTGGGAGAAAAGACCTGATGATCAGTTCCGGTAAGGACTACGGCATTGGAAACCCTATGAGGCAGTTCTACTCTGTCACATAGGGTTACTGTGAGTTAGAATCAGCTTGGTATACAACAGCAACAACAACATAGGGAGAGAGTGATTTTAGGTTGATGGTTCCTAGGTACTGTTCCACAGTGTGAGACATAATTCATGATGTGAGGCATACAAACACATATACACTAGTACCCTTTGACTTTTGCCTTTTCCCTGACTTTCTAATTCTGCCCCGCTAACTCAAGCAGTTGTTAAAATTTGACGAGCGACACAGGCTAGCATAGATTTAGTTACACGCAGGGAGAGAAGTTGAAGGATTCCTGCCATTGTTTTCCTCAGTTTTCTGCTCCTTTCCTTGCAGTTGCGTGGCACAAGCCTTGTTGTTGCTTATTAATTCCACTCTTTCACCACAAAAGAGTAATTAGGTTTCATTCCTGCCTTATGTGCTGAAAAGGCAGAGTCCATTAAGTTACTTTTTGATTACAAACAACTGGCATTATCTGTTCTGTTTTCTGTCTTCATCTGTTCAAATTATAATTTTTCACGGTCTTCTTTTTAGAGTCGGTTTGGTCTCTAGGTTCAGAATATTGGGAATTATAGAATATGTCGATTCTTTTTTTCATAATCTCTTTCAGATTCAACTTGTTATTTCTGTTTTTATAGGATCTTTTTTATTTCAGGCTCTAATGACCTCAAACCTAGATTTCAATGACGACCTTCTGATTCTAGTCTCTCTTTCTAGTCTTTTCTTCTCCATTTTATTGTTCTGTTTCCAAGGTTCCTGTTACTTCTCTGCCAAGCAGTTTATACTGGCTTCCGAGGAGCCCTGGTGGTGCAGTGGTTAAGAGTTCAGCTGCTAACCCAAAAGGTTGGCAGTTCGAATCCACCTGCCACTCCTTGGAAACTCTGTGGAGCAGCTCTACTCTGTCCTGTAGGGTCGCTATGAGTCGGAATTGACTCAGTGCCAACGGGTTTGGTTTTTATTATTGTTGTTGTTGTTGTTTGATTCCAATGTGTAAAGCCTTCCACAATCTGTAGACTGCCCTGTAAAGCAGTGAAACTCACTTATTATTGCTCTGCGTTCTAGCCAAAAGAGTTCTATTTTTTGTGTTTGATTTTTCCAATCCAGGATGCCACTGTCTAATCTTTCCTAATTTTTATCATAAAAGTCAGCTTTTTAAGGAGTCTAATGTAATTGTGTGGAGCAAGGGAATCTTCATTCTGTTGTTTGTTGTTTCTACCAGTTCTCATTCTTGGTAGCTTGTTTTTTCATGTGTTTATCTTTTGAATTGTGAGCTTATATTTAGTGGGATTTTATCTACAAAAGTGATGTAAGTTCAGGGTTGAAGGTTCAGTATGAGTTTCTCTAGGGCGGATTTGTTTACATTGGGCACCCCACCTCCCCCCACCATACTGAGACTTTATTAGGTTAGTCTCTCAGCAGTGGATTCCCCAGACTATGAGGGTAATGTAAAAGTGAATGCCACTAATTCTGAAAACCTTTTGCCATTGAGTTTATTCTGACTCATGGCGACCCCGTGTGTGCAGGGTAGAACTGTACTTCACAGGGTGTTCAAGGCTGTGACCTTTCAAAAGCAGACTGCCAGGCTTTTCTGAGGCACCTCTGGGTGGGTTTGAACCACCAGCTTGTTAGTTAGCCGTGGAGCCCTGAGCGCCACCCAGAGTCTCGGTAAATTCTAAAGGGGCTTTTTTCCTGGCTTTATCCAGAGTCCAGGTGAGACAGACAAGTTTGCTTATCATCTCTTTTGCCTGTGGGTAATTTTATTCTTATCTGCTTTTTCAGTAAGAATGTAGACCTCCAAGATTCCCAACTAGATTCAGGGGTTTCAATTCTACCACTCCACTTTTGAGAGAACACAGTGTCTTGTCTCTTGTTCATTCCCCTTTATACCTTAACATATAAACCTGATTTTAAAGACATCCTCCCTCCCAATCATCGTTACATACTCCTAAGGCAGCACTAAGTTCAGATGTAGTTTATCACTCTGGTTGCCAGCTGTGTCTGTTTTTAGGCAGTGGGGATTTTCCTTGCTATCTTGAAAGCTCAACTATGCATTTATAGTATGTTACATTTATTATTTGGTCTTTTAATGCCATCCATTTATTAGCACCTGTAGGAGATTCTAAAGATATCTAGATATTTAGTGCTGTCAGCTGCTAACAGAAAGGTTGGCGGTTTTGAGTCCACCCAAAGGTACCTCAGAGGAAAGGCCTGGCAAACTATTTCTGAAAGATCACCTATCAAAAGCACTATGGAGCACAGTTCTACTTTGACAGACATGTTGCCAAGAAATGGAATTGACTTTATGGCAACTGGATGGTTGATTGGTTGCAGACCACTCTAATATTGCAAACTTTAAAAAAAAAACAAAAAACTGTATATTTACAATGATTATATTTTCCAAAACAAAGCAAAAGTGAGTAGAGTGGCATTGTTTACAGTTTTCCAAATCTCTAATAGAAGACATATTCTATTCTCATATTTGCTTCTGCATTCAATCTTTAAAAATGTTTGTTTTGGTACAAATACATATAACAAAACATTGCCATTTCAGCATTTTTTTTACAGGTACATGAAGAATAAAATTTTTTTCATGCTGTGGCAGAATGCATACTCAGAATTGTCCTGTTGAATCAGAGCCGTTAAGATCACTGTTCTATGCTGATACTATTAATGTGATTGCACTTGCAATCAGACGTATTGGGTGTCATTGCAAGAAGAGAAATGAAGTGCTCTTCTTCCAGTTAGAAGGACACCTATTTAATGAAGGGAGCCTTCTAACAAATATCTCATTAGTGTTACAGATGATGAATACTTTCCAAAATGTCTGTGTAAATGTCCTTAAAATCATTCAAATAGTAGCTGAATACTTAGAACTTCCTTTAAGGTTAGCAGATACAAATGTGGAGATACCTAATGCAAAGCCTGTGATTATTTCCCAGAGTATTATAGCATAAATCTATCTTAGCAGCGGAGTAGGATTTCCTAATAATGTTTTCAAATATTTATATTCCATGTGGATTTTATGATTCATAAGCTGGATTATCATCAGTACTCTGGTTTGCATTCCTGGCACATGATGACCACTGATTGAAAATGCTATTGTATCCCTTACTGAAATTGGCTGCTTTCTCCACTGGGGAAGCATCTGCTCTGCAGACATTTCTCTATGAAGTATCAACATGTTTTTCTTTTGCTTTTCTTTTTTGAGGAAAAACAGGCTATATATAAATGAAGTATAACTGAAAAAACATAGATGAGTGTTTTATTATAAAAATGTGAAAATATCAAATGAAATTTTGACAATAAGCTAAAATACTAAGAATAATTTCTGAGTTAATGATTTTTTAAAAATAAAACATGTTGTTAAAAGTGTTCAGCACCATCACCTAATTATTAGTGTTTGAGTTTTCTAATTTCATGTAAAGTAGTTCTCATTCCATCTGTACTTTATTAATTACTGTTTGGGTGTTACACTCTCATTAGTGAATTAAGTGTTTGCTCAATTTTTTCCTTGCTATTTCTGAAAATCAATTCGTAAATTAGCATCCTTTAGCAAAGGGACCATGTAAGTAAAAATAATATGCAGTAAGAGCCATCCTTTCCATGCTTAATGTAATGTTTTTGCAATTTTACAGATTGTCTAAGTCAATTGTGTGAATCCAGAGATGCAAGCTTCATGATCCCTTTGTTGATTGAACTACAATTTAGAATATAGAAAGGCTAAAAGTCCTATTTCACACCAACCAGATGTTATGTTTCTTGTTAATAGTTGCAACGTTCAACCTATTTTTTTGGGGGGTGGCACAGTGAAAGCCATTATTGTTTTTATAGAAAGCAAACGGTAAACAATAACAAAGGATTCTCAAAGGGGAAATGCTTACCCTCCCCAAATTACCCATGTCCATTCTTATATCCCTGGGCAGGCGTGCCGTACTTCAGGTCAGGTGCTATCTTCATGTCACCGCTGCCTCTGGTTACCATCACGCTACCTGGGCCTGTGCTGCCTGAGAGCCCACCTGGCTCCTGCCATGCTGCCCAGCGAAGGGAGATGGCGTTGCATGGGGCACACTCAGACCTGTGCCTTGCTCCGACACGTGTTACAGCTCTTTTAGCTCTACGGGGCTTGTCCAGAGGCACCTGACTCTACTGACAGGCCCCCTGCCCGAAGGCGCTCAAATTCTCTCTCTGTGTGGGTCAGCATTGAATCCTACAAGGATAAAGAGACAAACAACTCACATGTATAAAAATAGATTTAGTGTTTTGGGGAGAAACTGGTCAGAACCATGATAAAATAAGATATTAAACTGGCAGGAGATTTTTTTTTTTAAAGGAGCTAAGAGAAAATAAACTTTTTCCTCCCCCCTCAATTGAGGTCTACAGGAAAGAGTAAATCCCAACTCTTTTTTTATTAGCATTATGACCAAGGGAAAATCACTGTGTTTATGTGTTTCTTCATCTGTTAAGTTAGACAAAGGAAACATGCTCTAGCTAACTTACATATAAAATTAGATGTGGAAAATGCTATAGACAATTTAAAGGCCTTGTACATTTGGAAATTTGACCTTGGGCTTTGGGATAAGGTGGACCTGATTAGAATCCTTGCTTCTCCACTTACTTGTTGTATGACCTTGGAGAATTTATTGAATATATTTTAGCTTCAGGTTCATCATTTGCACAATAGGGATAATAATGCTACACAGGGTAAGAGGATTAAATGGAAGTAGCCTATAAAAAGACCTTAGCCTAGTGCTGTTTACTGATTGATGAGAACTGTCTTTATCATTATTAAATGAATGATCAACTGAATAATTCTCGTTAATGGGTTTCCCTTCCCAAAGTTTCTTGGATAACCATTTTATGTTTTAAAACAGTAAGTTGGTTTAAATAAATTTGGACACTGGAACCTCACCTAGCATCGTCCTTGGTTCTTTTCTTTGGCACTACTTCGTAACGAGGGCTTTAAGAGTCATTTAATAAATTACATAATGAGGACAGACTTTGTACTTGATACAGGAATATAACTGTATTAACAGGACCTGGTTACTGCACTTACAGATTTTAGAGTCTAATGAGGTTAGACAAGTCTTGGGTAATAAGTGTATGATCGATGTAACCCAAGATTCTATGGAAATAGAAAGGTATGGCACCACACTCAGTATTGGGGTGTTTCAGCTGAGCAGAGATATGTGAGTGTAGTTCTGAGCTAAAAAGAAGTTGTACTACGAAACACCTCACCCAAATTTATACATTTATGTTACTTATATAGTCTACTTACCCTTTAAGACCTAAGACAAGGGCAGCTTCCTCTGTGAGGCCTTCTTCACTTTGTTAGAGACAAAGTTAGAGGCTCTTTTCTTGGTATTCCCATTGTACTTTGTCAACACTTGTTTATAGCACCCCACATTGTCTTGTAATGTACTGGTTACATGTCAGTTGGTTTCTCCTATACCTCAAGCTCCTTAAAAAACAAAATGGAACAACACCATGTCTTATTCATCTTTGTATCTCCAATGCCTGGTGCACTCTTTGACACAGAAACGTGCAATCAATGCTTGTTGAATGAATTAATAAGAGAAAATATAAATTGATTTATTTGTTAAACAAATACTTATCAAGTATCTACCATGTGCCAGTTGTTCTAGGCGTTGAGGATTAATCGTTAAAACATAATTCTCCTGCCTTCAGCATACGTACCTTCTGGTGGTAGAGATAGTCAGCATGTAAACAAATATATACATAAATAAGGCCAGGTCGTGATACATGCTTTGAAGGATACAGAGGGATAAAAGAATAGAAAATGACAGAGGCTTCGATTTTGGATTGGTGGTCAGAAAAAGCCTTACTGAGAAGGTGACATGTAAGTAGAGATATGAGTTAAGTAAAGGATCAAGGTGTCTTGTGGAAGAGTATTCCAGGCTGAGAAAGCAGCCAATTTAACGGCTAGGGGAAGAACATGCTTAGAACGCTTAAGAGATAGCAAAGGAGGCCAGCGTGGCTGGAGCTTGAAGAGCAAGCAGGAATGTGATAGGAGATGGGATTGGCAAATGCTGCTAGGCCAGATCACATTTGGCCATGGTAAATTTGGATTTTATTTTGAGTGTGATGGGAAGCTAAATCAGGGTTTTCAGCCAGAGAATAACATGATCTGATTTATCTTTTCAAAGAATCTATCCGCCTGTTTTGTGGGAGCATACATAAAGGAGTAGGAGTGGAAACAATGAAAACAGTTAGGAAGCTGAAATATTAGTTCAGGTGAGAGAAGATGGTGGCTTGGACTAGGATAGACTGAATAATTTGTGTGGGACCCTTTGGGAATCGGAGCTGGTGACATAAGCTGTTCAATTGTAAGCCTGCACCTCTGACATAAGCGTTCAAGTAGATCCAAATTTAAATGTACATGTATTTAGTGGAATAATGGTGTAAGAAATAAAAGAACTAGTTTCTAGTTCCAGCTCTACTTTCAAGTAAGTGTGTAATGTTGGGAAAGTCTTTTATTTTCTATGAGCCTCAATTTATTGAAATACAAAATGAGGGGTTGAATTAGTTCCTTTCCAACTGTAAAGGCCCATGGTTTTATAATTCATTGAAAAGACAAATACGTATTGAATGCTTGCTGTGTATTTAATATTGAACGAGACACTTTAGCACATTCAAAAGTACTATAAGACATTCTAGTTCACACTTAGAAAAGATTTTACAAAACCATTGCCCACGATTTGAGATGGTGAATTTAAATGCAAAGTGTGTAATGTCAACTATAAATGCTACAGAAGTGAAGAAGGGGGTAATTAATAAAGACTGAATTAGGCAATAGATACTTGATATGGGACTAGGTAGAATTTAAATGGCTAGAGGAAGAAGGGCATGCTGGGTAGAGAAGACATGAGCAAAGAAGTAGTCTTAATGAGCATAGCATGACATGCGTTTATGAGGGATGGAGATTCAGTCAGTGTCAGCGTGACTGTGTTGGAGGGTATGTGAACAATGGGAAAATAGGATTGGCCAGGTAGAATCAGATAAGATCATTAAAAAAAAAAAAAGAGGACATTAAAATCTAGGCAGAAACATTTAGATTTAACACAGATAAGAACTGGGAGCCATTATAGATTCTTCAGTAGAAGAATATTGTGATTCAAATAACCTTCAAGGAAGATTAGTTTAGTGCTGTATACTTTGAGGAAGGCAGAAAACTACCTTGCTGCAAGTAGTGTGCAAGCATTTGCATACTCTTCCTCATTTAGTAATCATAACATCAGTGAAAGAAACTAAAGTTCAGAGAGTTTAAATAGCTTGCCTAAAGGCTTTATGCCCATTAGATGATTGAGCCAGGATTTGAAGTAACATCTAATTCTAGAAGGTCATTTGGGAGAGAATCTTCAGGTCTGAGGCAATGAGAGATTTACCCAATGGCATTGGAAATAGAAAAGAGAAGATGGATTTAAGAAAATGTTTTGAAGAGGAACTTGTTGACTATATGGTAGTGAAGAGAGAATGGATCTAAGAAGACACTGAAGGTTTTACTCATGGCTAGCTAGTGAAGATTGCTGTGCTTTGTGGTGGTTGGTTTGGGGGATGGCAGAGCTGAGGGACCAGGAAGATGGATGAAATGCCGTCTGATTTGGGAATGTAGAGTTTTAGAAGTAATTATGCATTTAAGTAGTAAGTAAAGACATAGAAAGACTTGGGGATTTGGAAGTCCTCAACATAATAGTAGTTGAAAGCATGAGAATGAAGAAATCTTACAAAATCATGAGAGAAGAGCAAAAGACTTCAGGGCTAATGCCCCTGCTTTTTGTATCAAATATCTGTCCAACTACTATTATGACAAGTCACCTAAGTTGCTGAGATTCAACATTGACAGATTACTGTCCACATTTGCATTTTGACCTCTACCAGGACTAGATTTTGTTTCTATAAAAAGTGGAAGAGATATAAAATGAATTTGAAGGCATAATCAAGTTTTTCCAAATAGCAGATTTAGTCTCTCAAACAGAATTTGTTAGTTTATTTTTATGATCCTATTCCAGTATATTTTTTGGTACATGCTCTAAAAACATTTTTTGGTTTATATATTGCCAAGTTGATTCTTCTGTGAATTGACATTGAAAAGTTTATGGCTGTTGTACAAGGCTGCAAACATTATTGTGCCTGTAGCAAGTGCCAGCATACTCTACCTTTAATGTGCTCTCTTTTGTATGTTTAATTATTTTGTCACCATATTCTTTGATAAACATTTATTGGTAATTTATCTATCTTAATCCGCACTTTATAAGCACCTAACAGCCTTCTATTTTATCAGTTTCTGTTGCTTGAGCTTTAGGTACCAAAGTTTTAGGTTATTTTGCATAATTTTGGCTCTTATGATAATATTTGTATGCATGTTTTTATATTAAAATTAGTAGTAGTAAGGATAGTAGTGTTTTTATTATTCAGAGTATAATCTACTCCTGCTATTGTTAAGAATTAAGAAATCTAGCTGTCTTAGAAAGATCTTCCTTCATTGGCATATTTTCTTGCAGGATGAAGATGAGCTGGATTCCCACACCATGGTGAAGACTGGTTCAGAAAGCGTGGGCACAATGCGGGCCACAGGCACAATGAGCGAAGGGGCCCAGACCATGATTGAACATAATAGCATGATGTTAGAATCGGACTTGGGCACCATGGTTATAAACAGTGAGGATGAGGAAGAAGAAGATGGAACGATGAAAAGTATGTAGCTTTTATTCCATTGAATATTAGTTTTCTATTTTGAAAATATACTTCTATAGAAACAGGATAGTTCTGTGCTACTTTTTATAGCCAATTGTGGAAAATTTTGTCTCTTGGCTTTACTTAACAGTAAAAAAAAAAAAAAAAAATATGGCAGAAATGAACTTAAAAAAGTTTTTTTTTTTTTTTGGTACACCAGAAAGCAACAAATCTTTAACTCAAAGTTACAGAACTTTTTTTTTCTGTTGAAGGCTTGTTACCCATACCTTAATTTAATTTGTAAAGTATTTTAGAGAGAAAAAGATAGTGTCCTAATGTTTACTTTTCCAATTAAAAAAGTAAACCTAAAGTTCTGTTCCAATAAATATGACATATTATATCATATTGTCTAAATTAATGGTTAAGCCCCGATGACAGAGGGATATAAGCAGAAGGAAGAAATAAGGACCGAGGGAGGAAAAAAAGAAACACTTGAAAGGAGGATGAAGACATAGGGATGGTCATCCAGAAAGTTCAGTTAAGTGCTTATTTACCACTGCCTACCCTCGACGGCAGTAGGTACCATGTGTAAGGCACTGTGTTGGGGTACTGCAAGGGTCAAACTGATGATTAAGATCTCTCTGACCTCAGTTGCTTACAGAAGGATGAAGATAGGGAGACTTTTACAGACTAGCATTTCTTTTTTTGAGTAGATTTTTAAGATATTGTAGTTAGGAACGTACAATATTGTGATTTCACAAATGGATTAATTATCACCTCTTCACACCTACTGACTTTACTCTTCCCTCTGCCACCCCATGGCTTGTGGTTAATGTCAAAGTCTAAGCACGAGGCTGTTTTACAGTACACCATACTGCCACTAAATGGGACAAAGTAGTAGTATGTAACTTCTACCATTGTAGAGCCTAGAAAGTTGTAAATATTCAGATGATTTGCTGCTACTGTAAAGTGAGTATAGGAATTTCTATTTTCTCGTTTGCCTATTTTTATTTTCTTTTTGCTCTTCCCCTGATAGTCTGCTTGATAAGCACTGTCCTACCTTATAGTTTCAAGCCACTTGGCTCTGTTGCTGCTTTCTTCACATGTCCTAGCTCATTATGGTTGCATACTTTGAAAAGGGAAGGTCAAGAAGCACAAAATGCAAACAGATTGCTATGTGGTTAATCCTAGGGGAGTTAATGAATTTTTCTATGTCCTGTCAGTGGTGAGTCTCCTGAACCTTTGCCCTGGAAAGCAGCCTCAGTCTTGGATTTCCTGAAATTCTTAACTGGACTTTTGACTAGAGTAGGTCTTCTGCATCCATAATAAGCTCTATCCAACTGGCTTCCAAAGGTAGCCAGCATTAGGGTACAAATCAGGAGCCCTGGTTGCACAGTGGTTAAGAGCTCAGCTGCTAACCAAAAAGGTCGGCAGTTCAAATCCACCAGCTGCTCCTTGGAAACCGTATGGGGCAGTTCTACTCTGTATTATAGAGTTGCTGTAAGTTGGAATCAACTCGACAGCAATGGGTTGTTTTTGGTTTTGGGTAGATAAAAAAGATGCCATGATAAGACAGTTCACATCTCATTTCCCATCAGCATGTAGCATCTTTTTTTTCACAAGCAGATACAATTCTTTTAGTCAAGCTTTATGATTCTAAGCAGACCAGTTAGAAAATCATCGAGTGCTTTGTTGTATCGCTAGTGAGCTCCCTGCAGAGCTGTATAAGCAGCTTCCTCCGTGCAGTCATGTAGTTGAACATCAGCATATGCAATAATGGTTTTAAAAGGTAAGTCCGTAAAGAACATTATAGTATAATTCATGCTGGATTGTTATATTTCAAGGAAGAGGCAAGTGATAATTTATCAGACATCATACTTTAAAATTATAGTGTAGATGTCCACATATTTTGTGTAGTAACTTTTAGCTTTGACAACAGAGAAATCATTCAATATATGTTAAAATTTTGTGTCCTGAGTATGATTTCTTTTTGGTCACAGATTTTATTGAAAGCTCATTTTTAAGTTGAGCAGATAGTGGTTTATATAGTTGCAGTTGTTTTATGTGCTTCATCAAGTTTTAAATCCCATGAGCCAACTTTCCATTTATTTTAAGTTTCTGCAATGTAGACATTACCCTTCGATGTTCCAAAAAAATCCCTTCGCGCGATATTAGTGTAACCGCCAGGGATTGTCATATAGTGGTTGTAAAGAATGTGGAGGAGTTATTGCTGCGTGACTTGCTTTTCCTGAAACCACATAATTATTTTTAGTTTTATTTTTCTTTGTGATCTAAATCTTCTTTAAAACTTCTTAGATTCGTTGGTTTAAGCTCTCAGTTTGTATCTCATCAGTCAAAGCCTCATTTGCTAATGTGACTTTAGCATTTTTGCTGCCTAAAAATATTATACCAATTTATTATTTTTGGTTTTCTAGAATCTCTACAGTGTTACACTGTGTGCTGAAGGATCTGATTTTCATCTCCTGTTCTATTGATGTTCCAAATGAAATGCCTGATTTAACATTCTTGTCAGTTTAAATTATGTTTAACTTTTCTCTTTTATACCTTTATCCGTGAAGCTAGAAGTTACAGACCAGTTTTCCTTACCTGTGAAACACGTGGTGATCTGACTACAGGAAGCAAAATTATTAAAAATTTTTTGAAAAAGAAAAAAAAAAATGGACAAGGATTTGAATAGACAGTTCTCCAAAGTTAGATGTACGTATAGCTAATAATAAGCACATGGAGGAGCCTGGGTAGTGCAGTGGTTTGCAATCTGCTGCTAATCCAATGGTTCCAACTCACCCATCAGTTCCACAGAAGAAAGGCAAACTGCATAGCCAAGAAAATCCTACGGAGCAGTTCTACTCTGTAACACATGGAGTAGCCATGAGTCAGAGCCCCTCAATGGCAGCTAACAACAACAATAAACAGAAGAAAGATGATCATTGTCATCAGTCACCAGGGAAATGTAAATCAAAACTGCAAGTAGATACCATTTTACGCACACTTGAATGGATACAATCAAAAAGTTTGATAATAACAAGTGCTGGCCAGGATCTGGAGAAATTGGACCCCTCATACATTGCTGATGGGACTCTAAAACAGTACAGTCACTTTTGGAAAATAATCTGGCAGTTTCTTAAGTGATTAAACGTAGAGTCACCATGTGTCATGGATTGAATTGTGTCCCCCCAAATATGTGTAAACTTGACTAGGCCATGATTCCCAGTATTGTGTGATTGTCCACCATTTTGTCATCTGTGATTTTCCTATGTGTTGTGGATGTTAATGAGGCAGGATCAGAGGTAGTTATGTTAGTCTACAAGATTAGGTTGTGTCTTAAGTCTGTCTCTTTTGAGATATAAAAGAAGCCAGCAGAGAGACATGGGGACCTCATACCACCAAGAAACAAGAGCCAAGAAAATAGTGCATCCTTTGGACCCAGGGTCCTGGTGCTGAGAAGCTCCTCAACCAGGGAAGATTGATGACAAATACCTTCCCTCCAGAACCGACAGAAAGAAAGAAAGCCTTCCCCTAGAGCTGGCACCCTGAATTCGGGCTTCTAGCCTCCTAGACTCTGAGAAAATACGTGTCTCTTTGTGAAAGCCAAAGTAAAGTGGCAAAGAATATTTGAAAATTTGATGTTTAAAAAAAGAAAAAGGGCCATGGACCTTGAGAGCATGTCCCAAGGAAGAGCTTTCAAAACCTGTTTTCATCAGTGAAGGTATTACTTTTACCCTCCCACCCTCATTCTTCCCATTCAGATACCTCTGGGACCTCCTCGTTACCTGCCTAATGTCTAGGCCTCAGCTTGGTAGCCAAGGTCTTTTACAGTCAGGCACCAGCAAAGATTTACACACGTGTCTACTTCTCCCTTATGTATTATGCTTATCCGTATATAATATGGATTATTATCCAGATTGGTCCAGGAAACCCTGATGATGTAGTGGTTAAGTGCTACGGCTGCTAACCAAAAGGTCGGCATTTCAGATCCACCAGGCGCTCCTTGGAAACTCCATGGTACAGTTCTACTCTGTCCTATAGGATCGCTACAAGTCAGAATCGATTTGACGGCAGTGGATTTTGGTTAGATTGGTCCATGCCAGATGGAATTGCGAATGGTTGACAATGGCTGTAAGTAGGTTGGTTGTAAGGAAATCAACATTTGGGACTTTTTATCTTGAAGGAGTAGATTAGGACAAGTGAAGAATCTATTGCCATCCAATTGATGAGGTAGTAGGGATTATTTCATTGTGGCTGACTCTAGGAGAGCAGTTGCTTCAGCAAACAGAAGACTGGGGGGCCTTTTACCTTGTTCAGCTCAGATCTGCTCTTAGAGAACTGGGACTGGATTGGTAGCACTAGTGCCCGGAGGGGAAACTGTTTCTGCTTGGTATCTAAAGAAGCACTACACACTCCAGCCTGGTTATTTAATTTGTGTGTGTCTGTATGTTTTATTTCTCCAAATAGATTGTGAGGTTTGTCCTGGTAAGAGTGCCGTGTAAATCCCCTGTGCCACAGAATAGTATTGGAATATTGATTTCATGAATGAATACTAATTACAATATAGTCAGAGTCAATTTTTTTTTAACTATTGACTTGTAGTAGGAGTAAAGATGCATAGCTCTGAGAGCTAAGACAACTCTCAGGTAAACTTCCTGCCTTTATAAAAGTAAGCTATTATGTGGTGACGTACTTCTTTCTTTTCAGATATTCTACTGTGCCTGTCTTTCATCTCACAGGGCAGACCATTTGAAAATGTGTTCCTTAAGCTACCCATACAGTGAAATTCTCTGATGAATATAAATAAATAGCTAGATAGATAAGATACCAAAACCAAAAGTATTTGGGAAATGCGTATTTACCCTGGAGATGAGTTATTGAAGAACTCTAATGTACATTATTAACTTATGAAATGCTCTGGAAATACTGTAGGAAGGAGACCTCCTTGAAAGTACATTACCCAGGCTTTCCTTAACTTACTTGACCTTGAAAAGCTTTTAATGAGGAGCTTATCAGGTGTTAACATCCTATGTAATTAGTGTCTAAGAAACACATTTTGGGAAATGCAGTCATGGGAGCCTTCTAGTCCCTTGATGGCACCTGCTTTCTTTTTATTAGCACACCTACCCTTGATTTCTCTGTAGCTTAGAGACCACATGTCATCACTTACTTCAGCTACTCTTTTATTAATATCCTCAACTCGTCTGCCCTACTGCCTTGCTTTTCTACCCATCTTGACAAAACTCTAACTGTGGATTAATCTACTTGCACATCTTTTCTGCAACACCCTGGTTGCTGGGTGTTGCTGGAAGAATCTCATATAGGCACAGATGAGGGCCTTCAGCCCCATTACCTTCTTATAGGACTGTGTCTCTCAGCTCAGCCTTTTCTCGTTCTACAAAGTGGCTATTTTAGACCTTCACTAATCCCCCTGCTACTTTGCCTCTCAGTTTCAGTAGATGACCTTGCTTTCTACTTCATAGAAAAAACAAACAAATAAACATTATCACATGAGAACCTTGTGAAGCTGTATAGGTGTTTAAACATGGGCTTTGGAGTAAGATGAATTAGAGTCATCCTTATCTTTTCTCCTTTCCCTCACTTTCTCATTAAATTAACATCAAGTCTCATCAATTCTACCTCTAGATACCTCTGCCTTCTCACCATCTCTGCTTCTACTTCTCTAGCTCAGGTCCTCATAGTCTTTCACTTATAAGGCCTCTTAATTGATCCCTGCCTCCAGCCTTCGTTGCCTACCCTGTATACAAATCTCATCGTATCCCTCTCCTGCTTATGGCCTCCAGAAGCCCCCCCACCCCACCATTGCTCTTAGGTAAAGCCTAACATGGGTTAAAGGGCAGCATACACTTATCAATAAGAGGGATTTGAATGGCCAGATAAGGAAATAGTAAGGGAGCACCCACCTGATCTGGTATCTCCTGGCTAGCAATATGATTTATAATGTTTGTTCAGATCACTTGTAAGTAAGAGAATAATATTTCATTATTAGTGAAATTTGATGTCTCTTTAAGAAAATGGGGAAAGTTTCATGGAAACATGAAAGAGTAAATTTAAGAATTTTTTTTTTTAATTTTCAGAGAGGAGAAAAAATGAATTTCTTAGGTTATAGCTATCATTAACTGAGGGTCTACTATGGGCCATACATTGTACTCCAGACGTTATCTCATTTAGTCCTCACAAAATAACCAAAACCAAACCTGTTACCATTGAGTCAATTCCAACTCATAGCAACTGTATAGGACAGAGTAGAACTGCCCCATACAGTTTCCAAGGTGCTCCTGGTAGATTCAAACTGCCAACTTTTTGGTTAGCATCCATAGCTCCTAACCACTATGCTACCAGGGTTTCCATAAAATAGCATTTTCACTACCATTTACCACTAAAGAAATTGAGACTTGGGAATGTTAAGCGACTTGTCCAAGATTGCATAGCAAGTAAGTAGTGGAACGAGTATACAGACCCAGGTTTGACCTCCGACTCACGTCACTGCTCTGGGGCTAGTGAGCTTGGTGTCCTTGGGCAGGATTCTAGAACATCTCTGAACCCTTTAGCAAAGGAGACCAAAGTCATTATAAGTCAGTATAGGTTCACAGGGAGAAAAATCGTAACAGAATAATATAATTCCCTTTTTTGACAACTATTGCTGATCTTCTAGATCAGAGAAAACGCAGAGTTTGGATATTGTGTCTTAGGATTTTGGAAGAGTGTTTGACAAGGTCTTTAATGATATCCTGTATACACTACGGAGCATGACCTAGCTGATGGCCCTTTAATGAGGTTTGAACAGTTCTACCCAAATGCACTTGTATCAGTCAGAGTTTAGTGGAGAAAATGAAAACTACCCTTTAAGTATTTTAAGCATAAAGGGAGTAAGTCAGAAATGTGGATGTTAACAAAGTTAATTGAAAGGCTGGAGGAGAAGGCTGTGTAGGCTGTGTGCCCAGGAATGACTCCCACAACATCACAAAAGTGACCCTACGTGGAACTGATACTACTGGCATAATCAGTAAGACAAAAGCTGACGTTGGCACTATTGAGGTCAATGCTGTTGTATGCCGTTGAGTTGATTCCGACTCATAGCAACGCTATATTGAGTTCAGTAATACACAATTGTTCATTATTGTGTGAAACCAATTCCTATTTCTATTCAGGGATTAGAAAGCTACCACTACTACTGTAACCACTCCTCAGGACCTGTGAAGCTGGTGACTGGATGCTGGAATGCTGCTGTAAAGACCCCGTGTCTCCATGACTGTGCTTGCCAGAAGGAAACAACTCAGAGAGCAGGCACATGGCCTCTGCTCATTTCTTCCTTTTCAGGTCGTGAAAGAGTGCACTTATCAAGAACCCTAGCGACAAGGGGTTCTGGGAAATGTAGTATTTAGCTTTCCAGCCTCTATACTAAGAAGGTTTACCAGAAGCAGGTGGCAGTGGTTGCTAAATCTTACCCAGCCACAGTGTTAAATCATTGTCAACCAGGAGATTTCTCATTGTGTGCTCTAGGCCTAGCCTCAGCCCTGGGTAACTCAACATTTTCCAGAGAAACTTGGATGAATTTATAACTGCAGATGACGTGAAGTGCAGCAAAATAAGAGTACATTCTAAGACAGAATCAGGATTTTAAGAGATCGCCACAGTTGGGAGTAGTGGGCTTGATTTACAACATAAACCCTGCTTTTGAGTCTGAATAACTAACCTCACAAGTATAGCCTTTCAGATGCTGGTCAGTAGCCCTTCAGACACTAATTCTGCAGACCCTTGCAGGGTCTGGGCATCTCTATTTAAAAAGTAAACAATAACCAAGAAAAGCTCCATGAATGCTTCTGAGTTACAGCTAGGGCTGATAACTACTTTTTAGGACAAGGAAATAAGCAGCTTTACTCTCTTAGTACCCAGAACTCATCTGGAGTATTGTGTTTAGAACTCACTTGGAGAATTTAAGACATGCAGATAAATTGGAGTACCGTCAGTGGAGAGGAAGCAGGATGGGGAAGTAAATGGAAACTTATATAAAGAATGGATGGTAGAATAACTAGTCATGTTTAAGGCTTTATTTGATTTATTTATGTTAATCTTTCATAGCTCAATTTATCAGTTATTATATACTGGCTTAAGTCATTTTAAGTGAATACGTATTTTTTAAGTTTCTTCTTTTTATATGCCTGTAATACATCGTGATTTTTAAAGCATATATATATATACATATATCACAGTTTGTTGCTTCATTTTGTACAATACATGTATGCAGTTTCACTTTTAATTAGTAAGAGAAAGTGAACGAGGAACTGACCATTGTGGATTCCCACTCCCTAGTTCATCTATTGTCCCTAGACAAAATTTTAAGTGTGAGACAACTCGCTCTTAGTATCCGCTTCCATGTTCTGTCCTCTGCTTAGAAACATCTTCTCCACTCTTAGCTCTGGTTCAGATCCTTTCTTTCCTTCTTTTTCTCAAAGCTCATTGCAGAAAGGAATCAGATATTTTTTCCTCACCGAGGTGTAAAATGCCTAATAATGCCAAATGAAATATTTACATTTTTTCCCAAAATTACCGAGCCTTGAACCAAAGGAGGAGCCCTGGTAGCTCAGTGGTTAAGAGCTTGGCTGCTAACCAAAAGATTGGCAGTGTGAATCCACCAGCTGCTCCTTGGAAACTCTATGGGGCAGTTCTACTCTCTGTTATAGGGTTGAATAGGTTGGAATGGACTTAACAGCAACAAGTGTGTTTGTTTGGTAAGTTGTTTGGTTTTGAACTAAAGGACTAATCACTAAGGATGGAATTTCATGTCAAGAAACAATTAACAAGGGTAGGAAAGTATGTAGGGGGATCACTTTCCCAGTTCTCCAGAGCCTTCACCATTCTCTCATTAAAAACTTGTGTGTGCTTCTTTTAATCTTGCCTACAACATGCAATAAAGATGACAACAGTAATCTACAGGTCTCTCTTGTAGTTGGGTACAAATACCCATAGTATTTCTGGGCAGTTAGAAATCCTTTTTTTTCCTTTACTGAAATACTAGGTATCCAGCTAAGGCGTGGCTACAGTGGTTTGGAGTTACCTGTAGTTACTGAGTATGGCCAGCTCTTACATGTGGTCTTGGTCTGTGGGATGTGACCCAGACTGGACCTGCTGGTACAGGTATTCCAGTTGTAGGATACCTCTTTAACTAGCACAAAGCGTAGACAAACATGTAAATATTGGTCTTCTTTGCACAAATGAGAATTTCTTTCTAGTAAATGCCGCTGAAGACATGGTTTCCACAGTCGCACATAATGGGTATTACAGTGTCCATTACTCTCACAGGAAGCCATTGCTTTTATGTAACTAAAATCCTCAGACTTCGCTTTGTCTGTTTCCTTTTATTCTGCCCTCATTGGAGATGGAAAACAGCTGGTCACTATTTTCTGTGCAAGAGCCCTTCACATATACTTGGGTACTTACTTACTAAATTCTTCCTCAGACTTTTCTTTTCCTGGCTGAACAATTTCAGTCCCCTTAATCTTTGTGCGGGTATTATTTTCTAAGCTTTTAGTCTTTTTTATGAATAGCCTCTGGACCTTCCCCACGTTGTCTGTGCCCTCCTTTGTTTTAAAATACATTCTGATGAAGTTATGAAAAAGCTGGATGTCAGTAGCTTCTGTATTAACATCCTGGTTTTTATATTTAGTCTCTATACTCTTGGCAACAAATTAAAAGGCAAATTTCCAAGATCATTAATCAGGTGGAACACCCACATCTTAAAATAGTTTAGAAGAACAAATTAGGTAATAATGTAAATCCCTTTGATGTTGAAATGTATTATGCTGAAGTTACAATTTATTATTATGTTCTCTACACTTGAGTATCTTTGTCATAATCATTCCAAGAAATTAAAAATTAAACAAATTACATTTTAAGTCTTTTAAGAATTCTTTATATTTAAATTTCCATGAAGACGTCACCTGTTTAGAAGATATGTACAAATAAGAAAGTTAATAAATAATTGTGGGTGGACTTCTAAAGGAAACCCTGGTGGCGTAGTGGTTAAGTGCTATGGCTGCTAACCAAAGGGTCAGCAGTTCGAATCCTCCAGGTGCTTCTTGGAAACTCTATGGGACAGTTCTACTCTGTCCTGTGGGGTTGCTATGAGTCGGAATCGATGGCACAGGGTTTGGTTTTTTGGTTTGGACTTCTAAAGGTATTATTTCCACAGAGTTTACTTTCCTTGTATATGTTTTGGAGGGAGCATGAAGGAGAGGGAAAACAGCCTTTTTCTTTAAAAATTGACACACACAAAAGGAAGGAGTGGTGATTTTATTCTTTTTTGCTAATGGGTTTTTAGTTCTATAAGCAAGTGGTTGAAAGAATTGGGGCCAAAATTGAGGAACTAGGTAATTTTGAACTTTAAATTTATTATTAAAATATCTTTTATAAGCCAGGGTCGTTATTCAGCTGCAACTGGCGAAATTGATGTCAATTTTATGTGATTATTCTTTCTGTGTTTAAAAAAAGTATTTGCCATAGCAACCACAATCACATATGACAGTGGTTACTATCTTGAGATTTCCTGCTTTACTCTTTTGTTGAAGAGCCCAGGATTTCTATTTTCTTTTTTTTTTTAAATAAATCAGAAACATCATCCTGTCTGTCCCACTTCTGTGAACATGCATCTCCCTGGAGACCTGACTGCACAGTGTGGGCATGTGTTTCATATTGTGTTAGTTAAACATTACAGGGCAATTACAGCTGTCCCCCTCGCATTGTCTTTTAAAGCAAACCTAACCTATCTTCCTCAGAAATTAAAAAAAAAAATTCTTTACATTTTTTTCACATGTATAACAAAGGTATGCTCCAAATGTTAATGCTAGATTTTAAACTAAGCAACAGAAAATATTTAGAAGTACAAGTATATAACATTTGAATAAAAATTATGTGTTAAGTATAACTTGGCTAAAAATATCTTGCTAGAAAATCATTTGAAAAGAAAAATGTTATGGAATAGACTGTCTTATTTAAGTTGATTTTTCAGACTTTTTTGAACTCTTTGTAAGAATGTTTTATTTCCAACTTAGGAATGAATCATTTTCTAAAATTTTGAATGTGGAACCTATTTTACCATAGGTTTTTTAGGTCAGTCTGTAAAAAGCCCTTAAACTGTAATGTATCTGAAATATAATGATAATTATACCACTATGTTTATATATAATTATGTATATGATAAAAAAAAACCAGTGCTGTCGAGTCGATTCCGACTCATAGCGACCCTATGGGACAGAGTAGAACTGCCCCATAGATATATGTGATAATTATACTATGTTTGAAGTTTCCAGTTGGGATCACCCTGTGGTAAAATTGAAGATTACTGCTCCTTCCACCTCTTCCCAAGTTCTTCACTTGGGAAGAGTAATGTATCAGTTAGGGGCTGAATTTAATAGTATATACCAGAAAATGTAAAGAATGATGGCTTAAAATAGGATTAATTGTTTTTCTCTCTTAACAAGCAACCTAGTGGCACAATGTCTTATACTGGTAGGTGATTTCATGATGTTATCAGAGATCCTTTTAGTAGTGCCATCTTTAGAGTTACTTTTGTCCTCTTGCTTACAAAGTGACTGATATATTTCCAGCCATCGGGTCTGCACTCCAGGCAGAAAGAGAGTGAGAGGAAACAGAAGGGGTGACCTTATATCAAGAAAATGAAGCTTTCCTAGAAACCCTTATCTTATGTGTCATTGGCCAAAATAATGTGTGACATGGCCACTCCTACCCATGAGAGGCACCTTGCCACCCCAAATAAGGAAGAGAGGGGCTATGGATATTAGATAGGCAACTTTTTTGCTTTCAGACACTAGGGCACTAGTGGTGTCTCAAGTGGCCTGGGGTAGAAGTGTCTGATTAGGATGGGGTTAGGAGCAAGCACAGGACTGTTGAGGGTGGAAGAGTAAATTCCTGGCATAGACTTCTAGACCAATTTCTTAGTGATTTCTTTTTCTTCCTTTAGCCAGCCTTGGGATTGGTCGGCCTCATCCCTTTCTATTGCCATTACTTATTTCTTATTGGTCTGGGCTTTCACTTCTCTCTGAGTCATTGCAGAAAAGAATACCATCTGTCTTTTAGCCTTTTCCTTACACTCCATATCTCTAAAGGAAGTCCACAATCCATGGTTTCGTTCTGAAGGTTTTTATCAATAGATTAAAGTTTTCCCCACTTTATTCTCTATAGGGAAAAGGCAACTTTTGAGATTTTATTTTCCTCCTTCTGCTTCCCAGTACGTGCTGTTCTTAATATATAGCCATATTAGAGTAGCTGCTCTATAAATGTTAGTTTCCAGTAGGAATAAATCAGTCTTCCATTTACTCCTAGAATGCTTTTGGTGAATTATCTTAGATACAAAGCTGTGAACTAACAGTTTTTTATATATATCTTGACTGTTTAATTACAGCAGGAGGGTCTTGGTAAAGATTCTGGAATAAAGAGTTCCATACTGCCTAGCTGAGGAGAAAACAGGACTGTGGCAGAGTCTCTGTGGTGAGGTCAGTGCTGGATAGAAGGAGAAGTAATATGAGTCATGTAGGCCTGGCCCGGTGTGGAAGGAGGAGGAGGACTTGGGGAGGTATAGTAGTCAGGGTTTTGGTTCCTTGGAAATGCTGTTTTCTTCAATGGATTAACCAGTTGTCCTGGAGGCTCCATGGGGGTCAGAGTAGAAGTGTACTTCATAGGGTTTTCCATGGCTCATTTTTTAGAAATAGATGGCCATGCCTTTCTTCTGAGGCACCTCTAGGTATACTCAAACTTCCAGCCTTTTGGTTAGCACCTGGATTAGTAGTACCATAATTTTTTTTTTTTTTAGCCAAAAGACCAAAATATACTAAATTTACTTTTTAAAGAATCTTATCTGGAAATTTGCTTCTATGAAGCACCTTTTTTATATGTTTGCCAAATACAGCTGATAATGGTGGTCTTTCATGGGTTTTTTTATTTTCCAAGAGTTAGTTCCCAATTAAATACGAACTCTGATACGAAATTACTTTTCCCTTAAAAAAAATGAAAAGAAAAAGATATTCAGTGAAGGATTTCGTTAAAAGTTTCTTTCTCTCTCTCTTCCTACTTCTGTCCTTAAAATTTGAGTTACTGCAGTATTTTACAGAAAATCAAGCTATACTTGTAATGTTTTATTTATTTTCCTAAAAGGGGGCAGAGGTGGAGAATAATTGAGGTTAAATTCCAGACTGTATAACCTCAGGATAAGAGGTTACCATAGGAACCAAATCTCGATTCTGAAGAGAGGAGAATGTCTTGTAACATCAAGACCCAGAAAAAAATAGAGGGTCCTTAAAATCTGTTGAAAATGTTAAGGGAATGTGTGTGTCCAGTCTAAGTGTCAGTAATGTAACCTTGTCAGATTAACCAATTTCTTTTCTTTTTTTTTCAACTATAGGGGAGGAGGTTGAAAATAAAACACTGTAAATACAATATCCTTATTTTAAACATATTTATTGATCGTTAAAATATTACACCTTCTATATATTTTGTTCATTTTAAAGTCAGTTCCGACAGGGAAGCTGAAGACACTTTTAGCTGTTTCCTGATGAACTGTCCCTAAAGACTTCCTTTTTCATGGGCTTTGTATATATATTTTTTTTTTTGTATATGGAATCTGAGGGTGTTCTAAATTCTGAATATTTGCCAAAAAATACTGGGGTTTTACACTGTCCTAATTTTGATGGAATGTCTCAGTATCTTTTCACTTGGTACCATTTGAGTCCCAGATGTCTTACCGTATTTGTTTTCAAGCCCAGTCAGCCCTAACTGGAGGAAGAGTCCTTAGATGAATAGTTGTATTAAAAGTCTTCTATTTTTCCACTAAATATAAAAGTCTTCTATTTTTCCACTAATACATGCATATTCTGAATATCAGATTCATTGACTCAGCTGAGACGTATCATTCTTCATAATTATAGAAGTCATAATACTTTCTCAAATTTGTTATCACCAATACACAGTCACTAGTAGTGAGATACTAATATAGCCTCTATTAATTCAAAAATAATGATGGAAAACACATGCCATCTTATATTTCCTCCCCCATGACTATCAGTCGTGATCATCTGGATTGTTGTTGTTGTTAGGTGCTGTTGAGTCGGCTCTGAGTCATAGCAACTCTGTGTACAACAGAATGAAACACTGTGCCATCCTCATGATTGTTGTTGTGCTTGAGCCCATTGTTGCAGCCACTGTGTCAATCCATCTCATTGAGGGTCTTCCTATTTTTCACAAACCCTCCACTTTACCAAGCATGACGTCCTTCTCCAGGGACTGGTCCCTCCTGATAGCAAGTCCAAAGTATATGAGACGAAGCGTTGTCATCCTGGCTTCTAAGGAGCATTCTGGCTGTACTTTTTCCAAAATAGATTCCTTCATTCTTTTGGCAGTTCATGGTATATTCAGTATTCTTTGCCAACACCACAATTCAAAAGCATCAGCTCTTCTTCAGTCTTCCTTAGTCATTGTCCAGCTTTTGCATGCATATGAGGTGATTGAAAACACTATGGCTTGGGTCAGGTGCAACTTAATTCTTAAAGTGACTCTGCTTTTGAACACATTAAAGAGGTCTTTTGCAGGAGGATAGAGAGTCAAAACCATTGATTAATAGTCATAGTTATCATCTTATTTGTGAAATTTGGTAAAAGATTTGGGTCCGTGCATTTAAAAAAAAATTTTTTTTTTCATTTAGGGAACTTATAATTTAACAAAAGGTAACAGAACACATTTAGAAGATATAATTCATAGACTGAAAAATAAAAAGCATGTTATTTTTATTAATAATTATATTATTTCTATCTTTACATTGTAATGATTCAGTGGATCAGAGATTAGGCTCAGCCATCAAAACACCCATAAGAAAACAAAAAAGACCTGTGAGTAGGGATTTTTTAGAATAACAAAAATTAGATCACTTGCAAATAAGGAACTGCACCTGTATAAAGAAAAACCTGGTTAACATAAAAATAATCATTAGCTTGAGAACACGTAATGAATATGAAGTAATACCTTTGTTTTGATAAGTAAAATCATGTCATTTTAAGACAATTAAATTTTTTTATACGAACAAACATCGCCATTACCACTCCCACTTGTATTCCCACCTACACAAGTTTACCTAAACACCAAAATTTACCAGATAAGACACACAGAGACCTACAAGCTGGAGAAAGGAAAGGGGAGAGAGGATACTTACCTGACAGTTCCATGTTCCTCACCCTTATACTGTCTCCATAGAGAAGTAAACAAGATGGTGATGAGTCTGAAAAACATGTCACATGTTTCAGGGACAACCAAGACAAGAGTCATTATCTTTGTATTCAAGTGTTTGAGGGGCTAGTATATAATAATAAGAATACTTTATTTGGAACACTGAGTATAAATTCCAGAAGGGCAGATTTCAAGTTCACATTTAAAAAGAAAAAAAAAAAATTGTTTTTGTAACTTAGAGTTACTGTTTTAGGCTGGGTTGTCTAGAGGAGCAAAACTAGTAAAGCATATATATATATAAATATATATAAACCCAAAAGCCAATCCTGTTGCCATCAAGTCTATTCTGACATATCAGCCCTATGGGAAAGAGTAGAACTGCCCTGTAGGATACCCAAGGAGCGGCTGATGGATTCAAACTGCCGACTTTTTGGTTAGCAGCTGAGCTCTTAACCACTGTACCGTCAGAGCTCCAAATATATACAGAGAGGAGATTTATTTCAAGGAAATGGCTCACGTAGTTGTGGAGGCTGGCAAATCTCGAATCCATGGATCAAAGTGTCAGAATAGAAGCTTCTTCTGACTCACACAGTTGCAGGGGGTAAACCCATTGCTGTCAAGTTGATTCTGACTCATAGCGACCCTATAGGACAGAGTAGAATGCCCCATAGGGTTTCCAAGGAGCGGCTGATGGATTTGAACTGACAACTTTTTGGTTAGCAGCCAAGCTCTTAACCACTGTGCCACCAGGGCTCCAACTATATACAGAGAGAGAGATTTATTTCAAGGAAATGGCTCCTGCAGTTGTGGAGGCTGGCGAGTCCTGAATCTATGGGTCAAGTGTCAGACTGGAAGCTTCTCCTGACTCACTTGGTTGCAATGGGTAAATCCATTGCTGTCAAGTTGCTTCTGACTTATAGCGATCCTATAGGACAGAGTAGAACTGCCCCATAGCGTTTCCAAGGAGCGGCTGGTGGATTCAAACTGCTGACCTTTTGGTTAGCAGCCAAACGCTTAACTACTGTGCCACCAGGGCTCCTTGCAGGGACTGCTGAACCCAAAATCAGCAGGTCACATGTTAGGCTGCTGGCTCATGGGGCTGTGGGAGCTGGTGAATCCCAAAATCTGCAGGTCACGTGGCAGGCTGCTGGTTCACTTCCCAAGAACTGGAGTGTCAGATGATGACAAGTCAGATGCAGGATGGAGAAAGAGAGCAAGCTTTGCCAGAATAGCCATATATATTGGATGCAGGCCACACCCCCCCCACCCCACCCCACCACCTGGAAACTCCCCTGACATGAGATCACAAAAGGGTGGATAATTGCATAATACTGAGAATCATGGCCTAGCAAAGTTGACACATAACAATAACCATCACAGTTACCCAACAGGCTTCCTTGTAAGGAGGTATACTTTCCATTACAGGAAATTTTTAAGAAAACAATTGCTGTCTGGAGAAGTGTATAGGAAATGCCTTCTTGGCATTGATCAAGACTTTGCCAGTCAGATTAAAAATGTTGTTATTCCAAGTGTTTATTTTCTACTTTAATTGTTTGCTATTGTAATAACTTAAAGATCAACTTATTTAAGTTGATAAAAAAAAATACAAGTATATCATGTGTTACAGAAGTCTTTTCTTCTTGAGTTAATAACTACCTTTGGCTTTTACTTACTCAGTATCTTTTTTTCATTGTTTCCTTCCTCTGTATGATATATTGCTGCCTACTGAAGATAGAAGGATAGGAAAAACACAGGCCTTTCCTTGAAGAACACCCAACATAGTGGCAGAGAAACAGAGCCTTGAATATTCACCCTATTAACAGCTTTATGTAAAAAAGTAGCAAATAGTAAATGAGAGTTCTGTCACAGGTATTCTAGATATTCTAGGTCCGTAAAAACATAAAATAAAAATAAGCCTAATTCTGCCTGAGGAATCTGAGGAGGCTTCTCAGAGGAGACAGTATTTGATCTGAATTTGCAGAAAATTTCATATGAAGAGAAGGACATAGACAAAGTCGAAAAGTGTGAAACATGATGATACTTTTAGGGACCTGAAAGTAGATCTGTGAAGTTAAGCGTCTGTAGGGAAATGGCAAGAGCTGAAACTGGCATTGTAAGCAAGCAGATGCCAGATCCTGAACTGGTTGAGATGCGTTGTTCCTCCTGTAGAAAGTGAGCCGTTGAAAGATTCCAAGCAGAAGAGTGAGCAGGCTGATCTGCATTTAGAAAGGCTGCTGTGTTGACAGTATGGAAACTAGAAGCAAAATGGGGAGACTGGAAGCAAAGAGCCCAAGTTTGGAGACTGCTACAATGGTGGCAAGAAATTATTAGAAACTAAACTACGATAGTGGCAGTGAATAGAGAAAAAGGGTTAGATTTAAACAACTGTGTTGAGAAGTAGAATTTAAAAACCCTAACGATCAGTTTGATATGATAGGAAAGATAGGAGTCTGGGTTAATGCTGAAGTTGATCACCCTGGGAGTTGAGTAAATAGTGTTAACTTTGGTAGAGATAGGGCAGGTAAGGAGGAGCAGCAGGCTTGAAAGGAAAGATCTTGAGTTTAGCTTTGGAACTGATAAGTTTGAGGTAACTCCAACTCACCTCAGATGAAGTAGTCCGGTAGTAAGCAGTTGGAAAGTTAAATATAAAACTTAGCAGTGAGATATGGGCTGGAGACATAGAGTTGGGATACACTGGTATAAACATGACAGATGAAGCTATGGAATTGGAATTGGGGAGGAGGTAAAATCAGACAATGAGGAAGCAAAGAGATAGAAGAGGAAGTTGGGGACGTCCTTACAATTTCATGTAGCTGTTAGCGGTACACACTGACAAAAACTGTGCAGGCTCATATGTTTAAAAAAAAAAACTTAGGTTTTTAAAATTTTACTTTCTTTGACCAATCTCAAATGCATCTGAAATGATTTTTAATAAAATTATGTTGAAGATTTTGCCAAAATTCTGAAATGCTTAAATGGTCTAAGAATATTCTGGATCTTTGCCTTTCGTTAGTTGAATTTTTGTTTGGGCTGGATAATTTGTTTTTCATTTTATTTTACTTTGTTCTTCATGAAATTGACTGTGTTAGCTTCCTCTCTGACCAGTGCAAATTTATTGTATTGCTCAAAGAAATACTTTAAATGTAAGAGCTTATACATTTCTTATGTTCTTTCTTTACACAAGGAAATGCAACCTCACCACAAGTACAAAGACCATCTTTCATGGACTACTTTGATAAACAGGACTTCAAGAATAAGAGTCATGAAAATTGTAACCAGAGCATGCATGAACCCTTCCCTATGTCCAAAAATGTTTTTCCTGATAACTGGAAAGTTCCTCAAGATGGAGACTATGACTTTGTAAGTACATTTTAATTCTCACATTTAATTTTTACCCTTCTTTATTTTGTTTTCACATTGAGAAGCATTGTTCATGTGTGTGTGCATGTTTGTATAAAATTATAGACTGTATATATTAATGTTCAGTATATAGCCACATGTTGCTAGGGCAGTGGTGAAAATTATAACTTATAGAAATGTACTTGCAGAGAAATGTAAATAATTGCTTTTATAGTTACATAAATTATAGCCCAACTTTAGGAAAATAGAGCTCTTGAAAACTAAAATAACAATTCGTTTTTAATAGTGCAAAATGTGAGATACTTCTGACAGTAAGCTTAGTTACTTGTATTTATGACATAGACTTTGAGAAATTTGCCTCGACTTTGAAAGTTAACTGAATTTGTTTCTACTCGAATAAGTGTTAATTCTGCTTGATTTGTCAGAGATAATAGTTTTCTTTTATATCTAGTTAGCATGTAGACTTCAGTATAAATCCATACTTAATAGCCTAGTTTGTTGCATTTTCTCTTTATTCCTTCTTCCCTGCACTTTATTATTTATTTCCTTTAGAGAATGTATAGAATACAAGTGAACTATTCTGGAGCAGCTGTTTCCAGAAGCTGAGAGAGTAAATTCTCAAAATGAATTTTTTAATGGAGTAAAAAATTTTATAAATTTTGGCTTTAGCATGTTTTTAATAGTAATGTTACTTTTGCATATTGTCCCTTAAGATTTTTTCCACATAAAATAACTACAGCCTTTCATAGCTATATTTATTTACAAATACATTTATTCATAAGTATATAAAATTTTAGATGTGTCCATTGTGTTTGTTGTTTTGTATTACTTTACAATTTCTAAATAATTTTAAATCATTTTGCTTAGACAGCATGCCTCTAAGTGATTTCAGATTATAAATATTTTTAATTTTAAGTACTTTTCCCCTAAATACTGAGATTATGTGAGTTTTTAAATAATCAGATAACTAAGTTTCAAAATATATCCTCAATAAATTCACTACTAATTGCTAGCAAAAATTAGCAACGCAATGGACAGGTTAGCCTGAAAACATTGGTTGTATCTGCTTATTGTTTTTTCAGTTTTGAAGTCAGAAACTAGAAAAGTAAAATCCATACATCTATAGTGCTAGAAAAGTTTCGTTTTAAGCTACATACTTTAACATTTTTTCTTTCATAATTTAGATTGCTGGTGCCCAGGTTTTAAATCATTCATGAACATGGTAAATAATGTACTTAGCATCAAAGAATTGCTGTCTTAGTTGGAAAAAATCTTCATAGCCTCTAGGAAACAGTCTGAAATTAGCTACAAAATAATGAATAACTTATAATGGTTAAGAAATAGCAAATAAAATGATTTAATTCTGTTTCAGTTAGTCCTTACTATCACGGCAAAACTCAGTGGCTTAAAATAACAACTGTTTTATTTGCTGACAACTTTGTGGGTCAGCAGTTTGGGTCAGTTCAGGTGGGGGCTGCTTCTGCCGGTCTTACTGGGATCTCTCACGTGGCCACAGTCATCTGCTGGCTTGGCAGGGACTGGATGCCTCTCTAAGATGGCCTCGCTCATGTGCCTAGAAGTTGTACTGGCTGCTGGCAGGGTCACATATTGCCATCAGGCAAGCCTGGGCTTTTTATGTGGTGGTTGCAGCCTTCCAAAAGGGTGAGAACAGAAGTTGCAAGGCCTCTTGAGATCTGCATGGTGTCACGTCTGCCATATTCTCTTAGTTAAAACAAATCACAGTCCAGTCCAGATTCGAGGAATGTGGAAATAGATTTCACCTCATGATGGAAGGAGCAGCAGAGTCTATTGCAAAGGCTTTGTGTGCAGAGATGGAAGGAATTATTGTGATGATCTTTCAAATAATCTACTCGATAATTAAAACCCAACAGAGATTAGAATATGGAATGTAGGAAGTTGGTCAGTGATGATTTTGATAAGTACTATTTCAGTCTCTTAATTTTCACACACACACATAGTCATTGACATGCAGCCTTCCACTGTCCCTCGTAGGCTCACTCTAGTTTGTGAATCAGCATTGATTTTTCCAGGGGCCAGCTCCTGTAAGTAAACTTTTGTAACATTTTTAGCTCATCATAGATCGAGAGTCCTCCTATCTGGGAATTAAATTTTTTTTTTTTTAGAAAGCATTAAACCAATTTAACAAACTTTACATGTCTACTTACATGCATTTTGCTTAGCACTATAAGTAAAAACATTATATATACTAATTCAATTAAGAAAATAAGATATAAAAAAATGAAGTATTAAGTTGCAATTCACAGCAATAATACAGACATTGTCATGTGTTTTAGGAGCCCTGGTAGTGCAGTGGTTAAAGGATTCAGCTGCTCACCAAATGGTTGGTGGTTCAAACCCACCAGCCGCTCAGAGGAAGAAAGATGTAGCATTCTGCTTCCATAAAAATTTACAACCTAGGAAACCCTGTGGGGGCAGTTCTACTCTGTCCTACAGGGTCGCTGTAAGTCAGAATCGACTCGACAGTAGTGGGTGGGTCATGGAAAAGAAAATAAACAAACAGCAAAGACAAAAATAGATATAGAAGGCAGAAAATATTAATCAACAGAAATAGCTGATTTACTGGATTACTGGGTACTATTTTTGGTTTAAAATGAGGAACTAAATGATAGGGCTGAAAGTAAAAAGATAAAGGAAGATGTCTTCATAGAAGAAAAGGGGCTTCAAGGGATCATATGACTTGATCGAGTGTTGGAGAGTTATTTCTTTTCTAACTTATACAGGGCACACAGCCTTAAAAAGGGAGCGGGGGAGGGATGGGGCATTGACCAGAACAGTTCCTCCTTCCCCAGCATTTCCTACACCTGTCACCTGGAACTGCTCGACTCTCTCTTCATATTGAGGAAGTGGAAACTGTTTGTGACAGCCACTGAGGGGAATATAGATGGAAATAAGAGATGAGTAAGTGAAGGGTTGTCAAGAGCTGAACAAAGGATTGCTAAGAGTAATAGTGTGGTGAAGACAAGGAGCAGTGTGTACGAGGGTGACAAGAGAGTCAGGAAAGAAGAAGCACAGGAGGGGCAAAATGTGAATGGTTTGGTGGAATACTTTGCTTACAAAGTAGAGAAATGGACCAAAAGCAAAGGCAGATTTCTACTTAAGACACCAGCTGGTAATGATAAGGGAAATCTGGTCTTATTCATTCCATCATACATTAGATATAAACCGGTTGCTGTCAAGTTGATTCTGACTCATAGCGGCCCTGTAGAACAGAGCAGAACTGCCCCATAGAGCTTCCAAGGAGTGCCTGGTAGATTTGAACTGCCAACCTTTGGGTTAGCAACCATAGCACTTAACCACTACGTCACCAGGGAGGGATAGATATAGAATGTTAAAAAATGTGACTCATCAAAGTATAGTGTGCTAAAGTTTATGTGTTTGCCTCCTCTTTGTGATGTATCTCAAAGCTGCCTTCCAAAAGAGAACTGGATTTTGTGGGATTCCTATGTCTGTTTAATAGAAGTTGCTCAAAAGAAAACCTGGAGTTGTTTTGACCTTATTTCCAGGAAATAGAAGGCTTATCCTCCTGCCTTGAGGAAAATAGCTTTCAAGAAAGAAAAAAAATGAAAGAACACTTCATTGTCTTTTGTAGAACTCAAAACAGATTCCTAAAGGACGGGACTTATTCAGAGAGGCACCTGCTAAGCAGATGTGTAGAGAAGGAAGCATTCTTTATCTTAGAGCCTATATGCGATAAAATTTGTGTATTTTAAATCTTTAGTATTTGTCTTTTGGATTTTCTGTGAACTGTTTCATGTTGTGTTCCTGGATGTAATGAGATGAGAGAAGAATTTAATTTATGATACCACCAACTTGGGGATGGCATAAAGACAGGAGATAAAATAGATTTGGACTAATTGAACCAATTATTTTAACTCTACTAAAAAAAATTCTGCTTAGGGTGTGCCTGTGAAGATTTCTCAAACAAAATGTAAAAGGCAAATTTGTTTATTATAGCACTAGTCTAATGTTCCAATTTTTGTTGGAATTATTTCCAAACAGCCTTAGCATCCAGATTGTTTAGTGTTAAACAGAGAGCGTGTAGATCATGTTTTGCAGAAATTACAGTATCGTATTTAAGTAGATATATTTTGGGCAATGTAAAGATTTTGGCATAAGAACAAAAATATTAAAAGACATCTGTTACCTCACTAGGTTGGTTCCAAATTAAAAAAAAAAAGAAAGAAACTGGATTGGCAATAATTACTAGTGTAAGAGGGATTAGATAATTAGGAGTCAAACTGAATTATAAGTTAACATTTCTTGATTACTATGATTCTTAAATATGTGTTCAGCTTGTGTTCTTTTGAGCACGAGAATCCTCCAGGGCCACACTGGAGAAAGAGTCTCAATAATTGTGGCTTGGGGGAGGGGGTAGGGGAGTAGCCACCTTCTCATCCAAGTATAAACTTGCCTGGAGCTTTCTTAGGTTTTCCACAGTCCTACCTCTGATTCCTGGATTGATAGGTCAGTATGATTATAGGAAAAAACCTCACGGCTGCAAAATGCAGAAAACAGCCTGGGAGAGGTACCAGCCCTGCTGCTAGAGCCACTTATGGGCATTTTAGGACTCTCCTCTTGTTCTGGGGAAATGTTTCTTTCTCAGGATATTTTCACCCTCCTAGAACAAGGCAGCAGTTATGAAGGGTAATAAAGAAATGAGAGAGCTGTGGGCTACAAGGGCCCACAGAAACACAGCAGCAGCACCACCGGCCCTTTAGCGAGCCCTCAGCAACCCCAGCCACGGCTGTAGGAAGCCATACATAAAACCTTGAGCCAGCGCTGCGTCTACCTGTTTTTACTAGTGTAGCAGTATGCTGTGATCTGCTTTCTCTATTTAAATACAGATTTATTTTTATTTTTATTTTGGTTTTTAAAGAGATGTTGGCTAGAAGTTTTCCTTGTATCTGTACTCTTTAGTCAAAGAACTTCTTGTTCTCTTTGGTTCTTAGCTCTGTGGACTGAGGAAAACACATCAGTTGAGTGAAGTATTTAAGCACATTGTCATCGATTAGCTTTGCATTAATTAAATGATTATTGTCAAGTATTTCCAGATGTTTGCAAGAGTAGTAACAAAGTATGAAAAGATAACTGTAGATATTTCAGATTTATTTTTTCTAGAGTAAAGAAGAAATAAACACAAAGATCCCAAGTGTTTCAGTGGCTAGCCCTGAATAAGAGTTTATGATTACAGGTGTACATGTGGCATGAACTTGATTGTATGTGGCACATTGTGCTTTCACTACTCACTCTTTCCTTGTAGAGCCAACAGGAAATGAAAATTAATGAGAAGCCTGCACTTTGAAATACTTGCAGAATTCTTGGCTATTTCGGTCCTTTGCCAGCTCACGAAATCTCTGCTGGCAGTCGTATCCAGCAGATGGTGTGGTGTGTGTACAGTTGTATCATGTGATTGTTTAGGTCCATATAAAAGTTTTATAAGTTTTAGTCCATCAGTCTACTGAGGCATTTACAACAGTCATAATCTTTGGTTTGAAAGGAGACTGGCCTGCGTCAAAGACAAGTGTTGATATACAAGTAGAAAAATTGTTAATTAGTCACTGAGCAACTAAACTGGATTTAATTGATTCTGTAGTAGTTAAGGAAACCCTGGTGGCATAGTGGTTGAGTGCTACCGTCTGCTAACCAAAGTGTCAGCAGTTCGAATCTGCCAGGCGCTCCTTGGAAACTCTAGGGGGCAGTTCTACTCTGTCCTATAGGGCCGCTATGAGCTGGAATCGACTCAACGGCGCTGGGTTTGGTTTTTTGGCTTATAGTAGTTTGTTAAAGACAACCAAAACTTGACTGTCTCGGAAACTGCTACACAGGTGTTTTGTGTTTTTTTTTTTCCTTCAGTAATTTTATCCTTTTGGCTATCTGAGGTAGAATGAATATTTTACTTTCTTTTTCCTAAATACACTATTTCAGGTCTCAGTAATTTCTGAAAATTTTATTTAGTGGTTCTATCTAGGCAAGGGCCACTGATATATCGAGCTAATTTAGGTAATTAATAGCTTAAGTTAAAACTTGAGATATCATCATTTCCTTTGCAAATTAAGTTGAGAAGACCCATATCTGGAAGATAGAGAACACAGTGTGGTACGTGGTTTATTGTCACTGTGTTGGAATTTATTAAAGTGTTTAAGTACATGGCAAAAAGAAAAACGGCTTACCAAAAAGGTCTAAAAAGCATTAACTTCCCTCGTAGTAGTTTGTTCTTCTTAACATGTCATTTATTTAGAAGATTGTGTTGCAAAATTGGCTGATTTACATTTTAAAACAAAGATATTTGACTGCAAACATATGCTATGGCCAATGTTGATGTCTGAAGAAGTTGTTTTGACTATGTGGGCTTTCTGTTCATAACCTCAGTTCTGGACGTTTAGTCAGTAAGCATCAGGGACTGTTGGAGCAGTTATGTCAAAAGAGATGTTAAGAACCAGTAGTAGAATTCAGGATCAAACGAGCAGACAGTGTGATTTGTCACCTTTTAATTTATGATATGATGCCCTATGGTGTTTACTTCTTAAATACAGAAACCATAGATTCCAAATAAGTTAAGATTCATTGAGGTTACTAGTAATGCATATATCAGGTTGTATTTTGATAATGAAAGCATTGTTTTTTACTTTGTCATAAATGAAATTTCTTTATGCCAGAAATTATTTTTGTATCTTTATATTTAATTTGGGTTTTAGAACATGCATAGTAGTTCAGTGTCAGAAACCTTAACTGTCACCTGTCATTTTTCACAGTACATCATTCTTTTTTGGAAACGATTAGAATTGTTGGCCTGGTTGAACTAATACCGACACCTGTTTTTCCTATTTAACACTAGGTTGTCACCTTTTTTCCATAGTACCTCTCGCTCATTAGAATTGAACACCTTCCTTAGGTTGAGTTCTTTATATAGGCAGATCGTATATTTTCAAGGAAATAATAGCTTTTTTCTTTTTCATCCAGAACCTAGTTGTCTTGATTCAACTCCAAACTAGCTTTGCTTTGTTAATTTTCCCCATCAATAGTAGGAACATCCTTTTCCCAGAAATACAGACATATCTTAATGAGGTTAAGTGGAAGAGGGTATCAAACTAATGTTAAGTATAAGAGCAGATCAAAGAGGTTTAGAAAACAGATTATCTTAATTTCATGGATTTATTTTGAAAAGACACATTTTCATGGCTTTTAACAGAGAAACATTCTTTTTCTTTTAAGAATTAAGTATTGGTGAATGTTGAAATTTGATATACAGTATACCGTACTTGCTAGAGCAGTCATTCATAATTAATAATTGAACAGTTATTAACAATGCAGAAATTAACAAAATAATTGATAAAGGTGTCTCCAAAAAGGCTCTGTAGCCTCAATTAGAGTATCAAGTTATAATTCCACAGACCTTCAATTTAGTTTTTAGCTCTATCTAATAATGTTAAGCATACAAATGAAGCTACATAATAGTCAAGGCTACAGATAAATAAATATATAAATACAATAAATATATAAATAAATAGTAAGAAGCAAATAACCAGCCATATTCTTTCATTAACTACTCAAATGAAATGTGTAGTCAGTTGTGGATTATTGTTGCTGTTGGAAGAAAAATCTAAAACAGATAGTCATTTTAGTGATTATTTGTTTGATGAAAAGAAATTCACAGTCTTTAACTCGTTGGAACGTCAATGATGAGTACCGTGATTCCTGAAATTGCCCTACTTTTGGCTTTAAACGTTTACTCATTCTTGCCCTGACTATGAAAACTGACTTTCCCTTGGCATATCTATGTATGAGGCACAATAGAAACAAGGTGCAGATAAGTTCCCTTGATCTACAGAAATCAGTGAATTGCAGCTAATGTACCTTAAAACAAATTCTGTTTTTCATTTCCTTTTATTATGGAATTATAGCTACAGTCTTCCAGAAAAATATTCTTTAAATAACTGAGTTAGGGAAATTATTAAGTTAGTGCCCAATCCTAGTAATCTAGTAGTCATAGTTTAATAGTAGGGCTCTCTAGATATACCAGAAATTTACCTTTTTTGTTGTCGTCTTTTTTTTTTAAAGCATTTTCCAGAACTTAGTTGACCTTTGAGCTCCTTTCTGTATTTTACAACAGTTGTTCTCATCTGTAAGAATTTAAACTTTTTTCTTAACTTAATTTAAACTTTAACTTTTTTTTTCTTCTCGACTTCATATTTAAACTATCAGGCTTCTCCGTCCATTTGAACTATGCCACATTTTACTGTGACTCAGGATAGGAGGCTGCTTTAAGTTTGAAACTTGGAAGCATCTGAGATTATTTTCCTATTTTTAAGTTCAGAGTGCCATGTGCAGTTTTATCTGTATGTATAATTTATTGCTCAGAGTTTTTTTTTCTGTTCTTTTGCTTCTGGCTAATAAACTAAAAAAAAAAAAAATTTTTTTTTTCTAGTAATAAAAAACTTAGCTAATATGTATTGAGATCTTAGTATGTGTTAGACATTGTTCAAAGCACTTTTGTGACAATGATCCTTTGGAGAAGATACTATTATTATCCCGTTTTTACATGTGAGGAAACGGAGGTACACAAAGGTTAAAGTTCAGTGGTCAAAGTCATATAACTTACAGGTGGTAGTGGTGGTAGTAGTTGCTGTTGAGTCAGGTTGACTCTAGTGACCCCATGTGTGCAGAATAGAACTGCCCCATAGGATTTTCAAGGCTGTGACCTTTCGGAAGCAGAGTTGCCAGGCCTGTCTTCTGAGGCACTTCTATGTAGGTTTGAACAGCCAACCTTTTGCCTGGGAGTTCAGTGTTTAACCATTTGTGCCACCCAGGACTATAGCTCACAAGTAGTAGAGCCAAAAATTGAACCCAGAAAATCTGACTTTAGAGTTTTCCCCATAATCCTGAAACCAAACCTGTTGCCATCGAGTGGATTCCATTTCATAGTGATGCTATAGGACAGAGTAGCACTGCCCCATAGGATTTCCAAGGAGCGGCTGGTGGATTCCAACTGCCAACCTTTTGGTTAGCGGCTGAGCTCTTAACCATTGCACCACCAGGGCTCCAACTTGCCCCACACTACTTAATTACACTGTTACTGAGCCTTTCCTGAGGAGACTAGCTTGAACCACAAGATAAAGCCATAAATCAACAAAGAGAGGAGATGGGTACCTCATGGCACCAGACCAGAACTCTAGGTAGAGCTCAACTGAAAACCATTAGAATAAAGCAGGGATTCAGATACTATGCCTTGGACAAATGCAGACTTTCTGCTTACTTACGGTTAGTCTGACTAGTTTAAATTTTTAATCTGAAAGTTGATTTAAATCTCATCAGATTTTTCCCCACCCCTCATCTCAGGGCAGGCCCCCTAAGTGATTCAGGGAAGGTGGAGTGCTTTCTCCTCTTACGGGTCTAATTCATAAAGGACACGTTGGGGGAAGGACAGGAGAGGCAGAGGTCATCATCCAGCCTTGGTCATGTGAATGGTGTATGTGGTTTTCTTGGGGTGATGGTTTTAGCCTGGACCTTTTAATCACTGAACCCTCCTTCAGAAATGGCCAGCTATATCTCCTTTCTGTTCCACCAGTCCAAACCTCTGCGCTACCTCTAGGTGGTGCATGGATACATTTGGTGGGCAGCCCTTACTTCTTCCTCTAATTTCTGGGTTCTCCCGCATGGAGCCATGAGCGTTAGTGATGTTCTATTTCTAGGGTCTCTTACAATGGGTGAGTGAGTAGAGGGAGTGTGGGAGGTACTCCCTTCACTTTTTCCCAGATACTATATCTGTGGCTTTAGTAGATCTGCTAGTGCAGGCTGCTTCACCAAGCCTCTCATCTTCAGAAATTTCTAGGCAAGAAGTAGGCATGATTCTAGGTCAATATGTTTTTCCCCACTTCCCACCATTTCCAGAGGCATGTGTCAAGTCTTCTAAGAGCACTTATACCAAGCTAAATTCTTCTCCATTGCAGCACCAAGGCAAAGTTTGCAGGTTCCCTGTTCAGTAATCTGTCCAGCTGGAAAGTGAGATACCAGTTTCTCGTTCTTGCAGGAACCAACGTGTCTGTGACTAAGTATCTTAGTGTTCCCCAACTTGGCTTGGGTGAGGAAGATCGCATGACAAACACTGCACCTAGTGCTCCTGACTCACCCTTACCCTCATTCATCTCCTTATGTGGGCTAGGGTGATTTGGGAATGGTGGGGCTCATTCTGTAACCTCATAGGAAGCTAGGGGTTGCAGTCTGGCCATATTTGCTTGGCGGCTCTCTTCAAGATGTAGGATGTTTGTGCCTCATCTTTGTCTTTGTTATTAGTCCTAGTCTTCAATTCAGGAAAAAAAAAAAAAGAAGAGTCTTCAATTCAGGAGCAGCTAAAAAACCCCTACTCAGCATTCTTTTATAAGAATAAACATTACTGACCTTACATTTTAGAGCATTTCATATTTCTGTCTCTACCAAAATATTTTAGTTTGTTTTTTCCTTCATTCATCAGTTAATCCAGTAAACATTTTGTTGTCCTTGCTACTGCCCAGGCTCTAAGAATTGGTAATTTAAACAATTTGTTGCCCCGGAGGAGACCTCAGACGACTGATGAGGACAGACGTATGAACACTTAATTATTTTACCCATAGATAAATTACCCAACCCTACTGATCTGAAAAATCAGATTTTGACAGCCTCAAGAATAATAATATGAAAGTAAAAATGTGAAGAGATATATTTAAAATTAGTTGAAGTTACATTTCACTGAACACCAATATCTGACCAACATTCAGAATTTACGCTAAGATTACAGAATTCACGATGGCCCTGGGTGTATAGGACCATGCATGAGCAATCACAAGGACCAGAATGAAAATTCTGAGATCATTTGCTAAAAAATTGAGTTTTAAGTTTCTTCAAAAGAGGAATTTAAATAAGATAGAAAGATAATGTCTACTTTTACTAGCTTTTTGCTGAGAAATTTTTAGTTTACTCTAATGAAATATTTTATAAATTGGGTACTGCCAGTTGGTTCATGTCGTGTAGAATTCTATAATGAGATTTCTTCAAAAATTATATTTCTCTTGCACCTCCAATAATATTTTATTATTTGTTTGCCTCTTTCTATAAAAGATGAGTCTGGAGGTTGAACTGTGAAAATAAATAAAACTGCTAAGAAGAATCAACCACCATCATCTCCATTTATGGTTTTATTGCTCTGAAAGTTTAAAAAAGCAAACACATATCCATCTTAAAAGCTAAAGGCTGTTTTTAGATATGGCATATATGGAATATTTTCACCCCAGTGTCTATTTCATAGCTGAAACGTTAAAAGCATTGTCACGTGTATCAGTTTAGCTGTCAATAACAATTCCCTAAGTGAAGTCAATGTTCCTCTAAAGTCATCTTTAGTTTGTAATGTAGGAAAATCTGCTGTATATTAGTATTTTAAACAAGCATCAAATAATAAAAACCAGCTTCTTACGGCAGAGGAAATACTTTTAAAATACTTAAGCTTTTCTATTATAATATTCATGGTGATAATATATTTCCAGGGAAAAGTAGATGATGTTTAATGCACCCATGTATTTCCCCTAATTATTTTTAGGAAGGTATTATTTTAATTCATAATGAATTCTTAAAAAAAAGTGGTAACAGTGTAAGAGAAGGCATTCAAGAAATGTACCAGGTAATACTTTTAATCAGTTCCATATTGAGGTACTTAATGATATATTTGGTTTCTTATATTTAGGGTAGCATCAACGAGCTTTTCTTTAAGAGAAAATGTTCTAAAACACGCATGGCTATGTAATTATATTTTCTTTTTTGTTTTTAGAATAGAAGGAATTTTAACTTTTTTTACCTTCTTAAAAAAAATCAGAGATGTACAAAAAATATAATAGTACTTCCTATTGTTAAAATCCAGAAATTTCCATTGTGTTTAAAATTTTGTGAAAGGTAAGTAAATATTAAATTCTACATATTGCATTTGAGGTGATTCAAATTAAGCAAATATGAAAAAGCACTAGATTTCACTCGTTTATTTAACAGAGCTACTTTTTTTTTATAGTTCCAGAAGGTGGGAAAATACCAGTAAGGTTAATGTCGAGGTTAAAATATTACTCTTCATATTTTTAAAGACTTATTTGAGATTACTTGGTTTAAATATAAATTAATATTTAATGTTGTAGTTTTAGTTGTTCTGGAGTAATATACCAACTACTGAACCCCGTTCTTAGTTTTTAATCTTTTTCTTTATCTCTCTCTCATTCAACAAAAATACTTTAAATATCCTCTGTGTGTCTTTTCATTCAGTAACTCAGTCAAGGGAGCAACTTGCAAGGTTATGATCTGCGTCTCCCGTGTTACTCAGAGTGAAAGATACCCTATTTTATCTACTTTAGCTGTTAGGCTACAGGCGAACACAGTCTGCTTGTCTGTCACCCATTCAGATCAGATCCTTGCAAAACTGAAGCAAACATTTCCCCACCCACAGCTTCCAGCTTCTTTATAAAACGTAAAAAAGGATTAATTGTGAGAGGAATTGTACATTTGATATATTTACCTTCAGTCTGTTTGCCGTTGTCTTGTTTTTTTAAATGTGATTTCTGGCTATGGAAAACAGGATGTGAATATCTTGTATAATTGTGAACAGTTCAAAAGGACACTGGTTTATAATATCATTGAGAGCAACTATGAATAAGCCATGTAACTAGTTAGACTTTATTTACAGTTAAAAAAAAGTAATCCACTGATGTTACAAGGGCTAAAAGGGTAAGGAAGTTCTGTGGGTGGGGTTGGGGAGTGTGGAGATGCTTAGTCTGGTAAAAATTTTGTAATCATTTGCAAAACTGATTAAGAAATTGGAAGGGGAAAAATAGCATACATAACTGTCTTCTGAAACAGACAAAAATACCAAACCCAGAAATCCATTGCCATCGAGTTGATTCCGACTCATAGCAACCCTATAGGACAGAGTAGAACTGCCCCATAGGGTTTCAAGTTTGTGCTCTTTACAGACACAGACTGCCACATCTTCCTCCCGAAGAGCAGCTGGTGGGTTCAAACCACCTACCTTTCAGTTAGCAGTCAAGCACTTAACCACTGAGCGACCGGAGCTCCTTAGACAAAAATAGGATTTGTGTATTTGTGGTGTGTATCTGAATTTTTTTTATCTGAATTAGGTATTAAATTGAATTTAACTGTTAAATAATACTTAATAGCAGCATGAGAAAATAGCATCTAGTATCCCTAGGGTTATCCCTAGTAATTCTTTCTTCATTATATCAATTTATTATGTATTAGAATAATGAGCATCAAGATCTTTCTTTCATTTTGCCATTTTCTGCTCTGATTTATATTTGTGTGTAACACATATACCAGTATACACAGGACTCATTTGGAACCCTGGTGCTTTCCTTTTATAAATATTTCTTTTGAATTTACCAAAAAAAAAAAAAAAAAAAAACCCTGATATCGTACCCTACAAAATTTCCAAGTAGGGGATTTTATTTTATTAAATAAGAAGTGATTTGAGTAAATGTTACTGAACATGATACTGTATTTTAAGCAAGACCTTAGCAAGTGTTAGGAAAAATATTAGACTGTTAATTTTCCAGTTTGTTATTGCTATTGTTATCTGTGAGTAGAAAAATAGAATTTTTTGATAGAATATGGGATTTTAATATGTGTTAACTGAAACCACCAGCGGCTCTGCAGAAGAAAGATGTGCTAGTCTGCTTCCATAGAGACTTACAGCCTTGGAAACCCAGTGGGGTCACTGTAAGTCAGAATCGACTCGATGGCAGCGTGTTTGGTTTTGTTTCTTGGTTTTTAGGTTTACTTACAATCTTGTTAAAAGAGTATTTTTGTTAGTCATAGTATTTCTCATTCTGCATTTGTTTTATTCCACGATTTATACTTTGATCTATGGTCAATTTAAGGTTTAAAAGTTTTAATATATGGTAAACTCTAGAATTAGGTTTATGAGATAGTTTATTTTATACCCTTGTTGCTAAAGGAAGTATTTGATTATATAAGTCTCTCAAGTCAAAATTTAAAATATTTCAAAAGTGTTAAAATAATTTCATCAAGATGTTTTCATTAAATTTACTAACCTATTAATTTGCGTAATGTGCATCTAACAAACATGTTTTGTCTGCAAGGTAGATTATATAACACAGCATAAGGATTTTACTGCTATAAATCTAGATTTTTAAATGAAATACATTTAGACACACACCTATTTGAAATTGTTGTGAGTATGAATTACATGTGTAATTTTTAACATAATTAAAAGTAAAATAAGATTTACTTTGCAGTGCTAACCTTAGGAATGCTTAGGAAAACCTTAGAGAGCCACCCCAGAAATTGCTAGTTAATCCTATCTAACCATATTTTGTCCAAGTTAAGAGAGAAGGAAAGGTATTTTGTTCCTGTAATTATTTTACTTTCTGTGAGCCCCCTTTCATCATATGCTGAATCTCTAACAGGTTAGATCATTAAACAAACTTCTTAGATTAAAAAAAAAACAAGTCTAAGGTAAATGATTAGAAAGAAACTGGTTTCTTGATTGGGCAAATTTGGGATGAGTTTTGGAAAGCGTTTTTGTTTTTGTTTTTTTTAAATCAGTTCCCAGAGCTTTTGTTGTCTACCCATTTTATAAAGCATGCAAGAATACATCGTTTATTTCTACCTTGACCTTTCTTGTTTTGCATTTAAAAGAGATCAAAGCCATTTGGTAAAATTTGGGGGAGTGGGATCTTTTTTGAATATGTGTACCAATAATTTTGCTTACTTTAATTTCTGTTAGACTGTGATAATAATTCTTGGTCCTAAGTTATCAACTTTATTTTTAACCCATTTTCCCATATTTTTTTCTAAATTATGGCTTGTTTTTAATCCGTTTAAAACATAATCAGCCATAACTATTTTAAAAGCTTTTTTATAACATCTTTATTGACATAATTTGCATACTATACAGTTTACGTATTTAAAGTGTACAATTCAGTGGTTTCTAGTGTCTTCAGAATGTAGCCATAACCATAATCAGTTTTAGAATAGTTTCATCGCCCCCCAAAAAAAACCTGCACCCATTAGTGATCATACTCCATTTCCCCCCCAGCCTCTCTCCAGCGCTAGGCACACATTAGTCTGCTCTCTTGTCTTTATGGGTTTGCCTGTTTGGGACATTTCATATAAATGGAATCATGTAATATAAGCCACAACAATTTTATTCTGCCATCTTAGTGGATAGGTGATTACAGGAGCAGAATATTTATGACATCTTTTTAACTTAGGAATTGCCAACTGTAAGTATAACAAGGAGCCCTGATGACACAGTGATTAAAGTGCTCGGCTGCTAACCAACAGGTCAGCAGTTCAAACCTGCCAGCTGTTCCTTAAAGATTACAGCCTTGGAAACCGTACTCTGTCCTATAGAGTCACGGAGTTAGAATAGACTCAGCAGCAATAGGTTTCGGTTTTATTTGTAAGTATAATAACAGGTATATGTTTTCACACAAATAATGTGCTCATTATGCATTTTTGCCAACTGCACAACTCTTCCTCCCTTGCTATTTTTGTAAATGAGCTATGTCATGTTGTATGGGTGTGCGTGTTATTTGTGCAAAAAATACGATAATATGAAGTGTTTCTTTTAAAGCAACATAGATATAACTTGAAAATCTGAAACAAAATTTTTTTAAGTAGATGGGGTTCAGAATCTTAAATTCCAGAATGTGAAAATTTTTTGAAATTTATAAGAGCCTAGTTCACCCTGCCTGGGTGTGATGGTTAAGATTGTGTGTCACCTTGGCTGGGCCATAATTCTCAGTGTTTATATGTGGTCACTCCCATGATGGAATCTGCTGTGAGTAGCCAATCAGTTGAAAGGGAGTTTCTTTGGGAGTGTGGCCTGCATCTGAATATAAGCAGACATTCTGGCTTTTTGCTTGCTCTGGATTCTGCGGCTGCCTCCTGTCTATCAGACCTCAATCTTGGGACTTGAGCTGTCAGCTTATCTGCAGATCTTGGGATTCGTGGACCTTCACAGCCTGCAAATGGGAGCCCTGCTCTCCAGCCTGCTGATCTTGGGTTCGCCAGCTCCTGTGGCTACATGAATCGGGAGAAGCCTCTGTTGTGATCCATGAACTTGGGATGTTCCAGGCTCTACAATCTCGTGAACCGTTCCCTTGATATAAATTTCTCTCTGTATATATTTATACGCTTTATTGGTTCTGCTTCTCTAGAGAACCCAGCCTAAGACACTGTGGGGGTCTGGATCTTCACACTGTTATTTTTCCTGGGTATACCTGTAGGTGATGACTTCGTTACATTGTCTCTTTTAAATCTACCATGCAACTGAACCATCCCAATCTCTTTGTAGCCTGTTTACAGTGAGTGCACAGCTTGAGTTTTCCTGGACAGTCCTAATTTCACAAATTTCATTCCAGTGTCAAACCACATGCTGTGATTTTCTTTATTAACAATTTTTTTAAAACTCCTTTTGTAAATTATGCTCCTTTTTGTTGGAGCCCTGGTGGCACAGAGGTTAAAAGCCCGGCTGCTAACCAGAAGATCAGCAGTTTGAATCCACCAGCTGCTCCTTGGAAACTCTATGGGGCAGTTCTGCTCTGCCCTATAGGGTCACTATGAGTCAGAATCAACTCAGTGGCAACAGGTTTTTATACGTTGTTGGGAAGTTTGACTCCACGCATCTTGGCTTTAATTAACTTCAATTCATAGGTAACAGACTCAGTGAATTTTTTTAAGCAAATATTCTCTCAGAATATTAAATGAATTTATTATAGGCAGCCTTTTAGTTATGTTTCTTATTATATGTTTCCCAAGCCTTATGTTCTTCAAAAAAAAAATACATAATCTCTGGACGTTAGATGATTTTATAGACGTATCATTCATTTTCTTTTAATGATAGTAGTATTGTGGTACTGTAGGAAAATATTCTTATTCTTAGAAGATGTATGCTGCAGTATTTAAGTGTGAAATGCCATAATGGTCTGCATATACCTTCAAATGCTTCAGAATAAAAAGTGTGTGTATGTATGGCTTTCATGTTAATTATTCCCATCGGTTTGTTTGTTTTTGTAGTTTTGCCAACCAGATATATACAATTAAACAATATATTATTTGGTCTTGCTGGTTTCGAACTTTATATAGATGGGATCATATTTTATGTATGCTTGTGGGATTTGATTTTTTTGTTCAACAGTATGTTTTAGAGGATTATCCATGTTGATGCATGAACCCGTAGTTATGCATTTTCCCTGCTAGATAATATTCTGTTAAATGCTTATCCTACATTTTGTGCATCCATTCTCTGTTGATTATATTTGAGCCTTTATCTTGGTAGTAGTTCCAAATACAGGGATGTGGAATTCTTGTGTTTATTTCTAAGCAGTGAAAAGCTTCTATAAATGCCTGCATTTTTAACATATGTAGCTATTTTGCGGGGCCATGTGGAGGGAGTGAACTTTTACCCTTGTTCAAATTCATTCAACAATGTCACAGTGACTTTGTGGAACTTGACATGTTAATTCTAAAATTTTTATTCACCCTGCAAAGTATCAAGAATACCCAGAAGTGGCTAGTATGTGTCAGATACTATTCTAGAGACTGGTGATATATCAGCAAATAAATCAGATAAAATTCTCTGCCCTAATAGAGCTTACATTCTAATGGAGAAGACAGTCAAACATAATAAATTAGTAAGTTATACAGTATGACGATGATAGAAAAGAAAAGCAGGTAAGGATATTGAGGGGGAATGTTAGGGGACTGGGGCTTGCAATATGAAATACAGTGGTTGGGGAAGGCTTCACTGAGAAGGTGACATTTGAGTAAAGACTTGAAAGAGATAAAGGACCAAACAGAGTAAGTCATGGAGGAAAAATATTCCATGTGGAGGCCTTTTGTATCTGTTTCTTTCACTTAACGTAATGTTTTCAAGGTTCATCCATGTTGTAGAATGTACCACAACACTTCATTCCTTTTTATGTCTGAAGAATATTCCATTGTATAGATATACCACATTTAACCAAATGTGGCTAAATCTATCCATCAATTGATGGACATCTGGGTTGTTTCCACCTTTTGGCTATTAGACATAATGCTGCCATGAACAGTTTTGTACAAGTTTTTGTGTGAACATATGTTTTCATTTCTCTTGTGTATATACTTCGAGGTGGAATTGCTGGGTCATATAACTCTGTGTTAACTTTTGAAGAGCTGCCGGTTTGTTTTCCAAAGTGACTGTACCATTTTACATTTCCACAAGCAGTGTATGAGAGTTCCAGTTTCTCCATATCCTCACAGAACTTGTTATTGTCTGTCTTCTTGATTATAGCCATCCTGTTGTTGTCATTGTTGTGTGTCACCAAGTTGATTGCAACTCATAGTGACCCTATAGGACAGAGTAGAACAGCCATCACAGTGGCTTTGAAATAGTATCTCATTGTGGTTTTGATTTGCATTTCACTTATTTCTAATTATGCTGAGTATCTTTTACGTGCTTATTGGCCATTTGTATATCTTCTTTGGAGAAATGTCTGTTCAGATCCTTTGCTCATTTTTTAATTGGGTTATTTGTCTTTTTATTATTGAGTTATAAGAGTTCTCTTTAGGTACAAATCCCTTATTAGATATATGATTTGCAAATATTTTCTCCCATTCTGTGGGGTGTATTTTTACTTACCTGATAATATCTTTTGAAGCACAAAAGTTTTTAATTTTGATGATGTCCAGTTTATCAATTTTTCCTTTTGTCACCTATGCTTTTTGTGTCATTTCTAAGAAAGTATTGCCTAATCCAAGATCACAAAGATTTACATCTTTGTTTTCTTCTAAGAGTTTTATACTTTCAGCTCTTACATTTAGGTCTTTAATCCATTTCGAGTTAATTTTTGTATATGGTGTGAGGTAGGGCTATAACTTCATTCTTCTATGCGTGGATATCAAATTGTTCCAGGGCTGTTTGTTGAAAAGACTGTTATTTCCTCCAGTGAGTTGTCTTGGCACCTTTGTTGAAAATCAGTTGACCATGAATGTGAGGGTTTATTTTGGACTCTCAGTTTTGTTCCATTCATCTTTATGCATGTTCTTATGTGAGTACCACCCTGTCTTGATTACCCTAACATCCCATTAAATGATTATATGAATATAAAGTTCCATTAATGACTTCATTAATAGGTCCTTGTAGCTCTGTAGGAGTCCTGGTGGTGCAGTGATTAAAGCTCTCAGCTGCTAACCAGAAGGTTGGTGGTTCAAATCCACTAGCCACTCTGAAGAAGAAAGATATGACAGTCTGCTTCCATAAAGATTGACAGCCTTGTTCACCCTATGGGGCAGTTGTACTCTGTCCTATAGGGTTGCTATGAGTTGGAATCCATTTGATGGCAGTGGGTTTGGTTTGGGGGGTAGCTCTGTAATAGGTTTTAAAACTGGGAAGTGTGTGTCCTCCAGCTTTGTTGTCCTTTTCTAAAATTGTTGTGGCTGTTTTGAATTTCTATGTAAATTTTAGAATCAGCTTTTCAATTTCTGCAAAAAATTCAGCTGAGACTTTGGTAGGGATTGCATTGAATCTGTAGATTTTATAGATCAATTTGGGGAGTGTTACCATCTTGAAAATATTAAGCCTTCCAGTTCATGAACATGTCTTTCCATTTATTTATGTCTTCTTTAATTTTTTTCAACAGTGTTTCATAGTTCTCAGTGTATAAGTTTTCCACTACTTTTGTTAAATTTATTCTTAAATATTTTATTCTTTTTTAAAAAAATATTTTCTGTTTTTGGTGAAAATTTACACAGATTTAAGTTCCATTTTTCACAAAGCATGAACATCCTCATTATTTCAGTTCTGGTTGTTCCATTTCCAGTAATCTAGTTTCCTTGCCCCCTTACCTTCTCGTCTTATTTTAAAGTAATTTTTGACTATTTGGCCTTATATAGATGATTTTTTAAAGGAGCACAATATTCATGGGTGATATTCTTTATTTTGTGAGCCAGTCTGTGTTTTAGCTAAAAAGTTTAAGGTTTAGCTTTATGGTTTAAAGAGTTTATCAGGGCAGTAGTCTCAGGGAGCCCTTTAGTTTTAACCAGTCCAGTAAGTCTGGATTTTTTTAAGAATTTGAGGCTCTGTTCCACCTGTTTCTCCCATTCTATCAGGATCCATCTGCTATGGCCCTGATCAGAAGGATCAGTAGTGGTGGCTGGGCACCATCTCATTCTTTTGGCCTCAGGGTAGATGCGGCTATAGTTCGTGTAGACAGTCTTGAGGACTAGTTTCTTCTCTTAGTCTTGAGTTTACTTCTTTTGCTCCGGATGAATAGAGACCAACTATTGTATTTTAGATGGCCACTTGCAAGCTTTTAAGACCCCAGACACTACTCACCAAACTAGAATGTAGGACATAAACTTTATGCCAGTTGACCGAGTTGTCCCACAAGACTATGGTCCTAGGCCTTCGAACCCAGCAAGGTGTTTGATTATATCTAAGAAGTATCTGTAACTGTGCTGCCTATGTGTTTTATTATATATATTAATATATATGCATGTATATACATCCATGTATATAAATATACATACCCTTAAATGTACACACATATATATTTACTTATACATACCTGTACACATAAATGCATATATACATATCTACCCACATGTGTATTTTTTGGTTGTTGTTGCATTGTTGCAAAATTATATATTACATAGCAATTACCAAAGGTCTTTTTTTCTTGTGTACATCTTAGTGACATAATTTATGTTGGTCAAGCTGTATACACTTCACCCACATTCGGTGTTATGTTTCCCAACCCCAAAAGTATCAGGTGTCTAATATCTAGAGAGTTATTTCCCTCTCCCCCCAAATCCATCTCTGGTAACTGCCAATGAATGTTGGTTTCTGTATATATAGCATATTTTTACACAAATAATGCTTGAGTTATACCTTTTTTTGCCAACCATGCAACCCCACTGCACTATTTTTGTAAGCGCACTATTGCTGTGTGTTATATGCATGGACACATTACTTATGCAAGTGTGTTATTTGTAGAAAAATATGGTACCTATTTTCGTCTTTTATAAAACTGAGATCGTAAACTGTTTGTCATTTCGTGATTGATTTGTTCCAGTCAGCATGATGTTCTCCACATTCATCCATGTTATGTTTTGAGAAGTCATCATTCTTTATGGCTGTGTAGTATTCCACTGTATTTATGTACCATATTTTGTTCATCCATTCATCCACTGATAGGCACTTAGGTTGTTTCCATCTTTTTGCTATTGTGAATGGTGCTGCAATGAACATAGATATACTATTTAATTCTTTTTCATGTAATTGTAGATGGAATTGTTTTTCTTAATATCATGTTCAGTTTGCCCATTGCTACTGTATAGAAATACAGTTGGCTTTTGTGTATTGATCTTGTATCCTGCAGCCTTGCTGAACTCATTTATCAGCCCTAACAGGTTTTTTGTGAATTCCTTAGAATTTTTTTATATACGAGATCATGTCATCCACAGATAGAGGTGGTTTTACAGTATTATATTTAAATACATTAACTTAGCAAGCATGTATTGATGACATGTTCTGTGCCAGGCACTGTGCTTCATGTTGGGAATACCAAGATGAAAAGCACAATCTCGGCTTTTAGGCATTTTATAGCCTAATGAGGGGACAGACCTTTAAGCCAATAATGACAATTCAGCATCATAAACTCAGTGTGATTGAGAGAGATATAGGCTGATACAGTAGCACAGAAGAGAAGAGCTACCAGTTCATACTGGGAGGTTAGGGAAAGTTTCACAGATGAGTTTATGCAGAGTCCTGGGACATTTTATAAGTAAGTAGCCATGGTTATGATAATTTGTCATTCCAAGGTCAAAATGACCTTGGATATTTAAAACTTATTGTGTACTATGAATTTCATCTTTAAGATTTTCTAAGCCTATCAAAATTTTAGCAAATTTGCATTAATAGTGAGACAATACACTGAGTTTTTAAAGTATATACAGATGTTTGATTATGTAGTAAATCTGTTGCTATAAAAGCGTATGATCACATTTGGAAAATTGCTATTGCATGTCTTGGCAGTTTGTTAAGAACTGAAAACTTTTAAAACTAACTGGTGTTTTGATAGATTAAGTTCAAGGCCACCTTTTGTTTAAATGATGTTTTGTTTTCTGTAATTAGACCATGCTAGGTGAATTAAGTTTGTAATTAAAAACAGGAGGTTTGGCTAATTCAGAGTAAATGAGTACAAGATACAAGGTCATTATCCATCTACAGTGAGACCCCAGATCAGCAGTTGGACATGGAACTATTTATAATACATTTTACATGGTCAGAGCTCCTCTGGGTTGCCATCCACGGCTTTTAAATTAAAATATCCACAGATTTTCAGAAGAATATACCTGTAATAAAGAAGTATGATCCCTGTTACTATGCTGCATCTGAATGGGAAACAAACAAAAATTAGAATATAATCTTCTACCTCAAATGAAAAGGAAAGATACACACACACACCCATCACCTACCCCGCTTCACAAATGAACATTTCATATGTTGATTGGAACACTTGAGTTCATGGTTAGAATTCTGATGACTTTAGAGAGACCTAAGTCCCTATTGTTTTCATTTTCTCACACCCTGGAGATGTGCAAGTAAAACATCTCTAATTTATTCTATTTCCTTAAGGCTTAGTGGTGCAGTAGGATGGATTGTTCTTCTGGGAAGCCTGGGAAGAGTTTTATTTGGAATATTCTTTTCTTTTTATGATACAGAAATGTGAAGCTTTTAGTGGTTTGATTCTTAGAGAAAATCTGAGTTGCTTACTAGGAGTGCAGAGCTTGACCTTATGTTAGAAGTCTCTTAACCATTTTCCCTCTGATGCCTCTCCAGCTTTTTCTCATAATTGTCCCCTCTGCGATACCTGTGGTCTAGTTTTCTGGATTTCTCTAGTCTCAGCACCCCTATCTTTATCCACCCGCCTCACACCTGTCTTTCTGGGTTCTATTTAAGCGTGCTTTCATCAGGGCTATGCTTCCCAAAAATACAACGATAGCTAAGTGTTCAGGACAGCCTTTTCACAATAGCCAAAAGGTGGAAGCAACTGAAATGTCCATCAGTAGTTGGATGGATTTAAAAAAAAAAGTGGTATATACACACAATGGACTATTACTCATCCATAAAGAGAAATGAAGTCCTGAGACATGCCATGACATGCATGAACCTAGAAAACATGATGCTGAGTGAAATAAGTCAACCACAAAAGGGCACGTGCTGTATGATCTCACTTACATGAGATAAGCAAATGTATAGAAATTAAAGATTATTGGTGGTTACCAGGGGTGGGAGGGAGGGGGAAAGGGAGAGTTTTGCTTAGGGGGCATTAAGTTTATGGTAACAGTGGTAGAATACTTTGGAAAAGGATAGCGATAGAGGTTGCATAACATGAGGAATGTAATTAATGTCACTGAATTGTACAGGTGGTAATTGTTGAATTGGTGAAGGTTTTGTCGTGTATATTTTCACCACAAAGATAAAGAAGAAAAACCAGATAGGTTACTTTTCCATAGATTCTTGTCAAGCTCTCATTATATACTTTTAGAGTCACTGTTTTAACTGTCTTTTCCACATTTTAAATCCCTCTAGGGTAGATATCTGAAACCCTGGTGACGTAGTGGTTAAGAGCTATGGCTGCAACCAAAAGGCTGGCAGTTCGAATCCACCAGGTGCTTCTTGGAATCCTTATGGGGCAGTTCTACTCTGTCCTTTAGGGTTGCTATGAGTAGAAATCGACTCGAAGGCAACGAATTTAGGGTAGCGATCATGGCTATTGTGTTCAACACTTTATCCCAGCACCTCGGGAACCTCTGAAGGCTGGCTTCAGATAATATTTGTTCAATGAAGTACTTGTTGGGTAAATGCTACTGATCTTTAACTTAAATTAGAGTTAAATCAAAAGCAACAAACATTTATTAAAAATCTACTGTGTGCTAGACACTGTACTAGGCAATGGGAAAACAAAAACAAGAAGTAGTCTGTTATTCTTTAGCCTTGATAGTTTGAACTTAATTAAGAGACCTTTCTTGCTGGGCATATGTTGTTATAGAACTTTTTAAATTAGGGGAATAGTTTGATAACTACTAATCTGGGATGTAAACCTATTTTAATATCCTAATTGAAACCAGTTAAATGGTTAAGAAGAATCTTCAGAACTGATAACGTACAAGGAACACCTGAGTCCACCTGGTAAAAAGCAGAAATGCTGTTAGACAAGTTAGCATTTAAACTGAGACCTGAGAATGAGTAGGAACGTACCCGGCAGACTAGTAGGAAAACGGTGTTGGAACGTGCACAAGAGAATTGGGTATACAAAGCTTGTTTAGTGTTGCTGGGGTGTAAAATTGTATTGGGAGGTGGTAGGAGTAAGGCTGGAGAGTAGGCAGGTGTATTTATGCCATATGAAGAAGTTGAGAGTTTGGCTTGTAGGTGGATACTTGGGAGCCTCTGAAAAATTACAGTGAGCAGATCTCTAGAAACTGGAGTGCAGGGCATTGAAATTAAAACCAAAAAAAAAAAACCGATTGCCGCCGAGCCTATTCCGACTCATAGCAACCCTATCGGTCAGAGTAGAACTGCCCCATAGAGTTTCCAAGGAGTGCCTGGTGGATTTGAACTGCTAAACTTTTGGTTAGCAGCTGTAGCATAGCATTTAACTAGAGACAGAAAAATCAGTAAGGAGACTATTGCTCTTTGTCATTATCCACATGAGAGATGAACAAAGGCAGCGGGATAGGTGGAAGGGAGAACGGTTTTGAGAGACTCTTTCATTCTTAGTGATTGGACCTGGGAAGCAAGGGAGAGGGAAGAATCTCATATGTCTCCCAGGTATTTTATTTGAATAACTGAGTGGATGGTGGCTCCATTTATTGAATTGGGGAGTTTTTAAGAGAAACGTAATGAATCAGTTGTAGGCATGTGAGTACTGTTGTATATTCAGAAAGAGCTGTTTTCTTAGACATATCCAGAATCAGAGCCCCACAGAGATACCTGGGCTAGAGATTCAGAATCGTGGGTCACTTTTGAACTAAAGTGAAGTCATGAATAAAAAGGGAAAGTAATAATAGACCCTGGATTGACATGAATTCCTGAAGGCTTTCAGAGAGGAAGGAATGTGATACCGAGGGAAGAGAACATTTCAGGAAAGAGAAGGTGGATGTATAAAAAGCTTCAGTAAGATTAAATCATATGAGAGCTAAAAACTATAGGTTGGATTTAGCACTTAGGATGTCAACATTACTTTTAAGTGAAGCCTTCTCCATAAGTGGTGAGGCCTAAAGCCAGAATGCTTCAGGGTGAGGAGTGAACCAAAGGGGAGGAAATAGAGACTCTTCTTTTTAGAAGTTACTTGTGAAAAATATAAGATGATAGTTAAAAGGGGAACAAGATTAAACTCTCAGCTGCTAACTAAAAGGTTGATAGTTCAAACCCACCCAGTGGCTCTGCAGGAGAAAGACCTGGCAATCTGCTTCCATAAAGATTACAGCCTAGAAAACCCTATGGGACGGTTCTACTCTGTCACATAGGGTCACTATGAGTTGAAAATTGACTCTAGGGCACTTAACCACAACAATGGGGGACAGAGGTTAAGGAAGCTATTTTGTTTTTGAAGATGAAAAACTTGAGGATTTTTATATGTTGAAAGGAAAGGGCTAATGGCAGGCATTTGATGACTGAATAAAGATACTAGGTGGAATGACTCCCCAAGGAAAGAGGAGGGGATGGAACCCAGAGTGTAGGTAGAGAGACCCTTCTGGATGGGAGGAGGGAGAGGTAATATTATGGGTCAGAGGAATTAAGGGGAAGGGGTGGATGAAGAGAGGGGTAGCAGTGGAGATGGCACCTCATAATTATTCACCTCTCCTTTTATCATCTGCCTGTCACGTACCTAGCAGTTTCAAACCTGAATTGCCATTGTAGGTCTGCCTAAATTCCCACCCATAAAATCCATTCCATTCCTGCTCTAAACAAAACAAAAACAAAAATTATTTTTAGGATCACTTCCTTAAACCAGCACACCAAGCATTGTTCTCTTTCTCAAAACTATTCCCTTTTTTAATCTTTATTATTTTCAGCATACTTGCCCTTGATTTTTTGGCATTTTTCCAATTTTACACCTCTTTTAGGTTAACTTAGTTCTCTACTGTATTCTCTTTCCCATTCCAGCTTCAGAGAATTGAATATACATCTAACAAACTCTTGCCAGCCATGAACACATCATTTTTTAAAACTTTCTTTGAGTCCTGCCTGTCCGGAAAGATCCTTATAGAGTAAACCAGAAATTGCAGTTTAATTAGTTTTGATATGAAGGATATGTTACTTTTTTCTTGATGCCTTTTTACTTCTCTGTCTAATTCTTTTCTGCCATTCCCACACTGTCTTCCAATTTTCAGTATTGGAGAATTTAGAAAAATTCATTTGTATTACTTAATAATCATTATTGTGTTTCATTAAGCTCTTTGGCAAAGAAGCTTCATAAAAATGTAAAAATAACAAATGAGTAATGTAGTGATTTCACCAAAGTCATGACTTAGTCTTTTAGAATGTAGTCTTTTTGTCTTAGCCAATGATTTACATTCTTTCCTTTTATTAGCAATTCTATTTTAGAAGAATTTGATTCAGGCATGCATTTGAATGCTACCTTTTATGTTATATTAAAGCATGTTAAGTGGAGGTCAGTTCAGCTTTAATTTTGCTTGTGTATTAAAAATAGTTTTTATCTAGAAGATGAGTAATAGCTAAGTGCACGTAACATCTATAATAGGATTTCGGATTGTCATTTTTAAGGGCTTTATTTTCTGTGTAGAAAAGAAAGCTTTATATGCCATTTTTAGCCTTTCTGTATAACACTCTCCTCAAGGATTTTAAGGTGCTGTTTTGGTCTTGAATCCATATCCTTTAGTATGTTACTTCTTGTTTCAGGACTTACTAGCTGAGTTTCCCAAAATTGTTCCTATACTTTACAAAGAATTAAAGATGAAATGAAAATGTTTTATATGCTGGTTGTTATTTTAAAATCTGTAATAGATTTAAAAAAAAAAAAAAAGACACTGATTTTCGTGTTATTAATAAATATGCTAAATGGTCCTGAGAGCGTTTATTAGCATTTTTTTCGAATAACGTATTTCAAATGTTCTGCCAAATTACAAAATAGTGGGTTTCATGTAATTTTGTTTTGGTAAAAGCAAACAAAATAAAGAAAACTACACAGGCATAGACGTGCAGGCACACCTCTTGCGCTTATCTTTTGCAAGCGAGGAAAACTGTGTGGAAGGACCCGACTAGGACGTTCTCAGTGGTTGCTTCAAGGAGGTAGAGACAGGAGAGGACTAGCATTTTCCTGGTTTATCTTGCTGTTTTTTTCACTTCTATATTTGAAAAATTATAAAATACAGAAAATACAAAGGAATAAAGTAAAATTCTGATCCCTTCTCTGGGTTACTGTCAGAATCAGTAATTTTCCAGCCTGCTTCTATCCTGTACAGAGATTTATTAACTCTCAAGCCCCTGCTTCTGAAACAGAATCTTCAGGAGTGATGGAAATAGTAGACCAACACGATCATCAGAATCCTCTAAGAGGCTTTCAAAATGTCTAGATTCCCTTCTCCAAGAATTGGGAACTTGTAGTTTGTAAGTCACTTATGGAATCTGGAGGACTTTTTTTCCCCACAGCTCCCCTGTGATTCCAGTAATCCCTACCAGGTTTGAGAATCACCAGTTTAATGATTTGTTTTCTCTATGCAAAACTCTGTGCTGGGCGCTACAGGAATGATAAAGATGAACAGAACACAAGAAAGCCTTCAAGAAACTTACATCTTACCTTGGGGGAGGGGGTGCAGTGTGCAAAGGGGTAGAAAAGACTGAATCATAGCAGCTGTTACATAGGAGAGAGTAGAAGAATGCCCTAGAGGAAACAAAATCTCTATTATGTAATATTGTTTTGAAAATTCTGTCTAATCTAGTAAGACAAGAAAATGAAGTATAAATATTGCAAAAGAAGTGAGAAATACCATTATTTGAAATCGAAAATATTATTGTATAACTAGAACATCTACAATAATCAGCTGACACTTAGGAGCATTATTAAAAGTATACCCGTGAGATGGTCAGTTGCAAAATAACTTTGGTTATGTGCAAAATTCAACACTTTCCTCTATACCAGCACAAATAGAGAAATACATTTTCAAAGATTCTAATTAAAATAACACAAATATATATAAAAAGATCTACAATCATACCTTAGAAATTTGGCTAACCTATGTGAGGTAAACTATAGAATTTAAGGGATATAAAAAAATTTAATAAATGGGAAAATAGTCCATATTCCTGGAAGGGAAGAGTTAATGCTTTAAAGTTAAATATTCTTTCGCCAGATTACTCTCCATCATTTAATACAATGCCATTTAAAATTTGTCTTTTTTTTTTGGCCAAATTTCCAACAGTGAAGTTCAGTTGGAGGAATAAAACCAAACAGACTTTTGCAAAAAAAAAAAAAAAAGTGAATTACTTGTATACGTGGGTAGTAAAACATTTTCTAAAGCCACAATAATAAAATAGTCTAGTATTAATTCAAGAAATCAGAATGTAATAAAAGGAATGTTTAATTTTTAGGAAAAGAGATGTTTAATAATATCTCTTACTCAATTTGTTGAACCTGGTATTGGTACAAGTAGTTAAAATTGTGGGAAAAATAAATTCCATGTGGATTAAAGTATTAATAGAAAATATGTTGGTGAATATGTATATAATCTTGATGGGGGAAAGACTTTTTAAATATAAGGTAAAAGATAGGACAGAAACCATTTTTAAATATGGTTTTATTTGACAAAATATTTTAATAAGTTTCTGAACAAAATCAAAATGATCAATTGAATTGAAGGCAAATGAATTATGAAGTATTTATAACATGATAGCCTCCTCCAAAATAAAACCCACTGCCATCAAGTTGATTTCAACTCGTAGCAACCCTATAGGACTGAGAAGAACTCTGCCCTGTTGGGTTTCCAAGGCTATAAATCTTTACAGGAATAGACCACCACATAGTCCTCCCACGGAGCAGCTGGTGGGTTTGAACCACCGACCTTTTGGTTAGCAGCCAAGCACTTTAACCACTACACCACTAGGGCTCCTACACATGATGCCCATACCCTTAATGTAAAAATAGCCTTACAAATTAACGATAAAAAGATTAACTTCTCAGTGTAAAAATACTTGACAAACTTAACAAATAGATATTTCATTTAAAAAGAAATACAAAGGACCAATGAACATATTAAAACAAAAAAGTTAATAAGGATATTAAAACAAGGCGATATTATTGTTCACCAATAAATTGGCAAGGTGTTGATGATGGTCCAGGCACAACTTATATAAATACCATTGGGCTGGGAAGGGAGTAGGGCAGCACATGTAAATTGTAAGTTTCAAAAGAACAGCTTGGCCTTATTATGTATCAAAGCTTTAGAATGTTTTCATATCCTCTTACCCACATCTAGAAATGCAATCTAAGAAAATAACATGTGTGCAAAAGATAGTTTTAGGAGTATTTTTGGCAGTTTTGTTTATAAGAAAAATTGAGAACAATTTATATGTCTAGAGACCCACTCTTTCCATCTCACCACCCGTCAACCGTAGGGTGCTGCTTTCACTGCCATGGTCAAGGTGGAGGCATCTGCATTCCAGGCAGCAGAATGGAGAAAGGGACGACAAGTGACAAAGGGCATGCCCCAGCCTGAAGCTGCCGTGTAATACTGACCAAGAACTGAGTCGCGTGGCTGCACCTAGTTGCCGGAAAGACTGGGCAATGCGGTCGTCATTCTGAATGGTCATGCGCCAAGCTAAAAATGTTATTACTGTGGAAGAAAGGTAGAGTAAATATTGGGGTTGGCGATTGGTCTCTGCTACACTACCTCTCTCGATTTTCATCTTCCATTTCTTAGTTTTGGCCTTATTTTGAGGACACTGGCCCAGTCTTTCTCTGCTTCCACAAATTGTATGTCCAGTCTGTGTGTAGGTCATCTAGGTATGAGGCCTTCCTTGAGTACTTCCTCACCCAGAGCTGCGTATCTACCTTTAGTGTCAGTCACTAAATTCTCTGTCGGAATGTCATTCTTTGAGACTGATGCATTTTTCCTACCCAAATATGGGAAATTAGTTGCAGTGCCTAGCAGATGAGGTTATTGCTACTAAACATTACCAGCTGGCTTATAACATTTGGAAGCAGGAAAAGAATCAATTCTAAATCTTCTCTTCTCCCTTCCCACTCCCTCCCCACCCCACTCAAGTAACTAGGAAACACAGCTTCGTACAGCATTGTTTTAGGAGAACTCATGAACACAGAGGGAACAGTTTTTGTGCCATTTTCTGTCTTTAATGTACTAAAGGCCCTGCACAAGTTACAAAACTATCTAAATCCTACCCTTGACGATCTTTCTAAGAATGAAAGCATATTTGTGTCTTATATGTTGAGGAAATTTTTTCAGTATTTTATCTCAATAAAACTACTACACTGTGGGTGCCAGCGGCTTTATCTACATAGGTCATCTGGTGAAGCCATGATAGCTACCTAATTTTTCTTAAATATTTCAGAGCTGTCACTCGTTGACTGGTCTGTATCAGAGAGGGAGAGAAGGGAGACAGACAGACACTGCCATCTTTCCCAACTTTTGCAGCTTTTCTCCTCAAATGATTCAGTGCCGTAATGTTTATAGAGAAATTCTAGAATTCTAACAGTTATACCAAAAGTTGTACCAATTCTGGTATATGGCTGTGACGTTCAGTGGGAGGCATGAAAGACGTAACGATCTCCATTTTCAGGATGGGCACACAGATGATATGAATTAAGTACCTTTGCTCAAAATCACGTACCTAGTGACTGTTGAAGCTGGGATTCAAATTCAAGTCTATTTCCAGTGCCTGTTCCCCAACCATGGTGATACGCTAATAGAGTGTGCCATTCCATGCCGTATATGGGGAAAATTAGTGGGAGTATGAGGACTGTCTTCATATATGTGAAGAATGGTCATATGGATATAGGATTAGATTTGTTTTGTGTCGCTCTCTTCAGAGGGAGCCAGTGGTCAAAATAAAGGCAGATTTTAACTAAATATCAGAGGAGGTATATTACAGCCAAGTAGACCTAATTCAGAAATGAAATGAGGTGCTTTTTGAAATAATGATTTCCTATCACAAAAAATTTAGACTGAGGGTTTTGGAGGAGACAGTGAAGTAGTAGAAAGTACTGGACTTAACAGTCTGCAGGTATCAGTTCTAATCTCACTTCTGCCTCTGATGTGCTGGTCTGCCTTGAATTAGCTTTTTAAGTCTCTGGGCTTCATTTTCCTAGTGAACTAAGTGAAAGCGTTGCACTAAATCACCTCAAACTCGTTGCATTTAGGTGAGTGCCTGATGCGTTCTATATGCTCTGCAAATGTTTTGTCAAATGAATAATACAGCGTAGTCTTGTCTGTCCTAAGGCCGGTGCCACATCCAGCTCAAACTAATCTCCCCCTTCTTCATGCGGTGTAGCATTTTATCCTTACTTCACACTGAATTGGTTACTTTCTACATTGTTGTGACTTTATTTATGAGACTCTGAACTTCTTGGTGCCAAGATCTGTATCTTACTCACTCTTGTATCCTTGACTGTGTCTTACCTGGAGTAGACATTCAATACTAAATATTTGTTGAATAAATTAGATAAAATTACTTGATGCATGAAAAGTTTAAAAAAATAAACCTTTTGAAACCATGTTTTTTTTCCCCCTCGCTTTATCGAGAAAGGAGTTATTTTTGCTCTCACCTCAGTAGACAAATGCATGCAGACAGTCCATGCAAGTCTATATATTTGATGCTGTTTTTGTTGCTTGAAGTTAAATTAAAACTTCTTGAGACAGGGCACTGACACTGACAGTAGCCACCTCAGCTCAGCTTCACCTCCTGAAAAAAATCTGCTCAGCAGCCACCTGAAAGTCATTAGATTCTTTGGTTTGAGTTTTGCTGCCTTGTCATGGTTTCACACCAGGAATCTAAATATAGTCTGGCTTTCCTTCAAGTATTGTTTCCTGAGAAGACATTTGCCTAAAATTCATTCATTTTCTTTGACTCTTTCTTCCCCCTGCTTTTCCTCCCCTACCCCACCTTTTTTCCTACCACTTTCTCTTGACTCTCGTTTCACCCTCTAAAATTCAAACGGCATGCGGTGTCGTAGATACTGTGTACTGTAGTTTACGTGGTAAAGTGGAGAACAAAGTGGTAAAGTGGAGACCCTGGTAACTGAAGGTGAAAATAAAATGCCTCAAATTTGTGAGTAGCCTGATTCAGATGTCACTTACATGACATTTTGAATCCCCTTATTGCCATTACACAAGCCTTAGTACCTTTACACGAACTCACTCCTCTGTGTTCCTGTGTTTGATTTTAGTATAGCACTGATCACGTTATATTATTGTAACTTCGGGTTGTTTATGAATCTGTTTCCCCAGCCAGATAGGGGCTGTATTTTATTCTTCTTTTGTTGAATCATGTGTTGTCAAAGAAATATGTGTGTGGACTTGACCTATCTAGACAATATCGTATGTTTTCATATAGTTTTTTCTCATAAAAGGGTCTTGAAAAGTTTACTGTGTTTTCCATTATATAAAATATTTTTCTAGACTAAGCATTATTAATTACACTATTGAAAGTCTAGTTCTATTTTCGTTAAAACTTAGGAATTTTATATGGTAGAATAGTTCACTCATATTGAAAGTACACATATTGCTGTAAAAAGTCCATAAACTTGCATAATTATGTTTTAATTTAATGTGAGCTATTCACTCACTTCTTTACATAGCTAACTCCTATTTGCCCTTTAAATAGGTCATATTTAATTAAAAGTTGCACTTATATTAGGTGCAACTCATCTAGGAAAGTTTCCCTAACTCCCACCCCATCTGTATTTGGAACATCTACAGTTGGTTTGTTTTTAGTTGCTTTGGCAATTATTATACCCAGCCTAGCACTATACCTGAACTATAGTAGACATTCAGTAAAGGTTTGTGGAATGAATGCAAGAATTTAGCAGTTAAATATATAATTTACATATATCCTCATTAAATGCAAAGAAGTAGATTTGTATGTAAAGATATGGAAGAATGTCCATGATAATACACTCCCATAAAATAAAAACAAGTTGTCGGACAGAAAAAATGGTTTCATTTTTGTAAAAAAGATTTATGTGTCTATATGAGAGAATGTTGTGTGTGTGTGTGTATGAGAGAGAGAGTTGGGATGGGGAAAGTCTAGAAGTGCTACAACAAAACACAATAGTTTTTCTGGTGAGTCGCGTGGCTGGAAGGCAGGGGAAGAAAGTCAGGGATGGATTTTTAATATAATTTTATGTTGGTGGTGTTTGAATTTTTTTTCATTAAATGTATACTACTCTTGTATACTTCGGTACACTTAATTTTTAAGTGAACAATAATAATATAAGTGCTTCTGCTCAAAGTGTTAACAGTGATACTTTGGTATCACACGAACTATTTTTAGTGATAAAGTTTGGCATTCTCCCCTTCTGCCTCACCCCGCAACTTTTGTCGGAATGAAATTATTATTTTTTTTTTTAACCGTTTCTTGATTCTTTTGAAAAATTGGAATTTAGAATAAAGTGGAACTATATTAAATCTTTAAGTCATGGTGGCACATGTGTTTGAAACTACATCTCATTCAGTATGTTAATGTTCAAGGCCGCATCAGTGGAAGCAGTTTTTAAAATCTACTAAGAAACTTATTAATTTTTGCTGAACAGAGGTAACAGTCTTAGTTTTTTTTGAGACTGTCTTACCTCCTGTTTTAAAAACATCTCCCACCTCCCCCTCCTCAGGTTTTATTGGATGATTTAAATTCATGCCACCTACCAGCTGTTCTGAATGACTGTGGTAAACCATTTCTTCTGAGCCCAGGCCCAATGAAAGTACCAATTCAGATACCTAAGATAATTCACCACACCCTAAATTAAATTGGCTACCCCACCCCTTACTTTCTTATCTCTCTTTTTTTTTTTTTTCTCTTATAAACCAGAGAATGGCCTTACTAAAACAAGGTTTGTTGAGACTTCAGAGTCTTGGTTATTTTAAGGTCGTTCTTAACATTTTTTCACATGGTCCTGCTGCCAGATAGATTGTGCATCAATTTCCTGCAGCATTTGGCAGACCTGTATATTTACTGCCTTAAAACAATTTGAATTTATTGATTTTGAAATTTGATTGCTTTCTAAAGTTTTTTCCCCCATCTAAATTTACTCTGGAAAGAAATAGCCACAACAGAACACATTGGCCCATTTTTGTGCCAAGATTTTTAGGGAAATATTTTATATGATTAATACTGTGTGGTTAATCTGGTGTAGAAAATCAATTTTATCCATTTTAACTTATGAGAGCATGACCATCCTTTGTGAACTATTTAAAGAGCCTGTGACTTCACTAATCCAAATTTGTTTGTTGCTGCATTTATTTGTATGTATTATATTGATCATGTAAATTAACATTGGACCATATCTTTGTAAGAGTTGAGTCATGTTTTATCAGCAGATCCATATCTTTTCTTATCAGGTCAGCATTCTGTCTTGCCTTGGGCAAATTTGAAATTCGTGGACTCTGCACTTGACTCAATAAAATGTATAGTTCATGGTACCAGCCATTTTAATAGGTCTGAATTCAGTCAGAGAGTTCCTTCCTTATCTGTCTTTTCCTTTAAGCCAATTAGTCCTAAGAGATTGGTGTTCTCTCTCTGTCATTAACAGTAAAAAAGAGAAACAAATTACAAAATCTGTGAGATGATTTTATTTCCTCAAACTCAAAATGTTTTATAAAAACATTGGGCTGTTTGTTACCAGGTGAGTATATTATTCTGAAAGCTTTAATAAAAACACTTTAGGGAATTTAAAAAACAGTTTATTTGTAATGCCTATATAATACTCTTATCTTTAGGGTTATAAAAGCCAGTAACCAACCCAGCGCCGTCGAGTCGATTCCGACTCAATACAGCTTCCACCCAGGGAATAATTGACTCACCACGGAAGTCTGGCTCCTGTCTAATTAAATCTTCCAGAATTGCTGGGAGGTGGCTAGTAATTATTCTTCTCTCTGTTGGACATATGTGGAGAGTTAGGTACCAAGCAGTTAGAGGTCATGCATGGATCTCTAAAGGAGTGCGGTTTGATGATTGGCCATTGACTCACGGGTGGTGGCTCAGTGGTTAAGAGCTTGGGTGCTAACCAAAAGATTGGTGGTTGGACTCCACCAGCTGCTCCTTGGAAACACTATGGGGCAGTTCTGCTCTGTTCTATGGGGTCACTGTGCATCGGAATTGACTCAATGGCAACCATTTTTGACTTGCTGCTGAACAAATCTTGATAACTCTTGAGGGGCATCTCATAAGGGCTGCAGTGACATAAATGCCAGAAAACGAGACCTAACCCATTCTAGGCCCTCATTTACAAATTGTACTCTATATGTGTATTTCCTTTTGATCTTTATATAATTTCTTCACAAGATCTATAAAAACATTTAACTGTCCCTTGTCATTTTTATTTAAAATTTAATAAAGGACATTTTTAAAAAACAGCCATATATGAAAAATTGTTTTGAGAACACATAACTTTGACCTTTATTGCTCTTAGGATTAAAGTATTCTGGTTTATTTTTATTGAGGAAAAATGATGTTTTAAAAGTATATAACTGATCTGTAAGAAATGCTGTATTATTTTATCTGCAAGATTTGCATGTCAAACAAAAATCTACCTGCAGGGTGTTTTCCTTCTTAGCTAGAGATGACATTAGTATATGTTTACTTTCATTTTAAAGCGCCAAGATGGGGCAGGCAGTAAAAACTTAGAATTTGAACTCCCTCATGACCTTTGAAGTTAATCTTTGATGATAGCTCAAGGGAAATGTGAGAAATGTGTGGAACTAGCTTAAGTTAAATAAATGTTACATTTCAATGATTTTAATTTTTTTTTTTAGTTCTGGAAGGTTACTAGGTGACAAGTAGAGAAGAAACCGATTACAAAAACTTCCTTCCATTATTTTAACAATCCCAAATGTATTCTGGCCAACAGTTTTTCCAGAAAATGTTCCCTTCTATACTCAAGTTGAGAGAGGCTGGTAATTGAATCTCAGTAATTGATTGTTTTTTAATTGATAAATGTGCAACATTTAATCCTCACCTTTACTTATTTTCCTACCTGTGAAGGGGAATATTTAAAAGAAATTCTTTCTTTATTTTCCTCTCATAATAGATTATATTTGGCAACAACCAATTAGTCTCCCATTTTGTCTGCTTCCATTCTTACCTCCCTACATTCTGTCCTCTATACTGGAGTCAGATTGATTTGTTTAAAACATAGGTCAGTGTTTGTACCCACCCAGAGGTGCCTTGGAAGACAGGCCTGACAATCTTCTTCCAAAAGGTCACAGCCTTGAAAACCCTATGGAGCAGTTCTACTCTGCACACATGGGTGTGCCACAAGTCAGGATCAACTCCTCAGCAACTAACAACATGACCCTCATTGCTTTTTAACCAATTGAGCTGACCAGCCAGACAGTGTGGCCCCAGGTCAGGGGTTCTTAACCTTTGAATCTTAAGCCCATGGATCCGTTTGGAAGGCTGGTAAAACCTACAGACCCTTCTCAGAATAATGTTTTTGAAGTATAAATTAAAATATATAAAGCTACAAAGGAAAAAAAAATGCAGGTCAGAATCTGTTACTCCCCTGTTCAAAATACACCATCATCTTTCCATCACAAAATAAATTCTGAGATCCTTACCCTGGTCTATTGATACCATTCATGTTTGGCCCCCACCTATCTCTCTGACATCATTTCCTACTATTCTTTTTGCTCACTTTGCTTCAGCTACACTAGTCTTCCCCTTTATCCTCAGGTACAGCAAGTTTACTCCCTCCCTGAGGCCTGTGCTTTGGCTGGCCCTCTGCCAGGAGTGTTCTCCCAGATGTCCCTACATCTCATTTAGGTCACTCTCCAGACACTATTCTCCAACTCTGCTTTCTTTGCCTTCTTATCACGTATTACTACCCAACAACATATCATGCATTTCTCCTTTACTAGAATGAGGGCTAGGACTTTGCCTGGTTTGTTCACTGCTGCATCTGGAACAAAGTAGGTTTTCAGGGAATATTTGATGAATAAATGAACGATCGAATGAAGTTTTGAATGAATAAATGTAGAAATGCATAAAGAAAGAGAGGAAAGAAGGAAGGAAAAGAAAGCTACCACCCTTGGGTAAGACTCCTAGACTTCATAATCTCAAGAGAGAATTTTTTTTAACATAATAAATTCTGACAGTGTTTATGTAGTGGTTGAGGTGTATCAGACTCATGCGAGGCTCTTTTTCAAAATGTGTAATTGGTACCCTGACACACACACACACACATACACACACACAGAGGACGAGAATATATCAAAATTTGGAGGAAATACAGAGTAGGTTATTTTGAATAAAGCTCTTTCAGTAAAGTTTTCCCGAACTTCTTTCACTATGAAATTTTTTTATACATTCAAAAAGCTAGGGAAAAAAATACAATGAACACTCATACATTCACCACCCAGATCCCACAAGTGTTAACATTTGCCTTATTTCTTTTATTTATATATAATTGTATGTATGTGTATCTTTCTCCCAGCCAATTTTGATGCAAGAGCGTAGTCTGAATCTTTCCCCCAGTAAAGAACCTTTGATTTAGGTTATTTCTTATTTTGGGGGGGTTTTATTGTAGAGGAAGTGGTGGGGAGGGGACAGTAGTAGGAAGCATACCAAGGTTAGATTGCTCTCTTGTAGGCCTCTGCAGTGATTGTAATGTATCCTGGTCAAAGTGTTTACAACACAGTTTGAAATGGTGTAGTCAAAGAGGCTTTTTTGTTTGTTCTTGACAAGGGTTTTTGTTTTTATTTTGAAGTTGTATTATGCAGTTAGGCAGGTAATGGGCTGTTTTTTTCTCTTTTTTTTTTTTTTCCTGGTATTAATAAGGTCACTCCAGCTTTCTTGTGCTTACCATTTACATGGTGTATCTTTTTCCCTCCTTTTACTTTTAACCTATCTGTGACTTTAAAGTGAATACGCTTTTTTCCCCCGGCTCTTTTAAAATGTTATTCCACTTGTTTTCTGGTCTGCATATTTTCTAAAAAGAAGTCTGTGATGATTCAGTTGTTCCCTGTGTGTAATGTGTCACTTTCCTCTGTCTGCTTTCAAGACATTATCGTTGGTTTTCAGCAAGCATAGGCATAGATTTTTGTGGTTGATGCTTTTAGTCCTCTTTGGGGTTCATGAGCTTCTTAAATCAGTAAATTTATGTCTTTTACCAAAGTTGGGGAGTTTTTGGCTATTATTTCTTAAGATATTTTTTCTGCATTCCCCACCTTTATAACTCCAAATATACCTATGTTAGACCTTTTAATACTGTCTCACAATGTAACCGAATGCCACCCGGGCTCTTGTCAAGTCTTACTAAAGCCAAGTGAAATAAGACGGACACTAATTGTAAGGGAAACAGAAAGTAGCAAGTTTATTGTCTGCGCGTACAAGGAGTGCGTGGGGTTTAGTAACCATGAGGCCATGTGCTCCCCGTCTGAGGGGGCTGGGGAGCTTTTTGTTTCCAGTGGCATCGCGGTCTGGGTTTGGTACCTGGAACTTTCCGCCCTTAGCCTTCCCATGCCCATATTTGGGGGTCCGGGTATTGAATCATCTTCCTTCGGATGTACGTATAGTGGCACCCCTCCCTTCTAAAATGGAATTGGGTGAAATCATGGGCTGGGAAATATCCTCTCTTCCGGTGATAATTGGGTCTGGGGGGTCGGTTGAAGGATGTGATTTTCTTCAATCTGAGCACACTTCAAGGTGTAACTCAGGTTACTTCGGTGGATGGAGCCACTACCTGCTGCGACTTCCTCAAAAATGTTGCTGAAAACCAGCTGTGGTTAGCAAGACAAAGGGGGAAAGGGGTATTGACTGGGGTTTTCAACAGGTCCCTGAAACTCTGTTCTGTTCTTTTTTTCTCCCCTCACTCTTTTCTTCAGAGTGGATAATTTCCATTGACCTGTCTCTGAGTTCGCTGAGTTTCTTGGTCATTGCCATTTTATTAAATAAGGCTATCCAGTGAACTCTTATTTCAGATATTGAATTTTTTTCTAAAATTTCCGTTTAGTCTTTTATTATATTTTCTATTTAGCATTTGAGATTCTCACCTTTTCATTTATTATGAGCATATTTTCCCTAACCTCATTGAATTTAGTTATAGCTGCTTTAAAGCCTTGTTAATTCCAATAGCTGGTCATAGCAAGATTGGACTCTGTTGATTATCTTTTCCCTTGAGGGTGGATGCCATTTTCCTGATGCTTCAAATGTCGAGTAATTTTGGATTACATTACTTTTTTTTTTTTACATTGTAAAGGTTTTCTTGTGAAGACTCTGGATTCTATTATATTCCTTCAGAAAAATGTTGATATTTTGTTTCAGGCAGTTACCTGGGTTAGATTCAAATTGGAAACTATCTAACTGGCAGTGGACAGCACCTCAGATCTCAATTTAGTTCTTTTTACTTTAACCACAGCCTCTTTTGAGTCTGCTCCATCTGGGCATGTTTCAGGCTCAGCCAGGGATTTGGGCAGAGCTTGTACATAGAACCTGGAGCTCCCCTTTTTTTGGCTCCCTCTCACTTTCTGATGCCCATGGCTGCCCCAGGAGGTCATCAGGATCCTCAGTACAGAAAGAAAGCAGGTTTTCTATTGAAGCATCAGGCATCTGGTACCACACCATGACTGCAGCCTGCCCTCAGGTCAGCACTACAGTAATGAGCAACTCACCCCATGCAGGCCCCTATTTCCAAGTTTCAACTCTCTCCTCCAAAATCTGCCTACCTTTGTTCACTCTCCAGAGCCTTCAGTGGTTGGCTTTTGTATTTTGTCCATAGTTTAAAGACTGTTGTCTGTGAAAGGGCTAGTCGTTTAGGAGCTTACTCTGACATACCAGAAGCCAAACTCCTGATACACTTCTTTATCCTTTAACTGCTTCTCAAGTGTCCTACTAAACTACATGCCAGCTCTACCACACAGGAAGAAATTCCCTCATGTCTTCATCCAGGTGGAGTCAATCAGAGCTGCCAAGGGTAAAACAATGATAAAGATTAAGTTTGTCATCCTCACAACTAGTCACCTTTTTCTTGCATCCTCCCCATTGCTACCCCTGACACTCTTCTGTCACAAGAGATGAAAGGGTTTAGATGCATTTAGCAGCAAGTACCACTGCCACCTCATCAAGAACAGAGGGAGAGAGGAAAATCCCAGAGCAAGATGATGACAGAAGCTGGGAAATGGAGTATATAAGAACAGATGGAGGGAAGCTGTGTGGGTGGGGGCAGACGCAGATGTGGATGTACATATATAAGCTGAAAGGGAACGAGAAAAAGGTGAGTCAGAAGGGCAGGGAGCCAGCTGTGCCCACCTTTGTGCTGGGCCCTTGAGCATCAGTGGTCTCATATAATCTTCACAACCTATGAAATCAGCTGTAATACTTCTGTTTTATTTGAGAGGCTCAGAGACTGAAATAAAGAACTCAGATGACTTCCTCTAAGTCACACAATTTAATAAATGACCAGGCAGAAAAGAAAATGTCCTTTTGCTTTTCTAAGGTTACTTTTGTATATGTGAAGTCTCTTATCTTTTGGAAACACTGGGGAACAGCAAGGGTCTTTCTAGATTCTGCCAGTCTCCTCAGTGAGAACCCTAGGCGTCTGTGCTGAAAAAGTTAGCTAAGAAGCTACACTATGATGCTCATAGATCTCAGTTCTTTGCTTTCTATTCAGAAGGCATGCTTAATCTACCTTAAGTTAGCTTAAAAAAAAAAAAAATTAGCTTAGCTATAGTAAATCCTTCTCCACCTCCCAGCTCCCCTACCCTTCATTCCCCTAATCTCAACCTCAGTCTTCCTGATGGGCTTTATAAGCCAGAGCCTTAAGGAAGAAAAGTTTGAGTACTCTGCAGAAGACACGTGAGAAGCACCTTGTCAGTGAGGGGCAGATCATTTGGGGTTGGAATTATTCTTTCTGAGTTCTCTCACTTCCTCTGACCTCTAGTGCCCTTGTCTTTATGGTCATTCTAAAACTTCCACCCTGGACCGTTAAGACTTTGAGTAATATTCAGAGAGAGAAGCACGTGACCCAGAGCCACTGGCTTCTTCCACATATAGCCCAAGGATCTGAATCAGGTCCTTCTCTTTCATTTTATTCCAACACCTCTTTATGCCCAAGACCCTCACAGTAAACCAATGTTTCTCAACTGGGGGTGATTTTGCCCTCTAGGGGTCATGTCTGTAGACACTTTTGATTGTCACAACAGGGGGAGTGCCACTAGCACCTAGTGAGTAGAAGCCAGGGGTGCTGCTAAACATCCTGCAGGGCACAGGACAGCCCTCCACAACAAAGAATTATCCAGCTCAAAATGTCAATAGTGCCAAGGTTGAGGAGCCCTGGACTAGACCCCTAGAGCCTTTGTGTCCTTTTCTTCGCTGTACCGCCATCCTTCACTAGGATCACCACCCACCCGCCAACCCCTGGCATAATGATTGTGCTAGGCCAGCCACTGCAACTTTATATCCCAGAATTTCAGCTTTCCCAAGCCTGTCCAGCAGTCAGAGTTCTAAAGGTGACCTTTTCTAATAGAGAGCAGGGATGGGAAGCAGCTGCATGAACTCCTCATGGCGTCCTTGGGAGGGTCCATGAGTGGGATTTGTGCAGAGGAGGAGTACAGGAAGCCTAGTGCTCGGGCACGGAGGGGCATTGAGTACACATTCAGGGGAGCTGGAATGAAGACGCTTATCTATTTAGAGGGTGTGTGTGTGTGCATGTGTGTGTAAAAAGCATTAAATCATGCATGGTAGTATAGGGAAAACTATCAAAAGTGATTCAATTTATACATGTTAGCAAACTTGGGGAACTCTTGGTTTGACTGTAAAAATAATTTTGGTTTTGGCTATTTCAAAATGAAATCAATTATAAATAATTCTCACTTGCTCATTACTTATTATTCATGTCATTAAAAGATGCCATGTTGATTTTGTGTTAAGTTTTATTTTATTGCAATGCTTAAAGCTGTTCATGCCTTTGTCTTTTTTATTTGCCAGTAACATGATTGTCAGTTCTTTAAAAAAAAAAAAAATTAGAAGCAACATTGTTCCCACCTGGATTCAATTTTTCCCCCTTTTCTGTTGGAATGAAATCCTAGTTACAAAGGGGCCACACAGCCAGAACACTTATCCGTAGCCATTTAAGGCTGCTGGTAAATACAAAGTGTAGCTCTATTTCAGTGACTTCATGTCAGTGCCCTTTGCAATTCTGATTAGTCCCTCTAATTACCCTGGACCTTTCATCACCTAACCAGCATAAGCCCCAGTCTGCCCCGCATTAGAGTTTGTGGGGCAGTAAAGCTCTCTGCATTGGGCTAAGGTGCTCCCTGTGCTCACCTCTGCAGGAAAACCACCGTGTGTACTTACCTCCCCTCCCTACCTCTGGTTTTAACAAATAATCTGGAAAAACAGAAAGCACTATTATGTGAATACACAGGGAACATTCACCTTTTCTCCCCCAGTGGCTTGAATAAAATTTTTTAATTTACGTATAAGTCCATGTTGGATTAGAAGTCAAATCTTACTGTTTTCTCTGCCCAATATATTTACCTTTGCCTTGAAATGTAGCTACTGCATAGATAGTCCAAACTCAGGCTTTTAAAGTGAGCTAGGACAGCATGCCACTGTGTTTACCATATTTAATCATGACAGATTGTCATGACTGAGTACTAGTTCAATCAGAGCCATTTATATGGTGCCCCTAGGGGGTGAGTTGAGAAGGTCATAGGTACCAAGAGCAAGAAATTCTAGGGGAGGAACTGGCATTTTTATGTTTCTTTGTTTCAAATTTGGCAAAAAGAAACATTGTCATCATTAAATCCCCTGTTTACAAAATTGTCAAAGTTTTAGTCCACCAGGCACAGTGACTGTTTTATCTCAGTTCTTTAAACTTGATGCTGAGATTTATCACAGTGTTGATGTCAGCTGATGCTTTCAGAAACTCCCTTAAGAGATTCGTCTACTTATATTCTTAAATATTCAATTGCATAGTGTTTCAGGCTATTTCAGATCAGACCTCATTTTGGTAGTATCAGATGGAGTCTGTTCTTTAACAAATTGTATTTAATCTTATTGTGGATTAATGTCTCTGGCAATATGATTTTTTGATTCCTAAAAAATAGCACCTTTAGAACAATCTAGTAAAAGACCTACATCAGTCAGCTCCAAAATTGTTTTCTTTGTGCTTCAGAAATTAAAAGGCTTTTGGAGTTAGCTAAGATAGGCCATCTCTGCCATTATTGTCTTTCCTCCTGCTAGTTTTCTATATAGATGGGTGTTCTACATTCTGCCTTCTTTTGTGGCCCCTGTTCTTGGTGCTTCTGACTACTGTAGTACACGCGCCTAAGCACAGGCTTTTCTGGCACATGAGCCTGATAGTCCACATACTTTCTGGCCTCCACCTGGTATTAAGATGTCAACCCTGTGAACTGCAGTTCCTAACAAGATTTGAGAATGGGGCTAACTGATAAACTGATTAAGGCGTTGCGACTTGTTGGATATGAATATGCAGATAAACCCTTATTTTAGGAAACTGCATCACAGTAATACCTTTAATGATTAATATTGGATTGTTTTTCTGAATCTCTTGAAATATACCATACCAAAAAAACCAAACTCATTGCCATTGAGTCGATTCTGACTCAGTGATGATGTTGTTATTAAATTGATAAACAGAAACTTGCATGGTGGTTTTTGCAATGTAAGATGACTCTTATTAACATATTATTGATGAGTGACAAACTAGAAATTAGTGTATATCTACTCTTCTGCCTTTTATAGCCAGCTCTTAAAAAAAAAAAAAAATCAAATGCTGACTTCTAAGAACTCAGGCTTTAAAATGTTTGGCTGAGACAAAATTTCACTTAAAAATTAAACAAAATAAAGATGAACTGTAGACCCAGAAAGCATTTTTTTTGAGATTCACAAGGCTAGGACAGCTTTTAGACTAGGGGGATGTCTTAGGTTCCTAGGGCTGCCATAACAAAACTCCACAGTGGGTGGCTTTAAGAACAGGAATTTGTTTTCTCTCAGTTCTAGAGGCTGAAAGTCCAAATTCAGGGTGTGGCAGGGCTACACTCTCTCTGATAGCTCTAAGGGAAGATCTTTTTTGTCTCTTTCAGCTTCTGTGGCCCCAAGTGTTTCTTGGTGTTCCTTGGCTTGTGGACAGATCCTTACATGCTGTTTTCCCCCTGTGTGTGATCTTGTGTCTCGGTTCTCTTTTATAAAACACCAGTCACATAGGATTAGGGCCCACTCAGAGCCGTTTATGAATCTTAGAGACGTAAAAAACCACTGCCGTTGAGTCGATTCCGACTCACAGTGACCCTATAGGACAGAGTAGAACTGCCCCATAGAGTTTCCAAGGAGTGCCTGGTGGATTTGAAATGCCAGTCTCTTAGTTAGCAGCTATAGCACTTAACCACTATGCCACCAAGGTTTCCCTTAGTGACATAACATGACCTAAACGTGCATTTTTAAGCACTAATTCTGGCTGCTATGTGGAGAATGGATTGGAAAGGAGCAAGACTGGAAGTAGGAAACCAGTTAGGAGACTATTGTTATAGCCTACTCAAGATAAGAAGGCCTTGACAGTAGAGATGAGAAAGCGATAGATTTGAGATATACTAGGAAAGAAGCCCTGGTGATGCAGCAGTTAAGCACTCAGCTGCTAGCTGAAAAGTTGGCAGTTTGAACCCATGCAATGGCTCTGCTGGAGAAAGACCTGGCAACCTGCTTCTGTAAATCTGCTTCTGTAATCTGTAAAGATTACAGCATAGAAAACCCTATGGGGCAGTTCTGTTGTGTCTCATTGAGTCACTAAGAGTTGTAATCAACTGGATGACACCCAACAACAGTATCAACAGGGCATGGTAACGCTTGAATAGATTCTTAACACTAGCAACTAGGTGGATGGAGAAGGAGCCATTTACTGAAATAGAAAAGGTAAAAAGATTTAGAAAGTATCCATGGGAATGGGGCATATGGAATAAGTATGACAATGCCTCAAAACATCTAAGTAGAATTGTTAAATTCTGGAACTCAGAAGACAGATCTGACACACAGACGCAAAAATACCAGAGATGATACTCAAAGCCAAGGATGTGGATGAGACGCCTAGGAATGGAGCATATAATGAAAAAACCAAGAGAGCCCTAAGGAGTTCCAACATTTAGGAATTGAGAAGCAGCAGCCAATAAAAGAGACTGAAGAGGGGCCATAAAGTTAGGAGAAAAGAGATCATGGTGCCATAGGAGCCAAAAGAACGTTTCAAAAAAAGAAAGAGTCAAATAATGTAGAAACAAAAAAAATTCACTTGTTTTTGATGGCCTAACGAGACCAGTTTGATGAGTATGAAGGGGGCAGAAGCCAATATGGAATGAGATGATGAAGTATGATTACCAGTAGGGGAAGTGCAGACTGCTTTCTCCCCACTTCTGAGAACTTGTACTTTCAAGAGAAGAGAGAGAGGATTGTGACAGCTGGAGGAGTGGGTGGGAGTCGAGGCAGGGTTATATGTCTTGATTTGCTCATTGAAGATAGGAGGTATTAGAAAGTGTTTCAGTGTTGATGCTAAAGACTTAGTAGAGAGAATTCGAAGATCTACCAGAGAATGAAGATAACCATGTAGTTAAAGTTTCTAAAAAGACCTCTTCCAGGGATTCTACCCATTGATCAGAGGGAGGCATGCGTGAGTCCTCCATTATAACAAGGCAGGTGGAGGATGGGCCCAGCAAGAATGTTTGTAAACTGCACTGCTTTTTTTTTTTCAGAAAGAATTTGGGACTTTGTGTTGTGATTAAAATCAAACAGTGTTTTCTTTTAAACAAAAGTATTAGCTTACTTTCATAGTACCTTTGAAATGTTCTTGATTGTTATGTAAAGGTGATTATACTTCCCAGATATCTCTAGGGGTTATAAAAGAGCAACATATTTTTTAAAGGAAGCTTATAAAATTAAAGAATTATAAAAATGCTTAGTACTTGGTGTCATCATTAATCTTAACCTCCTAATTTTTGGGCCGTTTTGCTCCCAACTCAGTGTGGCTTTTATGATTCATACCTGTTCTCGTTCTTTTTTCTAAGGCTTTTTATTTTCCGATTTTTATTGCCTTTGTATGTGGGTTTTTGGTTGTTCAGAAATAGTAATTACTAATGAATTATTTACTGTAAATAAAAAAGAAACAAAGTAAGACCAAATTTTCTGGCATAATTAAGTTTTCTCTTGGTTTATCCTGAAAATTCTAATTTTTATATTCTCTGTAACAGAGGATAAGTACTCTATTGTTGTTGTTATTGTTGGGTGCCATGGAGTCAGTTCTGACTCATGGTGATCCCATGTGACAAGAGTAGGACTGCCCCATAGGGTTTTCTTGACTGTAATCTTTACAGACCCAGATCACCAGGTCTTTCTCCCACAGAGCTGCTGGGTAGGTTTGAATGGCTAACATTCTGGTTAGCAGCTTAACATTTAACTGTTGACCAACCAAGGACTATAGACCTAGGCTAATTTATTGTACTTTCAATTATTTGGGATATCTTAAATTTTGATGGGATTATGTTACTTAAGGAAGTTAATTATTCTTAGCCTCAGTAATCTTATCTTTAAATTAAGAATAATGCCTGTTTATAGAATTATCTGCACAATTCCAGAGTTGTTATGAGGTACATCTGATATAATTATGTAGACATGCCTTGTAAATCGTAACGTACTGAAAATGTCTTATGGTTTAAAAGATATAATTAGATGTCAGGCTCTTGTTGCCAGTGATAAGCTCCTCTCCCTGCTGTAAGATGTATGTGAATGAACATTCTAGTAAATGAAGACTCAGTGGCATGTTTTTAGTGTATTTTTAAAGCATCATTGATCTGCAAGCCTCTGTGCTAATCTAAATTGAATTTTAAAATGTTAAGAAACTCTCCTTTCATAAAATGAAGAATGTACTGTGGCTGATAAAATATGTGTCTGTGTTTTTATAGTGTAATATTTCTAAGTGCCAGCTCCAAAATTAGGTTGCTTTGGATTCAAATCCTGGCTACACCTTTTATTAGCTAACTATCTTGGTGCCTCTGAAAGTTTAAGCTTTGGAAAATGGTGATATTAATAGCATTATTTCATTGGAATGTTGTCTATTAAATGAGATAACACTTAGCACAGTGTCTGCCAGCAGTAAACACTCAATACATGTTAACTATTATGTGCATATTTATAGAAATATGAATCTATGTATAAAAGAATGTTTTCTGTAAAGTAAGTGCCTGCAAAGAATTAAATTTTAAATAGCTAAGTACTGACCAGATCCTTTCATTTAAGTAGCTTCACCCGTGGCATTTTAAATCATTACAATAGCTTACTTTCTTGGGTGCCAGATTGAAGCCTAATAAGCACTTTCCCATTCACCCATGGCCCAGCAGTGCTATTGGCAATTCCTTCTTTGAACTTGAAATATATATTAAAAAAAAAAAAAAAACTCATTGCCGTCCAGGCAGTTCTGACTCATAGTGACCCTATAGGACAGAGTGGAAATGCTTCATAGGGTTTCCAAGGAGCAGCTGATGGATTGGAACTGCCGACCTTTTGGTTAGCAGCCGAGCTCTTAACCACTGTGCCACCAGGGCTGCTTTTGAAATAAAACTGTGCTTAAAAAAAAAAAAAAATAGGAAAGCAGTTCTCTGCTCTTAAGAGGAGGAAATCTGGAATGTCAAATCTGGCCACCAGAGGGTGCCGGATAGCCAGCGACCTAGCCCTCCCAAGCTCTTGCCCTTGTGTGGGGCGGGGGCGCAGGAGGGCTCAGGAGCTGCCACTAATCATATCCCTGGATATCAGTGGCCTCATGTTTTCTTATTTCTAAATACCATTGATCTGATAATGGCCTGCCTTCCAGACTTCTTAGGGACCAGCAATTGAACTGGAAGTCTCTTCCCATCCTTTATAAACCTTTAGACTCTGAGCCAGTCAAGCTGTTGAACTTCGTCCCTATCCTTTTCAGAAAAAGCCTGCCTATTCAGAAGCCACTTTGGTTACAATTTAGTTGATTTAGAATGATTTAATTTTTATTCCATTTTGCCGGTTCCGCTTTTTTCTGCTGTCCCTCAGGAACTCTGTAAGCTAATTTCTTAATGAGATTTAAAAGATTTTTTTAAGTAGCTACCAATTATTCAGTACCTGGTCACCTTGCAAAGTTAAAAACCCACTACCTCAAAAGAATCACCAAATAATGTCTCCTTTCTTTATACTCAGAACAGAGATTTGTCAGGGGCTGGGGAAACTTCCACTGCTGCCAACTAGCAGAACTTACTAGTAGGAAATATACCCTCTTCAGTATTAGTTGGTATAATTCATGATGACACGCATTAAAGGCCAATGAAAAACAAATTTCTGGTGACTGAAAAGTTAGCTAACATAATCTGCAACTGCTTCGGTATTTAAGAAGACTGTCCCTTCTTTTGAGAGCATGGTCTAGCACTGCTCACTGTTCTGACTGTGAAAGTAGGATGCTCTACTTAAAAGGTCTTATAGTTAGTATAAGGAGTTCTGGTGGCGCAGTGGTTAAGCGCTCAGCTGCTATCCAAAAAAGTCGGCAGTTCAAATCCACCAGTGGCTCAGTGGGAGACAAGACCTGGTGATCTGCCCCCATAAAGATTACAGCCTAGGAAGCCCTACGGGGTCGCTATGAGTTGGAGTCTACTCAGTGACACACAACAGGAGTATAGTGAATATGGGTCAGAGAGGTACAATGAACACACACCTCTGAGAAGAAAACAGCCATCAGGACCATGCCTGTTCTCACAGCTGGGATGATAAGAAGCAGTGTGTGAGTTGTGGCAGCAGGGATGGGGGTGGGCCATGACGAGTTACAAGATCATGCACTCTGCTTAAAAGAACCTGTAGCAGGAAGAGGTTCATTCCAATGGCTGTTCCTAAATGAAATTAGGCTAGAAAAACTGTAGTAAATCACGGGCAACCACAAATGGACAGTGTCCTGTGGACCAGCTCACGGTATTTCAGCCTGAAAGTAATTCTTTTGCATGTAGTATTCGTCAACATGTCCAGTATTGCATCTCTACTCTGAATCTAATAAAGCAAAGGAAATTTCACTCACGATAATCTTATTTAAGAATGATTTGGAGAATTCTTGTATCTGTTGGTACCAGATATAGGTCCTAGGCACGAGATCTGTTGGGCCATGTATTCTGGATTGGGAATTACATGATATTATATGCTATTATAAAATAACTTCAGAATAATTTTCCAGTGGATAAGCTACTCTTTGATTAACAATATATGGTATATATCAGTCACTTGCAAACATCTTATGGAAGGTTCCTCAAGAGCACACTGAATTTAACAGCCGCAAAGTTCTTTGTTACTTTTTCCACAGGAGGTAATAACCAATAGTATGTCTTTCATTTGTCAGTAATGAAAGATGCATTTTTCCTTTTATCCTTATTTAAATGAACTTTTTTTTTAGACTGAGCTGAAATTTCATCCCGAAAAATAAAATGTAAAGATTTACTAACAAAACTACTTCATATTAATGTGTATTATTCAAACCAGAGCTCAAATTCCAATCCCCAAGTTTCCACTAGTGACTTTGGTCTCCTGGCTTCCCAGTAGATGCAAAGTGAGATCAGCCACTCTTTGTGAAGTACCCCAACCTCAGTTCTCGCCTCTGCTTCTATCTCCACATTAGGAGGGAGGCCAGTCAGAAAGCAGGTGTTGGGTTCAAGGGAGGATCAAGCAGAAGGTGGTGGCTTGGTCCAGCCCCAGTGCTGAAAGGGTTCTGGGAACGTTCGGGAACACATTCACATTACAAGGCAGTGCTAGAGATAAAATTTTTATGCCATGGACTCTATTAAATTAGTTGGTACCCAAAACAATTTTTAAAAACCTAATTTGGTGCCATTCTCAGACCAAAAAAAGGGGGGAGAGGGGGCTTTAGGGAACGTTCATTAACCATAGTATCTAAGTGTAAAAATTGTAGTTTGCAATGAATTTTTTACTCTAAGCTTTTATTCTGTTTGTAAATGGCATTGGCATCTTATTTTTGAACTTTATTTTCAGTGATTTATACCTATTAGTTGTCCTGTCTAAGGCGATAACATAACCAGTAACCACTATTGTCCTCTCCCCAAAGCAGAAAGTTGAAAGAAACATTTACATTTGAAAGTTGAAGCTTCCTCATCAGGTACATTTAAGTTAATAATTAACCAGTTTTATGTTCTCTTAGTCTTATTTTCTACCTTCCTTTACCTTAGATTGTAGCATTTATAAACATACTTTAAAACAAATAATGAAGGGACAACAGCAGAAGCTGTCAGCTTCAGTTTTATTCAGTTGGTGGTTTTATTATTAAAAATTATTATTAAAGTAGGCATGAATTTTATTTTTTGAACATTTTCATAGGAACCCTTCTATCAATTTCTTTTTCTCCTATCCTTTATAATTCTATAGTGTCTATGTGGGGTTTAACTGAATTTGTGTAATCGTTTATTAATAGGTACAAAACTAAAAATACTATTTTAGACACAAACTATACAAAACTAAAAATACTATTTTAGACACAAACTATACCATTCTAAAATTAATGAAAATGTTCAAATGTTTCCTTTTGGTTAATTTTTGTATGTCTTTCATTTGTCAGTAAAGGCAAATAAGGATAAGGAATTTTGATCAAAACTTATTGTCTCAGATGAAACCAAATGGTAAACATTTACCCTAGACCAAAGGTGAGAGGCTAGGGGGACAGGAAGCTAGATTAATGGACTTGGAACAACCAAAATGGAAATAACAAGAATGCTGATACATTGTGAAGAATGTAACTAATGTTGCTGAACAGTATGTATAGAAATTGTTACATGAGAACCTCATTTCCTGTGTAAACTTTCACCAAAAACACAAGAAAATATTTTTTTGATTTTTCATTCTTTAGGCTTTTTAAAAACATTTTTGTCATACTTTGAGCTCATATTGTTTTACATATAGCTATTAGACCATGATTCTATGGTGATTTAAAAGAACTACAGATTTAGATGCCTCAAAACTAAAGCATCAGGAAATTTTGTTTATTCCCAGGTATTAGTACTCTGTGTGTGTGTGTGTGTGTGTGTGTGTGTGTGTGTGTGTGTGTGTATATATAACAATCTGAGTTTCATGATTTATGGTTTTCAGCTGACCTCTAGTTATTTTACTCTAGATTTGGCAAAGTAAATTTGAACACCTTACGATATGGAAACTCATAATTTAAATTGTCGGAATATGTATTGTGATGTTGCTGCAGTAGCAACTGTGTAACTGGTTGACTCAGTGGCGTTAGTCATATCCTCCCAGAGCACTTGATTGCATGCTGCTTGCCCAGGAGTAAACTGTGGTGCTCATGATCATTTAGAAGGACAGTTTGACAGGAGCCGTTTTTCTAAGAGAAGGATGAGAAGAGATAAAACTAAATATGTTATTAGACATGCAAAATAAACATGTAATGGAGCATGGCACTATCTGTTAGTGAAGTAAATGAAATAGGCTGGGAAATACCCTGATTTTCCCAAATACTCTTTCGGCTTTACTTCAGTTCCAAATGCACCTATTTGAACACTCAAACACACACACACGCTTACTTTTTTTTTTTTAGCGTTAGTAGACATGTAGGACGTTGAGACTTTTCCTGTTGCTGCAGAATTGGCATTTGAGTGTATAGCTGAAAACATCAGACCCTAAATTACCTCCTATTCTAAAGAAAGCCACCAACAATTGAGGACCGACACCTCTCTCCGGGGATTACCAATAGCCCCCACTGTATTTCTTTCATTTGTCTTGCTGTTGTTAGGTGCCATTGAGTGGGTTCCGACTCAGAGTGACCCTGTGTACAACAGAGCGAAACACTTGTCCGGTCCTGCACCATCCTCGCAATCATTGTTATGCTTGAGCCCACTGTTGCAACCACTGTGTCAATCCCTCTTGGCGAGGGTCTTCCTCTTTTTCGCTGACCCACTACTTTACCAAGCATGATATCCTTCTCCAGGGACTGGTCCCTCCTGATAACATGTCCAAAGTATGCAAGATGAAGTCTCGCCATCCTTGCTTCTAAGGAGCATTCTGGCTGTACTTCTTCCAAGACAGATGTGTTCATTCTTTTGGCAAACCACGGTATGTTCAATATTTTTCGCAAACACCATAATTCAAAGGCATCGATTCTTCTTCCATCTTCCTCATCTATTGTTCAGCTTTCCCATGAATGTGAGGTGATTAAAAACACCATAGCTTGGGTCAGGCACATCTTAAGTCTGTAAGGTGACATCAGGCACATCTTAAGTGTGCAAGGTGACATCTTTGCTTTTTAACACTTTAAAGAGACATTTTGCAGCAGATTGCCTAATGCAGTGCGTCCTTTAATTTCTTGACTGCTGCTTCCATGGGTGTTGTTTGTGGATCCAAGTAAATGAAATCCCTGACAACTTTATTATTTTCTGTTTGTCATGATATGGCTTATTGGTCCAGTCGTGAGAATTTTTGTTTTCGTTATGTTAAGGTGTAATCCATACCTAAGGCGGTGTGGTCTTTGATCTTCACCAGTAAGTGCTTCAAGTCCTCTTCACTTTCAGAAAGTTTCACTTTTCAGCATTTCATTTCTCTAGTAAATATTAAGTATCAACTGTGTGCCAGTCAAAGAGCCCTGATGGTGCAGTGGTTAAGCGCTCAACTGCTAAACAGAAGGTCGGAGGTTCGAACCCACCAGCCGTTCCACGAGAGAAAGATGTGGCAGTCTGCTTCTGTAAAGATCACAGCCTTGGAAACCATATGGGGCAGTTCTACTCTGTCCTATAAGGTTGCTGAGAGAGGAAATCTACTTGAAGGCAATTTTTTTTTTTTTTTTTTTAGTGTGCCAGTCATTGTTCTAAAAACAGTCATTGTTCTAGGTACTGGAAATTCAGCATTTATAAAACAAAGTCCCTGTCCTTACGGAATTTGAAATCTAATAGAAGGGGAAGAAAGTAGCTCTCCCCTCATCCAGATTAAAGTCAAGTAAGGGGACTTCAGGAGAGCCCTTCACAGAGGCTGATGGTACCTGCAGGAAGGGGATACTGACAGCTGGTACCCCAGTCAGGCCACTTGCTGAGCTGGTTGAACCTGCAGGTCCACTGATGCTGCCACTAGAGCAGAGCTCAGTGAACAAGTTCCTGGGATTTTGGAGCCTATATCAACATAGACACTGATGTCTCCATCTCTCCCAAAGACTTCTATAGTAGGAGGCTTCTGTAGGTAGCAGCCCAGGCTTTCAGGATAAGTAAAGGCTGTGGTGTAGTGTCCTGAAAAAGGAGAGACCAGGGACTCCCACCTTTCCTTGGGTTCTGGTGCTTCCTGGAGAATGTAGAGAAGGACCACCACTATCTCTGTGTCTCTAAACTAAGAGGTCAGAGGTCACAGTGCTACCCAGGCATTTACTAGGCTAGAGTAAACAGTACTCCACCCTGAGAAGGGGATGCTGTACCATCCCTCTTCAAAAGAGGTAGGTACCAGAGTAATACCACCACACCAAGAAACACACACCTTCTGTGTATAAACCACCAGAAACAAACAAAACCATTGCAAGACCAAGGAAATCTGTCCATCACTGACAAATAACCAATTGCATAATAAGGTTCCCCCTCTCCTTCCCAGCTCCCACACCAGAGTGTTAGACCTTGAAAAGGGATGAGGAGAAAGTGTCCAGAACCAGACATCATCACTCCCTGCTTGGGCAAGTGTGTGCAAGTATGTACTGAGGGGAGGGGCAAGATTTTATTTAATGTGAGATTGAAGTTTATCACTGGTCTGGATGTTTTTTAAGTGACCAGAAATCAGTGAGATCTGCTTAAGACTTTTTAAGGGATGTATCAGAGAGATTTGGGATAACATGGCAGGAAAAGAAAGCTCTGCAAGACTCAACTGCCCAATAAGCAAGCTACAGATATTTATTTAAGGGTTGTTGTTTTTTAATCTTTGTGGTCTTCTGTAACTGGTATTAATCATATAGTTGTTCTTTCTTTTTTAACTGGAGTATATAAAGAAAGTTAATCTACTTGCTTGATTTGTTGATCCCTTATTTATGTGTTTATCAGTGTTTTAATATATTTGAAGAAAGTGTTCATCAGAGGCACTGAGATAAGACATCAGTCAGAGCTAATGGAACTTTTTCATCTGCTTCTTAAAATGTATCTGGAAAGACTTAATTACTAGTTGGGTTCAAGTTACTTGGATTTGGTTGTCTTGAGCCTACATTCTAGAGCTGTTTCCAGTATAGCAGAGCTGTGCATAAATTAACTTTTTCCTGATATTTTTAGCAGACAAAACTCCTTACTAGAAAGTAAAAAGCATAAAAGAAATGGATGTTCAACTGCCATAGAGGAATGCAACTGAAATTTCATCATTCCTTTTTTAAATGGGTGACCAAGAAACTTTTTAGCTCAGATTTCTCCAGGACAAGTTAATTATAATAATGTTCATCAGCTTGTAGCTCATCTGCTGGCACCGAGCTGACCAACTGTGGAGCAGTCTGAATAAACACAGGACAGTCTCGCTTGTATGTGAAGGGGACATGTCCTGTTGGTTTTGTCAGGGCATGTCTCTTTTTTTACTGATAAAATCACCGCATATATTCCAAAGGGCTGTGTAGAAATGTAATTATTTTGCTAGAAAGCTGATTAAATGGAAAAAGACTTATTAAACATATATGCACAATTTCAGAAGACCATTATAGGTACATTAATATCTAGCAAGTGAAATACTTCACTAGATACAATCTGGGAGGAGAGGTGGAATTTCTTTAAAAAGTAGTGTTTATTTTAATCTGTAGGCAATCTTTTAGAAATTCTTTCAAGCGATAATAGGATTTTGAAATGCATTTTTTAAAATAATTTTTTGTGTTTTCAGTGAAAGTTTACACAGCAAATTAGGTTCCCATGTAACAGTTTCTACACAGTTTGTTCAGTGACATTGGTTCCATTTTGTACAATGTGTCAGCTTTCTTGTTATTTCCATTCTAGTTGTTCTGTTTCCAATAATCTAGTTTCCCTACCTGCTTGCCTTCTCATCTTTGCTTTAGATTAAGTGTTGACTGTTTGGTCTCATGTAGATGATTTTTTTAAAGGAGCATAGTACTCAAGGTGAAATGCTTTTTTAGGTCTTGGGAGACCCAAGAAACAGCTCTCCAGTTTGGATAGGCTTCAATCCAAACGTAGTTACTGAATTCAGTGTTGTCTTTGTATTCCTGTGTAAGCACTTCTCCCTGGGTAGGTCACTGGGGTAGGTGACCTAGTCTTTCTGAGTGTCCTTACATGTAAAATGGGGCTGCTAATATCTACCCCGTAAGATGATTGCTAAGATTAAATGACTTAGTGCATAGGACCTAGTGTAGCGTCTTAACACATTGTAAATGATCAATAAGTGGTGCTTTTCTTCCATTGATGTCCACAAGAAGAGGTTTTCTCCCTTTGGGAATGAAGATGAAATCAAAATGTCCTGAGTTTTCTGTAGAAGCTCTGAAGTTAGAACAGAAATGCTTCACGGCAGTTTTCAGTTATGTTATTGTTGTCGTTAGGTGCCTTCAAGTCGCTTCTAACTCATAACGACCCTATGTACAACAGAAGGAAACACTGCCCTGTTCTACGCCATTTTCACAATCCTTATTATGCTTGAGCCTATATTTGCTGCCATTCTGTCAATCCATCTTGTCGAGGGTCTTCCTCTTTTTCACTGACCCTCCACTTTACCAAGCATGATTTCCTTCTCCAGGGACTTGACCCTCCTAATAACATGTCCAAAGTATGTGAGACTTACTTATAATCCCAGAATTTATAGTTATTCACAAGGTCAGCCAAAGACATGGGCCGCTCAGCTCAGAACGTGGTTACCTACAATTCTCCATCCAAACAGGTAAATAATGTCTTTTTGGGAAAGGGAACTGTGCCAGTGGATTTGATGTTAATGTAGCTTGTAAGAGCACATTTTATAAGGGATTTACAGTGAGAAATTGAACTTGTCTTCTATGTCAGGTGTCTGAAACGACCATTATCTGAATTGTTTTTGTAAACATCTGTTTCATAAATATATATATATAGGGTCTGTTTAAATGTGCCTCATAGTAGTTTAGATTGATTTGGAAGCTCTTTTATTGTATTATTCTCAATGCCAGAAGTGAAATCAGGGAAATGCCTTAATATATTGAAATTTGATTTAACTCTAAGTAGTACCTAGTGTTGGAACCCTGGTGGCACAGCAGTTAAGAGCTCCACTGCTAACCAAAAGGTTGGCAGTTTGAATCTACCAGCTGCTCCTTGGAAACCCTGTAGGGCATTTCTACTCTGTCCTGTAGGGTTGCTATGAATCAGAATTGACTCGATGGCTACAGGTTTGGTTTTTTGGGGGTTTAGTACCTATTACCCCTATTGCTCAGTCTTACTGGCAGAAGGGCCTTTACCTGTTTTTTTGTATCTGAACGTATCAGTGGACTTGACTGGACTTTTGCTGGTGCTTCGGTGTGTTTCTTGCTTTTATTTTTAGTGAAATGAATATGCCAGTCTTTGTGAACAGTATGGAGTATTGGGGAAAAGAGAGTGTGTCCCTCCAGGACACAAACAACTCAAAACAGTCTGAGGCATGCACTGGTAAATCTTACAAAATGCTATAGGCAATTTAGCATCAAAACTGCCATAGAAAATTATTGTTGTTAGCCATTCTGTTGATAGTTCATATTGTAAGAATTGCTAGCAGATGGGAAAATAGATGAGTCAGGATACAGTATTAGCGATCCATATTTTTTTAATCACAGGCCACTAATAAGGCTTGTAGCATCTGTGAGATTTATTTAAACAGTTGCTAGGAAGAGTTTGTTTTCCCAGTAAACACAGTGAACCTTGCACAGGATTCTCTTGATTGACTGTTTGACTGAATGTGTTAGTATTAGCATATAAGACCATTTGCTTCATTGTGGTGGTGTCTCATTCGTTTTGACAGACTGATTATACTGGCAACTCTTGAACCCGTTAATTTTTTTTTTAATATAATTTTTATTGTGCTTTAAGTGAAAGTTTACAAATCAAGTCAGTCTCTCACACAAAAACCCATATACACCTTGCAACATACTCCCAATTACTCTCCCCTTAATGAGACAGCCCGCTCTCCCCCTCCACTCTCTCTTTTCGTGTCCATTTCGCCAGCTTCTAACCCCCTCGACCTCTCATCTCCCCTCCAGGCAGGAGATGCCAACATAGTCTCAAGTGTCCACCTGATCCAAGAAGCTCACTCCTCACCAGCATCCCTCTCCAACCCACTGTCCAGTCCGATCCATGTCTGAAGAGTTGGCTTCGGGAATGGTTCCTGTCCTGGGCCAACAGAAGGTCTGGGGGGCATGACCACCGGGGTCCTTCCAGTCTCAGTCAGACCATTAAGTCTGGTCTTACGAGAATTTGGGGTCTGCATCCCACTGCTCTCCTGCTCCCTCAGGGGTTCTCTGTTGTGTTCCCTGTCAGGGCAATCATTGGTTGTAGCCGGGCACCATCTAGTTCTTCTGGTCTCAGGATGATGTAGTCTCTGGTTCATGTGGCCCTTTCTGTCTCTTGGGCTCGTAATCGCCTTGTGTGAACCCGTTAATTCTTGAAATGTCACGTTTATGTATTTTAAAACTTCATAACCTATCTGTTGTTTTCCCCTAGAGATCTTAAGACCAAATTATCTTAGTAATTCTTTCTTACCACTTGAATGTGATATTTTAGGTTTTTATAGTTTTTGAGTTTATAGTAGATTTGATATGTAAACTTAAAGAAAGCTCTAATTTTACAGACAACTCTTACTTCTGAGCAGTAATCAATACTTTTCATACAGTTCAGAAATAATTCTAATTATTAAAAACTTGAACTGTCAGAAATACCAGTGAGATGATTTAATCTTAATTTTCATCTTAACTTCTCACGCCACTGAGTTACTTATGCTGCTGTTTTATGTAAGATCTAGTAAAAGAGTTTTGACTTTCCTGGGTGATTGAAACAATTAACATGCTCTGCTGCTAACCAAAAAGTTAGAGGTTCGAGTCTACCCAGAGGCACCTCAGAAGAAAGTTCTAGCAATCTACTTCTGAAAAACCAGCCATTGAAAAAACCCTGTGGAGCACAGTTCTACTCTGTTACACATGGGGTCACCATGAATCAGAATTGACACTATGCTGGTAGTAAGAGTTACTAATTTGCATATCTCTTAGGTTTTTTTTTTTTTTTTTTAAAGAGATACAGAGAAATATAATATTTCTAGATATTGATATATAATCTCATTTACCTCCTGAATGAAATGTGGTAATCCAGGGCTATTATTAATAAAACAAGCTTCTTATTTTACTATTGTACCAATTAAATACCAAACTATACCAATTTTCAAACAAAATATTGAGTCCTGTTGAAAAGTTGTTTAGACTTTTCATTGAACTTGTGAACAGCAGTGTCATGGATTGAATTGTGTCCCTAAAAAATATCTGTCAACTGGCTAGGCCATGATTCCCAGTATTGTGTGATTGTCCACTGTTTTGTCATCTGATATGATTTTCCTGTGTGTTTCCTCCTACCTCTATGATTGTAATGAGGCAGGATTAGAGGCAGTTATGTTAATGAGGCAGGATTTAATCTACAAGATTAGGTTGTGTCTTAAACAAATCTCGCTTGAGATATAAAAGAGAGAAATAAGCAGGGAGACCTCATACCACCAAGAAACAAGAGCCAGGAGAATAGCCCATCCTTTAGACCCAGGGTCCCTTTGTTGAGAAGCTCCTCAACCAGGGGTTGATTGATGACAGGGACCTTTCCCCAGAGCCTGTAGCAGGAGAAGCCTTCCCCTGGAGCTGGCACTATGAATTCAGACAAGCCTGCTAGAATGTGAGAGAATAAATTCTCTTTGTTAAATACATCTACTTGTGGTAGTTCTTTTATAGCAGCACTAGATAACTGAGACAGCATTTGGTACCAGGAGTGGGGTGCTGTTCTTTATAGATGCCCACAATGTGGAAGGGGTTTTAAAACTGTGAATGGGTAGAGGCTGCAAGAGTTTTGAAGTGCCTGGTGGTGAAGACCTTGATTGCTTTGAAGAGACTGTTGGTAGAATTATGGACATTGAAGACAATTCTGGTGAGAACTCAAAAGGCAGAGAGGAAAGCTGTTACACTCTCCAAGAAATATGCACAGAAGGCAAGAAGCAGCAGCAGAGAAACAGAAGCAGCAGAACCAGGAGACCAGCACATGATAGACTGGAGCCAACCCACAGAGCGAGAAAGCTAAGTGCCTTTGTACAGGAGACTTCCAGGTGGAGTGGGATGCCTCCAGGCATTTATTGGTGGAGCTGGGCTTGCGGATCCATGGAGCAAGAGAGTTGAGTGCCTCCTGGCCAAAGTTTACTGGCAGAGTGGGGTACCACCAGTCACTTAACAGTGGAGCTACAGAGCTTTGGAACACTTGTCCCAGCAAGGCAGACCTCGGTCGTGAAGCTCATGAGGCCAAGAGGCCAAGGAACCAGGAAGCAGAAGCTGAAGAAACAAGGAACACAGGAAGCAGAGCTGCCTTGGTCTCAAAGGATGGAGTCGCCACTCAGATGGACTAGGAGAATGGGGCTGCCCAGAGCTGGGGGAGTAGAGTTGTCAATCTAGTGGGCCTGGAAGGTGGAGCTGAAGCCCAAGGCTGAGGGATCTCTGCTCAGAATCCAGAGAATGTGGCCAACGCCTAGAGTCTGGAGGCCAGAGCCGTTGTCTAAATGGTCTCAGAAAACGGAGGATTATTTTCAAGCCTTGAGGACTAATATAATGTGTTCTGCTAACTTGCTTGGTGCCTGTTATCCCGTCTTTCCTTCCAGTTTCTCCCATTTGTGATGGAAATTTCTAGCTTGTGCCTGTTCTACCATTGTACTTTGGGAACAGATAACGTGCATTCTAGATTTCACAGAAGAGGAATTTTTTGGATTTTGGACTTGGAGTTGAATTAAGACTTTTACTATGATGTGATGGGATGATATATTTTACATGTGGCAAGGACGTGATTTTTTGGTAGCCAAAGAGTGGAATGTCATGGTTTGAATTCTGTCCCCCAAAACTCTCTCTCAACTTTGCTAGGCCATGATTCCCAGTATTGTGTGATTATCTACCATTTTGTCATCTGATATGATTTTCCTATGGGTTGTGGATCCTACCTTTATGATATTAATGAGGCAGGATTAGAGGCAGTTAGATTAATGAGACAGGACTCAATCTACAAGATCAGGTTGTATCTTAAGCCAGTCTCTTTTGAGATGTAAAAGAGAGAAGCGAGCAGAGAGACAGGTGGACCTCATACCACCAAGAAACAAGAGCCAGGAGAATAGTGTGTCCTTCGGACCTGGGGTCCCTGCCCTGAGAAGCTTCTCAACCAGGGAAGGTTGGTGACAATGACCTTTCTCCAGAGCCAACAGAGAGGGAAAACCTTCCCCTGGAGCTAGCATTCTGAATTCGGACTTTTAATCTGCTAGATTGTGAGCGAATAAATGTCTCTTTGTTAAAGCCATCTACTTTTGGTATTTCTGTTATAGCAGCACCAGATAACTAAGACAAACAGATGTTTTATCCATCCATCCATCCATCTATTATTGTTTAAGAGTTTTAAGATTTTTCTTGGAAATCTTTCTTTCACTTGTTTTTTAAAAACTTCTTATAAGAGCTGGGAGATTATACTCTACTAACTAACCTGATGAGCCCTGGTGGCTCATTAGTTAAGAGTTATGGCTGCTAACCAAAAGGTCAGCAGTTCGAATCCACCAGCCGCTCCTTGGAAACCCTATGGGGCAGTACTACTCCATCATATAGGATGAGTCCTATAGCTATGAGTCGGCATCGACTCGACAGCATTGGGTTTAGCTTTGGTTTAACTAACACCTGAAGTTTAAAGATGGCAGTTCTGTCTTTTGTTGAGCTTCTGCAGTTTATTCCATTTTAAAAGACTGCCATGTAAAAAGTGTCAAATGCAGGATTTTCTATTCACTGTTGCCTTCATAGCCGAATACCTAAAAGTCATTTTCCCTTTCAGCTTAGGTTGACGACCCTGGGAATTTCTCAGCAGCACACCACCTTTGTGACAGCATAACATTTTGAACTCGCTGGCAGTGTTAGATTAAGAATAACAAACCTGGCCACTTTGAATTTCTGTCCAAATAACTTTTAGTATTTGGAAATATGACCAAGCTTCCAATGAAATTTTGTATTAGACTATGACTTACCTTGAAATTGCAGTACCAAAAGCTACGTCACCTGATAGAGATCAGTTACCATGTTTCCCCTTCTCTCTCTTACCACCTGAGAAAGAGTAAGTAGTATCTGGGGTCTTAAAAGCCTGTGAGCAGATATCTGAGATACTCCACTCATCTCATACCTTTGGGAGCAAGGAAGAATGAAGAAAACTAAAGATAAAAGGGAAAAATTAGTCCAAGGACTAATGGACCACAACTACCTCAGCCTCCACCAGACTGAGTTCAGTACAACTAGATGGTTCCTGGCTACCATCACTGACTGCTCTGACAGGGATCACAATAGAGGGTCCCAGACAGAACTGAAGAAAATGTAGGACAAAATTCTAACTCACAAAAAAAGACCAGACTTACCGGCCTGACAAAGACTGGAGAAACCCCAAGAGTATGGCCCCCAGAACAACCCTTTTTGCTCAGTAATGAAGTCACTCCTGAGGTTCACCCTTCAGCCAAAGATTAAGACAGGCCTATAAAACAAAAAACGAGACTAAAGGGGCACACCAGCCCAGAGACAAAGACTAGAAGGCAGGAGGGGACAGGAAAGCTGGTAATAGGGAACCCAAGGTCAAGAAGGGAGAGTGTTGACATGTTGTGGGGTTGTTAACCAATGTCATAAAACAGTGTGTGTACTAATTGTTTAATGAGAAGTTAGTTCATTCTGTAAACCTTCATCTAAAGTAAAATTTTTTTAAAAAACCCGAGAAAATATGGTAGGTTTTAATGAAAGAAGTACTAAACTTTGTCATTTTAAATCAGTGAAATCTAATGAGTCAGAGGTAGATACTCTGAGAATATTGTGGACCACTCTCCTTTTCCCGTCCTCCCACTATTATACAGGCTTCAAACCGGAACATGGATCATCTTCCTTCTGACCCGGACAGCAGAAGGGTCCTGTGCCTGATGTAGCCACATGCCTTTCTAAAACTTCTTTCTGTCGCATCGATTTGTTTTCATTGAGGATAAAATCTAATGTCCCATTTTACATAAGCATGCAGAGCCTCATACTCTAAGAAGCTTGTAAAGTTGCTGTTTTTCTTGCCCCAACTACAGGTATAAACAGTATTTTACTAATAACAAAAGCAGGTTGGGATGAGACAGGAGAGGGAAAAGGAGGGGCAGGGAGAAAAAATACACACATACACACACACACACACATACACAAACTGATATATGTAAGGGATAGAAATTGAAAAGATGAACTTGGAATTTTCTCCCCCAAATTTATTAATGCAATATAGTAATTGAATGCTGTCATGGATTGAACTGTGTCCCCCCAAAACATCTGCCAACTAGCTAGGCAATGATTCCCAGTATTGTGTGATTGTCTACCATTTTGTCTTCTGATGTGATTTTCCTGTGTGTTGTAAGTCCTATCTCTATGATGTTAATGAGATGGGATTAACAGCAGTTATGTAGACTCAATCTAAAAGATTAGTCTACAATTTAAGCTGATCTCTTTTAAAATATAAAAGAGAGAAGTGAGCAGAGAAACAGGGGACCTCATACCACCGAAAAACAAGAGCCGGGAGAATAGCACAGCCTTTGGACCCGGGGTTCCTGTACTGAGAAGCTCCTCCACCAGGGAAAGATTGATGACAGGGACCTTCCTCCAGAGTCAACAGAGAGAGAAAGCCTTCCTGTGGAGCTGAGTCCCTGGATTTGGACTTACTGTCTGCTAGACTGTGAGAGAATAGATTTCTCTATGTTAAAGCCATCCACTTGTGGTATTTCTGTTACAGCAGCACTAGGTAACTAAGACACATGTCAACGATCAATGTGACATAATGAAAAAAAGAGTTGTAGAAATCAGATTATGTCTCTGCTGTTAACCAACAGTGTCACCTTGAGGAAGCTAGCTCATTTCATCCTTTAAAATATAGAAGGTAGACTAGATTGTTTCTACGGTTGTCTTGCTCTTGAAGGAGCCCTGATGGCGCAGTTAAGCACTCGGCTGCTAACCGTACGTTCGGCAGTTCAAACCCACGGTCCGCTCCTGGGGAGAAAAATGTAACAGTTTACTTCTGTAAAAAATATAGCCTTGGAAACCCTACGGGACAGTTCTACTCTGTCCTGTATAGTCACTGTGAGTTGGAATCCGCTCAGTAGCAATGGGTTTTTGGTCTTGGTTGCACTGAGAGCCTGTGAAGGTTTAACTCATAACTGACTTAATAGTTTATGCCTCTGTTAAACAAATGACTTACTTTAGTTATATAAAATGGTTTTTAGCAATTCCACATCTCAAAATGTGTTTCTTTCAGGCCAGTATTTTACAAAGAAATTCTTCTGAACTCAGTTTAAACATTTTACAGAAATTGATTTTATTCTTTGTTCTTAATAATGTTTTGCCACCTGATAGTTGTCATTTCAAATGTCCAGGAAAAGTGAAATTTCTTTCAAATAGGGAAAAAAACAAAAAAGCCTCAGGTAGTGAAACAGTATTGTTCTGAAACTAATCTCTTTTTCTTTGACTATGTATTTTCAAAGAAGTTGCAGATCCTGCTTCCACTGTCTTTGCGTTCAAGTTCTTTGTCTTACTGTACCTTAGTTCGTTTATTCACTTAAGTATGTTTTATTTATTCACTTGATCAAGTATGCATTAGCATACTTAATCAAAAAGATTGTAAAACTACAGTCTTCCTTGACATTGTTAAATCTAGAAGACTTGAGAACATTGTTAGTTGTGCAAGTTCTATTTTATCATAAAAGTCACAACAAAATTTGATTAAATAGAATTAGCCTAAAACACTTAAAAGCCGTTTCTTGATGAGTTATTAGTTTTTCTATATTTGTTCACATATAGTGAAAAATACAGTGTATAATACTCTTAAAATTCTTCTGTTTACTGACTTGACTTACCAGATTCTAAACTCCAACAAATATAGATACTTCACTATGGTTTACTCTTCCATTTGATTTGGAATTAACAAACTGGCATGTCGCCACGATAATACATACACCAGTTTGTGTTTCATGTATGGTGGAAAGGTGGCTCGTAAGTAACATTTCTTAACTATATTTAAGAAAAAAACAATGTGAATTCAAGTTGATTTACCATAAGCTCTGTTGAACCATAAACATAACAATTCTGAAGCAATTTCTTTTCCTTTTTATAAAGATTTCTGGAAACCAATTCACCAGATTCTGGTGAAGGAACCTTTTGTCACAATTACGTTAACTCAGGAAATTCAACTTTCTAATATTATTCTTATTAGCATAAAAATCGTTTTAACTCGGATTAGCATTTTAAAGTGGTGATAGAATATTATGTGATTATTATAAGGCCATTTTAATCCTTATGAGTCCCCATAAAATTCTGATTTATGAATTTTTTTTGCCACTAAGGCATTGGGCAATTTTCCAAGAGATTGAAAAAAGCTACTTCTGCCATGTTTCCCTCTGAATACCGTTTTCATGCCTGTGGGAGGCTTGATAGCTGCAGAAAGAAACACAGAGTACTAAATATATTTTATTAGCGCTTTATCAGAAATCAAAATCCAGCCAGAAGTTTGTCTTAAATCATATGCACTGTATAAAAAGTAAAAAATTCTACCAGTTCACCTCGTATATGTTTTTTTGTATGTACACCACCACAGTCTAGAGATATTTAGATATTACGTCCTGTTAACAAAATGAGCAGCGCCTCTGCCACAAACCACAGATGCAGAGGTTGGGAGATGATTTCCTATTGGGCACTGTGTTAGTTTCCTTAGAGCTGCCATAACAAATTACCACAATCTAAGTGGCTTAAAATACGAGAAATTCATGCTGTCACCGTTGTGGAGGCTAGTAGTTGAAAATCAAGGTGTCAGCAGGACTGTGTTCTCTCTGAAGTCTCTGAGGGAGAATCTCTTCCATGACTCTTCCCTGGCATTGCCAGCAGTCCTTCCCTCCTTGGCTTGATCTGTAGACATATCATTCCATTCCAGTCTCTGCCTCTGTCTTCTCATGGCATCTCCCTGTATGTCTCTCATGTAGATTAGGGCCCACCCTCTTCAGCCCAGTACAGTCTGCCTGCTACCAAACTAAAAATTCATGTCCACTGGGAACCTCAGAATGTGACCTTATTTGGAAACAGGGTCTTTGGAGATGTAATGGATTAAAGATGAGGTCATACTGGATTAGGGTGCTATATATTTTTTTTATGTTTCTGCTTAGTTTGTTCCCCTTCTCCCTTCCCCTTATCACCCTGTTCTCAGCTTATTTACCCCTCACTAAGTTAACTGCTTGGGTTTCTCTTGCCGCTAGATTGCAAGCTCTTTGTGGGGAGGGAGAGTGATTTATTCATCTCGACACTGCTTGGTCCGTAGAAAATCTCAGTAAATGTTTTAATAAATGAGTAAATGGCTGTGTCCTTTGACAGCCCACATGAAAACATTGCAGGAGGCAGGTCTCCTATAACCTCAACCTTATACAGCCACAAATCTGGGATCAGATTTTTTGTTCTTTTTTTTTTTAATTCAGAAACTAAAAATGGGTATAAACACTAAAGCCATCTGTGCTCTGTCTTTCTTAAAACAGCCTCAGGGCTTTACTCAGAAGCTATTTGTCCTTGTTTAATGGGCTATCTATGAGATCGTTTAATTGCTATCCTGGCTTCCAGTAGATGAGCAAACTTGAAGTAGAGGTAGAAAGATAGGTACTCAATGAGGGGCATGAAAAGGATATGACAGCTTTTTTTCAAATGAATATTAAAAAGTCAGATGAAATTAATACGTGGGACAGGTTAGTAATAGATATTAATAATGATGACGCATCATCAGTGAAGGGTTGTTTTAGGTCCTGTGTTGTCCTCTGCTTTAGAAGGCAGCATATTCCATAAAATATTTTGTAGAGATTTTTCCATCCAAAATGGTTGAAACAAAATTTTATTAAAGAACTAAGATTTAGGTACTTAATGAATTCACTTATATTGGGTACCTACTGAGTTTCCTAGCCATGCCAGACAATGGTTTCTCAACATCACAGACATGTTTTCTGCAATTTTTTATGTATTGATAGAAAAGTCTGTTAGAGAAGTAAAACTTTTCTTCTAAGTAGCTTTTTCCGCTGAGTTCTGTCCACTACTGTAATGTAACATTTATAAACCACTGACGATTTGCCCAAGATGATACAAGATATTTACAGGAATATATTAATGTGAAAATTTTTAATGTAATGATCACTGTTTACTTTGTATATGTTATTTCTCTAACCTTAGAGCATCCTATTCCTCTGAGTCATATATTCTGTATCCACAGCTCCCTACCTACCTTCCTGTCATGGTATTTAGCAGGAGAATAGTTTCTAGGCATGTGCACATTCTATAAAGCCTAAATATCTTGGGGGATATCTGAAGTGGGAACATGAAACTCATGCATAAAAATGAACTGTGAAAGAATACATGATTATAGGATCAAGTACTAAATTGTATGGTTTCAACTAGGAATATTCCATAGAAATCCAGAGATGGGAAAGATTAATATGGGCTGAAATAGAGGCTATGTTACGAAGAATTGAGAAGTGAAGTTGGGGCCTATGGATACAGCAGCTGTGCAGGTCTTTCTCAGGGAAAGTTGAGTAGCTGTTTTTGGTCTGCATTGGCCCTTCAACTCATCTTTACCTGTTTAATCAGTTCAGAATGTTTCAAGGGTCCCTGTTCGTTTATTATTTAACCCCACAGTGATTGGAACAATACTGAGCATATAACAGATGCATCATTAATACTTGGATTGAAAATTAGTGAAGAAAGACTAATGTATACAGTATATTACGTTAATGTGCTTCGCTGGTAACTGAAAGGTTAGAGATTCGAGTCCACGAAGAGGTGCCTTGGAAGAAAGGCCTTGGTGATCTACTTCTGAAAAATCAGCCATTGAAAACCCTATGGAGCACAGTTCTATTCTGTGACACACACGGGTTTGCTGTGAATCAGAATCAACTCAATGACAACTTAAATTATTATATATAAACATACATAATAGTATAATCTAAGTTCTTTTGGTAACGTATGGCTGAAAAAGAACAAGGCAGATTGTGCACATACCAGACCTTCTTATATGCCAAAGCGAGTGGTGTTCACTTTCAGACTCGTCATCCTGGGAGCTTGTACACTTTTTCCTGTAACACTGCCATTCCTCAAAATATCTTTAGAACTCCTCTTTTGAGTTTCTTTCAGAGTCTTTGCTTATCCTTTTTAGAATCAGTGATGACAAATCTTTTTCTTTTGAAAGTAGACTTGATTTTTGGAAGGTGGAGTTACTTAGGGGCAGGTATAGTGAATAAAGTGGACGATCAAACTGAGAAATCCTCTTCTTGGTTAAAAGTGAGATGTGAATATAAAATAATGAGTGTTTTCTGGCCTGGCTCGTAAAATAATTCTAAAGGCAATTATCCTCTTAAAACAAGAAGTAAACTACAAGTTTTATCATTTTAAAACCAAGCTTGGGTTGTTACTGTTGTTAGGTGCCGTCAAGTCGATTCTCAATCCTGGCAACCTCATGTGACAGAGTAGAACTGTGCCATAGAGTTTTCTAAGCTGTAATATTTATGGAAGCAGACCACCAAGTCTTTCTCCTGCAGAGCCAAGCCACTGAGTGGGTTTGAACTTCAGCCTTTTCTGTTGGCAGCCAAGTGCTTAACCATTGTACCTCCAGGTTTCCCTGAATCCAGGTGCTGCTTTGCCTGCCATTTAGAGGGTCTTGTATTAGTCCCTGAGCATTTATAGTTGCTAATCTTACCTTCCTAACTAATTTGTAAGTTTCCTAAGGGCAGTGAAATAGTTTAGTACTTCTTTGCTCTCTCTAGTGTACCTACCAAGGTGAAACCTGTGAATGCATTGCCATTGAGTTGATTCTGACTCAGAGAGACCTTTCAGGACAGAGTAGGACTGCCCCATAGGGTTTCCAAGGCTGTGATCTTTACAGAAGCTGACTGCCACATCTTTCTCCCATGGAACGGCTGGTGAGTTGGAACCACTGACTTTTTGGTTAACAGCAGAGTGCTTAACCACTGCGCCACCAGGGCTCCATCCTACCAAAGTACATTCTGTAAATCATTGAGTTTGAACAGATTTTCTTAAGCCACCTACATGCCACCACTGCATTAATGCTCAGTTTTTAGAGGAGACAGAGCTTCAGGTTTTTTTTAAGTTAATAAGCTAAAAGCCCAAGGTATGAGATTATATATTTCAGAACATCCTGTGTTTCTCAGGAGATAACCTGTGTCTTGCTGTTTTCCCATATAAATCACTACGGTGACGCTCAGAATACCCTAAAAAAAAAAAAAAAAAAAACTAGTGCCATCAAAGATCCTGTTATATGGCAGAATACATTTTACCACCTTACACATGTGACATGAGGCCTTTCTTAGAGACCTGAGTAAAGGGTGTGCTTTTGTTGTCCCCAGAGGCCAGCATAACCGGCGAGGTTTGACTGGAATGTATACAGTGAGAACTTGACAGGCACTTCATTTTCATATTGGCCAAGCCCACGTTGGACTTTACACCGGCTTGTTTGTGTCAGGTTTGGAGATTTTGCGCCATAAGTTAAGAACCCTAGTTTATCAGAATGCTTGTGTTAAATATTCTGGTTAATTTAATTTTTTGACTAACAGTTTAAAATTCAACCATTTGGTAAAATGTAGGATAGAATGGTTAACTTAATCTGTATTCGATCTTGTCACATACTGGGATGATCTCGGCAAGTGTTGATGATGTCTGAGCATCCTGTAGCCAGTAAAGGTTTAAGAGATGAGAGTGAAATGTACCCAGAATACATCCTGAGAGTCTGCTTGTGCGGCGCTGGATTTCTCTTGTCTTTTTCAACAGATGTATTTTATCAGCTTTTTTTTTTTCCCTCATTTGCTGTTACCTAAAAACTGCGGTTCTGATTGTCTTGTTGCAAATTACTTGAGGTCTTTACGAGATGTGGCTTCTGGATTCTTCAGTGAATGAATTCCTATATTAAATTTTTGTGAAATATTTCAAAGATGATATAAAGAGTTTGCTGAAATATTCATGCTAAAATGTATTCGACTTTAACCTATATAAAAATATATATATATACAAAAAATATATATATATATAGTGAAGATAATTTCACTTTATTAGTACTTTCATTTTTTTCTAGTTGAAGAATCTAAGTTTAGAAGAGCTACAGATGCGGTTAAAAGCGCTGGACCCCATGATGGAACGAGAAATAGAAGAGCTTCGTCAAAGATACACTGCAAAAAGACAGCCCATTCTGGATGCAATGGATGCAAAGAAAAGAAGGCAGCAAAACTTTTGAACCTAATTTCTTCTCTGTTCAGTTCTGTAGCTCTTCTGGAGACCAAGAAACCACTAAAAATTGAAGGACTAGTATTTTTTTTTTTAATCCCTAAGATTTGTGTTCTACAACTGGGCAAAGGTCAAAAACTGATGGTACATACCCAGGTAAATTCCCGAAAGGCAGAATTTACGGCTGCATCCACTATGTTTTCATTTTCAAATGATGAAAACAGCAGAAAGGTATTCCCTTTACCTGTCAGCTGCATACTAGCAATAAATCTGTGTTATAAAGTGAAGGCTATGTTTTAGAGACCTTGGAAATCCAAAGCTATTGTTTAATTGTACAGCACTGAAGGGCTTTATGTTACAATATCTAGTAGCCTATTTATTGTATCCCCTTAGGTAAACTTATTTATTTATGCTATTTCACTTTGTTTTGTTAAGGACAAGATCAGAATAGCTTTGGTGAAGGTAGGGACATATTCCTAGCTGATAATGTTCAACCAAATCAGACTTTAAGCAGGGAGCTGTGGACTACATTCCGTGATTTCTAGAATGGTTTTCCAGTAGAAGCAAAGCAGTAATAACAGTAGCACCTGTCTGGGCCACACCTTTTCCATACTGAAGCAATAATTCCATTTTTACCTTTTGAAATTTTAATTTTTTGGATTTTGGTGTTTGTTACAAATAAAGCTATATATATATTTAGGTCACATAGAGCTATAATGTATAAAACCAAAGAAATCAACAGAGCCCTTTCATAAATTTTTTTAATGTGGTAAATATTTTAAAAGAAATGAAATCTTAAATATAATTTGTTAATTTTCATGTTTCATGTGTAGGTCTGATAACTGTATCAAACTGTAATAAACTCATCAAATTTGTTTCTTGAAAATGTGTTCTATTATCAACAGACTTTTTTGCTGGGAATTGGTAAACATCATGTGCCTGATGATAACGAAATAGCAAAAGCATTTGTACTGAACTGTGCAAGCCTTGGGGACTGAAAAAGAAAGATCAAAACCATTAAAAGGAAACTCATTTCTAAGCTGAATGAACATTTGTATGATTGAAGTGGGACCAGTCACTTCCTAAGCTGCATATGGCCATCTTGACAGTGTTTGTTCTTTTGTGTGTTTAATTACTACATGTAAATCGTAAAGACAAATAAATTGTACTGTGCCACACAACACATTTTGTCTCTATATCTTTTTAAAGTTCGTGTACCTGGACTCTGTCTTTTCCAAGCAAGGAAGGTATATTAGGACAGGCTAGATTATGCGGTCAGGGTTGTTACTCTAAAGTTTCAGTGGCTTAATGTGACACAGGCTATTTCCTGTGCATGCTTCATGCCCATCTGAGTTTGGCAGGGCGCCCTGCTATTGTCATCCTCACCCAGGGAGCCTGCTTTGGAGTCGCCACGATCTGTAGCATTGGGGTCACCGCAACAGGGAGAAGAGGCCCTGGAGAACCTCACACCAGCTCCAGCCAGCAGTGACATATGCCAGATCTGCTGATGGCTAGTTGAGAACTAGTGGCATGGCCACTCCTAATTTCTGGGGAGAACCTGGGAAGCACAACCCTGCCTCGCATGCCTGGAGGGGAGAAAACTGGGAATGCTGGTAAATTCACTGATGTCTGCCACAGAAGGTAAGTCATCTCTGAGAAGCTTTCCTTTCTCTCTAAAATGGCTTTTGTGCCCCAGATAATGCCTTAGTGTGGCATTTGTGTCTGTTCTATTGAGTACTTACAAATAGTAAATTGTGTATCTAACAAATTGTAATATGGCATAGATAGTGACAAATATTTAAAAGTCTATAAAACTTATTAAAAATGAAGATCTAATTTGCATTATCTGCTTCAGTTGCATCTTTATTGGGGTCTCTTTGGGACAGTCAGGAGAGTTGATCAATTCAGACACACTACCCTTTTTTTTTTTTTTTTTAATTGTTTTTCTCTTCCGCTATCTGGTACCTTGCCTGATTTGATCAAATCAAATGACCAGTTTGCTTTCATCCAAGCAAAACCACCTCCATGAAATGGACAAGAAACTTATGAGGATGGTTTTTCTCTAGTTTTTGAAATTAGAACATTTATGCAAATTAATTCAGCGAGGCCTATTACCATTCTCATGAATTCAGTCTCAATGAGTCTTCCTTTTAATAAAAAAAGTTAATGTCAAATGTTGTAATCGTATTGTAATTTTTATGTAAATAGACTTTGTACGCTACTGTTGTATCTGTGTATATGCACGCACACACACACACATTTTATTTTAGAGCCTTAGGAAACTCCAGAACATTTAGGATTATCTATTTTAGTATTTTTCCCATTTTCTCACTTCCTGCCCCTACCAATCAAAAAAAGGAAATCATGATAATGAAGAACCAAAAGCCATGAAGGAAATCAAATATATTAAACCTTGATTAATCACGATGCTTAGGAAAGAGTTTTCCAGTTATTTTAATGAGTTTAAGAAGAAACCTCTTACTATTTTAACCTTGGTTGCTGAAAACTTTCCAAAAACAAATGTACCTTCTACACACCCTCGTCCCTTTATAAATACAGTATTGTGAATGTCATTGAAGCTAATAAGTCAGGGTTTCATCTCTCTGAAAAGCCAGCATCATTGTATATATTGCCCTGTAGAAAAGAAAATTTTTTGTTTGATTTAATGAACTTAGATGACTCATTTCTACAGACTTACAATATATTTAAACAGCTTATTTTAACATAAATAGCCTTATATTCAAAAAATGAGCTAATTTGGCCAATATAAATTGAAGAAGAAAATGTACTTATTTAAATGGTTTCAAAGTAATAGCAGCTATTATTTGTGTCAGACACTCCGCTAAGTGACCTTACATACTTAACATGGCTTTGTACTTTTTTTTCTCTGCTTATTTACTGAGTCACATCCCTAGGGTTTATGATCACACTTCTGCACAATGGAGAATATGTAGCTACTTCTAATGGAAGTTATATAATACACTGGTAAGATGTTTTTAACTTAGTCACAGGAAATCTTTTCAAATTGCAGACACTTGAGCATTCAGTAGGAATGTTATTTTCGTTTACTATCCTGCATGTTAAAGATTAATGATTAAAATTAATCCTGAGAATACTAATGATACAACATTCTAAATAGACCACCATTTAAAAAGAAAAAAAAATTTGAGTTACATTGCATTACTAAACTGTAATTAGCGCGGGCATTTAATTTTAGATATTTCATCAAAATGTTATTTTAGAGTTCTAGATACTCTCTTTTTGGCACAAAAGACTAGGGATCTGGGGTCTAATGAGAGTATATTTTTCTTTGCTGTTAGAGCAATCTGATTAGGACTGGACACAAGGAAGTTTTGTATACGGCTGGGTAGTCTGATGTCACTAAGTGGCAGCTTCTCCCTGTTCCGACCTGACCTGTTGCTGTCAAGTTGATTCCTACTCATAGTGACCCTATAGGATGGAGTAGAACTGCCCCATAGGGCTTCTGAGGAGCGGCTGGTGGATTCAAACTGCCAGCCTTTTGGTTAGCAGCTAAGCTCTTAACTAATGCGCCACCAGGGCTCCCTTCCTGTTCCACGTCCACACAAAATACTTTAAACCACACAAAATAATTTCAACTTCCCGGGTCACAAAAAGACCTCAAAAGGGAAAGCAGATGAATCAATTGAATTCTTCCACCAATCTTGCAAAACAGCCAAGTTCATGCTCTTCTAACACTGAACCATACCATTAGCCAGACTCTGCCACCATTTTCTTCACTTGGTGAAGCTACCTAAGTAAAAATTCTAATTTTTTTGCCTTCTGCTCACAGAACTTTGCCTACCCAGTTAAGAATGAACTCTGCCTCCTGGAATTCAAGACCTACAACAGTCCCCAACCTACATTTATGACCTTATCTCCCATTATTGGTTGTCCTGCCAACGGGACTGCTTCCAAACTCTTCATATTATAATTATTTGATTTATCTTCTTACTAAGTTGTAAAGTTCCTGAAAGCGGAGACTTGGTGTTTGTCTCCCACAATGTCTGTCAGTGTATTACATATAACTGGTATTAAATGAAGTTATTGGATGCAGTTAGCTCAACGAAATTATCGTTAATCATACAGTCTGTCTTTAGCATCCAGTTAATCATGGTAACAACAGTAATATCAACTAGTTTTGAGCATCTACTAAGCCATGCATTTTTGATACCTTATCTCTAATCTTCACAAGATGCATATTCCTTTTCTCAGAAAAGAAAGGCGTGGAGAGATTAAATGAGATCATACAGCCAGTCAATGCCAGCATGAGCTTTAAATTCTCGCCTGTCTGACTATGCTTTTTCTTCTAGACCACATTGCCTAATAAATACAGGCGGTCTGGCATTGGACAGGGTTGCTAAGCCTGCCTGCTGATCTATGGTAGAAGGAGAACCAACTACTCCTCCCTTTTCAATTAAAACTTAGGGGAGGACCATTGTTAGCTGATTTGTACCTTCTTCACATTTAAATAGGACCTGAATTTTCTAAAATGGCATCTTTTCTACATGTAGAAATCAAAAATGCAGGATGCAATACTTAAGCTTCCAAGATGAGTTGTACAAAAAGGTTTTTTCCCCTTCATTATTAGGATATATGCACAGTTCTTAATGTCTTGAAAGATATATTTTTTGTAAGTGAAAATGTGTTCTGTTCCCTCCATTACTAAAATTTTTCTTTGATAATGAGTACTTTTATAAAAATAAAAAAACGTTGGCTGTCAAGCTGATTCTGACACATAGCGACCCTATAGGACAGAGTAGAACTAGCCCATAGGGTTTCCAAGGCTGCAATCTTTATGGAAGCAGACTGCCACATCTTTCTCCCATGGAGTGGCTGGTGGGTTTGAACCACCAACCTTTCAGTTAGCAGCCAAGTGCTTAACCACTGCTCCACCAGGACTCTTTACTGAGCGCTTTAGAAAGACTCTAATCAGCAGAGTGGGAGGAACATGACTTCCAGAGCTAACTAGTTGCCCGTTAGAGCCCATGAGTTTCAGAGTAGAACTGTGCTCCATTGGGTTTTCAATGGCTGGCTTTTCAGAAGTAAATCACCATCCCTTTCTTCCACAGCACCTCTGGGTAGACTCTAAATGCCAGCCTTTCACTTAGCAGCCAACTTTAGCAGCCAACCGAGTTAACTGTACCATGCAGGGACTCCTCTTTTCGGTTTAGTGTATTGTTTTTGCAAGAATGAAGAAAAGGACTCTGTTCTTCATTGATAAGTAACTTTATTGTAATTTCTAAAGTCCATTAGAGTCTTTTAGAATCCCAAAATGTCTTTCCTTAAAGGCCTGACCTACTCTCTGATGGAGGTTTGCACTGAGGAAAGTCTATCATATTCAATTTAGGAAGTATTTCCTTTCCACATAGAGGAAAGCAAGTTAGTATAATTCAGTTAAACTTTCCCGCCTTTCTTTAGGACTATCATTTCTCCTGTTGGGATACTGTTAAGGCCAATATCTATCCCCCTGTTTGTGAAGACCCATCAGGAAGTTTCAAATTTATTTCCCTGAAGTTTTACTTCACTAAATTATTAACATTATTTATTTTTACAAATATGAATCATGTAATTGGCTAGGTTTCTCAATTTTCTTGGTCCCCAGGGAGCTTGAAATCAAATTTATATTTTAATAGCTTTTTAGAATTCTGTGATCTGCATATCTACATTTTCCTAATCTTATATTTATAAAAACTAAAGAAATTTTTTTAAAAAAAGGAAATACCTGGAAGTACTAATCCTTCCACTATGCTTAGAAGGACCTGGCTCCATACCATGTATAATGTTTATATCTACTAGTGTTCTTGGGAATGTCAAATGTGGTAATGTGTGTGAAGGTGATTTGTTGTTCAGATCAATTTCAGACCACAGAAGCTGGTAAAAATCTTCAATTTCCTCGTCTTTGGCATTGTGGTTGGTGCATAAATTTAAATATTAGTCATATTAACTGGACTTCCTTGTAGGCATATGGATATTATGCTATCATTGATAGCATTGTACTTCAGGGTAGCTCGTGAAATTTGAGCCTCGAGTTGCAATACTGAAGGATTCTACAGGGAAAATATTGAACAATGCAGGAAGCATCAAAAGAAGATAGAAGGAATACACAGAGGCACTGTACCAAACAGAATTGGTTGATGTTCAGCCATTTCAGGAAGGAGCATATTATCAAGAACTGATGGTACTGAAGGAAGAAGTCCAGGTTACACTGAATAGCGAAAAACAAGGCTCCAGGAACTGATGGAATATCAGTTGACATGTTTCAACATACAGATGCATCGCTGGAGATACTCACTCATTGTCTTAGTTATCTCGTGCTGCTATAACAGAAATACCACAAGTGGAAAGAGAAATTTATTTCCTTACCAGTAAAGTAGGCTAAAAGTCCAAATTCAGGGCATCAGCTCCAGGAGAAGACTTTCTCTGTTGGCTCTGGAAGAAGTTCTTTCTCATCAATCCTTCCCTGAACTAGGAGCTTCCCCACACAGGAACCCTGGGTCAAAAGGACATGCTCTGCTTCTGGCACTGCTTTCTTAGTGTTATGAGGTACCCCCCACCCCGCCACCCATCTTTCTGCTCACTTCTCTTTTATATCCCAAAGGAAAACAACACACAATCCCGTAGATTAAGTCGTGCCTCATCAACAAAACTGCTGCCCATACTCCCTCATTAATATCATACAGGCAGGATTTATAATCCATAGGAAAATCATATCAGGTGACAAAATGGTGGACAATCACACAATACCGGGAATCATGGCCCAGCCAAATTGATACACACATTTTTGGGGGACACAATTCAATCTGTGATACTTATGTCGAGAAATTTTAAAGACAGCTTCCAGGCCAACTGACTGGAAGAGATCCATATCTGTACCCATTCCAAAGAAAGGTGGTACAACAGAACGTGGAAATTATCAAACAATATCATTAATATCACATGCAAGTAAAATTTTGCTGAAGATCATTCAAAAGCAGTCGAAGCAGTACATCGACCGAGAACTGATGGAAGTTCAAGCCAGATTCGGAAGAAGGTGTGGAAAGAGGAATATCATTGCTGATGTCAGATGGATCTCAACTGAATGAAGAGAACACCAGAAAGATGTTTACCTGTGTTTTATCGACTATGCAAAGGCATTCAACTTTGTGGTTCATAACAAATTATAGATAACATTCAGAAGAATGGGAATTCCAGAACACTTAATTGTGCTCATGAGGAACCTGTACATAGACAAGAGGCAGCCCTTCAAACAGAAAAAGTGGATACTGCTAGGTTTAAAGTCAGGAAACCTGTATATTCCATCTGGGGAGGTCCATGTATATATAAAAAAAAAAATGTATATAGTCGCTGTTTATGTTGGTGAAAAAAAGTATTTGCAATGAAGAAGTTGTTGGTCTTGCAAAATTCTATCATGCAATCTGGCATTGTTTCTATCACCAAGGCCATATTTTCCAACTACCAATTCTTCTTTGTTTCTAACTTTCAAATTCCAATCACCAATAATTATCCTGGTTGTATGTTTGATCAATTTCAGACTGCAGAAACTGGTAAAAATCTTCAAAATTTTACTTGAGTGTGATACTAATGATAATTATTTGATAATTTCTACATTCACCTTTCTTGGGAATAGTTATAAATATGGATCTCTTCGAGTCAATTGTCCTCGTAGCTATCTTCCAAATCTCCTGGCATAGGCAAGTGAGCACTTCTAGCACTGCATCCGTTTGTTGAAACATCTCCATTGACATTCTGTCAATTCCTGGAGGCTTGTTTTTTGCCAGTGCCTTCAGTGCAGCTTGGAGTTCTTCCCTCAGTACCATCAGTTCCTGTTCATATGCTGCCTCCTGAAATGGCTGGACATCAACCAGTTCTTTTTAGTATAATCATTCTGTATTCCTTCCATCTTCCTGCATCATTTAATATTTTCCTCATGGAATCCTTCAGTATTGCAACTCGAGGCTTGAATTGTTTCTTCAGTTCTTTCAGCTCGAGAAATCCCAAGCATGTTCTTCCCTTTTGGTTTTCTCTCTCTGGCTCTTTGCACGTATCATTATAACACTTGTCTTCTGGAGCTGCCCTTTGAAATCTTCTGTTCAGTTCTTTTACTTCATCATTTCTTCCTTTTGCTTTGGCTACTCGATGTTCAAAAGTTAAGTTTCAGATTCTCTTCTGACATCAGTTAGGTCTTTTCTTTCTCTCATGTCTTTAATGAACTCTTTACTTTCTTATGGATGCTGTCCTTGGTGTCATTCTACAACTGTTCTGGTTTTCGGTCATCAGTGTTCGACGCATCAAATCTATTCTTGAGATGGTCTCTAAATTCAAGTGGGATATACTACTCAGGGTTGTACTTTGGCTCTCGTCGACGTGTTCTAATTTTCTTCAGTTTCAACTTGAACTTGCATGTGAGCGATTGATGGTCTCTTCTGCAGTTGGCCCCTGACCTTGTTCTGACTGACTGATGATATTGAGATTTACCATTGTCTCTTTCCACAGATATAGTTGATTTGATTCTTGTGTATTCCATCTGGGGAGATCCATGTGTATAGCTGCTGTTTATGTTGGTGAAAAAAAGTATTTGCGATGAAGAAGTCATTGGTCTTGCAAAATTCTATCATGCAATTTGGCATTGTTTCTATCACCAAGGCCATATTTTCCAACTACCGAGTCGTCTTCTTTGTTTCTAACTTTCGCATTCCAATCACTAGTAATTATCCTGATTGTATGTTTGATCAATTTCAGACTGCAGAAGCTGGTAAAAATCCTCAAATTCTTCACCTCTGGTCTTAGTGATTGGTGTGTAAATTTGAATAATAGTCACATTAACTGGTCTTCTTGTAGGCGTATGAATATTATCCTATCACTGACAGCATTGTATGTCAGGATAGATCTTGAGATGTTCTTTTTGATGATGAATACAATGCCATTCCTCTTCAAGCTGTCATTCCCGGCATAGTAGACCACATGATTGTCTGATTCAAAATGGCCAATACCTGTCCATTTCAGCTCACTAATGCCTAGGATATCAGTGTTCATGCGTTCCATTTCATTTTTGATGACTTTCCAATTTTCCTAGATTCACATTTCATACATTCCACTTCCAATTATTAATGGATGTTTGCAGCTGTTTCTTCTCATTTTGACTTGTGGTACATCAGCAAATGAAGGTCCCAAAAGCTTGACTCTATCCATGTCATTAAGGTCGACTCTGCTTTGAGGAGGCAGCTCTTCCCTAGTCATCTTTTGAGTGTCTTCCAACCTGGGGGGCTCATCTTCCGGCACTATTATCAGACAACATTCTGCTGCTATTCATAAGGTTTTCACTGGCTAATTCTTTTCAGAAGTAGAGTGCCAGGTCCTTCTTCCTAGTCTGTCTTAGTCTGGAAGCTCAGCGGAAACCTGTCCATCCTGGGTGACCCTGTGGGTATCTGAATATCAGCGGCATAACTTCCAGCATCACAGCAACATGCGAGCCCCCACAGTATGACAAACTGACAGACACGTGGGAGTTATATTCATAAACCATATTCTCAATCAAAAGAAAGCAGTCAGGAAAAAGAAAAAGGGGAGAGCAGGAGGAAGTGGGCTTTTTTTTAGCATGATATAAACAACGGTTTTTACCAAAAATTACAAAATAATCCCACACCCTACATTTTTTCAACAGAAAAACAAGTCTATTCCATTTTATGAGCAATCACTAAGAAAGCTAATGAGATCTAGAATTTTTCTAGTGGAAAACAGGTCTGCCCATGTTTAAACCAAGCAACTAGTTGTCTTTTTAATTTTTATAGAATTTTCCAAGGTGTAATTAGTTGTGTGGAAGCTAAATAAAACCTGACTCTAAAGCACCCAGCTTTTGAATATTCTGTGTTTAATGTCCCAGTGTATTCACAACACACTAGGTGGGGGCAATCCTGCAGCTGTGCATTTTTCAGTCTTTCCATTTATTCCGCGACAGCTTTCTTTTCTCTTTACAAAGAAAATATTCTTGGCAAAAATATTCAAATGAGAAGACATAATAGCACTTGGAACAGAAGTCTTTGATGTTACATATATATATATATATATATACACACACACGAGGAATCTGAAATGTAGAACTGTTTCATTATTAATGAATCTATGTGCAAATTCATGAATTCATTCTCTGTTGACCTTTCATAAAGTATAGAGAAGTTTATTTTAGAAGCACACCAGCTGATGACCTTAAATCAATTTAGCATCTGGTCTTTGAAAATTATCCCCGATATTACAGCCTCATATTAATGGACTAGTGAACCTGGGCCTTTAAAAGTTTCAGTAAGGCTTTTCAATTTTGAGGGTAAATTAATTGTTCTAGCAAGTAAATGCTGATTTGGGGATGGTTTGAATTTGAATGTGGCAGACAGTCACAGAAATCCAAGCAGAATGTTTTTAAAGTTGTTAATGCAAAATTGTTTTCATTTCACACAAATCTAATAAGTTGCTGGTTTTCTATTCTTCTTCAATGAATCCTGATATCTTGCATGGTCCCCTCCAACGTTTATCCAAAACAATGATAGACTAATATATACATACTATATACAAACATACAATATTTATCTATGGTACCTATTATGGATTGAATTGTGTCCCCCACACAAAGATATGTTGAAGTTCTAACCCTTTTACCTGTGAAGGTGACCTTGTTTGGAAATGGAATCTTCGAAGATGTTCTCAGTTAGATTAACGCGAGGTCATATTGGAATAGGGTGGGTTCTAATCCAATATGAGTGATGTCTTTATAAAAAGAGGAGAAGAAACACTGAGAAAGGCACAGAAGGAAGACATGTAAAGACAAAGACAGAAATCGGAGTGACCTATACGCGAAGGAATGAATGACTAAGGATCGCCAAGGATCTCTGGCCGTCACTAGAAGCTAGGAGAGGCATGGAACAGATTCTCCTCCAGGGCCCTCAAAGGGAATCAACATGGCCCACACCCTGCTTTTGGACCCATAGCCTCCAGAACTGTGAGACAATACGTTTCTATTCTTATAAACCACCCAGATTGTGGTGCTTTGTTAAAACGAATACAGTAGCCATTTTTAACTTGGCTGAAAAGTAACAACAGCTACTTTTGGCAGAAAAGACATATTCCTTACTCTGTCCAATCTGAAGCAAATTCACTTCTTTAGTTCTTAAGATTGTTATAAAAAGAAAGGTTGTCTCTTTTACAGATTGGAACGCCTCAAAGTTAGGTAGGCATGTTTAAAGCTTTGCCACTAACTTGCTGTGTGACCTTGGGTAAGTTAATTAACCACTTTTTTTATGTGTCTCAGGTCTTAGTCTGCTGAACAGAGAGGACAACATCAGAGGGTGGTGAAAAGTAAATGAGATGCATGCGTGAAGCCCTCAGCTCCCTGCCCAGCACACTATGAACACTGTGGCTTGCACTGTCTCTGCTCATCAGCCTATTCAGCACCAGTTATGTGCCAGCTTCTCTGCCAAGTTTTGGAAATACAGAAATGAAGGCAACATGGTTCCTGACCAAGGGCCTATGCTTGCAGCCTGGTCGAGGACATAGACACAAGAGTGTGATCAGTGCAATACGAAAGGTGTACACAAAGCACTATGGTAGCAAGAATTGGGGATGACTTCACTGAAGTGATATTTGAGCTGGGTTTGGAGGCTTGGAAGGGCAGGAGAGGGAGAAGGGCAATCTGGGGAAGGGCCCAGCATAGGTACAGGCAGAGAGATGGGAAAGGATATTTGATAGAACTTTCAGTGTCTAAGGAGCCTTAACCACTGGCTCAATGGTTAAGAGCTATGGCTGCTAGTCAAAAGGTCGGCAGTTTAAATCCACCAGCTGCTCCTTGGAAACCCTACAGGGCAGTTCTACTCTGTCCTATAGGGTCACTATGAGTAGGAATAGATGGTAATGGTTTGGGGTTTTTTCAGCATCTAAGGAAGTTCATTAGGTGTGGGATGGCATATGGGCGTACACCCATGAGCATATATAGGTCTGGCAGAGGATATTTCTACATATGCATTTGTATGTGCTGCAAATATATCCATGTATATAGTAGAGCACACAGGGGCACAGTTATGAAAACTGCTTAGCCATAGCCAAACACCTGGAGTCACTTGAGCTTGAGAGCGTAGGACCATAGTCTTCTCAGAGGACATCTAAGTCAATTGGCATAACATAGTCCATAAAAACAATGTTCTACATCCTACTTCGGTGAGTTGTGACTGGGATCTTAAAAGCTTAGAGTGGCCATCTAAGTTACAACAATTGGTCTCTTCCCATCCGGAGCAAAAAAGAGTGAAGAAAATCAAAGTCTCAAGGAAACAATTAGTCCAAAGGGCTAATGGATCACACGAACCACAGCCTCCACTAGCATGAGACCAGAAGAACTAGATGGAGCCCAGTTATCAATACTGATTGCTCTGATTGGATCACAGTAGTGGGTCCTAGACAGAGTAGGAGAAAAATGTAGAACAAAATCCAAATTCATAAAAAAAAAAGACCAGATATACTGGTCTGATAGAGACTGGTAGAACTCCCTTAGACACCCTTCAAACTTGGAACTGAACCCACTCCCGGAGATCATCTTTCAGCCAAACAATAGACAGGTCTATAAAGTGAACAATAACCTCTGTGAGGCACGTGCTTCTCAGAACAATCAACTGTACCAGACCAAAAGGGCAGCATTTGCTCAAAATCAAAGTTCAGAAGGCAAGAAAGAACAGGAAGGATGGACGAATGGAAACAGGGAGCCCAGGGAGGATGTGGGTAGAGTGCTGTCACATTGAGGATATTGCAACTAAAGTCACAAAACAAAACGTGTATAAATTGTTGAATAGGAAACTGATTTGCTCTGTATACTTTCACCCAAATCATAATAAAATGTTCAAAAAAAAAAAGTTCATTACATGGTGAAAGCATTCAGTGAAAATACTTTGAGGATCATCTGTATTGCTTGCTTTCTCTATCCTGCTATTTAGGAGAGGTTATGGTGGCACACGGTGGAGCCCTGGTGGCACAGTGATTAAGTGTTTGGTTGCTAACCAAAAGGTAAGCAATTCGAATCCACCAGCTGCTCCTTGAAAACCCTGTGGGGCATTTCTGCTATGTCTTACAGGGTTGCTAAGGGTTGGAATCACCTCAACGGCAACAGGTTTTGTTTTCGAGTTTTCATAGAATAATGTTGTGTTGTGTTTTTTTGTTTTTTTTTTTTTCCAACTTACTGAATGTTTTCTAGATAAACTGATTCCAAGCAATATCTCTGGCCTGTTTCCTGGTGCCTATATCTACCAGTCACATGCAGTTGTACTCACTTCTGCTCTTTTACTTACTAAGTATCTAGGAATAATTATATTTTCAGAGACCAGCTTGCTGAGGTTGGTGTTGGGGCGAAGGGGAGAGAGGTAGGCAGAGGCTGAGCAGCAGCATCTAAGGACACAGGTTTAAATTCAATTCTTCAAATCAGTTCACTACCTGAGTGCTCCCAGTGAGAAGTTTATTTTGTCAGCAGTTTTCTTCTCAGAGCCCTCAGCAGAGCTTTACAACTTTAATTAAGGCAATTTATAAAGGAGGATGCACAAAGTATAATGAACTAACGTAAATTATGAACAAATGACAAAAAGAGACAAATAAGAAAGATGAAACAAAGGGAAAACAAAAAGTAGGAAAGCAATCTGGAATGCTGGAATAATGTTAATGGAAAAATCACTTAACCACGAACTTACCATAAGCTTCCTAGAAGCCAAAGCAAAGAAGAAAACCAGAAACAGTTCATATTGCCTATAACTCTGCTGTCCAATATGGTAGCCACTAGAACTTGAAATGTGGCTAGTCCAAATCAAGATACTTGCTCTAAGTATAAAATAAATATTATATTTCAAAGATTTAGTACCAAAAATGCATTAATAATTTGTATATTGATTTTATGGTGAAATGATAATATTTTTGACATAATGAGTCGACTATACTATTAAAATTAATTTCACTTGTGTGTTTTTTTAAAAAAGATGTGGCTGCTAGAAAATTTAAAAGTACCTATGTGGCTCACATTTATGGCTCACATTGTATTTCTACTGGACAGTGTTGGTCTATGAGATCAAAGCACCCATCAGTTGATGAATGGATAAATAAAATATGGCACACCCATACTAGGGACTGGTGGATGCTACAACAAGATGAACCCTTGAAAACATTATGCAAATTGAAGAAGACAGGAAAGACCACACGATGGTTATTTCTAGTACCTAGACAAGAAACACCTCTCTAAGGGCACTCTGGAAATCACATCATCAGTATGCAATTCAATGTCAATCTCAGTACCCAATATCAATATCGATGCTCAATTATTGATATTATCAGGAAAGAAAGGGATTAGTGTTGCAGGTCTGTCTTTTATAATGTTTCAATATCTGCCAATGGCATCACAGTCAATTCAGTAAACACCTATATGCTAATAACTCCCTAATTCCTATCTTTAGCCCAGACTTGTCAAAACTTCATACCTGTGTATTTTTAATTCCCCACATGTACCTCAACAAATCCAAAGCACTATTCTTCCTGTATTTTCTATCCAGTTGGTGTCACCATCTTCTATCCAGTCACCAATGCTGGAAGCCTAGGAGCCCTTGACTTTCACGATCCTTCATTCCCACACCATTCCATCCCTCTGCCAATTCAGCCTTCCCAATAGTTCTTGAATCTCTGTCCTCTTCATCTCCATTCCACCTCCACTGTCCTTCCTCAGGCCCTCGCCATATCTTGCTGAGACAATTGCAGCAGCCTCTTAACTGGTCTCTCTGCTCCAGGCTGGTTCCCCTCAAGTCCATTCTCTGCACTCACTGGCACAATCAATCCAGAATGCAATGGATTTCCATCATCTGCAGCATAGATTTCAGTAAAGCAAACATGGCCCTCTATGACCCTGCCTCCCTCTCTCTTATCTCTTGACACCCTTTGCTGCCTTTGAGTAGACTATGTCTGCCCGAGCACCTGCCTGCCCCTCCTGAAATTGAAGCGGCCAACTTTTTCTCATCCTGTCAGCTCCACTCAGTGATACCTCCTCATAGGCCAGATATAGATCCCTGTCGTTGCACGTTCCATGTGGTATCGTCTTGTCTTCCTCACCACCAGCTGCCTAGGCGACAGGATCATGCCCATGTTTTCCTTATCTCTGTAGTATTAACATAGGCCTCAACATAACAATGCTTAATGAATGTTTGTTGAATGATGGAAGAGCCACAGGTTAAAAAAAAAAGTGATTTAAATTTTGGATTTAAGCAAAAGGTTAAAAAGTCCTAGTGGCCCAATTTGTAAGTGCTGAATGTCCTTGCTTGTCTCTATGAAGACAAGATTCGTGTCTATTTTTCTACCATCGTGTCTCCAATGTCATTCAGTATTTGCTGGATGGGTGGATGAGAAGATAAACAAATGAGTGAACAAAGATACAGGCAAAGAAGTGGATCGAAAATGAATTGCTTTCACAAGAATGAGGCCTGACATTCACAAAGCTCTATCTTTGTCATCTCCCAAGCCAGTTACTCAGTATCCCACACCCTGGGAACTTAAAACTTAGGAAGCATTTATTTTGTCCTTGAACGAATAATTACCCAATTGAATGTGAAAATGCAGGTGACAAATACCACTGTATTCCCTGGATCCATCAATGTTATAAGGCCTGAATGAATATACCCTAGTTTCTAAAGGGAGAGCCGTGACCTTCTTTAATGTCACTATGGAGTGAAAATGCTCACGTCTGGAGTTCTTCAGAAACCATGTCTAGACACTTTGAGTCATATAAAACAGACAGGGGCATCACAGCAGCACGCTGGTTTCACAAGAACAACAAAACATGAACGGAGTCTTTTTTTTTTTTTTTTTTTTTGCTTTAGCTACAAGACAGTTTCGTTTTGTTCCTATAATGCCATTGTCATTGGTACAAAAATCTGTACAAAATGTAATGAATATTTTTGCTTTTCTGCATAGTCTCAGGGCTTTCTGCAATCACAAGGAACCAACCACAGTACTAAAAAGTGCTTTTTAAGATAAAGCATTCAGATGATCTCTTGAGAAAATAAAAGCTTACTGCAGGCAATAAAGCTAGAGCAATCATATACATTTTGAAGAGGGGGTAATTTAGAATCTATGATTTGAAATGCTCCCAAATTGTAAAACTGAGGAACGATTTCAGGGGTAGGAATACTTTAGTCAGCCTAACTGAACTTTCAGGGGTAGGATCCAGAAATCCTGCTGGTCCTTACGTCTGAGCTTTACCCAAAACCATGGATGTAAAAGTTGAGGGCCTTTAAGCAAAGTATCTTGGTGGTTTGATTGAGCATTTCTGGAAATGTCATTGGTGCTAACATTCATTCAGCAAAACTTCAAGGACACTATGTTCTAGATACTTATGTGCCAGAGATATTCGATGATTGGAACATGGTTCATGCCTCAAATAGAAATAGACCTGTAATTTCAGAGCACTGAGATGAAGGCTAACTGAGTGAAGGATTAGGTGCTTTGGGAACTCAGGGATCTGGGGTGGGGAAGGTTTTTGATAGACCAGGGAAGGGGCCAACAACTTGAATTATGACTGGGCAGTGGTTACAAAAAGGAGGGGGAAGATCCAAGAACTGTTTAGGAGATAGAACCAGTGGGATTGGTTGACTAATGGATTTGAAACATAAAGAAGAGAGAGGGGTCAAAGATAGCCCTGAAGTCTATAGCTTGGGATACAAGAGAACAGAGATACAGTTCATTGGAGAAGGAGTGGGTTTGAGAGGTAGGATAACGAGTTGAGACTTGGTCATGCTGAATTTTAGGTGCCTGTGAGACACTGGACACAGCTGGAAACATGCATCTGGTGCTGGATGAGAAATACAGACCTGGAAATGAAGACTTCTCTTGTCAGATAGAGGAGTACATGAAAAGGACCACAGAGAGTGTGCCAAGTGAGGAACCGGGAAAGACCCCGGGCAGAGCAAGAGATCCAACAAATTTGACAAGAAGCAAGGAGTTATGAAGAGTTGCTGGAGTTTTCCCATCACCTGTTACGGCACACAGAAGCTGCTCGATAAATGTGAGTATAACAAAGAAATGAGGTCAGCAACTACTGAGTTTCTGTCTAACTTTAAAGCAAACCTTTGTTTGTGTTAGTTTATATTATAGAGGTTATGACTGTTGGAGCCAGGTAGAGGTGGAATGGAGCCCAGCTCTGCCCCTTTCCCACAGAGTGGCCTTGGACAAGCTACCCAGCCCCCAAATTAAGATAACATTACCAACTTCACAAACTGATTATCAGAGGGCTAAGAAAATTCTGGTAAGGCCACATAACGGAACACTAGAAGCAGTTAAAAAGAATGAGATAGATCTTTATAAACGGACATTAAAAAAAAAAAAAAAAACCTGTTAGTGATATTGAGGAGTTTCCAGAATGGAGCGATCTACAAAACTACTCTTCAATTCTCCAGGTACAAAGATCTGTATGTAAGTTCACAGAAAGGCCTGGGAGAATACACACCAATGCAAGAACAGCAGTTACTCTGGGGAGGGTGCTGAGGCTGATGGGTGGTGGTCAGGTGGCTTTTGAGTTTTAGGGCTTTGGGAAAATGAAATGTGTTAATACAGGGAAAGCACTTGGAAGAGTGCTCAGAGAACGTTAGCTATTAACATTATCATAATCACCATCCACATCACCATCGTCATCCTTATGTTTCAGCTGAGAAGATAAAGATTCAAAAAGACGTCACTTTCTCACAGCTAGTAAATGACCTAGAATTTAAACCCAGCTTGATCTGATTTCTGCGTTTTTTCTTTTTTTCACTGTACCACTGGGGAAGTCGCACCCACGTGCATGCACACATGCACATACATGTAATAAAACTGAATGTAAAACAAGTTTGCCCTGTCTACACTCGGAGCTCTCAGAGCCGCTGACAGTCTCCCACATACTCGGTCTGAATTCCTGCATTTCTCCCCAACTCTCCACCATCCATCCATCTCTGCCTACCCAGCCTGTGGCCAGGCTGCATGGGACCTAGGAGTAGCCTTCCATCCACTGCCCTCAGCCCCCTTGGATCTGTCCCGACCTACTGGAGCCGTACCAATGCTGACAGCAGCTGTACCCTGCCCCTGCCCTGCAGGAATGCTGGCACCTGCTCTAGCCTCTGATGCTCCTCCACACCCTGTGTGTCCTAGCTCAGATGTCAGCTCCTCTCCAAAGGCTGACTAGGGCTGACTAGGGCACATTCCTGCTGAAAATCCCTCTCCCCAGACCGGCACACACACCACCAGCTTCGTTCATGTCCCAGCCAGTGAAATGCAGACCTGAATCAGTATGCAGACAGTGTTTTGCTTAGCTAACCACAAAGAAGATACATTTGAATGTGAAGGAGGGCTCAGATTTTTTCTTTTTCTGCCAGAGGCTCAGCAGTAAAATGCCAGTTAATCTTCAGATTGTCTTTCTAACCATTCAAAGTGATACCTCCTATCTCACAGCAGGCGTATCTGGTGCCCTCTGCTCTAAGCCTAACCATGTGGGTTGTCTTTGGAATCGACACTTTAAGTGGCTATTGGACACTGCTTCAGAGGAATTGGGTGCTTATATATCGATCCATTTTGACATTATTCACCTGTAAACTGGTCCATGGATTAGTCATGACCCAGTGGGAATGTCCTGAGGGACCTTCCTGGGTTCTGCTGCTCATTTGGAAATGTGCATCTCAGGGCAGCTGTCCCTTCTAATCTTATTGGTATGGCATTGCCTGACCAGCACGTCACAGACCTTCAGCCCCGGGAGCTTTGCTAAGGATGTGAATACAGTAAAACCCCTTTTAGGGGGCCTGTGGCACGATGGTTAAGCACTTGGCTGCTAACCAAAATATTGGTGATTTGAACCCACCCAAGAACTCCACAGGAGAAAGACTCCCTTACTTCAGTTCCATAGCATGTCCAATCGACTCCCCAAAGACCCAATTTATCCAGCATCCCTCACAGTGGGAGGGCCTTACCTCACACTTTATGTGGTTCCTCTGCCCTCGATTCATTTATTATTCATTAGCATGTGCTCTGTGCCACGCACTGTGTTGAACATTGGAGATGAATGTCCCCGCCCTCATAGAGCTCCCAGATTAACAGGGGTGGTGGATACCACCACTAAACAAAAATGACAAATTATAATAAAAGCTAAGAAGGAAATGTATAGAATGCTGTGCAACAGCACGAGAGGTCGACGTTGAATGGTAGAAAAACATACTGCAAATTGGGAAGGGGGTGGAGAAAGAAGGCTCTGTATGGAAGTAATATCGAATCAGAACCTGGGAGGAGCAGCTGTTCCCACCCCCTCCTCCCCAAGGGTAAAGCTGTCCCCTCTCATTTCACCCACGTATTACAGACATACATGCACACAGGCAAAACACATATACATTGCCATACACATGGACACACACACAAGTACATACACACAGACATGTTTGGATACTTACAGACACATGCATGCACACATACAAAGCACATACATACACGAACACACACACAGACACCCTTACATATGCACATATACACAGACACATGTACAAATACTTGCAGACAAATGCACGCACCCATATACACAAGGCACATCGACATGAATATAACCACACACATGGATCCACACAACCACACAGATAGACAGCCATATACAGAGACACACACACTGATTCACATGGACACCCCCAGAGACCCATATACAAACTCATAGATAAACAGAGACACATGCCCAGGCACTCACAGACACATGCACACACACATACGCACAGACACATACTCACACACACATGTACACAGGCACATGTACACACCCCCTGTTCCTGAGGTGCCATCTGAGGTCCCTTTTACCCGATGGCACCCATATGCAACTATGGGAGCTAAGGAAGTGCAGAGAAGCCATTCCCATTGCACCTACACAGGGTTTTGCAAAAGGCTTTGCACCAGCTAAATGAAGGCTCCCAGCCAACTCAATTCTGCCTCATAGTGCCTCTTCTGGCGTCGTTTACCAAGGCCAGCACTCCAGTCTCTCTGAGTAATTGATGTCTGCACATTCCAGTTTCTAGGCATCAGGCTCTTTCCTGAAATTTCAGCACAAATGAGTTCCTTAGCTTCAGGCCTCAGAGCACCTTGCTACTTCTAAGGCTTCAATGCACGTTTACAAATTCCCATTGGGGAGGGGAAAATCTCAGGTAAATATGAAGGTCAGCAAGATATTTTCGTTTGACTGGGTTTTTTATTTTTTAACATGGGGAGGGCTTTTTTTTAATGGGAAATAGTGAATAATATCACCACTCCTCTGTCAGTTTTTCGTACCGTGGTGGCTTGTATGTTGCTGTGATGCTGGAAGCTATGCCACCAGTATTTCAAATGCCAGTAGGGTTGCCCACGGTGGACAGGTTTCAGCAGAGCTTCCAGACTATGATACACTGAGAAGAAGAACTTGGCAATCTACATCTGAGAAAACTGGCCAATGCAAACCTTATGAACACCAGCGGAACATTGTCTGAGACGGTGCTGGAAGATAAGCCCCTCAAGATGGAAGACACTCAAAATACAAATGCCTCTGCAAAATAGAGTTGACCTTATTGTTATGGAAGGACTAAAGCTTTTGGGACCAGGCGAGTTCTGGGATGACATCAAGGACATTACACATGAAGAAAGCAAAAAGCCATCAAAAAGATAGGAAAGACAGAAAAGACCAAAATGGGTGTTGGAAGAGACTCTGAAACTTGCTCTTGAAAGTAGAGTAGCAAAAGTGAATGGAAGAAATGATGAGTTGAACAGAAGATTTCAAAGGGAGGCTCCAGAAGAAAAAGTAGTATAATGAAGTGTGCAAAGAACTAGACTTAGAAAACCAAAAGGGAAGAACATGCTTGACATTTCTCAGGCTGAAAGAACTGAAGAAAAAATCCAGGCCTCGAGTTGCAATATTGAAAGTTTCTATGGGTAATATATTGAATGATGTACGAAGCATCAAAAGAAGATGGAAGGAATACACAGAGTCACTGTACCAAAAACATTTGACTACTTCAGGAGGTAGCATATGATCAAGAATTGATGGTATTGAAGGAAGAATTCCAAGCTGCACTGAAGGCATTGACGAAAAACGAGGCTTCAGGAATTGATGGAGTATTGATTGAGATGTTTCAACAAATGGACCCAATGCTGGAAGTACTCACTTACCTATGCCAAGAAGTTTGGAAGACAGCTGGAAGAGATCCATATCTGTGCCCATTCCAAAGAAAGGTGATGCAACAGAATGTGGACATTATTGAACAATATCGTGAATATCACACACAAGGAAAATTTTGCTAAAGATAAATAAAAAACTGTTACAGCACTACACTGACAGGGAACTGACAGAAGTTCAAGCCAGATTCGGAAGAGGACATGAAATGAGGAATATCATTGCTGATGTCAGATGGATCTTGGCTGAAAGTAGAGAATACCAGGAAGGCGTTTACCTGTGTTTTATTGACTCTGCAAAGGTATTTGACTGTGTGGATCATAACAAATTATGGATAACATTGCTAAGAATGGGAATTCCAGAACACTTAATTGTGCTAATGAGGAAATTGTACATAGACCAAGAGACAGTCCTTCGAGCAGAACAAGAGAATAATGTGTGGATTAAAATCAGGCAAGGTGTGCACCATCTTTGTATCCTTTCACCATACTTATTCAATTTGTATGCTGAGCAAGTAATCTGAGAAGCTGGATAATATGAAGAAGAATGTGGGATCAGGATTGTATGAAAACTCATTAACAACCTGCGATATGCCGATGTCACAACCTTGCTTGCTGAAAGCAAAGAGGACTTGAAGCACTTACTGATGATAATCAGACTACAGTCTTCTGTATGGATTACGCCTCAATATAAAGAAAACAGGAATCCTCACAACTGGACCAGTAAGCAACATCATGATAAATAGAGAAATGATTGAAGTTGTCAAGGATTTCATTTTACTTGAATCTACAATCAACGTTCATGGAAGCAGCAGTCAAAAATCAAAGGATGTATGTATTGCACTGGGCAAGTCTGCTGCAAAACACACCTTTAAAGTGTTAAAAAGCAAAGATGTCACTTTGAGGACTAAGGTGTGCCTGACCCAAGCCATGGTATTTTCAATTGCCTCATATGCATGTGAAAACTGGACAATGAATAAGGAAGACCAAAGAAGAATTGATGCATTTGAATTATGGTACTGGCGAAGAATACTGAATACACCATGAACTGCCAGAAGAAAAAACAAATCTGTCTCGGAAGGAGTACAGCCAAAATGCTCCTTAGATGGGAGGATGGGGAGAATTCATCTTCCATAGTTTCAATATCTTATCAAGAGGGATCAGTCCCTGGAGAAGGACACCTTGCTTGCTAAAGTAGAGGGTCAGTGAAAAAGAGGAAGACTCTCAATGAGATGGATTAACACAGGGCTGCAACAATGGGCTCTAACACAGCAACGATTGTGAGGATGGCGCAGGACCGGGCAGTGTTTCGTTATGTTGTACATAGGGTCCCTATGAGTCAGAACCAACTTGACAGCACCTAAAAGCAACAACTGAATAACGAATGGTTTCACGTTTTACGATTGGAATTTTACACAGCATTATATTTAAATGGAAATTCCTGGGTAGTGCAAATGGTTAATGAGCTCAGCTACTAACTGAAGGGCTAGAGGTTCAAGTCCACTCAGAGGCCACTTAGAAGAAAGGCCTGTGATCTAATTCTGAAAAAATCAGATGCTGAAAGCCCTATGGAGCACAGTTCTACTCTGACACACATGGGATCATCATGAATTGGAATTGACAGCAAGTGGTATATTTAAATGCTGCATACAGTATCACTATTCCCTTCTGAGCCTCAAATCCTTGGTTCCCAGTTCTCAGGGCAGAGTGAAGGTCAGAACAGAAGTAGGTGACTTCACCCGCCATGAGGAAGAGCCCAAAACTGTACTTCTGGTGCTCTGTTGGTTCCACCAGCCCCTCATTCCAAAAGAATTCTTCAGACCTCAGATGCAGGAGAAGCAGAAGGAAAGCTGCCAGCAGTGGGAAAGCCCAGGGACACCTTTGGTTGGTCTTGTGGGTCATGGTGTCCCTCCTCTTCATTCACACTTTCTGCAAAAACAAATTCAGGATGCAATCCCCTGACAGTAGTCTTTGTACTAACTGACCCTGAACGCAGAGGGTTACAATTCAGTTGCTCCTGGCAAAGTCAGCCTGAAAAGTCAGACCCACAAAGGTTGCCGGAAAAATCGATACGAAGCTGACAGATCAAATGTGAGTCATGCCAGCTCTCCTGTTAGGAAACGGCTAGATGGGTGTCTGACTGCTAACACCTCAGTTCTTTTCATAGTAGGTCTGAAAATAGCTCAGAATTCTTTAAATGTCTGGAGATGTGGGCGAGGGAGAGTTTTGAGTGGAAAAATCTCCCTGAGAACACCAACTGAGTTCCTACCATATTCCCCTGAAATGCTTGCCTCATCCAGGGATGCCCAGTGCTGGCCAGACTCACAGCTCTTTTGGGAGACCATTAGTCTAGAACTCAGGATTGGCTATTCCAGGATAGGTGATGAGCCTGGTCATCCAAGGACCACCAGACCCTTCTTGCTGTCAACTTGGCATTGTGTGTCCCTTGGTACAAATATCTTATGTCCCTATGGCCTGCCCATTGTTGCCCCATTCAAAGGCAACTCCTCCTCAAGGAGTCTTTTCTCTGTCTTTAAACCATGCTTATTTTTTACCTTCTCAGCAGTGACCCTCTATATTTGTGGCTGTATTCAGCATGAGCACCAGCAGTGGCCAAAGAAGTCACCAGTAGGTCCAAGACATAAGAAGGAGGAAAATGAACCTGGTGGGGTGGTTGCAGAACAGAATGGATTGGAGAAGGAGACCCTGGGCATGAATCTGTTGGGAATTAACAAAATATGAGTTAACAAGGACAGATGTGGGGTGAAAACCTTTAGAATGGATAGAAAAGAACCAGTGTGTGAGATACTGTGAAGGAAGAATTGATCAAGCCTGGTGGCACAGTTGTTAAGAGCATGGCTGCTAACCAAAGGATCAGCAGTTTGAATATACCAGCCACTTCTCGGAAACCTTATGGGGCAGTTCTACTCTGTCCTGTGGGGTCACTATGAGTCGGAGTTGACTCAACAGCAAAGGGTTTGGTATTTTTTGTTGGTGTCCAATTGATTGCGTGTGGCGGTGAAGGAGAGTGAGCAGACTGTGAGGGGTATCCCTGAGATGGTGTTTCTCCATGAGTGGTCTGAAAACCACCTGCATCAAAATCACCTGGGAACTTTTTAACAATGCAGATTCCTGGGTCCGACCCCCAAAAGTCTGATTTCATAGCTGGGGTGGTGCCCAGAAATCTGCATTGTTACAAAACTCCCCAGATGATTTTGATGCAAAAAAAAACAGGCTCTAAAGTCTATACTGCTTAAGAGTCTTGACTTTACCTTTATCCCCCTCACACCTACTACCAAAACCAAACTTGTTGACATCAACTCAATTCCAACTCACCTGTCAAGAGATGACTGTTACGGTCAATAGGTGACTAAATAAATGGGGAGGATCCAAAGATGACTGAAATTCAGCCTGAGTGGTTAGAGCAGTTGCAGTTCCATAAACAGAAATGAAAGAGACAGGTGGAAGAGCAAGTCTGTAATGAAGATATGAAGTCCGGTTTCAGACACAGTGATTTTCAAATGCACATTAGTAACAGTGCACGGGGCTCAGCGGTGAGGTGGAGTCAGGCCAGGAGACACAGGAGTCATTTGCATACTAGTTGGGTCTAAGGTTTGGACAAAGAGCGATGCAGGGTGCTAAGAGCAGAACCTTTTGGGGGAATGCACGACGAAGAAGGAGGATGAAGAGCCAGCAGGGAGATAACAGGGAGAGGTGGAGTGCCAGAAGCCAGCAACATGTGGCATCCAACACCTGAGGGGAGGGATTGCAAAGGTGGACAATGAGGCCAAAGAATTTTGGAGAACTTGAGGACTGAGGAAAGAGCACTAAATTTAGCTATTAGGGTACACTGATAACCTTCAAGAGAGCAGTTTCAGAAGAGTGGTAAGGACAGAGATTGAATTGCAGAGATAAAATAAGGAAAGGAATGAAGAGTGAAACTGGGGCCACCAATAAAGGATTCTCATGGAAAGGAGAGAAACAGGATGACAGAGAATGGGTCAGCAGAGAAAAGCAAGGTCTTGGGCCTCACTCATTCTTGTGGTTGATCCTCAGAGGTTCCACCATTTTCTTTCTTCCGTTTTTCTTTTTCTGTATCCTTCCTGGCAATACCGCCCATGGTTTCAGCTTCCATCTCTAAAATAATGATTCCTGTCCCAGGCTGCCCTCTACTCACAGTCCATCTCCATCTGTGGGTCCTACAGGCACTTGGGCAGCACAGCTCAACCTTGGAGAGAGATATTTCCTGTCTCTGTTGTTGGCACCACCATCCACCCAGTCACCACCCAAGAAGTCATCTTACCCCTCCCTCTACTTCATCCCCACACCCAGTCACTGACCAAGTCCTGTAACATCAGCTTCCTTTACAACTCGCTCTTCCCTTCCTCTCCACCCTGACTGCCTTTGTTCCTGGCCCACACTATGGCAGTGACCTCAAACAGTTCTCCTGACCCCTCCTGCACCTCCAAGCTGCTGCCATGGTCACATTCTGATATCATTAATCTGGTCAGGATGTCCCACCCTATTTCTCCCACTGTGGTGACAAAAGAATGATGTTCAAGCCCTTTAAGTAGCATACAAGACTTTGCTGTGAACTGCGTTAGCTCCCTGCTTATTTCAGCCATCCTGACTCAAATGGCTTCTCATACACACACTAGGTCATTTTGCCTCGTCTTTGCTAGTGCAGGTCGCTGTTCACAGAGGTTCTTTCCTTTCCCTTTCTCTTCCCTCCATCCCTCCATCCACCACCACCCTCTGTCTGTCCTAGTCCTCCTTCTGTTTCCAACTCAAAAGTCCCATCTTCATAAAGGAAGCATTTACCCCTCCTTTGTGTCCTCACTACCATCTTCATCCAAAATGCTTTAGAAGTCTCCATACCCTTCTCTTCTATCAGACTGTGAAATCTTTTGGTGGAGTAGGGGAAGAGTACAGATTCCAGGCGGAGAGGATAGGCATTGACTCCAGCCATAGTTATCTCCCAGGAAGCCTCTGGTGGGCTAAGAACATGCTACGTTGATGGGAAATAAAATAAATTCAACAGAAGGCCTAAAATAGCTTCATTAAACCCTGCCTCTCTTACTCTCCCTAGTTTACTCTTTGCTCTCTTTCTGTTTGTTCCTCTCTGCTTTTTCCTTTATTCACTCTCTCCTTCTATATATACCCTCTTTCCTTTCTCCTCACTTTTACTTTTTCCTGGTTTCTTTTTATCCCTTTTTCCTTCTGTAGGGAAAGACTCCTGCTCCGAGACCTAACTGCACTCTTCCCCTCCTCAGGTGTATCTTATTCTCCGTGGCCAGGTCTTTGAGGCCTTGTTTGTGTCTATGTTCTTCTGAATGCATTGACTTGGCAGCTGGAGACACCATCCCTTGCTTTGGAGGAATGGAGCCAGGAGGACTGTGGTATTGATAAGTAGGTCACCAAAGGAGGAAAATGTTACTGATTTTCAAATGCACAGCATCAACTGGATGTAACACGGATATACAGACCATGGGTAGAAATGACATTCTCCTAAAAATAAGAGGTGATAATAACCATGTGAGTACAGTACTTAAGTTCCTCCCTCAAGAGGAGGTACTTGTTTTTCATTTTAAGATGCAAGGCATCCTGGCCCCAAATCCATTTATACCCCTGGGAGAGAAGCTGGAGGGAGGAGATGGGTACCACTGGGTGGGAGGGCGAGAACCACGGGTCCCTTGGTGCTTTTCTTGTTGCTGCCAGTGGTCACGGTCACGCAGCATCTTCCCCAGCCTCAATGACCCCATGCAGCAAGGTCACGCAGGTCCCTGCACCCTTCTGCAGGTTACTCTGAAGGGGATACCTGCAGATTCCACTGCTTGTCAATGTGAACTCAGTTTGGTGGCACAACAGTTAAGTACTCATCTGCTAACCAGATTAGTGGTTCAAACCCACCCAGCTGCTCCACAGGAGAAACACCTGGTGATCTGCTTCTGAAAAGAGTACAGCCAAGAAAATCTCATGGGGCAGTTCTACTCTGTCATATGGGTCCTTGTGAGTCAGAAGTGACTTAACGACACACAACAAGAATAACATCAGGCAGGGAAAATCCCCCTGCTTTTGTACACTTAGAGCCTTAGGTGGGGCCCCATAATCTCACGAGGACAGGTATGCGGGATGTGTCAGGCTTCCCAAAAGGAAAAAACTTAAGGGCACCAAGAGCCGGGAAGCCATATGGGATCAATGTGATCTTCCTTGGTCTAATGATTTTTAATAGCAGGCATCTGGATTAGGTGTAAATAGCTCAAAACCCAAGAGAGACATTGATTATTTTGAAATTCTATTGATCTGGAGCAGACACGAGCTCAAGCATTGCTCTGGTACTGTTGTTGAATGAAGACCTTGCTTTTCTTGCTGGCCCTTCTCTGTCATCCTATTTCTCTCCTTCCCCTTGAGAATACTAACTGTGGTGGGCTGTTGAAGAGAAAAATGAAACCAAACAGAAGGTTGTTGGTAAGCAGTCCCTCTGTTTGCTTAAAAATGAAATAAGGCTCTCAGGATCTGCTCACTGCTACAATGAGGACATAAAGAACACACAGGAATTCTGATTTTCCATTGACCTGAAGAACTGGACAGCCTCTTAAGGATTTTCTACTCCAACCACCTCATTTTGCAACAGTGGAAGCTGAGGCTCAGAGATGCCAAGTGGTGCACCTAAGATTGTATACTTGGACGCAAAATAGGGAGCAGAGGCCAGTTAGACAGTGACCCTCCCACCTGCCCGCTGTGGCCTTGGGAATGGCTCATATTCCTAGTCACTTCTGGGGTAAGTAGGTGCTAAGAGCTGGTTCCATATATCTCCCAGCAACATTCACACCCCAACCAGCCAGAACGCCCAAGGCTACCCAGCACCTAGTTTACTGTCAGGGAGGCACTTCACCAACAAGGAGAATGGCACCCGGGGGTGGGGAGAGGTTTGGCACCAGCAGGCCCATCAGAGTGAGCTACAGCAAGACAGCATGGAAAAGGAAAACGCTACAAGGGGTGTTTGTTTCATGGGGGTTTTGCGAATAAGTGATCATTCCTTCTATAAGCAGCCTGGTGGCTCTAGATCCTAGAAAAAAGGGGGCCCCACCAATAACAGCTTTTCTTCTCCATCAAAGGGCCCAGCCTTTCTCAGGAAATCTGGTCCCCAGCTTCAAATGCTCTTGTTACATTTGCCACCAAATGTAATTGAAGTGCCTTAAAAATCAAAAAACCAGTTGCTGTGGCGTTGGTTCCAACTCATGGTGACCCCATGGCACAGCAGAACTGTGCTCAATAGAGTTTTCAATAGCTGGTTTTTCAGAAATAGTTCACCAGGCCTTTCTTCTGAGGCACTGGGTGGACTCCAACCTCCAACTTTCTGGTTAGCGGTCAAGCACGTTAGCCATTTGCACCACCCAGGGACTCCTGAAGTGCCTGAAGGCAGTGTACACACATTTTTCCGATATAATCTGTATACTCTTCGAGGCTGGATTCCTGAGTGTATCATTGTTGCTCCTTATTCCCCAGCCGAGGCACAGTGATTAAAGTGTAGCAATCAGACAGAATGGCTCAGTGAAGCCTGCGACAATGCTTTCACAGTAGTGTGTTAATGAGCGTTAAAATTGTCATTGCAAATACAGCGTTCTCAATTTTTAAAATTACAACTCTGTAACAAGTCATGCTGTTAAAACATACAAGAAATACCAGTTAAACCCTCAAGTAGATAACACGCAGCCTGTACAGATCACTGCTGTCCCAAAGTGCTTAACAAATGCTTTTCTTTGAAATGAGGCAAGAATTAGAAGGTAGTTAAATTATTTGAGTAATAAGTATAAATAACATATCCAAATATTAAACACCAATTACTACCTTATGAGCTCCAAATCAGCTCGGCATTACAACATGCCCCTCGTCGTTAGCAAACCCAGGAAATGTAGGGGTTTGGCAGAAAACACAAACCTATAACCAATATTAATCTGTACAATAAAGACGTAGTGTCACTTCCTAACCCAGCACTTTCAAAATGCTCATCACTGCGGGAAAAGCTTAGCCCATATAGTTGTCCCAGTGTCATTGAAAATAACAACCTTCACATGTTGGGAGGGAAGTTACCTTCCAGCCAACAGCTGGGAATAAGTGATCGCCAGCTTCTGCTGTGTTCCCCTAAATAAACGTGGTTTCTGGGTCAGTCTGACAGCCTGGGTGGGCAATGATGTCATCTCGTGCTTATATTCTTCACACCAGCAGAAAATTAACCTGGCCTTTTGCACTCAGCATCAGGGGCTAGAGGAAACGGTGCTACATACAGTGTTATCTAGCAAGGTCAATGGATGACCCAAGTGAGCACATGTGAACATCACATCTTGGTGTTGCTCTGGGGGACAGGAAAATGACTTCTCCCTGGGTCACAGTGCTGTTTCCATCCTTTGTGGAAATGAACTCCAGTGTTCAAGCCAGCAGGCTGGCTCTCCCTTTTGTCTGAAACCACCACTTGGAGAACTCGATGCTATCAGGCCATTCTTATGCTCAGAAGTGACGAAGTTCCAGGATGAACAAAGTAATATTTTATATAAGTATATACCTGTACAAGAGATGTTAAAAAAACGGTCTCTAAAGCACTTTGGGATTCCCCCAATGAAAGGCACCAAATAAATGCAAGTCATTACCAAAATGAAATGTCAAGTTTTCCAGCTTTCACATCTGCAAAGGGTACCTCATTTTTTTGTGATAAAACCTGCTTATTTAGAAAAATACTCATGAGAGTGACTGAGTTATTCTGCTTCCTTCCTTGTTTCCACTTTGCACAGGCTTCACGGTCACTGACCATGAACACCACATTCAGGGGACTGATGCCATCAGCCCTGGCAAATGAACAGCCCTTGCAAGTTTGTACTGTCACCTGCCTTTAGGGCAGCTGGGGATGGTTTTATAAATTCTCTGTCTCCTCATGCTGGAAACATCAGCCAAAGCCAAGTGTTCTGTGTGCAAATTCTGAAAAATAATCCTGCTCCTCCGACTCAGTGGCTGGTTACCTCTAAGTCAGCTCACCTTTCCTCATGCTTCTGAGAAACAGATATAGGCCATCAGGCACCAGGAGGTGGCCACCTCCCCACCTCCCTTGAGGGTTCAGTCCGATGGAAGCATCTGAACTGGGGACCCAAGGACATAAGTGACTAGTGCATTCATTCAACAAATTGTTTGCATAGTAGTAGCCATGGCAACTACATATATACATAGCCCTCTGACAAGATCCTCACCACAACCCTCTGAAGCATATATGATCCTCAACCAACTAAGACACAAAATGTACCTACCTTGTAAGGGGAGCCGTGGATCAAAAGCCTGCCTGAGTCCACACTTAAATCCCTAGATTCTACAGCCTTCCCAAAGACTGAATAATAATGGAAGCCAACTGGAAAACCATCTGATTATCTAGAAGATGATGGAGAAGAATTATCTTACAAAGGGACCTAGGTTTCCCTTCACAATTTTATGCACTAAGTAAACTGGAGAAAGGGGCATTTTGAGGAAGGAAACAGTTCTTTCCCTTCAACACGAGCTTAGAAGTTTGAAGGTCTTTTAGACAGCTTTAAACTTTTTGAGAAGTTTACAATTATCTATGACTTTTTTTAATGACATTTTATAAATAGTAATTTTCTGTTTTACAATTCTCTTTCCTTTCTCCTGATCTCTACCCCTCCTCCTGACAGGCACACCAACAAAAGGCAGTTGAAATGGGAATCAGAGCTGTAGTGCTTTCATCCTGGATTAGCCACATAGCCTTCATGCGCATCTGTACACTGAGTACACACTTCCAGGTCTCCAGGTTTCCATGGCATAACAGGAGTTTCAGAACAATCAACATCATATCAAACACACTGTATCTTAGAAGCGAAATGATCTAAGTAAACTCAGCTTGGAAATAAGGGGGCTCCCATTTTATGAGCTGCCAGAGTAGGCAACAAGAGTTTTTAAGCTACTGCCCTTGCTAGCAACTCAGCGCTGTTTACTTCAGGGAGACAATACACCAATCAACTTCTTTTTAGCTGAGAAAGACAATGCAACCTTATTCCTAAACATTTTTAAAAATAAATATTTTAAAAACATGCTATTATCTAAGACCCTATGGATCACAACAGTCAGATCCCTTTGTGCATGGGGTTGCCATGAGTCGGAGGGCGGGGGGCGCAACTCGATGGCAGTTAACAATGATGACAATACCTAAGACATAGCAAGGTTTGGCCAAATGGCCTAAACTAGGAACTTCAATCAGAAATAAATGTCTCTACGGGCACTCTAGGAAAGACAGAGGCCTGGCCTTGAAAGAAAGGGCTCACTGACTCTGCGTTAAGCATCCTGGAATTAGGCCTATGCTTAGCTGAACCCTCTGTCCCTAATGCATCTCTTCGTGGTCAGGGGGAAAGAGTCAAACTTCACTGCATGTTTAACTGAGCAACACTTTCTAAGGAGCAACATTTACGAGATAAACATCAGCATACATCATTCTAAAGGGGATCGGTGCACCCATGCAAGCCACAAAGCTATAGATCATTTAGAAAAACAACTCACAGGCTTGCACTGGAGATGTGGGATTAACTTCACATTCTTGTTGTTTGGGTATTAGAACTAAATGAAAGCTGTGGATAAAGAAGTGAGATTCTGTCTTACCATGACTGTGAGCAAAATCTCATTATATCCTTGCTGACTTCATAGACGTGTTTCCCGCTGGACAGACTTGTGGAGGCTTTTTGTACAGAACTCACATGACAACCTCAGAAATAGGAGCACAAACAACTCACAGACAGCACTAGACCAAGAGCACTACAACAATGTACACAATGAACATAAAAATTCGCATTCTGGGTGGTACTTATCCGGCAGAAAGGTGAACATTTTATGCCCACAATCCAAAGACCAGTGAGTGTCATTTCACTGAAAGGTGCAAAGGCATGGTGTCAGGCACACCATCCTCTAAAAACGATTCTAAATACTGTAAAAGCAACCTGGGGTGCATATCCCATGCATCTCTCCCCTTTGGGCTTGGGCATACTCCTTACGTCACAACTGTAAGGTGCCTGGACTGTGCCGGAGGCACAAGAGGCAGCTCAGCAATGTGGGGTTGATGATATCAAGTCCTCCCAGCTAATGTAAGGAATCACTCAAACTTAGTTCACTTGGTGAGCTCCTGCTCATGTTCGTCAGGCTTGCCATGAGGGATTTTACTTTATGGGCATAGTAGTCCCTTAAATTGATTGACGGGACCTCCTTCATTCCATCCCCAAAGTCACAGCTACGCATGGCACTCTCAAGTTGCTTCTGGCGCCTGTAAAAGTGGGAGAACTTATTGAAGATCAAGGTGATGGGCAGCACTACCACTAGGATACCTGCCAAGATGCAGGCAGAGGCGGTCAGCTTCCCTGCTGTGGTCCCTGGGACCACATCTCCATATCCCACAGTGGTCATACTGACGGTGGCCCACCACCAACAGGCGGGAATGGTGGCCAGGTCCTCATTCTCCTCTTTTTCAATGGTGTAGGCCACCACAGAGAAGATGGAAATCCCCACGGAGAGGTAAAGCAAGAGCAGCCCTACTTCTTTGTAACTGTACTTCAAGGTGGCCCCCAGAGAACGGAGGCCAGTGGAATGTCTGGCCAGCTTCAAGATACGGAAAATTCGCATCAGCCTCAGGACCTGGGCCACCCTGCCCAAGTTGGCCAAGGTAGGTGTGCTCTCCACCACCAGGTTCACCACCAGAGTGATGTAAAAGGGGACAATGGACATGAGGTCAATAAGGTTTAGAGCATTCTTAAAGAACTTGAGGAAGTCAGGGGCCACAGCAAACCTGGCCACCAGCTCAAATGTAAACCATGCAATGCCAAAGTGCTCCACGATTTCAAACCTGGGGTCCTCACCAGGGTTGCCCTGGCTGTCAGGGATCTGCAAGTCCGGCAGGCTATTGAGGCACATGGTGATGATGGACCCCAACACAACCAGGATGGACAGGACGCTGAAGACCCTGCTCAGGACCGAATAGCCGGGGTTGTCCAATGCCAGCCACAGCTGCCTGCGAAAGTTGCCCAGGGGCTGCCCATCAAACTTGGAGGCGTCATTGTAGAAAGCCAGGATTTCATCAAAAGAGGATGTGGTGCTCTCCTGGTCGCTCTGCTCATCCCACTTCTCCTGCTCGGGCTCCACTTTGCGGCCGTGGTAGCTGTAGCTGCAGCAGGAGTCGATAAAGAACTCGTTGATGCCCCAGTACTCAATCTCCTGGCTGAAGGAGAAGACGCACAGCTCGGCCATGACATGAAGCTTGCCCGTGTGGTAGAAATGCAGCACGTAAGGGAAAAGCTCGGGGTTGCGGTCGAAGTAGAACTCACGCTGGACATCGTCGTAGTCATCGCAGAGCTCCAGAATGGCCTCGCGCGAGTGGCAGAGCAGCAGGCGGCCCAGGCGCGTCTCAGGGAAGCGCAGCAGCGTGTGCGAGCGCAGCCTCCTTTTGAAGCCGCCCACATTGATGCGGATCTCTACATCCTCGACGTTGGTCTCCGACGCGTCCCACAGGCTCTGGCCGGTCATGCTGGAGACGCCCAGCCGCCCGTGCCGCGCGGGGGCGCTACACCTGGAAGCGGAGGAACCCGGTCGGCGTGAGCGCGGGGCACCTAAGGCTGGGGGCTCCTTTCTCCCCAACCGTCTTTTGGGGGCCCAGTCCTCTCCAGGAGGCTCTCTGGGTGCTGACGGGCACCGGGCTGGGAGGGGGGGTTCTGTAGGGCTCGGCCCCCTCCGAAGGAAGGAGTGGGAAAGGGGATTATGTTTCCAATAGAAAGGCCGCGGCCCCACCCCCACTTCGGGGGTCCTGGCAGTCGCTTTCGCGTGCCCGAGTCGCGCTCTAGAAGCTCCGAGAACCAAGGGGGTTGCGCGCTGACCTTGCCCGTGGAAGGGCCGAGGAAACGCCCCCGCCCGCTCGCCGCAGACAGGCGGGACCCGGGCTGGGATGCGCACGGGCAGGGCTGGGCCGAGATGAGGGGCGCATAGCTTTGGGAGGGGGGCGGGGAAATCGCCTCTGGGGTCTGTGAACCCGGGCAGGGGGAAAAGGAGCCAGCTTGGCGTCCCCTGCGTCCATCCACCACGACTAGAACCCCCTCGTTCCCCCCCCTCCCCCGAGCCTTCCCGCCCGCTTGGCGCGGTGCCCCAAAACCGCGTGCGCCGCGCCTTACCCAGCGGAGCTTCCCGGGCTCGCCCTGCGCGTTCTGGAAGCGCTTACCTGGGAGCGCGGGGGCCCGCGGCCGAGGCCGGCGGGAAACTTCCCCGACCTGCTAGCTAGCATCGCGGCAGCCGCCGCTGCCGGCTGGCTGTGCGTGTGCGCGCGGGTGCGAGTGTGTGTGCGCCCGGCTGGCCGGCGGGCGGGGTCGGCGGAGCGACTCCTCCTGTCTCCGGCCGGGGATGCCGCGGCCGCCCGCAGTTGCAGGAGGCTCACAGGTGGCTGCGTGGCCCCGACGCTCGCAAAGCCCCCCTCGCCCGGCTCGCGCGCCCCTCAGGCCCCGAGAGGGGCAGGAACCCTCGCGGTAGGCGCCTGCGGGAGCGGAGCGTGTGCGCCTTGGTGCGGGCCCTGCTCTGGGGCTTGGCGCGGTGGTGCTGAACGGACAGCTCCGCGCGCACCAGCCCCGGGCGCGGCCACCGCCCCAGACTCAGGAGATGCTGTTGCTGCCACCGCTGCCACGGCTTCTCTGCGCTCTGTAGCGCGTCACGGAGACCCCTTTGCGTTTGAACGACACCTTTCCCAACCCCCACTCGTCCCCTCCTCCCGACAGCTGTTATTACTACTACCTCGGGGGCGCAGGCAGGCGGCTGCCTACAGTGACCTTTCCCCGCTGGTTCTCGGACGGGGGCCCGGCTAGGGAAGAACGGGTGGCTTGCGCGGTTCGGGGAAAGGGCAAGATAAGAGGAACTCAAGATTTTCCCTTTTAGGGACCTGATGAAAAGTTTCCTGAAGCCCAAGGTGGGGTTGTTGGGGAAGGGGGGTGGGAGGGGAGTAGAGGAGGCAGAGGAAGCCTGAGGTCGAGCTTAGCTTAGCTTGTAGGGGTAGGAGCGCCAGCCTTACCGGCGTGGGAGGGAGCCACGGAGTTCTGTTTGGGAGCTCTGTGTGGGCGCCGTGTGTATAGGCCAGTGTGATGTGCATGCGGGGGAGTGCATGGAACTGTGTGTGTGTGTGTGTAGTTTAAGGACAGGACGAATTTTCAATGCCTGTGTGTACAGCGTTGATAAAGATGGTATAACTGCGGTGTGGGGGATGTGTGCAGTGTCAGTACAGGGGCGCCATGGGGCATGTGTCCCTGTGCTGTGTGCGTACAACGGGGCATTTTCAGCTGTGTGTACAGTGTGCTATACACAGTGTAGTATTCAGTGGCACTATGAGAAGGTCAGTGTGACTGTATACAGAATGAGTACTGTGTGCATGCGGACACAGTGAGGTCTGTTGGGTGTAGGTGCAGCATAAATGTCCTCAGTACCTGTGTCCTCATTCCCAAGGAGACTTGCGGCCCAGATCTGAGCTCTCAGTTTCCTAGGATTGTCCTCAAGGCCCTGCTGCAGGGCCAAGCTGAGAAATGGAACCATGGTCCCTGGGGGCACCCCTCCCCCACCTTGGCCTCTCAGCACCTTGGCATGGAAGCACCAAACCATTTGAAAAGGCTTTCTGGAGCACCATGAGGTGTGTGAGCTTAGCAGGCAGCTAGTGGGCTACATTCATGGTCAGAAGTCCTGGTAGGTGGCTTTGGACTCCCAGGGCAGCTGCCAAAGCCTCAGTGGGAAGCATATCCTTTCTTTACATGACCCTGCAAGGCCATCCCAGCCCAGCAGGTGCTCTGTGTGGCTCTAGAGAGCTCTGGGCCCCCTTGGAGGGTCTGGGAGAGTGTTTGATCTGGCTTCATGGGCAGCGTGCCAGATCAGGTTTGGCTTCCCTTAGAGGAGACTCCTCCCTGTGGCAGCCTCTGCTTCTGGCTGTGTGTGAGAGAGTACCTGCAGAGTGTTGCCTGCTGAGGGGCTCCACACCCATGCACCTGCAGACTTTTGCAAGATACGGGGGGTTCCAGGGAGGAGAGAACAGGCTGAGAGCCACATGAGTTTCCTTTCTCTTGTGTTTAGGGTGTGTGTGTGTATGTTTATGTGAGTGTGTTTAAGAGAGAGTTGCTTCATCTGGTATTTGTTGTCTCTGTCTCATCTCCATTTGTTTCAGTATTTTGGCCAAGCACGCTCATTCCCTCCCATCCAGCGCTGCTAGATCAATCATGTGAAGTCTGTAGGAACCCACACCTGGCTGGCTGCAGTCTGGAGGCCCCTGGTCTCCTTTATTCCCATGGGAGTGCTGCTGACACGGTGCCAGCCGTTGCTGAGGGTGCATGTGTGTGCATGTAATCCCTGTGTTGCTGCCCTCTTCCCTTTTTTCCAGCCACCTCTACACTACTTGGGTGGGTGGCTGAGGTCTCCCTGCTGCGAGTGCCCTTAGCATCAGCACCTGGTAGCAGTCTTCATGACCCCTGTGGTCTCTCTACTCCTCACCTCCCTCCTCTCACTGTGGGTGTGGCTGCCTGACTTCTGGCCACTGTGAGGCTCCCAGTCTTCCTTCTGCTTAGCGGCCACGTGTCTGTGTAGTTTCTGCTGCATGCCCACCCTTCCCAGCCACTCCCTTCTGTCACCTTCGGCACCCGACTCCCCTCCTGGTGAAGCCTGATGCATAAACCTTTTACTGCTGCATTTGGAGGGTCCCTACACCACTCTAGTCCCTCCCCCCAGAAACGCTTGGATTTGAGGACTGGGGGATTTTCCTCCCTCCCAGCTGTATTTATCTGCCTGCCTCCTTCTGTTCTTGCCTGTTTTTGTTCTTGCTCATTCCTTCTTCCTTTGTGGTCGTGGAAGATTTCGCCCATGGAGACAGAGCCCCCTCTGCCTTCTGTTTCTTTTTGTTTCTTCCACAGCCACAGCCACCTCACCCACAGACCGACAGGGGTCTGTGGGGCCCCTGGGGCTCTCACCCCTCTCCATCACTCTAACAGAGACCACTCCATGCCCTTCTCAGCTCTGCCTCCTACTCCTGCCAACCCCACTCTTAACTCTCACCCTTCCTCTCCTCCCTCCCTTCCTCCCCCCTCTCTCTCTCCCTTGTCCCCTGCCCTTGCTGAAAGAGCTGAGGCAACATGTCCCCAGCCAGGCTGAGGCCCAGTGTCTGTATCTGCCCTTTGTTAGGTTTTCCTTTGAGGCTGGTGCCAGGGACAAGCCCCCGTGCCTGCCTCTCCTTGAACAGAAAAGTGAACTTGGAGCCCACAGGGTGAAGCCTGGGTTTGGGGCTCATCAGTTATTTCTCGGAGAGGCTGAGGCAGAAGCTCTGTAGGTCTGACAGATGCCTTTGCAGAGGGTTAAGTGTATGTGACAGGCAGAGCCACTTGTTTATTTCCTGGTGACTGTGCCGAAGAGAAATGGAACCATCTCCCTCCTCCTGTGCCCAGGAAGCTGGCTTTGTTTATGGTCTATTTAGAGGTCTGAGCCCTGATCTTAAAATACAGCCACCTGCTCCAGGTGCCTATGGAGGTCTGCCCCTGGGCTGGGAGGGCCTGCTGGTGAGACTCTGGCGGGGGGAGGGGTGCCGGAGGGCGAGGGAAAGGCATCCTGGGAAAGAGGACACAGGGACCCTGGTGGTGGCCCAGATCCCTGCACCTGGGCAACTGTTATCTCTGCCTCCTCTGCCAAAGCTGATCTCTCGGCTGAGCCCACACATCTCAGGCTTGGCTTTTCTTCCCTGTCAGGAGAGGGGGCTGCATTTGCGGCTTGGCTGAGGGAGCTGGGCTGCCTGACCTACATCTCCCACTGCGGGGAAGAGCTGAGTGCCCTGGCCTTCTTTGGAGGTGTGGGCACAGGGTGCCCCTGCCATGATGGAGAGGACTACTTATCCTGTATGTACTCTGCTTCCTCACCACCCGCCCTCCCACTGCAGCCAGCATATCCTTTAAAGGCACAAATTAGGTCATATCATTCCCTTCTGAAAACCCTCAGTCGCTTCCCATCGCACCACAAATGAGACCGAATTCCTTACGCTGCTTCCAAGACCCCCCATGTTGGGCCTCTGCCCACCTTGCAGACTTCACCCTGTTCCTCTTTCCCCTCCAGTAATTATGCTCCAGCAACATGCCAGCTTTGCCCTCTGCGTAGGGCCTTTGCGCTTACTGTTCTCTCTGCCTCTCATGGCAGCTTCGCATAGCAGGCTCCATCTTATCACTCAGATCTCAATTTAAATGTCACCTTCTCAGAGAGGCCTGATAGCCCAATCTCAACAAGACCCCTTAGTCCGTTTCAATCACTTTCTTCCCAGAACTTAAATGGTTATTGAATACATGATTGCATGATGAACGAAATGAATGAGGCTCCAATTGCTATCTTAAGTTAGTTTGTGCCAGCCATGGCCTTGGTCCTTCTTCCACCACCTGGTGGACCAAGGAGGGAGTGGGGGGGGGGGAGCCGGGGTTACTGTGCCTGGGACTGGAACCTCCAAGTTCTGGGTTATTCTCCTGAAAGGTTGATTAGTCTAGTGACTCTCATCCCTGGTTGCACATGAGAATCACCTGGGGAAGCCTTTCAATATGCCAATGCCTCTCTATGCCTTGGGCCTCATCCCAGACCAATTAATTCAGAATGTCTGGGATAGGACTGGGCATCAGCGTTGTGCTAAAGCTGCCCAGGTGATTCCAACCTGGAGCCAAGGAGAACTTGAGCAGCCCACCGTTGGGGGTGTGAATTGAGAGCTGTGTGCTCCTGAGTCTGCAGCCCGGCAGTCAGCACCAATGGCAGGAGCTTGATCTCACTCAGCTTGGCAAACACACATGCCTGCTGCAACTCTGGATGCAGTACCTGCCCACAGTAAACCATTAACCAGTTGCCTTGGAGTCGATTCTAACCCCATGTGTGTCAGAGTAGAACTGTGCTCCATGGGGTTTTCAGTGACTGGTTTGTCAGAAGCAGATTGCAAGGCCTTTCTTCCAAGGCAACTCTGGGTGGACTCGAACCTCAAACCTTTCAGGCAGCACCCAAGCGCTTTAACCGTTCGTACCACCCAGGGACTCCTGAACCATCATGGAGTGTCTCAGAAGCTATGTAAGAAATTGGGTTTCATTCGTAGTGCCGTTGAGTAGAGTCTAACTCATAGGAGCCCCATAACAGCTCGGTGCCTTTGTCATTGCTTCTCTTCAATCCTAGGCATCCCAATGGGTCCCTGGTGCCTGTTCTCCTCAGAACTGTTTATCTTTGAGACATTTGGGATTAGGAGTAGTCACAGGGACAAGGGAGGTAGCAGGACTGGCTGGGTGGATTTACAGCAGGTAGGCCACGGAGCGGGTGCTAGGGTTGGGGGCAGGTCTGCAAGAGATGAGGGAAACAGAGGAGGGAGACTGCTGAGCTCAGGAAGCTGGCCTGAGCTTTGGGAAGATGGGAACGGGAGAGGGGAGAGATGAGGTTGGGAGAAGGGGAAATTGAGAGAAAAGTTGGGGGACAAAAGATCTAAGATGTGTTGCTGCACATTATGAATGCATTTTCTCATTAAGTGTATTCTCAAGAGGAAATCGTACATATTTAAATAGTTTTTGCAGTGTTTCTGGATGCTGGACTGAATTTTTATATGCGAGTCCTTGCCTAGGCCATCCAGCTTTGTTTCCAGAGTTCCCCTACTTCTAGGAGGTTGACAAGGGAGAGGGGATTGTTGTTTTTGAAGGGCTCCTTGAGGGATTGTAAAGAACCTCTTGAGTTCCTTAATAAAAAGGGACTGGGTCCTGTAGCTGGCATGCAGAGATTGCTCCCTGAGGGGTTGGTGCGACCGAGGTCCCACCTCTTGCCCCTCCCGTTCCAAGCCCCTTTTCCTTGGAGAGTTCTCCCCACTGGGCACTGCTCCATTGGGGCCCTTCACTTAATTTCCTAGAATACTGTGGGATGAAGTTGGAATACTTAAGAGACTTGATTACATTTAGACTTAGGGACACCACAAGGTAAATTAATAGAAGGACAACATAACTTGCTAGGTAGGGGCCCCTCCCAGCCTCACTGTTACCTGCCCCAGGGGTCTGGTCATCTTTGCCTCTACCCCAGTCCCTCCTTAAAGTCCTATAGAGTTTGAGGCCCAGAGACCTAAGAGCTCTGTCTTGGTCTGCCTCAGGTCTGTCCTCTGATTTCTCCACCTCCTGACCCTCCGGGTGATTGACAGCAGGGCTGAAGTCTTGGGCCCCCCACTGACCCTGTTCTCTGGGTCCAGGGGCACACCCAGATTATGACATTACACCTTAAAGCCCTCATCTGGGCTCACCTCCACCATGGCAGGTGGTTGATGAAGATGAAGAGGGTAAAGAAGCTGAGAGTGATGATGGCAATGACAGCAGTAGAAGGAAGACGCTGCCTGAGGAATGTGCACTGGAGCTAGTCTGAGTCCCAGTTCAGCTTGTTTAGACATTTTTCAGAATTGACTCAATGGCAACAGGTTTGGTTCGGTTGTTTTTCAGTCATTTTCCCTTGGGCAAAATTTTTACCCTCTCCATGCCTCATTTTCATCATCATGAAAACCTGTGATAGTACCTGACTCAGTAAGGTTGTTGTGAGGTTTGAAAGAGGCATTGGAGAGCTTATATCAAGGCCCAGTGCATAGCAAGTGCTTAAAATAGTAACCATGGCTAATACCAATTACTGAGCGCTTATGATGTACTCAACCTTGGGCTAAGCTTTCTGCTTGCCCTCTCTTGGCCTCACCTGGGTACTATTATCCTTATTTTACTGGTGACCAGAAAGACTCAAGCATGTCTCTGTTTCCAAAATCTGCCTTCTTAACTACCTCAAGTAGGTGTGGATTAATTGGGGTAGGCTAATTGCTGTAATAAACAATCCCCAAATTCCAGTTATTTACCATACTAAAAGGATTATTTCTCATTCATGTCACTATCCAACTGGGTGTTTGGGAGCAGCCTTCCACATTCAGATTCCAGGATCCAGTCTCCTTCCCTCTAGAGCTCTGCCAGCTGCCAGGCCCTTGGAATCCTTCCCTGAGGTCCTCTCCTCATGTTGGGAGATGAGGGGAGAAAGAGCATGGAGGGTGGCAGTCTTCACTTCTGCCCACATTCCTTTGACCAGAACTCAATTGCATGGCCCCTATATAATGACAGGGCAGTGGAGAGAGGGGTGCAGGAAGAAGAAGACCATAGAAATTGGGGGACCAGCATTCTCTGGTGGACACCCTGCATCCATTCTCCCAAGGTGGGAGAGGGAGCAGAGAACCGTCCTGTTGCTGCTTTCCATGAGTTGACTGCAACTCTCCCCACCTGGGAGGGTTTAACTCCAGAAATGCAGGCCAAGGGGGCCCTGTCCTGGAGTCCTGGAGCTGGCACAGCAGGATGGCCTCTGAGTCTTGGAAAGGATTCCGTGTCCTTTTTCTCAGCACAACTTTTTCAGGCTCTGAACTTATCCACGTTGCAAGTCTGAAGAAGGGTGCCAGTTCAGGTTCTAGGTTGTGAGCAGCACAAACTTGGGCAGAAGGAGAATGTGATAAAGGGTATTAGGTGGGTCACAGACTCTGAGGCCAGAAACCAGACTTGGAAGCTATAGAGCCAGGACACATATGCAGTCGGTGGCTGAATGCTCCAGTAGCGCCACAGTGCTAGGTGTGACACACACGCACTTGATGCGCTAACTTCATTTCTGTGTCTGCAGGTTGCAGCAGAGTGGGGCACGGAGTAAGTGCTCAGCTGGGCTAATGGTGGAAGGGAAGGAGGGGGTGGTTGAGACCTAGTGTGCAGAGGGCTAGATGAGGCAGGATCCACATACATGAAATAGAAACACAGGGACTGCACTTTAAAAGCCCACTCCCCTCTTCCATCCTTGACCTCTGTTCCTTTCCTAGTTTGGGAACTTGGGAACTCTCTCAGAGAAAGCTTCCCTTTCTGCCCTGACCTGATTTTCATTTACAATGGCCAGCTGTCCACTCTGGACACGTTCCCAGCTCCCCAACCCTTCCCTAACTCAGAGGTGTTCACAGCTGCTGCACCCAGGCTCACTCATGTATGTGAAAGTCACACCCATCCACCCATCTACCCATCCATTGCCCATCCATCCATCCATCCATCCATCCATCCATCCATCCATCCATCCATCCATCCATCCATCCACCCACCCACTCATCCTACACCCTGGATGTGGCTGTGGGCTCCTGTTTCCATGGTTACTTCCATGGCCTGAGTGTGCTCTGGGTTTGCTAAAAGATTCTCCAGCTCTAGGCTGCTCCCTATGACATTCTTGCTGCTGGACTCAAACCCCAGTTACTTCTGGGCCTCCACCCTACTTATTGTTCTCCCTACCCCCAGGCCACACTCAGCTGTAGCCTGATCAGCTTCCTGGATTCAAATATAATCAAAGTCTCTCCAGCGTTTGAACAGAGAGGCACTCCAAAAGGAGAATGCCTGGGAGACTGTCCCAGGAAATGAAGTGGGAGTTCCTGAAGGTAGGGAGATGCTCAAGGGGGGAGGACCCTTTGTAATAACAGTAAATGCTAACATTTATTGAGCACATACTATAAGCCAGGCACTGCTCTAAGGATTTAACAGGTTAATCCTCACAACAACCCTATTGTTGTTGTTAGGTGCTGTCCAGTTGGTTCCAACTCATAGTGACCCTATAGGACAGAGTAGAACTGCCCGATAGGGTTTCCAAGGAGCTGCTGGTGGATTTGAACTGCCAGCCATTTGGCTAAAAGCTGAGCTCTTAACCACTATGCCACCAGGGCTCCAATAGGGTACTGTAATGGATTGACATGTGTTCCCCCCAATTATGTGTTGAAATCCTAACCCCCGTACCTGTGGATGTTGAAATAAGATTTTTCTTTTATTATATTAATGAGGTCATATCAGAGTAGGGTGAGCCCTAAACTGATTCACTTCTGAGTTATAAAAAGAACAGAATAGACAGAGACACACACATGGAGAAGATGCCATATGAAGACAGACACACATGGCAGATGTATCCACAAGCCCAGGGACATCAAGGATTGCCCGCTACTAGAAGCTGAAATAGACAAAGAAGGACCTCCTCTAGAGCCATGCCCTGAATTCAGACTTCTAGCATCCTGGACTGTGAGAAATAAATTTCTGTTCTTTATAGCCACCCACTTGTAGTGTTTGTGTTGCAGCAGCACTAGGTGGTGAAGACAAGTACACACTATGACTATCTGAGGGGGAAACAGATTGAGAGACCTGTTCAAGGGCATAGAGCTAACCAAGGACAGACCTAAGATTCAAAGCAAGATAGGCTGTGTTCTTAAGCATGGTATACACGGCCTCCCTACAGTCATTGCTCCCCACCCAGGGATTCTGGAAGGCTTCTCTGATTCATTTCTTCAAGAAAGGAGATTCCTAAGCACCTCCCCAACTCTCAACCCTGCTCCCACAGGGGCTATCTAAGATTGCGCCTGCCTTGGGTGCGTGGCGCCACTGAATGGTTTCCATTAACCCGGTACAGCCCAACATCCTTCCTCAAGCTCGGAAATGTGTTAATTAAAAGATAAATGAACTTGACTTGTATTTTTGAGCCGATATTATGGTAAAGTAATCTAAAGGAGGGGTGTTAAGGGTTTGGACAGGGGCTTAATTTCAATGCTCGCTTTGGCGCCATTTTTTGAGGATATGCTGCTGGCTAGCCATACTGGGTTAATAGAAACTGCTCAGTGGCTCTACATGTCCAGGGCTGGTGCAATGCCTCCCATACCTGCCATACCCTAGTTACGCCTCTTAATAAGAGGGCGACAAACATCCATATGTGAGAAGACCCTCTTTCCACACTGGCCCCTCAGGAGCTTTTAGTTGCTCAGAAGCTTGAGTTGGCCACAGCTGTTCTCAGGAGGAGCCCTCAACCCTGGCCCCCCTGAGCTGGTCTATCTGTAGGCTCTAGAATTTTCTCCAGGTTGGCGCCAAGTTGCAGCTTGTTCTCAGAGGGCTTTGGGAGGGTGGGAAGAAGCAATCCCACCAGAGAAGCCCAGCTGAGGGAAGACACAAGATGTTCCGCACAAGTGACAGAAAGCCAATTCGCACTCTTCCCTGAAGCCAAAAAATTAAGCTAATTTTTCATTTCTCTGCTTACGTGCGGCTCAACTAAACATAGGCATCTAGGAATGCAAACAATGACTTGATTTTCTTTATTTAGGGCAGTTTTAATTAAATCTTGCTAAAATGACAGAGGCTCTGGATATTTTTATCACAGTAAAAAGCTATGTGATGTGGGAAGAGGAGAGGTGGGGAACATGAAACATCTCCTCCCCTAGCCATCCCCTACCCCAGCTGGCCTCCCAAACCTGCCCCAGTGAGCACATCTCCTGAGAGAAGGTGAAATCCCCTCTTGGCATTCTTACATCCTTTGTGCTTAGTTTTTATTAAACTAGTTACCTTAAGGAGTCACTGGGTGGTGCAAACAGCTAATGAGTTTGGCTGCTAACCAAAAGGTTGGAGGTTCAAGTTGTCTACCAGAGGCACCTCAGAAGAAAGACCTGGCTATCTACATCCAAAAAATCAGCCATTAAAAACTCTATGGAGCACTGTTCTACTCTGATACACATGGGGTTTCCATGAGTTGGAATCAACTTGACAGCAACTGGTAAGTTTCCCTAAATTAGACTAATTTTATCTAGCTGGTCCTAAAAAGGAAAAGTCCAACTGACAGTGGGGAAAAAAAAAAAAAATGAATTATACGATTTTTTTTTTTTTTTTTTTAGAGAAATTTGGTTTACCAGCAGTTCCTGGAATAAATATTAACAAACCAAAATCAAAGGTGTCAGAGGTAGAGTCTTCTAGTGCTCACCACTCACCCATACCCAGTTTTTATCTCCCTTTGGGCATATGGAAGGATTACGTTTCCCCTCTCCCTCCAAGTTTGGAGGAACCATGTGACTTGTTCTGGCCAATGGCTATGACTGGTGAAGATGTATCATACCTGAACCAGAGCACTTAACTGCCCATGTGAGAGCTGCCAGCATTCTCTTCCCCTGGTATGGAAGTATATATTAAGATGATGGTGCCACAGATCAAAGCAGCCTGGATCACTGAGCTACCAGATGGAGCACAGCTGTTCTGAAGTCACCTAATCTGAAGCTGACTTTGTGTGTTTGAGAGAGACTTTGGTTGGGTTTTATCACTGAGATTTGTTGTTGTTGTTGTTGTTGTTAGGTGCCATCGAGTCAGTTCTGACTTATAGTGACCCTATGCACAACAGAACGAAACACTGCCCAGTCCTGCACCATCCTTACAATTCTTATTATGCTTGACCTCATTGTTGCAGCCACTGTGTCAGTCTATCTCATTGAGGGTCTTCCTCTTTTCCGCTGACCCTGTGCTTTGCCAAGCATGATGTCCTTGTCCAGAGACTGATCTCTCCTGACAACACGTCCAAAGTATGTGAGACGCATTCTCACCATCCTTGCTTCTAAGGAGCATTCTGGTTGTACCTCTTCTAAGACAGATGTGTTCGTTCTTCTGGCAGTCCAGCACCACAGTTCAAAAGTGTCCGTTCTTCCTTGGCCTTCCTTATTCACTGAGATTTGAGGGCTGGGTGTTTCCCACTGCAGAGTCTCTCCTATTCTGATTAACACAAGTAACACCTTTCTGGCAATCATTGTATAATAAAACCACATTATTTAAATTATTTTATATTAGATTACTTCGGAATTCCAACAGTCATCAACCAGCTTAGTCTGGAATGGGATGAAATTTACTTTTGCTGGGTCTAAACAAGATTTAGAATCTTGAATAGCCACTCAGTTTATGTCACAAAATGTCTCCATTCTTTCAAAGATGAATTTGAGAATACTTTTTGAATGTGACCTGATGTGGAAAGAGCCAGAGTGGACCCAACTTTATTTTTTTTAATTGTACTTTAGATGAAGGTTTACAGAACAAACTAGTTTCTCATTAAACAGTTAGTACAAGTATTGTTTTACGACATTGGTTAACAACCCCACAACATGTCTACACTCTCCCTTCTCAACCTGTTCCCCGCCCCCCCGTGCCCCCCCCCACCCCCGCTTCTAGTTCTTGCCCCTGGGCTGGTGTGCCCTTTAGTCTCATTTTGTTTTATGGGCCTGTCCAATCTTTGGCTGAAGGGTGAACCTCAGGAGTGACTTCATTACTGAGCTGAAGGGGTACCTGGGGGCTATACTCTCAGGGTTTCGCCAGTCTCTGTCAGGCCACCAAGTCTGGCCTTTCTTTTTGAGTTAGAATTTTGTTCTACATTTTTCTCCAGCTCTGTCCAGGACCCTCTATTGTGATTCCTGTCAGAGCAGTCGGTGGTAGTAGCCAGGCACCATCTAGTTGTACTGGACTCAGTCTTGGGGAGGCCATAGTAGATGTGGTCCATTAGTCCTTTGGACTAATCTTTCCCTTGTATCTTTAGTTTTCTTCATTCCTCTTTGCTCCTGAAGGGGTGAGACCAGTAGAGTATCCTAGATGGCCCCAGGCACTACTCACCAAAGTAAACTGTCAGTTGATCTAGATGTTCCCTGAGACCATGGTCCCCACAGCCCTCAGCCCAGCAATTCAGTCCCTCAGGGAGTTTGGATATATTTATGGAGCTTCCATGACCTTGCCTTGGGCAAGTTGTGCTGACTTCCCCAGTATTGTGTACTGTCTTACCCTTTACCAAAGTTACCGCTCATCTATTCTCTATTTAGTGTTTTTCCATTCCCACCCCTCCCCTCCCTTGTAACCGTCGAAGACTGTTTCTTTTTGTGTGTAAACCTTTTCATGAGTTTTTACAGTAGTGGTCTCATACGATATTTGTCCTTTTGTGTCTGATTTATTTCACTTGGTGTAATGCCCTCCAGATTCATCCATGTTATGAGATGCTTCACAGGCTCATCATGATTCTATATTGTTGCGTAGTACTCCATTGTGTGTATGTACCACAGTTTGTTTATCCATCCATGTGTTGATGGGGATCTAGGTTGTTTCTTTTTGCTAATTGTGAACAATGCTGCAGTGAACATGGGTGTGCATACGTCTATTCGTGTGACAACTGTCATTTCTCTAGGATATGTTCCTAGGAGTGGGATTGCTGGATCATATGGTATTTCTATTTCTAGCTTTCTGAGGAAGTGCCATAACCTTTTCCAAAATGGTTGTATCATTTTGCATTCCCACCAGCAGTGCATAAGAGTTACCATTTCCCCATAGCCTCTCCAACATGTTATTTCCTGTTTTTTTTTTTTTTTTGATTCATGCCAGTAATGCCAGAGGGAGATGGTATCTCATTGTGGTTTTGATTTGCATTTCTCTTTTTTTTTAATGGCTAGAGATCATGAGCATTTCCTCATGTGTCTGTTAGCCGCTTGAATGTCTTCTTTGATGAAGTGTCTCTTCCTTTGCCCATTTTTTAATTGGATTATATGTCTTTTTGTTGTAGAGATTTTAGAGATTAGACCTTTGTCAGATTTGTAATAGCCAAAATTTTTTTTCAGTCTGTTGGTTGTCTTTTTACTCTTTCAGTGAAGTCTTGATGAGCATAAGTGTTTAATTTTTAGAAGATCCCAGTTATCTAGCTTATCTTCTGGAGTTTGTGTGTTGTTGGTTGTGGTTTGTATCCTGTTAATGCCATGTATTTGGGCCTCCAGCATTGGTCCTATTTTTTCTTCTATGAACTTCATAGTTTTTGGCTTTATATTTAGGTCTTTGATCCATTTTGAGTTAGTTTTCATATATGGTGTGAAGTATGGACCCTGTTTCATTTTTTTGCAGATGGCCATCCAGTTTTGCCAGAACCATTTGTTAAAAAGACTGTTTTTTCCTCATTTGATGGACTTTGGGCCCTTGTCAAAGATCAGGTGACCACAGGTGGATGGATTTACATCCGGGTTCTCAATTCTGTTCCTTTGGTCAATGTATTTGTCATTGTCTTAGTCATCTAGTGCTGCTATAACAGAAATACCACAAGCAGATGGCTTTTACAAAAAGAATTTTATTCTCTCACAGTCCAGTAGGCTAGAAGTCCAAATTCACGGTACCTGCTCCAAGGGAAGGCCTTCTCTCTCTGTCAGATCTGGAGGAAGGTCCTTGTCATCAGTCTCCCCTTGGTCTGGGAGCATCTCAGCACAGGAACATCGGGTCCAAAGGATGTGCTCTGCTCCCAGTGCTGCTTTCTTGGTGGTATGAGGTCCCCCCTCTCTGGTATCTTCCCTTTCCTTTTATCTCTTGGGAGATGAAAGGTGGTGCAGGCCCCACCCCAGGGAAACTCCCTTTACATTGGATCAGGGATGTGACCTGGTAAGGGTGTTACAATCCCACCCTAATCCTCTTTAATTTAAGATTACAATCACAAAATGGAGGACAACCACAGAATACTGGAAATCATGGCCTAACCAAGTTAAGACACACATTTTTGGGGTGACATAATTCAATCCATGACATTCATTGTACCAGTACCAGGCTGTTTTGACTACTGTAGCTGTATAGTAGGTTCTGAGGTGAAAAGTGTGAGTCCTCCTACTTTATTCTTCTTCAATAGTGCTTTGTTTATCTTGGGCTTCTTCCCTTTCCATATAAAGTTAATGATAATTTTTTTCACTTCTTTAAAGAGTGTTTTTGGTATTTGGACTGAGATTGCACTGTATTCGTAAATCGTTCTGGGTAGAGCTGTCATTTTCACAACGTTGAGTCTACCTACCTATGAGCATGGTATGTTTTTTCCATTTATGTAGATCTCTTTTGGTTTCTTGCAGTAATGTTTTGTAGTTTTCTTTGTATAGGTCTTTTACATTCCTGGTTAGATTTATTCCTAAGTATTTTGCTTTTTTTAGGGGCTGTTATAAATGGTATTGTTTTCCTGGTTTCCTTTTCATCGTTCTCTTTATTGGTGTATGGAAATCCAACTGATTTTTGTATGTTTATCTTGTATGCTGCTACTCTGCTGAATCTTTCTGTTAGTTCCAGTAGTTTTCTTGTGGAGTCTTTTGCGTTTTCTATGTATAGTATTATATCGTCCCCAAATAGGGACGATTTAACTTCATTACTAGTTTGGATGCCCTTTATTTCTTTTTCTTGTCTAGCTCTAGCTAGAACTTCCAGCACAACGTTAAATAGGAGTAGTGATAAAGGACATCCTTGTCTTGTTCCTGTTCTTGAGAGGAACGTCTTCAGCTTCTCTCCATTATGAATGATGTTGGCCGTTGGTTTTGCATAGATGCCCTTTATTATGTTGAGAAATTTTCCTTCTATACCTATTTTATTGAAAGTTTTTATCAGGAATGGGTGTTAGACTTTGCCAAATGCCTTTTCTGCATCCACTGAAATGATCGTATCATTCTTTTCTTTCCTTTTATTTATGTGGTGGGTTGCGTTGATTGATTTCTAATGTTGAACTATCCTTGCATACCTGGTATGAATCCTACTTGGTCGTGGTATATTATTTTTTTATATGATGCTGAATCCTATTGGCTAGAATTTTGTTGAGAATTTTTGCATCAGATCATATTCATATATTCTGTAATTTTTTTGTGGAGTCTTTACCTGGTTTTGGTATCAGGGTTATGCTGGCTTCATGGAGTGAATTTGGAAGTATCACTTCCTTTTCTATGTCCTGAAATAGTTTGAGTAGTACTGGTGTAAGCTCTTCTCTGAATGTTTGATGGAATTCTTGGACCTAATTTTGTATGGGTTGTATTTTCAGGGGACAGTTGGCTGAGTAAGATTTTGCCTAAGGCACAGTTTTCTATTTCTTAGATTAAAATAATAATCATAGACCTGAGCCACAGGTACACCTTCACTGGGATTGCCAGATTGTTGGAATTATAAACAGGTGCAGATAAATCAGGCACAAGCACTGAATAGCATCGCAGAGCCCAAGAGAAATAGTAGAAACTACTCTGACGTCAAAATTACAATTTTAAAGAAGAATGTGCTTTTCAGGACAGGTTGGACCACTCAGACAATCAAACAAATGGCAGCGCCTTGTGAATTGATTAAATTGAAGATGCCTACAAAAACTCATGCATGTGGTTGCAGATTGGACATTAGCATTTAAGCTAGTCCTCATAAACATCCAATTTGGTTTTAAACAGTAAGAATCTCTTCTGCATGGAGTGAGGAAGTCAATGATAAGCATACTTTTGCTGGTTGGAAGTTGTTGCCCTGCTCTTGCTGAGACCAGCTTCCCTGGATCACAACTGCTACTGTGAGATTTGCAACCTACTCAACTTTGAAATCATTTATACAAGATGATTGCTGCTAGAAACATAAGAAATTCACAGGGTGTTCCATACAAGGAACAGAGAAAAGGATTTTGTTAACCACTGCTATTGGAGGATCTCAGGGATGACAAGTACTGCAGGCAGAGAAAAGGCATTGTTAGAAGAGGTACTGAACAGTGGAGGTTATAGTATTTACAACCCCAGTTACACTAGAGGTTCAACTTAGTGGCTGACCACCTCATTGCCCTAGAGGGAGTAGAGGACAGGGTGGAGGGTAGTTGGAATTTATATATTGAATTGATAACTAGGAATCTACCACGAGGCACAAAGATATTCCTATGTTGAGGTAGGAGAAGTTGCTGCAGCAAGGCATCCCCGAGGGAGCTATAGAAGGTAGCTTGGATAATGAGAAGCACTTGGATCAATCCTTGTGGGAGAAAGATCAGCAAATTTTAGCAAAGAGTGGCTGAGCAATTTGAGACCTGATCTTAAACTGGAGGGGGCTCCTAAGCTTCCGGTTTGGTGTGGCTGTTATGGATTGAATTGTGTTTCCCTAAAAGATATGTTGAACTCCTAACCCCCATACCTATGAATGTGACTCTGTTTGGAAATAGGGCCTTTGAAGATGTTATCAGGTTAACATGATGTCATACTGGAGTAGGGTGGGTCCTAATCCTCTGACTGGTGTTCTTATAAAAGACAGATGACAGCCATGTGGAGATGCATCTATAAGCCAAGGGACATCAAGGATCGTTGGCCATCACCAGAAGCTAGGAGAGAGGCATGGAACAGTTTCTCTCTCAGAGCCCTCAGAAGGAATCTACATGGCTGACACCCTGATTTCAGATTTCTAGCCCCTAGAAGTATAAGACAATAAATTTCTGTCCTTACAAGCCAACCAGTTTATTGCATTTTGTTTGGGGAACCCTAGGAAATTAGTGTGGTGGCTAATCAAGTCTGAGGAAGAAAAAAAGGCAATATGGCACCTTCTGTAAGCAAGATTGAATAATAGAATTCAAACTAGGGCAGCCAGGGTAGTTTTGGGGGCCAGTGAACCTGTCTTAGTTATCTAGTGCTGCTATAACAGACATACCACAAGTGGATAGCTTTAACAAAGAGAAATTTATTTTCTCACAGACTAGTAGGCTAGAAGTCCAAATTCAGGGCATCAGGTCCAGGGAAAGGCTTTCTCTCTCTGTTAGCTCTGGAGGGAGGTCCTTCTCATCGATCTTCCCCTGGACTAGGAGCTTTTCTGTGCAGGGACCCCCGGTCCAAAAGACACACTCTGCTTCTGGCACTGCTTTCTTGGTGGTATGAGGTACCACTGCTAGCTTCTGTCTTTTGTATCCCAAAAGAAATCAGCTCAAGACACAATCCAATCCCATAGATTGAGTCCTGCCTCGTCAACACAACTGCCGCCCATACCCCCCCACTAGCATCATAGAGGCAGGATTTACAACACGTAGGAAAATCACATCAGATGACAAAACGGTGGACAATTACACAATACTGGAAATCATGGCCCAGCCAAATTGATACACACATCTTTTGGGGACACAACTCAATCCATAACAGCATCTCAAACTGAGAAGTAAGATGGTTGGGAGAGCAGCTTCCCTAGCCCCATTCAGGAGACACCTCAGATCCAGCCTGGGACTTAGGTTGAAGTTGCATCCCCTAATTTGCTCCCAGGGTGGTGATGTTAGTTACACATAAGGCATTTCTGCAACCCCAGCATGAATGAGACAATGTCATCCCCAAGATGCCTTGAACTTTGGAGCAAGTGACACGTGTTGTATTTGTGGCAAGGAATAGCATTTTAGCTTATAACTGAGGAAATGTCTGTGGAGACTGCCAAGGACAGAGAGTATGACAGGAGAGGCTGGGGCAGGTGGGCTCAGAAGTTAGCAATGTTAATGCAGTGCCCCTCCCGCCCACCTTAGAGACCAATGTCAACAACATGCACAGAAGAAGAAAGGAGAATCTGGGTTGAATGAGGGGATGGGTCGAGTACAGGGAGAGGACTCATTAGCCACAGCCAATATTCTATTTTGGCTTCTCTTACTTCTGAAAGAGAATTATGCAATTTATTTGTTGGCTATGGAAAAGTTGTAACAAGATTAAAGATTTTATTGAATTGAATTCAAGGAGAATAGGCATAGTTGAGTGGTGCTTCTCATGAAAACAGACCAGTGCAAAATCCTTGTGCTACCTCATCCAGAAAATCCATCCCCAAATCTCCATTATTCTTCAAGGGGCTAAGAATTAAATGTTTTTTTGTTTGTTCGCTTTGTTTTGTTTTTACTGTGAAAGAGTTGAGAGGACCATGAGGGCACTCAAATTTATGCGGGTTACATTTAAAAGTCACATTAATTTTTCACATACAAATGGATATGGCTAATTGAAAGTAAGCCTTCATCTAAGTATTAAAACCAGTTAGTTGTACTTTTTGGGGGGTGGGGTGGGGTACTATGTTAATACTTAAATCATTGTAATAATTAAATGTCATTGCAAACAATATTCTACTGGAAATCATTTTCCCAGTTTTAGGTCCTTGAGACGAAGCAAAGCTTCTGTGTAGTTTAGGGTAAATTTTAAGTGAAAAGAATCATTTAGAATTTGCACCTCGCTTTTCTTCTTCCTCCTAGCACCTGTACCATCTGTGAATGGTTTTGTTTTGGTAGGCATGTGAGTGTGTATGTGTGAGGAGGTGGGGTGTCCTTACTGGAGATGTGGTAAGATGTAAGATGGATGGTAGAAAAGAGCACAGTGGGGCCATTCCACAGACACATTTAATACTATTAATCCAATTATTTGTGGTCAGCAAAAGAGAGTGAGAAATATAAATGGTGTATTTCCATCAACCATTTCATTCAATGAGTGACAATTTGATTGTTCATTTATTTACTTATCCATATATCCACCTGTTCAGACACACATGCTTGACTCTCCAAAAAGCATTTGATGCAGATGAAATGTGTTTTGCCCCATTCCTCCTTCCTTCATTTATTCAACAAATATTTATTAAGGCCTTACCATGTGCTCATGAAAATACAGCTTTGAGCAAGACAGGCAGGTAAAGGAGATAGGGTCACACTATAGGTAAGGTCCACAGGTTAGGGGTACTTGGAAAAAAAAAAAAAACAGTTGCTGTCGAGTCAATTCTGACTCATGGTGACCCCGTGTGTGTAGAGTAGAACTGCGCTCCTTAGGGTTTTCAATGTTGTGACCTTGCAGAAGAAGAGCACCAGGCCTTTCTTCTGAGGTACTTCTGAGTGGTTTTGAGCTGTCGACTTACCTGTTAGTAGTCAAGCACTTAACCGTTTGTACCACCCAGGGATTCCTAGGGTGCCTGGGTGTCATGGATTGAATTGTGTCCCCCCAGAATATGTGCCAACTGGGTTAGGCTGGGGTTCCCAGTATTGTGTGACTGTCCTCCATTTTGTGATTGATGTAATTTTCCTGTGTGTTGTAAACCCTAATCTCTGTCTGTGGTTAATGAGGCATGGTTAGATTACATTAAAGAGGATTAGGGTGGGATATAACACCCTTACACAGGTCACAACCCCGATCCAATGTACAGGGATTTTCCCTGGGCTGTGGCCTGCACCACCTTTTATCTTATAAGAGATAAAAGGAAAGGGAAGCAAGCAGTGAATTGGGGACCTCCTACCACCAATAAAGTAGTGCCAGGAGAAGATGCATCCTTTGGACACGGGTTCTCTGCACTGAGAAACTGCTAGTCCAAGGGAAGATTGATAACAAGGACCTTCCTCCAGAGCTGACACAGAGAGAAAGCCTTCCCCTGGAGATGATGCCCTGAATTTGGGCTTCTGGCCTACTAGACTGTGAGAGAAAAAATTTCTCTGTTAAAGCCATCCACCTGTGGTATTTCTATTATAGCAGCACCACATAACCAAAACACTGGTTGTTCCTAATCCAAAGGGCTATTCCTGCCTCTATATCCCATTATTTCCAAAAGGAGATGGAGGGGGGAGGACAACATTCACATGTCTTCACGTGTGTCTTCACTGGGGAGGGAGGCAGATTCTTGAGCCTTTCAGGGGCTCCTTGGCCTGTGGACTCTCCCAGTTTTGAGTTGAACAGTTTGAGTCAGAGATTACCCTCTAAGATCTTCCAAAACCATTTTAGCTGGCTGCCTTCTAATGTAGTAACCACCAAGATATTCCATTATCTCTAACTCAGTGGTTTTAATTTTTCCCCTTTCTAACAGCCCAAATTAGAAATAATGTGGAAAAACTTAAGAAACACAAGTGCCGAGAAAATAAATAAGACTGATTCAACAACTTTGTATCCTAAACAAAGATCTGATTTTGGGACCTCTGACTTGGGTCAGTTCTTTCCTCCTGGCCTCGTGGCACTCTCCTGGCTGAGGAAGGGACCACTGAGGGTGTTTGAAAGACACAGGCCTTCCCTCCATCACCCAGCCTGGCCCAGAAGGCATTTGGCAGCAAGGTGTAGGAGATTGTCCTGAGCCTGAGGACAGCTGAGAATGAGTCAGACCGGACCTAAGAGCAGTTCAAGGCCCCAGAGCCACGTTGACCGTATTTTTCAAGCCTTAAAATTGAAACACATGGTTTGACACACAGGTTACAATAGGACAGAAAATCTGAAATGAGAAAATTCATGTTGCAGGGTGCTGTAGCTGAGTCCAAATTGGGAGTTGAAGGTTTGCTGTTGGAACTGATGATCAGTCTCTAGAGCTCTGGGCACCTGTTGGCATGAAGTGATGTGCACAGGGCCTTGTGTTTGTGGGGGGTTAGGAAGGTGCTGGAGGTACAGGGGCCTTGGGGAGAGAGGGAGATGCTGAAGGACATATGGATGGCAGAGGGTAGGTCCCTCACAGGTTCACCCTCCACCACCAAGCAGCCCCCCACAAGGGGGCTGTTTTTATGAGGAAGTTGAGGAGACTTTGGGCATACCAGGGCTGCTTTGGGCTCATGGACAAAACATTACCCAGATTTGGGAGACACCAGCGTTCTTACTCTGTGGAACTCAGTTCTGCGTTTGCATCTCATGGACTGGTGATTTTAGAAGCTGCAAGATGTGGTGCCTCCCTATCTCCCAAAATAATCAGCATTCTCCAGAGACACCATCAGCAGTGGATTCCCAGCAAGCTCCTGCTGAGTAGATTGGGCTTAGGAGACAATTTAGGGATTAGAGGTCCCATATGAGAAAATGGGAAAAAGACAAGGAACTCTAGGTAATTGGGGTTTACGAGGCTTAAGCAGGGCAAGCTGTGTTACAGAAACAATGAAAGACTACCTAGTAATAGGAAGGGGTTCCTGGGTGGTGCAAACAGTTGATGTGCTCTGTACCAACCAAAAGGTTGCTTGTTTGAACTCATCCAGAGATGCCTTGAAAGAAAAGGCTAGTGATCTGCTTCTGAAAGGTCACAGCCGTGAAAACTCAATAGAGCACCATTCAACTCTGTAACACATGGGGTCACCAAGAGTCAGAACTGACTCAATAACAGCTTGTTTTGATTTAGTAAAATGGGGATTCCCTGGGTGGTACAAATGATTAACATACTAAAAGGCTGGCAGTTTGAGTCCACCCAGAAGTGCCTCAGAAAAAAAGGCCTAAAGATCTACTTCCCAAAAATGCCATGGAGGGTGGGTGTACTCTGACTCACATGGGGTTACCATGAGTTAGAACCAACTCAATAGCAACTGGTACTGTTACTGGTAGCAATAGTGGACATTTTCTTCCAAACTCAGAATTGGATCATATGGTCGAGACATGATCAGATAATAGAACAGATTATCTGAATTCAGGACTGTCCCAGAAAAATTGCCAAAACAGTGTCAAATTACCCAGATTGAAGATTTCTTTGATTAGATCCCTAAACCCTAGTTATGTGCGTTTACCTATTGTTTAAGCATAATGGGAACCTGTGGTTGGTTGACTATAAAACCAGCAGAAGCATTGCCAGCCTGTCTCTGGCTTTGAGTTTTTCACGACTGAACATTTTAAGGAGGTTGTGTCAGTGAAACTCATTTGGAATATAAATGATTGCTTAAACTCTCCTAAAGTCTCCAAGAATATATTTTAATCATTGAGTCTTCCCCTAAGCCCAGCAGAGTTATTCATGAATAAATTGTTGTGCCTTTGAGTCAACAGGAATTGGGTATACTTACTGAATTAATGAACCCTTCTCTTCTTCTGGTCCTTCTCATGGCTGTGGAAATGTGCATTTCTATGAGCTTTGTAAAATGCAGATGAAGTACAATTTTTCCCAAATTGATCTGTTCTACATCATTGAATTTCAGCTATTTGCATTTTTATGCCAGAATCAAATTTAGCTTATTATTATTATTGTGGAAAATAATTACAATCCTTTAATTGTCATGGTACTTGACAATTAAAAAAAAAAAATTCACAGATGGTATTTGATTCCATCCTCACTATAATCCACTAAGCAGAGCAGCAATCATCATCTGCGCCTTCAATTACAAATTGTCCCCCTTTTACAGATGGGTACATTGAAGCTCTTAGAGGTTAGGTGACTTGCTCACAGCCATGCAGAAATAAGCTTTGGACCAGGACTACAGCCCAGAATGAGTAGCCCTACCAGTCCTGAATTCTAGTCTTATCAAGCCCTCTTTTCGATGTCTGTAAAGTGGTTTTGATAATCATTATCTTGTAGGGTTACTGCAGGTATGATGTATATGTAGGTGCCAGCACAGTGCCTGAACATGTGGTGGGTACTTGGTTTTTCCATTTCTCCTCCCACCTCCAAGTGATTGCAGACTCTATTTGGAGGTCCTGAATTCTGTTAGGACTGAGATGTGAGAGCACAAATCTTTCCTCTTAACCAGCCTGGAGGCTAAGGAGCTAGCAATCGACATACGCACGCGCGCGCGCGCACACACACACACACATATACACAAACACACACCTGCCAACCTGCCTACCTCCCCACCAGCAGATGGCTCCTCTCTGAATTTCAAATCCACAGCAGTGTAAGAAGAAGATCCCTCTTCCCTATCTGCTACTCTTCTGGTCCCTAAAATCAGCTCCATAAATACCACCCCACCCCCCACACACATACACATTCATAGCAACCTACTCTTCAGATCTAAACTTTACCGCCCCTCTGAGCCTTGGCTTTCTTTGCCATTTAGTTCTCACACATGCCTGCTGATTTATGCACTGCTTTCAGCCTCCCCAACTCCCAGGACTGCAGGGCATGTCTTTACTCCCCCCACCCCAAGTCCAGTGGGCAGTTTGCCAAAAGTTTGGTGGAGATGCAACAATAACCTGGGGCCATATGCTTGGGCTCCACCCTCCCTAGTAACTCAGCTGGGAGTGAAAGGGTAGGCTGGGGCTCACAGGATACCACTGCAATGGTTTCCTCTTTCAGGCTGAACTCTAGGGCTGGAACCAAACTTTGCCATTACCTGGCCCAAATCCTTCCTTTTAAAAGGGGGAATTTCATGTCTGCCTTGAGCATTGTGCTTTTTTACAGAACTACATATATGGGATCAAACCGACAACTGTAACTCGAAACATTAGATAAGAAGCTTAGGGTGCAGCGAGTTTATGTCAATGAGGGAGGACCAGTTTGGAAAAGGAGGATGAGAATGGTTGCACAATTTGAAGAATGTAATCAGTGTCATTGAATTGTACATGTAGAAATTGTTGAATTGACATTGTGTTTTGTGTATATTTTCAACAACAACAACAAAAATGTTCAGAAGAAAAAAAGATGGAGAACAGGCTGAATTCTGGACTTAAGCTACCTGAGAAAGATGTTTTCATTCATTTGTGGCAGGATAGCTGAACCAAATTAATTGCCTGCTAAAACAAATCAAATCAAAACAAAATCATTAATCTCTGGAGGAATATATCAGAATATAGAGTCTTCACAATGTAATAGTCGTGATGTCCAAGACACCAACCAAAATTATATAACATACAAAGAAATGGAAAAAGATGACCCATTCTCAAGAAAAAAAAGGGCGATCAACAAAGACTAACCCTGAGATGACCCATATGTTGGGAGTAACAGACAAGAATGTTAAAGCAACTATTATAACTATGTTCAATGACTGTGGTAGGCTGAATAATGGGCCCTCAAAAGGCATTCATATCTCCATTCTTGGAATCTGTGACTATGTTAACTTACATGGTAAAAGGGACTTTGCTTATGTGATCACGTTAAGGATCTTGAGATAGAGAGATTATTCTGGATTAATCCAGGTGGACTAATATAATCACCAGGATCCTTATAAGAGGGAGGCAAGAGGTCACAGACAGGAAAAAAGATGCTACCCAACTGACTTTGAAGATGGGGGAAGAGGTCTGTCTTAGTTTCCTAGGGCTGCCATGACAAAATACCACAAAGTAGGTGGTTTTAAACAACAGACATTTATTTCCTCACGGTTCTGGAGGCTAGAAACCCAAATTAGGGTGTAGGCCATGTTGATTCCTTCAGAAGGCTATGAGAGAGAAACTGTTCCATGCCTCTCCCCTAGTTTCTGATGGCTCCCAGAAATCCTTGGTGTTCCTCAGCTTGTAGATGAATCTTCACATGATTATCACCCCTCTGTGTGTCTCTGTATCTGGTTTCCTCTTTTATAAGGATAATACTCAGATTGGATTAGGACCTATCCTACTCTGATATGACTTCATGCTAACTTAACTGATACCATCTTCAAAGACCCTATTGCCAGATAAGTTCATGATTACAGGTACTAGGCATACCTTTTTGTGGGACACAATTCAATCCATAACAGGGCAGCAAACAGCCTCTAGAAGTTGAAAGAGGCAACGGCTGATGACACCTTGATTTTAGCCCTATAACACTAATTTGGCTCTTCTAACTTCCAGAATAATTTTGTGTTGTTTTAAGCCACAAATTTGTCTTAATTTGTTACAGCAGTAATAGAAAACTGATTTAATGACATAGAAGAAAACATGATCACAATGAATTAAAAAGATGGAAAATCACAGCAGAGAAATAGAAACTATAAAAATGACCTAATTAGAAATTCTAGAACTGAAAAATACAATATCTGAAAAAATTCACTGAATAGGCTTAAAAGCAGATTGGCGATGACAAAGGAAAAAGTCACTCAGTATAAAGATAGAGTGATAGAAATCATCCAATCTGAAGAACAAAGTGGGGTGGTGGGGGGAGATTGAAAAACAATGGACTGTCTCAAGGACCTGTGGAGTAATATCAAAAGATCTAACATACATATAATTGGAATTCCAAGAGAGGAGAGAGAATGGGACAGAGAATCATTTGAAGAAATAATGGCTGAAGACTCTCAAGTTTTGTGAATGACATAAATGTACATATTCAAGAAGCTAAGCAAATCCTAAGCAGGATAAATACAACCTCCCTGCCCCTGCAAAACAAACAAAACAAAAAGCCTACACCTAGACACATTATTATCAAATAGCTGAAACAAAAGATGAAGAGAAAACTTTGAAAGCAGCCGGAGAAAAATGACAGTTAGTACTTCTAACTCCTCTTCAGAAACAATAGAGGCCTGAAGACACTGGAACATATCTTTAAAGTGCTAAAAGAAAAACAAAACAACAAAAACAACCCTCAACCCAGAATTTGATATCCTGTGAAAATACACTTCAAGAATGAATGTGAAATAAAGACATTTTCAGACAAATAAAAGAATTCATTGCTGGAAGGTAGAATGTGGCGGATGCCTGAGGGGATTGCAGCTGACAGGTTTTGGGGCACTTTTTTAAGAGTCTCACTTGAGGGGGGTTACTTTTTAGCTATTAAGGAGTGAGGCTTGTACCACAAAAGAGAAGTATGGCCTACTCTGTCCTTTGGTTCAGTCATTATGTAATGATGATGGCCACCGTCCCTCGAGCACTCACTGTGTGCCTGGCATTGTGCTAAGTAGTCTACGCAAATCCCCATAACCACCCTAAGTCGTTGGGGTCATTTCTGTCGTTTTAGACGTGGTTGTATCAGAGACTGTCAGGCCCTGCCGTAACCCTGTGGCACTTACTATTTCTTGCCTGCCAACACCTGTGACTCCATCTGAGTAAGGGTCTTGCTGCTGGAGCCTGCTCTACCCATGCATGGGGCAGCCAAAGGGCCACACAGTCATTGCTCCTGACCCTTTTGCCAGGATCAGCCCTTAACAAATGATTGACGGGGAATTGGTAGATAACTACCCCAGCTCCTTTGTACCTGGGGGTGGGTAATTGCAGGGCATTTGTTCTAAGCCATTCCAAGAGCTCCCCAGAGGGACTAAGTTTTTATTTTGCTTGCAGTAGAAGCTTGCTTAGTAATGCCTCTTTCATTATCTTACTTCCCTTCCTTGTCTTGCTTCCCTACCTCCCTACTGATGTTCTCTGGGATCACCTCGCACTTAAACTACTTGCACTAGAATTCATGTCTCAGTGTCTGCTTCTGGGAGAAAACCAAACTAAGATGATAGGGAACCTCAGGCTCAGAGAAGTTAAGGACTTTGTCTATAGTTGCCCAGTTAATAAGTGGACAACAGGATTCAAATCTGAGGCTTACTAGCTCAAAGCTTGACCTCTTAACTCCTGCCCTGACCTGTGGGTGTCTGGCAGCAAAGAGTTCTGAGTGTGCAAGTGGAGATTTGTGAGTGTGTGAGGGCAGGGGGAGGAGGAAGGTTCGGGCTGCCCTTGGCCTCTCTTGAGTGTCAGCATCCGTGGGAACAGCTAGGGGACAGACTGATAATTCAGTTTCGAGTTCCCCTTCACAATTAATTCAAGGCACATGAAAGCCGACGCAGGAAGGGCCAAGCCCTCCCTGGAGGCTGCTCCTCCTTTTCTGGAGCTGTAGTACACTCAGCATGCTGTCTCCTATCTCAGCCTCCCACTAAGGGTCCCTCTGGAAGGGGACAGAGCAGACGCTGGTCTTCCAGGGCTCTGCTTGGAAAATGTGCTCATCGGTGAAGTTTGACAGAGAACAGGCTGCATGATCCTTCCCAGGAAAGAGCAAGTCCTACCCGGCAAAGTGTCTTCCAGGGATGAGGGAGCAAGCACAGACTGCCCCAAATTATGTCCTCCTCCCCCAGTCAGCCCTGCGTAAATGCCGCCCTCACGCCTTGGAATAAATGCTTCTGAGGAGGAGGAAACAGATGACACATGCTGAACCCCCCGAAGGCCACCCACAGACACTCAGGACAGCAGGGCCCTCTCCATCCCACAGACATGGAGGCGGTGGGGGCTGCCTATCTGAAGTGCCACGCCACGGACACAGAACCTTCCTTGCCCCTCCTGTGGGACCCAGACCTTCCCCGCCTCTCTGAGACTCAGCCCCACCAGACAAATGAGCCAAGAGGCCTCTAACCAGTTGCAATCAACTCGACTGTGGCTCACGAGACCCCATGTGTGTCAGAATAAAACTGTGCTCCACAGGATTTTAAATAGCTGATTTTTTGGAAGTAGATCACCAGGCCTTTCTTTGGAAGTACCTCTGTGTAGACTCAAACCTCTAACATTTTAGTTAGCTGTTGAGCGCTTTAGCCATCGGCACTATCCAAGGACTCCAAGAGGCTTCTCAAAACAAAAAAATCAAACCCATTGCTGTCCGATCAGTTGATTCCTATTCATAGTGATCCTATAGGACAGAGTAAAACTGCCCCGTAGGGTTTCCAAGGCTGCAAACCTTTATGGAAGCAGACTGCCATATCTTTCTGCTACAGAAAGGCTAATGGGTTCAAACCTTTCAGTTAACAGCTGAATGCTTTAACCACTGTACCACCAGGGTTCCCTAAGAGGCCTCTAAAAAAAAAAAAAAAAGAGGCCTCTAGCACCCGTTAAAGTGTATAGTCCAATAATCCTGGGACCTAGGTGTGAGCTAGCTTCCAGATACTGTTAAGATCCAAAGGTAATTGTCTATATGACCCTATACCCATCATGGCCAGTACCAAGTCCATGGACTGAGGAAGGGCAAGCTTCCAAGTTTTCTGAGAGCTTCTGGAGGCCATCTTCTCTCTGCGTGTCTGCCCCTGAGAGCTTCCTCTATCACATTCCGGCGTCCCAGATGAAAACCCAAACCTTGAATCCTACACACTCAAAATCCCAACTCTCACAAAGCATCTCTGAGGTTAGTGGACATTTCTTAAGATACAGGGTGAAAGCTGGGAAGGGTTTCCATAGCAGCAGCAAGAACAACCCCAGTGGTCATTTTTCTAACCCCTGCATCCCAGGGGATTCTCTCTGGTCCTTGTCCTCACCAGTCCATGCCTTTCTCCATCTTGCTGATTCCTCTCTCTTTCAACTCTCTTCTGCCTCTCTTTTCTGGAGCAAAACAACAATTGCATCTCTTGTTCTGTAAAGACAAAGCCTCCCCAGCTGTCTCCCTCTCCCCCAACTCCCTGTTGCCTGGGATGTGCTAACATCAATGCCTGTGATTATTAAGGTATTTTCCAAAAGAAAGATAAAACTCCTTCCCTAAGAGAAATATGGTGACAGCTGTTAGGGGAAAAATTTTGGTTCTGAGAGCTACCTGAGGGGCAGGGTGAGAATAGAAAGACGTGAGGGAGTAGAACCCATATCCAGGTTCAAGGGGAGGTGACACAGCCTCCATCTCTAGATAGAGGAGTGACAAGGTTCTGGAGGAACACGTGGGATAGGAAATACTATTGTGACCACTTTCGGAAAATACAGCCTTGCCAAGAGACATTTCACAGATCTTGAGGGGCAGGGCAGCCCCCTGCTGATACCTGAGTTCTAATCAGGAAAAAACAATAAAACTATTTTCTTTATTTTTGCAGAAAAAGAAGAAGAAAGCAGGGTATTAACATCAGTAGCCTTTAAATCAAATCTAAAATTATTTAAAAGAACATAGATGATGAATAAGGACTTTGATTTACTGGAATTGGCTGCGAAAATCATAATGAAAATATACTAGCCAGAATGAAAAACATTATTCTCCTGTTCAAAACTCTTTCTGGATGGTGTTAGCAGTGCTGGAAATTGAAGGGGGAAAGTCTGGATGAAAGCCCGAAGGTCAGAAGGGTTAGACCTTGGCTGCTGGCTGGGAATGCACAAATCCATGGACAAGAGATTGTTGGAAAGAAGCCCACGTGACAGAGCCCATGATGGGTTGGGGAGGGAGGAGTTGAGGGAGACACTTTATCTACATGTGTGTTTCTTTTGTGAGGACACCTGGGTAGCAAGGCATTGGGGGCCTGAAAGTCTCCTGCTTCACTCTGGGAGCCAGCAAGTGAGTTGAGGGCTTGTGGGGTTTTGGTGTTGATTGACATCAGACTCCTTTCATCACTGGAATCCTTGGATTCTGACCTCAGCAACCATCTCCTGCAAATGAAGGCCCTTGCCCACCAGGAAATCACACCCTGTCCCATTGCTCTAGCTTCTCACTTACTCCGCATTCTGAGTCACTACAACCAGACCTAGAATCCTTAGTCCTGGGTCTGGCAGGAACCTTGGGGTTGTTCAGGTTAGAGAGTATCTTGCATCTTTCTCTCTCATCTGCTGGATCTAATGGAGGGACAGTGGCATTAGTGTTGAGAAGGATCATGAAGTTGCATATGGGCTCAGAGGATGGGAAGGCCTTGATCAATTGGCACTGGAAGGTGGAAAAATGTCCTTACTCAGTCTTAGCTCTGGGCAGCAAGTTTGAAAGCAAACCTCTCAAAGCAGTTGGTCATCTAGCCTTTCCTGCCAGATCTTCAGGGCTGGCATTCTATAATGTACCCATCCCTGCCTTCATAAGCCATACCTACATCTCGTGAAACCTCTAGGCTCTACCAATCTCAACTGAAGACATTTTAGCCGATTCTTCTTGTTTTGGCTTCTTTGGAAATGGGGAGCAACGGACCAGCACTTTTGATTTCTCTTTAAATAAGTAGTTCTCTTGTTCTTCCTTCATAGATTCTTGTCATATAATCTTAAAAGGGCCTTGTCATTAGTTATTAGTTGCTGTCAAGGTGGCTCCAACTCATGGAGACCCCATGCACAACAGAAGGAAACGTTGCCCCGTCCTGAGCCATCTTCACTATTGTTGGTATGTTTGAGTCCATCTTTGTAGCCACTGTGTAATTTGACTGGCTTCCAACCTAGGGCGCTCATCTTCCAGCACGCTATTGGACAGACTCAGTTGTAGTCCATAGGGTGTTTTCCTTTACTAATTTTCAGAAGTAGATCACCAGGCCTTTCTTCCCAGTTTGTATTACTCTTGGAACTTAGCTGAAACCTGCCTACAGTGAGTGACCCTGCTGGTATTTGAAATCCTGGTGGCGTAACTTCCAGCGCCACAGCGAGCTACCACAGTCTGACAAAACGTTAGACAGGAGGTGGTGAAAAGATCTTAGAGATCATCTAGTTCCCCCCTTATTTTACAAGCAAGGAAACTGAGGCCTAGAGAGGGGAAAAATGATTTGGCTGCCAGTCTCCCTACCAGCCTCTCAAATAGAGCTTGAAAAGGGGCCCACTTGGGGCATGGCATAAACCTCCTTCCCCATCACCAACATCTTCCCTCCAGTCTCCTTCCTTGTGGTGGCCAGGCCATACCGAAGATCGGGCCAAGGAGTGTCAACCAAGAACTTGTCTTCTTTCTTGAAATACATTGTGGATCAGCAGGCAGGCCCCTCAAGACCCCAGCAATGCAGCTTGCTCTGAGCCCAGCACACAGTAACCCAGAAACATATGTGGTGAGCAATAACAGTCATAAATTTTATGAGATTATGTGTTCCTAATGTGAGATTTCAGGCTGATCTGTTGGTTGAGCTGTGCCAAACTTGCGCATGATTCAATCAAGTTGTGCTTAATCTTCACTTATTTACTCTGGGTGAGGGTGAGTCATGGAGCATGTCTCTAGTCCAGTCTGCTGAACTAATTTCCCCCAAGTATTTTGATGGACTAGTGATTTGTTTTCTCTGAATGCTCAGAGTTTATTTACTTATATCATCAGATGGGGTCTGGATTACATACAGTGAAAGCCGTAGCTGGGTTGAGGATTAAGACCTCTTTGGCAAGTCCCTTAGGGATAGGAAACACCTTGGAGATAGTCACGGCTTCTTTTTGGTCCAGGCCAAATCATGTGAAATGTTTTGTTACCTGTAGATTAATTCAAGGGATTTAATGTTATGGTCTCTTTATCATGGAGAAAGGAATTTTGGCCAACTGCCTGCACCTCTGATACCGGGCCATGTGGATCCAGAATGATGGGGGGAAATATTGCCATCTCATCCAAAGATGGAACAGACTGGAAAATTTGCCCGGGGCTGGGAGTGACTCCAGCTGCCAACCATCTACATCTCCCAGTGTCCAATTGTTTGCAGCCCCTGGGGACGTGGGAACATACAGATGGAATCTGGAAGCCTGTGTCCTCAATGCCTTGTTTCAGCACTCGGCGGGGATGTCAAGTTCCTTGTACTACATACAGTGAGGATCAGTCTATAGCCTGATGGTGAGGACCTTGGGGCCTCATGGTGTCCATGGAACAGGAGGAATGTGGGGTTTTGACTCTCCAGGCTTGAGGCTATGGTTGGAAGATTTTCCCTTGATTTCTACTTTGGTCAGGATGACCAACCGTCCTGGTTTTCCTGGGACTGAGAGGATTCCCAGGGTGTGGGACATTGAGTGCTGAAACTGAGAAAAGTCCTGGGCAAACCAGGACAAGTTAGATACCCTAACTTTGGTGTCCCTTGACTTTGGCAAATCAAGCCTTAAGCTAGAGGGCAGAGCTTTGGGTTGGGATGAGAGTATACCTCTTTCCTTCCCAAGCAGCTGCTGCAGGGCCTTAGAGCCTGGGAAGAAAGATTTCCCACCATCAGAAGGTGACAGTGTGCTCCAAAGTCCTGCTGCATGGAGGAGTAGAGGGACAGCTTCCACGATGCCCTTCCCCCTGGGTTGAGGGCGGGTGGGCAGCAGGCTTTCATGCCTGGTGAGGGCTGTTGACAGCCTCTTAGCCCACCTGAAGAGACAGAACAGCCCTCATTTGGGAGCCACGGTCTGCTTGGGGAGGCAGACTAGGAACAGAAGCAGCTGTCATTGAGAAGATGGTATCACCCTGCTGAAGTGGGAGTTTCTGAGGCTGGACATCAACATTCCTGAAACCCCGATGGTCTGAATCAGTTTCAAGCCAGCAGCAGGATTTGAATTTATCTGTAGGGGGGATAAAAACTGGCTTCTTTTTTTTTTCTTTTTTAGAACACTATACTAAACCATAGAACATCCAGATTCTACCATACCCTGGTTTACATTACAGTGTAGACTCTGGAGCCGGACTGCCAGGTCCTGGCTGCATTTAATTGGACCTTGGATAAGTAATGTAACCTCTCTGGGCCTCAGTTTCCTAATCAGTAAAATGGGCACAATGATAGGGTAGCTGTGAGGATAAAGGTAATTAACATACATAAAGAATTTAGAATAGGACCTGATGTATAGTAATTACTCAAAAAATATTATCTATTACAATTTTTATGGAAGTGAAATGAAATGACTGAGTCAAAGAGATGCTAAATTGTTTTGTACAGTAATGTATAAAGCGGTCTTTGTTGTCATCAGAATTGCACACCAGTGGGAAGCTCTACTCCAAGAATCTTGGTTGCTTATCACCTCCACCTCCCTCCATCTCGTTGCGTCTCTCATTCTCTCTTGCTGCCTGGTCACTATCTTCCAGGCTGGTGTGGACAAGCTGTACTTCTTACTTTGAATGTGGACCTAAACTGAGGCTATGGCATGTAAGCAAAGGTCAGCGTGGAAAAGAACACTGACCACAGCCTGTGGGATGTGAAAATTCCAGGAGCTCAATGGCAAAGGTGCTTCGGCAGGGGCCGCTCCTGGTTGGTCTCCCACCTACCATGCTGCACCACAGGCTCACCTCCTCCCAGAAGCCTCACCCTCTTACGCAGAATCCCAACTCCCACAGCCTTCTCTAGGGTCCTCCAGCAGGAGGAAATTTCCACACTTTCTCCCATCTCCCAGCCAACACAAAGCATCTGCAGATATACAACTTCTTTGGATGCTTCTTAGGGCAATATGTTGAATTTCAGTTCCTATATTATTTTGGATACTGCATTAATTTTACTTAAAACATCTTTCCAAATTAGTTCTGAGCAAAAAAATTTAATAATGGATGTTTTGGAAAACTTACCTTTGACTTGAGTTCTACAATCTATGCTTTATTAATACATCAACATTTTCTAAAAAAGAATTGCCTAGAGTCTCTAATAGAGTTTTTAGTGCTATAATGGCATAAACTCAACCTTCCATCTGCATTTGACAATGTTTCCAATTTATGTTTGGTAAATGTGTTTTCAATACACAACATTTCGCTGGAGCTCAAAAGCAGTTGTATAGATCCTGGATGGTATATGTAAATGTATGTGTGTGTGTGTGTGTGTATACATATGTATTCCAGTGGTGATGGTACATGTATATATATATATATAACCCAGTGTGTCAGAAGAGATTTTTTACTGCACCATTCACTACCAAGATTAAAAAATCCACAATCAAGGAAGATAAAATACCCTAGAATTATTTTTTTTTAATCATCTGTTTCAACCTGTTGTGTTTTCCACACATATTTTCAGAATTGTGATGTCCACGGGCCCTCAAATTATTTTTTTCTAGATTGTTTTTGGAAGTGGTCTACTAACACTGTTTATAACTCTTCTCCAGTTGTGTCATCTACTGGGAAAAAATCCCCAAAAATGTTTACATAGTGAAACGTTTGTATTTTGAGAATCCACAAATCTAGCAAAAATTGTTATCTGTTCTATAGACATCGGGGTCATATCTTAAATGCAAAAACTTCAAGGTTTGTAGCCAAAATAATGTGTAATATTGAACTCTTCTTACCTTATATAGACTGACTTCAATTATTGTATCTGTTATAATTCTAATTATTTAGTTTTATATTTCATCCCCTGAATAGGTACAATATAATTTGGTGTCAATATTTGTATTATGCATAAATGTTCTGCCATAATATTAATTTTTCTCTGGTTTCTGTCAAATGGATAAAGTCGCCATTATCATGTTCATGTTCATAAAGTTTCTTGGATGCTCCTCTGCTCACTAGACCTTGCTTACCAAAAATTAAACCAGGCATAATCTGCGTTGAACAATGGCACAATTCTTTTTCTCATTTTTAAAATTTATTTGCAGAATTGATAGATTTTTTTTTTTTAATTTTTTAATCAGATTTCAATTTTTCTGTTCTGTGTTAGAATAAGTCAGGTAATGCTTCAACAATAAGCAACACCAAGATCTCAATGGCTTAACACAACGAAAGTTGATTTCACATTTACACAAAATCAGCCTCAGGTCTAGATGACTGCTGGGGCAGCATCCCTCCGTGGGGTGACTCAGTGATCCAGGCTGACAGAGATTCCCCCATGCTGCCATTTTGCCATCTGGAACATGTGGCCTTCTCAGTCAATGTGGCAGACAAGAATGGTGCGGACCTTTTACCAGCAATTAAACGCTTCAATTCAGAAATGACATGATAACTTCTGCTTACCACCCATTGGCCAGAATTAGTCATGTGGCCCCTCCTGACTACAAGGAGGAGCAAAAAGGTATCATCCTCATGCTTGCCTGTAAGGAGAAGAGAACCAAATATTAGGAAGCACTAGACTTTTCTGACATAAGCTAATTAATAATACTTTCTTAATATTATCATATATTCAGTCACTAAATTTTCTCTTACCTTTAAATATAAAATTGAATTGTTTGCATCAAGATTCAAACAGGGTTCACACACTGGATTTAGTTAATAGTTCTCTTTTAATCTATAGGTTTCCTTACTTTTTTTTTTCCTTGCAAATTATGGTCAATATTCTGGATTTCACAAGCTTCATCCCCATGGTACCATTTAACATGTTCTTTGTTCTCTGTATTTCCCGGAAACTGGTGATTAGAACTTGAGGATTGATTAGATTCAGGTTCATTGTTAGGAGGAATACTTCATAAGTAGTGGTACGTGCTTCTAGTTTCATGACGTTGGGAGCCATGCAATGTCTGGTCATATCTCTTTTTGTCATGTTAAGATTGGTCATTGGGTCTAGGTATTGTCAGCCTGATCCAGCCATTATGAAGTTCCCCATCAGTTCTTTACCTAATAGTTTTATCAGCCATTGATATCATTGCCTAGATCCATTTTTTCATTGAGGGCTGTAAAATGGTGATGTTCTGATTCTATTATTTCTTCTTCGGTTATAGGCTAGAATTTGTCCTTAAAGGCCTTCCCCACATCAACTGTTTGGCTACCTAGAATATATGTAGGATAAATGCTTGATTCTTTCTTTTTATGTGTAAGTTTGTAGAATAATGAGTTTTTTTCCTAGCATATGCCAAATGTGGCCAATTAGTTTGTTTAATATTGTTATTAACTCATGGATTTTAATATTTTTGGTATGCTTCAATCCATAGTAAATTTTATTCATTTTGATGCCCCAATTGTCCTGCCTTTGACCAATGGGAGCTTCTCAAGTTGGCATCTGGGTTCTTTTTGTATGAACTCAGCAGTCCGTGATATCTTTCTTACTTTCCAGGCTCATTGTGTACATTTCCTGCCCCAGACCTGAAATCAGACACTTCTCCAAAAAGCTCTGATTCCTTTTAATGGGAAATAGTATTTAGAGATCATAACTTGTGTTTTAAGGAGTACTTGTTATTGCTAGATTGGTCAGTGTCTCTAGACCTTTTCAACAGACAGAGCAGGGAAATTTTTTTTCTTTAAAAGAGAAAATATGTCATGGACTCATGCTGTGATTTCCAATTAAAAAAATTTTTTTAATAATTTTTATTGAGCTTTAAGTGAACATTTACAAATCAAGTCAGTCTGTCACATATAAGCTTATATACACCTTACTCCATACTCCCACTTACTCTCCCCCTAATGAGTCAGCCCGCTCCCCCTCCTTCCAGTCTCTCCTTTTGTGACCATTTTGCCAGTTTCTAACCCTCTCTACCCTCCTATCTCCCTTCCAGACAGGAGATGCCAACACAGTCTCAAGTGTCCACCTGATACAAGTAGCTCACTCTTCATCAGCATCTCTTTCCAACCCATTGTCCAGTCCCTTCCATGTCTGATGAGTTGTCTTCGGGGATGGTTCCTGTCCTGGGCCAACAGAAGGTTTGGGGACCATGACCGCCAGGATTCCTCTAGTCTCAGTCAGACCATTAGGTCTGGTCTTTTTATGAGAATTTGGGTTCTGCATCCCACTGATCTCCTGCTCCCTCAGGGGTTCTCTGTTGTGCTCCCTGTCAGGGCTTTTAAACCACATAGTTTTTACTTAACTCTTTAAATTTTGTTTGTATTTCTTTTCTCTTATTTTGAAAATCATGGACCCTAAAGCCAATTGCTTATTTACTTTATGTATCTACTTTTCAGAATATCAATACAAATATTATTATTAACAATATAGTTACTGAAAAAGTTTAATATTTCTATGCAGATTTTTTTAATCCTTAAACTATCTCACTAGGATTACACAATATATTTTGTTTTAAAGTAATTTGAAACCTTCTGTAAGTAATTAAGCCACCAAATTGATGTACCCATACAAACCTGTTACTGTAGAGTTGATCCCAACTCAGAGAGACCCTATAGGACAGAGTAGAACTGCTGCATAGGGTTTCCAAGGAGTGGCTGGTGGATTTGAACTGTCAATCTTTTGATTAGCAGCCGAGCTCTTAACCACTGTGCCACCAGGGCTCCAAACTGATACACAGTTAGGCTTCATTGTTTTATTTACCTTCTTTTTAAATTAATAAAATACTTTAATATGATTCTAATTTCCTATTTGATTAATTTTGTTTTATAATTAGGTAAACAATTTACATTTTTCCAAAGTAAAAATTTATAAAACAAGGTCTATTCAGAGAAGTCTTGTTTCTATCACTATCTTCTCCATGCTATTTCCTCCCTCCCCTGTAAGTAACCCATTATTAGTTTATGTTATCCTTGCACTTAAAAAATATACAAGCAATATGTGTATATAACCAAATGATCTCTTCTTTCTTAGATAAACTGTAACATACTATACACAGTATTCTGCACCTTTTCCCCCTTATTTAATACTACGTCCTAGAGATCACTCTATAGTGAAATAGACATATTTCTGATTCTTTTTTATAGCTGCATGGTAATTATTATATATTTTAATAATTATAAACTCCATAGTCCCCTACTGATAGACGTTTGGGTTACTTCCAAATCTTTGCTGTTGTAAATAGTGCTGCAATGTGCACTTGCGTGTTTCTTATGAACATATCCCTTCATACTTTTGCCAGTGTTTCTCTGGGATAGTTTTTACAAGTGTGGTAACTGGTTCAAAGGGCAAATGCATACGTAATTTGGCTAGATATTGCTAAATTCCCTTCCATAAAGGCTATAACACTTTGCTTTTCCAATTACAATGTATTGAGTGTTTGTTTCCCCATAGCCTCCCTAACAGAGCATGCTGTCAAACTTCTGGATTTTTGCCTGAAAAAAGAGGTATCTCCATGTAATGTTATTTTACATTTTCTTATTATGCCCCAGTTATAGTTTTTAATCCCCTAAATAGCTCCTGGCTTGCTGTAGCTGTTCACCAATTATTACTTGAGTCCATGAAAGCAGAAAGTGGTATTTTAGGAAGATTAATCTAGCTGCAGGATACAAAATGGTCTGGAATATGGAGAGAGCAAAGGCAAGGAGCTGAGTATAGAAAAAAACCAAACCTGTTGCCGTCGAGTCAATTCTGACTCATAGAGACCCAAAGGACAGAGTAGAGCTGCCCCATAAGGTTTCCAAGGAGCACCTGGTGGACTTGAACTGCCTACCTTTCAGTTAGCAGCTGTAGCTCTTAACCACTACACCACCTTGAATTTCAGGATACAAACGCAAGTCCTAGGAAATGCAACTGTATTTTTCTACAATTCCTATTTTACACATTCTCTTCTCTCGCAGGGGGTAGGGGGAGGGCATAAATTTAATCTCTGTCAATTCAAGGTTTGCCCCAATATCTCCCTGAGATTGTGTCTGAAATTCAGGATCTTGTGGCATTGGGAAGGTCAGGTTGTTGGTCATCATTTGTCCCCTAGGTACCTGCTGAGTTGCTCATCCTCCTAGCAAGTCTTGGTCATGGAGCCAAGGAGGTGTGGGTGTGTGTACCATTCTTTTCTTTCATCCACAGGGCCTTTTCCAGTCAGCTCTTAGCCCTTTTGTGCCTCTCTTGGGAACCAAAGAAATCTGAACCACTTGAGGGCCATGGGAGACTCTAGGAGGACTTTGAGGCCTTATCTTCCAAGACACAGCAGGCAGCCATTTCTACTCAAGTGTTTGACTGCTACCCAAAAGGCTGCAGGTTCAAGTCTCCCCAGTGGCACTTTGGATGAAAAGCCTGGAGATCTGAAAAATCAGCCATTGAAAACTCTGCAGAACACAGTTCTACTCTGACCACACATGGGGTTGCCGTGAGTTGGAACCAGCTCAACGGCAACTGATTTTTCCTGGGCTGTGCTGTACTCCTTCCTGGAAGGTAAGACATATTTTCTCTGCTCTGAAATGCCCCCAGAATCTGTCTAGGGCTTAGGCCAGAGATAGCAGGAAGGCACAAAAGTTCTTTTCAAGAATCCACAAGTCTCTCCTTTTCCAAACCTTCTCCAACACCCAGCATAGGGAATACTTATCTCCTAGGGAAAAAGGGTGCGAGAGGGAATGTTCTCTGACTGAGACCCTGGTGGCATTCATGCTTGGTCGCTGGCTTTTGAAATTCAAAAACCAAGAACTTGACTGCTTTGTTATGCTCTAAAAACCCTTGCTGGAAGCATGGATGGATGCCCCATAATCTGGTCTGAATGGGGGGTGGTCACAGAAGGAAAAAGAAGTGAAGGAGGACTTCAGAAAACATCTCCAAATATCATCCCAGTGACATCATAGTATATAGCATACAGCAATGGCCCAGGTATGAGGTAGTGAGAGATGGAATGAGATATTGGCTGAGAGGTTGGGGCTGACGGATGAAGGAGAGAAGGAGAAAGGATTCAAGAATGAGGCTGGGATTTGGAGCTCCCGAGCAGAAGAATGATAGTGCAAGTGACTGACACAGGGCCAGCTGGAGGGAGGGCATGCTGATTCTGGGAGAAAGGTGGTGAACGTGGCTTTAGGCTTGGGTGAGGTGTAAAGCGGACAGTTGAAGCTGTGGGAGGGGCTGAGATCCCTTCTTTCTGGAAGACAGGACAGAGAGTGTTGCTAAGGTCCTAGGGCTGAGTCTTGAGATCCTTCCACATGTAGGCTGCAGGGAGACAAAAAGGACAATTCAGAGAGACCATCTTTGTGAGCCAAGCAAAGTGGCTCACAGGATGTGGTCTCACCTTGGATACTTGGGAGGATTCATTCCAGAGCTTCTAATAAATATACCAGCCTGGTCAATATGTGCACCTGACTGTCAGTCTGCTACCTCAGCAGGCAACTCCCGAGCCGAGTCATTTGAAGTTGTACATCCTGAGGCATGTCTGAGAATCTACAACCCTCTGCAGATGCAGTTGTCCCTCGAGTTAGGGCTGGCTTACTTTTCATTTGATGTAACAAACATTCATTGCACACCTAGTATGTGCAGAGCACAGTGTGGTGCAGTTGTGTGGTTTGGAAGTTGCAAACTGCTAGCTCATGAGCTATCTCTGGCCCAATGACTTCCATTGTTTAGCTTGCATAATGTTTTGTTTTGCTTTTATTTTTAACTAGTTGCCAAATTTTAAAAATCAGGAAATTTCACTTATAAATGTCTATTTCAAGCTTTTCTTGAAGAATCTGTTTGGCCACAGTGGGCCCACATTCCCACATGGCAAAATCAGCTAGAGGGTAGGACGCCTGCTCCCTCAAGCAGACATTCACCTCGTTTTATGATAGATCTTGCCTGGTCTACGTCTCTCGTTTACATTTCTACTTTGACTCCTGTGGACTTTGGTGTCTCTAATGCCTGGGCCAGTGATTCAAAGCATGAGTTTTAGAATAAATAGACACAGGTTCAAATCTTGACTCTGCCACATACTGGTGACCTCGGGCAAGTTATTTTACCTCTCAGAGCCTCAAGTCTCCCCATCTGTAGAATGGCAATGATAATAGCACCTACCTTCTAGGACAAGGAGCAAATAAGATACCGCATACATAGGAATTGCTTAGCCACCGCCACCAGTTGTCCTCAAGTCAACCTTGACTCAGGGCAAACCCATGTGTGTCAGAGTAGAACTGTGCTCCATAGGGTTTTCAACGGCTGATTTTTTGGAACTAGATCACCAGGCCTTTCTTCTGAGGCACCTCTGGGTGGACTTGAATCTTCAATCTCTCAATTAGCAGCCAGAGTGCATTAACCTTTGTACCACCCAGGGAGACCCTCTAAGGCAAAGTAAATGCACAAGCAATTCTGATCCAAGGCAAAATGTGTTCTGAGGGAGAGGGACTGTGCATGGGAGATTAAGAGCAAGCAGGGGTCCTGGGCTGCCCTCTGGGGCTCCCTGGGGGTGGAGGGAGCCTTGGGGACTGGACTTCTTTTTCTCTTCTCTGGGAGGCAGGCAGCCCAGCTGGGCCTGCACGGACTTTGAAACCTCGCCATTCAGGATGCAGCCCAAGCCCTGGGAAGGCTGAGCCCCACCCATTGGGAGGCTCTCTGCTGTGATTCCAGGAACTGGACCCTATCAGTTGGGCCCAATTTCAGGAGTCGAGTTTCTTGCCATTTCTCCTCAGTCATGTGGCCTCCGGCAGTGGATGAAGCGGGTGGGAATGTGATTAGCTGTCAGGACGCCTTCCAGGCAGGAAGAGTGGGAGCACGTTTCAGATGGGGAGAATGGTTAGAATGTGAGTGGGGAATGTGGGAGCCTGGAGTGACCTGAACAGACCCTACCTCAGGAAGCAGCCTGGGCAGACCTCCCAGGTCAGAGAAAGCGATAAAGTGGCCTTCCCTCAGGACCCCCCACTCAGACCCCTCTCCCTCCAATCTTAGAAACACAGGTCCCTCACACCTAGAAAGGCTTGTGTTTGGACTGGAGTACCTCTTGGGGGTCTTTTTCTCTCACCACCCTGTGCCTGGGAGCACTCGTTTTACTTCCCCTGCTTCTTGGGAGCCAGGGCTGGGAAGCAATTGTGCCTGTAAAACAAAATGAAAGGTATACTGTGATAATTTATAACACAGCTTATCATCAAGCATCAAAATCATGTACATTTATATGGAACACTTTTCTTCTAAAGAAGTCAAGAATGGGCATATTGAGTACCACATCCCTTTTTCCAGCCATGCTTCTGAGAGAGAGAAAGAAGCATATTTGCTACTGACAGACCGAGAGGCCCAGAAATTCCTGGCATGTTGCTTAGAACCACACAGATATCACTGTGGAAGCCAGGTCCAAACCCAGGTCTCCAGAATCCAGTCAGTCTGTACTCGGTTCACCAACCTCACCACCACTCCCCAGATGCCCACTAGTTTTGGTAGAAAATGATGGAGTTTCTTCTCATGCAGGGTTAGGTGAGTGAGCCATTCATTTGGGCACAAAATTTAAGGGGATGACAAAAAAAAAAAAAAAAGTCAATAATCAAGACAAATAATATTTTAACACAATATTTTTTAAAAGACCATATTTTTCAACTACCGGTCCTTCGTTTCCGACTTTCACATTCCAATCGCCAGTAATCATCAATGCATCTTGATTGCCTGTTTGATCAATTTCAGACTGCACAGGCTCCTAAAAATCTTCAATTTCTTCACCTTTGGCATTAGCGGTTGGTGCGTAAATTTGAATAATAATTGTATTAACTGGTCTTCCAAGTAGGCATATGGATATTATCCTATCACTAAGGGTAAGACTTCATCTCACATACTTTGGACATGTTATCAGGAGGGACCAGTCCCTGGAGATGGATATCATGCTTGGTAAAGTAGACCCTCAGCAATGGATTGACACAGTGGCTGCAACAATGGGCTCAAACATAGCAATGATTGTGAGGATGGTGCAGGACCAGGCAGTGTTTTGTTCTGTTGTACATAGGGTCGCTATGAGTCGGAACTAACTGGATGGCACCTAAAAACAACAACATTTTTTTTTAATCAAAATTATTGCAAAAAAAAAAAAACCCACAATGATGAATAAAATACAAAATTTTAAATAAAGGTAAGATCTGTCCCTGTACCGACATGACACTACACTCACCTCACCTAGTCCCAGTTCTCCAGAGCCTGTACTGAAGAGTGTAGAAAGCATGGGCTTTGGCTCCAAACAGGCTAGGATTCCATTCTGCCACATATCATCTGTGTGGCTTCAGGTAAGTGGCTAAAACTCTCTGAGCCTCCATGTCCCCATCTGTAAAATGGGGGCAATAATACCTACCTGAAAAGTTGTTACAGCTAAATGGGGGGGAGTAGGCAAAATGCCCAGCACAGAGCCTGGCACCCAATAGATGTTTACTAAATGCTGGTTCTCACCCTGTGGTTTCCCACCAGGACTTTTTCTCCTAAGCCTCACAGGAGACGCTGTGAAATAGAAACAATCCTCTGGAGCAACTAGCTCAAGTGCTCACACGTGACAGATGTGCCATGTGTGTTTGTTGAATATATGGGTTGAATATGGAAAAGAAAATTGATCTGGAGCTATTAGGTGATGAGTGAAGCAACTCTATGGGTGGGATTTGGACAAAGCAGTGACAGCCCAGCCAGAGGCCAGAAATGCAGCTCTCAGGGCCCCTGGGGTAGAAATGTGGGTAAAAAAAGATAGTAAAATTAAAAAGTACACAGTAAACTGGGGGAAGTATTTGCAACTTTTTTGTTTATGATAGACAAAGGGTTGACTTTCTTATTATATGTTCTGTTCTTATTAATCTACAAGAAAAAGATGAATATCCAATGGAAAAATGAACAGACATAAAAAGGGAATTCACAAATGAAACACAAAGGACCAAATTCACATGAAATCATGTTCTTTACCAATAATCAAAAAATCCAATTTTTTCATGTATCAAACTATGATTTTTTTTTTTTAATTACTGGTGATAGCAAGGAATCAAGGAGTAAGGTAATCTCATACATTGCTGAAAGAAGAATACATAAAAATTTTCTGAAGGTCAACTTGAAATAAAACTTTACAAATGTGTGAATTCTTTGACGCAGTAATAAAATTCCTTGAAATTTATCCTAAGGAAATTCTGAAAATGGTGTGGGGGGAGTGTCTGACTTCCTGTAACTTCACAAGGGGAAAGGAGAATCCAGATCGACAGCCCAAGCCTAATTCCCATGACGTAGAGGTCAGACATACCTCTGCTCTCCACCATCCTTACCAAGTCTGACATCAGCCATCCCTCCCTACTTCACTCTCTACTTCTCTGCTGGGTTCGATAATTCATTGCAATGGCCACACAGAACTCACAGACAATACTCACAATTATGGGGTTTATTAAGGAAGTAACAGTTACAATTCAGGCTCAGGAACACTCAGGATACAGTTCTTCTATCAGGACAACCTCTTCCCAACCGTGTTAGTGCTTGCAGGCACGCCTCTCCCTGGCCCAAGGCTCTGCCCAGAGGCACTAAGCTTTCTCGCTCCATGGGCCAGGAAGCCCACCACGCCTCTGCTGCCAGGTCTCTGCTGCCGGGTCCAGGAGCTTCTCAGCACAGGAATCTTGGGTCCGAAGGTCATGCTGGCTCCTGGCTGTTCTTCCTTGGTGGTAGTGGTAACTTCTCTCTTTCCCACCTCTGAGGTGGCTCGTTTCAAACTCAGCGGGATGGCAAAACTGACCAGTTCCTTTGGTGGGCCACAATTACCCTATCACAGAGTCCTGCCCAATCACTTGGGCTGGAGTTTCAAGACCATGGCTAGAAAGGCCACACACAAAAGTGATCCATCATACTGCAGAACTAATAAGAGATATTAGTTATAAGTGTTAGTTACAACAAGGAATTGTTTAGCAAAACATTAAAAATAACCTGGCATCCAACAATAGGGGATTAGTTTTTTTTGAAGTGTGTAAATAGATACACAGAAGACACCAAAGTAGTATTAACAGAGGTTATCTCTGGGTAATAGATTTTAAGTGGTTGGTATTTTCTGATTTTTGCTTTTCTGCATATTTCAAAATATAAATTTTCTGCAATGAACATGTATTATCTTTGGTAATAATTTTGTTTTAAGATTGAAAGAACTTGAGGGTGTGATTGTCCCAAGGAGCAGGGGAGTCTGGTATGGGTGACCCTGCACCTGTGACTTTTGGAGCTGTTGTTTCCAGTTCTCCAGTCCCAGGGCACTTGAAAGAAGAACAGGGGCAGGGACAGACTCCCAGCTGCACTCAAGGTCATTGCAAATGCAAACCAAGGAGACCAGGGCAGTGTGGGAGGACTTTGCAAGGCCTGAAGGTTTCTGCAGCATTTGGCTAACTTGAAGTAACAATAATAATAAAGAACAAAGTTTTGAGTAGATGGATTATATTATCTAGTACTACAGAACCTGAGAATAAACCTGCTAGTAATGTTTTAAGCTAGTCATTCCCAAAAGGTCAAACATTGTCTTAGTGGTTACATTTAAGGAAGTTATAAAAACAGATTGGTCCATTGTTGAGGGAATACCAAATTGACCTTTGAGTTTAACGTATTTTCATGAAGTTTATTTTCCCTTTTAGGAGCTTTTCATTTTCTGAGAATCCAGGCTCTCTAGTGCTTTGGGAGGCCCATCAGATATTAACCCCTGAGCTCCTCAGTTTATTCAAACCATGTTTTCCCTAAGCCTCTACTTGAGCAAGATAAGGAGCAGACAAGCTGAGACCAACACCCAGTGAACTCACACCACTGGGCTCAGTGGCATCTTGAGTAGCCCAGGCCTTGGAGTCTTCTAAGACCCTGGTTATGTATGCCCCAGTTCCTCCTCCCATCCACCCTACTCCACCTCAAAACACCACAAGATTCTCAGGGTGGTTTCCACACTTCGAAAGGATGGCAAAAGGCCAGTGCAGATCAAAGAGGCCAAAGCTCATCTGGTAGAGGGTTGCCCCATGCTGAGGAGAGAGGCTGCTGTAGAGCTTTGCCTTTTGCAGACTGGAATAGATATTTGTAGGTGATGTTCAATCAGTGGTTTTTGTAGCTTGGGTCTTCCCAATACTAACTAGGCCAGAGAAGGAAGTAGAGCCTGAAATTAATGATGATGATGATACCTACCATTTATTGAACACATAGTCATATGTGTTAGTGAGTAGCCTAAGTGCTTTACCTCATAGAATCCTCACAATCCAAGCACTGTTCTTATATCTATTTTACGGGCAAGGAAACCAAGACTTAAATGTAAATACTTGCATGCATCACACAGGTGGTAAGTGGCAAAGTTAAAATATGAACCCAGATCTATCTGACTTAAACAAGACCCAGAGCCTCGTAACATAGAACTCAAAATGTCCAGACAATATTAAAAAATTGCTCAACATATGAAAAACCAGTTAAATCTTAACTTTCATGGGAAAGACAATCAACAGACACAAATACTGAGATGACACAGGTATTGGAGTTATTTGACAAAGACAAAAATGCTCCAGATCTTGCAACAAGTGTTAAAACAGGTGTTATCGAAGGAATCAAAGATATAAAAAAACAAATGGAAATGAAAAATATAGTAACAGCAGTCTCCCTAAATGGACTGAATAGCAAAACAGAGATGCTAGATGAAAAATTTGAAGATATATTAGTAGATATTATCAAATTTGAACAATAGAGAGAAGAAAAGATTGAAAAAGAAAAAAGAACAGAGCCTTCAGGATCTGTAGGCCGTTAGCAAAAGATCGAACATTCAAGTCATGGGAGCCCCAGCAGAGGAGAAAAGAGTATGGTGCTGGAAAATATTTGAAGAAATAATTACTGAACGCTTCCTAAATTTGGTGAAAGACATAAACCTACAGATTCAAGAAGCTGAGCAAACCCTAAAGGATAAACCCAAAGAAATCCACATCCAGCCACTTTATAATCAAATTGCTAAAAACTAATATCTTGAAAGCAGACAGAGGAAAATGATGCATTATTCCTACAGAAACAATGATTTGAATGACTACCCTCGAAAAATGTATATCCACACAAAAACCTGTATAGACATTTATAGCAGCTCTGTTTATAATTGCCCCAAACTGGAAAAAACCCAAATGTCCTTCAGTGGGTGAATGGGGGCGGTGGGGCGTGGGGGGTGGGGGGAGTGGGGGCTGTGTTATATCTATGCAATGAAATAGTACTCAGCAATAAAAAGGCATGAAATTTCATTTATAATTTATTTTATTTTTTATAGTTGTGAATATACACAGCAAAAAACATACCAATTTAAGTTTCTACATGTACGATTCAGCAACATTGATTACATTCTTCAAAACATGCAACCACTTTCACCCTCCTTTTCTGAGTTGTTCCTCCCCATTAACATAAACTCATTGCCCCCTAAGGTTTCTATCTAATCTTTTGAGTTGCTGTGGTCAATTTGATCCCATACAGATAGATCTTACAAGAGCACAATGCTCAAGGCAGACATTCTTTACTAGTTAAGCTAAACTATTGTTTGGTTTTAAGAAGACGCCAGGGGATACTTTTGGTGTAAGGGCATGAACTTTTTATTTTTTTATTAATTTTATTGAGCTTCAAGTGAACATTTACAAATCAAGTCAGACTGTCACATATAAGTTTATATACACCTTACTCCGTACTCCCACTTGCTCTCCCCCTAATGAGTCAGCCCTTCCAGTCTCTCCTTTCGTGACAATTTTGCCAGCTTCCAACTCTATCTTCACATCCCCTCTCCAGACAGGAGATGCCAACACAGTCTCAAGTGTCCACCTGATATAATTAGCTCACTCTTCATTAGCATCTCTCTCCTACCCACTGTCCAGTCCCTTTCACGTCTGATGAGTTGTCTTCGGGAATGGTTCCTGTCCTGGGCCAACAGAAGGTTTGGGGACCATGACCGCCAGGATTCCTCTAGTCTCAGTCAGACCATTAAGTATGGTCTTTTTGTGAGAATTTGGGTTCTGCATCCCACTGATCTCCTGTTCCCTCAGGGGTCTCTGTTGTGCTCCCTGTCAGGGCAGTCATCGATTGTGGCCGGGCACCAACTAGTTCTTCTGGTCTCAGGATGATGTAAGTCTCTGGTTCATGTGGCCCTTTCTGTCTCTTGGGCTCTTAGTTATCGTGTGACCTTGGTGTTCTTCATTCTCCTTTGCTCCAGGTGGGTTGAGACCAATTGATGCATCTTAGATGGCCGCTTGTTAGCATTTAAGACCCCAGACACCACATTTCAAAGTGGGATGCAGAATGTTGTCATAATAGAATTATTTTGCCAATTGACTTAGAAGTCCCCTTAAACCATGGTCCCCAAACCCCCGCCCTTGCTCCACTGACCTTTGAAGCATTCAGTTTATCCCGGGAACTTCTTTGCTTTTGGTCCAGTCCATTTGAGCTGACCTTCCATGTATTGAGTATTGTCCTTCCCTTCACCTAAAACAGTTCTTACCTACTAATTAATCAATAAAAAACCCTTTCCCGCCCTCCCTCCCTCCCCCCCTCGTAACCACAAAAGTATGTGTTCTTCTCAGTTTATACTATTTCTCAAGATCTTATAATAGTGGTCTTATACAATATTTGTCCTTTTGCCTCTGACTAATTTCGCTCAGCCTTCCAGGTTCCTCCATGTTATGAAATGTTTCACAGATTCGTCACTGTTCTCTATTGATGTGTAATATTCCATTGTGTGAATATACCACAATTTATTTAACCGTTCATCCGTTGATGGACACCTTGGTTGCTTCCAGCTTTTTGCTATGGTGAACAGAGCTGCAATAAACATGGGTGTGCATATATCTGTTTGTGTGAAGGCTCTTATTTCTCTAGGGTATATTACGAGGAGTGGAATTTCTGGGTTGTATGGTAGTTCTATTTCTAACTGTTTAAGATAACGCCAGATAGATTTCCAAAGTGGTTGTACCATTTTACATTCCCACCAGCAGTCTATAAGAGTTCCAATCTCTCCGCAGCCTCTCCAACATTTATTCTTTTGTATTTTTTGGATTAATGCCAGCCTTGTTGGAGTGAGATGGAATCTCATCGTTGTTTTACTTTTCATTTCTCTAATGGCTAATGATCGAGAGCATTTTCTCATGTATCTGTTAGCTGCCTGAATATCTTCTTTAGTGAAGTGTGTGTTCATATCCTTTGCCCACTTCTTGATTGGGTTGTTTGTCTTTTTGTGGTTGAGTTTTGACAGAATCATATAGATTTTAGAGATCAGGCGCTGGTCAGAGATGTCATAGCTGAAAATTCTTTCCCAGTCTGTAGGTGGTCTTTTTACTCTTTTGGTGAAGTCTTTAGATGAGCATAGGTGTTTGATTTTTAGGAGCTCCCAGTTATGTGGTTTCTCTTCGTCATTTTTGGTAATGTTTTGTATTCCGTTTATGCCTTGTATTAGGGCTCCTAAGGTTGTCCCTATTTTTTCTTCCATGATCTTTATCGTTTTAGTCTTTATGTTTAGGTCTTTGATCCACTTGGAGTTAGTTTTTGTGCATGGTGTGAGGTATGGGTCCTGTTTCATTTTTTTGCAAATGGATATCCAGTTATGCCAGCACCATTTGTTAAAAAGACTATCTTTTCTCCAATTAACTGACACTGGGCCTTTGTCAAATATCAGCTGCTCATACATAGATGGATTTATATCTGGGTTCTCAATTCTGTTCCACTGGTCTATGTGTCTGTTGTTGTACCAGTACCAGGCTGTTTTGACTACTGTGGCTGTATAATAGGTTCTGAAATCAGGTAGAGTGAGGCCTCCCACTTTCTTCTTCTTTTTCAGTAATGCTTTGCTTATCCGAGGCTTCTTTCCCTTCCATATAAAGTTGGTGATTTGTTTCTCTATCACATTAAAAAATGACATTGGAATTTGGATTGGGAGTGCATTGTATGTCTAGATGGCTTTTGGTAGAATAGACATTTTTACTATGTTAAGTCTTCCTATCCATGAGCAAGGTATGTTTTTCCACTTAAGTAGGTCCTTTTTAATTTCTTGTAGTAGAGTTTTGTAGTTTTCTTTGTATAGGTCTTTTACATCCTTGGTAAGATTTATTCCTAAGTATTTTATCTTCTTGGGGGCTACTGTGAATGGTATTGATTTGGTTATTTCCTCTTCGATGTTCTTTTTGTTGATGTAGAGGAATCCAAGTGATTTTTGTATGTTTATCTTATAACCTGAGACTCTGCCAAACTCTTCTGTTAGTTTCAGTAGTTTTCTGGAGGATTACTTGGGATTTTCTGTGTATAAGATCATGTCATCTGCAAACAGAGATAATTTTACTTCCCCTCTGCCAATCCGGATGCCCTTCACCCCTTTGTCTAGCCTAATTGCTCTGGCTAGGACTTCTAGCACAATGTTGAATAAGAGCGGTGATAAAGGGCATCCTTGTCTGGTTCCCGTTCTCAAGGGAAATGCTTTCAGGCTCTCTCCATTTAGAGTGATGTTGGCTGTTTTTGTTTTTTGTTTTTGCATAGATGCCCTTTATTATGTTGAGGAATTTTCCTTCAATTCCTATTTTGGTGAGAGTTTTTATCATAAACGGTGTTGGACTTTGTCAAATGCCTTTTCTGCATCAATTGATAAGATCACGTGGTTTTTGTCTTTTGTTTTATTTATATGGTGGATTACATTAATGGTTTTTCTAATATTAAACCAGCCTTGCATACCTGGTATAAATCCCACTTGGTCGTGGTGAATTATTTTTTTGATATGTTGTTGAATTCTATTGGCTCGAATTTTGTTGAGGATTTTTGCATCTATGTTCATGAGGGATATAGGTCTGTAATTATCTTTTTTTGTGATGTCTTTACCTGGTTTTGGTATCAGGGAGATGGTGGCTTCATAGAACGAGTTGGGTAGTATTCCGTCATTTTCTATGCTTTGAAATACCTTTAGTAGTAGTGGTGTTATCTCTTCTCTGAAAGTTTGGTAGAACTCTGCAGTATAGCCATCCGGGCCAGGGTTTTTTTTTGTTGGGAGTTTTTTGATTACCGTTTCAATCTCTTTTTTTGTTATGGGTCTATTTAGTTGTTCTACTTCTGATTGTGTTAGTTTAGGTAGGTAGTGTTTTTCCAGGAATTCATCCATTTCTTCTAGGTTTGCAAATTTGTTAGAGTACAATTTTTCGTAATAATCTGGTATGATTCTTTTAATTTCAGTTGGGTCTGTTGCGATGTGGCCCTTCCCGTTTCTTATTTGGGTTATTTGTTTCCTTTCCTGTATTTCTTTAGTCAGTCTAGCCAATGGTTTTATCAATTTTGTTAATTTTTTCAGAGAACCAGCTTTTGGCTTTGTTAACTCTTTCAATTGTTTTTCTGTTCTCTAATTCATTTAGTTCAGCTCTAATTTTTATTATTTGTTTTCTTCTGGTGCCTGATTGATTCTTTTGTTGCTCACTTTCTATTTGTTCAAGTTGTAGGGACAGTTCTCTGATTTTGGCTCTTTCTTCTTTTTGTATGTGTGCATTTACCGATACAAATTGGCCTCTGAGCACTGCTTTTGCTGTGTCCCAGAGGTTTTGATAGGAAGTATGTTCATTCTCGTTGCAGTCTATGAATTTCCTTACTCCCTCCTTAATGTCTTCTATAACCCAGTCTTTTTTCAGGAGGGTATTGTTCAGTTTCCAAGTATTTCATTTCTTTTCCCTAGTTTTTCTGTTATTGATTTCTACTTTTATGGCCTTGTGGTCTGAGAAGATGTCTTGTAATATTTCAATGTTTTGGATTCTGCAAAGGTTTGTTTTATGACCTAATATGTGGTCTATTCTAGAGAACGCTCCATGTGCGCTAGAAAAAAAAGGTATACTTTGCAGCAGTTGGGTGGAGATTTCTGTATAAGTCAATGAGGTCAAGTTGGTTGATTGTTGTAATTAGGTCTTCCGTGTCTCTGTTGAGCTTCTTACTGGATGTCCTGTTGAAGTCTCCTACTATAATTGTGGAGGTGTCTATCTCACTTTTCAGTTCTGTTAAAATTTGATTTATGTATCTTGCAGCCCTGTCATTGGGTGCATAAATATTTAATATGGTTATATCTTCCTGATCAATTGTCCCTTTTATCATTATGTAGTGTCCTTCTTTATCCTTTGTGGTGGATTTAACTTTAAAGTCTGTTTTGTCAGAAATTAATATTGCTACTCCTCTTCTTTTTTGCTTATTGTTTGCTTGCTATATTTCCCTCCATCCTTTGAGTTTTAGTTTGTTTGTGTCTCTAAGTCTAAGGTATGTCTCTTGTAGGCAGCATATAGACGGATCGTGTTTCTTTATCCAGTCCGAGACTCTCTGTCTCTTTATTGGTGCATTTAGTCCATTTACATTCAGCGTAATTATAGATAAATAAGTGTTTAGTGTTGTCATTTTGATGCCTTTTTATGTGTGTTGTTGACAATTTCATTCTTCCACTTACTTTTTTGTGCTGAGACGTTTTTCTTTGTAAATTGCGAGATCCTCATTTTCATAGTATTTGACTTTATGTTTGTTGAGTCGTTACGTTTTTCTTGGCTTTTATTTTGAGTTACGGCGTTGTTATACCTCTTTGTGGTTACCTTAATATTTACCCCTATTTTACTAAGTAAAAACCCAACTTGTATTGTCCTATATCGCCTTGTATCACTCTCCATATGGCAGCTCTATGCCACCTGTATTTAGTCCCTCTTTTTGATTATTGTGATCTTTTACGTATTGACTTCAATGATTCCCTGTTATGAGCATTTTTTTAAAATTAATCTTAATTTGTTTTTGTGATTTCCCTATTTGAGTTGATATCAGGATGTTCTGTTCTGTGACCTTGTGTTGTGCTGGTATCTGATATTATTGGTTTTCTGACCAAACAATTTCCTTTAGTATTTCTTATAGCTTTGGATTGGTTTTCGCAAATTCTCTAAGCTTGTGTTTATCTGTAAATATCTTAATTTCGCCTTCATATTTCAGAGAGAGTTTTGCTGGATATATGATCCTTGGCTGGCAGTTTTTCTCCTTCAGTGCTCTGTATATGTCATCCCATTGCCTTCTTGCCTGCATAGTTTCTGCGGAGTAGTCTGAACTTTTTCTTATTGATTCTCCCTTGAAGGAGACCTTTCTTTTCTCCCTGGCTGCTTTTAAAATTTTCTCTTTATCTTTGGTTTTGGCAAGTTTGATGATAATATGTCTTGGTGTTTTTCTTTTTGGATCAATCTTAAATGGGGTTCGATGAGCATCTTGGATAGATATCCTTTCATCTTTCATGATGTCAGGAAAGTTTTCTGTCAGCAGATCTTCAACTATTTTCTCTGTGTTTTCTGTCCTCCCTCCCTGTTCTGGGACTCCAATCACACGCAAGTTATCCTTCTTGATAGAGTCCCACATGATTCTTAGGGTTTCTTCATTTTTTTTAATTCTTTTATCTGATTTTTTTTCAGCTATGTTGGTGTTAATTCCCTGGTCCTCCAGATTTCCCAGTCTGCATTCTAATTGCTCGAGTCTGCTCCTCTGACTTCCTATTGCGTTGTCTAATTCTGTAATTTTATTGTTAATCTTTTGGATTTCTGCATGCTGTCTCTCTATGGATTCTTGCAACTTATTAATTTTTCCACTATGTTCTTGAATAATCTTTTTGAGTTCTTCAACTGTTTTATCAGTGTGTTCCTTGGCTTTTTCTGCAGTTTGCCTTATTTCATTTCTGAGGTCATCCCTGATATCTTGAAGCATTCTGTAAATTAGTTTTTTATATTCTGTATCTGATAATTCCAGGATTGTATCTTCATTTGGGAAAGATTTTGATTCTTTTGTTTGGGGGGTTGTAGAAGCTGTCATGGTCTGCTTCTTTATGTGGTTTGATATCGACTGCTGTCTCCGAGCCATCACTAAGATTTAGTAGTGGTTTATTCTGTAATTGCTCACTGAGACTTATCTTGTTTTGTTTTCTTTCAATATACGTGGATGGGCTACTAGATTGTGCTGTCTTGTTTGTTGTAGCCCTTGACTTACTTATGACCTATTACCAGCAGGTTTGAGCTGTTGCCAGATATATATGCCTGAGTCTATTCACTATTCTTGAGTAGAATCTGATTTGGGGTCATCAAGTGTGTGCTGCACCCTAACACCTATCCACCTCGAGAAGTAGTGGTGATAGTTGTGTGCACCAGATTCTATTAGCAACTGGGGTTCACACTCCAGGGGGGGCAGGATGCTGACAGGCTTCCCCCAAGTGTCAGTGAGGTAGGTGTGTCTCTATTCCTATAGCACCTTGGTGGGAGGGCTCTGCAGCTGTACTTTAGGCCCCCAATGCAAGTACCTCTACTGATTGGTAGGTGTCACCCTCCTTAGACCCCTAAGGCAAGAGGCTAGGTGGTCTGGGGGGAGCTTCAGCCCTCAGTTCCCTGTTGTGGGTCAGTTAGGGCACTGTTGAATAAGCAGAGATATCAGACCTGGGAAACTTGTTTTTCCAGTAAATCCGCTAAAAAAATGCAGTCAGATCCCTATCAGAACTGCCTTTGCATTATAACAGCCACCTTGTTCCCTGTAAGGATGAAAGCCCAAGATTTGGATCATATATGCTTGGCTGGAGCTGGTTCTGTGTTTTTAGTCCAATTAGGGAAGGATTTTTGGTCCCTGGGTTTTTTGTGGTTGCTTCTCTCAGGCCGGAAGAATGGGTTAGGAAAAGACCAAAAAAAAAAAAAAAAAGGGGAAAAGCAATGCCACAGAGCCAGAGCCATTCTCCCTCTGGCTCAGGAAATTCCAATGTTAATGAAGCTGCCTGGGAAGGGGACGGGAGGGTTCAGAAAAACCGGAGAGAGTAGCACCCCGGAATATAGCCAAAGTTGCTTATCTTGTTTGGGATGACTATTTTATCTGAGATTCCTGAGGGGCGTGTCGCCTATGTGTGCTGGCTATGTGGAGATTGCCCCCGAGGGTCTGGCCCGCTGAAGCCGCGGTCAGGTCCTCCACTGCCAGGGCATGAACTTTTGATAGGAACAACAACTTGGATGAATCCCAAAGACATTGTAGCAAATGAAAGAAACCTGTCTTAAAAGGTTACATACTGCATGATTCTACTTATATAACATTCTTAAAATGGCAAAGCTATACAGATGGAGAACAGACCAGTGGTTGCCAGGGGTTAAGGTTGGGGGAAGGCGGTGACTATAAAGGGATAGCTCAAGGAGTTTTGGGGGGTTGGTGGAGTTGTTCAGTATCCCAATTATATGAAACTATATATGCATTAAAGTTCACAGAACTCTACCAAAAGTTTTTTTAAAAAAGTGTCAATTTTACTGTACCATAATTTTTAAAATAAGAAAAAATGGTAAGTATATAATGAAAAGTCTCCCTTCCATCCCTACCTCCATCTACCCCACTCCTACCCACCTCCTATAAAGATATCTGCTATTACTAGTTACTTATGCATCCTTCCAGAGTTTATATATATACAAGCAGGTATGAATATTGTTTTCATTTTCCTCTGGTTTCTCACAAAAGTGGCACCGTTTACACAGTATTCATTTTACCTAATAATGTATCCTGGGACTCTGCCCACATCAGCCATAGAAAGCTGCTCTTTGGCTCCTAATTCTGGGAGAAGGTTTAATTTAGATTCTGCAGTGTGATGGATCACTTCTATATGGGCTTTCTTGCCTTGGTCTTATAACTCCCACCAAATGATTGGCCCACCAAGGGAATTAGACAGCTTGCTAGTAATGCAAATAAGGTGAAAACCACCCTTGTAGGTGTGAGACCATGCAAATACGGCATATGGATCCCTAATGAGGGGGCTGGTCAGTTTTGCCATTCCTCTAGGCTTAAAATAAGCCATCCCAGAGGCAGAAAGGGAGACCTCACTACCACCAATAAAGAAGAGCTAGGAGAGGAGCACATCCTTTGGACCTGGGATCCCTGTGCTAAGAACCTCCTACACCCAGGAGACAGAGAGAGAGAGCTGTCATCCTGGAGATATGGAGAGAAGGTGAGAAGCAGTGGCAGGGAAATGGCAGCAGCAGAATGAAGAGGCTGGTGCAAGACGGTGCAGTGAGCTTACTAGACCACAAAGTGAGAATGCTGAGCGCCTTTGGGCAAGAGGCTTGCTGGTGGAGTAGGGTGCCTGTAGGCACTTGTCAGCTTGGCTAGGCTTGCCAACCCATGGAGCAAGAGAGCTGAGTGCCTTTGGGCTGAAGCTTATTGGTGGGTGGGGTGCCTCTGGGCATTTATTGGTGGAGCTAAAGAGCTTTGGCCTGCCTGTGGGCACAGCTGAGTAGATGCTGCCTGACCAAAGAACTGTATCCTGAACAGTAACCTGTTACTTCCCTAATACACCCCATAGCTATACGTCTGTGTGGCTATTGCAACAAATTATCAAATCTAGCAGAAGAGTAGAGAATACCAAGGCAGGGATGTCTAGTGTCAATATTGGTAAAAAGGTTGGAGAGAGAGGAGGTTTGTCTGACCTCTGCCTCACCGGAATCAGCCTTGGGTTGTTGATCTTGATTCTCCTTCCCCCTTGTGAAGATAGAGGAAGTCAGATGGCCCCGCCACACCATTTTTACAGTTTCTGTCTAGCTGACAGTTTTCACTGAAGGCATGCGAAATCCTTGAAGAGGATGGATTTGCTCATCAGTACTGACTGCACGGAAACCCTAGTGGTGTAGTGGTTAAGTGCTACAGCTGCTAACCAAGAGGCCGGCAGTTCAAATCTACCAGGCACCCCTTGGAAACTCTATGGGACAGTTCTACTCTGTCCTATACGGTCGCTATGATTCGGAATCGACTCAACGGCAGTGGGTTTGGGTGGGTTTGGTACTGACTGTACACAAGGGGCAGGGAGGGTCCATTTGCTAAAGGGTTCAGCCAGGTTCAGGGTGCACAGAGGCCCACTGCAATGTGCCAAGACTAAGTTACTGCTAGCAGTAAAGGTTCACATTCTGACTGCTATTGTCTCAGGCTGTCTGGCTTACCTGGTAAATATTTGTGGAAGAAATGGCTTCATTTAGTGTGTGTTGGAAGGGAACTCAGACACCTCCATCCAATTCCCAGGCCATCCTGTGAAGCCACCAGATACCAGAGGCTAGTGCCTGGACCATTGGCTTAGACAGATCCACCCTTTCCACGACCAGGACACCTCAATTCCCCAACACCTTCCCCATCATCTTCCACATTAGACTGTCTGCCTCTCCCTGACATGTTTGCTCCTGGAATGCTTTTTTTTTTTTTGGTCATTTCAGCAATCTTCACATGCACATTAATCATGTTTATCATGTTTCTTATGGATTGAATTGTGTCCCCTGGAAGTACGGGTTGTAAATCCTAACCTCTAAGCCTGTGGTTATGATCCCTTTTGGGAATGGGTTGTCTTTGTTATGTTGATGAGTCAGGATTAGTATAGATAACTAAAACAATGTTCAGCCATCACCCTTAATGCCTTGGATGCTTCTTTTTAATTCCAACACTTGACCTTCACTGGTCCTCAACCCTCTGCTCTTACTAAGACTTGTAAAATATTTCTACCCCCCAGAAAATTACCCATGCGTTTAAAGAATAATACAAAGTTTTGGTGAACATACACTCATGATGGAGGCTACACATGATTGCCACTGTTCTCACCATAGTGTGGGAGGAGGATCCAGATTCTAGCCCAATTACCCCACCTTAGGTCTTCAGAAACAGAAACCCCATTATTTAACTATGTGCATGGGGAGGAAATGGTGTGGTGTAATGGAAAGAGGGGAAGAGTTTTGGGGTCAGTATTCAAGATCTGGGGTCAAATCTCAGCTCTGCTACTTGCCAGCTGTGTGGCTTTGGCAACTTAGCTTCTCTGAGTCTCAGTTCTTCATCTTTAAAATGCATCAGGTGGTTATAGAGGCAAAGGGGAAGGATATATAAAGCACACGGCATGCTGCCCAGCACATTGCTGATGCTCAAAAAGTGGCAGATATTATTATTGCATTTTTGTGTCTGTGAGCAGAAGGCATTCTACCAACTTATTCAGGCTATGAGGTGGCACCATGTAGTGTAGTGATCTAGTATGCTGCACTGCCTGGGTTCTGGCTCCATAACTGTGTGACTTTGAGCGAGTTACTTATTGTCTCTCTGCCTCGGTTTTCTTACCTGTAAAAATCAAGACGAAAACAGTACCCGCCTTACAGAGTTGTGAGGATTCAATAAGATAATGCACGCAAAGTGGTTAGAACAGTGCTTGGCACATGCAAAAAGTTCAATAGATAAATATTTGTGTGTGAGAGGATAAGCCAGAACACAAGCCTCGGTTGATGTCGTGCCCATTGGCCAAAGCAAGTCATGCAGAAAGCATACACCACTCACAGCGGAAGGAAATGCATGCTACATAGAAAAGGCTGTGGATAGGTAATCCTATTATATAGGAGTGACTATTGGGAATACTAGTGGGTAATCTATCACAGGTGCCTACGACTTTGACCCTAGCTGGGTCAGGGAAGGAACTGTTAAGGGTGCTGGTCTGACTCAGACACATGATCTCATAAACAATAAAAATAAAAACAATAACTTCCATTTATTGAGCACCAACTATGGTGGAAGGGTAGCTCTCAGAGGAGTATGGGCTGGCCAGACAATGAATTTCCTTCCCCTCGACTCTGTCTCTTCCCTCATATGATACTGTAATTCCTATCGTGGGCTGTCTCGTTTCAGGAAAGTCAGTAATAAAGATGAGATGAAAGCCCTGACGATAAAAGCAAGAGTAATAATATTTCGGTCAGCCTCTATATGTTAGGCACTTCGCACACATTATCTCATTTAATCTTCATGATAATCCCATGGCGTGGCTATTATCTTTCTTATATTGTAGATAAGGACATCAAGACTTAGAAATTAAGTGACTTTCCAAGTGTCATGCAGCTGGTAGGCAGAGCTAGAATTTGAACTGAGTCCAAACCTATGCCTTTCTTATTATCCTACACTGGCTCTTTCCTGTGCACATTGAAAGACCTCAAGTGCCTCTGTTCCCCAGACCTAAAGCAAAGTGAATGTTCTAGAACATCCACCTATATTGGGGCAGTATATAAACAGTAGCAAAGATATTGCTGCTTAGGTTAACAGAAACTGTATTATTTCTTGAATCCATGAAGAATGTTCTGAGCCAAGAGTTAAGGAATAAACTCATGGGGAAGAAGTATGACTGAAGACTTGCCAGGTCTGGAAACATCTCACAGGAATGGGGTGGAGGGGGCTGGGAAACTGTGGTGTCCTGGCTGAGGGGACTTGTGGGTCTACATAGCTGATGACTGAGGCACCAGCTTTGGAACTTGGAGACTGCTCATAAGAGCCCACCATGACCTAGGGCTTAGATGAAATAAATTTACTGTCTCAAGTGGTCTTGGAGCCCTCAGTACAGCTGAGACAAGAGTTCTACCAGGTGACCCTTGGACAAATTAAAAAGAGTAATCAAGAGAGGTCAGGCTATATAGCTTTGTTCTCCTGCAGGTGTGGGGACCATCCGTTGCTTTGTGACTGAAGACTTGCCAAGTCTGGAAACATCTGGGAAGTGTTTTTATTGAGGAAAGTTGAAAGTTGGAAGAAAATATCAGAGCAACATTCCTGCCTGGTAGATCCCCTCTGATACACCGCCCTGGCACTTGTGGTCTGGTGGCATGGAAAGAACACAAGATTTTGAGTGAAAGCCCAGCTCCATCATTCACTAGCTGTTTAACCTTAAGAATATTATTTCACCCCCTTAGAGCCTCAGTTTTCCTCATCTGGAAAAATGGGACCATCAATACCTAGCTTAGGAGTTGTGAGAATTAAATGGCATAATGTACCAAACCTATTGCTGTTGACTCGATTCTGACTCCTAGCAACCCTATAGGACAGAGTAGAACTGCCCCACAGGGTTTCCGAGGCTGTAATCTTTACCAAAGCAGACTGCTACATCTTTCTTCTGTGGAGCTGGTGGTGGATTCAAACCATCAACCTTTCAGTTACCAGGTGAGCACTTAACCTCTGTGCCACCAGAGCTCCTTGGCGTAATTTACAGAGAAATACACATAATAAGTGTTCAATATGTGTTCATTTTATTCTCCTGCCTGTCCTTACTAGATGACATTGGAGAGATAAATATACTAGTTATCACTTCACCAGTTCAATTCATTGAGCATCTACTACAGACCTAGCTCTGTGCTGGGCCCTGGGTATACGAAAAATAATCAGATAAACTCCTGTCATCTAGGAACATACAACCAAGTAAAAATATAGTAAGTGTTGAGTGCCTATTGTATGCAAGTTCCTTCACATATTACATCTTCAATTCTTATAAAATTCTGTATGGTCTTAGCATCCTACATTGTAGATGAGGAAACTGAGGCTCAGATTTGAAGAAAACGACCAAAGGTCATCCAGAGGGGACTTAACCTGGCTTGTTTGGATCCAATGACATTGTCTCCTGCTGGATTTTTTTTTTTCTTGTGCCATCGAATTGATGCCAGCTCATGGCAACTCCATATGTTACAAAGTAGAAAGGGTCCATAGGGTTTTCTTGGCTGTAATCTTTATAGAAGCAGATTGCCAGGCCTTTTATTCCGCAATGCCACTGGGTGGGTTCAAACTGCTAACCTTTCAGTTACCAGCTGAGCACAAACTGTTCGCTTCACCCAAGGACTTATTCTGATGGGTAACACTCATTATTTTAAAACTATGATTTTAAAGGAACCAGGTAAATTTTTACCTGGCTTCAAAGCCTCACCCAAAGGGAAGTTGTCTCCAAGAACAAGAGAGGCAGTATCAGCGTTTCTGGATGGTATATGGCCCCTCAGACCTTCTTGGGAGGACAGCACACATTCGAGCTCACATGCTGGTATGTTTTCTTGGTTTTACTCATATTCTGGATGATAAGTGTTTGATGAGTAGCTGTGAGAAGGTAGAATTTATCTTTGGAGCTGCTGTCCTGTTCTCTTTGGCATATTTCAATTTCTCAGGCAGAAAATTAGCCAATCCTGATTATTTCATTATACAAGACTCTGAAGCTTGGGGTCAGTGTTAAAGCCAGTGTTCTCGAAACTCATGCACTGCAAGCCCGGAGATCAGTGGAGTCAAAAAATATTATAACAGCCTTCCCTAGTTCTTAAAAGAATAAAAATTTCTGATCCCCTGGCCTAAGTTGTTGAAGTCACTTTGCCCCCTTCACAGCACTGAAGACTTGGGAGGCCCAGGACCCTCAGGGACTGGTGGTGTTAGGGAGGTTCTTGATGGGCCACAGAGACAAACAGGCTCTGTTGCTCCTTCCCAGCCAGTAATCAAGAGCGTGACTCCTTTTCTGATGTTTGACTACTTACAGCTTTCAAGCCCCACCATTCCCTTTCTCTTTGGCTCCACATCTGGGCAACCTAATTAGGAATTCCAGGTGCTCTCTCCCTTGACACGGGCGAGAAGTTCAAACTACGCAAGGCCTACCTCTTGGTGCATGTGTGGTGTCATCAGTCTGGACATCTGAACCAGATTCTGGGTGGGGGTCCACCTTGCTGCACACGGCCTCTTTCTTTTATCTCTAAGGCCTCTGCTGCTCTAATGTATCTGGAATTCCTTCTTCTGAAGCCTCCACTGGGCCTGCTTCCTCCCTGCCTGGGACTTCCCAGCGCAGGGCAGACCCTCACCAAAATTGCATCATTCAGGAAGTTTCTTTTTTGAGTTTCCAAGCCTGCCCTTAGGGGCTCTCTCCCTTCTAGACTTGTGCTCACCACACCTCCCCCATCCCCCCCACCCCTCACCCCCACCCATGATTTAAAAAGGCATTGAAAAAGGACCTGAAACACTCCTTCCCACCACGGCCTAAATGACCGCTAAAGCTTAATACATCACTCCGCAGTTTTAGCAGAAGGACTCACTTGCTAAATGGTGGAATTTTAGGCACCAGCAATAAGATGGACCTCTATGTAGACACCCGAAACACCTCCTCCTTCAACTCTAGCTAAAATTCCTCACTAGAGTTTCACTCTTTTGGTGCAAAACTTCATTCTCCTGTTTTTTTTTTAAAAAAAAACTCTCCTCCCCCTTTAGTAATTGATGGCCCAGTGTGCATACAATTATCACAACCTTTCCTAAGGGCAGAATTGTAGGGGGAGATGGTAGAGACCAGGAGGATGTTTGATAGCCAATGGGTCAGGGAATAAGTGGGAACTTCCATGTGGAAAGGGCTGCAGGGCCCAGTAGGAATGGTCAGAGACCTGGAGATGCTGGTACATCCTGATTTCCAGCAACCTCAAACATGCCCAGTGGTACAAAGTACCAAAGGAGCTGGACCCAGAGAACGTAAGTACTGCCAATGTCCTCAGAGGCTACCAGCCCAACCTCCCACTTCACAGATGAGGAAACCAAGGTTCAGAGAAATATCCTACCCAAGGTGAGCTAGTGCCAGGACAGGACTAGAAATCAGGTGTCCTGCCTGCAAGATGGCACATTGGTGGTGAAGTGCATTGCAGGTAATCGGTCACAAACAATAAAGCCAGATTTTTGAGAGAGAGCTCCTTTTCTCATACAGCACTGGAACTCACCTGTGTTCTGATATGCTTTTGTGAATGTGGGAGAAGTGGGTATCCTTACAGCTGGCATCCCCTGGAATTGGCCTATCCCTGGGTGTGTCCATGGAAGTGTGGTGTGCACATGACCACCATCTACCATGTGCTTGTGTGTGTATGCATGTGTGTGTGTATGTTTGTGTGTGACACCAGATACGGCGCACAAACTTGTGTGGTAGCAGTTCATCATTGATAGGGGCCCCTATAATGGACAGCTTCTCCTTCAAATCTCTGCAATCTTAAACACAGGTTTCCTCTCAACCATATAGAAACCTTATGGGGGTCCAGGTTCTCCACTTGGTTTTAGAGGGACAAGAAGGACTGTTTAAGGTGGAGGGGAAGTTCTGCCCTTTCCAAATCAGTCATGTTCAGAGGAATCCTATGGCAGTGAGCAGCTGCCTTGATACCCCAAGCCAGACCATCAGTCAAGGAGAGTGGGCTCTATTCCTTTTGGGGTTCTCATTCAGTAACCTAATGTACTCCTCATCTCTTTTACGACCCAACATATTGCTTCTTACAAGACTCAGGCAGGATTTCCAAGTCAAACAAGGAAGGGAGGACCCTATCCTTCCCAGTGCTGTTCTTCTCTGTTATCCTGACCCCTGCAGAGTGTCCTGGGGCCACGGCCAGACCTGCCATTGACAGAGTGCAGATGTGAGCCATGAAGTCAAAGAAAGCTGGTACCCAAAGCATGCAGCCCACTGCTGCTGAAAAAGGATCGGTGTGGAAATACATACATACATGTGTGTATATGTGTTTGCTTTTCCTATGAAAACTTCTGTTAGTAGGAAAATCACAAGTGACCATAATCCCCCAGCACTAAAGGCAGCTTGCTTGCTGGTGCTGGATTTTTCAAGTCAATCAACTTCCATTGTCAATGTGTTTCCCGTTAGCCAAAGAGCTGTCAGGGAAAGGCTGTCTTGTTTCGCCTGAACCTTTTGAGGGAGGCCTACAACAGTTGCCTTGTTTCTGTGGGAGTCACTAAAGGGATGGGGACTCTGGCCATAGCCTGAGCCTGTGCACCCCAAACATTGCAGGAAGATGTCCCCCCTTCAGCTCCAGTGCCTGGGGTGTGAAACTTGGGTTGTGGTGGCCATTTGATAACCAGACTTGCTGTGCAAACCCAGTGTTGGAGAACAGCTGCTGGCCCTCAACCCCTGGTGTTCAGCAAAAATTCAATCAAATTTCTCAGGGCTTCCCATCCATGCCAGTTACCCCTATTCTGGTCTTCATGTTGTTCTTGGGAGTCCCTAACTAGAGCAAGCAGAGTGGAAGGGGAAGAGATCCAAAGATGACTTCTGACCTAGAGTCACTCCCTCCACTCTCTCCCACCCAACTTGCGCTAGGATTCTAAAGCAGGGATAAGTGAGCTTGGGTAAACTTTAATTATTTTAAAACTTGAGCAACTGCTGCCTGCTTTTCTAATGTAACCAATATTTACTAAGTACCTACTACGTGCTACTGCTTTCACATATATAATCTTTTACAATCTTCAGGGGAATCTGTGAGTGAAGGAAGAGTTCTGAGATTCAGATGGAGATCAGATTGCAAAGGCCTCTGAGACTAGAATGTGGAAATGGAGTGTCATCATCTCTAAAGACAGATAGGCCTGGGTTTCCGCCTCAGCTCTGTCTTTTACTGGCTGTTAACATGGGAAAGTCACTGAGCTTTTGAGCTTCAGAGTCCTGATTGGCAAAATGGAGATTGCCTTATAGGGTTGTGAGGAATAAGTGGATAATGCATATGCACTCAGCACACTGCGTAGCACATAGTAGGGTCTCAATAAATTAGGCAATGATGATTCTTGGAATGATGGATCTAGTAGATGTGTGCATGGCAAATTGAGGAGAGAGATGTTGGAAATGGGGAGTCAAGATAGGAGACTGTGGCTTTTATTTAACATTCCAGCAGAAGTGGGAAAGAGGGGAAGCAGGGATATACACGTAGGCCAATAAAGCAGAATAGAAAGCCTAGAAATAGACCCAACATAAATTGGACTTAGTTCATAATAAAAGAGTCATTATAAATTAGTGGATAAATAATATATATATTTATATATAAATAAATAAATATGTTAGGGAAGTGGTTTTCTATACAGAAAAAAAATAACATTACATCCCTACCTCACACCACACCCAAAAATAAACTCCAGATGGTTTAAAGACCTAAATGTTTATAATAATGCTTTTATGACATTGAGATAAGAAAGGATTTATTTTATAAGACATAAAACCCAGAAATCATAAAGGAAGATGTCAAAATTTAAAACATCTAAAAAAAAAGTTAAAGACAAGTAATAGAAAAAGGGTTAATATTCAAGATGTAGAAAGAAGTTCTAAAGAAGTTCTTTGAATTATTTTTTTAAATAAGACAAAGAGCACAGTATAAAAGTGGGCAAAAGCTACAAGCCAACAATTCTTAGAAGAATCTCAAATGGCCAATATTCATATGAAAAGCAATCTCGTATTTTTAGCTTGGTAAAAATGGAAAATTCTGACAATATAAAGTATTGGTGAAAATGTGGGGGAACAGGAATTCAGCAGGTAGATAAAACTGGTGAACAATTTTGGCCAAATCTAATAAAATTGCAAATGCACGTACACAATGCGTGTGCATTCCACTTCTAGATTATATCCTAGAGAAACTCTTGCAGGTGTTTTATAAACATTGCTTGTAGAAAAGGAGGAGGAGGAAGAGGAGAAGGAGAAGAAAAAGAAAAAGAAGAGGAGGAGGAAAGAAAAAGAAAACCATAAAATGTCGACCAGTGAGGGTACAGATAAAATGGGTCAATTGCGGAGCATCCATATGGTGTAACACTGCCCAATAATTAGAAATGCACGGGTACAATCTAGGTGTTGAGTGACAAAAGCAAATTAGAGAATATTATATATAGAATGATACCATATAATCTACAAATTAAAAACATGGAACAATACGTGGCTCATCAATACATGTACGAGTAGTTAAATATAAAGACACAGACTGGGTAAACGTGAAATGCATCATAGCAGTGGCTCTGGGAAGGGATGGAGAGGTATAGCATTGGTGTGAGGACTTCGGATATTTGTAACTCTATATTATTTCTTTGAAAAAAGATCTGAAGTAAAAATTTTAAAGTAAGCATTTGTTCATTTGAGGTGGCAACTTATGGACTTTTCAAGGTCCCCCACTTAAAAATAACCCTGGTGGCGTTGTAGTTAAGAGCTATCTATGGCTGCTAACAAAAAGGCCAGCAGTTCAAATTCACCAGGCACTCCTTGGAAACCCTATGGGGAAGTTCTACTTTGCCCCATAGAGTCTCTATGAATTGGAATTGACAGCAAAGGGTTTGGTTTTTTTGGTATGGAGTCACTTTACCTCATTCTCTTCTTCCAAGGCCTGACTCTCTCCTCTCTTCTTTTTATCAAGGAGTGCTAGCCAGGAGTCCCATCAATCACAGGAGAAACTTCTTTCCATTTTGGGGAGATCTTGTCTCCGAGACAGTGACTTTTCTTCCCATGGCTTATGGCTTTGTCAAGGAATTCAACCTGTCTAATTAGAGTTCTTCTTCTTGGAAGTACAGCCAGAATGCTCCTTAGAAGCAAGGATGGCAAGACTTCATCTCACATACTTTGGACATGTTATCAGGAGGACCAGTCCCTGGAGAAGGATATCATGCTTGGCAAAGCAGAAGGTCAGCAAAAAAGGGGAAGACCCTCGACGAGATGGACCAGCACAGTGGCTGCAACAATGGGCTCAAGCATAACAGCAATTATGAGGATGGTGCAGGACTGGGCACTGTTTCACTCTGTTGCACATAGGGACCCTATGAGTCGGAACCATCCTGATGGCAACAGAATTCTCCTGGACTCCTGTGTGGTACAAATGGTTAATGTGTTTTGCTGCTAATGGAAAGGTAGAAGTCTGACCAGATGTGCCTCAGAAGAAAGGCCTGGTGGTCTCATTCTGAAAAATCAACCACTGAAAGCCCTATGGAGCACAGTTCTGCTCTGACACAAGAGGTCACCAAGAGTCCAATCAATTCAATAGCAACTGGTAGAATCTTCAAGGAGTCATGACATTAAAGCAAAGCATCCATTCTAGTTTTGTGGTGAAAAATTATATAACCTTAGAGGTGCCGTTTGTCAAACTCTGAAATAAAAGCTAGAGGACTATTGGATTATTCACTGTCATAAGATGAAATAGAATCCATCCCAGAAGACTCAGAGATGTGAATGAAAATGCTATTTACAAGGGCAGGATTATGGGAACACATGGAGGTAGGAGGGTGGGGAGTTGGGGGAAAGATGATGAAGCACAGGAAACAGGGACAGTGGGAAGTCTTCACCACCCCAGGACTAAAGGGAAGGGGTGAAGGAACAGTGTTACTGTGGCTCAGTGAAAACTGAAACTCCACAGCAGGGGCTCCTCAATGGGAGGGGAAGTGGTAGGGGGCCTCGGCTAAAGCCAGAGTGTGCAGGGGATACAACAACAACAACAACAACAACAACAAAACCTCAAAACCTACTGCCATAGAGTCGATTCAGATTCATAAGTGAGAAGAAATACGTGGGCATGTGTCTCTCCTTCTAGCTGAACACAACCAGAAGTAGGCTAAAGAGGATTCTAGGAGGTGCGGCCCAGAGCCATCAGCCTCCCTGGGCTCAAAAGAAACCAGAAAACAGCTGATGTGGGGATGGGGCAAATGGGGAACAACCAGCATAAGAACTTAGAGAATACAAGTCATGGAGTTAAGTGGGTGATAGCCAAAGTATTCAGTTTGGGAGAACAGGAAGGACAAGGACCTGTTCCAGGATGCCAGTGGAGACAGTCCTCTGTTGAGAAAATGGAAACCAGAGAAGAAAAAGAAATACGGTTTGGAATTGGGCCTTCTGGTGAGAAAGGCTGACAGGTCTCATGAGACCCAGTGAGAGGGACAGAAAGAGGGGGCAGGGACTCCAAGGTGGGACTAGAAGGGAGTTGGCAGGCCAGAGGCTGTAAAGCCCCATCTGTTTCTTCAATCTTCTGAGTGGGAATTTGGAGGTAGTCATTGTGGCTGAGTCCACAGATGTGAAAGAAAGCAGGCAGCTGATGGAAAGCAGGTGAGTAGAAGGGAGAAGCACCATGTGTGAGACCCAGCATCTGCAGGACCCTGCAGTCAAGACCACCATTCAGCCTGAGGCTGCCTGGGCCACCATGGGAAACAGCTTGTCCCACTAACTGGGCCCCATGTGGGCTGGGAGTTGCCTCCAGGAACCCCAGTGGCCCTCCAGCAGCAGTGTGACACCCAACAACTTATTAATAAAGTTTCCTGAGCCTTGGACTTTTCCACTTGGCGTAAGATATAGAAAGAAGAGCCCTGAGGAATAGCTTAGGCCATGGCCACACATGTCCTTTTGTACTCCTCCTCATCCCCATCACTACTTTTCTAGTGCCTGGTGGGAGGCTCCATAGTTTAGCAATGGCTGGGAGTGGGAGGACAGAAGACTACAGGCCCTTCTCTGGCTGTGATATTTCTGTGGTGACATTGTTTCTACTCATCCCAGTTCAAGGTTGCTCAAGTCAGGGAGGTCTTAGACACAGAATTTCAGTCTCCTAAATCTTAAAGGGGCTAACTGTACAGCGCTACGGTTATCCATCCACCGGACTGTATGGTCCTTGAGAACTGGAGCTGAATTGGGGTCTTTTTTGCATTCTCACAACACATTCCTCCTGCACTCATCGGGTGCTCAGTGATTGTGGAATTAACCTGGTTGTCTTAGCCATCTAGTGCTGCTATAACAGAAATACCACAAGTGGATGGCTTTAACAAAGAGAAGTTCATTTCCTCACAGTAAAATAGGCTGAAAGTCCAAATTCAGGGCATCAGCTTCAGGGGAAGGCTTTTTCTCCCTGTCAGCCTTCTCATCAGTCTTCCCCCAGAATAGGATCTTCTCCATGCAGGGACCCTGGATCCAAAGGACGCGCTCTGCTCCTGGCAGTGTTTGTTGGTGGCATGAGGTCCCCAACTCTCTGCTTGCTTGCCTTTCCTTTTACCTCTTGTAAGATAAAACGTGGCACAGGCCACTACCCAAGGAAATTCCGTTTACATTGAGTCAGGGATGTGACCTTAGTAAGGGTGTTACAATCCCACCCTAATCTTCTTTAACATAAAGTTACAGTCAAAACTGGAGGACAACCACACAATACTGGGAATCATGGCCCAGCCAAATTGATACACACATTTTGGGGGGGACATAATTCAATCCATGACACTGGTCTAGCCCTTCCCTCAGTGAAGATAGACACGTTTCCCAGGGGAACACGGTGGGAACAGAGCTTGTACTGAAATCCCATCCCCTCCGCTCTTTTCTACCACAGCAGCAGGGACAACAGCAGATGACGTCCTGGAGGAGTCTTTCCACTAGGTGAAGGCATAGCTTTGGCCGCACAGGTTTCATGACCACTGGCTTCCCCACAAAACACAGATGGGCTCTTCCTGGCATTGAGCTGGGTGCCATGGAAAGCTCTGAACTCAATTTTTTAATAGGAAAATGTGTGCTGCCAAGTTGGGCTCCCTGGGGGACATTTTAGCTGCATGACTCACTAGGTTTTCAGAGATCCTGCTCCATTTAAGGGTGATCTATTTACAAGCATGTGTAGGGTTTTTAGAATTTTACAGTGGTTTGTTAGGAGGGTGGAGTATTTACTCAAAATGTATGGCCTTTCCTGGACTGTAAACACAATTGTATGTGTGTGTGAGAGAGACTGATGATTGTACAGGAGCTTTCTAGAAACAGCTAACTCTTTTCAGATGTGAACTGCTTTTCTGCGTAGTAATCTGCTGACCCAGATTAGACCTGTGGAGTATCCTTCTTAAATGCTAAGGTGCCCAGCTAAGGAAGCAGATACAAGGTAAAGTGCAGCTTAACAAGAGAAAGGAGCAGCTTCTTCTGTGCAGCCTTCAGCTTAGCCATGATTCTGTGATAGTAATTCAGGTGGAAACACCACCTCCCTCTTGTCCCAATTTCTAAAACTCCTCTGCAGGAAATTCTGTGGGAAGCAGAAGAAACGATGCACCCCCTGGTTTAAGTCTGGGGAGGAATGGATGTCAACCCAGCCACTCACCTGGGGAATCACCTAAACAAACACCCAGGGATTTTTCTAGATGGATGTAGACTTGACCCCCTGAGAAAGGTGCCCCAAAGCATCCCCCTTCACTCCAGATTCTCTAAAGGACAGTAGGTCTGTCTTGAACTTTGGGGAGAAGAGCTTTGATGAGTAGGTTAATGGAGGAGGGACCAACCGAGCAGTCATGGCCTCCCTAACTCATCCTGGAAATGGAGTGTGCAGACAGCAACACCACCCATTACCCAATTGCTCAACAAAAAGCCTTAGAGCCATCCTTGAACCCACTCTCTGTTCCTCCTCATATTCAATCCATCAGTAAGTCCTGTCAGTGCTACTTCCAAAGACCCCAAATCCATTTATTCCCTCCATCTCCCCGCTACCATGCTGGCCTGAGCTACCTTCACTTAAACCTTGTTGTTCTCTCATATGGGGTATGTTGATTGTTAAAAGGGCTCTGAATTCCCTTCAAACCACCTTCCTTTTCTCTCTTCTAAGGATATATCTTTCTGAGTCAACCCACATTCAAATGTCCTGTAAGGAAGGAACACTCTTGCACACGCCTCCACAGGACATTCGCTAGCTGTAATCCAACCTAATTGGCTCCAGCAAGGAGCTTGTGCAGCATCTACAAAGGCAGTTTGAATTTATGGAGGATTCAGGCTGGCAGCAAGAACTAAGCTGAGATCACCAAGCCTTTGGAACTGGCTTGAGTTCAAAATGCTCTATGGACTGAGTCAAAAAAAAAAAAAAAACAAGAACAAGAACTCACTTGTGATTCTCTTGCCCTGAAGTCACAGGGCCACATTCCGAAGGCTTGGTCCCTCAGCTCACTCCAGCCAGATCAGACCAGCAAGACAACTCCGTTTCTAGGTCCCTTCTAAAACCCAGCACCACAGGGGTCAAAGCAATGCCCCCAGTGAAATCCACACTACTTACACAAAGTTTGTGCTTTGCTGTTCATCACTGTTAACACAGCAGGGGAGCTGGAGGTGGGCATTTTAAACTCATGCCTTTAAGGCAAACCAAACTGATATTTATCCACCCTTCTTGTTAAGGTCATAATTATAGCTCACATTTATTGTGCTGCTTGCCTTGTGCCAGGCACTCTTCTAAGCACTTGCTTAGCATATTTAGTCCTCTTTACAACCTTGAGAGCTAGGTATTGTTATTATTCCCACTATAAAGATGAGGCAACCAAGGCACAGAGAGGTTAAGTAACTCTCCCAAGGTCCACAAAGCTAGTAAGTGGCAGGTGGCCCAACACTTAAGTCTCTGCTCTTAACTACACTATTACATAGACCATGCCTATGTACATAAAAAAAGAAAGGCTCTGTCCTTCTCTTTGTAGCCACTACCTCCAGCACTGTGGACAGGAGGCAGAACCTGGGCTGCACATTGTGCAGGTCTTGAACACTCCCAGGAAGTGGCTCTTCAGCCTCCAATGGTCTTGGCCACCTCTGAGTACTCATTAAAGTCAGACATGTGGTGTCTGTGCCATCCACTCTGGTTGGACATGGGGTGTTCAGTGTAATCTAACGCTGTGTCGTGGATTGAATGTATCCTCCCAGAAAAGACACGTTGAAGTCCTAACCTCTGTACCAGTTTAGAAATGTTTGTGGTCATATGCCATGGAGCCGATTCTGTGGAGCAACTCTATGTAACCTATAGGGCTTCCAAGGATGTAATCTTTATGGGAGCAGATCGCCAGACCTTTTCTCCCAAAGAGCCACTGGGTGGGTTGGAACTACCAACCTTTCAGTTAGCAGTCAAGCACTTAACCATTACAACACCAGGGTTCCTTCTACTGGAGTAGTTTCTCAGAGCCCTCAGGAAGAATCAACACAGCTGATTCCCTGATTTTGGACTCCTAGCCTCCAAAACTGTGAGACAATAAATTTCTGTTTTTATAAGCTGCCCCGTTTGTGGGCAGGTGTCTGATGCTACAGTACTTTGATGATAACACATTGTCAGACTGATGGGATCAAATTTTGACCATGTGATTCAGAAGTCATCCTGCAGAGCTTGGGGCCCCAGAAGTTGGGTCCCATAGAGGTGGAAGGCATGAGAGAGTGAACCAGGCATTATCTTCAGTGACCCTCTGACACTTCTGAAAAATGTTTTAGTAATCCCTGACCTCCATTTGTTTACATGTCATTTTGCATGAAAGTAGAATTGAGAACACGCAACCACATAGCCTCAGGCCAACGGGCTTGTTAACAAAGCCTTCTAATTGCTGCAATGCCAAGTGAAACCACTAGCCTTGACTACTCTGCCATTCAGTTAAACAGAGACTGGTGCCCTTATCTCTTGAGAAATGGCTGCATGATAAAATATTAAAGTAACGGAAGTGCCTGTGAAAGGGAGCTCCCAAGGAAGGTGGTATATTCCTTACAGCTCAAACAGTGCAGCCAGGTGCATCTGCCAATGGAGTTACCATTCCCAGGCCAAACTGGAGCATCATTAGTAACAGATCCTGCTTGACCAGGGAAAAAACAACAAACTAACTTGGCCGCAAAAGCCAAGGTAGCCTTTTGATAGTCTCGAGGAAGGGATATTTTCATTAAAAAAAAATACTATTCAAATGCCTGCAATATGACAGACACTGGGCTAGACAAAGTGGAGCTCAAAAACAGGTTAGGAGGTAATTACCACATATCATGCAAATGGTAAAATAAGGATAAGCTCAGGTGATGTGGGACAGGGACACTGGATGCACCCCTTCCAGTCCTGGGGACTCAAGAAAGTCTTCCCTAATAAAATATCTAATTCAACAGTTGAAGGATAAAACAGGAGGAGAGGAAGCGGGTGAAAAGAATTTTCCAGGGATATGTAAAAACCCAGAGGGACAGTAAAAACCATACAGGGGCAGAGCAGAAAGGGAGCAAAGAGGGGTGGATGCCCCCAGTCTATGGGGGCCCCTCAAAGACATGGGTCTTTGCAGTTTCTAGTCAATGTAAGGAGAGAGGACACAAAGTACATTACAATGTCTTCCACACCATTTACCCTTCATATGACCCTGAAAGTGAGTCCCTGGGTGGTACAAATGGCTAACAAGCTCAGCTGGTAACTGAAAGGTGGGCAGTTTGAACCTACCCATAGGTGCCTCGGAAGAAAGGCCTTGGCGATTTACTTCTGAAAAATCAGCCACTGAAAACCCTATGGAGCACACTTCTACTCTGACGCACGTGGGATCACCATGAGTTGGGGTTTATTTGATAGCAACTTGTTTGATTGATGACCTGGAAAACTTGGGACAGTCAGGGAGCTACAAGGTTTTCAGAATGGCTAGAACAGAGAAGGTGAGGTTCAGTCAGTTACTTAATATGGCCCTTTTAGTTATGCATGGTCTTGTAACTCCCATACAATGATTGGGTGGGACTATGCAAATAAGGTGCTTGTGGCCCATCAAGGGAATTGGACACCCCGCTAACAATGCAATAAGGTGCATTGAACCTTGTGGGTGTAGGATCACGCAAATAATGTGTATGGAACCCTACAAGAGGATTGGTCAGTTTAGCCATCCCTCTAGGTTTAAAATAAGCTCATCCCAGAGGATAGAAAGGGGACCTCACTACCATGCAAAAAGAAGAGCCAGGAGCAGGGTGTGTCCTTTGGACCCAGGGTCCCTGCCCTGAGAACCTTCTAGACCCAGGAGACAGCAAGCTATAACACCAGAGACAGCATGAGAGGGCCAGAAGCAGTGGCAGGCATGGCAGAGAAATGGCAGCATCCGAACCAGGAGGCCTACAGGAGATGGCATGGTGGGCTTCTGGCCCACAGAGTGAGGTGGCTACAGTGGGTGTACCGATCCATGCAGCAATATAGCTGAGCACCTCAGGGCAGGAGGTTTACCGACAAAGTGGGGTACCTCCAGGCACTTGTCAGCAGAGTTAAGAGCTTTGTAACCCTTTATGACCAGGGCAGAGGCCAGGCCAGAGAGAGGGCTAAGGGCTGAGAGAGGAGGCCAATTCTGAGAGGGCTAAGAGAAGCCTGTCCTTGGGCGACCGAGAAGAGCCCTGCACAACTGAGAGTAGCTGAGAGAGCTGTCATGCACTGAAGAAAGGAGACTTTGTCTACTTGATTCCTGATCTCAAGTTGTAACCTTTTGATCCTGATCCCCAATTGTAACCTGTTACGTGCCATCAAGTTGCTTCCAACTCATAGCAACCCTGTGCACAACAGAACTAAACACTGCCTGGTCTTGAGCCATACCCACAATCTTTGCTATGTTTGAGCATATTGTGGCAGCCACTGTATCAATCCATCCTATAGAGGGGCTTCCTTTTTTTTGCTGACCCTCTACTGTACCAAGCATGATGTAGTTCTCCAAGGACTGTTCCCTCCTGATAACACGTCCAAGGATGTGAGACAAAGTCTCGCCATCCTTGCTTCTAAGGAGCATTCTGCCTTACTTCTTTCAAGACAAATTTTTTCATTCTTCTGGCAGTCCATGGTATATTCAATATTCTTTGCCAACACCATAATTCAAAGGCAATAATTCTTCTTTGGTCTTCTTTATTCATTGTCCAGCTTTCACATGCATATGAGGCAACTGAAAATACCATGGCTTGGGTCAGGCACACCTTAATCCTCAAAGTGACATCTTTGCTTTTCAACACTTTAAAGAGGTCTTTTGCAGCAGATTTGCCCAATGCAATGCACCATTTGATTTCTTGACTGCTGCTTCCATGGGCATTGATTGCAGATCAAAGTCAAATGAAATCCTTAACAACTTCAATCCTTTTTCCATTTATCATGATGTTGCTTATTGGTCCAGTTGTGAGGATTTTTGTTTTCTTTATGTTAAGGTGTAATCTATACTGATTACACCTCAACTGTGGTCTTTGATCTTCATCAGTAAGTACTTCAAGTCCTCTTCACTTTCAGTAAGCAAAGTTGTGTCATCTGCATATTTTAGGTTGTTAACGAGTCTTCCTCCAATCCTGATGCCCTGTTCTTCTTCATATAGTCCAGCTCCTCGGACTGGTACTGGAATATGGTTGTTGCCTCTCACTGGTCAAGAATGAGCAGGTAAGGCATGCAGTTTTCCACATGAGCAGCTTTATTGAAGAGGCTTGCAAGCGGGAGATAAAGAGGGCCTAGAGCAACGCATACCTTTATCTCACAGAACAAAAGGCAGGCCTGAGACATGGGCAGGAAAAGATTCATGTTTATTCATAGGCAGGGATATGTTAACTAAGGTGCCCACGCAGCAGCTTTCCAAGATGGCTCCTGTCCTGGAGGCCTCTGGGATTTGTACCTACCTTGTGCCTTTTTTTTTTTTTTTTTTGCCGTTGAGTCAATTCCGACTCATAGCGACCCTATAGGATAGAGTAGAGCTGCCCCATAAAGTTTCCAAGGAGCACCTTGTGGATTCGAACTGCCGACCTATTGGTTAGCAGCCATAGCACTTAATCACTATGCCACCAGGGTTTCCTGGGATTTGTAGCAGGACTTATTATGGGGTGTTGTGCCTGCGCAGTCTCCTGCTCCCCGGGTTCGATTCCCCGGCTGAGGCCGTAGCCCCTCACTGCCCCTTGTGGAAGGTCACACAGCGGTCACAAGTGGATGTTCTGTGCATGTTTCCCTGGGCCTGGTCTTCTCCAACTGTTTCTGAAAGGCAACCTTAAAGATGTTTGCAGGCTATTTTTAGATACCCTGCTCCATTGTTCTGGGGAATGGCTTTGATTCTGCGCCCTGGCCCATTTCTCGTTTTTTTGTTTGCAGATTTCGGGGCCCCTCTGTTACTTGTCTTACTAAATCTCTAGGTTCCACACTTAACCCCCTATTACCTCCCTTATAGTATATCTGTTTCTCTTTTACTTGTTTCTTCTCTAACCACAGCAGTCTCTTTGCTGTTTCTCAAACAGGTACCCTCTGATCTCAGGGCCTTTGCTCCCTGTTTTAGGACTATTTGCTCAGCATACAGACTGAATAAGTATGGTGAAAGGATACAACCCTGATGCACACCTTTCTTAACTTTAAACCATGAAATGGTCTGTAAGTTCTGTGTGGCCATTGCAATGAATTATCAAACCCAGCAGAGAAGTAGAGAGTGCTGTGGAAGGAACGGCTGGTGTCAGAATTTGTAAAAAGGTTGGAGAGATGAGGTTTGTCTGAACTCCATCTCATAGGAGTCAGCTTCAGGCTGATGTTTGATCTTGATTCTCTTGCCCCTTGTGAGGTTAGATGAGGAGGTCTGACATTGCCCTGCCATTCTTATAGAGGGCAAGAAAGGCAAGGGGTTTGGAGCTCCACTGAAGCATAAAACAATAGCATCGCTTCCTCCCACCTTCCTCCGGTTCCCCTAAACCATGCCTGCCTTCCTCCTAGGGAAGGAGTAAGGGATGAGATTCAGAAATATCTTCAGAGATGAGAATATGGAGGGCCTTGTAACTTAAAATGAAAGAGCTGGGGCATTATCCTGAGGGCAGTGGAGAGCCTGACGGACTCTTCTGGCAGCACTGTGGAGGCTGAGTGGGGGAGAGGCAATCAAGAGCAGAGCCAGGAAGCCCATTAAGAGGCTATTGCAGGCGTCCAGGAGGGAGATTCTAGTGGCTTGAATTCTGGTATATTCAAGAGAATAACTCATTTCTCTTTTTCATCACTTTCCCTTGGGTTCCTCTGCCTTTTGATCCAGAAATTTGCTTTTACTATCACTATCCAGCAGGAATAAAGTGGCGATGCCGGTCCTTGTCCTCTGGAGCTTACAACTCTTCCCAAGTCTGTGATGACTTTGGTCCCCAGCACAGGAAGGAAATACTATTTCCCCAGTTCTTTCTTCAGAAAAGTCATTCTTTATTTGCTTTTGTGAGATGTTTGTCCCTGGCCAGTGTCTGGATTCCGTGTGCATGTGTGTGTTCTGCAGCCCAGCGTATGGAGTGACTCTGCTTTTCTTGGTTCCCTGGATCCAAGCAAATTTAAAACAGTGCAGTTTCCTCTTGATGCTTATCTCCACAACCCTTTTCTCAGAAGATCTTGCCCATTAACTTTCTAACAGCATCATTTTCAGTGCCAAGCTGCTTGCTTCAAGGTTTGGAGCTCCACTGAAGCATAAAACGATAGCATTTCTGCCTCCTACCTCCCTCCCCATTCCCTTAAACCATGCCTGCTTTCCTCCTAGCCTCCAACAAAACAAAGCTATACAAAACAAAGCTCCCTGAGAATCCCCCCGAGCCTAAATCTGCCCTTGTTCCCTGGAAAGTATTTGGTTCATAGGCAGGGGCAGATTATCCAATAGAAAAGGAAACCTTACTTATTAAGTAATCCACCCCTGTTCATGGGTCATCTTTTTAAGAAGATCTGAAAACACAGGGAATACCATTCCTGAAAATGTGGTTCTCCAAAGAGGTCAGACATACTGCAACTCCACACATCTCTGAAAATCCTTCAGCGGCTCCATAGTGTCCTCAGGATAAAACACAAACCCACTGAGCATCTGTGTTCTTTTTGGACAGCGGGGTTCAGCCCTGACTCCTTGCTCTTCAAGCCTCAGCTATGTTTTATTCACAAAGGATGGGTGACTTGGAGATCTGTGACGACTGCCTGAACCAGGGGAAGAGCTCCCCCTGCTGGCGGGCAGGTTCACTGAGCCTTAGCCCCAGTTGCCGGTGTACCTTGTTTTATGCACTGGGTATGTTCCTGGAGATTTGTACATTAAATTGAATCACATGGTGAGTGTTCTTGGGGTGTGCACTTTTAAAAGGGAACCCGTGGCGAATCCTTTTTGTGAGGCGAGAAAATCCTTTTGTGATGGGGAATAATCACTGGCCCTCCCCATCCCTTCATTTGTTGATGCTGGGAATTAGGGGGTTCTCTTGATCCTCGTTTCCCTGCTGAAGAACCCGAACATGTTTCCTGAGGCAAGGCCACAGTAGCTGAAGCAGAGCCCAAAATGTTTGCACATTTGATATTTCTATGGTTTGCTGAGGCTCCTTTTAACTCGAAACTTGTCTCCGTGAAGTGGTTGGTGCTTCTCGAAGCCTGACTAGGGAATGTTGTCAGCAGTCCCAAGGGCCCTCCACTGACTGGCAGATTCCACTGCACCAACATACACATTTGGAAATGGGTCAACTCCTCCTATGGGTCTTGGCTATAGAATGATCGGGAGGGAGCAAGAAGGAGAGGGCAAAGAAACACTCCTCCATTGGAAGGGTATCGACCATGTTACCCAAAGGGATTGTGCCTGTCACAATTAGGGATGTTTTTCCTCCCTCCAGATGTTGTGTGTTACAGAATCCTTTGTTGGTAAGCACACACATGGCAGTCGTAGCCGTAGCCAGTGCCAGCTCCAGGCTTGAACAATGGAGGCTGCAATTGGGCATGAAGTCTGATGTGCCATTCTCGGCATATGAATGCCCTGCATCTGGGAACATCATTCTGTGGTGTTCCCAATAACAGGGACCCAGTCTCACTTTGTGAGATCTTTGTCACTTGATATAATAAGGCCCCCATCAAAGCCTAGAGATGTAGCCCCAGGCAATAATTAAGAGGATTAAGCTTCAAGACTCCATCTCTCTTGTGATTTGAACCCTTGCAGTGGGAACTCGCCTTCAGGCTGGCATCATGGTTTTACCTGGATGGATGGGCCCTGGTAGTTCCCAGACCAAAGTCCAAGAAAGTCAAAGTCTAGGGGGTCCAATTTGCTTCTCAATAGACTGTTGGTATGCTAGAATCACCAAGGAGACCGCCTTGTGGGATCCCTGCTAACCCAGTCATCTAAGGGGGCCAGACACCACTGGACTTGAAAATTACGTGCATGGCACCTTGAGCTCAGGGCATGAAGAATAAAAAGCACAAAGGCTCTTTCCTTCTTCAATTGAGAGGGCAGACAGGCTACATGCATTTGAAAGTGGTTATAAACACCAGACCCACCAGCTACAATTTAGGAGGTCTTATATGTAATCTGCCCAGTCCCAGATATTTTAATTCTATGTTGCAGGAAAGTAAGTGCCAGCTGGCCGCTGACCGACCATGCTCAGAGTTCAGTTCTAAACAGCACTGTTTGGGAAAAGCTCAATCTAAAACAGACAGCTCTGGATGTGTTTAGGTTTTGCTTTCTTTCCACTTTTAAATATTAAAAATTGACTCCAGCTGTGGGGTAGAAAGTAACGCCTAACCTATAAAAACATTGACAAATAAATCACAATGCAATTTGCCGCGCATTTTTGTGAGGTCTAAACATCAGTTCTTGAAAGGAATTTTCCATTATTGCATCTTGGGAAGATAACTTCTTCATGAAAAATTCATTTGACTTTTATATTTCATAAAATCATCACATAGCATTCCCACATTTGGGATCTGTGTGTGCTGGAGCACCCATGGCTTTTAGCTCAGCTTCCCAGACTTCTAGGCCCCTCTTCTTTGATTTTAGCAGGAAGCGGGGCAGCATCAGGATACTTACCTGGTGGTTTGGGGTTATGGTGCACCCCGTGCCCTGGAGCCTATCCTTCTGAAAACCAGGCTGAGCCTCACCAACGGGATAGCCCTTTCTGAGTCTGGAGTGAGCACCAAACTCCCCCATGTGTGCATAGCCCGGGGCTCTACCCTTGTCCAAGTGAAAAAGAAGCCCCCAGCTGCATTATTTCTTGGTGTCATCACTACTAGGAAACAGCATTTCCCTTTGTAAGTGGGGTTGAGGGTTTCATGGGGGACTCAGAACCGAGGAGGGAAAAGGAATCTGTGTGACAGATATGGTGCTACGAATTAAGTCTTCAAATGTCCTTTCCAGAAATGGTGCTGACCCCAGTTCAGTTCACATGGTATCAGTCATGATAGGGTGGGTGTGCTGCAGTAACAAACATCCTCAAATCTCAGTGAGTTATTTTTGCTTATGTTACACGGCCATTGAAGATTTTATTACATGTCCATTGTTAATTTGCTTAATTACATATCCATCACAGGTTTGCTTATGTTACATGCCCATCAGGTATGCTTATGTTACAGGCCCATTGTATTGTATTATTTACACCAAGATCCAGCTGATGGAGCAACCACTATCTGAAACATTATCAGTGATCATGGCAGAAGAAAAAGACCATATTTGATCTTTCCCAAAGACCACAAAAGGTCTTTGACCAGCAATTAAATGCTCACAACTCATTGGCCAGAACTAGTCACATGGTGCCATTCAACCTCATGGGGTCAGGAAATGAAATCCTTCTTGCCCAGAAGACAGAGAGCTGGAAAGACTTGATGAAAAACATTGGTGGATATTATACCCATCAAGTCTACCTAACTGTGGAAGTCCTTCTGTGGTATTTCTATCAGTTAATAACTCTTCTAGGCTCTAGCTTTGATAAGATCACAGCCCTCAGAGGGTAGCCCCAGGAATGAGGAAGCCAGGGTGGATCAACTTGTAGGAGAAACCCTCCTGAGTTATCTGTCTAATCCCTGTATCTCTTTCCTGAGTGCTATATCCAAATATCTTACTCATAGGGATGAATGGCTCCAGAAGTTGTCTTCATGCAACCTTTATATGCAGTTGAGGGTATGCACTTAACCAAAGCTGATTCAGTAGGATCCTTTCTCCCAGGAATTTAAAATTTAGAAACAGCTAGTTTGTATGGTTACAAATGAGTGCGTGTAATTGGAGGAGCTCATGCATTTTTTACCACATGCATGGAAAGCTAAGGAAGTTGAACTGCAGGGAGAGAAGAATAAGCCAGACATGCAGAGAGAAGTAGACAGGAGAAACCACATGGGAGAGAGAAAGAGAGAGAATACAAGAATCCCAGCCTCATCCTAGAACACAAACACTTGATACCAGAACAAAACTGGCACTTTGTTGGCAAGGAAGGATGAATGTTGAACGCACAAATGAGAGTGTGCATGATAGGAGACATACATAGGTCAAGGGCATTGAGCAACTGAAGATTCCCGCTAAAACACTGACATTCCCGGAAAAGATAACAGCCAGCACCATTACCAGCATAGCCCCTTTACGCCGAATACACTTAGCAGTTTAGGCAGTCATTTGGCAGCACCCTTAGGGGAAAGAGCCCAGAACTGGTTGATTTTGATATATTGGAATACATGAGATTATAATAATGAGAAAAATGTTTACTTGTGTATAACAGAAAACCTCTCCAAAACAATGGCTTATTTCTGTCACACACACACACACACACACACACACACACACACACACACACACACACACACACACACACACAGTCTGGAGGTAGACAGCCTGGGGCCAGCACAGCAGCTAAACGAAATCGTCACTGATGCAGGTTTGCCTTCTCCCCCCGCCCCAGCTCTCTGCTCTGCCTTCCCCTACAACATCCCATCCCTATGTTCTAAGATGGCTGCCGCAGCTCCATCGTATTTTTGTTCCTGGCAGCTGAATGGAGAAAGGAGAGAAGAGTGTTCTTCTTAAATCTTTTAAAATTTCTCTGAAGTCTAGATATTAAAAACAAACAACAAAAACAGTTGCCATTAAGTCAACTCCTACTTGTGGTGATGTGTTGGAGTAGTCAGAGTAGAACTGTGCTCCAAGGGGTTCTCAATGGCTGATTTTTCAGAAGGAGCTCACTAGGCCTTTCTTCCAAGGTGCCACTGGGTCTACTCAAGCTTCCAGCCTTTCAGTTAGCAGCCGTGTGCACTAACCATTTGCGCCACCCAAAGACTCCTTAGGTGTAAGATGGGTAGGAAAAAACCACTAGACAGTCTTCCTACGTGGAATTGCCTGAGCTCCAACTAGGTGCATCCGGTAAAATTAGCTTTGTTACCCTGTTTCCAACTGATTTCACTAGGAATTAGGACCCAAATTAAGACAACCATGGGTAAATCACCTATAGGGCAAGCCAGTCTTGAAGGTGAGTTGGTTGGAAGCTCTATTCCTTGGGGCTCTCCCTAATGAATGGTGACAGATCAGCTACATGACCAGATCAGCTCCTCCCTTGGGGAGTGCTCCACAAACAAGCAAGGAAGTCACTTCGGTTCAGGCTACGCCCCTTGCCGAAGGTTATTTGAAATGTTTTGTCGTCAAACCTTAAAGACCCTAAGTAATACAGGAATTATTGTTGTAATTGTCATTATTATAATTAATGTAGAAGAGTTTCTGGAAGGGGCTGAGCACCAGTAGGGGGAAGGGAAAGAGGATGATGTCAAGGTTCTATCTTAATGACTTCACCACTTTGCCTCCAACTAGTCTGGGCTTGGAGAGGGCTATGGTCACTATAATTTCTGTCTCCTCTTGGTCCCTTTGGGCTGTGTATCTATATGTTCCTGTATTTGTTAATTCCTTAGGAGTTGCAAATTGATGATACTCTAATTTTATCATTTCTTTTTTATTTATCAGTGGGCTCTTTCTTTTATGTACTATTTGGTTATCCGATGGTATGGTTCATATGGGAAAAAACAGGATAAATAAGGAACTCATTTCCTCTCTAGGTGATAAATTCTTTTTTGAAAATATCATTACGAAATTGTGTATTTAAACTTAATAGGCACTAGTTTTTTAATAGGTTTTAATAGGTTTCAATCCATTGTAATGATTATTATTGAAGCTAAAATTGTCCTTTCATTGGTAGGAGTCTCTTCACGTTGGCTCCTGGGTCCTTTTGACATAACCCTAGTAGTCTTCGATAGACTCCTTGCTAACTTGTGTGACATGGTGTTCATCTTATACATTTCCTGTCTTGCATTTGGAGTCAGTCATCTCTCTAAGGAGCTCTGCTTTCTTCGAGTGAGAAGTGGCAATTCAAAAGCAGTCTGAGTGTTAGGGATGTCTATTGCTACTGGGTTTACCATTGTCTCTAGGCTTTTTAGTGGACAGAAATGGGGTTTAAAAACTTATATACATAATAACTATATATATAAACTGATATGTATAAGATTATAAATATATGCATATATGATTATATATACTATATGTATACATAATTATACATATATAAACCCCCCCAAAAAAAACCCAGTGCCATCGAGTTGATTCCAACTCATAGCGACCCTATAGGACAGAGTAGAACTGCCTTATAGAGTTTCCAAGGAGCGCCCGCCAACCCTTTGGGTAGCAGCCGTAGCACTTAACGACTACAGCACCAGGGTTTCCTCTAATCATATTGGATTACAGGACTTTTGTTGATTTCTTAAATCCTTATCTCCTTTTATCCACATTGAGAATCCTGGTTCTCAGGGACACAAGGGATGGTAGAAGTAAAATATTCCATAACCCCTCTATTGTTTTATTGAATATTGCATACGGATCAGACTCAGAATAACAATACTAATCCTACCTAAAAAAAAAAAAAAAATTTTTTTTTTTTTTTTTTACCTAGGACCCTTAAATTCTAATATTCTGTGCTTCTAAGGGTCTCAAAATATTTGATAGATCTTTTATTTTACACCTTCTTTATATCCTTGGAAATGGAATTCAGGATCTCACCTACCCAGCTACACTGAGGTAGGTGGTAGAATTAGTATCCCATGGTGAGAAATTGATGAGCATCCCAGACTTCCTACTCATGTTCTTGTTCTCCAGTCATACTGCTTTTCCCAACTGAGTCTGTCTAGCCCACTCTTGAAAACAAACCCAGGCCATTTGCCAAGAGTACTAAAAGGCATCGGGCAGTAATATGCCTAAGGAGTGCTAAGTATACTTCACCTTCCTGGACTGTAGGGCTTTCCTGGCAATCGACTTTGTGGGGATGTTTCAGGTGTTTGGCAGAGGTAAACGTTTGTGTTTCTTTGACTAGAGATATAGAGAATCAGGGAAGGAAGTGGGTTGCCCTAGATGAGGACTGTGGCACTGGAAAGCGTGGTGGAATTAGGGTCAGCTTTATCTCCACATAGAAACGGGACCTTCCTAAGGACTTGTCAGATGACTTGCAGAACAATTGTGTTTTCTCCAGTGAGATGGGATAATGTCCAAATGAGGTATTTAGGGTTCTAAGGCCCCACATAGCCCAGTTTCTGTTCAAAATCATATTAAAAGAAAATGTAATCTAGAAGCTAAAACTAATTTTAAAAGGACACTAGTCTCTACTTCTGTCTCTCAAACATGGGGATCCAATTTTAATGCTAGGCAACACAGTTTATAATCAAGTTTTCACTCCTCTGCAATTCTCTCACACTCCACAGCTACCTCCTAACATCTAACTCTCTTAATTTTCTCCAAAACTTTCCCTGACATCTGTCTTATGGGGTCTTTCTTCATACATGAGCCTCTCTACTCTCATTATTCCCTTTCCTGATACCCTCAGATATTGCCACAGGGGTTCTTACTCCACTCTGAGTAGTACCACTCAGTTCTAGGGAAGCTAGAAGATCGTGTGGCTCCATGTCCCCTGTTCTTCCCTTGCTCCCCACAGAGGAAAGCTTGCAGAATCCCTGGGAATTGTTCTTACCTTGCTCTCAATGCTTTTCTTACAAGTAAATCCAGGAGAGAATTACTAATGAATAAAGCTCTTCTCCTTTACGTATTTAATCAATAACAAAAACGCATTAGAAAAAGCTTCCAAATGGGCCTCTAGGGTCATCTGTAGTGATGTGAAGAGGCCTAAGAGGCTGGGAAAGACCTTTAATTGCCAACCCATTGGGTGGGCAGAGCTTTCAAAAGGCAGACCTCTCAGAGAAGGCTAGGAAATGGCTCTGGTTATGGCAGAAACAGAAATGGGTAGTCCAGGTACCCTGGCCCCCACTTTAGGAAAATTCAGGTTTCCTTGTAGGTCACGTGCAAATGTTTCATTGCCACCTGGGGTGGTTTAAACCTAGAGGCCAGATGGGGAAGTTGACGTGGTGGTACTGGGTAGCTGGGGATGGTCAGGAGCTTACAGGTGGGCCTAGGATATAGCAGAATATGGGAGGTCAGAGAGAGGCAGTGGCTCAGGCAAGTAGGCCCCTGTTGCCCGTAATGGACCATCCCATTGCCTCTCAAGGCAAGGATTTGAGCGGGGGAGGGCAGCAGTAATATGCCTTGAGCAGAGATAAAATTTTAAAGGCCGTACAAAGGCTCTCCCGGGCCCACCTTCTCTTGTCGCCATGAGACAGCCCAGCTCTTGGTGAGTTATAACAAATGCCCCAGAATGGAAGGCCAGATGCTCCAATCTTGGGAGTTGGGGAGAGGAAGTGACTGGACTCTGCTTCCTGTTATCCCTTATCCTCACTCTCCTTCACTGCTCCTGCTGAAGCTGCTCTAGTGAGTGGGAATGTCTGCTTTTGCCATTTGCCAGCTGTTGTAAGAGAATTAAGAGCCCCGTGTGAGGCTATGATGAACAATTTAATGATGAGGCTGTGAATTAGGGTCCAACGGCAGAATTGTCACTTCATTTTCAGGCTTGGATTAGTGGAGCTCACTTGATTCTGCCTGCCCTTGAAATGGGCCATGCAGTGCAGCTGTGTGCAAGGGCAGGTGGGATCCTCCTGGAGGGTGAGGAAAAGGAAGAGGAGGAAGAACAGCACCTGCACAGGTGATTCTGAGCCAGAGGAGAGGCAACGGAAAGTCTGGAGCTCAGTTTAGATGGGAGCAGCAGCAGTTCCTGACATCTCCTGAATGGCTGGAGAATAAGGAGCTCTAAATTAACGCTTTTTTTTTTTTTTTTTTTACACAACCAAAAGCATTTCTTTTCCCCAAAAATGGAAACTCCTAAAAGAAAATTTGTCGTGGTTCCATGCTGTACTGGAGCTGTGTCCTAAGGAGCTCTGGAGGCATGTAGGGCCATTTGCCCTGGCACTAAATGACCCCCAACTAATGTGTTTTTCTATTTGGGGACACTTTTGTCTCTTTTTTGCTGCAAGCTACGACCTCTCAGTGTGTCATCTCCCAGCATCTCCCACCCTGCTTGCTTTTCTTTTAACTCGGGAGAAACTGAAAGTTACCAGGGAAAACCAGAAAATCAATCTGCTAGAGCAGTAAACTTACATTTCATTTGATTCTAAGGCAATAGAGTTAGATTAAGGGGCGGGGAGGGGTTCTTTCTCTTAACCCTCTGTTGTTATCACTGCCACCCACCTCCCCAAAACACACAAAGACACACAGACATACACAGACACACATACTCATTCCAGATTAGGGCCCTGACTCAAAGCCTTTCTCTCCATCCCAGTCCTTGCCAGTATTGCCCTTAGACCTGAGCAACCAGGGTCCCTACCCTGAGTCCCATCCTTCAAAGAATCCTTCTCCTGTCCTTCTATAGCCATGCCCCTCCCCAAGGGGCAAAGAGTCCAAGGGTCCAAGGAAACCATCCCACAAGGAGCCCATGCTTCCTCTTTCAAGACCATGTCTTGAGTACCTGGAACCCTGGTAGTCTCTGCCCAAATGGCCCAGAGTCCATTTCCAGGACCTCTCCCACAAGCCTGTCATCCAGAGTGTGGATAGCGTCACTAGTGTGTGCACTTTTGGGGTAGCAAAGAAGCTGATGGTTCAAGGGGTACATATGGAGCTTGGATGTGTAGGTTGGAGTCACACAGGCATAAGAGCAAGCCTCTTTCCTCATAATGGAACAGAGCTGGGGTTTGGAAGAGAAGGGGGACATCTCCATTTGTACTATTGTCCAAATGCCACAAATCTTAGGGGTGGAACATAATCCTTGCTTTAATATGGGATATTTCAAAGGCTTTGTGAATGGTTCCTCCAACAAACTACTTACCTTACACGTTCTTGACCTCCTCAACGCCAAATACATTCACCTATCCTCCAGATCTTAGCATTGCCCTGAACTTCAAGAGTATTCCTGAATTAGCTGGTATGAAACACATCAAATACAATTTACCACAGGCCATTCTCCTCCCAGCCTCTGCCATCTTGGAAGCACTGAGCCTAAGAAACCGGTTGCTATTCCTTTCAAAACCTGGGCCCCATTTCCTTGCCATGTCTGTAGGTCCACCTTTTCGAGAAACCAGCTACTCCCTCTTTGATATGCAACTTTATTGCCTTCATGAGACTAGAGAACTTAAAAAACACAAAAGCCATCCTAAGGAATTTACGTAAGATAGCATATCCTCTGTACCTAAAAAAAAACACAAAGATATGAGAGGGAGTCGTACAAGGATGGGAGAAAAATACTTTTCACATCTCAGCAGACTAGACCCATCTCTCAAAGGCCACCTAGCTGCCCAGGGCTCTCCTTTGCTCAGAGGGTCACCATTTGTAGCTCAGTCTTCTCTGGGATGCCCTGTACCATTTGTTGACTCTATACTTCCCTCCTTCCATTACCTAATACAAACACTAATTACTTCTTGCCTGGAATACTGTGCTAGTCTATCGACTGGCCTCTGCTCTTTGAATTCATCCTTTATGCTGCTGCAGCAAGACACAAACCAGCCTGCCTTACCTGCCTGCTTTAAACCCTTCAGTGCCCTTCCCATACAGAAGACCGCTCTGCTCCTGGGCAGGGGTGACAAGCCACCCATGATCTGCCCCTTCACCTCTCCAGCCTCATTTCTCATCATTTGCAATTCCGGCAACATCAGACCATATGAAATGTATCTCCAATATCAAGCCAATACTTAAATTTTCATAGGTTTGCTAATGGTCTTCCTTCTGCCTGGACTACCCTTGCTGCCAGCCTCATTCCTTCATTGCTAACTTCACATGGCTAACTTCAGGTTATCCATTGATACTCAGTTCAGGCATCATATCTTCTGACCTTGCTCTTACCTCCTAGCAAAGTTGGTTCCCCTCCACAAAACTCCCACAGTACTGGCTAAGCCCCTATATTTTAGGATTTCCACAATGCATTGAAATTATCCACTGATGTGTCTGTCTTCCCCAACTAGACTTTAAGTCTTCACATGTAGGGACTACATTTTTTCACCTATATCCCAATGCCACTGCACCAAGTATTCAATAAATGTGTACTAAACAGATCTGAACTAAGAAGAGTATATGGATTTTTATGGTATGTATTTCTTTACTAGTGACACAATCAAGGAAAGATACCTACCTAGTTTATTTGCTTGTTTCTGGGTCCTCTATGACTGAGGCTGCTAGAATTTTAACTGCTAATTGATCAGCAGAAACCCTGGTGGTGCAGAGGTTAAGAGATTGGCCACGAACCAAAAGGTTGACAGTTCAAATCCACTGGGTGCTTCTTGGAAACTCTATGAGACAGTTCTACTCTGTCCTATAGGGTCACTATGAGTTGGAATCGACTCAACCGAAATGGGTAATGGATTAGTTGATCAATCACTCAAACAGTTAATCATTGCACATTTATTGAGAATCTACTATGTGCCAAGCATCATGAACAATTACACTTAGAAGTATAGTCCCATCTCCAAGGAAATTATAACCTGGAAGATTTTTTCTGAAAATTAAAGATAACTTCATTTACAATAGATCAATTTTTAATAATAAGAACTTAAATAATCCCCCTTTCCCTTTTACTGTCTCACAATGTTTGATTATCAGTTTGCCTAAGGTTCCCAAGCTACAAGGTTCTGGGTTTCCTTTGGTAGCCATGGTCTACCTAAAAGGAGGACTGAGAAAATCAAAGTATTATAGGGAAATGTGTATTTCCAGGCTATGAAAAGACTCTAGAAAGTAGACAAGCAACTACAGACCAGAGAGAGAAAGGTGAAGCCCGGTGCTTACTCCTGTTTAGAGAAAGAATATTGGAACCATGATCTACTTAAAAGAGGTTTTGTGGGATGAGCTTGCTTCCATAGAAGTGATGTTGTGGCCCGATGTCAGTGGTCCTCAACCAGGGGCAGTTTTATCCCCAGGGAACATTTGGTAATGTCTGGAGATATTTTTGGTTGCTGTAACTGGGGCAGAGGGTACCATGGACATTTAGTGGGAAGAGGCCAAGGATGCTACTAAACATTCCACAATGTACAGGATAGCCCCCCTACCCCAGACTAAGAACTAACCAGCCCAAAATGTCAATAGTGCCAAGGTTGAGAAACCCTGCCTTATGCTATGGGATAGGATTGACACTAGCCACATTCCAAAATTCCACAAAAACAACTGAACGCAGTAATGGCTCTTGCAGTCACAAGCTTGACCCCTGGGCAGCTCTGACTCATGCCTGAGGACGAAGTGAACTTTGACAGAGGCCGGAACAGAACTTACAGATGATTTTTGTGCCATAATTAACTTTTAAATACTCTCACCCTTCTCTCCCTTCCTCAACCCCAGCTGCCTCTTTTTAAAGAAGGAAATGAAATAAGTAAGAACAACCTTAAAAAAAACAAACAAACTTCTATTTATGACATTGGCTTTTTTTTCTTTGCTGATGAAGTAAAACGATATAATGGGGAAAGAATATCATCAAAGGCTGCTTCTAAGGATTAGTGGTAGCTCATGAAGCATAACAAAAGCCTTGCTTATGTCAACTACTCAGAGAGTCAAACACCTCAAACGCAGATGAAATGTGCGGATGGAATATGATCAACATAATTTGTTCATTGTGCTTTCCCCACTGTAGATATTTCTGGGTTATTTATTTATTTGAGCACAGTGGTATATGTTTGAAGTAAGAATATCTCAATCCATACTGTTCTATTTCTCCCTATGAGGCTCATGTTTCTTCTGTCAATAACACAGGCTCAGTTCCCCTTGAGCCCCAAATTATACTTCCTCATAAGAGAGGAAAATGCCACATTTTCCTTGAGATCTTTATTCCACATGACTCTGCTAATGACTAAAGTAAAACTGAGAAGTTCAGGAAAAGGAAATCTCTCCTTCCATCAGAGTAAACAAAGTGAAAGAAAACAAGACGCCAGAAGTTAGGATGTGTGGAGGGTTTCAAATGCATTCCATAATTCTGGAGGATATCCTAGATCGACAGTTGAACTGACCTCTTTGCCTGTCCACTCAAAACTCCCTACAATCTACAACTGTGTCATCATGGCCAACGCTGACAAAACCCTTTCACCATTTTGTTGTCAATTTTGTCTCTAGGCATTGAAAAGATCGAATGCACATGCTTATCAAGTCTTTCCAGTCTCACCTCACACCCCATCTTCCCCTTCCTTCAGCTTCGTCTGTACCCACCTACTTGGGATTTCCCACATTAACACACCAGTTCACCTTGCCAGGCCTTCATTTTACATACTACCCCTTTGGTGTGAAATATTTCCCCTACTAGTCCACCTAGAGAACTCCTATTCACCTTCAAAACCTTGCCAAGACAACACCTCTATGTTGTCTATGAAGATTTTCCTCCTGTACAACACCCTCCCCTCTGCACACATACTTCTGTATCCATGTAACGGGTGCTGTCAGCACCTCACTCATGACCTGGGTTCACAAGCTTCACTGGACAATTCCTGTAGACATTTATGGCTTTATTTTTCAAGCATCCATGTCTCTTGGATTGAGGGCTTTTTCTGGCCACAGGAGTATGTTTATCCCTACATTGGGTTGGCCAAAAGCTCTGGGGGGTTGACGCCCTAGAAGCACCCTTTAGCCAGTGAGGGACAGGAATTCATAGATAAGTCCTCCAGCTCCTTCACTCCACAGTGGGAAAATTTGGAAGTGTGTTTATCTGCACGGTGTCTCAGAGAGTTCCTACTAGGACTGAGCCCCAGTTGCCCACAGTGTTTACTCGCTTATGAATACACTCTTGACTGGTTGCATCTCCCTTGTTTTACTCCCTCCCTCATTATACTTCCTGGATTCCATCACAAATAAATGAATGGCACCCAAATTCTTATCATAGAGCCTGCTTTTTAATGGAATCCAAACTAAGACAGTCCCTTACAAACTTACATAATCATATCATTGCTCTGGGCTGTATCTATTTGTTTCTGTGTCTCTAAGATAGCTTCACGAGAGCAGGCACTATGTGTTATTTATCTTTATTTATCCCCAGCACCTAACACATGGTGAACCCTCCGTAAGTGCTTGTTGAAGTGAACTAAATGGGGAAACGGGCTGAGAGGCTTGAGGGACTGTCTACAGAAGACCTGGAATGGAGAACCAGTGGGGCACGGGGATGACAAGGAGAAGGGAGCTATTTAGAGAAACTAGGTTGTGAGGTAAAACAAATAAATTAATGATAATTGAAAAACTCCCAGAAACAGCAATCAGAAAATGCACTTAGAGTGGGGAATCTGTCCAAGCAGACAGAAAGCAACATGATAAATGAGTGGAAGGTGGACCCTAGGGTGGGATCAGGGCCAGATTACCCAATAAGCAAGGTACACATGGGCCCAGTTGTGCCTTCTCACCAATCTTCAGTGCACAATTTCACCTGTCCCCCACTACATCAAAGATCTGGTGAAATTGCTCACCACAAATTAGCAAGTAAATACAATTAAATCCATATCTTGCTTATTGGTTAATCTGCTCCTAGGTGGGATAGAAGCCCAGCTGGCATTCGAGTGGCAAGGAAGAGGATTTACAGCTGGATAAAAGGTGTGGACAGGGACTGAACACAGAGTCAGAGTGGGGGATGACCTGGCTGCTTTTGAGGAGGAAGCTCCTTATAAGACGGCAAATCCCCAGACTTTGAGCACCTGCTGACTGCCCAGCAATGAATGTTAACATGGTGGAAAAAAATACTTGCTCTCTAAGTGGCTAAGCTTGTGCTATGCTACAGACCCATTGCAGAGGGGTTGGTGGAGAGAAGATAAAGGGGAAAGACCATGATCTTGAGACAAAGTGCTCTGGATTCCCAGGTACAGGAAGTAGAAAGCCACAGGAGCAAAGCTCTGGGTGTTTATTTGGTGGTGGTGGGGTAGAGGGTGTTCAGCATTGTTTCATCGCAAAGGTATGTTTTTCCTGGTTTTTTCTCTTTGCATCTTCCATTTTTTTCATTTGTAAGGATGCAGTTGTAATGAAAACTTTCTAAACTGATGTGAATGGAGAGTCAAAATGAATACAGTATTCAACTCAGCAAATGCTTAATGACAGTCTACTAAGTGCGGCCCATGTGCCAGGAACTGAACTTTTAGTAGGTAAAAATATAATCCCTACCCTCAAGGAGCTTACAAGGACTACACTTATGCGTGTATCTATGTGTCGTGTAACAACCCAGCAACACCTGAACCAAGGTCGGCTGCATCTCAAAGAGACCGAAGAAAGACTCCGAAACCAGCGATCATGACATGTGGTTTATTGGGAAGCTTATTTATGGGACTGTGGCCCAGGGTAGCGGCTGGACCAGTTTAGTGCTCTGCAACCACCTAGCAAGGGACACAAGCTTATATACCATTCCAGCTAGGACCAAGGCTCATTGTTTCTCTCCCAAGTCCTTGGGCAGCCAGTGTTCCCAGGGACTTCGGGTCCAGGCTTAGATGTTTTTCTTCTTGTTGCTAAGGCGTTTCTTGGCTTTGGCCACTGGCCCAACCACGCCACTCCTGGCCTTGTACCTTAGCCCAAGTCCGTTCCGAGTTCATCCCCAGCATGCTTCAGGGAAGAACAAAGCTGACTCCATTAGGAGGGAATTCATATAGCTGAATAGCATTACCCTATGCTAAGTATATATACACATACAGTATATGTGTGTGTGTGTATATATATATATCCAAATCTATTGTCATTGAGTCAATTTAGATTCATGGCAACCCCAGTAGGACTGCTCCATAGGGTTTTCTTTACAGTAATCTTTACAGAAGCAGATAGCCAGGCCTTTCTTTCAGAGTGCTGCTGGGGGGTGGGGGGGCTTCAAACTGCCAGCCTTTAGGTTAGTAAAGTGCAAACCATTTGCACCACCCAGGGACAACCCATATATATATTTATATGCACATTTCCAGGAGAACACAGAGAAGGGCTTTGCTAGTTCTACAGAGGGGACAGGGCAGGGACAGCTTTAGATGACAGCAGAAATTGGGGTCAGATTTTGAAGCAAAGCAGGAATTTTATCAGAAAGTGAAGTCAGGACCAAAATTCCAGACATTCTTTCCTTTGTTTATTTGCTCATTTTTTAATGGAATATTTATTAAGTTCCTACTATGTGGCAGAGGAAACCCTGATGGCATAGTGGTTAAGAGCTACAACTGGTAACCGAAAGGTCAGCAGTTCGAATCCACCAGATGCACCTTGGAAACCCTGTGGGGCAGTTCTACTCTGTCCTATAGGGTCGCCATGAGTCGGAATCAACTCGACAGCAACAGGTTTTTTTTGGTTTATGTGGCAGACTTTGGGGCAATGATAGTGAATAAGATGATAATCCTGCCCTTAAGGAATTAACAGTCCAGTCCAGAAGCTGACAAGAACCAAGCAGTGTCCATACTGTGGGAAAAGAACAAAACAGGTGGTTGGCACAGTGTGCTATGGCACTCAACCGGGCCTAGAAGACGCTGGACAAGGGCAAGAGTTGAGGATGGTTTTCTGGAGGAGATGGCATCTCAACTGAGATACGAAAGTTAAGTAGGCATTGGCCAGGTGAAGAGTGGGGCAGAATACTTGGGACAAAGGCAACTTCCATGCAAAGGCTTGGAGATGAAAGAGTCTATTTAGAGGAGGGTAATGAGCTTCTTGGAAACTCTGTGGGGCAGTTCTACTGTGTTCTATAGGATCGCTATGAGTTGGAATCAACTCGATGACAATGGGTGGGTGGGTAATGAGCTATGAAGCTAGAGAGGTAAGCTGCGGTGGGGCCACAAAGGCCCCTTTTAAACAGTTTGGACTTTATTCTGCTCTCAACAGGAAGTTGTTAAGAGGTCTTAAGCACGGGCATGCCACGATTAACATTTTAGAAAGATTACTCTAGCTCCTGCGTAGAGAGAGAAGGGATTGGGGGGAGAAAGAATAGAGCAGGAAAACCACTTCAAAGATGGCTGCAGTAATTCAGGTAAGAAATGAAGGAGCTTAGGAAAGAGTAGTAATGGCAGGTAAGGATGGAGAGAAGTGACCTGAGTAACAACACAAAAGCCTGAAGGCATCGAAGAATGTCGTAGAGCTGAGAGATGTCACCAAATGTGGTCACAGCCCAGAGTGGATGGTGGAAACTGATGAATGTCAAGGCTGGGGCAAATGTTGATGGACCTCCAATGTCATGCAGAGGAGTTTGAAATTCACTGCAGAGGCAATAGTGGGTCCTTGAAAGTTTGGTCTGAAGGAAAAGGTGATCATAACTCTGGTATCTCTGAAGGACATACTGGTGTGAGAAGAAACTAGTCAATAGACCAATTTGAAGATCACTGCAATAGTCCAGATGCAAAACTTGAGCCAAGTTATTTACCTACCTTGTAGAATTGTTATGTGGAGGAAGTCAATTAATATAGGTAACGTGGTTTAGAATAATGTCTGACACATAGTAAGCACTTGATGATAACCTTATTTATTTACTTGTCATTGTGAGAATTAAATAATGCATGTAAAATTCTCAGCACAGTGATCATCCATACAAATGAATCAATAAATGATAACTATTACTATTAGTTCTGTTTTTCTATTATTAATTTTTAGATTAATGTACTTCAGAGCCAAAGGAAGGAGCCATGTCATAAATGTCATGCAGAATATAAACTCTGATAAAAACACTTTCTAAAACTTAATGAAAGAGAGAGCCTTTCTTTTTATTTATCAGAACAGTTGGATATAAAAAACGCCAACCAATTTACCTTGAAATATTATGCTAATAATTAGGAAAAATGGGCATGTGGTAAGAATTATTTGATAGGTTTCAAACTCCTATGTTTGAGCTTCCTAAAATTTTTTTTTTAAATGCACAGACCGTATTGTGAGTACAAATCTTTGCAAAAGCCAGTCATTTCTTTCCAGTCTAGATTCTTTTTGTTGCAGGGAGCTTTCAGAGCTTACCCTTTTTGGGTCAGTGAAAAATTGATTTGTTTTCTTCTTTACATACACACAGAAATGTGTCCACTCTAAAAACAAAACAAAGCAGAAGATGCTCAGCATTTGCAGTCTCTGGTTCTGCTCAGGCACCCTCTGACAGCAGCTCTGTGCTGGCCTTGGGAATAGCCACAGTGCTGGAAAAGTCAAGGTTCTGCAGAATGACGCAAAGACTGTGACCCAGGCTTTGGGTCATTCAGAACCAAAGAACCTGCAGAGGGGTGAACCAGAATAAACCCTCATCTCCTGCACAGAATATTCAAACACACACAAAAATGAAAACTTCTCTTTCCATTGTGTCAGAACAGCTGGAATTTTTATGAGACTATTTTTAAGGTTATGGCTGGGTGAAGTGTTGATTGCCCCTCACAGGACCAATTGGAGAGTGAACACCCTGACCAAGACAGTGTCTTAAACTCCATGAACTTCCCCAGTGGGTAACAAAGAAATAAGTAATACTTATGCAATTCTGTGAACTCATTTTCCTTTCCATTCTCCATGGTTACACAAATTCTCCATGTACCCAAGAACAAAATGGTGGCATTTAGGCCAGGAGTATTTACTTAGCAAGTGCTGGTGTCCTTAGGAGCCTCACTCACCAAATACCCTGTGATCTTTTGAGGGCTGGCTCCAACTGACCTCAGGAAGTATTTTATTTCTTTTCCAGAACACTGGGGATCATCATTTAGACACAAGAGTAGGAACTGCCTCAATCATTCAGTTAGAAACAAACAAAGCTACCTGGTAAGGAAAGAGATTTATTTCCCATTGCTCCCACCGTATTGAAGTCTGTTTAAGAACTTGATATCACCTAAGCCTATTGAGATCCATGTTGAGTAAACAAGACTGAATTTTAAACTACATCATTTTTTTACCCTAAACTTGTCACATCAGCCTCACATATCTTTATAACAAAATTTTCAGAGCATATTCACTCTTTTTCTTTTTAATTGTGGTAAATATACATAACAAAACATTTGCCATGTCAACATTTTTTACATGTACAGTTTGATCGTACATGTAATCCAGACATTAACTACATTCATTATGTTTTACAATCATCACCACTATCCTTTGATATATGCACTCTTATTTTTGTCGCTCTCTTTTATTTTAGAAATGATAGTTTCAAATTAGAGGTGAGAAATGAGGGAAAGGTGAGCTACAGAGTGAGAACAGAACATTTGGAGCACAGAGCCAACAGGAGGGTTCTGAGTCCATATTCTCTCTTCACGTCCCATTCACACTAATTCCTCAGCACACGGAAGCCTGCCGACCACATCCATGGCATGTCTGTGGTTAAAACCACGTTTGATTGGTATTCCTCACTGGGATTTCTTTACATTTTATTTCCCCAGTGATTTGTGGATTGACCTTCTCAGGGTGGTTTCCAGGTTTCAAGAAAAAGCAAACCTGCAATTTAGTTAAGATATTGAATATGTGCAATAAATCAGGACAAGCAATGAAAGAAAGAAAAAAAAATTTAGAACATTGTTGGTTAATGAGTAGGAGTTATACTGTTGGACTTCATTGTGAGAATTCTGTTCAAACATAACCCAGTGAATTGGCACTGAGTTTGGTGTCCAATTCTATTATCCCTCATCATGTAATTTTGGATAAGTAACTTAAACGGAAACATCTTGGACTGGACAGACAATGGTTTCTAGAGTCAGATGGAGCTGGGTTTATACCCTGGCTCTGCTACATAAATAGATAGAGAATTTGGGCATGTTAATTAGCCTCTTGGAGCCAGTTTCCTCATTGGTCAAATGGGGAGGGCAATCCTTACCTCATAAGGTTTTGCAAAGGGTAAGTGAGATGGTGTGTAGGAAATACTTTCCAGTTTCTCCTGTTTTCTTTTCCCAGATTTAAAAGATTAATTATACCTGTCATCGACTTGTCTCATGGCCTGCTGGGAAGATTAGTTAATGCCTAGAAACCAATTTTGTGAGTAAAAAAAAAAAAAAATTCCATTTATAATAAAACTATTGTTAAGAATTAAGCAATGAAAATTCCCAGGGGCCTGAGGAGTAAGTGAGATTCCCATAATGTTTCTAGTCTAGGAAACACTGAAGAAGTTACTCCTTCTCTGAGCCCCAGTGTCCCCCAGAGCAAACTGAGGCTAAAGTCCTTCCCAGCTGTCATACCTTTGATTCAACCAATAACTAAGTCAGTAGTTTGTGAAATGTATTTTTACAGGAAACATTCAAGAACAAATAAGATTTGTCTCGGGGTGACTCTTGTAGATTCTTCTTTCTGTTACTAAGTAAAATTTTCTGATTTCTAAGGCTTTATGATACATGGATGCAGATACTCAAATACGATGACTTTGGGGGTCTGTTTCATGACACGTGTATGTTACCAAATTAAAACTCCCTATTTGACTTTGCCCAATAGGGAATCCTTAAATATTTCCTTCAGCAATCTCTGTGTTCCAAAGAAATAATATGTGTGCATGTGTATTTTTGAGGGGGAGAGGGAACTCTGTTTGTAATTAATTTCAAAAACATTTTAAAGTCAAATAAACTTGGAAAAAAAGTCAGATACCTTTTCACAAGCACAATTGTGGGTGTGCAAATATTTTTGTAAGTAGAATTCAAGAAATTTTGTAAGGCTCTCCTTCCTGTTGTAAAGGGTCAAGATTATAGCAATTTTTCTCCTATTAAAGATTAATATTTCAAAGGATTTCTCTTCAAGGGTAAAGCCTGCAGCAATATCAACTTCTAGAATAAAGGACGATCCTTTTATTCTTCAGATAAAGTGTGCCTTCCTCATTATACAGCAGGAAGCCTGGAGCTGCCTTGCAGAGCTGGCCCGGCAGCTGTGCTCAGGGCAACCCCACCAAGAGAATTTCAGTGGGAAGTTCCCACATGGACCTTATTTATACAAAATTAATTTTTTCTGAAAACATAGCAAAGTGCCAGGGGCTTTGAATGTTTCTAGAGTTTACAGTTATCAAAATGCACATATATTCACAAATAAAGGCATAGTGTTAAACAACATATTTTAAATCATATCCTTACTATTCTTTAAAAAAGACTCCCAGATTTATTTTTGAAAGAATGGACCAGTTATTGGTTAATAATAACCTAAAAATTCAAAATTTTGCCTAATTTACTATGACCTTTAATTTTTTGACCACGACATCATTTTCGTTAACCGAAATGAAAACTCTGGAAGGAAGGTTTGGATAACTCGGTGCTAATAATCAGTTGCTGCTGAGTCGACTGACTCATGGCAGCCTTTTGTGTGTCAGGGTAGAATGGTACTCTGTAGAGTTTTCAGTGTCTGGTTTCATGGAAGTAGATCACCAGGCCTTTCTTAAACAAGTTTGAATCTTTCAAGTTGTCAAAAACAGGCACATAACCAAGCTTGCAGGGCAATTATTTTTTTCTTTCTCAGCTGCCTATCATTTCAATAAGATAACAAAGGTAAAGGACCACCAAATATGCAGGAGTTCCATAAAAGGTCTCTTCTCCGTTAATGAAAATTCTACTTACCTAGCTGATAAAGCTTTGGGTTTCAATACCAAATGCCAATAAGACATTTCCTATTAATTAATAGAAAAAAGTACAGTCCATAGGCTCAAAAATCACAAAGGAGAGGTCTAGAGCTGGACTGGCTGGAGCTGCCTTCAGATTTGTGTTCTTCAACATGCTACTGGAGCTCCAAGATCATGCATCACTTTCAGAAAATGGGATCCCTGCTTCCAAGAACCTCAGTGCAGTGATTTATTGGGAGGTTGGGAATTTGCATCTAAACTGAGGGGCCTCTACCATAACATAACAAATGTTGCAGAGTAGGATTTATAATCCTCTGGAGAGCCTTAATTATTTGGCCACTACATCATTTTCATTAACTGGAATGAAAACTTGAGAAGGTTTTGAGAACTCAGTAGTAATCACACAGGGTATACTGACATCTGGTGGCATTGATTAAACAGATACTTACATGTTAATAAGCAGCGCTATAATTAAAATTATTGACTAGGTTGTTTTTCAATACTCAGAACTCCTTCAGAGCTATTCTAACCTCTATTTTAAAAGGCTTTGTTTGTCCACGGGTTGTGTTTGTCTTCTGGCCTACTTCATTCATGTAAGCCTTCAGTAAAATGTTATATTTTAACTCAAAGTTAATTAATCCTAGATTAAGAATGATAGGTATGATCTGTTGACTAATTTAAGACTCCAGAATTAATAATAAGGTCTAAACAGTAATCAATTTTTATGTTTTTTTTTTTTGTGTGTGTGTGTCAAGAGTCATTTTAAGATGGAAGAAATATAATTTTTCTAGTTTCCCTGATCAGAAGCCAAGAATGGAGAAGCTGCCCACGGTAAAAGTGGGGTGTGGTGTGTACAATTTCATGCTACTAAATCATTTGACCTTTCAAAAAATACATCTAATCAAATCTCGGATAGAATTACCACTGCCTCCTTATTAGCATGCCTTCTCTCCAGAGAAGCTGTTAACCAAGAGAAGTAAAACAATAGTTTCCACCCTGTCTTTCAGAGTGAAAAACAAAGACAGATTTTGACTTGTCTAAAGTCAGTGTCGAGTCCATGAATAGAATCTGAGAGTTGCTAAATCTTGGTTCTTGCCACCTTTTGATGTGTGTTTCCATTTAAGATGAGTGACGTGCAGTCAGTTGTCATGGTTTAAAAAAGATCTCTGTAAGGTCTGGCTTTTGCATCAAATTCTGGACTAAAATCATGTTTAAATTTTGTTTCCTCTCATCTTTTCCTGGCTTTGATTATTTTTTAAGAGTAGTTGATGGTCTCATGACACGAGCCTTGTATTTTTGTATTTTGTGTCCCGTGTTTTGAATTTTATGTGAAATTGTGGGTTTGATCTTTGACCTCTGTTTACTATAATACTGATTTGCCACTAATTTGATAGCAAGCCATAGGGATCTACTGTAAACACGCTGCTCACTTTACATAGCTCTGTTTTACTCTTAAGTGAAGAAATGTGTGTGTAGAATATAATTGAGAGGCTCTTGCAGAAGTAATAAAAACCACATAAGTTTTCGACTTCCCAGGTAGCACTCAGATTAACAGAACCACTTTCTGTGGCAGAAGGATCTAGTAAATTGAGAGGAAGTCATCAATGTAAATAGGTATAACCTAGCATTTAGTTTCCCCTTGGTCATCCGTAAACAGAGGAAATATGGTATAGACCACACCATCCCGCCTAGCTGATGGGGGCTCTGAACCCAGAAAATGCTGATCACAGGTGTGGTCAGTGTGGTCCTAGGAGGAGCAGTGCAACTGGGGAGGAAATGCATAGCACATAGACATGGGAGAGAAGCATTGTCTACAAGTGAGTGTGGCAGGAAGTGGGCATCATGAAGGCTTAGTCAAGCCTGCACTATATTCAGTAAACACCCCAACTGTCAGGTGATACTTCCATGAATTTCCTTTTGCATTTTTCTGACTTTCTAAAGGCAACCATGTTTAGCTGTTAATCCCACAACCAAAGATAGAGGCTAAAACCCTGGAAAAGCTCCAAGGAAGGGTTTGCCTGGTGGCAGCTGTACCCTTGGGTCCAAGCCAGTGAAACACAGAGCACCACTAGCCTTAGGAAGGTGGGGCTATAGCAAATTCAGCACTTTGGAAGGAAAACAGTGTCCTTCTCTTTCTCCATGATAATCCAACTGCCTGTGATCCGCCGGCCTGAAGAAGTAAAAGGTACAAAAGGGTTGCCTTATCCATGTATTTTCCAAGGCTTAATTTCTTATGGGCTGGTTTATGTCATGCCCAGTTTAAGATCAGTCAGCCCTTCTGACCCTGGGCTTCAGCTAAACATGGAGCATCAGTTGTTGCCCTTGGAAAGTTTTGATTCAATAGAAAAGAATTTGCTATTAAAAACACATTTCTGATAGTCAACCTGGTTTCCCTGTTTTCAGCTTCATCTCATTTCACTTAATCATATTCAGAGATAGCATGAGAATGAAATCATTTGTTTGTCCAACACATATTTATGGCGCCCCCACCTTCTTTACGCGCTCCGCAAGGCATTGTGGACGAGAAAAGAAATACATGCTACGTGAACATTCACTCAAAGAGCATGCATTTCTGTTGGAGACGTGGGACATACACATGTGCAAAAGTTAAAGAGCAATTCAAGAGTCTCACTGTACAAATATTCAACAAAGCAAGAGATGCCATAAAACGCTGTAGGACTCTGAGGAAAACGGGTGATGTTGACTGAAAGTGCTTGAGTTCAGAGGAAGGGAGTAAGCCCTAAGGGTCGGGGTGCCCAGGAAGGGTTTGCTAGTGGAGACAGTGTTCCACACGCAGAAGGGGAGGGAAGAGCAAAGAGAAGGTAGGAGAATATAGGGTGTATTTTGGGAACAAGTCTAACTTAGAGGATAAGATTCATGAATATGTTTTATGGTGCAGAAGACACAAGTTCCAGTCCTGACTCAGCCACTTACTGCTGTGTGACCTTTGTTGTTGTTGTTAGCTGTCATTGAGTTGGCCCCTGATTCATGGTGACCCCATGTACAATGGAACCAAATGCTGCCGAACCCGGTGCCATTCCCATGATAGGTTGCACATCAGACCGATGTGATCCATAGAGTTTTCATTGGATAATTTTCAGAAGCAGATTGCCAGGCCTTTTTTCCTAGCCAGTCTAGTCCGGAAGCTCTGCTGAAACCTTTTCAGTATCATAGTAACACACAAGACTCCACCAACCGTTGGGTGGTGGCTGCGCATGAGGCACATTGGCAGGAATTGAACCTGGGTCTCCAGCATGGGAAGTGATGGTTCTACCACTGAACTACCTCATCATGTGACTCTAGCCAGCCTATTAAATCAGCAAAACCTGAGCTTATCTGTCAGAAAAATGGGGATACGTACTCCTCCTTTGGCTTGCATGAGGGGTACTGTAAAAAGCAAATAAAGTAATAGGCATGAAAATGCTTTGTGATACCAGCACAAGGGACAGATTGGAGAAAGCCTAAAATGCCAGCGTGGCTTTGACTTTAATCCTTTAAGTAATAAGAAGTTGTTGAAGATTTTTGAAGAAGGGAGTGAATGACATGATGAACAAGGTGTAAGGGACCTAATTCCTGTCTCCTACTCCCTCCTGCAGCCCAGCAATCAGTCTCTCTTCTCTGCTGACAATTCCCTGTGATGTCAATTCAACATCTCCTGCAGGCACTGGGGGGAAAATCCGGCCCAGTCCTTGGGAAGGGCTGTGTAAGCCTTGGAGCAATCAGGCTATGTAAATCAAAAGGCTTGCTGTAGCTCAGTTCTCTCACTCACTTGAGCAAATCTATTCCTTTTGGAACCTCTTCCAGTTTATTCACATTTCAAGATGCTCCATGCTGCGTACAGACAATTCTTGTACGGTATTACCAGAAAGCATCCTTGTTTTATGAGGTGCTGTTTTTGGCTAGGCAGCCTTAAAGATCATTAGTCCTTTTCCTCATTTCTCTGTCTTGCTGAATTCAAACCCACACCTAAGCCACTATATCTCTTCTAGAATACCCACTTTTTGAGGTGAATTTATTTCAGAATATGTTTACATTTTCTTACATTTGACTTTTGCTTTAATCATTGAGCTGCTAGATTCATGATATTACAGAGTATAACTGAGCGATGAGTCCTTTTGATGTAACAAGTTGGAAAAGAATTCATTCTCCAAAACCTTAATCAAATACATTTAATTTTTAAAGCATATTATCCAGGTCTGCTTTCCTTCTCTTTGAAAAAATTGAAATGTTTGAAACAATTAAAAGACAACGTGTAAAGTTCTTGTGCACTCTATGAGCATTTCAACAATTTTTAGCTCCTGTTTGTTTAGGTAAAAGGAGCCCTGGTGACGCAGTGGTTAAGTGCTCAGCTGCTAACTGAAATGTCGGCAGTTCAAATCCACCAGCTGCTCCTTGGAAATCCTATGGGCGTTCTACTCTGTCCTATAGGGTTGCTAAGAGTTGGAATCAACTCGACTCAAATGGGTTTGTTTTGGTTTTTGTCTCAGTGAATGAATGAACAAATGAATGTATAAACAAATGGACGAAAGAATGAATAACCAAATCTATTGAAATACCTGGATCTAGAAAAGCATATTTCTTCTTTGTATCATTCAACTAGCTCAGGACTCAGCAAACTTTTTCTGTAAAGAGCCAGATAATAAATACTTTCAGGTTTGCAAGCCATACGGTCTTTGTCACAACTACTCAACTCTATTTCTGTAGAGTGAAAGCAGCCATAGACAACACAAAAATGAATGAGTGTGGTTATATTCCAATAAAATTTAATTTACAAAAACAGGCAATGGCTGGATTTGGCTTTTGGGCCAGAGTTTACCCATCTGGGGTCTAGTTCACTTGTTCTCAAACTTTGGTGTACATCAGAATTTCTTGAGCAACTTGCAACACATGAAGATGCCCAGACCCCAGATTGTGATTCCATAGATTTGGGCTGGGCCTGGGCCTGGGCCTGGGTTCTGGTGAACCACAGCTTGAGAACCTCTGCTCTTTTTCCTTAAGACATGTGGCTCCGAAGTCTTATATTAACTATCAAAATTTTGATAAGAGACTCATCAAAGTGACAATCAAAGTCTAGCCCCCCAAAATTATTAACAAATTCGAAGTGAAAAAAAAAATTCTGCATTTCTAGAAATTTTAGGGCCCCATAATTTTGCTCCATAGTTCTAGCTAGCATCAATTTTTATGAATCATCTAGATGGTGACATTTAAATACATCATAGAACTATTGCTACATCCAAATGATATTTTGGATTTAGTCCATAAGGTGTAAATTGAATTTAAATAATCTCAATTGATTTTAAAAGGCTTATCAACCTTCCAGCCTCTAAAATGTTTTACTATTATCATTATTAAAATTATCATAACCAAAAAATTACTTAATAATAAGAGCTTTACAGCCCATAAAATATCCCATTGTTTGAGCATAGCATCAGTTGATACTTTATAAATCTGGATCTACACTTTTTCCAAACACTTGTTGAAAGCTACTCAGCAAAGCAATGAAAAGGTAGAAAATATTTTTTTTCCATATAGAAATTGAGAGAAGCGTGGGTCCCACCCTGTACAAAAGCATTTCTCATACAAAGAAAAGACACTCAAATTATAAACAGATGGCCAATCACATGACAATCAATTAAAATATATCAGGTGAGGTCTGGTTCCAAATTTGAATTCCATTTTTGTTGGCTAACCCCACAGTTTCTTTAACAGTGGGATGAGCTGCTACGTGGAACTGTGAGCTTTGGTCCACTCCCTGTCCTCCCCTCCCCAGATGGCAAGGACAAAGACTGCTGCATAAGCACTGAACTTGGCATCTAAACAGCTTACATTATTCTTGAGTCCATCCGCCAGCCGGTGGTGATGGATGGGGGAGTGAACTACAGCCCTTCTTGGCTAGTGGATGAGTATCCATTTGGTGCTCCTTTGTTATTCAACTCAAAGCTAATAATTTTTTTATTATTTTCCTTCTTTTGTTGTAACAGCACACCACCTGCCTGGCACACTATACAAATGCAGACTGGGTTAAAAAAAAAATCACAGTTCAATTCTTGAACTTTAAAACTGGATTGATGAATATATATATACAAATTGCCTCATTTCATTACATGTCAATTTTTGATATATGAGAGAATTAAAAAAAAACTAAACCCACCACCATCAAGTACATTCCAACTCAAAGCAACCCCACAGGGTTTTCAAGGCTGTAAATCTTCATGGAAGCAGACAACTATATCTTTCTCCTATGGAGCTGCTGCTGGTTTTGAACCTTTTAATTTATTTAAGGATGAGACAGTAAACAGGTTAATCTTGATTGTAAGGCAGCTGGACACTAGAACAGAAGAAATTCAATAATCTGATATTGTAAATTGTTCTTATAAGTGATACAAAGCTGTTTTAAATGTGTGGTTAATGATACAAGACTTTACTGCCTGCATAATGAAGAAATGATTTTTATATTTGCACTTGGCAAATATAAACTAACTTTTAAATCCTTAATAACATAGTAATGACCCATCCCTGCATGTGTCCAAATCCTCTTAAAAACCAGAGAACCCCCCGAATGATGACACATTTAGTACTCCCTGCTTTTTGTTTTGAAAAGCTGCTAATCTCCAGATTTTTCTCACTAATGTGAGTACTGGTGATCTCACTGGTTTCATTCAGAGCAAGGTGAACCACACTGGCACCATCTCTGAAGCCCCTGGTGATGTCTGGGAAACAATTCTCAGCAGTGAACCAATGTCCGCCACACACCACAGCTGCCAATCCTGCTCCAATACATGGTCTGTAAATCTTGTCGTACTCTGGAACTGATTCTTGGAGGTCAGACTTGTATCCATATTTTCCTCAAAGACAGTGGAATGGAATGCCTTTATTTTTTTTCCCAAATGAACCAGCATCATGGCCCAAGAATGTTGGTTTACTACCAAACCGATATTTTATCTTTAAAGTCATGATAGTCTCAACCAAGTATATTCCTCTAGATAGTATTTCCTATGTGACTCTCTTCAGTTTGAAATCAACCCCTGTACTTCTATCATATTGTGACCCGAGAAGACATACCTTCGTATCACATCTACAATATATACATCTCCCAGATCTCCACAGTGTGACCTTCCCTTTTGATCTCTAAGTTAAACAAAGAGTTGCTTATTTGTACCCCTAGCTATAAGTACAGCACAGTGGTACTCTGACACAAATGGGGTCACCATGAGTCAACTGACTCGACTGCAGCTGGTGGTGGTGGTGGAGTTATAAAGTGGGGGACTGTTAAGAGCTACTAACCTCTGTAGGAATAAAAGAAGCATCATTTTGGTGAAGCCTTTCAGGGTGCTGTGAAATAGTAATAGCATCAGAACCTGTCTAACTTCATGAGGGATAATGACTCACCATTAGCACAAAGCTGATTCCCATGAGATGGAGCTTAGACATACTTCATCTCTCCAACCTTTTTACCAATTCTGACACCAGCCATCCCTCCCATGGCACACTCTACTTTTCTTCTAGGTTCCATAATCATTGCAATGGTCACATGGAAATCACAGACCATGCTTGGAGTTAAGTGGTTTATTAAAGAAGTAACTCAGGATCACGATCAACAGGCTACAACTCAGCATCAGGATCAGGAAACACACAGGCAAAGTCTATTTTCTTCAGTGCAGGACAGATTTCTTAGCTCCTCTCAGTTGTGTAGGTCTCCTCTCAGCCCCCTCAGAACAGGCTCCGCTTGGCTCTGCCTCTTGACTTTGCCATCTGTCACCACCAACTCAGCCACTGGGCCCTTTCTGGACCTCTCAATGTCTTCAGTGTTATAGCCCTTGTAGGAGTTTCCTTGCCTCCTCTCTCTCTCCTTCTTTCTTCTCTCTCTTTTTCATTCTGTTCTTCCTGCTGTTTCTCTTCCTGCTTTCTGTCTGACTGAAAAACTTCTGTGGGGTTGGCTGCTTATGTACACAACTCCTTGTCAATCTCATGGCATGGCCCCTTCCATGGGAGACCACAAACTAACCAATCCCCTCTTGGTAGGCCACAGACACTTCATTTGCATGGAAGGCTATAGTCTCCTCATTTATATAGCCTATTGCTCAATCCTTGTAAGGTTCATACCAATCACAGGGCAGGCTGTAGCCCAGGACCAGACAAAAAGTATCAAAACCAAGTTTTTTACAGCTTACCCAGGAAATGTCAATCAACCTGGACAAAAGTAACAAACTCTCTGAGGTAGAAAACTAGGGCAAATGTAACTCCAGAGTTTAGGGGAAAAATCTCTTAATCTGTTTTCCCAAAGAACCAAGACAAAAGGCCACATAAAGGAACTCATTTCACCACAGGTACATTTATAAAATGAATATGAATAAAGTAAAATAAAGAACGGTCTATTTCTTCTTTTTTTCTCTCCCATCAAGCATTAAACTACAGCATATCAACATCTCAAATAAACAAGTCTCCTCAGTTCCAAAACAAAGAAAAGGGAAACACAAAGATTGTCTTCTTAGGAGAATTTGTCTTCAATTATCTCTGCTCCAGATGAGGAGCCATCATTTTTTAACCATGCATTCTCCTTCCACTGCTGTACCTGCCTAAATTTTTTTTATCCTTCAACACCCTACTCAAGTTCTACATACTCAGTCATGTCCTCTAACTTCCTCAAACCAGACAGCTACGCTCTTTGTGACTTTGGATTTTTCTGACAACATTTTGTACATAGAGTAGTCTTCAGTTCTCTACAGGTCTTACATCTGTGCATTCTGTGGCTTGCCCAAGGTCACCCAATGACTAAGTGGCTATGAGGAAATGAAAATCCCTAACTGTGGCTCGAAGTTCTGTGATTCTTCTCTCCACAACATGCATTTCCTTCAGCGTTGCTCTCTACTACTCTTTGCTCAGAAGGTAGAGGTTGTCTTGTCCTTTCCCTAAAGGACCATAATTTAATTTTTTCATGTGTTGTCCAACTACGTCCCCATAAGTTTCACTTTTCTAACACAGTTCTCTCGCTCTTTGGATTGCCCCTTCTCTGTCTCCTTCAGGGGTTCCTTGTCCTCCTCTTGCCCTTTCCATTTTGAAGTTCTCCAATGTTTATTTTTAGTCACCTTTTTTTTTTTCTGCTTTTGTGTTGTGTACATCAGTGACTTTATTTATACACAGGAGTTCAACAACTGCTTCAGTGTCGATTGTTCTTGTTTTTGGGTGCCATGGAGTAGATTTTGACTCTTAGTGACCCCATGTGACAGGGTAAACCTGCTCCATAGGATTTTCTAGGCTGTTTTTTTTTTTTTAAATCTTTATGGGAGCAGATTGCCAGGTCTTTTCTCCCATGGAGTGGCTGGGTGAGTTGGAACCACCAACTTTTCAGTTATCAGCTGAGCACTTAACCCTGGCACCACCAGGGCTCCTTCAAATTGTCGTTGTTGTTAGGTGCTGTAGAGTTGGTTCCAACTCATAGTGACCCTATGTACAACTGAAAGAAACACTGCCCAGCCCTGCGCCATCCTCACAATTGTTGTTATGCTTGAGCCCGTTGTTGCAGCCACTGTGTCAGTCCATCTTGTTGAGAGTCTTCCTCTTTTTTGCTGACCCTTTAATTTACCAAGCATGACGTCCTTCGGATTACATAGTTTAAATCTCTAGCCCTGAACTCTTCTCAAGTCCACTACTTTATCTTCCGGTGCCTGCATAACATCTCCAATATGTTGGGTTTTTTTTTTCTTTTAATATTTTACAGGCAGTGTACAAGTTATGAACGTCCAACTTATAGATAACTCCTACCTGCCCTTTAATGTTATGTAAATTTGCCCTTACTTTGAAACGATTAAACCAACCCCTAACCAAAACCAAATACCCATCATCATCAAATTGATTCTAATTCCGACTCATAGAGACCCTATAGGACAGAGTAGAACCGCCTCACAGGGTTTCAAAGGAGCCACTGGTGGATTTGAACTGCTGACCTTTTGGTTAGCAGCCGAGCTCTTAACCATTGCGCCACCAGGGCTCCAAACCAATCCCTCACAACAAATTCTTTATCACAATCACCTTCACTTGCTGCATGTGCACCTTTTAAATCATAGAAAAGGCTTCGAGCCTTTTCTTGCACTAAAGTAAGGCTAAATAAGAACTATGTGCACCTGTTCTGACTTACCTACAAATTCTTAAAGACACAGTTAGGAATAGATCTGGTTCATAACCTGGAAGCTGCCTGTATTGTGTTTTGGTGAGAGTTTACACTGCAAATTAGGTTCACATTTATCAACTTCTATATATAATGATTTTTTTTCTTTTTTATATATAATGTTCAGTGACATTTGTTATATTTTTCACAATGTGTCAGCATTCTCTTTTTTTCCACTCTGGTTGTTCTGTTTCCATTAATCTAGCTTCCTTGCCCCCTTACTGTCTCATCTTTTCTTTAGGGTGAATATTGACCATTTGGTCCCATGTAGATGATTTTTTTTTTTGAAGGGCTTAGTACTCACTAGAATTATTTTTTATTTTATGATCCAATCTGTTATTTAGCTAAAAGGTGCCTCCAGGAGTGGTTTCAGTTCCAAGTTTAAAGGTTATCTCTGGGCGACAGTCTTGGGGGTTCCTCCAGTCGCTATCTGTCCAGAAAGTACAGACTTTTTTAAGAATTTGAGTTTTGTTCTACATTTTTCTCCCATTCTACGTGGGGCCATCTATTATGTCCGCGGTCAGAACGGTTGTTAGTAGTAGCTAGGCACCACCTAGCTCTTCCGGTCTCAGGATAGATGAGGACATGGTTCCTGTGGGCCATTAGTCCTATGGACTAGTTTCTTCTTTGAGTCTCTGGTTTCCTTCCTTCTCTTTTGCTCCAGATGAGTAGAGACTAGTGGTTGTATCTTAGTTGGCTGCTCACAAGCTTTTAAGACCCCAGATGCTGTTCACAGAACTAGAATGTAGAACATATACTTTATAAACTGTGTTGTACCAATTGACTGAGTTGTCCCATGAGAATAAGGTCCTAAGCCTTCGAACCCAGTAACCTAATCCCCTGGGGCATTTGGTTATGTCTAGAAAGTCTCCGTAACTGTGCCTCCTATGTGCCTTATTATATAAAAGAATATACAAGTAGCACACACAAGCATGTATATACGTATGCCTACAGATACCCCTACACATGCACACGCATTTACTCACATCTGCCTTCCTATACACGTATATGTGTACACATCTACCTATGCAACCACACACATTATTTCTTGGTCGTTATTGATGTTACAAAATTGTTTATGTTGTAGCATTTACTACAAACATCCCTTATTTGTGTGTAGTTCTTAATGTCATCATTTACCTTGGTCAAGTTGTGCAGACTTCAGCCACATCCGGTATTGCCTTTTCTATCACCAAAAATTACAAGTGTCTACTATCTAGAAAGTAATTTTGCCTTCCACCCACTTTCATTCCTGGTAACCACGAAAGAACATTGCTTTTTGTGTGTATACCTATTCTCATCTTTTTATAAAAGTGATATCAAACAATATTTATCCCTTTGTGATTGACTTATTTCACTCAGCATATTGTCCTCCAGATTCAGTTATGTTATAAAATGTTTTGAGAACTCATCATTATTCTTTATAGCTGCATAGTATTCCACTGTACGTATATACCACAATTTGTTTATACATTCCAATGTCTTTAAAAATGAACTCATCATTTTTCCTGTATCAGCGCCTCCTCTTGCCTTTCTGAGTTTACCCAAGCGAGAATCTCTAAGTCATCTTTTCTTTCTCCGGCATCCCTAGTGCCAGCACTAGACAAATCTTCTGGGTCTCTGCCTCTTTTCCATTCCCAGTGGCGCTTCCCTACTCAGGGCCTCTTCATCTATCTCCTGAACAACTGCAATAGATGTCTGTTTATCTCACTTCCATCTGTTTCCTCACCCGAATCCTTCCTGCTCATCACTTGAAGCCAGGGTAGTAAACGGTGATGCCAAAGCACAGGAGATAAGGTTCAGCAGGTACCTTTACCTCAACAGAGGAAGAACCAATGTTTAAGGATCAAGGCGGAATAGACTTTTTAAAAACCTTGGCAAGTACAGGTAGAAGAGATACACTGAAGCAATATCCTGAAAGCTAAGTGAGGAGAAGCGGGAAGGGGCCAAATACTGAAGAGATCAAAGAGGATGTTTCCTTATCTCTGATACACCCTACTTTCCTACCATCTGTCTTCTTATCGCCAACAAGGAATAGTACTTAACTTTAAAGCAAAAATAAAAATTATAGCCGTTTCATTTTGGTTTTCATGATTAGTTGGACCTGTCAGAGGAGTCCCTGGGTGGTGCAAATGGTTAAGTGCTACGCTACTTACCAAAACGTTAGTGGTTTGAATGCACCCAGAGGTGCCTCAGAAGAGAGGCCTGGTGATCTGTTTCCAAAAGGTCACAATCATGAAAACCCTATAGGGAATGTAGTTCTACTCTGACACACATGGGATCGCCATGTGTTGGAGTCAACTAAACGGCAACTAGTTTGGCTTTTGTGTTTGGACCTGCCAGAGTAATGACTCTCACAGGATTGGCAGAGGAGAAAGTCAGAGCAATGGTGAATAGCATGAAAGCCTGGATCCTGGGAATGCGCTTAAGCATTCTTTTCATGAAAGCACCAATTACTACAGCACCAGTCTCAACACCACTTCTTTGTAAAGTTGTATTGTGTGTATTTATTAATCAAAAAAAAGAGGGGAGGCAGGTTTTATTAACCTCGTGTAAGCCATTAGACTTTCTCTGAAAAAATAAAATCATTGCATCCTTGAAACAAAGTGTTTCTCATTTGCATCTTAAAGTTATTTGAAACAGAATCAAGAAATTGCAGAATAAGCAACCATTAAAAACTTCTGGGTACAGTTAGGCCTGAGCCAAAGGTAATCAGCCCCTAGTAAGGTTTACACATTACAGAATGAAAGCATCTTTATTTAGAGCAGTGTTTTGCAAACTGTGGTTTGCAATCCATTAGTGAGCTGTGAAATCTGTTTAGTGGGCAACAACCAACATTTAAAATAATATAGAGTAAAATAAAAAAACTGTTAGAGCACATCACAGATTGTAAGGGCACTATTTCATGAAACTTTTATGTCAGTAAACTTATCTGCATGTTGGTGTTTCCTATGTCATGACATCAAACATATTTCTTCTCGAGTGTTATGATAAAAAAGTTTGAAAAACTGGTATCGGGCAGTATAATATACTTCTTGTTGCTTAAAAAAAATAACAGCAGCATATTCCATCAAATTACGTGGGTGGCGCAAGCCGTTTGTGATGCGCTGCTAACTGAAATGCTGGTGATTCGAACCCACTTAGCAGTTCTGGGGAAGAAAGGCCTGGTGAACTGCTTCCATAAAGATTACAGCCAAGAAAACCCTGTGGAGAAGTTCTGCTCTGTAACACTTGGGGTTGCCATGAATTGGGGGACAACTCAGCGGCAGCAAACAACAACATTGTCCTACCTATAAAAAAACCCACCCTTTGGGTGAAGGGAAAGACAACACTCAAAACAAGGAAGGTCAGCCTAATTGGACAGGATTAAAAGTAAAGAGGTTTCCGAGATAAAATGAAAGCTTCAAAGGATAGCGAAGCAGGGGCTGGGGTCTGGGGAACTTGGTTTGAGAGGACTTCTAAATCAATGGGCAAAACAATTCTATTATGAAAACACTCTGCATCCCACTTTGAATTGTGGCACCTGGGGTCCTAAATGCCAACAAGCAGCCATCTAAAATACATTAATTGGTCTCAACCCACCGGGAGCAAAGGCAAAGGAAGAACACCAAGGTCACACGACAACTAAGAACCCAAGAGACAGAAAGGGCCACTTGAACCAGAGACCTACAATATCCTGAGACCAGAAGAACAAGTTGGTGCCCGGCCACAATCGATGTCTGCCCTGTCAGGGAGCACAAGAGACAACTCCTGAGGGAGCAGGAGACCAATGGGATACAGACCCCAAATTCTCATTAAAAGACCACACCTAATGGTATGATTGCGACTAGAGGAATCCCAGAGACAATGCTCCCCAGAACTTCTGATGGCACAGGACAGGAACCAACCCCGAAGACAAATCATCAGGCATGAAAAGGACTGGTCAGTGGGGGGGAGAGAGATACTGATGAAGAGTGAGCTAATTAAATCAGGTGGACACGGGAGAGTGTGTTGGCAACTCTTGACTGGAGGGGGGATGGGAAGATAGAGAGAGAGGGAAGAAGGTAAAATTGGCACGAAACGAGAGACTGTAAGGGCTGACTAAATAGGGGGAGAGCAAGTGGGAGAAGGGAGTAAGATGTATGTAAACCTACATGTGACAGACTGATTGGAATGGTAAATGTTCACTTGAAGCTTAATAAAAATTAAAAAAAAAAAAAAAAACCCACCCAAAAAGTAGCTACTTTAAAAAGATACCCTGCCTCACTCCTATCCACCATCAGTGCACTCTTTGTACCAGTGATTCACAAAGTGTTGTCCATGGACCCCTGGAGGTCCCTGAGACCTGGTTCAAAACACATAGTTTAAAAAATTTTTCATAATAAGGCTAGGATATTACTTGCCTTTTTCTCTGTGCTGACATTTGCTTTGGGGGAGCAAACGCAAGGTGAATAAAACTGCCGGGCCCACTGCAGCAATCAAGGCAGTGGCACCAAAATGTACTAGCAATCGTGATTACCGTCATGTGTCATATGTCACTGCCACCCATCCTCAGGTTTTTTAACAGCATCAATTTTACTTAACAATGACCTTGGTAAAGCAGTAAGAATTACTCGTTTTATTAAATGTTGACCCTTCAGTACATACTATTTTAATATTCTGTGCGAGGAAATGGAAAGTTTTCATAAGTACTTAGATACATACCTATTACAATAGTTTTTTCAAGGAAAATCACTCGTGCGATTATTTGAGCTGTGAGCTGAACTACCTGCTTTTTAATGGAATTTCATTTTTACTTGACAACAAACTACGATTATCCAGATGTGAGTGTTTGGCAGGCTTTTTCTCTCAAATGAACCAAGCGAGGCTATCACTTCAAGTAAAACAACAGCAAATATTTATTGCCGATAATAGAATTCTCGCTTTCAAGTGAAAATGAGAATTTTCGAAAACGTGACAGCAATACCAATACTTGAAGAACGTTATGATGAGATCACTGGTGATATTAATGAAAGTGATATTTTGATGGTACATGACGAAATGTGTCAACATTTAGATGCTCTGCATAACTCAGTGAGCCAATGTTTTCCAAAGGACCAACGTAAGATACAAGATAGACCAATGGATTCTAAGGCAACGGAGCACAGGAAGTCATTAACATGGCTTCAGGATCCACACTGCAACCACCTTTTAAGAAACCGCCACTTGTTGTGTTTCAGTGTCGAATCAAAGAATAATATCCACAATTTTATCTGAAAAGGCTCTGGAGATACTCCTCCCTTTTCTAATTCTGTATCTCTGTGAGGCCAAATTTTCTTCATCTACTTCAACCAAAACGATGTATTGCGTTAGATTGAACACAGAAGTAGGTAGGGAGCTACGGCTGTTTTCTATTACACCAGACCTTAAAGAGATTTATAAAAATGTAAAGTAATGCCATTCTTCTCACTAATATTTACATTAAAAGTATCTTATTTACATTATTAAGTAATGAGTTTCTTATTTTTAATGAATCAGTATTTTTTAAAATTGTTCTCAGCTTTAATTTCTAATGCAATAAACATTGATTGATATTACCCACATACACAAAAGCTCTTTGGGGTCCTCAATAATTTTTAAGGATATAAAGGGATTCTGAGACCAAAATGTTTGAAAACCACTGGCTTAGATGCGATCTGATTGCTCTCTCAAAATTCATCAAACCTAAAAATATGAATTGCATACTTGAGCCTCTGAGTCAACAATCAGTTGAATTGCTTAAGAAAAGCTTACTAACGGCTAGAGATTGGGGATATTTCAAACCATTTCTGGGCTAAAAGTGAATTTCCTAACTAAAGAATATTTAATATACATGTCACATGGTAGGCAAGGATGACTTAAGACCCAATTTAAGACCTTTAATGACTTCTCTCTTGCTGATTTTTATTTTTAAGTATTCATTTGTAATTACTATCCTATCAAGCTGGGTATCATATACAAATGTAACCTTTATTAGGGGTCTCCATCATCAATAGAAGCCACAATTCTAATCTGACACTTCAAATGCCTCATCCCACCTGAGATGGATATCATACACGAGGCAAAATGCCTGCCACACAGTTCCCACCTCCAAGGCCTCTTCTTGATGAAAAGCCAACGCAAGAACCCATGTGCACGTGCCTGCTGGCTAGGGGTATGATGACCGTACCTCTAACACTCCGGAACAGACATATTCTCCTGCAGTGAAAGTTCGTATGAAATCAACATGACTTAATTACATTTATCACCCTGAAAATCAAATTCTATGCCAATGATACATGGCACTTGGAGCTTATTTTACAAACATTAAGTGATTAATCTGCACAACATCCCTGAGAGGCAAGACATAATGATATATGAGCTGACAACCTAATTATGTCTAATCATTCATAAAATTCCCCCATTCCAAGTGTTTTCAATTGCAATTTCGGAGAAGGGGGCCCTGCGATGCTGTGAAATCAGACACAGAAATCAACTATGACTTTTTCCGTGCAGAATTCTCTTGCTACAAAGCACCCACGTTTCCTTTTGGGACAGATCAACCTGCCCCAGTTTCCACTGGAACAGCTCATAGAAAGTCTCAAACCAGCAAAAACCTTAATTGAGTGTTGAACTCATAGTTCTACATCTTAAACTATATTCTTTGCTCCTTTTTTACTCCCAAGCAATTTTGATTATTACCCGAAATGCTTTGATAATTTTGCTCTAATGTTCTCTTTTCTTTTCACAGTCTCTTTCCACGGTAAAGATACTTGGAGGCACAGGCTCTATTATCCATGCAGTTTCTTTTCCTCAGATTTCGTGATCAAAAGGCCACAGTTGCCTTCTCTGTGCTTTCATTTCTATTGCCTCCTTCTCTCAAGCCCTTCTTTGGTTTTCTCAAGTTCTCTGCATTTCCGCATTTCTCACTCCCTTTGAACTCCAGGAAATGCCATTTCATCTAATAACTCCACTTTGGCTTTTAAATTTTCTCTTCAGCAGCAAGTAGGGCCTTGCAAGTGAATGCCTTATGTTTAAAAACATTGCTAGAAGACATATTGCTAAGTGGGATGTTACCATTTGTGTTAAAAAAAAAAAAAATTATACAATTGTGCTTAAAAATGCATAAACTATCTCGGGATTGGGAAATAAATAACAGTTCTACTGAATGCCAGCTTGTTCGAAAGCATTTAAGGTGACTGGGAGCCTGTGTTTTTCATTTATGTAATCCTACCATTTAGCAAAGCTTCTCAGATACCAGGTGTTCCCTACTTATTGAGTGGTCAAGTTAATGAATGTGTGTTAGGTTTGTATTTCCAGTCAAATAGTAAGTTTGAAGGACAACAGTTCTCCTGTAATTCCTATCACTCTGGCAACCACATAGCTCAGGTTGTCCACAGTAGTACGGCTTTCAAATGCTTATCCCATTGTCACACCCTGTATCCTGGTTTTTAATTTTAGAAAACATGGTCACCATACCTCTAACCAATAGTTTCATGCAGAATACAGTCAGTACATCTCAATAAATGCTTACTGATTGAAATGGAGTTTCCAGCCAGTGAACATTTTGTTTAAAATATGACAAAACACAACTGGGGAAAATTATAATTTCTCTCCTCTTTTATTCCTGAGACGCAAAATATCATCTGCTTCTTGTGTTTTAAAATTTCCATGTCCAGCTTTCAGGGCATGGTTAGAATGAATTACTGAGCCAACATGAAGTAAGATACTCGGTAATCAAGTAAAAGTTTAAACAGTGTTGAACATTTTTGGGGGTAAATGAAGAGGCAGGTAACTTACCCAGGACAGGGCTTGTACAGAAAGGAAGGGATGCAATTAGATAAATTTTAAAAACCTACTTATTTATTCTTTATGTAGATAATGAACCTTATAACTTTAGGAGGAAGGCAGATGAACTTTTTAATATATAATAAAACAGTATAATCAAAGAATAAATAGAATGTTAAGGATGATCTTTTTCCAATAAAAATTACTTGGGGCTTTTCTGGACTGCTGGAATTATTTTTCTACTTTATAATCTGATGTGATTTTGAAAACTGCTGGTATGTTCCAAAATGATATCTCCAAGGAGTGAGTACAAATTATACCACTTGGAATTTAGATAGCCTTGGTGAAAATTTAAAGCTATTATAGAAAATTGAGTGATAAATTGTCTTCAGGCAAGCCAAGAAGTGCCTGAACCAAAAGCCTTTAGATATTCAGTTGCAGAATTAGCACAATTTAGTGACAGCTTGGACACAGCGGGTGAAGATATGGGAGGGGTAAATGATGTCTTAGCTCTGGTAGGAGACTGGAATTATGCTGATCTCATTATTAGAGACAGAGAAACTAGGACAGAGAACCTGTTTGGAATATTTAGTAGAGGAATGAAGGTGATGAGTGATTGTGAGCATGTTGAATTTAAGTGAAACTTGAAGTTATCCTGTAAACAGCTGGAAATGCAGAATAAGAATGCAGGAGAGAAATCAGAACCAGAGCTGAAGTTTCCAGGATCTTTATAATACAGTTTAAATGAAACCCTAACTATTCACCATGATTATCATTTTGCCCTCCCCCCACAAGCCTGCCCAAGCCACAAACTTAGTCTTTTATATTTTTCTCTGTTTTATTATATTTGACTTAGCATAATGTTTTCAAGGTTCATCCATGCTGTAGCATGTATCAGTACTTCATTCCTTTTTATGGCTGAGTAATATTCCACTGTATCTATGTTCCACAGTTCAATAGAGTGATTTGCAGGCCCCCCTACTCCATCTTGGAAACCCTGGTGTCACAGTGGTTAAGAACTACGGTGGCTAACCAAAAAGTCAGTGGTTCGAATCCACCAAGCACTCGTTGGAAATGCTATGGGGCAGTTCTACTCTGTCCTATAGGGTTGCTATGAGTCGGAATCGACTCCATGGCAACGGGTTTGGTTTTTTTGGTTACTCTGCCTTAGCACTCTCTAGGATGTGTACTGCCCTCCTCACATGGAATGCTCTCCTCCTCTCCCCAGGCCCACATCCCAGCAACCCTGCACCCCAACTTTAACTCAGCCTTCAGGTCCTACTTTAGATGTTGCTTCTCTGACCGCCCTCTGCGCACACAAACGTGCACACACACACACACACACAGATGCATACACTCACACTCCTGTGTTAGGTTAGTTACCCTCCTATGGGCTCCTAGAGCACCTAGTATCGATTTCCCTCACCACAGTATGTTATACGGTCTTGCTTAGTTTCAGCTCACTCAACTCGAGTTTAAGGTTCCTGAGGGCAAGGATTGCATGTGTCCCTCATTATTACATCTTTAACTGTATTACACATAGTAGGCACTCAGTAAATTGAATAAAAAGATGAATTATCAGAGAGGATTAAACACAGGCAAGATTGGAGTGGATGAAGTTCTCCAAAGTCATGTCTGAAAAAGAGACGGGTGATAGTTGCCTACCTCAAATAACAGGCTTCGCAGCACTATTCACAATAGCCACAATATGGAAAAAACCCAAATGTCCATTAACAGATAAACAAATTGTGGTATATACATACAATGGAATATTACTCAGCCATAAAAAGGAATGAAGTGCTGATATATGCTACATGAATGAACCTCACAAATATTATGCTAAGGGAAATATAATAAAGCATAATAAAATATATTACTAAAATTAATTTCAAGTGTGGCTTTGTTTTTTGACATTTTTAATGTGGTTACTAAAACTTTTAAAATTCCGTGTGTGGCTGTATTATATCTCTATTGGACAGCACTAGTCCAGACTTAAGAGGAGGTCTAGCTGTCTGAGTGCCCTCCTGAGTCGAGCTGTTAAGACAGCAGATGGAAAGGGCCTGAAAGTCTGGGAACTAAGCCACATCTTGATTTAACTGATGATTTATAAGCATCCTTGTTTTGTTTCTACCATTAGTAAAGGCTTTCTTTCCAGTGCCTGCTATGTACTGGGCATTATGCTAGGTGTTGGGGCTACAGGATAAACCAGGCGAACGTGATCCTGCCCTCTTCAAGCTTGCTGTCTAGCTACATGGCTCAGTCTCTCTCCCTCATCAGGTTTTCTTGCCACCACTGTCAACCTTGGAGGAAAGTGGGAGGGTAGGGAGCATAATATGTGTTGTTCATTATTAATTTTTTTCTTTTTATCGTGACTAAATGTATTAAATATTTACTCTGTGTCAAGACTGGCTAAAAAAAAAAAATAAGCACTTTTAATTCCTGTCTTGATGAATCCTCTTAACAATCCTGCAAAGAAGGAACTGTTATTATTTCCATAAAGATGGGGAAACTGAGACTTGGAGAAGTAAAATAATTTGCCTAAGGCCACAGAAAGCTATGGATTGCGCCTCAACATAAAGAAAACAAAAATCCTCACAATTGGACCAACGAACAACATCATGATAAACGGAGAAAAGATTGGAGTTGTCAAGGATTTCATTTTACTTGGATCCACAATCAACAGCCATGGAAGCAGCAGTCAAGAAATCAAAAGATGCATGCATTGGGTAAATCTGCTGCAAAGGACCTCTTTAAAGTGTTGAAGAGCAAAGATGTCACCTTGAAGACTAAGGTGTGCCTGATCCAAGCCATGGTATTTTCAATTGCATCATATGCACGTGAGAGCTGCACAATGAATAAGGAAGACCGAAGAAGAATTGACGCCTTTGAATTGTGGTGTTGGTGAAGAACATTGAATATACCATAGTCTGCCAAAAGAACGAACAAATCTGTCTTAGAAGAAGTACAATCAGAATGCTCCTTAGAAGCAAGGATGGCGAGACTGAGTCTTACATACTTTGGACATGTTGTCAGGAGGGATCAGTCCCTGGAGAAGGACATTGTGCTTGGCGGAGTACGGGGTCAGTGGGGATTGACACAGTGGTTGCAACAATGAGCTCAAGCATAACAATGATTGTAAGGATGGCTCAGGACCGGGCAGTGTTTCGTTCTGTTGTGCATAGGGTTGCTATGAGTCGGAACTGACTCGACGGCACCTAACAACAACAAGGCCAGAGACCTTATCATGGTGACCTTATAAGGTTGCTATGAGTTGGAATCAAGTTGGAGGCAATAGGTTTGTTTTGGATTGATTTGGCTTGGTTTAAGGCCACAGAGTTGGCCAGGGACAGAGCTAAGTTCAAACCTAGATCTGTCTGAATCCAGTGTTGCAGTGCTAATCACTGCACTACACTGCATGTACTTAGAAATACACTGGAAATAGTCAAACTAATGGCTCTTATTTGTTGAATATTTCCTATGTGTAGGCACTGTCCCCACTACTCATCTGTCAGTTTGTCATACTGTGGTGGCTTGCATGTTGCTATGATGCTGGTAGCTATGCCACCAGCCTTTCAAATACCAGCAGGGTCATCCATGGTGGACAGGTTTCAGCGGAGCTTGTAGATTAAGACAGACTGGGAAGAAGGACCTGGCGAAGAATGGGAATTCCAGAACACTTAATTGTACTCATGCAGAACGTGTAAATAGACCAAGAGGCAGCTGTTTGAACAGAAAAGGGGATCCTGTGTGGTTTAAAATCAGGAAAAGTGTGTGTCAGGGCTGTATCCTTTCGCCATACTTATTCAATCTGTATGCTGAGCAAATAATCTGAGAAACTGGACTATATGAAGAAGAATGCAGCGTCAGGATTGAAGGAAGTCTCACTAACAACCTGCGATATGTAGATGACCCAACTTCGCTTCCTGAAAGTGAAGAGGACTTGAAGTACTTACTAATAAAAATCAAAGACTACAGCCTTCAGTACGGATTACACCTCAACATAAAGAAAACAAAAATCCTCACGACTGGACCAATAAGCAACGTCATGATAAACAGAGAAAAGATTGTAAATGTAAAAGTTTGTCTAGGCTCATACTTCAGAGTTGGAAACATTCTGAAAGATTATCTAGTCCAAACATCTCATTTGTAAGATGAAAAAACGAGACCCAGGGAGGAGAAGCAACTTGCCCAAGGCCACACAGCTGGTTAGCGCCAGAGTCAGAACTGGAGCACATGTCAACTGAAACACATCTCTTTCCATAACCCCACACTGCCTCCAAGAGCTTACAAGAGAGCCTTGGGGTAAGTCGGGGTGGCTCCTATGTGGTCTGTCTCATTACTGGACAGGAGGTGGAGCTCATACCGTGTCACCACGCTTTGAGCAGTTTCCATCATGTTTCCAGAGTGCTCATGAAGTACCCTGCGGAGCAGTTGTGGTTCAGTGGCAGAATTCTCCCCTTCCATGTGGAGACCCAGGTTCGATTCTGGCCAATGCACTTCACTGTCTGTCAGTGGAGGCTTTGGTGTTGCTATAATGCCGAACAGGTTTCATCAGGTATTCCAGACTAAGATGAAAGAAGGATTAAGAAGAAAAGCCTGGCAATCTACTTCCAAAAACCAACCAGAGAAAATCTTATGGACCCTAACAGCCTGATCTGCAACCTTTTGTACGTGAGATTACAATGAGTTGGGGGCCAACTCAGCAGCAGCTAACAACATCTTGTTAAGTATATGTTCTATCTCCTAAATTGCAATTAAGCCACTCAAAGCAAAGGACCAGATCTAGTTTCTCCCATGAATACTGAATTCCTCCGCCAGCACAGAGCCAGGTGAGCAGCAGGCCAGTCAATAAACCTCGGATGTTGATGGAGGTGATGACAATGATGATGATAATAATGGCGGAGCAGGAGGAGAAAGCTAGAACATAAATCCTGTTTAGCTAGAATGCTTATAGAAGCCTAAATGCCAAACTGGATGATTATAGACATCAAAAATTGGATGATTATAGTGATTTATCTGTGTCCACAACATTTCTACGGTCTTAGATTATAGGACTCCAGGCCAAAGAAAAATGGTAGAAATTATCAAATTTATGCCTGTGAAACTTCTACTTGCCACATTTGTCATATCTAGTTTTATAGGCCATTTTGTCAGTATTAAATATAAAATAGAATCTTCTCTTTCTTCCCCTTGCTTGAGAAGCCCATCTACCCAGGCTGTCTTAATTGAGCAGAAGTCCTGACTCCACACTAACTAGCCGTGAAGATTGAATAAGTAATGTAGCTTCTCTAGGCCAAAATTTTTCTTTTTCTCCTTAAAAATGCAAATTTTAGAAATGCTTTTTAAAAATGCAAATGGTCTGCCTACTTCACAGAGCTTTTGTGGGAATCAAGTGGAAGAGCAGAAGTGACGTCCTTTGTAAACTATGAACTAGAGGGGAAGGATGACCAAGAGGTAGAGAGATACCTTTTGACAGAACATCTGCGACCATTTGTCTAGTCCTGTATTTCTCACTTCAGGGCATTTTTATCTGGCTATTGCATCAAAAATCTGTTGTGTTGTCACCTAAATTTAAATATTTTATTTCTAAAATTAAAATTTTGTTTTTTGTTTTCTCTTTCTCTAATTTCCCTCAATACTTTCTCCAATTCAGGACCAGTCCTATCAGTAAGAAACCTATTACAGGTTAAGATTTGAGAGGCAGTTTTTCATGCCCCACCTCCATCTACCCAAATTTTTAACCAGTAACCAGTTGCCGTCAAGTCGACTCCAACTCGTGGTGGCCCCAAGTGTATCAGAGTAGAACTATGCTCCATAGGGTTTTCAATGGCTGATTTTTCTAAAGTAAATCTCTAGGCCTTTCTTCCAGGGTACCTCAAGATGAACTCCAACTGTCACTAGGACAGAAATATTCTTTTGGGTTTAGGAGCTGTATCGCCAGGAGAGTCCACTGAGAAAGCAAATAACCACAGAAGAAGAAAATCTATTATGTTAATACCATGGCATGGATTCACTACCAAATACTTCTCTGAAAAGTAGAGAGTGAGGAATGAGATGTGAGACAGTAGGGTTGAAGATAAGGCAGGGGAGAGAGGGTTGTGTACTGTCTGAGGAGGATGGCCTGGGTGGGACACAGCCTTGGAAAGTCCTATACAGACAGCCACAAGCCAATAAAGGCAGATGGGATGGGGCACAGAGGACGGGATGGGCAGGGGTAAGGAAAGACATCTTTAAACAGGCAAGAAAAGGTCAGAGGCCTAAAAGGGGGTGTGTACTAGATTAACATGTTGTCTGTTGGGTTTGGTTTTGGTTCTGTTTCTACTTCTCCAGGCCTGATAGCAGATACTCTTATCAGCTTTCTCCTCCCTTGGTCTCACCCACCTCCCTTGTGATCTCTCACTAACCCCTGCTGTTTTAAATTCCATGTTGCTTGGATCCCACTTTCATGCCTGGTTCCCAGAGACACAATTCTGCCTCAGGGCCTAAGGGTCACACCAGGACTGTGCTCAGCCTTTTAGCCCTAGTTCAACCCTCAAGGGATCTCTCCCACTCTGAAACGGTCTCCCTCAACCATGGACTGACCCCAACACTCCCTTCTCAGAAGCCTCCGGTGGCTTCAAAGTGAGGTGCAAAGAATGAAACTCCTGGTTCCCTCAAACCAACTCCTATCTAATGTCCTTTTCAGTAATAACTAATGTTTCTGTTGTGAATTACAGTTTATTGAAATATTATAATTTTGAGAATAACAATAAAATGAATACCCATGTAACCCACCACTCATCTTGAAAAATAGAACATTGCCAATACCTTAGAAGTTTCTCAGAGGTAACCACTATCCTGAATTTTTTGTTTATCATCCTTGCTTTTCTTTCGTTTTTCTATTCCTTAAAAATGTAGTGTCTTTTTTTTTTTTTTTTTTTGCATGCTTTTAAATCTTATTGTATGTAATCTTCTGTGGACTTGCTTTTGCCCCCCAATATTATATTTCTGAAATTCACCCATGTTGATATGGGTACTGTGTCGCTGTAGTTCAGGCAATTTCACTGCTGTAAAGAATCCCATTGTATACAAATTACCTGAACTACAGCTGCCCAGTATCTACCTCAAAAGTACAGGGAGCCCAGGTGGTACAGTGGTTAAGCCCTCAGCTGCTAACTGAAAAGTTGGCAGTTCGAGCCTACCAGCCACTCAATGGGAGAAAGACGTAGTAGTCTGCTTTTGTAAAGATTACAGCCTTGGAAATCCTATGAGGCAGTTCTACTCTATCCTATAGAGTTGTTAGGAGTCAGGACTGACTGGATGGTGATGAGTTTGGTTTTGGAGTTTGGGTATTAATGTATCATAGTTCATTTTCCCACTACTACAGTTGATGGATACCTTGGACACTTGGGTTGTTTTCAGTCGATGTTGTCTTTGTGGGGGGGGGGGTTGTTTTGTTTTTGCTATCACAAGCAGTGCTCTTATCCCTGCACACCTCCCCTGCTGTCCATGTATAAAGATTTCCTTGCAGTGTATACCTACGAGTAAAATTGCTGGCTCAAATCATATGCATATCTTCATCCTTACCAAATAATGCTAAACTGTTTTCAATTTCACTTGCATCAGCAGTGAACAAGAGTTTCTATTGCAGAACAACACTTTGTATATAGAAAAAATAATAATAATAACCTTCACCAATCTAGCAGGTATAGAATAGTTCTCATTAGGTTTTGATGTGAAATTTATTTTTCTAATAGCTGGTAAGACCAAAGCATTTTTATATGTTTATTAACGCTTCATATTTTCACTTATGTAAATTGCCTGTTTATTTTTTTGCCCATTTTCCCACTGGGTTATCTGATTTTTCCTTACCAACCTGTAGGAATTATTAACATATTCTGGATGTGAATCCTTTGTCAGACATATCTGTGACAAATGAATGTTCTTGGTTTGTAGCTTAGTTTTTCATATCCTTTATGGTGCCTATTGAAGTATGTTGTTGTTCGAAAAGTTATTAATTTTAATGTACCGTATTTGTTAACATACGTTTATTTGCCAACTGTGCCCTCCCTTCACGAGGTATTTTCAATAGGGCTGCTATGCTAATTTTTTTTACGTTACTGTTAAAAAAAAAAAAAAGTTAGCATAGCGGGCTTACAAAAATACCCTGGGGGTAGGCGGGTGGTTGGTAAACAAACATAGAAGGCAGCATTATTTGCATACCAAACCAAACCAAACCCGGTGCCGTCAAGTCGATTCCAACTCCTGGTGACCCTATAGGACAGAGTAGAACTGCCCTGTAGAGTTTCCAAGGAGCACCTGGCGGATTTGAACTGCCGGCCCTTTGGTTAGCAGCCATAGCACTTAAGCACTACCCACAAGGGTTTCCATTATTTGCTTAAAAATATGGTAATAGCACTTATCAATTTTATTCTCTGTGGTTTGTGCTTTTTTGTGTTTGTTTAAGGAATTCTTCCCCACTCTAAGGTCATAAATAGCCAGCATTTATTGAGTAATTTCTGCTACAGGTACTGTTAGTACTATTCTAAGTGCTTTTTATATTTTAACTTGTTTAATGCTTGCAAGAGCCCTATGAGATGGATACTGTCTTAGTTATCCAGCGCTGCTGTAATAACAAGATACCACAAGCAGATGGCTTTAACAAACAAAAATTTATTCTCTCACGGTTTAGGAGGCTAGAAGTCCGAATTCAGGGTGCCACCCCCAGGAAAGTCTTTCTCTCTGTGTCAGCTCTAGGGCAAGGTTGTTGTCATCAGTCTTCCCCTGGTCTAGGAGCTTCTCAGCACAGGAACCCCGGGTCCAAAGGGCACGCTCCCTCTTGGTTCTTCATTCTTGGTGGTAGGAGGTTCCTCTCTTCTCTGCTCACTTCTTTCTTTTATATCTCAAAAGAGATTGACTCAAGATACAGCCTAATCCTATAGATTGTGTCCTCCCTCATTAACATAATTGCCTCTAATCCTGCCTCATTGACATCACAGCGGGTAGGATTTATAACACATAGGATAATTACATCAGATCACAAAATGGGGGACAACCATGCAATACTAGTAATCATGGTCTAGCCAAGTTGATGCATATTTTGGGGGGACACAATTCGATCCCTAACAGGTACTATCATTACCCTCCTTTTACAGATGACAACTGTAAGGCACAGAGAAATTAAACTAGCTTAAGGTCACACAGCAAATAAACAGTGGAGTCAGGATTTGAGCACCGGCAGTCTGCCTTCAGCATCTGCACTTTAACAACTGCTCAAACTGCCTCCTCTAGAGATCGTCCCATATGTCTTTCTAAAAGATTTAAAGTTTTGCCTTTCTCATTAAAGTCTTTAATCTTGAGTTAGCTTTTTGTATATGATATGAGATCCCTGAGTTAATATTTGCCCTAAAAATCATCTTAGCCCCTTAGACACTCATCATTAAGGAAATGCTTATTATAAGACAACTAGTGTTGAGTGATTCATGCTAAAGATGAATTTAAAAAAACTCCTTTGTGGATGTAGCATGTGGGTGATCTCAGGCAAGGTGGGCAAAATGTAACCCTGCTCTCTAAATGTGTGATAAAGCTCACCTTCAAATGACCTGGAACCTGCATAGAATTCTTTGAATTAACCAAGCAAGACAGACTTCCATGGTTTCAGCACTGAGAACAGGAGGTGGATCATTTTGATCAAAGGCCCTTGTCGTCTTGTAAAGTGAACAGATATCCCCTGAAGAAACCCCTCAAGAGGCTGAGGCCATTGAAAAGCACAGGACAGTCTCCACAGCTCTGCCTACAATGCTGGGATCAAAATAGTTCACAAGGCGATCCCGCCGCCCTCTTGTGAACTGTGTGGGATGGAACGCTGGTCACGATTTCTTCATTTCAGCCACCCCCACATGCTAGAACAGCAAAGGGTAACTGCATCCTGGAATCTGGAGAAGAGCGTGTCACAGGCCACATATTGTATCTTTTCTACACCAAATATTGTCCTCCTCCAAAATTAGAGGTTTTGGACAAATGTAAAGGAATTGTAAAATATTTTTTAATTAAAAAAATAAGATGAGATCGAGCATAGCAGAGTATGGAGGCCAAATCATAAAGGGTCTTATATGCGAGGCTTAAAAAATGTGAACTTTATTATGTCAATGGGGAGTTTTCAAAGCTTTTTAAACAGGAAAGTAATATGATCAGTTTATTGTTTTGCCTGTTAGAGACTGTATGACTACTTACAATCTGGCTGATAGAATTTACTAAAGAACGATTGTGCCAAGCTCTGCTGGTTCTTATCCAACAGCTATTCCCTGCCTCTATCTCTACCCTTTGGAGTCTCTGGGTGGCCAAAGTATTAAGTGCTTGACTATCACCTGAAAGACCGGTGTTCAAACCCACCCAGAGGCACCTCAGAAGAAGGGTCTGGCCATCTGCTTCTGAAAGGTCACAGCCTCAAAAACCCTATGGAGTGTAGTTCTACTGTGCAACTCATGGGGGTGCCATGAGTCCAAATTGACTTCATGGGCAACTGGTTTGGTTTTAGTTATCTCCACTCTACTTCGTTTCTTCCTTGCTAGCTAGGCCTTGCCTCCCATTCTAAAGGCTGGAAATACTCAAGAATTACTTTCCCAGCCTCCCTTGCAGCTATAACATGAGCATATGACCCAGTCCTGGCTAATAGGACCTTAAAGGGATAGCCTGTTGGGGTGCTTCTGCAAAAGGTTTTCTTCTCTAATAAAAAGATACATAAGAAATGCCCCTTTTTGCTAAATATGGCCATGTTTGCATTCAATGCCCTGGCTGTGTCAGTCATTTTGCCACTATCAAAAGGGACAGGACCACTATCTCAAGGATGGCAGAACAGAAAGATGGAAGTGGCAACATCATAGAACCACATAGAACATAGAACATCACAGAACACACATTGCCTCAGGAGATAACATATGCTTATTGTTTAAATGATTTTTAATTGGATATTCTGTTACTTGAAGCCTAAAGCATTCCAACTGGAAGAAGCATTAATAAAGTCCCCAACATATATTAATGTGATGTTATACAAAGTATTAAGAAGATATTTTTGTCTTCAGATATTTATTTGAAATAAATCAACCTCTTAAAGCCGGGACTAATTAGCTACCATACCATATTAACTGTTAACTGAATATTTTGGGTGCTCAAACAAGAAACTATACAACTTCTGAAATGACATGTCTTCTTTTTTCTGTGTCTAAAATGACTTTTTCTCATTTCCTTCTCTCCTTTGCACATTCCCCCTAAGAAGTAATGACAACTTTCTCCCTGCCCCTCAGTAAGCAACAATTTGCTTTTCTTGAAAGCCTTTCTTTCACAAAGTCATGGAAGTCAAAACACATCATGTAAGAAGAATCTCAGCATTCTGTAAACAAAAGAATTCCAAGCCCCAAAGCTTCAGGCAACAGTATAGAATCATTGGATTCTCAAGGTAAGAGATACCTCAGAGACCGTGTGTAGTGACACAGTACAACTAGAATACAGGTAAAACCGGATCATCTGGTTAGAGTTATTAAGCCCATTAACAACAGTTGCCTCCCATCCTAAATGTTTATATATAATAGCTAGCAACTCTTCAGCAATTTTTTCTGTTCCTATTCTGTTAAAAAAAAAAAAAAAAAAACACATTCCGTAAGGAACCTGATCTAGCCAGCGAATATACAACTGGAGTCCACCTGCTACCACTGGGGATTCCTTCTGTCACTCCAAGAATATTTTCTAAGCATCTAGCAGGTGTTGGCACTGAGATTTAATTGACCCAATTTTATTCTCATGATACTTACAATATTTTGGGGAAGTCATGACTTTTTCAAATAAAAAACAATTTTAAAAGTTGAAATGTTTTTACGACAATTTTAAAAAATCCTGATGGACATATTGTTGTTGTTGTTAGGTGCCGTCGAGTCAGTTCCGACTCATAGCGACCCTATGCACAACAGAACAAAACGCTGCCCGGACTTGAGCCATCCTCACAATCATTGTTATGCTTGAGCTCATTGTTGCAGCCAATGTGTCAATCCACCTTGTTGAGGGTCTTCGTTTTTTCCGCCAACCCTGCACTCTGCCAAGCATGATGTCCTTCTCCAGGGACTGATCCCTCCTGACGACATGTCCAAAGTATGTAAGACTCAGTCTCGCCATCCTTGCTTCTAAGGAGCATTCTGGTTGTACTTCTTCTAAGACAGGTTTGTTTGTTCTTTTGGCAGTCCATGGTATATTCAATATATATCTATACCTATATATGTGGGAAAAAAAATTTTTTTATATATGTGGAGCCCTGGTGACACAATGGTTAAAGTGATCGACAGCAAACTGAAAGTTTGGTGGTTCCAACCTGGTTCCAACCCTGTTGGAACCTACGAGCAGCTCCCTGGGAGAAAGATGTGGCAATCTGCTTCTGAGTTGTTATTAGGTGGCGCGAGTGAGATCAACTCACAGAGACCCTACATACAACAGAACAAAACACTGCCCAGTCCTGGGCCATTCTCACAATCATTGCTTTGTTTGAACCCATTGCTGCAGCCAACGTGTCAATCCATCTCATTGAGGGTCTTCCTCTTCTTTTGCTGACCCTCTCCTTTACAAAGCATGATGTCCTTCTCCAAGGACTGGTCCCTCCTGATAATGTGTCCAAAATATGTGAAACAAAGTCTTGCCATTCTTGCTTCTAATGAGCATTCTGGCTGTACTTCTTCCAAGACATATTTGCTCTTCTTCTGGTAGTCCATGGTGTATTCAATATGCTTCGCCAACACCATAACCATTGTCCCACCAGGGCTCCTTACATATATGATAAACCCCTTGCCATCGAGTGGATTTCGACTTAGAGCCACCCTGTTGGACAGAGTAGAACTGCCACATAAAGTTTCCAAGACTGTAATCTTTAGAAGAAAGGACTGCCACGCCCAGTGAATGGCTGATGGGTTTGACCCACCAACCTTTCGGTTTAGCAGCCAAGCTCTTAACCACTGCACCACCAGGGCTCCACACACGTGATCCAAACCGAGACCCATTGCCGGCGAGTAGATTCCGACTCATGGCGACCCTATAGGACAGAGTAGAACTGCCCCATAGAGTTTCCAAGGAGCGCCTAGTGGATTCCAACTGCTGACCTTTTGGTTAGCAGACGGCGTAGCTCTTAACCACTACACCAAACAAATGATAGATAGAAAGCTGGAAGTGCCAGGTATGGCGGGGGCGAAAGTAGCTCCTTTTAGTTAGTCAGTGTCTCCTTTCTCCCCTATTCACTTCAATGAACGGCATTTGCTGAACTTCTCAGACCACACCGGAAAATGCGGAAAAAGGGCGCAGACTGCGAGGTGATTCCCTGGAGCAGTCTGGCCAGTGAGGGTGTTGTGCACAAAGGCCTGGCAGGCGGAGGACGCTGTGCCAGCCCGGCCGCCCCGCGAGGCCGCGGACCCCCTGGGCTGCCTGCAGGCACTTCGCGGCGGAGCCGGGAGGCCACGCGAGGCTGGGCAGGGCCGGTGGGCATGCGGGCGGGTGACACACCTGCCGCCGCGCGGGGGCGGGAGCCAGGTGCCTGGGCGCGCCCGCCTGGCAGGGGCGCGGAGCAGGAAGTGGCTTCAGCGCCGGTCCGGAGCGGCCTCCGCAGGGCGCCTCTCAGCGGAGCCTCGTGGTGTAGCCGGGTCCGAGGAGCCCCAGAGCGAGACCTAATGGCGGCCCTGGCTCCCGGGGACTCCAGGGGCCCTGGGGAAGCCGCCTCGGCCGCCGTGGACGAGCTATCCCAGAACTTCACGTATGGGGCGCCCGGCACCGGCAACGGCTCCCTGTCGGGCGCGTGGTACCGCAGGAACCAGGTAAGGGTCGGCCGCCCCCGGCCCGGGGCTGGGGAGCAGGGCGGTGCCGCGGCGCCAGCCATCCGCGGGCGACCGGGAAGGCTCCCGGCGCCTCCTGCTCCGCGGCCGCTTTCCTGCCAACTCTCAGAAAGACACCCGGGTTTCCCAAGTGGGAAGCTGACATATGATGTTTACATTCACTGACTTAACTAGCCCTCATGTTGGAGAGCGATGGTACCCCGGTCTTCGTTCTCCAGCATCTGTCACTGCAGGGGGTCGCCCAGGTCTGTGACCCTGACATCTGTGGGGTCATTCCCAGGACTCTTGGTGCCGAACAATCCCGCCTCTCCAGTCTGAATCCGCCCTCTTCTCCCGCAAGGATTCTAGGGAGTGTGGGGGTGATTCTCCACTCATATTCACCTCAGGATTATTTTACAGTTAAAAAAAAAAAAAAGTGACACCCCGTTCTCATAAGCAGGGAATTGATTACGGGCACCCGAATATAAGCTGGCGCAGATGCTCTGCGCGTGTGTGTCCCCAGTGTCCCCAGCACAGCCCTTCCATTTCCGTGAGAGGAACACTCATCTTCTCAGGTTGCAGTTGGCGTGACTCTCTCAGTCTTTCTCACCGGCCCTTTGGGAAAACACTGTCAGCCTTAACAACGCCAGTTTACGCTGGAAATATACATTTAACAAGATCAAAGGGGGTTGGAGCTGCCCATTTATTTTTGGCTCGGTTTAAGATCAGAAAACGAGTCCTGGCCAGCCCTTCCTCTAGCAGCGTTTCTGTTCTTTCAAGTGGGGGCGAGCCAGCTTGATATGGTGGATTTCAGGCTTCCTCCTCTTTTCCTAAGTGTGTTACTTTGTTCTTGTTCTTTAAAAAACCCATGGATCTTTTTATTTCACCACCATATAATCCCAAAATATTTGTTGCTGTTGGTCAAGATTGAGGTTTTCAACCAATAATCGAAAAGTCTAGGATCCCTTTATGCTTGAAAAGTGTCTTGAGTGTTAGTTTCTAAAATGTTAAAATTTTGTTTAAAAACATTAATGCAAAAGATTATTTATATTAAGAAAAAATAAGTATGTTCACCATTATTAGTTTTCAACACAGAGAGGAAAGTATTGCTTTAAGTTTGTTTTCTCACAAAGGGTACTGAAATAGGAGAAGTGGAGGAACTGAGAGCTTCTTGATCGCTGTACTGTGACCTATCCCGATTTTCCTTTTTTCCACCCACAGGCAGTTGAAAGAAAATAATCACTTTTTAAAAAATGATTTGTTTTTGTTATTGTTGTTGAAAATATACACAACAGGACATACACCAGAAAAGAGTTGCTTTTTATGGGAAGTTCTTCAAGTATATCTGTTCTATTCTGCTTAGGTTATAAGCACTCCCAAGAAAAGCTAAAGAATGAATTCTCTGCTTTTGGTAAAGAAATTAGAGGGCTAGCAGTTGTGACCTGCTGTGGCATCGTCCAAAACAGGACAAAGCATTGTTTTTACAGTGGAAACCTCTGTTTTCCTTAGTTTTCTTGAGCGTTTCCTGGAATTCTTGATTGCCTTGGCTCTCTGTCACCTGAATGCAGATTGTCACGTGACATAATGTGAGGCTAACAAGTTATGTTGACCAGGCTTAACTTGCCTTTGACAGTGTGTATTTGAGTAGGTTAGAAAGGATGGATCTAGAAAATGTTAATTAGAATTATTAATACCTAAACTATTGCTTGTTCAAGATAAGACTGCATCAGCTTTCCCCATGATTGTGCAAATTAGACCAAAAGCAAAAATTCATTTTTTTAATCATTCAACAAATATTTATTGAGTGTGTCTGGTGCTGGCCAGGGCAGCAAAAATAAAACGGAGTCTAACGTTTCTTTTCTTTCCTCTTGGACGCTAAATGAATATAAAAAATTAAAATGGGGATGGGTCCGGAAGAACATAGTGTGAGATATAAAATTTTGACTCCCATCAGTCAAAATTAGTCTTGCTTGCTGTAAAGTCAGGGTTTAATGATGCTTGTTCCCTTGCTTTAATCAGTTTTATCACAATTGAATATTTGCACAGTGTCTGTTCACTAATAGCCCAGTTCTCTGTGCCTTTCAAAGTGATAACCATCAAATCTGATAAATTAACCGTAGGCACAGAAAAACACCGACTCTCCTGGATCGCTTCCAGGTACCAGATGAGTACTTAACAGTGGCCTCTTAGAGTCAATGTTGTCTGAGGCAAAATTGTGAGGGCTTCTGGAGAAGGAAATCTCAAAGCAAGTAGAAAGTAGTCATACAGTGGGGAAGATGTTTGGGGGAGCCAGGGAGGTGAGGCCTTTGCCCCTTTTGTGCCATTCAGGTGTCTGCCAACTTGGTGTACAGCCTGCTTATAGGGTGTGGCAAACGGTTCAGCACTTGACTACGAGCTGAAAAGCTGGCAGTTGAAACCCACCCAGAGGTGCCTTAGAAGGAAGGCCTGGCGATCTGCTTCCAAAATGTCACAGCCTTGAAAACCCTTCAGAGCAATTCTACTCTGCACACTTGGGGTCTCCATGAGTCAGGATCAACTCGATGGAAACTAACGACAACAACACAGACATACAGAAACTATAGGTAGAGTTCTGCAAGGGTGTTTTATTTTTGATCTACAGGTTTTCAGTACAAAAGATAATGTTCTTAGGAGGTTTATTGAGCTCCCTGCTATATACAAAGCACTATGGCAGTATTCAATATAGTCTAAGGCCGAAATCCTTCTTCCAGGAATGTTATTAGGTGCTTGCGGAAATGAGCTATGAGGGCAACTCCAAAGCAAGGCAGTATGTGCTAAGTGTCATGTGAATGATATAAAGTCCTTTGGAAATTCAGAGCAAGGTCACTTCTAGCTGGGGCCATCAGGAATGTTGTGGAGAGGTGGTATTTGAACTGGACACTTAAGGATGGACGTGATTTCATTGATAGGAGTGTACAGGTAGAAGGATTCCAGGAAAGGGAAAAGCACAGAGTCTGGAGTTGGTAGGACATATCTGGGGACCGTGGAGCAGCCCATTTGGCCTGGGCAGGTGATTCTCTGAACATTTTAGCACCTAGAGAGTAGAATTCAGTAACTCTTCTGGTTACAACGGAAAAAGGAGAAGGTCATGGACTGAATTGTGTCCCCCTAAAATATGTGTCAACTTGATTAGGCCATGATTCCCAGTATTGTGTGGTCATCCTCCATTTTGTGATTGATGTAATTTCCTATGTGTTGTAAATCCTAATCTCTGCCTGTGGTTAAGGAGACAAGATTAGATTATGTTAAAGAGGATTAGGGTAGGATGTAACAACCTTACTCAGGTCACATCCTGATCCAGCATAAAGGGACTTTCCCTGGGATGTGGCCTGCACCACCTTTTACATTACAAGAGATGAAAGGGAATCGAGTAGAGAGTTGGGGACCTCATACCACCATAGCGCCAGGAGCAGAGCACATCCTTTGGACCCAGGGTTCCTACAACAGCAAGCTCCTAGTCCAAGGGAAGATTGATGGCAAGGACCTTCCTCCAAAGCCGACAGAGAGAGAAAGCCTTCCCCTGGAGCTGACGCCCTAAATTCGGACTTCTAGCCTACTAGGCTGTGAGAGAATAAATTTCTTTGTTAAAGCCATCCACTCGTGGTGTTTCTGTTATAGCAGCACTAGATGACTAAGGCAGAGACAAATTGTAAAGTGGAAATACAGTTTGGGGACAGATGGTGGATTGCCTTCAAGGACTGGTTAAGAGGCTTGGACTGTATCGTTTAGACAGTGGGGAGCCATTGAAAGTATTTTGTACAGGAAGTGAGAGAATCAAAGCAAATTAAATAAAAGACATTTAAATTAGGATTAGCTGCCAGCCTCAAACTGGCCAGCTGTGGACTAAATCCAGCCCATGGATATGTCTTGTTTGACCTACAGAGAGGTTTAATAAATATTTAACACATTGCCAGCATTTTAAAGCAAGAAGATTATATATAAAATTTCAGGTTTCATTCATCTGTTTAGAAATTACAAGTTCCAGCAACACTGGGTCCTCTGTCTCACATAACTGTGAGCTGGAACTCATGGTTTAGACCAGGTGTGTGTGCCTCACTTTACCTCCTCTCCCCTTGCTCTCGGCTCTTTTTCCTTCTGACCCTGTAGGCACCTAAATTTGCAAGCAGTCTTAGAAGCTGTTGTCTTGTCACTGCTGTTAACTAGCTGAGTATACTTGGGCAAGTCACTTCGTTTCTCTGGGCCTCAGTTTCCTCACTGGTAAAATTAGGGTTGAAGTAGAAGGTCTCCAGGCATCTTTTTCCTATAATCCACTGTCTCCAAATTAATTCCGATTCGTGGCAACCCGGTGTGTTACAGAGTAAACTGCTCCATAGGGTTTTATTGGCTGTAATCTTTACAAAAGCAGATTGCCAGACCTTTTTTCCGGGGTGCCACTGGGTGGGTTGGAACCACCAACCTTTAGGTTAGTAATCCAGCGCAAACCATTTGTGCCACCCAGGGACCTTCCTCATGCTATATGGCTGAATAAGCTAGGGACAAACCGGGAAGGTAATGGCTGGGAGAAGATGAATGTGAGAAATATTATGACAGAGGTTTTTGTTGTCATTTCTTTCCGTTTATGCATATTGCTAAATATCTAAACTCACAAGGACATTGTCAAAAAGGTTTATTCTTCATAGGGTGAGATGAAAATCCAGAATTTTTTATGTCCCTTATTTGAACTTTTGATTTTCAATGGCTTGAATTTTTAAAGTCAACATATTTAAAAGGAAATTGATACAACTTGGCAGGGAAGAAGCGAAAAGGCTGACATTTGTTATGCATTTACTATGTGACACTTTATAGCTATTATCTCATAGCTCTATAGTCCCCCAACAACCTCGTAAGGTACGTATTATCCTCACAAGGAAACTTGTGTTAAATAACTTGCCCCAAGATCTTAAAGCTAGTAGGTTTAACTGCAAAGCTATTTTTATTCCATGCCTGAAGGTCATTGCTTAGAAACTGAGGTTTGAAAAGAATGTGATGTGAAGAGTAAGGGAAGGGGTGGCGAATATGGCTTGTCTCCCTGAGCTGAAGAAGAAGCTGTGGCGCATTATATTACCCTTTTAGTGATTTGGCTTTGCTACCATCCATCTCTTTCCTGGTGGTAGCAGTGTATGACCACCTCTCAAAGAAAGGAAGGTGCCAAAACGTTCAAATAACCAAAGGGCTGGGAGGAAGTCTTAGGTCCTTTCCATTTCCTTCTTAAGCACTTTAAGAAAAAGCCTTTTGTTTTGTTCTTTTTTTTGTTTGTTTGTTTTACTTTTTCTTTGCCTTCCTTTTATATCCAACTAGACATTTTCCCTTTATCAGATATACTTGGAGATTTATGTACCCTGGTGGCATAGTGGTTAAGTGCTACAGCTGCTAACCAAAAGGTCGGCAGTTCAAATCCAGCAGCACTCCTTGGAAACTATAGTGCAGTTCTGCTCTGTCCTATAGGGTTGATATGAGTCAGAATTGACTCAATGGCAATGGGTTTGGTTTTTTTTGATTTTGGTATGTACTGTAAAACCTGCAAAAGCTGGAACCTGTGTAAGACGGAAATGTCAGAGAAGGAACACTCATATATATCCCACTAAAATGAGCAATAGAAAAGTAGTAAGACTGCACCCTGTCAAAGGTGGGAAACTTTAGAGACCAGGGAAACACAAAGCAGTCCCTTCGAGTTCCAAGTTCCGGCTGCAACAGGAAGGGAGGGAGGGAGGGAGGAAGGAAGGAAGGAAGGGGGGAGGGAGGGATTATTTCAAAACAACTGCATCAGCACTTCTGTTAAAAAAAAAAAAAAATGATCCTTGTTCGAGGAACAGTTTTAATGCTCCTGTGAATTTGGCAGATTACAGCCAGGCATTTACATTTCAATCTACCTGAAACCCTCCTTATGGCGTCATTCATACTAACTAGTTATAATGATAGCATTGATGCAATCAGCAAAGTTGAGGCTCTGGGAAGCTTTTCAGGTTCACACCTTTGCGAGGACTGTTTTCTTCAAAAATCATCTTTACAGGAAACAAAAGGGGAGGATGACTGGAGGGGAACGGAATTAAAAGACATACCAGAAAAAAAGGCAACATTCAGCTAGAGTGTTTACTGATGCAGAGGGGGTGATAAAACTATTAAAAAAAAAAGGGGGGGGGTGAGGAAGTGATTGCTACAACCACAAGCCAGTGGTTCTTGGGGGCAGGGAAGGGGTTGTGCTTGGATAGGGCAAAGGAAGGGCTTTGGGTTGGTGCCAAATTTCTGATTTTTTATCTCAGTGGTGGCTACAGAGGTGATTATAATTCATTCATCTAGATAATTCTCGTATGCCATTTTCTATACCTGTATTATATTTTACAGTTGAATGTTCAATTTGTATGTTTCTCCTAGGTGTTCATTTTGTTTGCTTGTGAGAATTATTTTTAAAATTTCCTCAAAAGTTGATGATTATTCAAATTGGCATTTGAGAGCCTACCACGGAAAGCATGACAATTCCCAAGGCTCTCTTTTTATTCTAGTAGACCCACCCAGTGCCGATTCTAGTAGAGGGGAGTTTTAAAAGCTCAGCCTCTTTACTAGATGTGTAGGCAAGTTTCTTAATTTCTACAAGATTTAGCTTCCTCTATCAAAATGGAAATAATAATACCTTACAGTATTGTTGTGTGAATAAAATGAGAGAATGTATGTCAAATGCTTAGCAAAGTGCCAGACACACAGAAAGTAGTAGTGATACTAGCTATCACTAATAGTAGAAGTCCCTGGGTGGTGCAAATGGTTAACAAGCTCAGCTGCTAAACAAAAGGTTAGAGGTTTGAGTCCACCCAGAGGCACCTCAGAAGAAAGGCCTGAGAATCTACTTCTGAAAAATCAGCCACCGAAAACCTTATGGAGCACAGGTCTACTCTGACACGCTTGGGTTCAGAATCGACTTGACAGGAACTAGAAATTATTAATAACATTACAATCAGTCTATTTTGGAATATATACATGTATGTATATGTATATTTAGGGATTTGTTGTTGCTGTCAAGTCAATTCCAATCATAGCGACCCTCTGTACAACAGAACGAAACACTGCTCAGTCCTGTGCCATCCTCATGATTGTTGTTATGCTTCAGCTCATTGTTGGAGCCACTGTGTCAGTGCATCTCCTTGACAGTCATCCTATTTTTTGCTGACCTATTTTACCAAGCATGATGTCCTTCTCCAGGGACTGATCCCTCCTGATAACGTGTCCAAAGTATGTGAGACAAAGTCTTGCCATCCTCACTTCTAAGGAGCATTCTGGTTGTACTTCTTCCAAGACAGGTTTGTTCATTTTTTTGGCAGTCCATGGTATATTCAATATTCTTTGCCAACACCATAATTCAAAGGCATCAGTTCTTCAGTCTTCCTTATTCAATGGCCAGCTTTCGCATGCATATGAGGCGATTGAAAACACGGTGGCTTGGGTCAGGCGCACCTTAGTCTTCAAGGTGGCATCTTTGCTTTTTAACAATTTAAAGAGGTCTTTGGCAGCAGATTTGCCCAGTGCAATGTGTCTTTTGATTTCTTGACTGCTGCTTCCATGGGTGTTGATTGTGGATCCAAGTAAAATGAAGTCCTTGACAACTTCAATCTTTTCTCTGTTTATCATGATGTTGCTTACCGGTCCAGGTGTGAGGATTTTGTTTTCTTTATGTTGAGGTGTAATGCATATAGAAGGGTGTGGTCTTTGATCTCCGTCAGTAAGTGCCTCAAGTCCTCTTTCAGCAAGCAAGTTTGATTCAGCTCATTAGAAAATGGAAATAAGAAAAACTATGACAGTTTAAGATGTAAGTTTACTTTCTTTTCATCTGTAACTACTGATTTCTCAGTCTGTGGTGCCTTCCTCACTCCCTTTGATGTTTGCCTCCCCTTCAGTCTCCAAGGACATTTATATTCCAGAACACTTTGTAACTGGAGTAATTTTATAATTAGAATAGTTGGTATCTTGGCGTGCTAAGGCAAGGATTCTACCCATGTTCTTCTGCCACTTTCCAGACTTCTAAACTGGGGAGATGGGCTGTGTAGCACTGCGAGCAGCTGACAGAGGTACTTGGTGATTTGGTGACAGTAGTGGGATTGCGTCTCCCGAACACCAACTGTGGTTTACCTAACTAACCAGCAGGACCAACATCCTCAGTCTGGGAGTGCTCATTCAGTGTCAACGCAAGACTTTGGTGCCATTTACTTTAGCTTCTTTGTTGTTTTGTTTTATTTTCCTGAAGGACCAATACTCCTGTATTTAGTTTACACCTTTCATATGGGGTTGCCATAAGTTAAAGTTGACTCAATGGCAACTGGTTTGGTTTTTGGTTTTCCCCTTCATGCACGTAGCTCTCAGCATGTATGTACCTGTTCATTTTCCTTACCTTGTCACTTGCCCAGCCCTTGGTCACTCTCAGCATGGTCTCTTGTCATCTTTGGCACATGTCAGGAGGTACTGGCTAATCCCTCACATAAACATAGGCTAACATAAGCTTAGTCATGTCCTATATGCCTCAGTGAAGCTTATTTTTGCCCTGGCATGACTCCAAAGATCCAACCTGAATTTTGCAAGACACGCTGAGGTCTACATAGCATGAATTTCCTGCTGCCTGCCCGTGACCTTGGTTTCCTAAGCCACCAGACCTCACCTTCTTCTGTTGTCAAGTTGTTTCCTTCTTTCAGTGCCTCAGACCACTGGCCTGACTTGCTATAGGAGTCTCTCTCTCCTGGCTTTTGAGCTTGGCTTCCCCCCAAGAATGCTTTGATAGTTAAGAGGCTTTAAATTACAAGTTACAGAAAGCCTCGCTTCAAGGCTTAAATAATAAAAAGAAATTAGACAGTTTAACCAAAAAACCAAACCAAACCCGTTGCCGTTGAGTTGATTTAGACTCATAGTGACCCTATAGGACAGAATAGAACTGCCCCATAGAGTTTCCAAGGAGTGCCTGGTGGATTTGAACTGCCAACCTTTTGGTTAGCAGCCATAGCACTTAACCACTACACCAGCAGGGTTTCAGATTTAGGTGATGTAAAATGCAGAGGAGGTCTGGATTCAGGCAAGCCTTGACCCAGGGGCTCTAACAATCTGGGGAAGATTCAGTTTCTCATTCTCATTTTCCAACTTTTGTTCCTCAGGGTTGTTGTATGCACCTTTAGCAGATCATTGTTCTAGGCTACCTGCTTCCTTTCACTTCCAGGACAGACTAGTTTGCCTTTCTAAACCCCTAAAGAAGATATGTAGGCTTTAGTCTGGCTGGACCACGTGAGGTCGGTGTCCTTTCCTGAACCAGTCACTTAGGTCAAAGTTAACTGGGCTTGGTGTCTCTGAAGCACATGGGGCCTGCTGGGAAGGGCTGAATGTCCACATGAAATAGGGGTCCTGTAGCAAAGAGGAGGGACATTGGTGGTTCAGTGGTAGAATTCTCATCTTCCATATGTGAGACCTGGGTTTGATTTTTGATTCCAGGTCGATGTACCTCATGCACAGCCACCACCCATCTACCAGTGGAGGTTTGCGTGTTGTTATGATTTGTTGTGTATTGGGGTCACCATGAGAGGGAGAGTGGTAGAGAGAGAGAAGGAGAGAGAAGGATTTAGAAATACTTGAAAAACAACATTTGAAGGAGTGGATTGAAGCCATCCTTACTTGTACTAACTGATGGACTACATATGTTAAGCTTCCATGGCTAACATAGTATAGTTATGTGATTGAAAATACAAAAGCCAAAGCCAAAAAGGAAATATTATAATATACCTTTAGATATGGCTGCCCGAGTCACAGCAGTTGAGCAAGGTATAGGCAGACCTCATGTTCCAAGCAGCTGCCATAGTCATAAAGTAGAGAATAATTATAAGTTACATGCGGAGCATCTCATTAGTCTTTTCAGCTTCACTTGCAGACTCAAATAACAGTAACCATTAAAGAGTTCTATGAGTGTCATATGTGGGTTGACCATGAGGTATCTTGGGACCTGGTTACTAGACCAGTGGGATGGAACAATTTTGCCGGGAATGTAAGACTTGGGATAAAGGGAATTACCTTGATTATGAGGACTGGCCCTTTAGAGGTAGTGAAGAGTCCAAGGCACAGTGTCCAAGAAGTGTAGTAAACCTGAATTTGATTCCTGCCTGGATCTCAGAAAGATCTGGTCTGGTGGGTGGTAAGGGCCATAGGAGACTCTGGCAAAGTCGGTCAGTCATAATCCCTCCCCCATATTGGCAGAAATTCAGCCAGTGCGGGGGCCTGACATGGACAATAGAGTTCAGTCTCCAGGGAGAAGGAGCTGGCAAAATATAGTTGGCAAACATTCTTCCCAATAGGAGCATGTACTCCAGAAACCAAGGCAGGTGTGGGAGAAAGGGCTGCAGCTGAGTAAGCTCACAAGTATCCAGCTTTAGGATAGGAAGACTCTTTCCAAACCCTGGTCTGGGCTGCACAAGGCAGCCTGCAATCCTGCTTCTTTGGAAACAAAGGATTATAGATGTAAAAGTTATTGTTATGAATATGTTGTTGCAAAATATGGAAGTTCTGGGACCCCGTATTGATTTGGATGCAAACAATAGCATTCTTTGTGTTCAGCACATCTGTCCTTGTTTCAGAGTTTCCCTTTCCAAGTATTATACAGGGTTAATTTGTTTTGTAATAGAACCAAGTTTAAGACTTCCTTAACTGGAATCTCGCCCTTTTTGGACAATTGTTGCTCTCCTTTTAACAGAGTGTTAAAAGCCCCCAAAGGATATGTTATTAAATGTATTACTTTTCTCATACATTTTTTTCTGCTGAAACTTAAATTTCTCAAAATCAAAAAACATGGTGGGTTCTTAGTAAAAGAAGCTTATTGGAGTTCAGTTTTTGAAAATAATGAATGTACAATTATGTAAGTAAATGTGTTCCCTAGTAAAAGACAAAATGTAATAGTTCTTAACTGTATGGGAAGGCGTTATGTTGGGCCCTTCTGCCTAGGTTTTAAGGTTGATTAAAAATTGGCATGGAACAGCTTGTAGAAGAGCAACGATATACCGTATTATGTAACCTTGACCTTTTCTGTTGGCTTTTAAATCACCAGATTTGGATCCAATTTCATGAGACTTTCTCAGAATAGAAAGGCAATAAACTTATAGCATATAATAACCAAGATAACAAATTAGAAAATCTGTTCCTGACTGAAATTTTTTCTTAATTCTTTCTCACATATGGGATTATAGTTTTAACTTGATTTGGGTTAGTTTTCTAGTCAACTCAGTTACTTACAAGAGTGAAGGGAAATGGATGGTAGGAATAATCCAACCCACCCAGTAATCTAAAAAGCATTACTGTATTCCAGGTTATCTCCAATGTTTGCCGCCATGAGTATTGCTTCTGGATGGCCCTACTTTAATTGACCATCCTCACTGCCCCTACTTCTTCACTGAACTTGTTAAGTAGTTTCCTGATTGTCTCCCTGTTCCCTGATCTCCCTCTTTGCCAGTGCCTCTTCCACACTGCAGCCAAGATGAGTCTTCTAAAAGCCAAATCTGGACAGATCCTTCTCTAGTGTAGAGCCCTTCATGTCTTAGTACTGCCTCCAGATGCATGGTACACTAAGGCTCCTGCCTGCCTTTCCAGTCTAGCTGAACCATAGTCCTCTGCTTCAAGACCCTTCGGGTCCCCTGTTTACTGCTCCTCTGTGCCACTGGATTTCTCTTCCCTTTGCCAGAATTTGCCAGAATGTACTCACTGTGCTGAATTATCGTCCTGTAAAGCTTTCCTAAGTCCCTCCCCAAGGTAGACTGAATGATTGTCCCCCAAGAGATATTCACGTCCTAATCTCTGGAACCTGTGACTGTTTGTTACGTTAGATGGCAAAATGGACTTTGCAGATGGGATTATGTTAAGGATCTTGAAATAGGGCAGATTATCCTGGATTACCCACGTGAGCCCTAAATGTGGTCATGTGCATCCTTATAAGAGGGAGACAGAGGGAAATTTCACACAGAAAAGGAGAAGGCATTGTGACCACAGAGGCAGAGATTGGAGTGATGCAGCCACAAGCAAAGGAATGCCAGTAGCCATCAGAAGCTGGAAGAAGCAAGGAAGGGTTCTCCCCATAGAGCCTCCATAGGGAAGGTTACCCTGCCAATGCCTTGATGTCAGCTTAGTGATACTGATTTTAGACTTCTGACCTCACCAGAACTGTGAGAGAATAAATTTCTGTTGTTTTAAATGACCAAGTTTATAGGAATTTGTTACGGCAACCATAGGAAATTAATACATTCCCCTATTCTGGCCAATTTACCCTCTCTCCTCTCTGTACACATGGGTTATATAGAGCATGCGTCTGTTATACATTTAACAGGCTGTGGTCTGTTTGTTATTGGTTGTTTTCTATACTTCTGAGCTTCCTGAGGGCACTTTGTATCCTCAGTGCCTGACATAGGAATAAATATTGAATGGATGTGTGACTAAATGGATACCATCCAATGTGGGCTTCCTGAAGTTGTCTTTCTCCCATATCTATTATCTTCTTTCCCATCACTTTCATTTCATGTCATTTTCCTCCACATTGTGTTTTTCTCATGCAATGTCTACATGTGGTTTTAAGTTGTGCAATGGTTTTATTTTTCTTCTTAATATCTTTTTTTTTGGCTCAGCCAGTTTCCTTTTTATTTCTTGCTTTTAATTCTTTCTTCTTTTTATTATCTCCTCTGATCTCTATTTGCAAATGAATCGTATTTTCTTTCATTTCATTTAGCCTGCAAAACAGTTGTTTTGTTTGTTTGTTTTACTTATTCTGAAAAATTTCAAACCTATAAAAAAGAAAGAGTAGTACAATAAACACCCATATGTCCTTCACCAGTCCGTAGCATTTTGAAACATTTGTTTTTTCTCTCTCTCTTGTTCTATCTCTCTCTCTCAGGACATATTTTTTCTTTGATATTTTTATGGACCATTTCAAAGTAAGTTGCAGGCATTGTGACTCTTGACTCCTGAATGCTTAGGGACTTATCTCCAAGACTGTGGATATTCTCCTGGCCTCTCCTAACTCTTCTGGAGACAGGCTCTGTGCCTACCTATTTAGTTAGTGCAAACACGAAGCAACCCCAGCATATTCCCAAGAGTTTACTGTGACATGAGGCAAACTGTGCACCTATTTCTCAGGCACATGATCCCCTCACCAGTTCGATTCCTTGAGGCCATTCTCAGTGATTAGTTGCCCTAAATCACTCAAACTATGGTATTGCAGTACTGGAAACTAGATCTTTCATTTTCAGATCAGGCATGTCGTACTCCCTGGAACAGGTGGTAGCGTCCTTCTGGTTGTGAGCTGAATATGACTCGCACACTAACTCTGAATCTGTGGGTCCTTTGACCCATGTACTGGCTCCACTGAGGTCTGATTATGAATTTATGTTTTGAATGCAGAGCCAGGTATGTGGTTGAGTTCAAATCAAGAACTAGGATGAGGCTATTAGCAATTCTGCACACCCCTGTGTTATCATATTCCATCTCTGTCTGGCCAAACCACCCACCCCTGGATTCCAGGTCAGTAATTTTATGTGAAATATATAAAGAACATTCTGGCTGAAAAAAGTAGGATGGAAGATTGTTATTCCAAATGAAACAAAACATTCTTAAAGCTTATCAGTGCTGATATTTTGAGCCTCATTCTTGATTGATTGTTTGCTGTGGCTGCCACCATCTAGTTGCCAAGAGATCCTGGAAAAGCCAGAAGTTAAGCTCTGGTGGTGACAGCAATAAGCGCTGCAAAAATTAAGTCATCTTTCTGTGTTTCTGGCCTGAACTATTAACTGCATTATTAAGCGATGTGCAACCTTTTTGCATAACTATTGTCTTCATTTTATTTGCACTGAGAAAAAGACATAAATATTGCTAATTAAAAAATTGTGGGGATTGATATAGTCAGAAGTTTATCTATGACAATCTATAAAGAAATAGTGACTCAGACAACCTGGGTGCCTTAGGACCAAAATTTGACCACTATCTAGCTCTGTGACATTGCACAAGCTACATTCCTTCTCTGGCCCTCTACCTCCTTCCTGGCCAGTCTCCAGGTCAGTTTGGAGGAGCCAAAGAGAAAGAAAAAGGTGCTGTAATCCTCCACTAATTCTAAAATGCTAGAAAACAGATAACATACTGAAAAAAGTAATGATGTAAACTAAAGGAAAAACCAAACTCATTGCCATCAAGTCAGTTCCGACTCATAACGAGTCTATAGGACAGAGTGGAACTGCCCCATAGGGTTTCGAAGGAGCAACTGGTGGATTCCAACTGCCGACCTTTTGTTTTGCAGCCAAGCTCTTAACCACTGTGCCGCGATGTAAACTAGACATGTTTCATCTAATGTACTCACCCACTGCCATCGAGTTGATTCTGACTTATAGCAACCTCATGGGACAGAATAGAACTGCCCTATATAGGGTTTCCAAGGCTGTAAATCTTTACAGAAGCGGACTGCCACATCTTTCTCCCTCCGTGTGGCCGGCGAGTTAGCAGCTGAGTGCTTAACCACTGCACCGGTGGGCTCCTCCTTAATCTGATGTAAATGGCATATTTCTAAGAGCGCCTTCACTGTACGCAAATGGTACTTCTGACTGCAGATGAGAATTTTGTAATCATTAAAGCACATTCACCACAGCTGTTAATTGGAAACGCTCTTCAGTAGTGGTTACCTTAATTTACTGTATGTCCTTGAAGGTAATACAATTACTTTCTTTTAAAAACACTGTAAAATTGAAGCCTCCTTTCCCAACAATTAGGGGCATTAATGAGGATGTACTGTATTTTTAAATAGAAAATGACTACTCACAAAAAAAAAAAAAAAACTCACAGGGATGTGTTAATTTAATGGTCATGTAATCAACCTTAAATAATTAGTCAAAATTTTGGAAACACTAAAGAAGAAGATATACCAGTTTATTCTGAGTAGTATCAAGGAACCTTTCTATACCTGTTTTGTTCTTTGAGTGTAATATGAATTCACTGGATTTTAAAAATCGATATGCAACTTCTATTGCACACTAGTGAATGCTCTTAATTGTTGAAATCTGAATTCTAAGACAAGCTTTTGCTCTCACAGAAACTGAGTGTTTGATATATTCAAACCCCAGTTGAATCTCAGATCTCTTTAACAATCAAGATTTTCTATTTCTAGACAGTTTGCAATTGATCTGATAAAAGTTTAGTTCAACTTTGATAAGCAACTTCTCTGTACCAGGTCCTTTGGTAGTCATTAGGGTTACAAAGATGAGTTGATAAGTAAGTCACAGCTCTGCCCTCAAGGAGCTTATAGTCTAGATAGGACATGGACTTGTAAAAAATAATTATATTACTGTACAACATATGACCTGATAGAAGCATATAAAGACTCAATTCAGAGGAGGAAAACTCAACTAGAAGATAGAAAAAAAAAAAAAAAAAATTTTTTTTTTTTTTAGAGCTGAGGAAATTCTCCACAATCCAGCACAAACAGATAAGAATTAAAAAATATGAAAGAGTTGTTAGGAAGTGAGGAGGAGAGAATGAAAAGGTCTAACATACTTCTAAGAGGAGTTCCAGGTGGCAAAAATATAGAGAACAGAGGAGAGATGGGGTTCACAGATAATGGCTGAAAACATAACAAAATTGGTGAAAGGCGTGAATCATCAAATTGAGGAAATATGAGTCCTATGGAAAAAGTAATTCACAAGCAGAGAAATTATAGTGATGCTGCAGAAAACCAATGACAAAGAAAATCTTAAAAGCATCCAGAGTAAAATGACAGATTACCTACAAAGGAGTAACAACTAGACTAGCAACCTACTTCTCAACAACAGCAATATGGGCCAGAAGATAATGGAACATTATTGTCAGTGCAATAAATGATATTAACTGTCAACCTACAATTCTATACTCAAGAGGAAAGTTAGCATGAAGATATTTTCAGAATGACAGAGAATTTGAAACTCAAAGAATTTCACTGAGATAGCTACTAAAATATTCTTCAGAAAGACCGTGGAACCCACGTAATAGCCAAGAAGTGAAAAGAACCCAAATGTCTATTAACTGATGAATGAATAAACAAATTGTGATACATCCATTCAATAAAATATTATGTGGCCATAAAAAGAAATGAAGTACTGATACATGCTGAGCTTTGAAACCTAATGCTAAGTGAAAGACGCCAAGGAAGAGGTGTCCTTTGATAGATGAGGGAGACTGGGAAAGATTTAACTAAGAAGGTGATACCTAATCTTCACATTCTTTATACAAAGGAATTATGCATATTCAAATATCTCTTTGCCCATTCATTTCTCCTTAGTAGTTTAAAAACATGTGATTTACTTAGATAGAGTTTGCAGTTGTTCCCACCTGTGTTAATTGTTATATAATATTCAGAACCAAGACTTAGGGATGGTCTTCCTTTTGTAGTTTCTTAGGATGTAAAATTGCACTCCCACATGGTTTGGACAACTATTGTTTAATTGTGGGGAAGGTGTATATGGCTAATTTTAAAGATTCCAGGGGATGAGGAGGTAACAAATCTGAAGTTAATTGTAATTTCAAGAACAGAAAGTAAATTTTAGATTCAGACCATTTTGAAATATGAGTAACTTTTATAATAATGCATAAGCTTATGGGGAAGATGTTAGAAAAGCAAATATTATAATGAAAGTTCTTTTAACCTTATAATGAAGGTTAAAATAATAATAGTTTATTGACATTACTGGTTAGAAAATATAGAATGTTTCCTCTAGTTCTACCAACTCTATAAGTCGTTTCCTGAAAAAAAGAAACTGCTACAGATTTGTATCTCGGCTTCTGCAGCACTTTAAAAAAAAATTGTAATTGATAATTTCTATATCATCCCTGTATTAAGAAAACCATAAAATTATTTATAGTTTATAAGGACTTTATACAGAATTCATTGGACTTGGAAGACATTATTAAAAACAAAATGTAGGTTTACAAAAATATATCATTAAGGTGATGCATGAGTGGTGCACACTTGGCTATTAACCAAAAGATTGGAAGTTTGCGTCCACCCCAAGGTGCTTTGGAAAAAAAAGCCTGGTGAACTGCTTCTGAAAAAACAACTGCTGAAAACCCTGTGGAGCATAGTTCTACTCTGATACACATGGGATCGCCATGAGTCAGAGTCAACAACTTTTTTTTTTTTTTTTTACGGTGGTGCATACATTCTCATGCAAAAACCAAGGAGTGGGAAACGGTGAACCCATGCACTTACTGCGTCTGCCAAGCAACAGGTTGACAGTTTTTAAAAGAGCATTTAAGTGATTGCTTGGTCATTTTAGATACACACAAAGCCTAAAAATAACTTTATTATTATTTTAACCCCTCACTTTAGATCATTAGTGTTTTGTATAATGTTTTCATGGGCACTATTTAACTCATTTAGGCATCCCCAAAAATCTTTGAGATTTTTACAGTTGACAATACCAGGAGTCAGAAAGGAGAATGCTTTCCCAAGGTTACTTATGATGAACAAGTGGCAGAGACAGGTCTCCTGACTTTCTGTCTGCCTCTTAAAATGATACACTGCCTATATGACAGGATATAGGCAAAATGTCTCACCTTCTTTTTTGTACCCCCGCTTTCCTTACTATAAGTACTCCATAATATCCCCACCCTGTTTTCTGATTTTCTTACTCAGACCTTGTCTATTATTTATTGCCATGTAACAAATCACCCCAAAGCTTAGTGGCTTAAAACTACAACCATTTATATTGCTCATGAATCAGTGGGTCAGCTAGGTGGTTCATACATTTAGGTCAGGCTTAGCTGATTTCAACTGGACATACCCATGCTTCTGTAGTCAACTGGCATGTCAGCTGGGGCTGGCTGGTCTAGGACAACCTCACTCTCACGTTGGCCATTGGTGGGTGATTGGCTAGGTCCTAACCACTGAAAATCCCTTCTTTTGTAGTGTCATGTAGGTCATTCCAAAACCAAACCTGTTGCTGTCAAGTCAATTCTGACTCATAGTGACTCTAGGACGAAGTAGAAATTCGACCACGTCACCTGTCTGTCATCATCCAGAAGGCCAGCCGGAGCGTCTTAAGAAATTTCCAAGAAAATAAGCAGAAGCATGCAATGCCTTTGGAGGCCTGGTCTTGGAACTAGCACACCTTCACTTCCTTCGTATTCTATTGGCCAAACCCAAATTCAAGGAATAGGGAAATAAACCCTACCTCTTGATGGGAGAAGGTACAGAGTTACCTGGCCAAGACTGTAGATACAGGAAGTGAAAAACTATGTCCATTTTTGCAATCTACTGTACCTAGGTTCCTTTCAGTTAGTTTATATTAATGATTTAATAGTTTAAACCTTTCCAGGAGTATCCGCTTTAGGGAAAAAACATGTGATAGGACAATGTTGAATTTAAAGGGATGACAACAAATTGTTGACTGTCAACCCTATGCCAGCGAGCTAGTCTGTAGCAAGTGAGCTTTTCCTTATGTTCTTCAAGTCCAACTACAATCAGTGACTCGCTCCACCACCATGGTTGAAACACCCAGCCTGGTGCCATTTAAACTGCTCAGTGAATGATTTAAGGAATTTTGAAGTAAGTTATTCCTATTCAACAATTTACTTATATAATTATATATGATTTTCATAATTATCCATTCAATGCCAAACTTCTTATGAATCCTTATTTTTATTACTGCCAAATGCATTAGATTGTAAATAGAAAGCATGGAAATAGCGCATAGTATTGTGCTATATTTGTTCCCCATGAGGAGCAGAGATCAAAATTATGGCCAAGTGCCCTTATTAGGAAAAGAAAATTCTTAACTGATTAAAGGACATGGATATTATGTATCAACTATAAAATGGGTTTTCAACTTTTCTGCTTCATTTTTTTCAAATACTTTCATTTAAGCACATGTAATAAAGCTCGAGAACTTCAAAGACATTTTGCATTCTACAAAGGGTTCCTTGTGGTTGTAATGTACATTTGAAATTCAAATAACTCTGTGGAATTCGAAGCTAGCTAGAAATTATGTACTACAGAAGAAGAGGGGAGACATCCCTTAGATTGTTGCTAATATATACTATTACAAGATATTATACCTTTATACCTAGATGGGAGCAGCAAATGCACCTTTTGAAGTCATCAAATAATGCATGAGCTATGAGCTACATATGGTAAATAAACATTTGGGCAATATGTAAGAACTCATTTTTTTAACCTCTGTGGTCTTTGTTTTAAACAATTATGTTCTTTTTCAAGCAAATATTTATTAAGCCCCTCATTTTGTAAAGTAGGTGATGTAGAAAATCCAGTATAAGATGGGATTCTTTTCCCTTGGAGAGCTTACCTTGTATTTGTAGAACCTACCCTTGTGGCAGAGTGGTTAGGTGCTACGGCTACTAACCAAAGGGTTGGCAGTTCAAATCCACCAGGCGCTCCTTAGAAGCTCTATGGGGCAGTTCTACTTTGTCCTATAGGGCTGCTATGAGTTGGAATTGACTCAACAGCACTGGCTTTGGTTTTTGGTTTTTTTAATGACTTACAAAGGAGCTCTGGTGGCACAGTGGTTAAGCACTTGGCTGCTAACTGAAAGGTTGGTGGTTCAAACCTACTAGCGTCTCCACAGGAGAAAGATGTGGCAGTCTGCTTCCATGAAGATTAAAAACAAAACAAAACAAAAAAAACAGTGCTGTCGATTTGATTCCGACTCATAGAGGCCCTATAGGACAGAGTAGGACTGCCCAATAGGGTTTCCAAGGCTGTAAATCTTTATGGCAGCGGATTGCCACATCTTTCTCCATGGAGCCACTGGGTGTGTTTGAGCTGCTAACTTTTCAGTCAGCAACTCAGCGTTTAACCTTTATGGCCTTGGAAACCCTGTGGGGCAGTTCTACTTTGTCCTACAGTCACTATGAGTCAGAATTGACTTGACGGCAACAGGTTTGGTTTTGGAAAGACCTACCTGACACTACAAAAGAAGGGATTTTCACCCTTAGAGTCTGAGGAAGTAAAGATGGCCTGAGGTGGTCTGAGAAGGTTTCATGGAGGTGAATCTCAGCAGGCCAGTAAGGTGAGGTGTGATTGGAATGGGCTGAGGGAGAGTCGCACGGTCCAGATGAGCAGTATGTTGGGAGCAAAAGTATGATATCTGACCAGAAAATAGCATGTATGAGGTATCCAAGGTAGAGGGTGCATATTATATGTCCTGTGGACGATTGGGTGGCCAGGATGAGGATAGATTATGGGGGGCTAGTATAGACTCTAGAGAGACATTGCAGGTTCTTGATCAGGGGAGTGGTGGGAAAAATAAGTCTGTCTCCAATAGAAATCATAGAACTTTAGAGGTGAAAAGGGTTTCTGGAAACTTCTTATCCAGCATCACATTTTTTACTCAGGCCCAAGGTCTCAAGGTCACCCAGTTAGAAAGTAGCACACCTGAATCTTAGATTCATCCTTTAATTCCAAGTCCAGTGTTCTTTCCTTTATACCACAGTCCTCCAGGTTATATTAAGAGGAAAGAAAGAGGAGGATCACCTGCTCTTGTTAGGTACCATCAAGTTGGTTCCAGCTCACAATGACCCTATGTACAACAGAATAAAACACTGCCTGGTCCTGTGCCATCCTCAAAATCATTGCTATATTTGAGCACCTTGTTGCCTCCACTGTGTCATTCCATCTCGTTGAGGGTCTTCCTCTTTTTCACTGACCCTCTACTTTACCAAGCTTGTTGTCCTTCTTCAGAGACTGGTCCCTCCTGATAACATGTCCAAAGTATATGAGACAAAGCCTCACCATCCTTGCTTCAAAGGAGCATTCTGACTGTACTTCTTCCAAGACAGATTTGTTCATTTTTCTGGCAGTCCATGGTATATTCAATATTCTTCGTCAACACTATAGTTCAAAGGCATCAATTCTTCTTCAGTCTTCCTTATTCATTGTCCAGCTTTCCCATGCATATGAGGCAATTGAAAATACCATGGCTTGGGCCGGGTGCACCTTAGTCCTCAAGGTGACATCTTTGCTCTTTAATGCTTTAAAAGAGGCCTTTGGCAGCAGGTTTGCTCAATGCAATGTGTCATTTGATTTCTTGACTGCTCCTTCCATGGGCATTGATTGTGGATCCAAGTAAAATAAAATCCTTGACAACTTCAGTATTTTCCCCATTTATCATGATGTTGCTTATTGGTCCAGTTGTAAGGAGTTTTGTTTTCTTTATGTTGAGGTGTAATCCATACCGAAGTCTGTATCTTTGATCGTCATCAATAAGTGCTTCAAGTCCTCTTCATTTTCAGCAAGCAAGGTTGTGTCATCTGCATGACACAGGTTGTTAACAAGTCTTCCTCCAATCCTGATGCCTCATTCTTCTTCATATAGTCCAGCTTCTCAGATTATTTGTTCAGCATACAGATTGAATCAGTACGGTGAAAGGGTAAAACGCTGACGCACACCTTTCCTGATTTTAAACCATGCAGTATCCCCTTGTTCTGTTTGAACAGCTACCTCTTGATCGATGTAGAGGTTCCTTATGCAGGATCAGCTAGGGAAAAGTTATGTAGTCCATCCTTTGAGTGCGGTTTTAATTCGTTATATAGTTTTTCAAGCAAGTATTTATTAAACCCCAGAGGGGTTCTTGAGGAAAATGAACAAAAAAGATAAATAAGCATACTAGTGGAGGAAAGTCAGAACCTGGCGACTATTTTCTTTATTCTAGTGAATGAGACAAATATTTGAGAATTCAGTTAAAGAGTGAGCTATTTCTAGAAAAATGTTACTTGACTAAATATTCATATTCCAACCATACTCATTTTCTAAACCGACCTGGCAAATAGGTGCTAAGTAAATGTTTGTTGAATGTATGAACAAATGTCTGAGTGAATAAAAAAAAATGCATCAGCTTAAATTTGTCTTGTTTTTTTTTTTAACCCCCTAAATATCTTATAAGAACTATTTAAGGTACCCTTCAAAGGAAACATGATTTTCTATTACAGATTCACCTTTTTGGAGTTTTGTTGGCCATTTTAGGAAACTTGGTAATCAGCATTTCTCTAAATATTCAGGTAAGAAAAAGCCTTTTTTCCTAACTCTTTAGTTTGATGCAGGACTGCATTTTTTACTTTCATGGGCCCTGAGCACTTTTATCTTTGTGGGCCGTTTAATTCTTTATGTATATATAAATAAATAAATATTTAGTTATGGCTGCACTGATATAAAGTCATATAATCCGGTTGGCACTTTATTTAATGGCCTGTTTTTCAGGGATTTATGTTTTAAATATAAAGAAATACTCAAACCAGATATAAGGGCCATCCCCAGCCCCCTACCACCAAAGTACTCTGACCTGCCAAGTTATTGTATTAGGTATTTTGATCCATTAACTTGAATCTCTTTTACAAAAGATTTCACTTTAGTATTTTATTATCTTTATTTCATTAATGTTTATTTTGGCATCTGAATTTTTTTACATTCTAAAAGAAGTGTTGTGGTGTAGTGGACTAAAGAGTTAACTGTTCAACATATACATCATCTTTAAATAATATTAATAATGATACTCATTTTACAGTGTTGTTATGAGAATTAAGCAACATGCATGTGTGAAAAGGCATTTTAAACTCTAAAATCCTTATAAATGTGAGTTGTTCCTGCTGTTAACATGTTTGGAACAAGCACGAAACCATGATAACTGCCCTGTAATAATCTGCAAATAACCTTAAAAGCCATGATGTTAATTTATAGGACTAAGAAATTCAAGACAAGTTTTAATTGTGTGGAAATGTTTTCTTACTTGCATTCTGGTTTACTTCCAGAAATATTCTTATCTTCAGTTGGCACACCAAGAGCGTCCTAGGCCATTCTTCAAGAGCGTGTTGTGGTGGGGTGGAGTCGTACTCATGGCCGTGGGAGAGACTGGGAACTTTGCAGCCTACGGATTTGCTCCCATTACTCTCATTGCTCCTTTAGGTTGTATGTCTGTTACAGGTGAGCCATTCTTCTGTGTTTAGATACATAGAAACTTTAAGAGATCAGAATTATTTGCAGAAAATGTACAAATGAACCAACATATGTACAAGAGAAGAAAGTCTATTCCCTGTTTACTTAGCACCTTGACTTGGAACAACTGCACTACTAATTTATGTCATCCGCTTCCATTAAGAGCCCAGGCTGCTAAAGAAAACGTCAACAGCTCAAATCCTGCAGCTGTTTCTTGGAAACCCTATGGGGCAGTTCTCCTCTGTCCTGTAGGGTCCCTATGAGTCAGAATTGACTTGACAGCAATGGGCTTGGTTTTTCGGTTTCATACTGCAACATTATCCATGGAGAACCTTGCAATTTGTAGCTGTAACACATATGTTTAAAAGCCCTATTCCCAATGAATGAGTCTTAATAAATCAACAGTGACAGCAAATGCTATCCTATGCTTTTAATCATTAATGAAAATGATTTAAGTGAATTTAAATTATTAATGAACTTTATCAATGAAAACTACCTTGAGGCATTTGTAATACAATGCTTTATTTTAATCATACGTTAAGCTGACATGACATGTAGTTAGATGCCTGATCTTGACTCTGTAGTTTAGCACATCTTTTACATTAAAAATTAAACATTGGTGATTCTACAGTTTTTTTTTTACAGTACTATTTTATAAGAATATGTAATTCAACAGCAGTGTTAAAATGATCTCAAAATTTATGTGATTTACTCAATGCATTTAGAAAAGAGAAAATGACATTTTTCTATAAGCTAAAAAAAAAAAGTAGCAAAAATTACTGCTAAAAAGGAGAATGAATTCTCTAAGCCATATTAAAATCAATAAAACCTTAGTTTTACTCTTTATCTGCTGCTATGGAAACAGCATGTTTCTAAATTTCCGTGAGTTTAGAACTTTCATTGAAATAGACATAAGTTGTTAGTTCTTGTCTGTTAACAACTAGATGGAGCATAATATGTGCTACATATCCTGATTTTAATGTTTCTCCTAAAAAAAAAATGTATATGATATTCTTAAAGAAAGCATAAAGTGGAGTAATATCTGTTCAGAGAGAATTTCATTCTATTTTGAAAGTAGCTTCCTTTTCTTAATCGTTTCAAATATTTTATCTAAAAATACTTCCATGATGCAGAATAATAGAATATATAGCAAAGAGCACTTTTTTAGCTTTCTAGAAATTGTTAGGATCACCATGCTATGGCTACTCTCAACACACACATAATTTCTGTAATCATTTACCACTTTTAACATTCCAGTACAATGAGCAAATTGGTTATAGTGTATCTCTTTACTGTAAATAACATGTACATGAACATTCTAGATGGTTTTTTTCCTTCTTAAAATCTGAGAAATAGTAGATAAAAGATTTAGTTATATTGTCAATGTGGGGCCTCTAGAGGCTCCAACTGTTCTGAAAATACTGCATTATTTTTCACAATGATGTATATATGGTGCTGATTTTTAGTTTTGCTTCTTACTCTGCATTACGCTTAGTCTCCATAAAACAGCCAAAGAAAAATGTGTCTGAGCATATGAGATAGATACCTGGAGGAAAGTTGAGTTCGTCACATTCTATTGAAATTCTCCATTTATCCTGGTTTCCCTGCCCTAGGAAGCCTTTCTTTGGATGTTAGAAAAGGGAACTACTCCAACTAGCTCAAATATATTTATGGGGCTGGATTTATTGTAAAGATCGGTGATTTCACAGAAATGAAACATAGCCAGCCTTCGTGAGCCCTGAAGAATAGACAGAGATTAAGGATCAGCCAGGTGCCAAAAATGGTTTGCACTCGATGATTTGAACCTACCCAGCAGTACCTCCAAAGGAAAGGCCTGGCGATCTGCTTCCAATAAGATTACACCCAAGAAAACTCTATGGACCAGTTCTACTCTGTAACACATGGGGTCGCTGCGAGTCGGCATTGACTCGACAGCAGCTAAGAACAACAAGGGTCAGCAGTTACACCCCTCACAGGCCCTTCAGTGGAAGTTGTCTGTGAACTTGCTTATCATGGTATGACTTGCTCAAAGCTTTTGTCCTCTCCACTGGGTGTAGTAGTGATGAGGGACATTAATAAGCAGAAGCTTAAGTGCAACCTTCCTTCCAGAAATGGTGTCCTGTCATCTCCAGGTGCCCTGTGAGGCCAGTTCACCTATCTTGTTCAGACTTGGAGCTTCTTGCCTTGGCATGTAGGCTTTTCTTAAACCTACAGGTTTTTTTTTCCTGCGTGCTCCTAGCCCCAATTGATGTTTCAACTTCAGAACATTTTTAGCTACCTCCCTCTCTGCCCATTTTAAGTGGTTGAAAGAAGTGAACTTAAGGCCTCAAATACAAATCATTTCCTATTTTACAATCTTTGCAAACAGTACTATGGGCTCATAAGTAATATTCCCACAGTACTCCTGAACTGAATGTGAGGTTATTGCTATGTGTCGTGGGGTAGGTAAGGCACTGTTGGTAATCGGGACTGCTCTCTGGAATACCCTCACCTCTCTCAGATCCTTTATGAAGATTCTAGAATCCTCTGGAGAATTTGAAGCACAGAGGAAGGTATTTTTCAAACCGATGTATCTTCTGACTGTGTCTACAGATGAGGCAGTAGAGCGTTTCCATTCTTCTATGCTAGAACTTTTCCTATTGTTTCTTGGGAGCTTTAAGAAAGAAATCAAACCTCCCTCTGAATACAAAAATAAGTAAATAATATCCGTTGCAATGTTGCATGTGAGACCGCGTATTTTTCCCTAGGTTTTCTTTAGTCTTTTGTTGCTTTTCAAATAAACATGGAAATTACCATCCAAGACACTAGTTTTAACCCTTCATTCCAAATGAAGGGTACTCCCTCCATCCTCATCCCTGTCATTGGGTGGTCTGGCTCATACCTACACACTGTGCTGACTCCTTTGTTCTTTCCACAAGTAAGGAGATGCTGTTGGGTAAACAGGTGTACCAGTCTTACTACACATAAGATTGCTAATATATCAGGCCTGCTGCTTTGTCTTGCATAAACAGAATTCCTGCCTCTTTTGTACAGTTCAATTGAACAGCCATTTTTTTAGGACTAGTATGTGAGAAACACAGTGGTTAAGCACTGAGGATTTCAGCTTGCACTCTACCCAAGTTTTCCCACCTTTAACCATCTTTCTTCCTATGCTTTCTTTCGCTCTCTCTGTTCTTCACTGACACACCGAGTCCTTTCCCAAAGGCCAGCTCCCACAGGTGGTCTCACAGCTCTTCTAAGAAACAATGAATTCTATGCTCAGGCAAGTTTCTGCAATTGTGGGTTTGAAAGTTAAATAGGTCTCACTGGGGGCCTGTGAAAGGCTTATGTGCACTATGAATCTTTCACAGAAAGATGTAGTAGGCCAAGATTCCCAAACCCCTTGACCACAAGGTGCTTTTATAAGAAGCATCTCCAGGGATGATAGTTGTGGAGAAAATTTTTTAGAGAATCCTTAAGGCAGCACTCACAATCAGTGCCAGCATCCTAGAGAGTCTTAGCCTAGATAACCGGCCTGTGCCTAAAAAAAAAAAAAAAAAAAAAAACCCACTGCCATTGAGTCGATTTCGACTTATAGCGACCCCATAGGATTTTTAAGGCTGTAAATCTCTACGGAAGCACACTGCCACATCTTTCTCCCTCGGAGCTGCTGTTGGTTTCGAACCGCCAAGCTTTCGGTTAGCAATCTAGCACCTTAACCACTGCACCACTGGGGTTCCTTGCTTATGCCTGTGCCTAGGGACTGAATAGTGCGGGTTTGAATAATGGGAAATAAATCAGTGGATGGGCTGATCTGAACGCCCAGGCCCGTGTCCAGCTTTTTGAGAGAGTGTCAGAGTCCTTGTATTCTTGTGTTGTCTTTCACTTTCCCAATGATTACTAGACGCTTATTCTGACCAAAATGCTAGTTATACTGGTAGTGTAATTAAGTCTGAATATTGATTTCTCTTTGTGTTTCCATCAGTTAAAAGAACTTAATTGATTGTTTTTCAATTTCATCTAAATTCCAGACTGGGTACCTGCCTCCATAACCGGTGTAGTACAGTGGTTTAGTACACAAGCTCTAGAGCCACACTGCCAGGGTTCAAATCTCAGTTCTGCCACTGACGAGATCTGGGACCTTGGGCAAGTTGTTTCAGTCATCCTACACCTCAGATTGCTGACCTGTAAAATGGGGATAACAATAGTTTCTAATTCAGAGGTTGTCATGGGATGAATTGAGTAAACACAGGCACCTAAGAACAGCATTTGACACAGAGTATACTGCTTGTATTATGTACACAGTACACTAGTCCTAGTATTGTCATCGTGATTTATAATTGTTATTACGTAGAAACAAAGAACAGTATTCATTGTAATGGGGTTTACTTCTGTGCTCTGAAAGATGGCTGATGGTTGGATTCTCCAAAACACATAAACCAATTGAAGAAATGTCTTTACTCCATGCAATGCCCTTATCCACACAGTGGGTAATTGCTAGGAACTTGCCGGTTTGGAGTTCAGGCTTAGAGAAGTAGGCTCCTCAGGGCTTGTTTGTTCAGTCATTAAGCAGCAGTTCAACTTTGACTTCTCCACAGAATCCTTCCCCAAACATGTTGGAAAACACCAGAATTTCCAAGTAACCTATCAAGTCCCAAAACTTGTTGCCGTTGAGTCGATTCTGACTCACAGCAACCCTGCAGGACAGAGTAGAACTGCTCTATAGAATTTCCCAGGAGTGGCTGGCGGATTCAAACTGCGAACCTTTTCTTTAGCAGCCGAGCTCTTAACCACTATGACACGAGGGCTCTACCAAGTCCAATCACCTTTTAGAAACAAATGCAGAAGCTTGGAAGAGGAAAAACAGTCTGTGGTATGTAAGTGCAGGCTTCTCTCTTCTTGCTCTAGGTGTACAGCACTTCTGTTCACTGCCAATCAGCTGCTGGTACCGGTGCAGTAGAGACGATTCCGATTCTTGGTGACCCCACGTGTGTCAGAGTAGAACTGAGTTCCGCAGGGTTATCAGCGGCTGATTTTTTGGACGTAGATCACAAGGACTTGCTTCTGAAGCACCTCTGGGTGGACTCGAAACTCCAACCTTTTGGTTTACAGCTGAGTGTGTTAACGGTTTGCACTACCCAGGGACAGATTTCTTTCAGGTCTAACTGAATTTGAGAAATTTCTCAGCTGTGTTTTTTGGGAAACTATTTATTATACCAAAAGTCCATTAAAAAACACTTTGAATATTCTGTAGAGTTTGTTATAAAATTTTAAACTACTCCCAATCTTTCATGTCTCAGGTAAACCCTCTTTCTCAGGAAGCCTTGACTGGCTTCTAGACTAAGTTAAAGGGGTTTATTCTCTGTCCCTGTGGCACCCCTCTTAATGTATGTGGCGCCGTTTTGTGAGTTAGGAAAAGGCAACCCTTTCTCAAGATACCTTATTTCTGTCTGTCTACAAATTATTGTAATAAATGCACTGACTGTATTAGAGCAAGATGCTGGTGCCATCTGTCGGAAAATTGTCTTAAGAAATATACAAATCGAAAAGGTCTGTGATATGGATGGTGCCTCCTGAGATGTGGTGCCTTTGTACAATGCACGACGTGCCCAACTGTACACAGAGGCCCTGACCCTACGCTTCCCCTTTGGCAACTCTATTCACATGCTGACTTGTCTAATATTCATTCTTGCCATTTGACTGAGATTCAAAAGACTGGCAACTGTGTGTGTCTCACTGCTGGCCATCTGTGCCTTCCAGGAGAGTGTGGCACAGGGAAATCACATGATATGACATTGTAGAATTGGTATGAATTTGAATTTTCATAGAATGTTCTAGAATGTCATTTGATGACAAAAAACACTTGCCTAAAAGATTTTAGTTCCTGATGAAGCACAATAATTAAATAGTTTATTGCAAGGGACTAAGGAGCCCTGGCTTTGCAGTGGTTAAAGCATTCAGCTGCTAACCAAAAGGTCAGTGGTTCAAACCTGCCAGCCACTCTGTGGGAGAAAGATGTGGCAGTCTGCTTCCGTAAAGATTTAAAGGCATGGAAACCCTATGGGGGAGTTCTGCTCTGTCCTATAGGGTTTCGCTATAAGTCAGAATCAACTTGATGGCACTGGGTTTGGGTTTTTTTTTTTTTTTTTGCAAGGGGCTCTTGCGAATAATCATTTTTGGGAATACTTACAGGTTTATAAGCTTGTCCTTTGAGGACTGAGTTAGATTATTTGTGTATCTACAAAGTGTGACCTTGCATTTAATGTTTTCTTTTTTTCTGTTTGTTCCATGGGTATGATCCCTCCTATGTCTAAGCATTTAGAAAAGAGTAGAAATAATGCAGTTATCAACAATCCAAAGATTTGAAGACATGGAATTAAGGAAATTCATGATAGACCCTACTCAGTATTAAAAAAAAACAACTTTCTACTGGGTGGCAAGGGAGTGGAGTATGGAGGAGAGGTAGGTTATTGCAGGGGCAGTGAAAGGAGAAAGAGAACTTGATGGAAGCACCAATGACATATTTTAGTCATTGCCTCTGGGTGTATTGGTTTAAAGTATAGTCATGTGTCCCTTAATGTCCGCAATACAACAAAAACCCACTGCTGTGGAGTCGATTGCAACTCATTCTGTGAAATGGGATGTCACGTGATTTGGACATTTTGTGAGCACCACATTATATATAGGCAGTCCACGAGTTAGGAATGCCCAACTTACAAACAACTCGTACTTAAGAATGGACTACCATAAAGCCTATTATATGAAACATTTGAGTTAAATACATGCAGTGGTTCATAACACACACAATATTTTGTGACGCTCATGAAAACGTTGTGTGGTTTGGAAGTGTTTCTTAAGTATTACATCCACCACGTCCCATTTTCCAGTGGGGATTTCTGAATTCTGTTATAACCTTAGGGGATCATGGACGTGTATGCAGTCGGACATTGCCCAAGCATTCAGAGAATATATCACCTTTTTACAAGTTAAATTCAGACAGTCTTCTAGACGAAATAATTAAAGGCAAGAAACTAATATTGAATAAGTATCCATTAGCAATGGGTTTTTTTGGTTTTAGCCAGGTACTGTATCAGACACATAAACTTGTTATTTTACTTAACTGAATAGATTTGTGAGTAATAAGTAGATTAAATTTAAGATGAATTATATGATATTAAACACATGGAATTTCATACGGAAAGATATACGGTAATTAATAGCAGCAGGGTCTTCTTGGCCCTGCAGTAATTTCCTAAGAGAAGTAGAGGCTCTGTAACTGGGCTAACTTGGATTAAGGTTGGAGAACTAACTGCACTGAAACATACGACTGATAAGTCTTTTCCATCTCTGATTTTCCCTAATATGCTGGCTTTTGCTCAAATTGAAATTCATGATGTGGAATATATGTTGTTGCGCGTATTTCTGTTGTGTGTGTTTCTGTTGTGCTGTTATGAAGCTGTAAACTGAAATGTGTCTGTAATCCATTAGACGATGGTCATAGCGTAGCCAGAAAGCCCTAGTGAGGCCTTTTGGAATTCCAAAGAAGTCATCTCAAGCAGAAACTTTCGTCTCCAAGATTTTTATTAGAAACAAATGAAAGGAAACATAAACAGACCAATGAGCAAGGTCCCTGTAGCATTCCACAAACCTAAAGCAAAACCAAACCCGTTGCCATCTAGTCAAATCCGACTCATAGTGACCCTCTATATAAGACAGAGTGGAACTGCCCCGTGGGGTTTCCAAGGCGTGACTGGTGGATTTGAACTGCCCACCTTTTGGTTAGCAGCCGAGCTTTTAACCACTGCCCCACCATGCTGCTAGTTCTCTTTGTCCTTTACAGCAGTCTGCTTAGGGCAGCCTGGATGACATCTTTGGAACTCTAAAACCTCACCGGATGCTTTTTATAGTGACACGTTATATGGATGTTTATTTTAACACTGGAAATATGCAGAAGATATCCCTCTTCTCAGTGGCTTACTGGGTTGTATGCTTTAGAACATTTGTCCAAAAACCAGCTTAAATGAAATGTCTAGAATAAAACTTTGAAGTTTTTGTGGTATGCTTCTGCACTCTCAGCACAATGCATTCCTAAAACCTGAAAATATTGTTTGAGACATCTTTTTCTATCCCTCCTTATTTTTTTGAGAATGCCACAAAATATTTCTAGAGAAATCGCTAATGTGCTATTGTTATGTGCTATTAGATTTATAATACAGAGTTAGTCTTCTCAGTGGTAGCATTTTTACCTTTTTGGGGTCTTTTCAAAGTTAATCATTAGTGTGTGCCAAAAAAATTTGGAAGTGAGAGGATTATTGTTCTTAATCCAGGTAAATTTCCTCATTTGAAATTATGTAGATTACCTATGAACAATAGTATGTCTTCATTATCTTCAGTAAATGATAGCAATTTTTTAAAGCAACATGAATTTCCTGACACTTTCATTCCTTCCAGCATGGATGGCAGGGTAACTTTTCTGTCTGTAAGAAACATCTTTCAAACTGTCACATCTTCAAATCCTAACTCTATGGAAGATATTGTAATTGACATAACTTCTTCCTAAAATTCTACAACTAATGGGGAATGATAATTATCAGTACGGTTGGAATTGATTGAGCCCGTAAGCACGTTCGGTGTGTCCATGTTTTTGAAGTTTGATTGTGACTGACATGAAAGTGTTTTTGTGGTTTTGCTTTTTAGCAGTACAATAAAGTTGCCATTGTAAGTGGTCAGAAACCACAAGCCAGATATTTACATATGAGCGTATATTTGTAGCATTATTATATAAATATGTTCTTTTCATGTCATGGGTTACTTTTTTATAAAAGAGAGTTTTCTTTACTACTTTGTCTCCTACTTTCCTGTATTATAAACATATACTTTGGTTTCTTTTCAGATCATAGTGGTTGAACAATAAATCTAATGGCCAGGAAATGAAAATTGATGAAATTTTCATTTGCAAACTAGACCAAAGTTAACAAACTGGTGGCCTGTCAACCAAATGTGGCTGCTGCTATGTTTTGTTTGGCTGAAATAATACTTTTTTAAAAGCGTGAATTAATTTCCCATGTTTAAAATTAGATGACGTCACACAAAAATATGGATTTTTGTCTTCTTTTAAAGAGTCAGAGTTGGTAGTACTGGCCTTGCAGTTGGCTAGAGCTGAGTACCTGCATGATGCAGATAGTTACGCGCTTGACTACTACCAAAAGGTTGGCAGTTTGGACCCACCCAGAGGTGCCTCTTGAGAGAGGCCTGACAATCTGCTTCAGAAAGGTCACAGCCTTGAAAACCGTATGGAACATATTTCTGCCCTGCAACATTTGGGGTCACCATGAGTCAGAGTCAACTCCACGGCAACTGGTTTGGGTTTTTTGTTATTGTTGTTAGGGTTGAGCCGGGGCTGCCTCTCACTGATCTTATATTCTCCAGTTCACCGCAGTCCCACTGCTCCTCATCACCACAGCCCACCACTCCTCATTACATTTTCCTCGTTAAAGCGTTGCCTGACTGGACTATGTAGGCAATTGAGTTTGTGTCTGTGGACCAAAGGTTTTTTTCTTTCCAACTGAATCAAATTAGAATATCACATCCATAATCACATTTGAGTAAAGTGTAATTGATTGTTTTAACTTTGGATTAGATTTGCCTTTTAAAAATTGGTCATAAAAGATTTTAAAAAAGGGAGTAGAAATAAATGTGAACAAAATCATTAAAAACAGTCATACCATTCAAATTTAAACAGTTATTGAACTTTCTTCGGTGCTACTGAGTCTTTTTTAAAAAATCATTATTTTGGGGGGAAAGAAAGTTTAAGTAAAAAGTGTACTTATGTCTTAATGTTATACGCATTATCTACAGATGCCACTATGTAAACTAACGTAAGAATATGCCCTTGAGTTTAATTTCTAACATATAGAAATTTGATGCTTGACTTCTGGTTCACAATCCCCATTAGTTGCTATCACAGAAGAAAACCTAAATCTGAACTCTGGTGCGCCAGATTAATTTACAGTTGTGCTTTTATCTAACTTGTGGCCTGCTGTGGATTGTAGAGCATCAACTGTTGGCCACACTAAGCTAAATAACTTCCACAATAATGGCCAGGCCTTAAGCTGCATCTGATAACCCAACTGATGTCAGAGAGAGGGGGCACATGAAGGACAAACTAGGATTTTTTCCTAAGTAAATCAGGAAGCATTAGGAAGTTCAGTACCAGGGCATATACTTATGCCTGGCACCCTCACCCATGTCTAGACTTGGTTTGTCTGAAACCAGTGAGAAACTTACATGTCTTTATTTTCATCTGGAAATCTGAATCAGAATGCCCATGTATAGGATTCCTTATGTCGACCTTATCCAGAATGGATCTGTAGTCTGACTGCTAACTTGAGTGATTCTTAATGGTCTGTTTTAGGCTGGTTCTCTAGAGAGGCAAAACCAGTGAAGCATATAGAGAGAGACAAAGATTTATCTCAAGGAAATGGCTGATGTGGCTGTAGAGGATGGCAAGTCCCAAGTCCATGGGTCAGGCATCAGGCTGGAAACTTCTCCTGACTCACACAGATGAAGGGGCTGATGAACCCAAGAGAGACAGGTCAGATGGCAGGCCACTGTCTCATGGGCTGTGGAGGCTGATGAATCCAAGATCAGCAGGTAAGACAGCAGGCTGCTGGCTCACAGGCTCAGAGGCTGATGAATCCCAAGATTGGCAGGCAATATGGCAAGCAGCTGGCTCAAGTCCCAAGAACCAGAAGTCAGATGATGACGAGCCAGATGTAGGATTCAGAGGAAGCAAGCAAGCTTTGCCAGAACGTCCATATATATATATTGGATGCAGGCCACATAACCAAGGAAACTTCCCTTACAACTGGTTAGTTGATCACATCAGATCACATCATGAAGGATGACTACATCATTACATTACTGCCAAATTACATCATTACATAACTGCCAAACCACTGAGAATCATGGCCCAGCCAACTTGACACACAACATTAACCATCATATGGTCTAAAAGATAAGAGATGACTCTCTAATGTGAGTCAGTCCATTATAATTGTTGCTGAGATTCTTCCTGTACATAAAGTATGAGAATTTCAAGGCCAAGTGAATACATTAATAAACTGCCCTATGGGAGCACTGTTTTGCACCAGAAAAAATTCTAGAAGAAGCATTTTTGTCCTTTAGCCTATGAATAGTAGAAGAATGTGCCTTCCTGCTTTCTTTCTTTTTTTTTTAATTCCATTACTCCTATATAGCACTATTTGAATTTTGGTATATTGCCTTTCATATGTTATCTTTCAACCTTTTTTTTTTTCTAATGCAGTTTGGCCATTGTAGCAGCTCTGGTGGTACAGTGGTTAAGTGCTCAGCTGCCTGCTGTCGGCAGTTCAAACTCACTAGCCACTTCACAGGAGAAAAATGTGGCAGTCTGCTTCTGTAAAGATTACAGCCTTGGAAACCCTATGGGGCAGCTCCACTCGTTCCTATAGGACACTGTGAGTTGGAATTGACTCAAAGGCAACGGGTTTGGTTTGGATTTTTTTTATGGCCGTTATGGTTTAGCACCCAGCTCTGGAGTCACTGTGTGACACTGAGTAATGAACTTAACCTCTCTGAGCCTCAGTTTTCTCATCTGTAAAATGAGTATAGGAACACCTATCTCGTAGAGATGTCAGGAGAATAAAAAAACAAAAACCAAACCCATTGCTGTAGAGTTGATTCCAATTTATAGCAACTCTATAGGGCAGAGTAGAACTACCCCTTAGGGTTTCCAAGGAGTGCCTGGTGGATTCAAACTGCCGACCTTTACAGTCAGCAGCCAAACTCATAACCACTACATCACCAGGAATTCCATCAGGAGGATAGAAGGAGTTAATTATTCCATGTCCAACTCTTAGTAGAATAAACCACCATCATTATGTATACATTCCACATCATTATTATTATTATATAAATACAATTGTCAATTGTTTTTTCTAACATTACAGCATAAACATTTTCAATATCGCTCTATCATTTTCCATACTTTTTATTGACTGCGTAATATTCTGTCCATTATTGCCAACCATTTAGAATGTGCCAGTTTTTCACTGGGCCTATTTAAAAATTGGAAAACAGTTTTGCAGTGAGCATCTTTATGCTTGAAACGCTTTCCATATTTAGGTTCTTCCTTAGAACAGATTCCCAGATGCAGAATTACTGAGTTAAAGAATTTGAGTAGTGAGATGGACCTTGACAGAAACCATGAAATCACTCTTGAGAAGGGTTATATCAATTTGCAATGACACAAATACTAGCTAACTTCACTGCTTCCTTATCATCTCTGAGCATTAAAGTTGTGTGTGTAGAATAGCACCTGGCTTTAAACTGTCTTTCTTTTGTTACTGGTGGAGTTGGACTTTTTCCTATGTGTTTGCTTACCCTCATTTGTGAATTATTTGTGTACTTGACCATTCATGTATCCACTATGGTGTTGGTTTTCCGTCAATACTGGTGGGAATACCTGATTCAAAACAGATCAGCACTTAGTACAGAAAGGACAATGGGTCAAATCTTGGCGTTTTCAGCCATATCTGCACACATAGATCATGGACATTTTGGAGAACAGAGGACCTGTCTCTTACTTTTCCTTCAAATATGCCAACCGTTGGGAAAAACACAAAGAACTCTATGCTCTTATTTATAATAAATGGCTATCTATACATGTTGGAGCAAGAACAATTAGAAAACACATAGCTCGTGTGTTTTATCTCACCAGTGAGGAAACCGACACCCAGAAGCTAATGCGTTGATGTGTGTCATATTCCATAGCTGGTTATTGATAGAGCCCAAACTAAAACCCAGGTGTTCCAACCCTCCCAGCTCAGGGCCTTGCTGCCATATACAGCTTTGTGGCTCTGACAGTTCTTCAGTAGGACCTGTACCTCTTCACCTGGAGTCACATTTTGAGTAATAAAGAGCAGGGAGGTCTTTTTGGCTAATTCTTGCCCACATTCCATTCACGGCATCCTCATTAATCAGCCCATTCCCTTCTGACTGAGCATTTCCTTGAGGATAATGAGGTAAAATGAATTGAAGACAGCTCAGATTGGGTCCCCTGGTCACAAATTTTATAAACCCAACAAAATTATAGGCCCCAAGATGAGATGGTTCTTTGGGCAACTGCATCCACCATGAATTGTTGATAAACTTGAGGTGGGCGGGCATCAACTTTTGTGAACACTGCCCACCTGCCAAGAATAACAGTTCATTGGCTATGGGTGCTAGGTTTTGCCTGAGAAGATAACAGAGCTTGCTCCTTAGAGGAAGGACTGTGTGAACAGAAGGACATTTTATTAACCTTCTGACATTTTTTTGAGTGTCTAGGAGAACTAGCATCTTCCTCTTGGTTTTCCTCATATCTATTTTTTTTTTTCCTGAATAGGTAGTTATTAATTAAGCACCAAGATGAGTACTCCATGTGTAGACCGAGGCCCATGAGCACTCTGTGTAGACCAGTGGCCATGAGCATTCTGTGTAGACCAGGCTCCATGAGTACTCTCTGAGTAAACTAGTGTCCATGAGTACACTGTATAGACTGGGATCCATGAGTATTCTCTGTACAGACTAGTACCTGTGAACACTCTGTATAGACCAGAACACTCTGTATAGACCAATGTCCATGAACATACTTTGTAGACCTATCTGTGAGCAGTCTATGTAGATCAGGGTCCATGAGCATGTGTGTTGACCAGGGCCCATGAATACTCTCTGAGTAGACTAGTGTCCATGAGCACACTGTGTAGACCAGGGTCCGTGAGTACTCTCTGTATAGACTAGTGCCTGTGAACACTCTGTGTAGACCAGAGCGCTCTGTGTGGACCAGTGTCCATGAACATAGTTTGTAGACTTGTCTGTGAGCACTCTGTGTAGACTTGGGTCCATGAGTGCTCTGTGTTGATCATGGCCCATGCATACTGTCTGCGTAGACCAGTGTCTATGAGCACTCTCTGGGTGGAGTGGTGCCTGTGAGCACACTATATAAATTCTGTACACTAGTGTCCGTGAACACTCTCTGTAGACCAGTGTCCATGAGCACTCTGTGTAAACCACTGTCCATGAGCACTCTGTATACTCCAGCGTCTGTGAGCACTCTGTGTAGACCAGTTTCTATGAACACTCTATAGACCAGTGTCCTTCGAAGGACAGAATAGAAAAGAATTTATGAGCCTCTGCCCACATATGTCCCAAGCCAAAAATTACACACAATACTGTGAGTGCTTACGTAAATACTCAGCAATAACTACAGTTTAATCATACCTACCACAAATCTAAGGAGCCTTGGTGGCACTCCACTGCTAACTGAAAAGTCAGTGGTTCAAACCTACTAGCCACTCTGTAGGAGAAAGATACGGCAGTCTGCTGCCAAAAAGATTTACAGCCTTGGAAACTCTATGAGGCAGTACTACTCTGTCCTTTAGGGTTGCTATGAGTCGAAATTGACTCAGTGGTAATGATTCTGGTTTTGGGGTTGCACAAATCTGGTTAGTTTACACATGCGTTCTGTTTTAATGCTTTTAAATCCTTGATCTTGATATGCTCTTTCTAATTTTTAATATTGAAATTTATTCTAGGAATAAAGGTATAATAGTTTTTCCCCCATTCTAGGTGGTCATTAGGCAAGAGTTGTTGTTATAGCAACTACTTAGAGAAGGTTGAATTTGACAGATCTCAGTTTCAAAAATTTATGGGAGCACATCATTTTATGTATTTTTTCTCATTTTTTAAAAATTTACTACTCTCCTTAGAAGTCATGTTATTAGCTGTTGCCCAGATACTGTCTTCTTAACCATATTTTGCAAGATAAATGAGTTAAAAGTAAATGTATCTCATAGATTGTTCTTTTTTCATTACTTTTTCAAAATTAGATAAATAAAACCAAAAATCCCCTCTTGTCTAAAAATTTTACAGAAAATCTCATGTTCTCTTAAAACAGAAAAAAAGATATCATAGGGTGAATGTGGAACTGCATTAGACTTCTAAATTCTTTTAGTAGAAAGTAAAAGTTATATTTATTTTTCACAAAACTCTGATAATTATTTTATAACGATTGATATAATTTGGTGCATATAGTATATTTCAAGTTTATTGTTACCAATTATGTGCTTTTTGCATCTAGCAATGAAGTTATCTCCCTCATAACATTTTTCTCTGTTCCTTCTGAAAGTAAAATTATTTATGAATCTGTGGTTTAGCAACAAGCAGAGAAGAAAAATGATGTCTTTTCTTACTTCAAAGGAGGCAATGGAGCGTAGCGTACTAAGGAGAGCCCTGAACTGGGAATAAGGAAATAAGGGTAATGATTCCAACTCATCTGTAATATAAATGTTTGTTAGATGAATGAATCAATGAATAAACAATCTATTTGGACCTCAGTTTACCAATTACAAAGTTTAGGACTTGGAGGAGATTATCATTATGTCTCCTTATAGCTCTTAAGATTTCCTTATTCCACGTAAGCAGTGTGTCCCTTACTGGAATCCTTTGCTGAGAAATGATCATCTCAGGGATTGTTATCTTGGAATGCATTTCATATGTTTTAGTTTAGCAATACTTCTCCTGCTTTTTATTGCTAATCTATCTTCCTCTGCTTGGAAACATTCCTTAGCTAATTACAAAGGAAGTCAGTGATTGGGGGGCCTTGGTTTTCATACTTTTTCTGATGTTCTAGTATGTGAAATTAGTTTTCCTAAATTGTTTTGATCCAAATCTGAAATAGAAATTTTAATGCATTTATTGTTTTAGTTGGTTGCCGTCAAGTCAGCTCTGACTCATGGTGACCTCGTGTAGGACAAAGAAATGGTGCTCAGCCCTGCGCCATCTTCCCAGTCGTTGGTATGCTTGAGTCCATTGTTGTGGCCACTGTGTATTTTCAGTGCCTCCCAACCTAGGGGGCTCATCTTCTCACACTATATTGAACAGTATTCTTTTGTGATCCATAGGGTTTTCACTGGCTGCTTTTTGGAAGTAGATTGCCCAAGCCTTTCTTCCTAATCTCAGTCTGGAAGCTCCACTGAAGTTAGCCCGCTATGGGTGACCCTGCTGGTATTTGAAATACCTGTGGCATAGTTTCCAGTGTCATAGCAACACACAAGCCACCATAGTACAACAAACTGACCGAGAGGTAATGAAAATAAATCTTAGGTGTAATGATACAGGAGGTAATCATGGCATAACAGTGGAGTGGTCAGCTCAGCCTAGGGGAATTTGGAGGTGATGCTTGAGTCTGGAGTTGTTCAGGAGGATGGAGGCAGAGTTGCAGAGGGAATAGCACGTGTAAAGGCCCTTGAGCATAGAACTGAAGGTGGATTCTGGGAACTGTGATTATTTACTAAAAGTGAAGTGTAAAATATAAAAAAAGATAAGGACAAACATGGTGAGAAGTGGCAGGAGCAATCATGGTGGCCCTTGATTGTCATGCTCAGAAGTTTGGCCTTTGTCCTGTAGGTGACAGGAAGCCATTAAAAGGTTTTAAAGCTGAGGCTTGACGTTAGATTTGCATTTTATAAAGATTATTCCGGTGGTGGTCTGAGGAAGGGTCTAAGTCGGAGATGAAGCTACTTGAGGGAGTCAGTGACAGTGAGAATGAAGGAGAGAGACTGAAACATAGACTTCGCAGACCCAGTGGCCTGTCTGCTGTGTAGTGTGAAGAAGAGGAGAGACTATCAAGAGTCTCAAGACTCAAATTCTACCTCCAAAAGAAAGACCAGACTTTCTGGCCTGACAAGAGACTGGAGGAACCCTGAGAGTATGGCCCCCCGACGCCCTTTCAGCTCAGAAATGAAGTCACTCCTGAGGTTCACCCTTCAGCCAAAGATTGGACAGGCCCATAAAACAAAAGGAGACTAAAGGGGCACACCAGCCCAGGGGCAAGGACTAGAAGGCAGGAGGGAACAGGAAAGCTGGAAATAGGGAGCCCAAGGTTGAGAAGGGAGAGTATTGACTTGTCGTGGGGTTGTTAACCAATGTCATAAAACAATACGTGTACCGTTTGATGAAAAACTAGTTTGTTCTGTAAAACTTCATCTAAAGTACAATAATAAAAAAAAAAGAGTCTCAGGACTCTGGTGTTAGCGGTGTATAAAACCAGAACCCATTGCTGTTGAGTCCATTCCGACTCATAGCGACCTTATCAGAGAGAATAGAGCTGCCAAGTAGGGTTTCCAAGGAATGCCTGGTGGCTTTGAACTGCCGACCTTTTGGTTTGCAGCCATAGCTCTTTAACCACTATGCCACCAGGGTTTCCTAGTAGTGTATGGAGGTAGTAATAACTGGGGTAGGGATTATAGGAGGAGATCCTGGGAAATAATGAGTTTCAGTTTGGGACATATTTAAAGTTAAGACTTCTTCCTGATAAATGCTACAAAATGGATGAACCTTGAAAACATCGTGAAGTTAGTTAATCACAAAAGGACAACTATTGTGTGAAATATCTAGAATAGGCAAATGTATAAAGACCAAAGTTTATTTGTAGCTACCAGGGGTGGGAGGAAAGGGGAAAGGAGAGGCATTTTTTAGGAAGCATTGAGTTTCTGTTTATGGTGATAGAAAATTTGGCAATGGAATTGGTGATGATTTTACAACATAGTTAATGTAATTGATCTCACTAAATTGTACATGTGAAAAACATTAAATTGGCAAATGTTGTGTTATCTGTATTTTTACAATTACAAAAAAGTTAAGACTTTCTCCCTTGTTTCTATCCTTTCCCACTTTCCTTTTCTTCTGCGTTTTCATGCTTTTATGCCCGTTCCAGCTCTTTTCTGCCTTCCTTCTTTCTTCCCAATCATTTGTTTAGTTATTTAGTAAACTTTTATTAAGCCCTCATACCAGGCCCTATCCCAGCCACTAGGCCCAGTGGGAACCAGGCTAATTTCCATGTATCCTCAACCGTGAAGGGAGATGAAAGGCATTCTTACAGCTACAATTGCTGGGTGCCTCTGACCAGGACACAGCTAGTCAGGCATAGGACACAAACTGCTTAACTTCTTTGAATTAGCATTGCAGAATATATGTTTTTCTACTGGAAACACTACTCATGGCCGTTTTCTTTATAGGTAGCGCTATTATTTCTGTTATTTTTCTGAAAGAAAATTTGAGAGGCTCAGACTTACTAGGTAAGTAGTTATTTAATATATATTTAATGTTGTTAATATTTATATATTAGATGTACCCACCAACTACCTAATTTGTATTTAGCTCTTTCCGAAAGTAATACGGAAAGTTGCTCTTCAGAATTGTATTTGTAAATGTAGCTATTAGTGGAAAATAACAGTAGCTTTCCTGTCTGTAAGAATGGTTTCTGTTATATAGCAAAGCCGTCATTTATTGATTGTATCTTCTAGCTGTTGTTGGAAATACCATTGCTGAGAAGAATTATAAGGTTTCATATTTTCTTCATTGACAAGCCCTGTCTGAATGGCTGCTGACATATAATAATGAATACAGATACTTTAGGTACTTGAAATAAAACAATACTTACTCTCCTCCAGGGAGATCATATTTTTTATAAAAAAGTTTGAGCTCTAAATGTGACACCAGTGTTGGTCTGTTGAGCATTTGTTTTCAGTGATCATGCTTCCCTTGAGCCTAATGTCTTGAAAGTGTTTTCACTTTTTCTTTTCCTCCTTGGTTTGGTTCTGCCAGTAGAGTTTTTAGTCAACATTGTCAAATTTTTCATGGTTAAAGTGTTTTTCCAAATACATTCATATGTGGATTGTCTCTTTTCAAATATATTATTTTTCTATACCCTTTATTATTATTATTATTGTGGCTGATGGAATCCCTTAAAGCAATGTATGGAATCAGAAATAAGAATGGCCAATGCCTGGGTTTTATAAATTAAAAAATTAGGTACTACATTATTTTTCTCATTTATTAGCTGTCTTAAGGAAACTTTAACACATTTTACCTAACATATGTCATCTTTTGTAGTTAATCTAAGGTATTTAATGAGATAGCACAGATGGATACATACGAGAAATTTGCTAATTATGTTGAATATCAGTGATAAAAAAAGATGATTAAGACAGAATCCCTGTCTTCAAATAATTTATAGTCTATGATAAATATAAAATCTGTACATAAATAAGTTTTTTAAAAGTAGAAATGACATGTAACATAATGCCTGTGAGCTTTTAGTTTAGAACAGGCTTTCTCGGCTTCGGCACTATTGGCATTTCGTGCTAGATAATTCTTTGTTAGGTGTCTACATGTGGTGGGTGGTGAAAATGGTTAAGCGCCCAACTGCTAACTGAGAAGTTAGCAGTTCAAATTCACCCAGAGATCCCTTGAAAGACAGGCCTGGCAATCTGCTGTCGAAAGGTCACAGCCCAGAGAACCATATGGAGCAGTCTACTCTGTACACATAGACCCCCCCCCCAAAAAAAAAAAATACGCATAGGGTCAGCATGAATTGGAATCAACTCTACAGCAACTAAGGACAACAACAACTCTTTGTTGTGGGGGAGAGGGGCAGTCCTGTGGATTGTAGGGTATTTACAACATCCCTGGACTCAACCTACTAGATGGCAGTAACACCCTCCACCACAGTTATGACAACCAAAAATGTCTCCAAATATTGCCAAAGTTCCCCTGGGGGATAAAATCACCCCCAGTTGAGAACCACTTGTTAGAAGAAAGAGAGATTACTTCACCTGAGAAGATCAAACAATCTTTTAGAGCAGAGGTAACACTTGAATTAGTTCTGAAGGCTGGATAGAATTTGAACATCCAAAGATTTGGAGGAGGGCTTATAGAGGGAATAGCATAAGACATGTTGCAACAGTAGAAAAAGGTAAGGTAAGTTTCTGCTTAATATTGTACGACAACTGGTGCCCACGAGGATTAGGAAGAAATCAATGAAAATCATAACAATGGAAAAGGAAGAAGGAGAACTATCAATATATGCAGATGGCTTGCTTATATGCTTAGAAGATCCGAGATCAACTAAACATTACTAATGAATTAATTCAACATTAGATGATACAAACTCACCCTCATGGGTTCAAATCTGGATTCAACTTCTGCTATCCACTGAGTGGCCTACCTAACATTACTCAACTTCTCTGAGCCTCAGTTTTCTGACAAATATATAGGTTTGCTTTGAGGATCAAATTGGATAATTCATATAAAAGCACTTTGAGAACTGTAAAGCCCTGTCAGTATAATTGTCATCATTTTTATGGTAACTTTAATTTCTGAGCTGGCAATGAGTTTAGCAGATTGCACAGTCAGAGGGCACAACCCTCCTCAAGATTCCCTCACTCACTTCAAACACCAGCTACAAGTTCAAGTATCCCCAGGGCCACCGTCACTTCAGATCAGCTGGCTATAAACTGAACCACCCTCAGGTTCAGTAATTCACTAGAACAACTGGAATGCAAGAAAGTGCTACACTTATGATTACAGTTTTATTATAACAAAAGGATACAAATCAGAGCCAGCCAAAGGGAAAGACACATAGGGTGAGGTCTGGGAGAGTTCCAGAAGCAAAGCTTCCATTGTCCCCAGGGACGTTACCCTCCCAGTATTAAAGTGTGACAATATTCAGAGTATTACCAGCCAGAGAACCTCACCTAAGCTTCAGCGTCCAGAGGTTTTATTGAGGTTTCATTAAGTAGTCATGATTGATTGAATCATCACCCACACACGGTTGAACACAATTTCCAGCCTGCTCCCCTCTCCAGGGGCTGGGCTGATATTGGAGACTAGGCTGCTATCACCTAGCTCAAAGTCCCAACCCCCTAATCACAGGGTTAGTCTTTCTGGTGTGGCCTGCCCCCATCGAAAGCTATGGGTGTTCATTCATTAGCATAAACCATTAGGTCAGGGGCTAGGGGCACCGTGAATAACAAAGACACTCCTATCACTCAGGAAATGCTAAGAGTTTAGAGGTTACCTCCTAGGAGCTAAAATAAAGGCCAGACCTGTCTTTGAGTAAAGTTAGTTCTTCACTACACAGAAGTAATACAAAGATGTAATGTACATAAGTGATACGAAACACATACACACTTTCTAAAAAAAGCAATGGTTTATAAAGATTTGGTTATAAGAAAAAACATTGCCAATATGTTCTTCCTTTTTTTCCCCCTTCATGAAGCTAGGTAAGAGTAGAGCTGAGTTCAGCAGAATCACTCCATTATAGAAATAGATTCTTTAAAAAAAAAAAATGTTCTTTAGGGTCCTTACTAATTTCTCAAAAGAGCTAACATTGATTCAACATTTACCCATGCCAGGTATATGTTAAATATTTTACATGGAGAGCCTCATTTAAATGTAAGAACAACCCATTTACAGAGCAAAATCTAATACTTAGAGAAGTTAAATAACTTCCTAAGGTCATATAACTAGTAAGTGGTGGGCCAGTATTCTAACAAAGGCAACATGATATGGTGTTGTGGTGTAATGGTTGAGGGTGAGTCTCTAGTCAGAGAGCTGTATGCCTTAGCAAAGTTAGTATTTTAAAGCCTCAATTTCTTCGTCTTTAAAATGAAGATAATATGACCTACCTCACAGGATTAAATGAATTTGTATATGTAAAACTTTTAGAACAGGGTCTATCACATAATAAGTGCTGAATAAAACCAAACCAAAGCCAAACCTGTTGCCGTCGAGTCAATTCTGACTCATAGTGACCCTATCTACAGGACAGAGCAGAACTGCCCCGTAGGGCTTCCAAGGAGTGGCTTGTAGATTCAAAGTGCAGACCTTTTGGTTAGCAGCTGAGCTCTTAACCGCTACGCCACCAGTGCGCAATAATGTCAGTTGTTATTATTAGCAATACTACCGGCTACCACCCACCATTACACTCCACTAGTTAATCAGAGAACACCTTGGTTAGGGTATTTCTGTGAACTTTAGTAATCCAGGTAACATTTTCTACTACTCTGGTTGAGTTTACTTTGCCTTCATAATTTATTGCTTTTTAAATAGGGCTGTATAACTGATAAGTCACATTTGTTTCATAGCGTCATTAAAAGTGATCAGTTCTTGACTTTAGTGTCATAGGAATGAAAGTGGATTTAGTCACCTATTTTATACCCATGCCTCCAATGAACAATATTGTAAGACTGTCATTATCTGATATGTAATAAGCCACTTCATGCTTAGAGAAGTCCAGGGAAAATCTTTTGCTTGACCTCATTCAGTAATGTGTTAAATCACATGTATTTTCTTTGGGACTTTTGGTCTTTTGAGAAAAATTGGCTCTTTCTATTAAAAGCTAAAAATGCATTTTTCTTCACAGGGACTAAAGTCAAACAGGGAAAAGAGTAGTCAGTGATTTCTTTTAAAGATTAACATATGAGCATGCTAAAAATTAAATTGTCAAAATGTGCAAAGGAAAATCATTTATTTTTCCCTGCTTCAAGCAAATGAAAGTTTGTTTTTCATGACGGAACAAACGAAGACTTTTGAGCCGTGTGGAAACAAGCTGAACTAATTTATTGCCAAATGTTGCTCTGTGCCTATGAAGCTTTTCACCACTAGCTTCAGAAAAAAAAAAGGAATTGCCAACTATTATTAACTCAATGACAGGTTTTGAACTGTGCTCTGGTTCTTAGTGGATTAATAATTTTAAGTTATTTTAATGGTTATTTTTTTCTTTTAAAAAGTACCAAATATCTCTCTCTTTCAATCAGCCAAAAGTATAGCATCTTCTGCTTGCTTCTCCCTTAGTCATCAAAAGTACTGGATCTAATAGTCTGTGAGATCCTAGTTGATTTAAGCCCAGCTAGTGTTTTTGGGTTAGTGTCATCATAGAAATAAAAATTACAATCAACTCATTGGGACTCTCCAGAGACCAGTACCTTGATTGCTCCAAGTCACCTATAAATGACTTCCCTAGACAGAATGCTAAGGGATTAACAGTGAAATGAAGACTATCTCCTTACTTCTTCCACACCAGAGGTCAGCTTGGTTTGGGGCCAGTATCTAGAATACAAATTTTGCCCAACCAACCATCATTTCTGGTTGAGAAGACAGACTGGCCACTTGGGTTTCACAGTTGCCTCAAGAATGAAAGACTTTCTGCAGGTAGGTCCAGAACTATTCAGATTTACTACATTATTGAGAGTTCCCAAACCAAGACATCCCCAAGGTTTAGCTGCTGTAAGCCTGAGGAATCTGGACAGATTGCACTGATTAGAGGAGATCCCAAATGGTTTTATGTTACGGAGTCCAATTTATTCTGTCACAGAAGAAAGAGCTAGATCCTCTTGATCAGGAAAGATACTGGAGAAACCAAGAGAATCAGATAGCAGTCTTTCTTGGTTGGAGTCAAGTTAGCTAAATAGTAAAAAAAAAAAAAAACTCTTCAGGCTACCAGAAGTCAGGTCAAACCAGATTCTAGAAGCCAGGCTGTTAATACTAGTCATCATCTCACCAGGCAAGTAGGGACAAAGTCAGAGATCTCAAGTGTTAGTTAATAAGAGAAAGGGCGGTCTGGGAAAAAAAGATGTCAGCTGAGCAAAGGACTGTGCGAGTAGATCTTAGAAGTCAAGGCTTGCCTAGGTGAGGCAGTAGTTGTTAACACTGGGGAGGGGAACAAGTGGGTCATAAGGATGTGAGGGATACTGAACTTTTCACTAATTATTGGAAATTTCTGAGACTTTAAATTGTATTCAATGCATTTATGCTACTTTTATTATTCTAAGTTTAGGAGAGTGTTTTTTTAAAAAAAAAAACACAAAAAAAACTCTTCCTCCAAAGAACCTACTTTTCTACACTGTAAGACCTTTCTTTTTTTCCCAAGGAAACATTGCTGACCAATATTTTTTCCAAGTTCTTAGTTTCATTATTTTGCTTTTATTATAATTTGTTGTTTTCATTTTAAAAGTTCTCATTAGAAATAGCTTTTAAAATGATGTATATAGTTCCTACCTTCACAAGGTATTACAGAATAAATTGTTACACTACAGGGAGCTTCTTTTACAACTTCTTCAATACCTGGCTGTTGTTTGGCTGGTATGAAAAATCAAATGCTATTTCTTCTCGGAAACTAGAGTTCAAACACCTAAGTCATTTGGCTTAGAGGAATGGGAAATTGGTGCCCTCAGATTGTGAGATTGTCTCAGTTTGAAATCAATGGTGGTTGTAAATTATATGCACGACAGTGCTGCCCCTCCCCCAGTGATGAAACAAGTTGGATTATGTTTTCAAGTGTGCTATCTGAAAAATGCTACGTATATCAGTTTGTTTGGAGAGAGGCCTGCTAACTATGTATAAATAAGCAGTTTTCAGGGTTATATGGATGTGTTATTTCCTTTTGTGGCCACTCCTCCCATAACACATTCCCTTCCTCCATCATTTTAAGGAATGTTAAAATGACGATCGTGATACATTCCTTACATTGGCTTATTATGTGATTTTTACTAAACTAACCCTGAGATTCTAGATTCAGTAAAATGAAATCCTGAAGCAAAATCAGTGTTCATCTTCATTATTTCTGCTAAAGGCAGACTCCAATAAAGGCAGTGGTTAAGAGCTTGGCTGCTCACCAAAATGTTGGCAGCACAAATCCACCAGCTGCTCCTTGGAAACCATGTGGGGCAGTTCTACTCTGTCCTATAGGGTCACTATGAGTTGGAATCGACTCAACAGCAACCGGTATATATAGGTATGGAAGGCACTTGTTTATCAGAGTTTCAAAGTGTAACTTGAACCAAGTATGTGTAAAGCCTCCAAGGATGTGTGAGTGCAGAGCAGATCACCTGGTGATCGGCTCTGCCATCTAGTTGGCTAGGGCAACCATCACTACCATCCACTTACTGGCTTACCTGGTTCTGGAACAAACAACCCACTTGGATATATTTTCATGTCCATATGCACGTGTACTGATCTTTTGGGGGAAAGCACCCCTGAAGAGGTCAGGATTCATTTGGAACAACAGAGAAAAACCAGAAGTTATGTCCTACTCCATCCATTCCCCGGCCTGCATCACCCTTTAAAGCAAATGCCTTCAGGCAAATGCATGATGCTTACCAGGGATGGGTTTGGTGATCATGTTTTCTGTCAGTTGAGCACTTTTACAAGTAATGCTCAATCTATAATGTTTGCGTCAACGGAAGGCTTAAGTCCCTTTTTAATTTGGTTTGTCTTTTCCATTTTAAAGGTACAGCATTGGCATTTGCAGGAACATATTTATTGGTGAACTTTGCTCCAAATATAACTCAGGCTATCTCAGCAAGAACCGTACAGTGTTACTTTGTTGGCTGGCAGTTCCTGATCTACATGGTAAGAATTCTAAGTATTTTATTGTTTCTGAAGCTTTATTATCCAGGCCACCGGTACATGCATTTACCAGAGAACTTTTATAATCTTTTCTTCTCAGCCCTAGTATCTCCTTAAAATTTAAATCTATTTGACCAATAACAAAAGGATTTCAAACACTAAGTCAGCAATAGGAGGGAGCACCCTCAGTTTTTCAGGGTGATCTGTTGGTGGAGCGATTTCCACAATGTTTAATCCAGCAAATCCCAGAACAACATGTTTTAGGACAACTTGAAGTTAAAAGGAAAAAAAAGATGATCTTCCAGGGTCAAGAGGCAATATTTGAGAACACATTTTACTTCACCGAATTTTATTCAAGATAGATACTCTCTTTTTTAAAAAAGTATTCACTGGTACCAATGGAACAGATTGTCTGGGGAGATACAGACAGGGTAGAACAATACTGAGAGGTATGCAAAAGAAAGTATAAGATGAGCTGATCTAGACATTTGAATCCTGAAGCTGGGATATTTTATGTAATATGGTGGCTGTATCTGGTGGGTATAAAGAGAGAGCATAATTGAAGTGATTGGTATGAAACTTGTTATAGAACTCAATTTTGATTGGAAAATAAGGATATTCTAGGAAGAGCAGATAGTAAGAAAACTGGGGTAGGCCAGATGAGCATTTCACCAAGAACTCTATTGATAAAGTAGTCGTGAATTCCGTAAAAAGACCAAAAATACGTGGAACCAAGTATTTTTAATAGGACTGTAAGTGACCTCAAAAATGTATCTGGTCTAGCCCCATGCTATTAAAGCAGGTAAGATAGTATGATCCTACTTCATACACCTATTATTTAAGAGTGTGACACTGACATTTGCAAAGACATGTTAGTTGTGAGCTTTGCTTTAAATATAACTCAAGATATTACAGCAGGAACAGTATACGTTGTCTGGCAGTTCCTAGTCTATGTGACAGAATTCTACATATCTTAACTCTTGCTGATATATATGATCACTGGAACACAGATGTTTATAGTTCTTTTCTCTCGTAGTCTCCATCTTTATTCCTTTCCCTAACCCTACAAATATAATTAGATTTCTCTGTTAAAAAAAAAAACTTCCTATACTACATACCCTTTAATAAACTGTCCTATTCCCCTTCTTCCACTCACCACCAAAAATTTATTCAAATAGTCTACTTTTGTTGGCCCCCTTCGCTTTCTCACAACTCCCATCCACTCCTCACTCTCTGCAATCTGGTAGATCCTTCTCCACTATCAAGTGGAATTAATTTTTTTGGTCCTGATTTCTCTTGAACATTGTACAACATTTACCCTATGGCTTATCCTCTTCTCCTTGAAGCTCTCCTTGGTTTTCCAGGTATCCTCACCCTGTTCCCACTCTTCTCTGACTAGCCCACCCCAGCTCTCAGATGGGCACCTCCTCCTTCTCTGCAACTTCTTTATCTCTTTATGCTGTATACTCTTCCGGGGTCTTCTAGGGTGATCCCATTGGCCATCCCACCATCCTCCTTTCAAATGGCTTTCAAATCCAGACCTGCCTCTCCTTCGCAGGCATCTCTTGAGCTCCAGATCTATGTTCTCATCTGCCCCCTTATTACTCAGCCCTGCTTGGATGTCCTATAGGTTCCTCAAACTTAACATATCAAAAAACTGAGCTCAATGTCTTCTCCTCCAAACTGGCTCCTCTGTTATACTCCCTGTCAGCTCCCGAAATAGGAAACCTGAGCTACGCATGACTTCTTCCACACCCTATTCCTGCCTCCCCACATCCTGTTGAACTTTTTTAAAACCTCTTGAACTTGACCCCTCATCTACATTTCCATTGCCATTGTGTTTGCTAGGCCTTCATCATCTCTTGCTTGGACAATGCCAGCACCTCTTAATGAGTCTGTCCCCCAGCCCACCATTAACACTGCTGCTACAATTATCCTCCTAAAATCAAATCTGATCAGTTAGCCCAAAACTCCAGCCACATAACTCAGTGCCATTGTTTCTATTGTTCACTCTGCCAAGAAAACCCCATGCCTTCCTTAACCCACACCTCGACCGCCTTACAATCTCCCGCAAACTCACCCTCTTTGACACAGCTCAGCTGTAACCTCTTATCTGAAGATATTGCTAAGCTAATTGCTCCATTCTCTCTGCTTTCCACAGCCCTGGCTACATTATGTTTCACTTATCAGTTTACCTGTCTGTTTTGTTCCAGTGGACTGTGTGGTTCTTCAAGGCATGAATTGTTGTTGGTCATAATACCCTGCCTGTTTAAGTACCAGTTACTTATACGTCATGGCCTGACCACCGCTCTCATGGACCTTATTCCTGTCCTAGCTTTGCAACTTCCTGCCTGCTCCCCCTCCCCTGGCCTCCATCAGCCTTTAGAATTTGGCATCCCAATTTGTGTTAGCCTTCCTTGTATTTGTCATACTTTGTGACTCTCCCCTGCCCTGTGGTGTCTTCCAACTTATCCACCATACCCAGTCCTTAACCATCACAGCTTCCTCCAAGCAAATGTAAGTACTAGAAGGAGTTTTATTCCCTGCGATTTGCTTCTGTTCTTTATACTCTGTTGAATATTTCATGATAGCCTCAACTTGAAGTCCTACCAACACATTTTTACTCTTTGCCTACAAGCAAAATAAATTCTTTATCCACTAAGAAAAGGGTCACAGCCTGTGACCAGAAAATTAATAGCTTAAGTTGAATCCCTTGGAGATTAAAGATGCATCAAGACTTGTTTCCTGGAACAAACAGCATTGTTTGATGATGATGTATCTTGTATGGTTTTAACACCAGAGAAAACATTTTAAAAGAACAAAACTATTTTTGTTAAGCCATGTATTTCCAGAAAAAATACTCTAAAATTAATTGCATTTTGCCATTTTCCAAAGTCAACTCTTGTAATAAATTCATTCATTCATTTATTCACTTATTCATTCAACTGATTAGACACCTGGGTTAGAGAAGAAACCCTGAGGCAGGAATTTTCTATAAATGCAGAAATAAATATCTCTATACAGTCCTAGGAGAGACCCATATTCACATAAAATTATATAAAGATAATGAAAGTATATTTGAAAGTAAATACCACAGAGAAAAATGTAAATAATTTCAGGTATTTATAAGGTAAACTTTCAATAAAGTTGTATTGGTGGCACAGTGGTTAAGTGCTTGTCTGCCAACTGAAAGGTCAGTGGTTCAAACCCACCACCCACTCCACGGGAGAAAGATGTGGCAGTCTGTCTGCTTCTGTAAAGATTATAGCCTTGGAAACCCTATGGGACAATTCCACTCTGTCCTATAGGGTTGCCATGAGTCAGAATCAACTCACTGGCAACGAGTTTTTTTTTTTTTTTAATTGGTAGTAGGTCCCTGGATGATATTAGCCAATCTACAATACAATTTTACAATCCCACTTTTGTAAAATAGAAAATTTATCCAGATTTTTAGACATTTTTCTTTATTAGTTATTCGATCAGCTCTGAAAGGCAATTCAGGTATGTATTGTACTTGGTGTAATACAAAATCAGTTAGGTGAATGATACTTCAAAGAATAGTCTTAATTACTATAACTATGGTCTTTGCAGTCATAGTTGCAGAAAAAGCACAGAATCTGCCACATCCAAGGATTAAATATTAATTACTTAGATATTTAACAGATTTAAACCAGACTTTTTCTTTCAACTCAAGATTTTACTATACAATTGACCGCTTCTAGAGCCTTTAGAGATACAGCAATATAATGGATTAAAATCCAAACTAAGATAAAACATATCTGTTCCTGTTAGAGTCTGATGCTAATCAAAAAACTGGTTGCTGTCAAGTTGATGCCAACTCATGGTGACCCCATGTGTCTCAGAGTAGAACTGTTCTCCATAGTTTTGAATGGCTAATTTTCCAGAAGTAGATTGTCAGGCCTTTCTTCTGAGGTGCCTCTGGGTGGACTCAACCTCTAACACGTTAGCAGCTGAGCATGTTAATGTTTGCACCACACTTGACCTCCAAAATGCCCTTTACTCTCCCATTACAATGGCCCTTGTCAACCTGTATTCTACAGATAGGTGGCCCCCTCATCCAATGCCAAAAAACAAAAACAAGTAGATTTTCAAGGTGAAACTAGTCTGGCAAGATGCTGTTTAGCATGGTCTCCTCTGAGAAATTCATCTTTGTTAACATGTTAAAAGCTAAGAGCAGTCCTTTGCCATGAGACCAGAAAAATTGGATGGTGCCAGGTAACCATTACGGAACATTCTGATCAATGATTCTATAGAAGATTCCTGATCAAAAGAGGGGAAATGCTGAAAGAATTTCGAATTCTCATGGTCTCCAGATTTTATGGAGCCATGGTGGCTGGATGAAGCCCTGAAACTATTGCCCTAAAATAATCTTTAAACCTTAAACCAAAAATGTCCCCTAAAGTCTTCTTAAAACCAAACAATAGTCTAGCTTAACTAGTAAAAAATGACTGCCTTGAGCATTATGCTCTTTTAAGAACTATCTATTTGGTATGAAAGTGACACCAACTTGGAAGATTAGATAGGAAATTTAGGGGCAATGAGTTTATGTTAACGGGGGAGGAACAGCTCAGAAAGCGATGATGAGAAAGGTTGCACAACTCAAAGAATGTAATCAATGTCACTGAATCGTACATGTAGAAACGGTTGAATTGGCTTATGTTTTGTTGCATATATTCTCAACAACAACAAAACAAAACAAAAGAAATTGGAAAAAAAAAAAAAAAAGCTAGAAAAAGTCCTTCAGGAAAGAGACCAGTTAATTTTGTTAATCCGGCATGCCCCAGGTTTACTTGACCAGAAGCCATTTTCTCCAAAGATTTTAGTGCCTCACAGGGCCAGCGTTCTGCAGAGCCCACGCTAGGAAACGCATCCCTAACCCTCAATTACTTCATGTTCTTTGGCAGCCTTGATTAGGGCCATTTGCCCACCCAGATTCTCCAACATCCTATTCAAATGAAATCTCTATTGTGAACATAAAACCCTTCATTTTCTTTCTGCAAGACAAAAAAAATTAAATCAGCAGAAGCAGGAGCCAAGTTTGTTTGGTGTAATGCTATACCCTAAAGCTGATTATTAAGTCAGCCCTTCCAAATCCACCATCAGGTGTTAAAAACCTGGAGGGAGAAAGCTATTTCTAATCCAGAGGCATAGTAACCTTTCAAACAATAGAACCCCCATTTAGACCACACGTGGTAATGTATTCAATAAAGTGGGCCTATAAAAAAAATAACCAAATCTTCAAGAAAAACATGCTTTCCATCACACCACGTAACATGGTTGCCTAGGCCAGTCATGATGTGGTCCTGCCTTTGGTGAATTGTGCCCAGGCCCCTCTGACTCTCCTCTTAGATAGAAATGATAAATGAACATTGAAAAGAGAGATAAAGAATAAAATTATCACTGCATATGACTAATTTAGATTATATAAGGTGCTCTTGAAACTGTGAAATATGCATTTGATATGCATGTAACATTTAGCATTTTTAAGCTGCTGTGTGGTTTATATTCAACTACTAACTGAAAGGTTGGAGGTTCAAACCCACCAAGCGGCACCGCAGAAGAGAGGCCTGGAGATCTGTTTCTGTAAAGATTACAGCCAAGAAAATCCTATGGAGCAGTTCTACTCTGTAACACATGAGGTCGTCATGAGTCAGAATTTACCCAATGCCAACAGGTTTGTTTTGTTTTTTTAAAATATTATCGAGGAAGTAAAGCTATGGAGAAAGGGAAGATGGTAAGAGAAAAGAAAAAGGTTAAGAGGCAAACATGGAGCAAAACAGAGATAAAAACTCCTTCTGTGTTTTTGTAAGACATCAATGTCTGTAGCATGGTGTTCATTTGCTTTGTTGTCTGAATGCAAATGGCATCTGTACGTCCGCACTAGAGGATGCTTCTACAGTCCCTTGGCCACAGCAGTAGCCAACTGTCACTGAGCAGCACAGCAGGCTGAGCCCATGCTTGGCTCAGACTGTGTTCTGTCATTAACCTGCAAAACAGCCCTCTGCATCTGACAGATGGGGAAACTGAGGCTTGTCCAAATTTACATAAGCACCAAATGGCAGAGCCAGAATTCAAAATCAGTCAGTCTACCTCCAGCACTTCACTAGATACCTCTCCATGCAGAATTAGAAAAACCTGGTCTCTAAGGACCAAGTCTTTGTCTAGGCTGGGCCTTAGAGAGAACCTTTGCAGAGCGTTGTTTTTTTGACAGAGAAACTACAGGCAGTCCCTGGGTTACAAACATCTGACTTAGGGACAACTCCTACTTGCCCTTTAACGTTATGTGCATTTGCCCTCACTGAATCGATGGAACCAACCCCTGCTCACAACAAATTCTTCATCACAGTCACCTTCACTTGCTGCAGTTGCAGCTTTTAAATCATTGAAAAGGCTTCATATTTGACTTAAAGACACAGTTAGGAACTGGTCTTGTTTGTAACCCAGAGACTCTCTGAATATCAAAGGCTATTCTTGGAGCCCTGGTGGCACAGTGGTTAAGTGTTAAGGCTGCTAACCAAAAGGTCAGCAGTTCTAATCCACCAGCTGCTCCTTGGAAACTCTAGGGTGGACAGTTCTGCTCTGTCCTATAAGGTCGCTATGAGTTGGCATCTATTAACAGCAATGTTTTTTTTTTTTTATTATTATTCTTTGAGGAAAGACTTGGTGAGAACAGATGAGGTAAACTCAGGGTCAGATTTTGGTACTGGAAATGAGGTGACCAGTGGTGAAATTTTGTGTCTCTCTTTTGTCACATCGTCCCATGAACTGCCAGTACTCTTTTTACCACTGAAAACAGGTCATTAGTGCCTTTAGAAGGAGCCCAGGTAGCACAGTGCTTAAGCACTCAGCAGCTAACCAAAAGGTCATTGGTTCAAACCCACCAGCCACTCCATGGGAGAAAATTGGGGCAGTCAGCTTCCATAAAGATTTACAGCTTTGGAAAGTCTATAGCACAGTTCTACTCTGTCCTACAGGGTCATTTGAGTTGAAATCGACTCAACAACAACAGGTTTTGCTTTAATGCCTTTAAATCTAATTAAATTAGGAAACCAACTCAGAATAAATTCAGAAAACTCATCCTTAAGATTCTGTTCCTCTGGAAACTCTTCAGGTACCAAAATTTAAATTAGTTTTATGTTACTTCCATAACAAATTGACACAAACTTAGTAGCTTAAAACAACACAAATATTTATCTTATAGTATCGTAGGTCAGAGGTTCAACACAGTCTCACTGGGCTAAAATTAAGATATTGGCAGGGCTAAGAAAACCAAAACAGAAGAACATGCCCAGCATTTCTCAAGCTGAAAGAACTGAAGAAGAAAGTCAAGCCTAAAGTTCCAATGCTGAAGGATTCTATGGGCAAAATATTGAACGACACAGGAACCATCAAAAGAAGACGGAAGAAATACACAGAGTCACTGTACCAAAAAAAATTGGTCTATGTTCAGCCATTTCAGGAGGTAGCATATGATCAAGAACCGATGGTACTGAAGGAAGACGTCCAAGCTGCACTGAAGGCATTGGGAAAAAACAAGGCTCCAGGAATTGGTGGAATATCAGTTGAAATGTTCCAACAAATGGCTGTAGCACTGGAGGTGCTCACTTGTCTATGTCAAGAAATTTGGAAGACAGCTACCTGGCCAACTGACTGGAAGAGATCCATATTTGTGCCCATTCCAAAGAAAGGTGATCCAACAGAATGCAGAAATTATCAAACAATGTCATTAATATTACACACAAGTAAAATTTTACTGAAAATCTTTCAAAAATGGCTACAGCAGTACATCGATAGGGAACTGCCAGAAATTCAAGCCAGATTCAGAAGAGGACATGGAACGAGGCATATCATTGCTGATGTCAGTTGGATCTTGGATGAAAGCAGAGAATACCAGAAAGATGGTTACCCATGTTTATTGACTATGCAAAGGCATTCAACTGTGTGGATCATAACAAATTGTGGATAACATTTCAAAGAATGGGAATTCCAGAACACTTAATTGTGCTCACGAGGAACCTGTACACATACCAAGAGGCAGTCATTCAAACAGAACAACGGAGTTCTGCATGGTTTAAAATAAAGAAAGGTATGCATCAGGGTTGTACCCCCTTCACCAGATTTATTCAGTCTGTATGCTGAGCAGGATCTGAGGAGCTGGACTATATGAAGAAGAATGCAGCATCAGAATTAACAACCTGCGATATGCAGATGACACAACCTTGTTTGCTGAAAATGAAGAGGACTTGAAGTACTTACTGATGAAGATCCAAGACTATAGCCTTGTCTTAGTTATCTAGTGCTGCTGTAACAGAAATACCACAGTGGATGGCTTTAACAAACAAATTTTATTCTCTCATGGTCTAGCAGGCTAGAAGTTTGAATTCAGGGCGCCAGCTCCAGGGGAAGGCTTTCTCTGTCTGTCAGCTTTGGTGGAAGGTCCTTGTCATCAACCTTCCTCTGGTCTAGGAGCTTCTCAGTGCAGGGACCCCAAGTTTAAAGGATGTGCTGTCCTCCTGGCTCTTCATTCTTGGTGATAGGAGGTCCCTCTGTCCCTCTGCTTGCTTCTGTCTTTTATATCTCAAGAGAAATTGACTCAAGATACAACCTAATCTTGTAGACTGAGTCCTGCCTCAGTAACATAACTGCCTCTAAACCTGTCTCGTTAACATCACAGAAGTAGAATTTATAACACATAGGAAAATCACATCAGATGACAAATGGTGGACCATCACACAGCATTAGGAATCATGGCCTAGCCAAGTTGACACGTATTTTGGGGGGGACACCATTCAATCCATAACAAGCTTTCAGTAAGGATTACACTTCAACATAAAGAAAACAAAAATTCTTACAGCTGGACCAATAAGCAACATCATGATAAGTGGGGAAAATATTGAAGTTGTCAAGGATTTCATTTTACTTGGATCCATAATCAATGGCCATGGAAGTAGCATCAAGAAATCAAATGATGTACTGCATTGAGCAAATCTGCTGCAAAGATCTCTTTAAAGTTTTGAAAGGCAAAAGTGTTACTCTGAGGACTAAGATGCTCCTGACCCAAGCCATGATATATTTAATTGCCTCATATGCATGGGAAAGCTGGACACTGAATAAGTAAGACTGAAAAAGAATTGATGCCCTTGGCGTTGGCAAAGAATATTGAATATACATACCATGGACTACCGGAAGAATGAACAAATCTGTCTTGGAAATACAGCCAGAGTATTCCTTGGGAGTGAGGATGGTGAGACTTTGTCTCAGGTACTTTGGACATGTTACCAGAAGGGACCAGTCGCTGGAGAAGGACATCATGCTTGGTAAGGTTAGAGCATCAGGGAAAAAGAGAAAGACCCTCGATGAGATAGAATGACACAGTTGCTGCAGCAGCAGGCTCAAACAAAGCTATGATTGTGAGGATGGCACGGGACTGGGCAATGTTTTGTTCTGTTGTATGTGGGGACCAACTCGTTGGCACCTAACAATGACGACAACAACAGAATTGAGTTTCTTGCTAAAGGCTCTAGGGGAGAATCCATTTTCATGCCTTTTTCACCTTCTAGGGATTTTTTAGGGGCAGCCAGTATTCTTTGACTCGGGTCCGTCTTTTGTTGGAAACCCTGGTGGCATAGTGGTTAAGTGCTATGGCTGCTAACCAAGAGGTCAGTGTTCGAATCTGCCAGGCGCTCCTTAGAAACTCTATGGGGCGGTTCTACTCTGTCCTATAGGGTCACTATGAGTCAGAATCGACTCCACAGAAGTGGGTTTGGTTTTGGTTTGTCTTTTGTGGCCTCTGTCTCTGACCACAGCTGGAAAGGTTTCCTGCCTTTAAGGACTTGTGATTACATTGAGCCCACCCACAGAACCCAGGATAATCTCCCCATCTCAAGGTCTGTAACTTCAATCACATTTGCAAAATCCCTTTCACCTTGCAAGGTAACACCTTCACAGGTTCCTGGGATTAGGGCATCTTTATTGTTCTTGTTGTTAGGTGCTGACTCATAGCGACTGTATAGGACAGAGTATGACTGCACCATAGGGTTTTCTAGGCTGTATTTTGAGTTGTAATTGACAGGATGGCAATGGTTTTTTTTTTTTTTTTTTTAATCTTTACAAGAGCAGATCACCAGGTGTTTTTTCCCACAGAACAGCTGATAAGTTTGAACTGGCCATCCTTCTGTTAGCAGCTGAGTTACCAGAGCTGCATCATTTAATCTCTCTGTGCCTCAGTTTCCTCATCTGTAAATGGGGATGATGGGGGGCCAGTGGTGGTTCAGTGGTAGAATCCTCGCCTTCCCTGAGGGAGACCTGGGTTTTATTTTCGGCCAACGTACCTCATGCACAGCCACCACCTGTCTATCAGTGGAGGCTTGCGTGTCGCTATGATGCTGAACAGGTCTCAGGGCAGCTTCTAGATTAAGATGAAATAGGAAGAAAGGCCTTACGATCTACTTGTGAAAAATCAGCCCATGAAAACCCCGTGGATCACAGCGGTCCGATCCACAACAACTGCAGGGATGGCGCTGTGCATGCAGTCACCATGAGTTGGAGGCCAACAACAACAAAAAGAGGATGATAATAGCGCCTACCCCCTAAGGTTTTTGTGAGGGTTCAGTGAGTTAGTACGAGTAAAGCGAGTAAAGCGCTGAGAACAGTGCAGGCACGAGGTAAGCTCACAGTAAGTGCTGGTATGTCTGACCTCTGAGATAGCAATCAGCAACACAGCATCTTCCTGGCTGCAGAAATCACAGCTTCTTTAATATTGATATTTCCAGACAGAGAAAAAATACTCCTAGAAAAAACTGACGTTAATTCATGCTGCTTGAATATTTTATTCCTGGGAGCTGCGTGACCTCTTGCCAGAAGGCAGAACCCAGGGCAACTAGAGTCATTCAGTGAATAATGGGAACTCATGTTTTATTTATCTTTAGCCGCAGAGATGAAATTTGTAAAAAAGTCATACATAGTTTTTTGAACCAATAAGAAATACTCTCCTCTACCCCAAAAGTAATAATTGGCATGTTAATAGATTTCACTAGCATGCCCTGTGTGTTAAAAAAAAAAGTCTCCACCGAGGACTACAGCGGCCACACATACTGCTGCTTTGAGTTGCATGTTGTAATTGTTATCACGTGAGAAATGGAAGCCTGTGGTTGAGGGAAGAACAGGCCGGGAGGGTTATTTCTGTTAATGACTGATGAGTTGTGCAGAGATTGGGACACCCCATGTTTTGATGGCAGCTTTAGGGAAGGCTAGGAGATAGGAGTTTAATAGCTTTTGCAGCACAATGTGAGTGGATTAAAGACTTGGCAAATCAGCCCTATAAAGGAGAGTTAAAATAATTGGTTGAATTTACCCAGAAGGAGAAAAAACTAAGGGATGATTTAATCCTCTCTATTAGATGTTTTTTTTTTTTTTTTTAATTAGATGTAAGGGTTTTTAAATGAGGGAAATCTGGTTCTACTGCAGATCCGGTCCTCCTGAAAGGATGAAAGGGAAAACCAAACAAAAACAGTATAGATTTAAGTTGATTTATAGAGGGCTCTGTAAGTCAGTGCTAGAAGCAGTGAAGTCCCTAACTCTAGCAATTTTTAACTGAAAAATTAGTGGTAGTACTTTTACTTGTGTAATGTCAGGAAGTAAGGAGCCCTGGTGGAGCAGCAGTTAGTTCAGCTGCTAGCCAAAGGGTCAGCAGTTCAAATCCACCAGCCACTCTGTGGGAACCCTATGGGGCAGATCTACTCTGTCCTATAGGGTCACTATGAGTCGGACGGAATCCACTCAACAGCAATGGGTTAATGTCAGGAAAGTCAACCTTCCTTTTATGATTTCAGTGCAGGGATAGTCTCTTCTGAAAAAGTAATAACTCAGTTTCAGGTTATGTTAAGGGCTGCAAAAAAAGAAAAGTTAAAAGAAAAATTAAGCTGAGAATTCAAAACTTACACTAGATTTTTCTTAAGGGCAGGAAACTTTTAGACATTCAGCCAATTAATGTTTATTGAACACTTACTTATTAGACATCTGAGTTTGGGGGCTTTTTTGTAAGTCATTCATAATAAATATAAGGTGCAATTTACTCATTGGCATGTTTTTACATGAATAACATGTGCCTTCTGCGTTTGTTTGCTGGCCGCACCGTCCCTCTTGAGGCACCCTAGCACCACCATGCCACAATCCCCTTCCACATGCTGCTGTAAAAACAGTTAGCATAGTGCACTTAAGAAATTACCTCTCTCGGGGAGGGTACAACCAGCAAACAAACACAGAAGGCCTGCACATTATTTGTGTAAAAACATGGTAATTCTGTAAATACTTAATGACCTACTGTGTGCCGATAGCAGACAGATAAGGCGCCTGCTGTCACAGAATGGAGACAGACAAGAAACACAAAATATGATAGGAAATATACCGGATGATGACAAAACGTTCTACAGTGAACTGAAATTGGGGATGTGATAGAATGACTGGGTGGCTCTTTTAGATCAGAGTGGTCAGTGAACGTCTCTCAAGCAGATGACATTTCAGCTGAGAACTGAGTGACTAGAAGGAGTCATTTTGCAAAGGTCAGGGAAAGAGCACTTCACAAGGAATTTCAAAGAACTGACAACAAAGCCATTGTCTTGTTCACCCATGTTCATTGCATCATTATACACAGGAGCCAAATGGTGGAACAACTCAAGTGCCCATCAACAAATGAATGGATAAACAAAATGTGGTACATCCATACAATGGAATATTATTCAGCCATAAAGGGAAATAAAGTTTTGATTACAACATGGCTGGACCTTAAAAACATTATCTTGAGTGAAATAAGCCAAACACAAAAGGACGAATATTGTATGATACCTCTTGTATGAAATATCTAGAGTAGGCAAATGTATAGAAACAAAAGGTAGATTAGTGGTTAGTAGAAGCTCTGCTGGCACAATGGTTAAGAGCTACGGCTACCATTATGGCTACTAATGGTAGCCGTAGCTCTTAACCAAAAGGTCAGCATTGGAATCCACCAGCTGCTCCTCAGAAGCCCTATTGGGCAGTTCTACTCTGTCCCATAGGGTCACTATGAGTCAGAATCAACTCGACGGCTACTAGTTTGATTTTTTTTTTTCATTTTTTTTAGGGGCTGGGTGAAGGGAGGAATGGGAAGTTATTCCTTAAGGGGTACTGAGTTTCTATTTGGGGCAATGAAAAAGTTCTGGAAATAGATAATGGTGATGGTTGCACAATATGGTGAAGGTAATTAATGTCAATGGTTTGTGCACTTCAGAATGATTTAAATGGCAAATGTTTTGTTTTATACACAGGCAGTCCCTGGGTTACAAATGAGATCCATTTCTAAGTCTGCCTTTAACTCGAATTTGTAGGTCAAATGGAACGGGTATAAATGGATCTCATTTAGCATCAGTTATTCAAATGTTTGTCTTAGTATATAATATGTATTTTACCTTTCTATGTATATGAAAGATGATGGAGAAGCTCAATATCATCAGTTAGAACAAGGATGGGGTCGACTGCAGAACACACCATCAATTGCTCATATGCAAGTTCAAGTTGAAGCTGAAGAAAATCAACACAAGTCCATGAGGGCCAAAATACAACCTTGAGTATATCCCACCTGAATTTAGAGACCATTTTGAGAATAGATTTGATGCATTGAACACTAGTGACCAGACGAGTTGTGGTATGACATCATACATGAAGAAAGTGAAATGTTATTTAAAACACAGGAAAGAAAGAAAATACCAAAATAGATGTCAGAAGAGACTCTGAAACTTGCTCTTGAACATACAGCAGCTAAAGCCAATGGAAGAAATAATGAAGTAAAAGAGCTGAACAGAAGATTTCAAAGAGCAGCTCAGAAAGACAAAGTATTATAATGAAATGTGCAAAGACCTGGAGTTAGAAAACCAAGAGAGAAGAACACTCTCAGCATTTCTCAAGCTGAAAGAACTGAAGAAAAAGTTCACGCCTTGAGTTCCAATATTGAAGGGTTTTATGGGCAAATATTGAACGACGCAGGAAGCATCAAAAGAAGATGGAAGGAATATACAAGGTCATTGTATCAAAAAAAAAAATTGGTCAGTGTTCAACCATTCCAGGAGGTAGCATATGACCAACAACTGATGGTATTGAAGGAAGAAGTCCAAGCTGCACAGCAGACATTGGCGAAAACAAGGCTCCAGGAATTGACAAAATACCAACTGAAATGTTTCAACAAACAGATGCAGCACTGGAGGTGCTCACTTGTCTATACAAAGAAATTTGGAAGACAGCTACCTGGCCAACTGACTGGAAGAGATCTGTATTTGTGCCCATTCCAAAGAAGTGATCCAACAGAATGTGGAAATTACCAAACAATATCATTATTATCACACACAAGTAAAATTTTTCTGAAAATAATTCAAAAACCGTTGCAGCAGTACATCAATAGGAAACTGTCAGAAATTCAAGCCAGATTCAGAAGAGGACGTGGAACGAGGGATATCATCACTGATGTCAGATGGCTCTAGGTTAAAAGCAGAGAATACCAGAAAAATGTTTACCTGTGTTTTATTGACTATGCAAAGGTATTCAACTTTGTGGATCATAACAAATTACGGATAACATTGCAAAGAATGGGAATTCCAGGACACTTACTTATGCTCATGAGGAACCTATACATAGATCAAGAGGCAGTGATTCAAACAGAACAAGGGGTTACTGCATGATTTAAAATCAGAAAAGGTATGCAACAAGACTGTATCCTCTTGCCATAGTTATTAAATCTGTATGCTGAGCATAGCTGAGAAGCTGGACTATAACATGGCATCAGGATTGAGGGGAGACTCATTAGCAACTTTCAATATGCAGATGACATAACCTTGCTTGTTGAAAGTGAAGAGGACTTGAAGCACTTACTGATGAAGATCAAACACTACAGCCTTCAGTATGAATTGTACCTCAACATAAAAATCCTCACAACTAGACCAATAAGCAACATCATGATATATGGAGAAAATATCAAAGTTGTCAAGGATTTCATTTTACTTGGATCCACAATCACTGCCCATGGAAGCAACAGTCAAGAAATCAACACATTGCATTGGGCAAATCTGCTGCAAAACACCTCTTTAAAGTGTTAAAAAAAAAAAAAAAAAAAAAGTCGACTTGAGGACTAAGGTGCGCCAGACCCAAGCCGTGGTATTTTCAGGCTCCTCATATGCATGTGTCTTAGTCATCTAGTGCTGCTGTAACAGAAATGCCGCACGTGGATGGCTTCAACAAAGAAAAATTTATTCTCTCACAGTCTAGCAAGCTACAAGTCCAAATTCAGGGCATTGGCTCCAGGGGAAGGCTTTCTCTTCTCAGCCCTGGAGGAAGGTCCTTGTCATCAATCTTCCCCTGGTTTGAGGAGCTCCTCAGCACAGGGACCCCAGGTCCAAAGGGTGAGCACTCCTATTCTTCATTCTTGGTGGTGTGAGGTCCTCATGTCTCTCTGCTTGCTTCTCTCTTTTATGTCTCAAAAGAGGTTGGCTTAAGACACTGTCTAATCTTGTAGATCTCATCAATATAACTGCCACTAATCCATCTCATTACACCATAGTGATAGGATTTATAACACATAGGGAAATCACATCAGATGACAAAATGGTAGACAATTATACAATACTGGGAATCATGAACTAGCAAAGTTGACAGATATTTTGGGGGAACACAGTTCAACCCATGACAACATGTGAAAGCTGGACAATGAATAAGGAAAACCAAAGAAGAATTGATGCCTTTGAATTATGGTGTTGGCAAAGAATATCAAATATACCATGAAATGCCAGAAGAACAAACAAATCTGTCTTCAAAGAAGTACACCCAGATGCTCCTTAGAACCAAGGATGACAAGACTTCATCTCACAGACTTTACACGTGTTATCAGGAGAGATCAGTTCCTGGTGAAACCATTGTATTTAATTCTTTATGGCAGTCCATTCTTACATAAGAGTAGTCTGTCAGTCAGACTTTGGCAACCTGGGGACTGCCTGAATTTTACCGTAATTAAAAACACGATAAAGGGCATTGTGATTGGCACAGAGTGGACCATCCAGCTGTGAGTGTAAAAGATGAGGTCTGAGAAGTCAGCAGAGTCTTTGTAATCCAGGGAGAGCATTTGGATTTTACTCTAAATGTGATGGGAAACTATAGGAGGTTTTAATAAGCAAAGGAAAAGACTGGATCTAATTTATATTTTTAATACATGTATCATCAGGGACGAATCTCCTAAACAGAATGCACAGTGAAAAAGCAAGCAGTAAAAGCAAGTATGATTCGACTTACATAAAGTCCAAATGTATGCAAAAATAAACAGGGTGTTGTTTGGGGATACATAAAATGTGATAAAGAAAGTGAGTGATAAGCACAAAATTCAGTGCTATTGTTCCTGTGGAGGCAATAGGAGGAGGGGAGTATAACTGGGAAGGGCACACAAGAGACTTCAGAGGTATTGATAGGTTTTATTTCTTAATAGAGGTAGAGGGCACATGAGTTCTTAACATATTACTATAAATAGTATATGTATACCACATATATTCATCTCTATGCATGAAATACTTCATTATCCAAATTATATTTTTAAACCAATTCCTCTGGCTGCTCATTGACCGGATTGTAGAGAAAAATCAAAGGAGAAGAATTAAAAGCTATCGTGTAATCCAGAGAGATGATGGCAGGGAGGGAGAGGAAGGGAGAAATCTGTAGTTTGTGCAACAGGGTGTATAGTGGCGCCATTTACCTAGGGGGTAAGGGCCCCAGGAGGAACAGGTTGGGAAGGTAGGAAATTAAGAGTTAAGTGATGCCAAACAGTGTGATAGGTTTATTAAACACGCATGTGGAAATGTGTAGTAGATAGCTGGATAAACAAGACTAAAGTTGCAGGGAGTTCAGGACTGGAGACCTAGACTGGAGCGTTACGGCTGTATAGGTGGTGTAGGGCTCTGGGTCTGGATGGCTGAGGCTCTGTTTATTGTGCTCAGATATTTATATTCCTCCTTAGGAACCTCCAAACCAGTTGCTGTCAAGTCAGCTCCAACTCATGGCGACCCCGTGTGTGCCAGAGCAGAGCCGTGCCCCGTAAGGTTTTCGATGGCTGATTTTCTGGAAGTAGATCACCAGGCCTTTCTTCCAAGGCACCTCTGGGTGGACTCAAACCTCCAAACCTTTAGTAAGCAGCTGAGTGCATTAACTACTTGCACCTGCTGGTTACAGCTGCAAACTGAAAAGTCGAAGGTTCAAGTCCACCCAGAGGTGCCTCAGAAGAAAGACTAGTGATCTGATCTACTTCTGCAAAACCAGCCATTGGAAACCCATGGAGCACAGGTCTACTCTGACACTTCTGACACACACGGGGCTACCGCGGGTCAGAGCCGACTCAATGGCAACTCAATGGCCGCCCTAAACTATTGTATGAAAACTGTTGCAATATCAAAAAGAAAAGGGTGGCATTTAAAAAAACTTTGTATAAAATAAATTTATACTTAACTCTTTTTCATTTCTAGATTTTAGAAATATTAACTTTCTGCATTCTCCTATATTTCCATAAAAGAAGAGGAATGAAGCACATTGTGATTCTGCTAACCCTGGTGGCACTTCTAGGTGAGAACATACTTCGTTTTCTTATTCTTTAATCTAGCTGTGCTAATTCATAAAAAGAGATTTGAAGCAAAATACTTGAGCATTCTATTTCTTGCTCATTGTTTCTGTGTTTTAACTCTGATTTGTAGCAAAGAAACGGAGTCTTAAATTACGCAAATTATGTTTCACGTCTTTCTATAATTGATACATATTTCATTATTTTTAAAATATATTTAAAGATATTTGTTTCTTAGTAATCTTTATTTGCATCTGACAGTTTGAGAATTTTTTTTCTTAGTAAATAATTGAAAAATATTAAAGGAGGAACAAACTAATGAACCCATTTATAACTTGCGTCAGGAATTAGTAAGAAATAGCCTCTTTGCATTTTTAAAACATTTTAAAATATGGCTAATATAAATATAAGCAGTATGCTTTTCTTAACTGCCATTTTTCTTTCACTCGTTGTTTACCCACTCATTTCCTTTTTTTCCCAGAGGCACTTTGTAAGATTTGAAAAACTGATGCTTAGATATGACCATTATACATATATCGATGTATTCTTTCTCTCTCCCCTGCTTTCTCTCACTCACACACTGATATATACCAATACATAGAAAACTCTTTAACCACTTGGGAAATTCCCTTTTTTTTTAAGTTCATTTATAATTCTTCCTTTGCCTCTTTGCCAATAAGATGATCCATACATTGTATGTTGTATCCTATTGCTCTGTAGGTTGTACTTGTACCATTGGGGTGGGCTGCCAGCCCCTGCGTTAAATGGGGTGCTGGGATTTTTATTTCTCCATCTCGTCTAGTTCTCTCTTTAGTATTAGCAAAATTTTTGTTTGGAATAGTTACTTAGAGAAACAAATTTACACCATACATGCACAGGAATGCTGATGATCAAGAGAACAGGAAAGGAACTTTTGTATTTTTTCCTAAGGAGAGAAAATATACACTATATAGGAAAAGATGGGAAATAAGGAAAATTTTAGATTGCCAAATTAAGATCATACCTATCGGTGATGATCATAAATATAATGGAGTAAATTTACCCAGTAAAAAAAGAAAAGTTCTCAAATTGGATTCAGCCGACAGCTAGTGAGAGTTATTGAAATAGCTGCTGCCCAAGGCCCCTGAAGGTCTCCTTCCCAATACTCCACCCTCCCAACCCCCAGGTCTGCCCTGATTAACAACTAAGTATTAATGCAGTAGAAACCTTGGTGGCATAGCGGTTAAGTGGTACAGCTGCTAACCAAAAGGTCGTCAGTTCAAACCCACCAGGTGCTCCTTGGAAACTCTATGGGTGGTTCTACTCTGTCTTATAGGGTCCCTATAAGTTGGAACTGACTCAACAGCAATAGATTTGGGGTTTTTTTTGTTTGTTTTTTGGTATTAATGCAGTGGTAAGCTCTTGGCTGCTGAGAGGTCGGCAGTTTTAACCCACCAGCTGCTCCACGGGAGAAAGATGTGGTAGTCTGCTTCCATAAAGATAACAGCCTTGGAGACCTTATGGGGCAGTTCTGCTCTGTCCTGTAGGGTCCTATGAATTGGTACCGACTTGACGGCAGCGGGTTTATTAATGCAGGGGGCCCACATGAACCTTGCAGTGGTGGAAAGAAAGGAGGGCTAGCACCTTACTAATTGGCCAGTGCCCTTGCTGGTCATGAGATATTTTGGCTACAACCATAAAATTCTTCTAAAGCAAGGTAACTTAGGTTGAAAGTAAAAGAAAGCAGAAGGTTATGATATTACTATCTACATTAAAATCAGGGCAGAAAACATTAAATGAGACAAAACGTGGTCATTTATACTGATAAAAGGGTACAACCCACAAAAACATCGTATTCTGTTACATATTAGCTGACACCTGATGTGTAGCAGAAAACTCAAAACTAAGGGGAATAAGGACTTCTCTCAGTTCATGGAAGATAAGTAGACAGACAAATATGTAAAGATGGTGGTAGCTTTAATATTGAACTCCAGATACAGAAAACTGCAAATATACCTTCTTTCAAGTGCCTGTGTAGCATTTTAAAAAGTTGGTCATGTATTTGGCTACAAAGAAATCCTTGATAAATTCCAGGAAGTTGAAATAGTACAGACCACATTCTCAGATCATGGTGAAATAAAATTAGAAGACAACAATGAAAGTAAAAACCAATAAAACCCTACTTTTACCTAGAAATTTTAACCCTATTTCTTTAAAGTGTACTGAGCCAAAATAGTAACCAAGGTTTCACTGAAGCCTGTATTTTAAAAATTATTATGAAAACTCTTAATCTTAAAACCTGTAGTTTATGACTAAAACTATATTCAGAAGAAAATTCATTGCTTTAAATGTAAGTCAATTAAGCACTCAACTGAAGAAATTAGGAAGACAAAAATTTTGAAATAAAGCCAAGGAAAGCAGAAAGAAGGTATTAATAAAGATTAAAGGCAAAAATTAATGAAATAGGAAATATAAAAGCAATAAATCCAGTAATCAGTCCTTAAAAGAGAACTAATAAAAGATGCTCCATAGGAAAGAAAGGAAAAAGCACAAATACCCAAAATTAGAGATCAGACATATATTATGCAAATAAAAATAAAAAGTTAAATAAATTGCTGAGTTTTTAAAGGAAAATAAGAAGGAAACAGAGGAGGTTGTTAAAGCTACATCCTAAAAACCATCTAGACCTAGACAATTTCCAAGGTAAAATCTTCAAATCTTTAAGGAAGAGATCATTCTGATATTGTTTAAACTATTTGAAGACATAAGAAAGAAAGCTTATATACATATATATTTTTTACATACTCAGTATAATACTGATGCCATATCTGCAAAATAACCCACCGACTGCCGTCGAGTCGATTCCGACTCATAGCGACCCTATAGGACAGAGTAGAACTGCCTAGTAGAGTTTCCAAGGAGCGCCTGGTGCATTCAACTGCCAACCTCTTGGTTAGCAGCCATAGCACTTAACCACTACACCACCAGGGTTTGCATCTGAAGATACAGCCCAAATAAAGAACACTGTAAAGTAATTTCACCACTGAGTACTGAAATTAAAACTCTAAATAACATATTAACAAATAGAATCCAAAGTGAATAAATACATCGTGGCCTAGTAGTCTCAATGTAACCAGTTCTTTTTCTTTGCAACATTTATAACACTTTGTGATTGCATATTCTACTTACATATTTACATATTGTTATAAGCTTGTCTTCCTCCAGATTAGTCCCACAAGGGCACAGACCATGTCTGTTCTATTTATATTATAAAGACTTTCCTAGAGCTGAGCATACTAAGCACACGATAAACATTTGAATTAATTACCTAGCTAGTCATTTAATTGTGAGAATAAAAGAATGGTTTTTTAAGAACTCCATTAATATGGTTCATAATTTTAATGACTCAGAGGAGAAATATCATGTAATTATCTCAATAGATGCTGAAAAGGCATTCTAAAATTTAATATCCATTCCTATTCAAAGACTTGAAACAATACAGGAATACTTGTGCATTAAAAAACATACTTTTCGTAAACCAGAAGCTGGAGACTACCCAATGGTGAAATACCAGAAGCATTTTCCCTGCAGTAAGATACAAGAAAAAAATGACCTCTCTTTATACCCTTCAGAGCTGTTTGAGCATCTTATAATGGTGCCAATGACTTTTAGAAGACATGGACTGATTATGAAAATTAATTGAAGCAGCTTTGATGAAGATTTATAGGGTTACGTTAAATGAGAAAAGCCACACACAAAATCTTACCTACCTTCATTGTGATTAAAAGCATTTATGAGGCAAAAACTGAAAATGAATGCAAGTTGGTGGGAGTATAGGTGAATTTTTTTTCTTTGTTGTTGTCATAACATTGTTTGTAGGATAAATTAAAAATGGAAATAAGAAGGAAAATAGAGACAATTGGATTTCCACATGCAGAAGAATAAGCTGAATCCACACCTCATACCATAAATGAAATTAACTCAAAATGGATCAACAACGTAAGTGTAAAAACTAAAACCATAAAATTCTTAGAACAAAACATAGGCGTAATGCTTTGGGATCTAGTTTTAGGTAATAGATTCTTAGATATGACACTAAAAGCATAAGCAACAAAAGATAAAATAGATAAATTGGACTTCATCAAAGTTAAAAACTTTTGTGTATCAAAGTACTTTATCAACGAAGTGAATAGACAAACTACATAATGAGAGAAAATGTTTGGGGACCATATATCAGATAAAGGCTTAATATCTAGAATACATAAATAACTCCTGCAATTTAACAACAAAAAGACAAAAAACCCAATCCAAAAATGACCAAAGGACTTGAATAGACATTTTGCCAAAGAAAATATACAGATGGCTAACAAGCACAGGAAAAAATGCTCAATGTCACTAGTCATTAGGGAAACACAAATCAAAACCACAATGAGGTACCACTTCATCTCCACCCACCCACAGTAGCATGGCTATGATCAGAAAAACAGAAAACAGCAAGTGGTGACAAGGATGGGGAGAAATTGGAACCCTTATCCATTGCTGATGGGGTTGTAAAATAGTGCAGCCACTGTGGAAAATGGTTTAGCAGTTCCTCAAAAAGTTAAATATAGAATTACCATATGATCCAACAATTCTACACCTAGTTATATACCCAAAAGAATAGAAAGCTGTAATGCCAACAACACTTGTACATCAATGTTCATTGCAGTACTATTCACAACGGCCAAAAGGTACAAACAACTTAAATGTCCATCAACAGATAAATGGATAAACAATGTGGTATATACATACAATGGAATATTAGTCATAAAGACAAATGAAGTTTTGATACATGCTACAACACAGATGAACCTTGAAAACATTACGCCAAGTGAAATAACTCAGTCACAGAAGGGCAAGTATTATATGATCCCATTTAAATGAAATATCTTACTTAGGCAAATGTGTAGAGACCAGAGTTTATTAGTGGTTATCATGGGCAGAAAGGAGGGGGAAAGGGAGAGTTATTGTTTAAGGGGCACTGAGCTCCTATTAAGGCCAATGGAAAAATTTGGAAACAGATAGTGATGATGGTTGTACAACATGGTGACCATAATTGATGTCACTGAATTGCACACGGTAAGAAATATTGAAATGGCAATTTATTGTATATATATATATATTTTAACCACAATTCAAAAATAGGAAGTTGAGGGCAATCAGGAAGAAAGCAATCTGGCTTCAAGTGAGTGAAGACAGAAGGCTCCCTTGCCTGTGCCTGTGATCTCTTTTCTGAAGCTGCACAGAAGAGTTTTTCAAGTTGATCAGCTAGGAAAGCCGGAAGTCCTTCCCTATCCTTAGCACACTCTAGTTGCCAAAGCAAAATTAATAAATAAGATATTTATGTCTCTAATAAAGAGATCTAATAATAATATCACTGTGGTTAGGAGCTTGGCTGCTAACCAAAACGTCAGCAGTTCGAATCTACCAGCCGCTCCTTGGAAACCCTACATGGCAGTTCTACTCCATGACAAGAGGTGAATAAGGAGACATCAATGGCAAGCTAAGAAAGCCTTTGGAAGGAGTTATTGATGAAGAAAGAATAAACTGAGAAGGCTAAATTTCAAAAACAGGTTAGCATATGTTAGGAAAAAAATGGTACTGTTACCACAATGATACAAGTAGTGTTTATTGTTGAGAATTAGGAAAACAAAGAAAGATACAAAGAAAAATATATTAAAAATTTTTTTTTTTTTTTTATAAATCCATGTAACTAAACACTGTTGTACAATACTGACGGGAGTGTGACTGGTACTTTCTGGAAGGTAGCTTGCCAGCTTATTTCAAAGCTTAACTAGTGGCCACTGACACAGTAATTCCCCATTAGGTGATTTTCCTAGGAAACAAGCAGAATGACATACAAAGACTTGTGTACAAAGAAATTCGTCACAGCCTCATTTTTAATAATAAAAATATTAGATATAATCTAAAAATCCAAAATCAGGGAGTTGTTAAAGTATACATTCATATAAAGGCCAATAAAAATCACGCTTTAGAAGAATGGCATAGAAAATGCACAGAGACAATAGTAGGTTCCTAAGTAGTGTATAGTAAACCCTGGTGGCGTAGTGGTTAAGAGCTAAGGCTGCTAACCAGAAGGTTGGCAGTTTGAATCCACCAGGTGCTCTTTGGAAACCCTGTGAGGCAGTAGGGTCGCTATGAGTTGGAATCGACTCAAGAGCACTGGGTTTGGTTTTGGTTTAAGTAGCCACATGTTGTGGTATATGCATACTTAGAAAAATAACTAAAAAAAAAGGTACTAAAATGTTAGAAGTGATTTGGGGTTGGGTGTTGAGATTATAGGTGATTTTAATTTTTCTCCCATGCTTTTCTGCATTTTCTAACTTTTCATAAGTGAACACATATATCTTTATCTTTAAAAAAATGAGTTTAAAGACTATTCATAAACCCAATACCTAAAATTAACCACTGATAGTATCTTCATGTAGCTTCTTCTAGTCTTTTTTCCTATACATACATGAGTGCTTCCTATTTTTATGTATCTAACATTGGAATGATACTCCATATGCAATTTTATGATTCCACCTATTCTCATCATCCCTTCCCCCCGCCAAAAAAAAAGTTTATAAGTACTCTACCAGCCTAGAAATAATTTGGAAAGTTATAATAAATAGTGATTAATCAGCTGGTGATTGTCCATGCTTTGAAAATATGATAATTAACTATAGTAATTGGTAGTTTGTTTAGCTGTTTCATGAAGAACTCTAGTTTTGTTTTTGTATTAAGTGCAATTCAACATCAGATGGTGGTTGAATTTGATGACCCTTAGGGTCCTGTGTAATTCTGAGGTTTTGGCTCTAATGGAACAGTACGTTCAAATCCTTCTCTCTTAATTATTCCTTTGGGAAACCTGGCTGTTCAGACCCCAAGACCATAACCACATTGTGCTCTAATTTCAGGCAGTGTTGAGGAGGAAATGAGTGTCCCTCAACAGCTAACTTCACAAACGTAAACCATCCAGTGACACACAGATCTCTATAAAAAAAACTCTATAGATATTTAAAATTCATGGATCAGCTAAAATATAACTATTGTCAAAATCAGTAGAAAATATGTAAAAGGATCAGGTCAAAAGACATTTTAAGATGGGGAGGGGCCCAGCTATAAGGGCCTCTTTGTTCCTTTGAGAGCTTTGTTTTTAGAATTTGTCACCTGGGTCCCCTTTAATTATGACTTTTAACCGAAAGAAAATGCCTAATTTGGAAGTTTACCCTAAAAAGTTCTTCCAGGTTGGCCATCACCATTTATTTTAAACATATATTTATATATATATATGTATATATAAAAAGAGAAATACTATCTTTTCCAAAGCTAAAAGGGATAAATAGCAACAAAGGGAGGATGCCTATTTCATATTTATTGCCTTATAATTATTTGATTTCATGTAAAAATTATTTTTAACTTTCTGTGGGTTTCAGTTAAATTATGGAATTCTATGCACCAGTAACTTCAAGGCACCTAAGACAAAAAAAAAATCCCTGTCTTTTTCCTACCAAAACGTAGTGTTACCAGGAAATACTCCATTGCTTTAATTTTGATATAACCATATCAAGTCACTTTTTATTAATTGTTATTTAAAGCCTATTAAAAATTTGCTCTCATAGGAATAGGTTCCTCTTTAGTATAGGAAACATCCATTGATCATGTAAATCTTAGGTTTATGTGGCCGACTCTGAGAAATGAATACTCAGCTCTGGCTCTGTTTCTAGTCAGTGTCTTTGTCAAAGAAGTATTTTTAATGATACTTCTAGGCATTTATAACAGAAAGGTCTCGTACAAGTCTTAGTAGACTGAGGAGGTGAATTGATTTTCACTTTCTGCTCTTCTCATTTATTTGGCTTTAACATTTTTCCATATAGTTGAATAGTTATTTTCCTATTAATGTCACCTGGACAATCTGACTTTTCTTATCTCCTCCATTGTTTGTGCCTTTCTCATCTACCAGTGATTGTAACATCAGTAGCATCTTTTCAGCAGTTAGGGCTAGAAAATAAGCATCTTGCTCCAAAGCTAAAAAACACCCAGTCACGCAGCAGATCTTTAGCTGATTTAAGCACGTTTAAAGTCCAGCATAGCCAATGAGGCTGCTGCCTGGATGATGTCGCACCCTACCCATGCCTCTCACAACAGTGTTTGTTCTTAAAGCACAATTGATGTTTTTAACTCTACCATGTTTACTTAAGATACTTGTTTGTCATTCTCTCTCAAATATGTATTTTATCTTTTTTTTTCTTTTTCAGCTTCATTGACTGTTATTTCAGTAAAAGCAGTCTCAGGCATGATCACTTTTTCTGTGACGGATAAAATGCAACTAACTTATCCCATCTTCTATATCATGTTTATCATCATGATAGCATCTTGTGTTTCCCAAGTCAAGTAAGTTAGCTTCTACATAACTCATTACTCTTTCAACATCCCTGTGTGTCTCTGAGCATTAATCTTTATTGGCTTCAGATGATAATTAAAATTAGCTACAACTGATTTCTGAGGGTGAGGGGTCAACAGTTTATTCTCGGCCAACATGCCTTGCTTTGTCCTTCGCATCTAATAATACGTTTTTACTAAGCATTGCCTTCATGTCTTGTGAGTTCTAAAGTGCGGCCATAATCCAGCTAAGTGCGCTTTGATACTTTCCTGATGCTCTTCTGCTTGTAATTAATATCCATCATACACAGGTTGTCATTAGCAATAAATCAAAGGGGCAGGTCCACATCCAGGAGTTCATTCTAAATGTAGGAAATACATGAACCCTTCACCTTCATTTCTTAGCTCATGCTCATTAATTGCCCAGAGATGGACGAAACCAGACGTTTGGCCTGGAGGGAAATCCTTTCTCCAGAATATTGCATCTTTGGCCAGAATTTTCTTTGAACCCATGGGATTGCAGAGTGATTGTTTTATGTTTCTCTTGGGGCCTAATAATGGTGACATGGTACATTTTTAGTTTCTTGCTCTTCTCTCCCCCCACCTCCATCTGCTCTGATCATTTCCACTTCATTTCACATTGTTGTGCCTTTGCCTGCTGGGCTCTCTTGAGTTGAACAGAAAGTTTTCTGCTCACCCCAGAATGCTGTGCAAAAGCATCATCCCAGTGGCAGCTAGGAAGTCAGATCCCAGTAAAGTCGAATCATTATGGGTGGGATATAGGCCCTGGTGCAAAGTCTGTGGGAAGTTACTGGAGAAAGCCAATCTTTTGTTACCGTTTTGTTGGTCATTCCCTTATAAGACTTAATGTGTTTCTAATTCTTGAATCTTACTATTTTGTTTCTTATCTCTTTCTTCTTCTGGATTGATTAGGGCTGCTACAGTAACATTTGGAATTTAGTAATTAGCATCATTATACTATGCTTTATGAGCTTAAGAGGCAGATACAATTGAAGGGAAAGTACATTCCCATCACCCTTGTTTTGGTCCCTGCATCTTTCACACTGCAGAGCTGTGGTTCTCAACCCTGGCTGCCCATTAAAATTACCTGAGGACAATGATTTGTTTGTACATGTATATGTATATCCATGTATATACATTTATATGCATATGTATATCCATATACATATGTGTGTTTGTATTACCCATGCATGCATGCACACATACACATGCCTGGGACCACAAGTATTTTTTTCGATTGCTCTGGGGTAAGACCTAAGCATTAGTGCTTTTTTAAAGCACCCAGGTGAGGTCAGTACACTCCACTGCTTCAGAAGAAGAAAGGTCTAGTCCCCCATGGGGACAGCACAGCTGTGGGAACCTGAATTCACGTTGGTGGCGAAAGTAAGTGAGAAGCTGAGCTCGCCACATGTGCTCTGCAGCTGGAGCGTTGAGCATGGCTTTTGAAACATTAAACATTCCTTTGCTTCTCCATCTTCTTTCTTGGCACGTGGCATGTCAATGGATAGCTACGCTATTCCCCAGATATGATATTTAACAGATTCTAGGGTCTTTTTTTTTTTTTTTTAGGGTCTATCCTAATGAATCAGCCCCAGTGTGATACTGGTCCAGCAGCTTGAATCACTTCCAACTCAAACTTCTGTGGCCTCGGAATATGATTAATTGCTTTTCATTGTTACTGTTGTTGGTTTAAACAGACCATAAAACCCGACATCTGATCTCATATATCAGATGCATATAAGCTATGACTGCTGATTGGAAATGCCCTTTTACTGCACTTGGTTTCTCTTTGTAGTTCTAGCTAAAGAACATGCGTTTCTTGACGTTATTGTTAACTTCTTGCTGAGCGTCTCTTAAAGCCAGAGATTTAGTAAGTGCCTTCTGCTTTAGGTTCCTGAATCAAGCCACGAAACTCTACAATACGACGACAGTGGTGCCCGTTAACCATATTTTATTTACAACCAGTGCCATTATTGCAGGTAAGTTTTGGCTTTTTATACCATATGTGATTCCACCTACACACAAATGTAAATCAACAAGTCTTTGGGTTATGAGGAATTGTGTAGTCCATACCACCCTAGCCTCCATCCAGTGCTGAATTTCCTCCATAACCTCCACTAAGGGAGATTATTCTACCCTGTATGATTGCATCCCAGTGCTCACTGCCTCCCAAGACAGCTCCCTCCCATTTCAGATCACTCTAATTATTTGAAGAGGACTAATTATTAGAAACTGTTTTCTTATATTGGAGCTGAAATTAGCTTCCCTGTGAATTCAAGACACTCATCTTAGTTCCGTTTTCTGGCATCTTCCCCTTGTCAGCCCTTCTGGTAATCAAAGCAGCTGTGATGGGCGTCTTGAGTCTTGTCTTGGGGCCAAACATCCCCAATTCCATTAACCCTGCCTACATGCCCCTCACCAGCTTGAGCAAAGGGTGGGGCTCAAAAATTAACTCAATGTTCCAGGGAAGGCCAGACAGATGAGAACAGAAACTATTGTCTCCCCTGTTCCAGCTCTGTTTGTCTACTCTTGCAGGTCTTATATTTTTATGGACAGTTATATTTTAATATGACAAACACAATAGTGTTAAAACAAAAAGTATAAATTTGAAACTTGTTCCAAGCTAAATACAGTGTATTTGAATATATCATTTCTAAATTAGGTATTGGTATGCCCTATTTTATTGGCTTATTTGATGTGCTTACCACCTTCTTGTCTTAGGGGTTCATTTCTCAATACAAAGTTAATATATTTTGGGGGCAATTAGGGATTATCTGTTTCCTAACTGGCACATCTTTTTTATTTCATGGCAAACAGTGTGACTGCCCGTGAGCAATTTTTAAAAATAATTAGTGCGTTTTCTGTTTCCCAAAATGGAACTTTACATTTAAAGAAAAAGATTATATAACTAAGACATCTAATTTTTTTCTTAGCATTTTACACTTGTCGATAAAAGAAGGTAAGAAAAGATGGAGAATTTGTGTGCCCTAGAATTATGGGGAAAGGAAAATAGGGCCAAAAAGAGTTATAGGTATTACATACAGCCTAATAGTTAATATTAATGTGCACGAAGGTGTATAAAGAATGTGGTTCCTATGAGTGGAAAGAGTTTTCTAAGAGGACCAACAAGGCTGGGTCTTAATACTCAGCACACTGAGTAATCAGGGAGGCAGGGAGGCTGGGACTTCCTGAGTGCTAACAGTTAATCTGATGTTACTCAAGTAGAATATAGGTGCAGCTTCTTGACTAGCTTCTCTCTGCCTCCATCAACAAGTATAGTTTAAAATAAAAATTATAGGGCAGTGAACTATTCTATATGATAATGTCATGGTGGACACATCGCATTATATACTTACCAAAACCCATAGGATTGTACATGAAACCTGAACCCTAGTGTGAACTATGGACTTTTTGTTAATAATAAGGTATCAATATTGGTTCATCAGTTGTAACAAATGTACCACAGGAATGCAAGATGTTAATAGTAGGACAAATGGTGTGTAGGGAAAGAAGGGGCATACGGGAACTCTGCACTTTCTGCACAATTTTTCTGTAAACTAAAACTCCTCTGAGAAATAAAGTCTATTTTTTTTTAAATAAGATACCAATATTTTGCCTACTAACTTAGTGAAGTTCTTGTTTTGTTCTTCTTCCTAAGTAGCCAATGCCGACTAGACAACAGTACTGCAGTAGCCATTCTCATGGGGTCGGGTAATATGGTACCACCCTCCTAGAACTGAGTTGCACAGTTTTTATCAAGAGCCTTAAAAATGTTTCTACTCTTTAAAACACAAATTCCACTTCCAGGAACCCATTCTAACAACAACAGTCACAAATCCTCAAATACCGGGGAAAAAATATGTGCAGAGAAGTTCATTGTTACTTTACCATAGCAAAAAAAAAAAAAAAAGTAGAAGCAATTTAAAATGCTCTTTAGAAAAATGAATATTATGATGCATCAGCTTAGTAGAATAACATGAAAACATCAAAATGATTACAAGATGTGCATAATAACATGGAAAAATGTTTCAGAAACATTCATTCATTTGACACATACTCATTAAAATTGGACATGGCTTCTTTCTTTAAGAACTTTATTCTCCACATAAGGAGCTCCTTGAGGACACGACTCTGTCTTGTTCACAGTGGTATCTCCAGCACCTAGAACAGTTAGTGACACATAGGAGACTCTTCATAAATATTTGTTGCCTAGCTGGCAAGGTTAACACCACACACAAAAATATTAATTCCATTTAAAGCTGTATTATTTAATAAAAACTCTGTGAAGACTTTAGACCAAGAGGAACCATTGAAACCAACAGAGGAGAAAACCTATCAGAGCAGATGACACATCCATGATGTTTTCTTCACCCAGAAAGAAGACAGGAAGGAGCAGATGGGAGATGGGATCGGCAGTGGGAAATAGAAGTGTGGTAGCCCTTCAGTTGCTAGAGTGTTCTTCAGGACTTCTGCTGCCCAGGTGGGCACATGGTCACACAGCATTGCCAAGGGTGGCAGCACAGGCAGTAGCAGCCAGAGAATCCACCCAGGCACTCAGGTCAGGCCTGCTGATTCCTGGCCTAAAACCGTAGGTGGGAAATGGCCACTAGAGCTTTGTTTACTTGCATGTTTCAGTGGGGCAAATCCTGGACCACATAAGAAATTTCTATTTGTAAAAGTTATGTCAATTATATTGACCTACTGATACTTACATGAGGTCTACACATTTATTTTCTTTTCAGAATAATTGAAAATGTAAGTATGACATATGAATTTTTTAAAACTGAGCTACTGAACATGTATTTTAAGGATAATTAAATTCAGAAAAAAAATATTAATTTTTAAAACAACAAGTAAACCCATTACTGTCAGGTTGATTCCGAATCATAGCATACCTATTGTAAATATCCTTACTCTAGGAGTAATTCTGTCCTCTCTTCCTATTATAGGGATCATATTTTATCAGGAATTCCTTGGTGCACCTTTTTTTACTGTATTGATATATCTTTTTGGGTGAGTAAATGCCTAAGGGGTAAGATATGTGAAATTCTATTACATTTATATAGGATTTTTGGCATTGTAACTGAGGTATAGAAAATCAGAAAATTATATAAGAAACATCAGTTTCCTGAAGTCCTAAAAGAAACATATTTTTCAACTTAACACCCCACACAGGGCTCAGTGCCTTTGACTTTATAATTTAGGGATCTCTCTGAGAGTTCTGGAACATTGGAGATTTTAATTCCAGCAAAAGTTGAGATAAATCCACTGGCCCTTGTAGTTATTCCATGGCCTTTTAATACTATATCAGGCCTACCCTACCCTTGGGAGCCCCCTTGATTAGATTTCAAGCCAATCAGAAGACCACAAATGCCTCTAGGAACACCCAGAACAAAAGGCCAAGACCAGGGCAGTTCCCAGTCTTGAGACCTAATAATAACAGGTTGATAACATCCCTTTTTTGTGTTGGGGTACACAGTGGAAGCCTCCCTGGCAATTTGGTGGACAGCTCTGCAGCATTGCTTACAAACAGAGAGTAGAACTTCAACAGAATATCACTGATGTTATAGAAGCTTCCATTGGCTCCACCTGGCACTCCATTAATGTTTAGCTGCTTCTTGAGTTTATATTCAGCATGATCATTTTTATGCAAACTTGAGCCCAGACTATTTTCAGTATAGGAAACCATCTATCTAAAAATTCAATTCCATAAAATATTTGGGTGAGGCCAACCTTCTAGGGTCTGGAAACTCTGACTACTCTTATGGCCAAGAACAACTGAATTTCTTAGAAAATTAAAGAGTAAATTATTTTTTCACTAGTGTTGCATGCCAGTAATGAGTCTAGGCATGCATGGATAGAAGATGAGAGCTAGTGTCTGCCCAAAGGGCTTAGAGCCTCAATTAGCCTCCAGATGGTAAAAACCTGGGGCAGAGATTTATTGGAAGCTGCCCAAGTCTTGGTTCTGGGTGCAAGCATGATTGGCTATAGCAGTTAAGACAAATTCTAGGCAGTTTACCATGAGAAACAGGATGAACAAAACCAATGGAATTTATGTCATTGTGTAGATTATGGAGCTCAGTTATTTCATACCATGAGCCGTTTCAGTGTTCTCGTGTTCTTTGTTAATTCTGTTCTTACAGGTGTTTTCTGTCATTCCTTGGAGTGTTTTTGGTCACAAGAAATCGAGAAAGAGAACATCTGCAACAGCCTTACATTGATTTTGGAAATATTCCTGGTAAAATTGTGTATTCTTTCATTCGTAATAGAAAATTTTATCCTTATAAATTAGTCACTGCTGGTATTATTTTGGGTATTAAATTACTATAAAGTAGTCACTGCTGGCATTATTTTGGGTATTAAATTACTACAAAGCACACTTTTTATCCTCAAAAAACTTACCTTTAATGATGAAACCAAAGGTGATGTTTTAACTATAAATGTTAATAGTCATTTATTGAATGTCAGGTTTGCACAGGATACTGGGATATAAGAGATCTGACCATGTTTTGTTGACTTCGGTGATTTTGAGATTTCGTTTTGGGTTTCCTTAAATGGGAAAAGAGAGGGGAATGGCTACCAGCAGTAAATCCCTGCAGTAAGAAGAGCGTCTGAAGGAATAACTAAGGATAAAGGTTAGGCTACTAAAGAGCACATTCCTGGGAAGACCGAGGTGGCTTGTGCCCTGTGGTACCAAGAGTAATGTTCGTCACAGCCATAGAACATGAGTAGCCTCTTCCCCTTCTTACCTCACTCATCAGATTGGTTTAACATGTATCATCTTTCCAGTTCTCACTCACTGAGAAATAACTCGCCTTAGTCATTTAGACAAGAGAAGCAAAGTCTAGACAAAGGGAACAGTCCGCTGTGTCCCCACCTCCTTCTTATCTTCCCTCCCTCAACAATTCTTAGCTTTGTTGGGGACTTAAATTGACCTGTAGGTTTCCAAATAGGAGTGGAGAGGTTCTCACAGCCTCCTCCACCATTCTCTTAGGACTGAGGCCTTGAGGCGAAAATCATTAAACCCTTACCCCTAAGCCTGAGAAAATACAGCTCTTTGAATCGAATTCTGTGCTTTCTTTCCTATTTGAGCCCCACCTTATCAACCAGGAGTGTTCCCTGCGAGAATTGGCATTTACGACAAGGGTTTGCATTATTGATGCCTTCTATTGTTCAAGGTTCTTTGGTAGGAAATAAAGTTTACTTATTTTTAACTCTATTTTTTTCATTTCACAAAGCCCCACACATAGGATCAGTATTAGAAGCCACTATTTTTCTGTGTTCATTTTATGTGTTAAACTAAACACGGAAAAGAAGACAGAATACTGAAGAGAAAGGTTTGGAGAAGGATGAATGCTTCTTGTTATTCTCTGTGTTCCTCGCCCAGCATTATAGATCCGTGGGGTAGGGAGAAATAATCTCTCATATGGGCAATACATAACCCCGTATCAGTGGACAGGGTGCTCCATGGGCCTTTTCTTCCTTGACATTTATCTCTTCAGTTTAAAGCGTTACCACATAGTATAAAAAGGGAGAAATAAAATGTGGTCTAGATTGAGAGGAAATTATTAGGACTTAATCTTCTGTAAGAGCTCAAAAGATTTTTTATGATTATTATCTCCACAGGGAAACAAATGTTGGACAAAATACAACCAGATTCAAATGGCTTATCCTATGGAACTTTGCCTGATGGAAGTGACTCAACAAAGAGCCAAACTGGAGAGAAGAAAGAGGTCTAAAATGCCGAAAGGGACGGCTGTTGGCCTGTTACTCGATACCACCTTTTTAAAAAATTGCACATGTTCAATCTGTGTCAGCAGCTCTTTTATGCTGACATGTGCTAGCATTAGTCTCAGTCTTTTACCCCACCTCAATTTCTACAGACAATCAGGGCCTTCCCAAGCTTTGACAGCCTAATGTTTTCATGGAATGTAATTTGAAATGTTCCCCACACCCTGGCCCTCTCCCTAGTGATCATCCGACCAGCTAGATCTTAATTAGAGCCTGGCTGCCTAGGCAGGAGTGTCACACAAATATGTGCACACGTGACTTGGCCATAGTGTGCATAGGTTGATTTTCCCATGTGTTGTGTAGTGTGTGTCTCTTGACTTTATAGATAAACACTTTAGTCCTACAACCTCAGCCCTGAAAGAATGGTCTGAGAACATTCTTTTTCCCTAGGACACCTTGTATGAGCCTTCCCATCAAGATCAAGATCTCACCTTTGTATTTCTAAATGAGAATGGTGAATCATCTTTTCTGGAAATCTAGCCCTGTTTTAATCTTAATCATCCCTTGAAAAGTAAATGCTGCTTAAAAATTAGAAGTTATAAGTAGCTTTCTGTGATGGTGTATACCCCAGCTAAAAGACCTTGGCTGGTGGCATTTTTAAACTTAAAAAAGGAAAAATTTCAAAATTAGGACCTTTTCTTTTTAAATAAAACTATAGAATGTAACATCTTCTTCAGCTGTAAGAACCTATTTTATGTTGACTGAAACTGAAGAAAAATTTCATATTCTATGCCTATATTGGGAGCCCTGGTGGCGTAGTGGTTAAGCGCTCAGGTCCACAGCTCAAATCCACCAGCCACTCCTTAGAAACCCTGTCCTATAGGGTTGTGGTGAGTCGGAATCAACTCAATGGTACACAAAAATAACAACATACCTTTATTAGCTATAGATCTTATAATTTATCAAGTAGGTTTATGTGCTTTAACTTTTAACACAAGTCTCAAAAATCACATTCAAACTCTTAGCAATATTCTCACTATATACTGTTCTCTTCTCCCCCCTGCCCCCAAGTCATTATTCCAAGCTTCATAAGCTCTTCTAGGGAAAAAGACAGTTGTGATTAGAGATCTGGATTGCAGCGTTTAAATCTGTGGACACACAACACAGCCAAGTGGGTAAACCTAGGCCTAGAAAGGAAGCCCTAATGCCCTCACATTTGAGTGGCGTTTCTGCTGCAATTGAGTCACGTGTCTACTAAGATACATTTGCAAGTAGAATCCATAACCATATCTGTTATTTATGACCTACCTAATATTTAAATGATAGTCCCTGGATGGTGCAAACAGTTAAGTGTTTGACTACTTGCGGAAAGGTTGGCAGTTCAAACCCACCCAGAGGTGGCTGAGAAGAAAACCCTGGCAATCTACTTCCAAAAGGTCACAGCGCTAAAAACCTTACGGAGCACAGTTCTACTCTGACATTCTGACATGGGGTCAACACAACAGCAACTAATGACAACCACAATATTTAAATGAGGAAAAAAGAGGTGGTCTTCCATGGTTGCAGGGGACACCTGAGTCAATTGGCATAATAAAATCTATTAAGAAAACATTCTGCATCCCACTTTGGAGAGTGGCATCTGGGGTCTTAAATGCTAGCAAGTAGCCATCTAAGATGCATCAATTGGTCTCAACCCACCTGGAGCAAGGAAGAATGAAGAACAGCAAAGACACAAGGTAATTATGAGCCCAAGAGACAGAAGGGATCACATAAAGCAGAGACTACATCATCCTGAAACCAGAAGAACTAGATCCTGCCTGGCCACAACTGATGACTGCCCCGACAGGGAGCACAACAGAGAAACCCTAAGGGAGCAGGAGAGCAGCGGGATGCAGACCCCAAATTCTCATAAGAAGACCAGACTTAATGGTCAGACTGGGACTGGAGGGACCCCGGAGGCCATGGTCCCCAGACCTCCTGTTAGCTCAGGACAGGAACCATTCCCAAAGGTAACTCTTCAGACAGGGATTGGACTGGAATAGGGGTGGAAATTGATACTTCTTGGATCAAGTAGACACATGAGACTATGTTGGCATCTCCTGTCTGGAGAGGGGATGAGAGGGCAGAGGGGGCCAGAAGCTACCGAATGGACACGAGGAGAGAAAGTGGAGGAAAGAACTGTGCTGTCTCATTGGAGGGAGAGCAATTAGGAGTATATGGCAAGGTGTATGTAAATTTTTGTATGAGAGACTGACCTGATTTGTAAACTTTCACTTAAAGCACGCTAAAAGTTAATTAAAAAAAAAAAAAGAGATGGTCTTCATTGCATTCAACATCAAATAGTAATCCCCATCCTTAATGACGTTTCCAAACCTTCAGATCACTCTGACACGTGTTGTTCCAGCCAATTATCTTGCTTTGTGTAGGCTGTTTAACTCAGAGCTGTTGAGGCTATAGTAACAACTGTTTTCGGTCTTTTGGCTTTGTTCTTTTTCATAACCTGCACTCCTAGTCAGACTATCCAACTCACAGAGTTACCAACCAAAGGAGAGATTCGAATCCATTACCAATGTATGAAAAATAACCCAGAGCACCATGACCTTAACTACCCTGAAATCGGAAGAACAAGATGGTGCCTGGCTACCACTAATGGCCGTTCTGATCAGGGCCACAATGGATGGATCCTGACAGAAGGGGAGAAAATGTGAAACAGAACTCAAATTCTTAAAAAGTCCAGACTTACTGGACCAATTTAGACTAGACTCCCAGAGACTATCGCCCTGAGATACTGGAAACGAAACTACCCCCTGAAGTCACCTTTTAGCTAAATAACAAATTGGCTCATAAAATAAAGAATATTACCAGTGAGTACTGTGCACCTTTAAAAAACCATCTTTATAAGACCAAATGGTCAACAATTACTGTAAAGCAAAGTTGAAAGGGCAAGGGGACAGGGAAACCAGTTTACTGGAAGTGAAACATCCAAAAGGGATTTAGTGAGAATGTTAACACATTGTTAAAAATGTAACCAATGTCTCTGAACAATTTGGGTAGTAATAGTTAAATGGGAACCTAATTTGCTGTGTAAACTTTCACCAAAAACACAATAAAATATTATTTAAAAAAAAATAACCCAGAGCCCACGTCTGGCATCTGCACTCTGAGTAAAAATTCCTGCTGTTGTTGAGGGTGCCCCACTAATTCAGATAAACAGTCATATAATTTATGGCATATTGACATTAGGAAGGTTCAGATGATCAGATAAGAAATGTGTCTGGTGCCTTAAACTACAGATTTCTGGTGACTCTTAAAACTGGTTTCAAAGATTGGGAAAATAATTACACTGAGTAGTTTTACTTGAACTAGGACTACCTTAATTGCTACGGCACATGGCTTTGAGCATTGTAGTATTTTGTATAGACATGAGCATAATGCCAATACTTTAGTGGTTGCCAGCATTTGGATCTATTAAAAGTTTTGAGAAATGACATTGACTTACATACATTTGAGCAAACCAGCCATGCTTTAGAGGTCCAGGCAGCACATGAAATACATTCAGACCTCATTTTACTTTCCATATTGTTGTACCAAAGGAAGGTGAACAGCAGTTTTAGTTGTACTGGCTTGTAGGATTTTTAAAATGACACTGTGCGTGAAAACAGCCAAACCAAACCAGTCCTCTTGGCATTGTGAGCTGGGGACCTTTAACCAACACTTGGCTCATCTAATTATTTGTCTAGACCCACCCAGTGCCGTCGAGTCGATTCCGACTCATAGCGACACTATAGGACAGAGTAGAACTGCCCCGGAGAGTTTCCAAAGAGTGCCTGGCAACTTTTCTATAAGGACCCATAGAATAAATATTTTCAGATTTGTGGGCCATACAGTGTCTGTCGCAACCACTCAACTCTGCCATTGTAGCTCGAAAGCAGCCCTAGACAATTTGTAAATAATGAGCATTCTTTATTTACAAGAACAGGTGGCCAGCCCACAGGCTGTAGTTTGCCAGCCCTGGTCTAGACACTTCTGCCGCTGCTCTGCAGCCTCTTTCCTGTTCATGGTATTTAAGAGCAGCACTTCAAGGTTCATGAAAAGCCAAATACTATCGGAGTGTGGAGCCATGTGTTGATATTTACATTAGGATCTTTTTGTTTATATAAGATAAATGGAAGCACTGAGTTCTTTATTGGTGCTCAAGCTTCCCTTTTGGAAGCGGCAGTTCTTTTTTGAGCACCACTAACTATATTGGAAGAGCCTCTTGATCTCACACTCCCAGCTGATAAGAGCTTTGGAAATGAGTAATTGTTACTCATTAACTAGTCCCAGACTAGTAGCAGATTAAAATGGAGGTCTTTACCATCTGATTGTTTTCCATTTAAATGTTGCTTGCCCTAGAAGACTTTTACTACCAAAATCACTGGAGGAGGGGGAGGAGGGAATGGAAAAATAAAAAGTTCTGAAACAGTGACTCAGAATGTAGTCTTCAATTCACCTCCCCACTCCCACAGGCTCCAGAATTTTCTATTCTGTGGCAGAGAAAGAAAAAGATTTCATAGATTAGTGCAATTCCAATGCTATTAAAGAGCAATGGTGATAATGTGTAAGTTTGGCTCCAAAAGAAGCAGGTGCAATGGCGGACATGACACAAAGGGATATAATCGCTGAGCCAAGTTCTTGAAGCCAAGAGCCCTATCCGTACTCCTTGTTTCCAAGCACAGTTCATCCAGGGATGGTGACTACGCTCAGGCCACACCGAAGGCTTCCTCATGCTTGCCAATTTAATAGTGATACTGTGGACATAAATATAACAGTTACTAAAGTGAACCTTCCCAACACCCTTACAGGCTGCTTAAAGTCCAGGGCTAGATATAGAGGCAGTCCTTGAACTGGGCAACTGCAGACCAAACGCACATGTCTGGCACCAGTGAATGTGAGGGCTTTGGTGAGGATGCTAGGTAAACACCACGCATTTTGAACTTTTAGAACCAGGTCTCAGAATTGAACTTAACGTGAGTGGGTGGGGAATTCAGAGGCTGCTTCTAATCGTTAGATCCATCAGCAGTCTGGCTCTCATTATGGCCATCTTGAAGTAAAAAATAAAATTCCACACAAACACAGTTTCCATGCAAACGTAGACCAGCCTTGGTCTATTAAACATAGTGTTTTAGCTGTTGTGGTCAACGCAGGGAAGAGCCTTCCCACCCAGGAATCCTTGAGTCTGTCCCCTTTCTCACCAGCCTCAGGGTACCACACAACATGCTGCCCGGTGCCAGGGTTGCAAATCAGTTACAGGAGCTGTGGTCCATCCAAAACAACATTTTTTTTTTTTTCCTGGAGGGGGAGGAAACCTCTCCTCCAATGCTGGTCCTTATTGAGAGTTAATGAGTCCCAACCACAATGTAAAAGGGGAATACCAATCCCAATATCAAATAAATGTGGTGTTTCGGGGTGCACCCAGCTGGGCCAGCCACTGTCAAAAGTTTCACAGAGTTCCAGGCAAGATGCAAGATGGTCTCCATGTTCCAGGAAAGAATCTTCTTCCCAGGGTGCTGGCAAGTGCAGAACTGAAAACCAGCCCATCCGTTCCTGACGGGACCAGCACAGATGGACCAAAGCCACTTAACACATTTGAGCTGCTGGTATCCAGACACGAACTAATCCTTTCAGTGTGCACGCATCCCACTTTCTGAGCCTTTCCCTTCATGGTTCTAATTTGAAAACCAATCTCAGCAATTTTCTGAGGCTTGGGCTCTGCTCCCTTAGGCCAAAGCACCTCACCTAAACCTGCTAAACACAAAACATGAACAAGGAGATGAAATCAGCTCAGGAATTCTTGTTGCAGGGACCCGAAGCTTGAGTTGTTTGCCTGATTGTAGGCTAATTTCCTGATTATCATGTCTGTAGCTCAGCAAAGGAGCCCTTGTGGCACAGTGGTTAAGCGCTTAGCTGCTAACCAAAAGGTCAGTGGTTCAAATCCGCCAGCCGCTCCACGGGAGAAAGATATGGCAGTTTGCTTCTGTAAAGATTTACAGCGTTGGAAACCCTATGGGGCTGTTCTACTCTGTCTTATAGGGTCACTATGAATCAGAATTAACTCCACAGCAACATATTTTTTTTTTTTTATGAGTAGCTTAGCAAAAATTCATTAATTGACTCAAACACAATGGATCTGCTATTTTCAATGTAACGTGTATCAAGTTATTAAACCCCAAAAAACCAGTGCCGTCGAGTCGATTCCAACTCATAGCGACCCTATAGGACAGAGTAGAACTGCCCCATAGAGTTTCCAAGGAGCGCCTGATGGATTTGAACTGCCCACCCTTTGGTTAGCAGCTGTAGCACTTAACCACTACGCCACCAGGATTTCCGATGAAGTTATTAGAAATATAAAAATGAATTAGAAACAAAAACCAGCTCCTCAGGAGCGTCCAGTCAGAGAAATGATAACTATCATTTATTGAGCATTAACCATGTGTCAGTTGGGACAGTGGTAGTTCAGTGGTGAATTCTCGCCTTCCATGCAGGAGACCTGAGTTCGATTCCCAGCCAATGCATCCCATGCGCAGCTACCACCCATCTGTCAGTGGAGGTTTGCGTGTTGCCAGGATGATGTAGGGTCGCTACGAGTTGGAACTAACTTGACGACACCTAACAACAACAACATGATGTTGAACAGGTTTCAGTGGAGTTTTCAGACTAAGACGGACTAGGAGGAAAGGCCTGACAGTCTACTTCCAAAACTCGGCCAATGAAAATCCTATGGATGACAATGCTCCAATCCCCAGCCAATCCTGAGAATGGCACAGGACTGGGCAGCATTTCGTCCATGAGTCAGGCCGTCTTGATGGCAGCTAACAACAACCAGGGCCAGGCACTGTGCTTAGCCTTTTACTTACGTTACTCACTTAATTCTCACAATTTCTCCATCAGGGAGGTCATTATCCTCACTTTACAGATAAGAAAACCAGGGCAAGAGGCACGGGCAGGACTAGGTTAAGGCAAGAGAGTTGCCTTGGGGTGCAAAATTTAAGGCCGTGTTCACTCTTAGAGTGGTGCGAGGACCCTGGACGTGAGTACCTCCTTAAATGTTGTGCCTTAGCTGCTTCACTGTGTCCTGGCCCTGGCAAGAGGACATAAGTGATGACCAGTGTCACTCAGTTGGAAAGTGGCAGAGCTGGGATTTGAACCCGGGTCATTTAACTCAGTAACCCAGACTCTTACCACTAGTGCAAAAGCATCTACAGCGCACAATCGATTGTCAAAAAACCCGTAATCCGTTGCCATCGAGTCGATTCCGACTCACAGTGACCCCACAGGACAGAGTAGGACTGCCCCGTAGAGTTTCCAAGGAGTGCCTGGTAGATTTGAACTGCCGACCTTTTGGTTAGCAGCAGTAGCTCTTAACCACTACACCACCAGGGTTTCCTCGATTGTCAAAAATGCCTTAAAATTACGCTATGGCCAGAAATTCTAGATATATACCCAAGAGTCTTGAAAGTAGGGACTCAGATACTTGTACACCAATGTTCACTTGAGCATTCTTCACAATAGCCAAAAGGCGGAAATAACCCAAGTGTCCATCAACAGATGAATGGATAAACAAAATGTCGAATATCCATACAATGGCATATTATTCAGCCATAAGAGAAGTGAAGTTAGGATACATGCTACCACGTGAATGAACCTTGAAACCATTATGCCCAGTTAGATAAGACAGACAGAAAAGGACAAATACCGCATGATCCCACTTATATTAATAGAGATAAAAGTTTATTAGTGACTATCAGGGGCTGGAGGAAGGAGGAAGTAGGAGTTATTTTTAAAGAGATATGGAGTTTCTGTTTGGGGTGTTGTAAAACCTTCAGAAATGGATAGTGGTGATAGTAGCACAACACAGTGTAAGTAATTAATGTCACTGAATCATACACTTAAAAATGGTTGAAATGGCAAGCTTTTTGTTAGGTATATTTTTACCACAATAAAATTTAAGTTTTTTTTTTAAAGTACCTTGAGAGACTTGAACAAAGGGCATGGGAGCATGGAAGAGAGAGTGGTCACTTTTGAGTAGGGACAGTCTTCAACAGAATTGGGAGTTGAGCTGATCTTTGAATCACGGGTAGAATTTAGACATAGGAAGAAGCAAAGAAATAGCTCAGGGTAGGTAATTGCTGGCATTAACTTCACTTCTGAGTGTGCAGGATGAATCTAAAGACTTAATCAGTGTCCTCAAAAACTCTCCTATCAGAATTGAATGACCTTTACCCTGTATCTTCCTTAGTCATTCACTATTGATATTAGATGACATATTGAAAGTTCACTAAATGATGTTGGATACAAGTTTTGAGTTTGTGGCCCATCACATCCTACCAGAAATAACTAAGGATGGTACCTGATGTAGCCAGACCTCAAAAGTGGTGTCAGAGAGGGCCTCAGGCAAACGCTGTGCCCAGAAAAGGATGAGCTGGACCAACCAGAGCCTCGCCGTACAGAATTTGATTTGAGAGATGTCGAGAGAGTCGAGTAGTTAGGAGTGGGAGCTGAAGGTAGGAGGCAAGCCAACGTTAGTAAATTGATGTTATTGGGAAAAAGGAAATCATGAGAGTACATAAGCTAACAGAGAGAGGAGAGATGTAAATGCCAGGGTGAGGAAATCCATTAGCAGAGGAAGGGGAAAAAAGAAGACACCACAAGAGAAGCAGAGACTCAGAGAACGACTGACCCAGAGAGCTGTTATGGTTTATAGAGCTGTCTTAGACCCATAGCTGGTCTCAGGGAAACCCAGATGTGTGAAGTTCATCTCCCTTACTTCATGAGTGTATTTAGTTTCCTAGGGCTGCCATAATGAATTACAGCACACTGGGTGGCTTAAAACAACAGAAATTTATTCTCTTACAGTTCTGGAGGCCAGAAGTCCAAATTTGGGGTGTCAGCTGGGCGATACTCTCTCCAAAAGCTCTAAAAATCCTTCTTTGTCTCTTCCAGGTTCTGGTGCCCCCAGGCTTTTCTTGGCTCATGGTAGCATAACTCCAGTCTCTGCCTCAGCCTTCACATGGCTGTCTTCCTTCTGTGTGTCTGTGTCTCTGTGTGTCTCTTCTCTTTTTATAAGGACACCAGTCATACTGGATTAGACCCGACCCTACTCCAGTAGGGCCTCATGTTAACACATTACATCTGCAAAGACCCTGTTTCCCAATAAGGTCACATTCACAGGTACAGGGTGGGGGTTAGAAACTTAACATATCTTTTTGGGGACACAATTCAACCCAGAACAATGGGTATGCATACAATAATAGCCAACCTCCTTTCTTGAGCTTTCTGGAGACACTGTCTACTCCTGACCACCAAAAGTGCCTAATTTTCACATCGCTCATGGGGTTTCCAGAAGACATCAGTTAGGAGGGGCTGCCGACACCACAAAGGGAAAGTATGAATCCAATTGAGAAAGTCTCCATGAAAACCAGGAGGATGTTCTCTCAAATATTCAAATTATAGTGCAGAACTATTCTATGAGAGTCCTTAGCAGGACTCCCAGATAAAGGAGGGAAGAAGACAGGGCCAAGAAAATGACCAGAAATCCCTAGTAGATCCAAGGTTTAATCTTAGTTCATTTTTTCTTTCTAAAGCTGAAGCAATCCTGATGTGTGGTCATATAATGATGGTTGAGACATTCATTGAATAAGAGAAAGAGAAAAAAAGGGTGCTGGGGGAGCAGAGGGCACAGTATGGACCTTTTTCTATGTGGAGAGAAAGATCAACCACCTCCAGTCACACAGACAGGAAACAACTGGGGAGCTCAACAGCAAAAACCAGTTGTTGTCCAGTTGACTGTGACTCACGACAACCCCATGTGTGTCAGACTAGCACCGTATTCTATAGGGTTCCCAATGGCTGGTTTTTCGGAATTAGATTGCCAGGCCTTCCTTTTGAGATGCCTCTGAGTGGACTTGAACCTCCAACTCTTCAGTTGGCAGCTGAGCATGTTAACCATTTGCACCACTCAGGGACTCCCAACAGCAAAAGAGGCCTTGAAACACCTCAACTCTCGTCCACCAGAAAATGCAAATCTGAGCGGGTGGGTCTTATGGCAGAAAAATGAACCAGGTTGAGGTTGGGGAGCAAGGTGGGGGAAGCATCTCTAAGAAGCACAGCCCACACCCACCCCAGACCCTCACCTCACCCCCAGGCCAAGTTAGGAAGTCTTGGTGCCAAGGTTGGGCCCCCCTGCTCTCTCTTCAGGAATGGTTTGGGCTTCATTACAGAGGCTTATACGTAATGACCGTCTCCCCCTCTGGTCTGGAGGTCTCTGGGTATCAATCATCCCAGGAGCCTGATGACCCCTCTCCCAACTGCTGCCAGGAAAGCAGGCTTCTGCAGAGAACACAAATCCGTCACCCGGGGCACAGCTGCTCTCCTCACTTGCTGTTCCACAGGCCTTCTCTAAAGCAAACCACCTGTTTCCTGCCCAGGCTGAGGCCTCGAGCCCTTCCAAGGTCTCTGCAAAGAAGAAACGTGTCCAAACCACTGCTGAGGAATGACAGCTTTGGCACTTCCCCCGGTTCTATTTGTTGTTCACTAAGGAGTTTTGTGGAATACAGACTCATTTTCCACTGAAACAAGGGAAAGTAAAGACAGCACCAAATAAAAATAGATTCCTTGGTGTTTCCTGTTTACTCAGCAGTGCTCACTCCGGCTTGGCCGAGGGGCTTCACTGGACATCTGGACAGAAGGCACCTCTTGGGAGAAGAAAGTAATTTTTTTGTCTTCCTTGTTTCTATTTCCCTTCCTTTTATTCCATATAGATTCATTTCGGGGGGTGCGTCGGGTTAATTCAGAGTCCCTGGGTGGTACAAACACTTAAGCACTCGGTCAAGGTTGGAGGTCTGAATTCACCCAGAGGTGCCTTGGAAGAAAGGCCTGGTGATCTACTTCTAAACGATCACAGTGTTTGAAAACCCCACGGAGCTCAGTTCTGCTCTGCATACATGGGGTCACCAAGAGTCAGAATCCACTTGACGGCAACCGGTTTGGTTTTTTTGGTTTTGAGTTAATTCATTAATCTCTTTTGTTTTAGCCCTATTTAGAGATAAAGGGGCCCTGGTGATGAAATGGTTAGGTGTTCAGCAGCTAACTGAAAGGTTAGTGGTTAGAGCCTACCAGCAACTCCCAGGGAGGAAAGACCTCAAGTGATCTGCTCCCGTAAAGATTACAGCCTATGAAACCCTATGAGGCAGTTCTATTCTGACATAAATCAGAATCAGCTTGATGGCACCTAACAACAACATTCAGAGGGAGGCAAGTTAGCCGGGTGCTTGTCCACCTCGGATGACACTGCTTTACCATTTATAAAAACAGCTAATTATATCTGGCCTGCTGGGCCTCAGAGGGAAGGTGGAGGAGAAAGAGTAGGTCACGCAAACGTAAAAGGGCTGTGGAAAGAGGGGACAACAGACCTGGCACAAAGACGCCGTGTTCTCTTTCAGAATAATGTGCTCAAGAGGACAGAGCGAACCGCAAAGACACAAGGGAACAAGACCAAAAGCCCATCCAAACAGACAGAACAGAGAGGGGCCCCAGACAGCAGGCCTAACAATGCACATGTGATTTGAAGTCCTTCTTAAAGCCACAGGGACGTCAAGTATATTTGGTGAAAAGGTCTAGCTGATAAACAAGCCATTCCTGGGTGGGCCCGGAATGACAGGTCTTTGCTACAAATTGGTATTTGGCCTCGCACGCAGCCCACGTGCAGAGCATGTTTTTGCTCTCCAAAAGCAACGAGCACAGCCTCACTCTCCTGACTGATTTTTGCACCACAACAATAAAGTTAATAATGGAAAAAACATTTTTCCCACAGCCAGGGACACTCTCAGCGAGCAGAGCCTTGGATCTTACAATCTATCAACAGAAATTGCTGAGAGCAAACTCAGGCTCGTTAACTGATTTTTATGAATGATTGGAACAGTAAAGCAGATTTATTTAATTCCCATAATTTAAAAATTGACAATTACATAAATATCTTTCTAAAACCATCAGGATGAAAACCATCCTGTTCTTGAGATGAAGAAAAACGAAGGGAGGTTAGAAAAAAGCCAAACCGACGTGCTACTGCGGGGACTTCTGTCCCCTTGGCTCCCGGCATCTCAGTGCCGTCCTGTGACTGGGGACTCTACCGTGGTTTGAACCTCACTGGGAAGCAGAACCTCTGCTTCCACTGCGAAGGCAAAAAGGCAAGACTTGCTGGCCCCCAAACCCTGGAAGCTGGTGCCGTCTCTCAGAACATTGAGTCTGGAGCATGGGGCAGTTTAATTGTTCTCTCTTTTTTTCTACCAGCAGAGGTGAAACCCAACACCCTGTTGTAACAGTGCCACTGACACTACCCAGTGTTGGTCTGAGCCTAACCTGGGCCACAGGTCCAGCCACTGGGTTTCCCTTGGTTCTAAGCCTAATCCTCCAGTCTTCCCGCTGATTCTCCTCAACGAACAAATAGCACAAATCAGCAGGGAGCCAGCTATGCACACAACACTTTGATCAGCATTTTCAACCCCCTGCTTGACCACTGAGTCCCTGGGCAGTGCAAACAGTTCACATGCTCAGCTTTTAATCGAAGGTTGGAGGCTTGAGTCCACCCAGAGGAACCTCAGCATAAAGGCCTGGCAATCTACTTCTGAAAAATAAGCCATTGAAAACCTATGGCTGTACTCTGACACACACTGGGTCGCCATGAGTTGGAATCTACTTGATGGCAACTGTTGTGGCTTGACCGCTGCCCCTCAGACGTCTTGATCTCAGTATGTCCAAAGGCCAACTCATTGCCTTTCTCCTCTCTTCTTTTTTCAACTCCCATCACCAAACAATTCCTTTTAATGGCACCATGTCCTCTCTACAGCTCAACTGGACCTCAGGGTGATGAAATCCAACTCTTTCCTTGGCTAACAGGTCACATACAACCCACCCTCCCTTGCAGCTCACCCATGTGCCCCTGTCTTCCCATTCCCCCAGCAGCCGCCCTTGTTTTACATCCTCAGTACCTCCCGCCCAAAACACTGCCCAGCCTTCCAACTAGTCTGGCCCGTTGTCTCTGATCTGCTCCCTCAGATTCATGGGCACAGGGTTGCCAGGAGCAGGTGAGAGAGTAACAGATAGGTAGAGAAAGGTTCTGTCCCTACCTTTCCCATGCCTATGCTTTGCTCACGCTGCAACCAGTTGCCATCGAGTCAGTTTCAACTCATGACAACCCCATGTGTTTCAGAGTAGAACTGCACTCCATAAGGTTTTTCCAGGCTGTGACCTTTCAAAAGCAGATTGCCAGGACTTTCTTCTAACATGCCTCTGGGTGGGTTCGAACTTCCAACCTTTGTCAGTAGTCAAGTGCTTAACCATTTGCACCACCCAGGGGCTGACCCTCCCTGTTGTGCTGGCATCTGTCCACCCTTCAAAGTCCAGCTCTAACAGCAGATGAAGATTTTCATGATTTGATCAGCCAGATGTGTTCCTTCTCTCCATCATGTTCTTTTTGGCACAGCTCTTAGGTTATTCCACCTTCAGCTGCAGTCATCCCATGCTCCTCTGATTTCTGCTATTGAAATACGGTTCTTTGGGTCAGTATTGGCCCTGGACTTGTCACCACATCCATCGCTGCCACCATCATCTCTCACTAGATTGTAGCTATTGACTCCTAACTGGTCATTCCACAAAAAGAGCCCAAATCAAAAGACCCAACACGATCCCATCTCCACAACCTCTCTGTTCCCAAGGCCTCCTCCTCCCTTCCTTGCTCACTCTTCTCTAGCTTCCTTGCTGTTTCTTGAACACACCAGGCACATTCCTTCCCCAGGGCCTTTGCACGGACTGTCCTCTCTGCCAGGCTAATTCCCTCATCTTCTTGAATTCTTTGCTGAAATGTCACCTTCTCAAGGAGGCCCACTCTGACCACCTTATTTAATATTGCAGTTCACCCCCACTCGGCATGCTTAGTCCCCATCACCCTGCTTTCCTCTTTCTTTCTCTCCACAGCAGGATCACCTTTTAAAATACTATACCATTTGTGTATTTATTATATTTATCATTCATTGTCTCTTCTCCAGTCCCACCTTGCATAACGTGAGCTCTTCAAGGACAGGGATATTTGTTATACCCGCTGGTGTACCCCACGTGCCTACAACTATACCTGGTATGTGGTAGATGATCAATAAACATTAGTTGCATAAATGGATCTCTGTATTGTGTATACACACAGCTATGACAGTCACTAGGTTCCCAAATCATGCTTTTTTTTTTTTTAAGCATAACTGCCTGGTTGCTTGGCTGCTTTTCCCTGTGCTGCCATGGAAACCAACAGCCCAGGGACGGGTTGGTTTTCATCAAGTCAGACAACGCACATCTCACCCTGCTGAACACACGGTGCCTGTGCCCTCTACCCTCTGGGGACAGGCTGCATTGGCCACTCAGCTGGAAGTATCCAGGACACAGATGGCCTGGGACCAGTCCCCCTCTCAGCTCCTGGGGCCCTGGAATTTCCCCTGGAGCCTCGTGCAGTGAGTGGCGGAGGCTCCCTGACGGGTTTGCCTCTGACTGCCTTGTGCCCACACAGACCACACATTCTGTTCTCTGGAGATTCTCAAGTCAAAATGTTCCTATTGCCTCCCCCAATATATATATATATATATATATTTTTTTTTTTTCTCTCTCTCTCTCTGTCTCCCAAAATAGCAGGAAAATAGTTTATGGAGCACCTCCTATGGCAAGGCACTTGATATTATCGCTAACCTTTGTGTCATCTATCTATATTATAATATGTACAGAACATACAAGGAGGCCTGGTGGTGCAACGACTAAGTGCTCGGCTGCTAACCGAACAGCTGGTGGTTCAAAGACACCCAGCCACTCCGCAGGAGAAAGACCTGGCGATCTGCTTCTGTAAAGATTACAGCCTGGGAAACCCTACAGGGAAATTCCGCTCTGCCACATGGGGTTGCTGAGTCAGAATCAACTCAACAACATCTAACAACATATATGATGCTACATTATAATACGTTATAATATCTGTATTATCTCTCTCCTTTCTGGTATCACATGTATTATCTCCAACCTCATAACACTGCAAAGTAGTGATTATTATCCCCTTTTCACAGTTGAGGAGCTCTGGTGGTGTAGTGGTTAAGAGCTTGCCTGCTAACCAAAAGGTCAGCAGTTCGAATCCACCAGCTGCTCCTTGGAAACCCTGTGGGGGCAGTTCTACTCTGTCCTATAGGGTCACTATGAGTCAGAATTGACTTAATGACAACAGGTTTTGAGTTTTCACAGTTAAGAGGACTGAGGCTCAGGGAGGCTAATCTGCTTGGCCTCAGGTCACAGAGTAAGTCAGTGATGGGGGTGAATTTGAACCCCGGCACCAAAGAGTATAACCTACTCTCACTCCCCAGTGCTCCTGCCTACTTTGTTCTCCACTGTAATTGTCTCAGACCCAGTGCCTGAAGAAAGGGGATGGAGGGCAAGTGATGGAGGGCAGAAATCATCAAAGAACCTTGCGATGTGCACGTCACACAAACACACACATACACACACCAGATCTACGGCATGGCCTAGGGAATATGTTCTAACACCAGGGCAAATTTCTGAAGGAGGCTGAGATCTCTCTGGAGGTCTTTAAAAAAATAACAACAAATAAAAGATAATCCCATCACTCTGGAATGACGTAGGTGTGGCCGTGCCTAAAAGCAGACATTAGTTGACCCCTAATGGTCCTGTTTAGCTTTATGACTGTGATGAGCCATTACTGGACAAGCGGACGGACTGCTCGGAAGCATTACTAAATCTGTTTTTAATAACGTCGCCATCCTAGGAACAAACCCCGACCCATCGCTGCAATAAAGCCTCATCATCTCTGGAGAGGGAATGCTGGGGAGGTCACGGAGGGTGGAGATGGTGAAGTGAGGATGGCCTGTTTGTTCTCCAGTACGGGGCTTCATGAGTCATTCACCAGCTCAGCAAGGGGTGGAGGGCTTGAAGATTTCTGTCAGATGAGGTCCAAGGAATAAAGGCGGAAACAATGGCAAGGAGACCATGTCAGAGCAGCAAAGATAACAGCCCAGCCTGAGAACTGTTCGGGAAATGGACAAGGAGACTATGTCAGCACACACACAAGACGTATAAAGTGCAGATCACAAGCACACAAAGAGGACATTCCTAACGTGTCTAAGATTATCAGGGTCTTCTCCCCTTCCTGTCCAGGGCCCACTTGCTCATTTGCTCCTTCATTCATCGATTACACCAACAATGTGCTAGGGAGACAGTGGCTCAGCCCTCCTGGTTAATGGAGGAGGCAGCCCTCCCATCCAACGTTTACAGTTCAACATAATTTATGCTGTCATGGAGGTACGTTCAAGGTCCCACAGGAGCACAGAGGAAGAACTGCTCCGGGATGAGACTGGGAGGGCTTCCCAGAGGAGGTGTCGGTCTGCACAGCAATGAAGGGAGGCTTCCCAGCACTGGAGAGTCAGAGAAACAGGCAGAAGGAGGCTCGGCCTCATTCACTGTCAGCAGGAGTCCAGCACAGCCCAGTCATCTGACCTCCAGCGTCCAAGCAGCACCTCTCACAGACTGTTAGGGCTGGCACAGCTTTCTGAGACTGCTAGGACTGAGCTGCACACGGCTGGGAAGAAGCAAAGCCACCACAGCCATTTACTGACAGGCTATCCAGGGAGAGAAACCTGGGCAGTGTCCTCATCAGACTTCTAGGTGAGCAGCTCACTCATGGGAAACCCTTCCAAAGGCTCAGTTCCAGATTCTCTGGCTGAATGTGAAATTACTTCTTCTCACCCTGAAAACTGTAACAGTTACTGTGCCACAGCTATTCATGCTGTAATAAGGAGCTGACAGCAGCCAGACTGGAAAGCCTTTCCACTAGTTCCATAGCATTCTCATATAATCTTGTTCTCTGGACCCAAACCCAAATATAGAGCCTTCACTTGTTTGTACTTGGTGTTGCTATCAAACGTTGTTGTTCGTTGCCATCAAGTCAATTCCTACTAACAGCAACTTCATGTGACAGACTAGAATTGCCTCATAGGGTTTTCTTGGCTATAATCTTTACAGGAGCAGATGGCTAGGTCTTTCGTCCTTGGAGCCACTGGGTGGGTTCGAACCACTGACATTTTGATTAGCAGCCAAGCTCTCAACTGTTGCACCAACAAGGTTCCTTATCAGACATTAATCTTCCCAAAGTATGCCCATTTCACAGCTAAAAATTCCGAGTTGAACTAAGGAAAAGGATTTCTCCCCTTCCATGTGGGAGCCCCGGGTTTGATTCCCATCCAATGCATCTCATGGGCACCCACCACCCATCTGTCAGTGGAGGCTTTTGTGTTACTATGATGCTGGACAGGAGCTTCCAGAGTAACAGAGACTAGGAAGAAAGGGGTGGTGATCTACTTCTAAAAATGAGCCGATGAGAGCCCTCTGGATCACAACGGTCTGATCCTCAGTCAATCACAGGGATGACGTGGTACCAGGCAGTATTTTGTGCTGTTGTTCACGGAGTGGCCATGAGTTGGGGGCCGACCCCACAGCAGCTAACAATAACAACGAAGACAAAAGCAATAGAGTAAAATATCCAGGCTTGGAGACTTGAAGCCAGGCAACCAAGCTTCTCATCACCCCGGGGAGCTTTGGTTAAAAGCCTTGGTTAGTATTAGAGCTTCCAGAGGGATGTCACCCACATCATGTTATTTAAACTTGCTTTGCCTCAGTTTCTCATCTCGAAAATGGGCTAATAATGCTGACCTGCGGTATTATTTACGGATTAAATTAGTAAAGTTATCTGATGGGATTTGAACATCACAGAGACTGGAGGTGACCCATCTTTATGGATATTAAAGTATTTGGGCCAATTATAACAATAAAAATGTCTTCGAAGAAAAGAAACGTTTTTATACTGAGAAGTCTATGCGACTGACACTATGCTAATTGCTATACACGATTACCTGATTTTATCCTGATCACATCCCAGCAGGGCAAGCAGTAAGCTCAGCAAGGCAGAGCAGATTTATGGTTAACGGCAGGGCTCCGAAACCAACTGTCTGATACATACTGTTGTTGTTAGGTGTTGTCGAGTTGATTCCAACTCTGAACGATCCCACGTGACAGAGTAGAACTGCCCCGTAAGCATTTAGCCACCAGGGCTTCTTGACATAGAGTAAGCACTATTATATAAGGGAGCTACAGACAGTCTCTATGTATTGGTCCCAAGTTGTATACGTCTCCTTAGCAAGTTGAGGCCTGTTAGCCCAAAAAAGCCCACTGACACCAAACTGAAATTTGTATACATCCAGTTGTTTTAGAAACAGCACAAATAAACAGGTTTTTACGAAACCTTGGTGGTGTAGTTGTTAAGAGCTACAACTGCTAACCAAAGGGTCAGCAATTTGAAGCCCCCAGGCACTCCTTGGAAACTCTACATGGGGCAGTTCTACTCTATCCTATAGGGTCGCTATGAGTTGGAATCGACTTGATGGCAACAGGTTTAGTTTTTTTGTCATTTTTACTTAGAGTGTGCCTACTTTATATACCCCACAAAACTGCACCCATCATCTGCTAGCCCTAGATAAGATAAAGCCCTGTAGCTATAAGACCCTAAGGTGCTGCTGCCTTCAGAGCTCTCCGACCCAGAGACGCCCGACCTGGCTGGAGAAGGACATTGCAGAGGACACACAAGCTTCCCCTCCCTTCTCCTCTTCCACTGGGGCTTTATGCCCTCTTTGCCTTCTGGTGACTCTAGAAGACCTCTCACTGTGGAGCATTTCACCCTGCCTTTGGCTGTCAGTGCCTCAACCTCCATAAATAGCTTGTTGTGCAACGCTGCAATCTTGTGGTCCTATTTCCTGAACTCCCTCAAACTCACTACAAGCACTCGACAAATGTTAGCCTGTTACTTGTGGCTCCACATTACAGATAAGCAAGCTGAGCCAAGACACTTGGCCCAGGGGTGAGCTGGGCTATAGATCCAGGCTCCCTGCTTCCAGGGCCCTATATACACATGTGTGCCCGTGTGTATACGTGTACACATATACATGTGCACACACACTCCTCTGACAGGATTTTTCACCTCCCTCCCTGTTTTATTGCTATTAAATCTCATGTCTTCTCTGTCTGGCCAGACTGTAAGTTCCCTGCAGGCAGAAACCAAGAGATCACAGCAGTCTGAATCCCCAGAGAGAGGCAAAGCCCACAGCAGTTGCTCTATGAATGTTTATCAAGTTGGATTGAAGTGCTGGAGAGAAATGCAGAGCTCCCAGTGAATGTAACTATCCCCTGAGCAGGGCCAAGAGCGCCCCCCTGTGAGGGAACATCTTTATGTCTTGGACACTCATCACAGGCCTCCCCTTCAAGGGAGAAAGAGATCACTGAGGACTTAGAACCCTGGCTTTTTTTTTTTCTTTTAAGGCACGTTTATTGTTATAATTAGCCCAAATATTTTAATTCCTGCAAAGATATGTCACCTCCAGTCTCCATAATGTCAAAATGTCATCGGGGAACCTCCCTGAAGTCGCTTTTAACCTCCGTGTCAGCCATCAACGCCTGCACTGCAGCACCACAAAGCCGCGGTAAGGTGGTAAGTGTCGTCGGCCCTCTCTCCCTGCCTCTCCTGTTTCTATATATGTGCAAAAGAGTCATGAGAAATAAAACAATTGTCTCTGGTGCTCAAGCTAAATTTTGCAAAGATTGTGTCTTGCTGCTGTCTCTGTAAACCACCCAAGAACTGCTTGTCTCCAGAAGCCTATTATCCTCAAAAACAGAGAACGTCATCATCGCCCCCGTGTCAGCATTGCCTTTGCCCGCCTGCTCTTCAAACTGTCTCCCAAAACATGATTTTTTTTTTCCAGTCCAAAGCATAGAACTGTGCTAAACAACAGTGAAAAGAAAATCTTCTTTAGGAGATGTAGCTGTTTAGTTTCCCAAAATGCAGATTACTTCACACAAGTGCTTTCTTGTTTCGGTTTTTGGTTTTGGACGTACGATGTCCTATAGGCTCTGTGTCTCTGTAGGCTGTAAATATTTATGACTTGTATTGGAGCCTGGTTCATAGGTGTGTACATTCTTGAGCTGTTGTTAGGTGCCGTCGAGTCGATTTTGACTTATAGCCACCCCATGTTACAGAGTAGAACTGCCCGTAGGGTTTTCTAGGCTGTAATCTTTATGGAAGCAGATTTCCAGGTCTTTCTCCTGTGAAGCCATTGGGTGGGTTTGAACCACTAATGGTTCAGCTAGCAGCTGAGCACTTAACCATTGCATCACCAGGGCTCCTTCATTCTTGAGAATACATATATCCATATATATATACGGATATGTGTGCTTTTGTGTGTATATGTAAGTATGGTTTAGTGCTTCCCAAATACGCATGTAGGGTTCCTGGATGGTGCAAATGGCTAATGTACTTGGTTGCTAATCAAAAGGATGGAGATTCAAGTCCACCCAGAGGTGCCTCAGAAGAAAGGCCTGGAGATCTATTTCTGAAAAATCAGCCACTGAAAACTATGACACACAGTTCTACTCTGACACACCATGGGGTCACCATAAATGTGAGTCAACTTGGCAACTGGTTTTTGGTTTTTAAATATGTATGTGTACTTTACATTTCCCAAACCCCCTTACATTGATTTTGAGGCAACTGTACTACATTTGGCCATTGAATTGTGAACGCAAGTGGCCTCTGGGCTGGGGCAGTTTAGTACACACAAGTCTGTGTAGTGGCAGCCTTGGAGAGCTGTATTCTAGCTGCAGTGCCTTCCAGATGACAGAAGGCTATTCAACCCACATCACAGTGTGACGGTGACGTGAGTGAGAGATAGCCTCTGAGTGTGTTAAGCCATTGAGGCTTCTGAGTTTATCTGTTGCACCAGTTAGTGTCGCCTCATCTATAAAAAAATGCAGGTAATACCAACTGCACAGAGTTGTCATTAGGACTGTTAAAAACCGTGTGTGCATTCTCTCAAGTAACTCATTTTAATTGAACAAATGCTTAATGAGCACTTTCTACTTGTGTGGCAGTGTGCTGGGTGCTAGGAATAGAAGCCCACAGTCCCACCCTTAGGGACATTTTAGTCTAGCAGGGGAGACATGGAAACATATTACTAATAACATGACAAATGCATTATTATGGGACATAATATGGCCACCACATGTCTGTCAGTTTGTTGTACTGTGGTGGCTTGCGTGTTGCTGTGATGCTGGAAGCTATGCCACCAGTATTTCAAATATCAGCAGGGTCACCCCTTGGGGACGAGTTTCAGCAGAGCTTCTAGAGTAAGACAGACTAGGAAGAAGGGTCTGGCAATCTACTCACAAAAATTAGCCAATGGAAACCTTATGGATCACAACAGAACGTTGCGTAACTCACTTGCTTTGGACCTGTCATCAGCAGGGATCAATCACTGGAAGGGGACATTGTGTTAGGTGAAGTGGAGGGCTGGAGAGGGTGAGGGGGACCCTCGGTGAGTGGCATTGGCACAATCGCCAGAGCGATGGACTAAAACATGCTGGCATTTGTGAGAGAGTAACCCAGGACTGGGGAACATTTCATTCTGTGTCACCATGAGTGGACTCCAAGGCAGCTATCTATTTACACAATAAAGAGAAGGGAATGATTAATTCTGGAGGATTCAAGGAAAGTGCCATGAAAAGGGCAGAATGGGCAGTGTTTTGAAGAACAAATAGGAGCTTTCAAGTTTTTTTTTTTTTTTCAAGTTAAACGAATCAGGGAGATGGAAGGACTGACTATGAATTGAGGAGACATGCTTGACAATGGGGAGCCCTTTAGTGGTCTTCAGAACGTTCATCTGAGGCTGAGGATTCTGACTTCACTTTCTATTAGGGATGTGCCACTGTGAGCGAGCAGAAGGGGTTTGGTGAGGGTCCAGGAAAGCAGAAAACTCTCTTTTGTTCTCACTGGGAAAAAATTCAAGTTTTGTTGTTATTTTTTTAAGGCCATGGAAAAATATCCTGCCCTATTCGTAATCTTTGGGACGAACGCATTTGTGTCCTTCGCATCTGCTTCCCCAGCCAGACTGTGAGCTCCTAGAGGGCAGGGGCCAAACAGGACGGGGATGTCCCTGGGTTCCCCAGCTTGGGGCCTGGCCCGTAGCAAGAGCTCGACAAACACCTATTGAATCCAAAGGGACATGAGTGTCATTCTGTTCCCTGGGCTGCAGCACGGAACAAACAAAACTGAATGGCCTCCAAGGCTCCCTTTCCTGGGTCTCCTGAAATATCTCCATCAGCATCAGCCCTAGGACTAAACGGATGTTTCTCCCCGGGACTTCTGGGAGCCCCTGTGTCGGTCCACTTCGCCACCCAGTGGCCATTCCCAGAAACTGCACCTTCTCTAACTGCGAAGAGGAGCCCTTCTTCGTCGTCCCTTATCATCCCTCATCTCCCGCAGTTTTGAGGAAAGCAAGAATCAGGAGCTAGTCACCCTCAGCCCTGATCCCTTCCCTCTCTAACATCTCTGAGAATGGGCAAGCACTGCTTTGACCACGATTATTTTGACCTGGACACCTTAAACCCCTAGGAATCCCTGGGTGGCCCAAAGGGTTAAGGGCTGAACTACTAGCCAGAAAGTTTGCTTGATGCCTTGGAAGACAAGCCTGGCAATCTGCTTCCAAAAAGTCACAGCCTTATGGAGCAGTTCTACCCTGCAGATGGTGGGGTCACAGTGAGTAAAAATCAACTCAATGGCAACTACCAACAACAACCTTAAGCCCCTGTTTGCCAAGCGTCTGTTAATGGGAAGTTGCTGTGAGAACCCAGAAGGGGACAAAGACCAGGTATGGTAAACCCTCATTTAAGAGCATGTTGGTTAAGAACCCTAAAGATCTAGGTTTGATCCCAACTCCGCCACTTCCTAGCTCTGCAACCCTAGGCTGTCACCTCTCCTCACTGAGCCTCAGTTTCCGTCTCTATAAAATGGGGATGATATAACTCTTATAGAATTGCTGTGAGGATTAAAAAACATAATCCATATAAAGTGAGCTTGTGCTCAGTGACTGACATGTAGCAACTACTTGAAAGACAGAAATACAAAGCACTTGTGCCTCTATTACTGCATTTGAGCTTTGCTTCAAGATAGTAAGGTGGATATTCATATTATTTCCGTGTTATTCACGAGAACACTGAGGATCAGGGAGGTTAAGTGACTTGTCAAGGTCTTTCATCTAGGGAAGGGCGGGACTGGAAGCCAAGACTTATTCTTGCGTGCATAGCAGGCAGTTCTTGAAAAAAGAACTATTGAGGTGAGATTGCTAAGGAAAAGATGGACAGACCAAAAGAGAGGAAGAAAGCAGAGATGAAGAACTTGAATCCAGCATAGCGACTCACTGTCTTCCTTTGTGAATTTTAGATCCTCTTTCTGAAAAGCGTTTTATTCAAAAAGTTGGTCAGGGGGCCAGGATTCTGTCCTGCTCTACAGCTGGGTGACTTTAAATGAGTGACTTCCCTTTTCTGGGGATCAGTTTCCTCCTCAGCAAAATGAGGAGGTGGGACAAGAAGCCCGCTCAGGGGTCTTTCAGCTCACAGCACTCCACAGTCGATGGCTCTCGTATGCCCTGGGGAGAAACTGCCCGACCGGCATCCTTTGGATGCCACAGCCTGAGGGGTATCACCATTTGCCCCCAGATATTTCCAGTGAGAGAAAGAAAGGACATAGATCTCTGCCCTGGGAGGGTGACAGATGGAAAGAATAACTCCTTGACTCAATCACATGAAAAGGATTAACATTAATCCCCAGTTGGGACTGAATAACTGCCCAAAAAGGTCCCGCATGAGGGGCCAGGAGGGCGTCAGGCACAGAGCGATGCAAGCTGGGGAGCCAGGGCCAGTGATTTATGGGCAAGACTAAAAGGATGAAATGAGCAGAGTCTTCAGAGATGGACGGTAGGCAGGGCAGGAGGAGAGGCAGCTGCTTGACGATGACCCTTCTGAGTCCAGAGAGACATTGCTACGAGGCATGCCCATTCCTTTCTGAGAGGGAGGGTGGTTGGTTTATTTTTCTAATTGTTTTGCTTTTGGCTGATGTTTTAAATATGAGCAGGCCAATTGAGAGACGTAATCAACGGGCCTTTCATACACGCCTAGCAATGGCAAGATGAATGGTTTAGGGTGGTGCTTGAGTCATAAATAACAGCGGCATATCGGGGCGAAATTAAAGAGAAAAAAGCAAAAGAAATAAATTTATTGGAACTCCAGGGCTGTCTTTCTGAAGAAAACATCAGGATGAGAAAGACTTGATTACCGCACCAGACTAAGAGCCAAAACCCTCAACTCGCTTCATGTGGCACCAAAGCAACAAATTGTTGTAGACCTTGAACTCCTTAAGGACAAGTCCACATCTGATTTTTGTCTCTGACCGCTCCGGCCTGCAGCACGGGAAGACACATCTCTGATGGCCCGAATGAATAAGCAAATGAACAAATGAATGAATGAAAAGAAGCCCAACATGGCATACAGTTATGAGCTCAGGCTCAGAAATCAGCCAACTTAGGCCCAAACCCGAAATGCTCCTTACTAGCAAATTATTGAACCTCTCTAAACCTCCATTTCCTCACCTGTAAAATGGAAAAAATAAGCAGTGTGGGGGTAAATATTAAGTGGAATATTCCCATAAAGGCCTGGTATGTAGAGAGCATTCAGTCAGTGTCAGCTACTTATTATTATTAATGACTATGTGGAGCCCTGGTGGCACAGTGGTTAAGAGGTACAGTTTCTAACCAAAAGGTCTGAAACCCTGCAGTTCAAACCCACCAGCCGCTCCTTGGGAACCCTATGGGGCAGCTCTACTCTATGAGTCAGAATCGACTGACTCTACTACTCTACTGCTATGAGTCAGAATCGACTCGACAGAAGCGGGTTTGGTTTTGGTTTGTTTTTTGTTTTTTAACGACTGTATGAGTAACTGGAAACTTTAAAAATCATTCCACATTCCAAACTGGTAGAACTAATTTTTTTTTCCCTACACTTCAGGGAGACACAGCTGAAAACCCACTGGTGACTATGATGAGGGAAGTCTTTTACTGGGGTTCCACACACCTTAGCTGTCCCCTGCTTCCAGCTTGACTCCTTGATCACCGACTGGGGTTCCACGCACCTTAGCTGTCCCTTGCTTACGGTTTGACTCCATGGTCACCCACAGTAGGGGCAGGCACTCCTCTCCCCCACTCTCCACTCCTCAGACTTGGGGAACTGTCCACAGTTCAGTTTGTGAACGTGGCAAAGGCCTAGCCTACATCCACCCTTACACTCACCCTCTGGTAAGGTGTGGAGGGGCAGAGCCAGGCGACTGTATTTCAGTGATCACTGGCCCCAGAAAAACAAAACGCAAGTTCCCAGCCCTCATTCACCCCCTGCTGAAGGCCAGCTTCCCTTTGGCTGCCACTTCCTTCCCCATGGCAGTACCTCAGCAGGCTGGGATGCACCTGGATGAGTGATAAGCTTTCCTGGGGGGCAAGCTCTGCCCCAGTGAGAGCACTACAGCCACAACAGGCAGAGAACAGTGAAAGACAATATGGGCTGACATACCTAAGGCTTTGCGTGAGAGTCCAAGTTCCAGGAGGCTCTTCTAAGAAAACACTTCTGTCATGCAGCCTCTCGCCCCGTCAACCCTCTTGGCCTGATGGGGGTGCCTTTGAGGTCTTCGGCCTCCCTCTATCCCCTAACAGCACTCTGGACTCCCAGGGCCAGGGCAAGCTGGCTGGGCCTCTCTCCCCTTATGAGAGTGGGTGCCTCCACAAACACCCCAGCCAATGCTCCCAGGGCAAAGGATTGAAATTGCACTCTTGAAGGCCACTCAGGCTTGTGTGGTGTGATATGGGTGGACAGTAATGACTTGGGGCCATCCAAGATGCTGGATAAACCAAATGCAAACAGACATTCTGGTTTCTCTTTATGGCTGCCTTGGGCCCCCTCTCTCAACAGCTACACCAGCAAGACAGGACCTGGCATCTCAGAAACAGCCCTTCCAGCACCTAACTAACAGCTGAGTGGCTAAAAGAAAGACCATGCCATGCTCTGCTGGAATTTACGTCAGCCCAGGTCACTGAAGTGTGAGGCCCTGGGAGCCATGGGCCATTGTGAAGTACCTAAAAGTTATCTAAGGGGACATGTGTTAGACGTCCAAAGAAAGACTGATGTCTGAGAATATTCAGCAACCAAAAACTAGGCCTCTCTGTTAAACCAAACCGGTCGCTGTTGAGTCCATTTCAACTCATGGTGACCCCATGTGTTTCAGAGTAGAACTGTGCTCCGTAGGGTTTTCATGGCTGTGACCTTTCAGAAGCAGATTGCCAGGCCTTTCTTCTGAGGCATCTGCCGGTACGTTCTAACCGCCAATGTTTCAGTTAGTAGCTGAGCACTTCACAATTTGTGTCACCTCTGGACTCCATATGGGTAAGCTAAACCCCATTGCCATTGAGTCAGTTCTGACTCAAAATGACCCTATAGGACAAAGTAGAACTGCCCCATAGGGTTTCTAAGGCTGTCATCTTTACAGAAGTAGACTGCCACATCTTTCTCCCACAGAATGGCTGTTGAGTTCGAACTACTAACCTTTTGGCTAGTAGCTGAGTGCTTAACCACTGGACCAAAAGGGCTCCTTACTGTTAAGCTGTTGTTGTTAGGAGCTGTCGAGTCAGTTTCAACTCCTAGTGACCCCATGTACAACAGAAGGAAACACTGCTTGGTCCTGTGCCATTCTCAGAATGCTTGCTATGTTTCAGCCCTTTGTTGCAGCCACTGTGTCAATCCCTCTTGTTGAGGATCTTCCTCTTTTTCTTTTACCCTCTATTTTACCAAGCATGATACCCTTCTCCGGGGACTGGTCCCTCCTGATAACATGTCCAAAGACCCCATTAATTCATAATACCCCAAAAGAGTGACATTCAAATTTGTGAAAAGTCAATAGCAAAGTATCGGAACCTTGTCAGTGGAAAAAAAACAAAAAGATTGTCTCTCTTGGCGATTCTCAAACAGGATCCCATGAATGGACTATGTTGGAGTCACCTAAGGACCTTAATAAAAACGACAATGTCAGGGCCACACCACAAACCTAGTCGAGTTTCACTGAGGATGATGCTCAAGATTTCGTGTTTTTAGCAAGTTCTACAGGTGCCGCTGATGAGAACCGGGTTTGGTATTGCTCCTCAAACTTGCGTGTGTCTAGGCAGCCCCAGTGATCTTGTTAAAATCGGGTTCTATTTCAGGAGGTCTGGGATCAGCCTGAAACCCTGCATTTCCAACAAGCCCCCAGGTGATACTGATGCTGCTGGGCCAAGGACTTTGAGTACTTTAAGTAGCAAGACTACTCTCCAAGCTCTCCCATTTCACAAATGAGGAAACCAAGACAGAAACTGAGCTGCAGGCCTGGAGAAGCCAAGAGGGGGACTACTGGGAAAAAAAAAAAAAAAAAAAAAACGAGGTGGCTGGGAGATGAGCAGAAGAGAATCCGCAAGCTAGTTTGGCAAGAATAAGGATAAAGCCAGCCCCAGAGCCAACAGAACATCCCCACTCTGTTGTTCGCTTACCTGACAATAGTCTTGGAGTTTGTTTCCTAATGGTTGTTGCTGAAGCACAAAGGGAAATATACAGAACCGGACCAGGTAATGCCCACAAAAGGAAGAAAGCTCTCTGCCCCTGGTCTCATAGTTTGCTAGGCAGCTGGACCCTAACTAACCCAGATTTTGGCAAGATTAGAGGCTACATGCTAACTTCTGTTGCGTGCACAAGAGTGCTAACCAGGCACCCTAGCACCTCTCCTCTGACATGCAAGCGCACCTACACACATACAAACACACTCACAGAGCTTGGCTCCTCCAAAGTTGCAATAGGAACTGGCCACCCTGTCTCCTGAGGGCCCCATGCTGGACATCTTTTCTTCCATCTCGCATTCTTTCCGCCCACTTTTTGCTCAGTCCTTGCTACAGCAATCTGCTGAGAACAGCTGTAACCCAAAAGCACCTCACCTTGGCTACAGCTCTTGATTTCTGCCCCTGGGGCTGCTTTGCTGGCCTAACACGGGATACACTCGGGAGCAGGCTCGGACATTCTAGCATATGAACCTGAAGGTACACCGTTAACACTCCTTGGGGCAACACTTGACCAGCAGGAACGAGAACTGGTAAATAGATGTCATCGTCCTGGGCCTCCCAGGACAATTCAGAGGTGTACCCACACAGTTCCTCAGAGTGTCCCAGTGGGACTGAGCCCCAGTTGCCCCCAGTGGTAACCAGCTCAACAATGCCTGCTTGGATCGGCTTTTGCTCCTCCCCCAGGCACTCTTCCCAGTCCCCACACTCCTGTTCCCTTAGGTCACTTCCCAAAATAAGCAATCTGCATGTAGGTTGTTTCTCCTAGGCTCTGCTTTTGGGAGAAATCAAGCTAACTCATGCCCCAAGCAGTGGCAGCTAAGACCTGCCGAGCAAGGGAAGGAGAGGCTGAAGACTTTAGAGAAGACCCACAATGCACCCAGAACATTCGAGGCTCTCCCTAAAGCCAGCAGCCCCTGCCCGGGGCTCATGCAGCTGTGTAGGGTTGTTCTGAGAACAAATTATGTCTTGTCCAAAAAATGACGTAAGGTCCTCTGTGAGATATTGGAAACAAGAGAAGGAAAGTTAAAAAAAAAAAAAAATGAGGTTTATTTAGCCTGGGGAAGAGAAAGCAAAAATGTTAATTTAATAACTGACTTCATAAAACGAAAAGGATGCTGCCCACTGTTAGCTGGGGAAAGAAAAAAGCGAAGTAGGCACAGGCTGGAGCTGATGGGGTAGTTCCTGGGAAGGTCATTTAGCCCATCAGCGCTGCCAAGGTGGTGAGTGGCATCTCCTGGTGAAGCAATGCTCTCCCTGTCATCAGAGGCATTCAGCTTATCATCAGAGGCACTCCGCTGGTGATGGGGAGGACAAACTTATCGGGACTAATGTGGATGGGATTCATTTCTTAGGTAAGAGCTTTCGTTTTTTGTTTTTTCTCTAAGGGACCTCTTTAAAAATAACCAAGTTTCTTCAAACCAGATTTTGGTAATATTGATCTATCCCAAAACAGAGAATATTGGTTGATCTGTGACCTCATGAACTCCCCCATTCCAAGGACGAATACAAATGGATTGTATTTTAGTCTCATGCTTGTCAGACAGGTTGTTTTTTCATTAGGTCTTAGCACCACCTAGTGGTCTGTTTGTCCATTGCGAAGTATGTCTGGGCAGAAATAGTATTTATTGCTGTTTCATTACATTCAACGTTGTACCTTCAATGAATTACATTCATTCATCAACCCAACAAAAATATATTAAACAAAATTATGGGTTAATTTGTTCTAGAATGAGCACACTGTGATAACCTAGAACCTAGAGGTAATCAAGAAAGACACGGTCTCACCTTCATGAGGATCACAGTCTAACGAAGCAGAGAATAACCAAGTAAACAACAAAAGAATTAACTATTGCCCATTGTGATGTCCTAAAGAAGGAAACCCACTGTGTTACAGAGAGTAAGGTAGGCAGGAGGAGGATATTTTAAATAGGGCAGGCAGGGAAAGCTTCTCCAAGAAACATCAACACCAACTTGCAAGGATGGGATGAGAGGGGATGGTTCTACAGAAAGCATAGGGGTGGAGGGGCAAGAACATTCCATAAAGACAGAGCACACCACATGCTAAGCAGCAGAGGCTCCAAGGGAGTGGCCGTTCAAGGAACTGGAAGTGCAGTGTGTTGAGAGCACAGTGAGGCTGAGAGGGGCATCGTGGGATTGGAGGGAGTTTGCTGACAATGAATTTCTCTGTAGCTACCCTTTGCCATCAAGTCGATTCTGAATCAGCAACAAGGAGAGTTCAGTGTTTGTAAACATTTCGTTAAGTAAAAGCATACATATTGTTGGGGTAGGTTCTTCCAGAACGGTACCTTTTCTAAAAAGAGAAGCATAATTATGTGAACTTGGTCATTTTCCCAGATCCAACAGGCCCCTAACCAGGGACTTCAAGAACAGCTGTGTGTCTCTCTCAAGATACCCTGCATCTGCTCTGTCCTGCACAGCCCCCATTACGGTTAAGTGTCCCTATCCTTGACTAATTGCATTGGAGCCTAATTTTAAAAGTCTGGAACAGTGGTTCTCAAACGTGGCTGCGAGCCACTTAGGGAGCTCTCAAGAATCCCAACGCCCAGCCCATATCCCGGACACATTAAATCAGTATCCCTGGTGGACCCTGGAGCCCTGGTGGCAAAGTGGTTAAGAGCTATGGCTGCTAACCAAAAGGTTGGCAGTTTGAGTCCACCAGCTGCTCCTTAGAAACCCTATGGGGCAGTTCTATTCTGTCCTATAGGGTCGTTATGAGTCAGAATTGACTCGACAACAATGGGTTTGGCTTGGCCTTGGGCTTGGTGGGCCTTGGGTACCAGTATTTTGAAAGCTGTGCCGCCAAGATTGAGAACTGCTGGTCTGGAAGGATCCTCACCAAGAGGGGAGATGACCTCATTTTATGCTGATAAGTAGTGAAGATTACTCAAGTAATGAGCCAGACTAAGCCTCTTCTCCAAGCGGAACCCTACTCTGGGCCACCCAGCCATCATCACAATACTCTTATTGAGTTCCCACCGATGTTTCATAAAGCAGTCAACAGACCCTCGTGAAGTGACATTGTAGATAAATATTTCATACTAGCCTGCTAATGGTGTTGGAATGATATGGTTCCCACCGCCTCATTACCCGTTGGAGCTCGCCCTACGTACAGAGGGTCCACAGAGCCAGACCTCCTACAGCAGAGGTTCTCAGCCCAAACATACATCAGAATGCCCTGTGGAGCTCTGAAGAAATACCAATGCTTGGGTCCCACCCCAGAGATTGATTTCTGGGGTGGTTTGCACAACCATTGTGTGTATAAGGTAGCCCACGTGATTCTAATGTGCAGCCAGGAGGGAAAACCAGTTAGTAAAGAAGACACCATCTATGGGTCTTTGTGCTCTGAGGAGGCCTGGAGTTGCTAGAACTGCTGTGTAGCTGGGGTTGTTGCTTTGAGTGACCCACAATTGCTACAGTCTTTCTGTTACTTTCTGTCCATCTGCTAAGCAGCCCACTTCTGGACCTAGCTTCTGTGCACCTCAGATCAGAGGCCACACCAGCAGAGCAGTTGAGACCACAATGAGGTCATACAGTCAACTGCCCACCTCACATGGGTGGGAAGGGCCCACTGGCTGGGAAGAACAAACCCACCTAGGCATGTAGCAGCCAAGACAGCAATGCTCCATTTAGTACATGATGGACCAGTTACCTTACCCTCTTCCTGTTTCCAATAAAAGCGTATTTACAGTAATCAAGGTCCAAAGGAACTTAAACTGCACATGACACAGGTTTTTAATAGAAGCAATTACTGGTGTTACTTTTCTTAAAAGAAACTACCCACACACATCTTAAAACCTAAAAGGACATGTACCAGAAAGGTAATGGCAGTTACATCTGGGGGGTAGAATTGCTTTCAGTGCCCATCGAGTCAGTCCCTGACTTATGGTGACCCCACGCACAACAGAATGAGATGCTGCCTGGTCCTGTGCCATCCCATGATCAGTTGTGGATCAAAGCATTGTGATCCACAGGGTTTTCACTGGCTGATTTTCAGACGTAGATCGCCAGGCCTTTCTTCCTAGTCTGTCTTAGTTTGGAAGCTCTGCTGAAACCTGTCCAGCATCCTAGCAACATGCGAGCCTCCACTGACCAGTGGTGTCTGTACATGAAGTACATTGGCCTGCACCCAGGTCTCCTGCACGGAAGGTGAGACTCCCACCACTGTACCACACTGCGCCCTCGGTATGCCCACCCCGCTCCAAGAACACGAGGAGGTCTGTGAAAGACAGTATATTTCTTTCCTGGAGATATGTGCAGAGCCTTGACTTGCTAATATTCACTGTGATTCTAAAATAGGAAGATACAGCACACAAATCTTTTTTCAAACTTATTTAGCCATGAAATTTTTTTTTTTTTTTTCCAGGAAACGTTCCCAGGGATTAGTGCTCTGAGGAACATGTTTTGGGAAACAGTAGTCTGTCCTCTCAGCACCTAGTTCTCTGACCTAGTAGAAACAAAGTCGAGTATTTAGGAATGTGCCCTGTCCCCTGTAACACGGGCCACGTGCCATACACAATAAGGGGAGGTGACCACGCCATGTGGTCACCTCAGACACCTGTCATGGTGTGAGCTAGGTCACAGGTGAAGTGACTCGAGCCCAGACAACAACTGAGAAATGGTCCAATAAGTATTCACAACTGAACACCAGGTGACGTTTGAATTGTTTATAGACATCACTTAGTTATACCTTTTTCAGTCTTACTTGGCTTGGACGCAAGTAATTCAGAGGCATAGTGAGAGGAAAAACATCCAAAATTTCGTTGGCTCAAGGTACTCTGACTAGTGTTTATACTTGCTGTAGCTTTCCCCAACTCATCTTCCCTGAAAATGTTCACTGCCAAATGCTACTGCAAAAAACCAATGCATTCACATGAAATAATGCCAAACTTACATTTAATTTTTTTAATCTCAAGTTATATTCTTCTGGTTTCAAGTCTGTTTTAGCCCTGACAAGAAAATAAGGGATGAGAGGTAGGAGTGAGACATACATGGCAACTAGGTTACCAGTTCACCTAGATGCTCTGCACCTGAAAAAAAAAGCAATGATGGCTCTACTCTTCCTAGTGGGCAGAGATGAGACCTTTCTTTCATACCCAGCTCAAAATCTCAGGTGAACAATGTGACTCATGAGTGTTTAAAAGCAGCTTGCCATTTGGGTTATCACCTTGCAGAGGCAGACATTACACTGTATAGCCACATTTACAAGGTGTGTCCCTAAGAACACTGGTCTTATAAAGTGCTCCTTGCAAAAAAGTTTTGGAATCAAAAAGATTCAGAAAATACTACACACTATTATCTACTTTCTGGAGATTTACAATGCACACTATCACAAGTAAGTTTCTGTTGTTGTTAGGCGCCGTTGAGTCAGTCCCAACTCATAACGACCCTATGTACAACAGAAACAAACACTGCCCAGTCCTGGGCCACCCTCACAATTGTTATGCTTGAGCCCATTGTTGCAGCCACTGTGTCAATCTACCTCGTTGAGGGTCTTAACTCTTTTTCACTGACCTTCTAATTTACCAAGCATGATATCCTTCTTCAGTAAGGTTCTAGAAGTCCTTTAATAAAGAAATATTCAGCTTTGTTTTTTAAGCCAGAGTTTCCCAAATCAATTTGACCTCGAATCCTTTTTTTTAGGGAACACATTCCATAGAACATACTTTAGGAAATGCTCTTCTTTGGCTTTGAGGAATACCTTGCAGAAACAAAACACACAGAAAAATTAACTCCTGGAATCATGTGTTGGTCAACAACAAAGAGGACAAGGGGTCACAAAGTCATAGGCCCCCATTCTAATTTCAGCCCAACACTTTCATCATAAACTAAGCTGCCTGAAAGCAGGCAGCGATAAATTTCCCATGATTTCCTTCTTTATGACACAGGGTACTGGACATGCTGATTGCACTTCACAACTGAACACGGCCCACGTGGGGACCCATATTTCATGTAGAGGCCAGATGTTTATAGTCTTTTCCTCTCCTGTAACAAATAAACCATTGTTGCTTATCATGACTACAAGGTTTTCAAAGTAGACCTGACAGCCCTTTGAGCCTAATAAAAAAAGGGGAGGGGGGGAATAAAACATAGAGCTTCCAATTATTTTCAGCAAGAATTACACAGACCAAAAAAATCATGAAGCGAAAGCTTTTGGCTCTATGTGCCAAATAATTTAAAAGGATTACAGCAAAGACAGGCAAAGATGGAAATCAATGAGATTATCAGAATGATGTGAAGATTTCATCCATTTGTATAATACATCATTTTTTATTCTCATTTCCAAGAAATTTCACATAATATTCTGAAATAGAAGAGACAGTGAAAACAAAATTCTCTTATCGTGGAACTTGGCAAAGGATGTAGGGCTAGGATGTAGGACGCATTCACACCTCAATAGCAATTCTTGCAAACCGATACTGCAGGGAGGCAGGAGGCCTCAGTAACACCAAGCCCCTGTCATCTGCCGGCTGCCTGGACAGCATATCCAGCAAGCCTGTCACACTAACAAACCCCAGAGCTTCTCCACAGCCAACTGCCATGGAAAAATCCCCCTGAGTGACAAACCCCAGGAGAACCCTGGAACAGTGCGAAGTCACGGCTGGCAGAGGGCCTGCCCACAAGCCCAGTGTTAAAGCTTCGTGCCCTGCAGTTGGATCCTCTCCTGCCAGGCCCTCAGGAGCAGCACTCCCTCGTCGCTGTCTCTTCTCCATCTTTTTCTTCTCTTTCTGTTTCAGGACCTTGCTCTTAAATGGGTCACTGTGTTTGGGTTCCTGGGGCCCAAAGTAGAGCCGATCCTGGCTAAGACGAAGGAGGTCCTCCTTGGCTGGGACACAGATCATGGTGTGTGGCTCTGGGCTGCCCTTGCGGAGCAGGGACAGGCTGACCCATACCAGGCCCCTGGGGAAGTGGCCCAAGACAGACAAATAGGTCTCTCGAGTCAGGTCTTGCTGACCCCTGCCAGGGGCTCGTCGGGCTGCCCGGCTGCCCCCAGAGCTGGGCCCACACCAGGCTGACAGCTGCTTCAGTAATTTTCTCTCCCTACATGAAGTTGAAGACATGTGTTTGAGGATATTTTTCAAAGAAAGAAAAAAAAAGAAAAAGATGATTAGGCATTGCCAGCGTTATGTTTTTTTTAAAACAATATGTGGGAAAGTTTCAAAACTGTAATTTTCTAAAAATTAAAAATAACACACATGGATACATCTTAGTAATGCTCTTTTCGTTTTTTCACATCTACTATTCTGAAACCGAAGAACTAAAGGCTTAAGGAGTTGAAGGCAGAGAAAAATAAGACGTTGGGATTAGAATCCAGGACTGTAACACAGTGAAGAGGGGCTGATATTCTGATGAGCAGAGAAATGCCAAGTGACAGTTATACATAAAGTTCCACAGAGAAAGAAGAATACAGAATTATGAAGACTATAAATAAGTATGAGCCAAGGGGGCCAGGCACATTTTAAACTTAACGGGCTGCAGCAGTGTTCAGCGTGGACACACTGTTACAAGGTAGCCTCTGTGACATCGCAGTATTACACTGAATGGGTCACTAACCTATCACAAATTCAGATAATTCAAAAGCAACTAGAAGAAATCTAGTTCAGTGATTTAAAGCAAAGAACGCTTGCTCAGATATGCAGACCTTTGCTTGCTCAGATATGCAGACGTTCCTCATTACCTAAAACCATCCTTGTGACAGCACTAGTTTGTGAGCAAAGACTAAATGAAATGGGCCACAGCCTGCTTGGGAGGAAAAAGCTGCCCTGGTTTAGGCCTATTGATTACAGTATTTTAAATCTTTTCATTGGTTAGTATAATGCCCCAAATCAAACTTTATTAAGCTCTCTCTCTATGAAACAAGGCTTTTCTTTCTAGAAGTCCATAAATTCACCTGGGCTTTGCATAAAGGGAATCAGTAATTTTTACATCCTGCTCAGTGTTAAAAGAAACAATCTAAAATTTATCCAGAAGCCGCATACACTTACCTAATAACGCAGAGACGACCAGTGGCAGCACCATTGTTCTCGACAGCATCCTGGTCTCCGACCCGCTTGGTCCCTGCCTGACCTTGACACTCTGTGTCCATTGCTTCTTCTGGCTCTATGGGTTCGTTTACAGACAGCTTAAGAGTTTTTTCAGGTGTGGCAGCACAAGGCACCTCACGTCTCCTTGTGTCACCCTCCTCTCCACTTGGAGATGAAGCTACAGACGATTCTTCTTGGGCCTGTACTCTTGATTCCCAGTCCTGAGTCAACTGCACCCAGGGACAGCAGAAAGGGGCCAAAGTGCCAAGCTTAACATAGTTGGGCCGTTTTGCAGGAGGGCGTCTAATAAAAAAGATGAGAACCAATTTTATTCAAATTATTCAATTTAGAATGGGACAATTAAGTTGCCCCATATGGCCACACCCAACTTCAGGACACACCATTCCTGAAAGACTACAAGTAAACAGTGCCCCCTCAAGCTGTGCAATGATGTCTCCGTACATTTACAAGGTTCAAAAGCCAAAAGGTACAGAAGGGGTTACGGTGAAGTTTCTCTCTTTCCCCTCACCTCAAGTGACCCAGTTACCCTCCACAGAGAATATCATCAGCTCCTTATAAATCCTTCCAAGACTTTTGATGTACATATAAGCAAATATGTAAATACTTATTTCCCATTTTTATATACATGGTAGCATATTATATACAGTATTTTATAACCTCACTTTTTTCAGTTAACAAAGTATCTTATAGATTATATTCGGACATCAAGGGCTTCCTCGTTCTTTTTTTAAAAGGCTGTATGTCTTATTCCACCCTGACTATATCCTCATTTATTCAGACAGCTCTCTACCGAAGGACATTCTGGCGAGTTTTAAGCTTTTGCTTCTACAAACAATACTGCAATGAATACCCCGAATATTTTTCACGTGCACAAGTAAATCCATAGGATAAATTCTGGGGTTTGTTTGTTCCGGCACCTAGCACTGGCCTCATTAATACAACTTGCACAATCACACCATGAAGTAGGCTCTTTCTAAACTGAGGTCCCACAAGGTTAATCACAGAGCTAAGCAGTGGAGCTAAGACAGGGTGTATGACCTCACAAACCACTGCACTACCCACCCACTGCCATCAGGTTGATTCCGACTCATCGCGACCCCAGAGGGTTTCCAAGGCTGTAAGTCTGTACGGAAGCAGACTGCCACATCTTTCTCCTGCGGAGTCGCTAGTGATTTCAACCACCAACCTTCCGGTTAACAGTCGACTGCTTTAGCCACTGTGCCACCAGGGCTCCTTACTACATTAGAATGCTTCTTAAAAACATATATGTGAATATTTTTATAATCTTGAAATTAGAAAAGGCTTTCTAGGCAGAACACTAAAGTCTAAAACATTACAGGAAAAACAATCGTTAAAAAGTACATAAAAATCCAAAATTGCAAGGCAAAGAAAACAGGGAAAATGTTTGCAATATATGAGAACCAAATCCAAAACAAACCCACTGTCATCAATTGCTTCAGCACCTACATAAACCATCCTTCTAACACCCTGGCCTAACCGTTCCTTGATATCCTCACTTCAAATCTGTTTCTTCAACAAACGTGGCAGCCAACATAAATAGGCACTTCCTCTCTTCCCCCTAAGAAGCCAATCAGCATCTTACCTTTTGTACTTTTCAAGAAGATTCTTAGCTTGCTCTTCAGCAAACCGAATCCCAGCAGGGCAGTCTGGGAAATCACCTGGGATGTTAGGTGACCTTTTATACTGTGAATGTACTAAACCCTCTTTTAACCCTCCAACTCTGGCACCTCGATAAATCTAAAAGAAATATCAAAAAGATAATGTCAATATACCTACTTAAAGTCAAACTGCTTAATTAATTTGTACAGGAAAAATGGGAAACAACCTAAATGTCCATCAGAACGAGAATGGACAATACATTGCAGGGTAATCCTACAATGGGTCACCACACAAGAGTAACAATGAATGAAATAGAGCTTCATCACTCGACGTGGAAAAATCTCAATGCTGAGTATGCACAGTAAATTACAAAAAGATACATATGATGAAATACATAAAGTTTACAAACATAGCCAATGTAGTTATTTTATTTTTAGATACAAACATACTAAACAAAGCTATAAAAACATGCAGGTAGTGACACACCAGAATTGGACTAGTCATGAGTTTAGAAGGAAGGAGGGAGGGAACTAAGGTTTGAAGGAGGGAAAGAGGGTACTTGAAGTCAATCTGTAATGTTATTTTTTAAACTGGGCAGGAGGGTGAAGGGTACACAGGCATTCATTTGATCAGTATCTATAGTTTTTTGTGTGCTTGAAACATTTCATAATAAAAAAAATTTAAGTAGAATTACTTTAAGATATTTTCACACCTAAACGATTAAATGAATTTCCCTTGCACTAGGCATAACTGCTAAAAATCACCTGCATGAATCTAATAAATTCTTACATGCCTTTTATAATCTATAGCATCAAAGCAACATTTCAACTAACCAGCAAAAAAGATCACTCAATTTTAATACAACTTTTTGCTACAGTAGATAAACTAGGAGTATATGGTTAGCGGAAGCGCAGCAGTTAAGAGCTCCGCTGCTAACCAAAAGGTTGGCAGTTCAAATCCACGGGCCACTCCTTGGGAACTCTATGGGGCAGCCCTACTCTGTCCTACAGGGTCGCTATGAGTCGGAATCGACTCGACAGCAATGAGTCTGGTTTTTGGTTTTTTATATGGTTAGCACTTTAAAAAAATTCTATACATCTATAAAAGTTAAGACTTTTGCTTTTAAACTGTGATAAATTTCTTCAAGTGAAAAACCTCAACATTTTGTTGCCTCTACTATTCAAATATCAGGCCACTGTAAAAACCTCAAAAATTCACAATACATCAGCATAACTCTTATGAATGAAAAACTGGATCTAAGAACTGGATGCATGAAGTACATTGTATCCAGAATTATACTCTAAGGCAGAAAAGTACCACTCAATTTTGAAGTTGTACATAGGTCTGAACATTTTTCAGCACTTGAATGCATTTTAAATGTTGCAACTATTAGTCAGAATCAAAAAGTAACTTACAAATGGAATCCAGAAAGCCATGCCCCAGCCCTTTGGAAGAAGGACATCCCAGCCACTTCCCCATCCCCGTCGGTCTTCACCAGTTACTTTCCCTGGTTGTTGAATCAAAAGTATAGGTATCTTGGATTCCTGGGGACCTAAAACAAGCTGTGACCCAGGCACCAGCAATTCACTTCTCATCCGGTTTAAATCCTAAAGTGGGAGAAAATAATTCAAGACAAACAATCCGAGTCTTCTGGGACATTCTAATGGGTCTCCCAATAAGCAGCTTTTAAAAAGTTAACAAATAAATGTGAGCCATTTTAAGTAAAAGGTACCCATCCCATGATAAAGCTTTTCCTCTCTGGGTTTCCATTTACCCTCTACAAGGGCCAAATTATTTTAAATAAGGTGCTAAATTTGGGCTGGAACATACTAGATGACTCAAAGTTATGAAATGACATGTATTCATTCTGCTAACCACTTATATCAAGATGAATCTTATGTTTTGATATTCTGTCCCTGCATTTACTTTGGTTAAGATTTGTTGTCATGAAATAAAAAGACAGAACACAGTGCCAATGTCTCAAGAAGGGGCAACTGGAAAAATACAGTGGCTCCTGAGGATTTTTCACTACCTTTTAAGGATTCAAGACAGAAAATTCTATAAACTATTTGTTAAATGGAACGTAGTGAGTAGATAGTAACACAACCTTTTAGATTTCTCTTGCCAGCTGTAAAAAGAGATTAACAGGTAGGCCAGGGGGCCACCACTTGATTTAGAAAACTGTACAAGAGACTGCCTCCATGTTGAAAAGTCTAATTGCTACCTCAGGAATGCTCTTCAGGCTACCACCAAGTCCTAATTCTTTTTTTTTTTTACCATTGCACCAGTTTCCACTAACATCTGTACATTGGTGATTCCAAAATGTTTATCTCTTCACCCCAGACCTTTCCTCCCTGGTTAGAAACCTGGCTCCCAGACTTCTACTCCTGGGAAGTCCTATATGGTTGATGTTAGTTGCTGTCAAGCTGGCTCCAACTCATGGTGACCCCAACAGGACAAAACGTTGCCTGGTCCTGTACCATCTTCATGATCATTGGTATGTTTGTGTCTACTATTGCAACCACTGTGTATTTTAAGAGCCTCCCAAACTAGAGGAGAGCTCATCTTCCAGCACTATATTAGACAATATTCTGTGGTGATCCATAAGGTTTTCATTAGCTAATTTTTTAAAGTAGATCACCAGGCCTTTCTTCCTAGTCTCTCTTAATCTGGAAGCTCTGCTGAAACCTGTCCACCACGGGCGACCCTGCTGGTATCAGGAATATCGCTGGCATAGCTTCCAAGCATCATAGCAACATGCAAGCCACCATAGTACAAGAAACTGACAGACAGGTGGTGGGAAAGTCCCATAAGCCTCTCAAACTCAACTTTTTCAAGACTGACCTCATCATCTTTCTCACCACTTTTGCTCTCCACCTGTATTTCCCATCTAGCTGAAAGATGCCATAATTTACACAGTTCATTTATTCACTCAGATTTTTACTGAGCACCTCGTATGTACCAGGTGCTTTGCCAGAATCTGGGAATACAGCACCGTGAACAAGTCAGACATGGTCCTGGTTCTCTTTTAGCTGATATTCTAAACCCAAGCTGGAATATTAGGAGCTAGCCTACAGGTTTCCTCCTTTCTTACTTCTCGTCTTCCAACCAGTTACCAAGTCTTGTCAATTTTACCTTCCAGAAATATATATTAAGCTCCATCCCCTTCATCCCGGGTCTCCTCCCCTACTGCCAGGATTCAGGCTCTTGTCATGTCATACCTGGATGATCTCAAGAGCTCTTGAAGTCATCCAACCACTAGTCTTCTCTCCAGCTCCACTCCTCCCCATCATCACCCCCAGTCTAATCTACTCTCCATACTACTAACAGAGTGAAATCTGATCATGTCAGTGTTCTGCTTAAAACCTTATCTTCAGGATAAAATCCAAATCCTTAAAATGACTCAAGGCTCCTATTTACCTCTCCAATTTCATTTCCTGCCCCACCCTCACCTCTAAGCTACTGATCTATCTGGAGATTCATGAGCATATCATCCTGTTTTGGCCTGAGCCTTTGGGCATGCTGTTCTCACTTCCTGCAATCCTTTCTCCACCGCAGCCTTGCTCCTGCCCCAGAGAAGTCTGGGCAATTCTGACCAGGCCCTCCAGCTAGGAAGCCTCCCCTAATTTCCCTAGTCTGAGCTCAGAACCTCTTCCTTAGTACCCTATACCTTTGACTATAGCCTATTCATCTCCTCCATCATTTATTACAATGCCTGGCCCTTGGTAGGTGTTCAGAAATGTGAAATGAAAGAAAACGAAGACCATTTAAGGGAAAAAAAAGAAAAACATGTATTTAAACTATAAGGCTATCATTTCAAGAAAAAGTCTTTAACTTTTTCTAGAGATAGTCTACCCTAAAAACAGGAGAAAGAAGTATCTTAGTCTGTATCATAAGGAAGTGAGCAATAATCTGTCTGAAAATAAAATGAAGTCTATGGGATTCTATAAAGTATGAAATAACATCTTACAGTTTCTAGAATTGTAACCTGTCATTCATGACCTTACCAATAAACCCTATGCCATGAGTTACCTGATCCGAGATTTTATTCTCTGTGACACTCTTACAGATAGCTTGGTTCCAGATAAAGCTATGTGTACACTCCACAGGCACACCCTCCAGAAGCAGCTGTCTAGCTTTCTCATTATCTAAGAGGGAAAAGAAATAGCCTTTAAACCATATCCTTTAGATCAATGAAGTCAAACTCTACAAGTTGCCAGTAGACCTTTTTGTCATAAAAGAAAGTATTTTATAGGGACATACTTAACTTCTCTAGAAGACATTTGAAAAGAAATTAAGTTATTCTTACAGCTGGTTTCATAATTTGTGAACTGGCAAAGGCTCTGAAAATTTTTATGGCTGACACTTACTGTTAGTATATATAAGCATGCAAACACCACATTAAATTGCCTCTAACTGCCTAATTCCAAATTCAAGATAATCAAATTCTAGAACCACTACAGAGGTGAGCAATGCCTCTATAACCTGCTGAGACAGGCCAGGCCATGTTTTAGCTATTGGCTTCAGTGTTTTGTCTACCATTCCTGGCACAACAGCAGGGAGCCAAGAGATATCCTTTTCTTCAGCCTCCTACTTCCAATCTCTGATAACCATTTTTAATTGAACTAAATATTTAGTCTTGTCTGTGAATCATATTATTCCAGTCCATTAAAATGAGCTTATTTTCTGTGAAGCATTGCTTCTTCTCTTTAAATAAGCTACGCTACAACAGGAAGTACTCTAATGGAGAAGGGCAAGGAATTTTCTCCAGTTATAAGTATGTATATTAACAGGAGGGATATCCTACATGCCAAATTTCATTTTGTTGGACTGAAGAATAAAAAAACAACAACAACAACAACAAAAAAACCTCAGCCAATTCATGAGCTTCAGCAATGGTTCTAAAATGCCAACCAACACAGAAAGGTCACTCAAAGTCACATACCTGTGTGGATTTAGTGGCTGGAAAAAAAAATAAGTTGGAAGTGTGACCAAGTGTGGGCCAAAGTGTGACAGACTTCAGGTGAGAACAAAGTTAAAGAAAATTAAATTGATGGAAAGTTCGGAGATGCAAACTTCTTCAAAGCAGTAACTGCAAGCGGTGTCACACGAATAAACATATGCACACCCATGTTCACTGCAGCGCTATTGACAATAGCAAAAAGATGGAAACAACCTAAGGGCCCATTAACAGATGAACAGATAAACAAATTATGGTACATACACACAATGGAAAGCTAAGCAACGATAACGAACAACAATGAATCCACAAAACATCTCATAACATGGATGAATCTGGAGGGCATTATGCTGAGTGAACTAAGTCAATTACAAAAGGACAGATAATTTGTGAGACAAATAATTTTTTTTTCCTGTGTGTAAGAGAAGGTTTACACACAGAAAAAAAAAAATCGATGGTTACAAGGGGGGAGGGACGGGAAGGGGAAATCACTAGATAGGAGACAAGTGTTAACTTTGATGAAGGGAAAGACAAAACACAATATAGGGAAAGTCAGTACAACTTGACCAAAGCAAAGCCACGGAAGCTTTTTAGACACATCCAAACACGTTGAGGGACTGAGTTATTGGTCCTGAGGTCTGGCGACCATGGTCTCAGGGGGCATCTAGGTCAACTGGCATAACATAGTTCATAAGGAAAATGTTCTACATCTTACTTTGGTGAATAGTGTCTGGGGTCTTAAAAGCTTGTGAGCAGTCATCTAAAATACATCTATTGGTCCCATCGCGTTTGGAGCAAAGGAGAATGAAGAAAACCAAAGACACAAGGAAAATATCAGTCCAAAGAACTAATGGACCAATGAACCATAGCCTCCACCAGCCTGAACTCAGAAGAACTAGATAGTGCCCAGCTACTACCACTGGCTTCTCTGACATGGATCACAATAGAGGGTTCCAGACAGTACAGAAGAAAAATGTAGAACAAAACTCAAATTCACAAAAAAAGACCAGACTTTACTGGTCTGACAGAGACTGGAGGGACCCCCAAGACCATGGCCCCCGGAAACCCTGGAAACTCAGAACTGAAGCCACTCCCAAAGTCCACCTTTCAGACAAAGATTAGACAGGCCTATAAAACAAACAATAACACACGTGAGGAATGAGCTCCTTAGGCCAATCAAGTATAGGAGAGCTAATGGGCAACACCTGCCCAAAAGCAAAAATGAAAAGGCAGGAAGGGGCAGGAAAACCTGGACGAAAGGGCATAGGGAATACGGGGCATAAAGGGAAAGGGGGAGAGTGATGACGCATTGCAGAGATTGCAACCAGTGTCACAAAAACAATTGTGGAATCTCAAGTCACAGAGCTGTGCTGTGAATGTTCACACTGCTCATCTAGGAGCAAAAAAGCTCCATTTCAAATAGCCTCTGTCTATCCAGAGCTCTTGCCTTGTAGAGCACTGCTACAGATTTGAGTATTAGAACTTGGATTTCATTCATGTTGGGCTGCAGACAAGAGATACAGTTAATTCCCAGGGTGTAAAGACACAGGAAAGGACTAACTCATCTTGAAATATTCTTTAAAAAAGAAGAAAGCAGAGCATGTCTGAAGGCAAAGGAGAAGGACCTTTTAGGTCAGTAGTACCCACAGGTGACAGAAGAGAATATTAGCAGCTGAGTCAGCCTGCACATCAGCGTGTGTTGTAGGACTATCAGTTCTGGATGTAATTACAAGTCCTGCCATATAAAGCATTTTTTCTTTCATAACCAGACAAAGCCTGGTAACTGACTACATAACTCCAGAATTATGACTTAAAGATCGAATGAAATAGCTTGTCTTCTCCTTTCTTATGTGTATATGAAAATCGCCAAATTCCAAATTAAAATTTTCTTTGAAAGGTTTACTAAGAGAAGCAAAGGAAACTAAGAAACGGCTGTATCCTTTGGGAATCAAACAAAACTAAAGTTACAGCCTTAAGTTCACTCTATTTTTAATTAAGTATTCAAAGCAGTTAAAGGGGGCCCACATGAAGCTATTAGATATTTTCTCCCAAGAGCGGAAACCAAGAAGCCGTGGCCATATCACCGGTAACTGGCACTTCTGAAAGTCAGCCGCAAACCAGAGCTCTAAAAGTGCTGGCACGAGCTATAAAAAATAAAACGATGATCACTCACCTACCATTCTAAGAGGAACAGGGCTCTTTCCATGTTTTCAAGGTCACATTACCAAACAATGTGTAAAGACTAAAACAAGCTTTATAAGCATAATGTAAGCTCAATATTTCTTAAAGCAAATTTCTCTCTGACAGACAAGGACCAGTTAAAAAAATCTATCAAAGCAAATCAGCAAATACTAAGTACAGCAAATAATAAAAAACAGTATAGCAGGAATAATATTTTTAAATCTCAACTAGAAAACCAGTTACTTGCATGGAAAAATGCTGCAAAAGACCTCTTCGAAGTGTTAAGATGAAAGGAACATACAGAGTCACTGCACCAAAAAGATTTGGTCGATGTTCAACCACTTCAGGAGGTAGTATATGGTCAAGAAATGATGGAAGAAGTTCAAGCTGCAATGAAGGCACTGGTGAAAAACAAGGCTCCAGGAATTGACAGAATACCAGTCGAGATGTTCCAACAAACAGATCCAGCACTGGGGGTACTCACTCATCTATGCCAAGAAATTTGGAAGACAGCTACCTGGCCGGCTGCCTGGAAGAGATCCATATTTGTGCCCATACCAAAGAAAGGTAATCCAAGAGAATACAGACGTTAACCAACAACATCATTCATATCATACGCAAGTAAAATTTTGCTGAAGATCATTCAAAAACGGTTGTAGCTGTACATCCACAGGGAACTGCTAGAAATTCAAGCCAGATTCAGAAGAGGATATGGGATGAGGAATATCACTGCTGACGTAGATGGATCTTGGCTGAAAGCAGAGAATACCAGAAAGATATTTACTTGTGTTTTATTGAATGCAAAGGCATTCGACTGTGTGGATCATAACAAACCATGGATAACATTGGGAAGAACGGGAATTCCAGAACACTTAATTGTGCTCATGAGGAACTTGCACATAAATCAAGGCAGTCACTCAAACAGAACAAGTGGATATTGTGTGGTTTAAAATCAGAAAAAGTGTGTGTCAGGGTTGCATCATTTCACCATATTGATTCAGTCTGTATGCTGAGCAAATAATCCGAGACGCTGGACTATATGAAGAACTCAGCATCAAGACTGGAGGGAGACTCATTAACAACCTGCGATATGCAGATGACACAATCTTGCTTGCTGAAAGCGAAGAGGATTTAAAGCAATTACTGATGAAGATCAAAGACTACAGCCTTCAGTATGGATTACAACTCAACATAAACCAAAAAGAAAAATCCTCACAATTGGACCAATAAGCAATATCACGATAAAAAGAGAAAATATTAACATTGTCAAGGATTTTATTTTACTTGGATCCACAATCAATGCTCATGGAAGCAGCAGTCAGGAAATCAAACAATGTACTGCACTGGGCAAATCTCGTGCAAAAGACTTCTTTAAAGCATTGAAAAGCAAAGATGTCACTTTGAGGACTAAGGTGTGTCTGACCCAAGCCATGGTATTTTCGATCACCTCATATGCATGCGAAACTGGACAATGAATAAGGAAGACCGAACAATTGATGCCTTTGAATTACGGTGTTGGCAAAGAATATTGACTATAACACGGACTGCCAGTAGAATGAACAAGTCTCTTGGAAGAAGTACAGCCAGAGTGCTCCTTGGAAGCGAGGATGGCAAGACTTCATCTCACACACTTTGGACATGTTATTGGGAGGGACTAGTCCCTGAAGAAGGACATCATACTTGGTAAAGTAGAGGGTCAGCAAAAAAGAGGAAGACCCTCAACGAGATGGACTGACACAGTGGCTGCAACAATTGGCTCAAACACAGCAAGGACTGTGAGGATGGCTGTCATACACAGGGTCGCTATGAGTCAGAACCGACTCGATGATACCTAACAACAATATTTAACTCAGGCTCAAGAGCTAAATGATCAACTAAACTTTTTCCAAGCATCTGACAATATGCACCATCACTTTAGGTTCTTCAAGTGCCCTCCCTTCAAGAGTGCCCTAATTCCCAGTACACAAAAGAAGACAAAAAGTATGTCATCCACATCAGGCAAGCCCTTCTTTTTTTTTTTTTTTTTTTAGTTAATTGACCTAGCTCATCAAAGTATATTTCTAACCTTAGGTTTGAGTCATCGTCCTAGAGGCGTTATGGTTGTTAGTACTACTGTTACACAATACTAACTCCTTAAAAAGTTTACTTCTTTACGTAGGTCACCTATCAAATACTTCTTCAAAGAGATCACTTAAACCAGGTGTTAATGAAAGATCACAGCAGTGACTAACATGATGACAAGCTTTTATCGTAGAATTAAATTGTGCTTTTCAAGATAGACTGTAATTTTCCTTGCAGTGATTCAGATTAAGATAAAAAGCCTCAGATAAGATTTAATACATAGCTGCCCACTCCAAAAAAAGGTTTGAGGCAGTAAGGAATGCTAAGTAGAATTTACCTACAGCTTTAAAGTGGTCACGGTAGCCAGCATTTGTTTGTTTGTTGGATGTAGTCTAAGAGAAGCAGATGCTGCAACTTTTAGGATTGCACCAAACCCTAAGGCCATTAAAAAAAGGCGGGGGGGGCAATCACTCATTGAGTAAAGTCTTAGGCCTCATAATTAACTAACTTACAATAATATCTTCACACTACTCTCTCATCTAATCCACATTTCATGTGAAGTTCTGAGAGTAATTTATTACTCACTTAATAAGCTATCTAGCTACATATGGAGGGGTAAAAAATTCTGACGTTGTTACTACACACACCTGTATTTTTTTCTACAAAGATTCACAAGCCTAATTTTAATTATCCTTCCAATTAAATGCATTTAAATGACAGTAAATACAATGAGACATTACTGCAATCACCATGAATTCCAGATAAAACTAAAATTTTAGCCAACTCCTACCCACCTTGCTTTGCCACCCCAACCCAACAAATCTCTCAGGCCATTCAATTCAATCTAAACCAAGACATCTCAGACCTCAGCACCTGGGATGGCCTTGCCAGGATTCGAACCTGGATCATCTGTATGGTCAGACAGAGGCTTCCACTGAGCACAAGACCAGCTTCGGGTGCAGATCCCTTCCTCAGAATTAAAATCCTGAATAGCCTGTTTTGGAGAACTTGGTTTGCAGAGAGACAGGTTTTACTAGATACTAAATATACAGAACTCATTAAAAAAAAGAACATAAGACTCAGGCTACATGTTTTCCAGAAGATACTTCCACATACAACCTCCTTCCATCATAATCATCTTTTAATGCAGACAAAGACTGCCCTCATTTATTACAGATGAAGTTATTAAAGAGGAGTCAGAGACAGAACTCTTCTACTGGACTGCTCGAAATAATAAGCAAAATCAGGGGTTCTTTCAAGAACTTTACCTTGGCATTTTTCTGGATCAGGCAAAGCTTTGGATCTCTTATGAGGCAAATTTATTCGAGGATCCCCAACTGTCAGTCCCAGAATAGTACCTGCTGGAATTTCTCCTGGTGATGTTATTCCTTTAACAACAGCAAGAAGAAGAAAAGCTTTCGGCAAGCAACTTGCATTAAATACACATTCGCTCGTATTTTCAGATCTTTCACATTTTCCATCGACATTTTTTCTTCATATTTGAAAATAAGTATCTGCTTCTTTTCCCACTGGTACTTTCAGAGAATAAATTGACATTCATAAAGAGAATAAATCAACATTCATAAAGAGCCAAGAGTTTCTGCAAAAAACATTAAACTAACAAAAACAGGGTATTTTACAACACAAACATGTATGCTTCTGTCAATAACTATAGTAGCCATAAGCACAATGCAACCATGAATAGGTTAGTATAGATTTTAGTTCAGTACCAAATACATGCATTCATATCAAACGCCAGCTACTTGGAATATTAACATTGCATTTGTTGGTTTGTTTCAGAAACAAACATGAATATAATGTTTATTCTATTCACTGAGTTTAGCTACCTCTCTTCGTTGCTTCTCTTGCTGTATTGTAACAAACAGCTGCACGTTACAAAGCAACATTACATGTAGGTGGAGTCCCTGGGTGGTAGAAATGGTTAAGAGGCTGCTAAACGAAAGGTTGGAGGTTTGGGTCCACCCAGAGGCACCTTGGAAGAAAGGCCTGGCAATCTACTTCCAATTAATCAGCAATTAAAAACCCTACGGAGCACAGTTCTACTGTGATACACATGGGGTTGCCATGAGTCAGAACTAACTCCACGGCAACTAGTACTGGTATTACGCACGTAGGTGGCCCCAGTGTCAGATGCTCTGTTGACCACTTCCCTCCCCACCAGTATAAGCCAGCGTTCCCTTTGCATACCTCTCAACAATTCAAAAAAGTCTTCTTGTCTGTGATGAAGGGAAACGTTATCAGGATTCCTACAGGTTTCAATCCACCAGCAGTGAGGTGTCGTCTCTGTATCCTCGCCATCCTGAAAAAGAACAGCTCCTGTTAACCAGACAAATAATCAATCAGACTTTTAATAATTTTGTTATGGTTGTGATATTGGCCCCACACCCCTTGTGTGTGTGTGTAAATGTGTTAGAGGGGAACCAGGGAGGTTGCCATTATATTTAATATGGTAATTAACACCAGACTAACTCTTCTAATTAGAGGCAAACCAAAAAAACCAAACCCATTGCCGTTGAGTTGATTCTGACTCATGGTGAGCTTACAGGACAGAGAGAAGTGCCCCATAGAGTTTCCAAGGCTGTAATCTTTATGGAAGCAGACTGCCACGTCTTTATCCCACAGAGTCACTGGTGGTTTTGAAACATTGACCTTTAGGTTAGCAGTCGAATTCTTTAACCACTGCGCCACCAGGGCTCATAATTATGTATTAGGCTTCACAGATTTGCTAGAATGACATGATGAGAATGAAACACTACAGTCACATTTACTCTTACGGTGTGGACAGAAGCAGCTTTTAGTGCCTCAGTTAGGACGGAATGGGAGAGTGGACCAATCAGCCGGTATCTGTTCATCTCCATCGTCAAATCACTAAAGAGAGAAAGAGAAATTTCCATTATATACAATGTCTGTGCTGTTGGCAAAAATGGAGAAGTCTTCAGTAAAAATGTTCAGTAGGTTCAGAGCAAATTCAAACCATACCTAATTACAATGCCTGTGGCTGGCGATACCCAAGAACATGGCTGCTGTGGATCTCTAGTTGCGTCCCCAATAAATTTTTTAACTGGTATAGCATTTTCTCCACCATCTTTGTGTTTTCTTTTCTTGCCAATTTTCTCATCAGGCAGTTCAGTTTGGCTTTTTTCTTGGGGCGGTGTCAGAAGAGGGTCAGGAGTGCAGACAGTTGATTTGATAGGTTCCATACACTGGCACACTGCTTTTATTTCCTCTAAGATCTCCTGAGGATACATTTAAACATTTACTTTTACATTTTGAAATTTAAAAACATTACAGATTTAACTTAGTTTCACCAAAAAACTAAACCCATTGCCGTTGAGCCAATTCCAACTCATAGCAACCCTACAGGACAAAGTAGGACTGCCCCATAGGGTTTTCAAGGAACAGTTGGTGGATTCGAACTGCCAACCTTTTGGTTAGCAGCCAAGCTCTTAACCACTACACCACCAGGGTTTAGTGTATGTTATTTTCTCCCTTTTAAAAATTCACATCTTTATAAAAAATTCAGAAATTATAGATTAAATTCATATCATCTAAAGCTTTTTTGGTTTTTTTGAGTAGCTCATGGCAATTTGAACAAAACAGTACTCCTAAATGTCCAAGATTATGAAAACAACATGACCACTCTGACCAAATTAAAAAAAGCATAAAATGAAAATTAGAGAAAGTTTATAGTCTAAAAGCAGTGAGTATGCCAAAGAAAGGAAGCAGCATTTTAAAATTCATCAGAATTACTCAAACCAGCTTCTCATCACCAAATAGGCTCTCACAAGCACCTAAAACACCTAGATACCTGTGGACCAATTCAGGCAGTGGAGGCATTGGTCCAAATGCAACAATGCAAACCATTTGCATAATAGGCTGGTTTTCATCTATGTACTTAAGGTCTACTAACGAGTGAGAGGTCAAGGTACACTTATATTTATACAACTTCCCCCCATATTCAAATATCAGATTATCAGTCAAATTTTTACACTATTTAAATTTCTAGAGTGCTGACTCCTGTGGTAATTAGGAATGTAGGAACACAATGACGGGAAACTAATCTGAAGGATGATACCTGTTTAACAGTGGGATGGAGCCAGATCCACAACTGCCTGCTCTCCGAGGCATCACCAGGGCTCCTCTGGGACTTCCAAATGAATGTGACAGGCCCAAGCATTTCTCTGGGGTATTGATTTGCCCGGTAAAGCATCAAACTACCTTGACGCTTTCCAGATAAACAGTGAACTGCAGCAAAAGTCAATCCTGAAAATAACGAAAGCAAAATTCCATGATTTCAAGTGTTGAGACCGCATTATTATTTCCTTATGGCCGTACTGTTATTTATTCTGTTTCCCAGAGGGATGAAGTCTTGTTTTTGATCATTGCCTACATCAATGCCTGACACACAGTAAGGTCTCAACAAATACTTATTGAATAAATGACTTAATGAAAGTTTCAGGTTTCTTCCTGCCTAAGTTCACTCCACTAGAAAAATGGTTCTCTCACTTTACGCTTGACAATGTTAGAAATGATTTAAAAGCCACCCCACCATTCCTTAAGTTAACTGGGGACAAGAACTGTCTCACATATTTTTATGTGTATTTGAATGCCAAAATGCTTATAGCAGACACCCACTCATAAAATGAAATAAAAATACAAGGGCTAAAACAGGACTCAGCTTTAAAATAAGTTTACCTGTTTCTATGCTACACATTTGAGAAAGTGCCTTTAGTATTTCTTCTTCTTTGCCCTTCAACTCCAAACAACAGTAGTAGGATAAATCCTGCACAAAGCGGGAGACAAAATTAGATAGTTAGAAGTTTACATAGGCTCCGGAAGCCTCTACGGATCCAAAAACACAGGAGAAATTGCTAAAGCCATCTTTTCATAAGTCAAAATCTGAAACCTGCCAATTCCTTATTACATTAACAAATATTCTTAAACCAGCTGGAATCAAAATGAAATGATTTATGTTATTCATAATTTTCATTTAAAATGGACTTTACAGTGTCCTACTTTTTAGGAAGAAAATCTGTGTTTTATCCCATATTTACAGACAAGTTCTAAGTAGGGTGTAAATACTGCATCTAAGTAAAGGATTATTCCTCCTCAGAATCTAAGAAAACAAAGTAGAATAAGCAAAACAACGGTAAATTCTGCAAAATTACGCTAAGGTTGCTCACTTTGCTTAGCTAATCTGGGGCCTCGGCGTTACTTTAAAGACACAATACTGTGAAAATTAATTCATCCCATATTCCTCAGCCTCTACTATGGCATGTACCTTTCACTAAGTAACAATATACAAGGAAAAATGATATTAGTGAGAGTAAGACTATACCAATTTAAATATATGAAAAGAGATCAGATTGAGTTAGTGAAATCAACATGTTTAAATAATTGTAATAACAGTTAATACTCCCTGGAAGGTTACTGAGTACCAGGCACTGGGTTAAACTCCTTTCATGGATTGTCATTTAATCCTCCCAACAACCTTATGGACTAGGCAGTACTGTTATCTCAAGGTTGTTCCTTGAACAAAGTCATACAGTTAGTAAATGGAGGAGCCAAGACCAAGAGTGTGAAAGACAGGCCCTTCTGCAAAGAGCAAATTTCTAAATATGTACTGAAAGAGATAGGAATCAATTTAATTAGCTATTTGGGGGTCAACGGTATCAAATAAATACTACTAAGAGGTTCTAAAAGGAGCCCTGTTGGCAGTTTGAACCCACCCATCAGCTCCTCGGGAGAAAGATCTGCTTCTGTAAAGATCACAGCCAAGAAAACTCTACAGGGCAGTTCTCCTCTGCCACATCGGGCTGCTATGAATTGAAGTCAACTCGACAGCACCTAACAACAAGAGGCTCTAAAACAAACTGTCCTCTCAAAGAGTTTAAAACATCTTTCCCAGCATCCCATTGCACCCAGGGCAGTATTTTGAACACTGCTCAGGGCACATAGTAAAATCAAAACCAAACCCGCCACTGTAGATTCCAACTCATAGTGACCTTGTAGGACAGGGTAGAACTGTCCCAAAAGGTTTCCAAAGCTGTAAGTCTTTACAGAGTAGACTGCCACATCCTTCTTCCACAGAGCGCCTGGTGGGTTCGAACTGCCAGCCCTTTGGTTGGCAGCTGATCGCTTTAACCGCTGCACCACCAAGCCTCCCTACTAAATGAATCAATGTTGAATAATCTGAAACATGGCCCTCAAGACCCTGCATGATATGGTTCCTACTTATTCCTCTAGCCTAATACACTAATACGTCCTTGCTCTCACTCTCTTCATCCTTGTCACACACAGCTTCCTTCAATTCTTCACTCACCAGGCTTCTTTCTGCCTTCCCCATTTCTTCTTCCTTAAATCTCAGCTCAGACATCACTTCCACGGGGAAGTCTTCCTTGTTCCTATTATGAATGTGTATACTGCATACTTTCCCTTTATAATCAGATATTTGAATAATGATTTGATTAATGTCAGTCTCCCTACTAATTTAGGCTGCTTTATCTCTAACATCTAGCAAAGTGCTTTGTGCTCAACAATAATTTTAAAATGAATAACCTCATAGAAAGGGGTTTGGTATACCAAGAACTATTCTAAAAGCTTACTGTATTTTTACACAAATAACACATGCCTTCTGTGTTTGTTTGCCAGCCGCACCCTAGTCCCCTGAGAAGTACCCCCCTGAGGTATTTTCATAAGTGCAGTATGCTAATTTTTTTTACAGCAACATGCGAACAAGGAATGGCGTGGTGGCGCTTGTGAAGGTGCCTCCTGGGAGAAGGGCACGGCCAGCAAGCAAACGCAGAAGGCACGTGCTATCTGTGTAAAAACATGGTATACTTGAAAGAATCTAAACAGAAAGAAGAAAACCAAATTGGAAAAGCTACCTGAAGAAGGCAACGGTTAGTCATGGCTCGATAGCAGGCTCGGTGGCTCTTGACTGTCGGCCTCTCCCCGAGGCAGTAGCCCCACTTCTTGACCATGTGAAACCGTTTGGCGTGCCAGATATGAGTTTCTAACCACATGTTCTTCTTTTGTCTACGGTTAAATTCCAGCACCTGGTTTTTGTGACATCTTCGAGCTTTATGGCATTTATTTTTTGAATGTTCTTTTTTCTGATGCACTGCTTTCTCTGCCTGTATTTTCAGGAAGAGAAGGCAGATTTCAGTTTGTAAGTATCCCAAAACAAAGTTAAATGCTAGGAGCTGAAAACAACTAATTTTAAATTAAGTTGAGTGCCTTACAGACCCCCAGTACCAAAAAAAAAAAAAAAAAAAATTAAAGCCATTGCCATTGAGTCGATTCCAATTCATAGTGACCCTATAAATACTTAATTTCTTAACGGATTACCTTTCAGTTAAGCTATTTCAGTGAAAACAGAGAAACAGAAAAGAGGCAATAGAAAAAGTGAAGGTTTTAAGAGCTGGACAAACCTAGGAAGGAATCACAGTTCTATTATTTTCTAACTGAGTAAGCTTCATAGATTATGAAGATTAGAATATTTCTAAAATGTCCAACACAATAACACAGGTTTAATAAAAAAAAAAAAAAAAAACCTACCCAGCAGCTCCTAGGAAGAAAGGCCTGGCAATCTGCTTCCGTAAAGATTACAGCCAAGAAAACCCTAGGGGGCAGTTCTACTACGTCACATGGGGTCACTATGAGTTGAAATTGACTCAATGGCACCCAACAACAACAGCAATACTAGATAGCAAGAGAAAGTAAATCAAACACTAGTTTTGTTTGTTTGCTTTTAACCTCTATGACTATAACTAAAACCAAAGCTAAGGACCAAAATTACAAAAGTTAGGAAAATGCACGCCTTTCATTTCAGTTAGGCTACTGACAGACAAGTGCTAATGTAAGGAAACATACCTTACATCAAATCTAGGAAGTACAATTCATGGTTAGTTTTTACTCTTACTGTCTTCCATACCCAGGCTAAACACTTGTGAAAAAAAAATCTTTTCCACTAGTTTGTGAGCCTTTGAAGGTAAGGGCTTTACCCTCTCAAACACTGTCCCCACCACCTAGCACAGTACCTGGTACACAGAAGGCACTCAATAAATAAATTTTGAATCAATAAAGACGAGTAGCCTGTACAGCCTTATGATGGTCAAGCTGAGAGTTTTGGTGAAGTCGAAAAAATTAGACTTGTGCAAAAATGACATCACAAGTTTTAGCTTTCAACTTGAAAAAACTCAAAAGGCAGATACTAGACACTGATGCTGATTGTCTATCTTCCAGCAGCAAGCTGGCCACACTCCCAAAACACAGAGCTAAAATAGCTCGGCTGGTAAGGGGAGGGGAGTCAGAATTTAATTCTAAATCTGGTAGGGGAACATCAACTACTTAACACCATTAGAAGAGAGGGGTTCATGTTTGGATCAAAGATTCTATAGAAGAATCTTGATCAAAAGGGAGGAAATGCAAATCAGAATTTTAAATTCTCATAAAATCCAGACTATCTGGAGACATGGAGGCTGGATGACCCCCCAAACTACTGCCCTGACATAATCTTTAAACCTTAAACCAAAAATATCCCCTCAAGTCTTCTTAAAACCAAACAATAGTTTAGCTTAATAGTAAAGAATGTCTGCCTTGAGCATAGTGCTCTTTTAAGAACCATCTATACAGGATGAAATTAACAATAACAACTCAAAAAGATTAGATAGGAAATATAGGGGGCAGTGAGTTTATGTTAACAGGGGAGGGACAATTTGTAAAAGAAGGGTGAGAATGGCTGCATAACTTGAAGAATGTAATCAATGACACCAAATTGTGCATGTTGAAATCGTTGAATTGGTGTATGTTCTGCTGTGTATGTCCTCAACAACAACAAAATAAAATAAATTATTTTTAGAAAGCGGGGGAGGTGTTCCAAATGCCATATTTAAAAGCAGCAGTAATATCCAACTGCCTGCTAATTTGGCAAGCTGGGGTGCAGGAGGAGAAGAAAATGAAGGATTAAACGAAAAACATATAAAAAGTGAGCAACCTTTGGCTTTTCATTTGTTTTCATTTTAACAAATTCTATTAGGTCAATTTCTTTTAGGAACTACTAACCTAAAAATTTACGCTAAGTAAAACCCATACCTCTTTCTGGGCGATCTCACGTAAGCGTCGAGGGAGGCGTTTGACGTTGTGGCTCATGGCTCTTCGCCTCATGTGCCGTGGCAGTGTCTGGAAAACCATGGAATTAGAAGACTTCTGGGTCACCGCTTTTAACATAGCACTGATTTCAGCAGCTCGGGCCTGAGCAAAAGTAGAAGCTGTCAAAAGGAAATAGCACTTTCATTAAAAACAGCAAGTCTTGAGTCAACACTTTTTCTGCTGAATTTCACAAAGAAGACAGACTTGCAGTACGTCAGCTTCCAATTTACCCACCTCTCTAACCCCCTACTAGTTGTATACCAATAGCGGTTGTCTTGTTTCATGCGACTATGGAATGATTCTTCTTCAACCTTTCCATTTTTCAAGTTTTCTACAAGAATTCACTTTTATTTCTCTAGTCAGAAAAATAAGTTTAAGATCAAAGTTTACAAAGTTATTTGAAATGGAGGCTATGTGCAATATAGTACATGCAATACATGCACGTGCAATATAATCACAGCCATTTTTAAGTGCATGCTCACACAGGGAAACACAGAAAAGACAAAACTGTATCAATGGTTTTGATTCCAAGTGATTTTTTTTTCTCACTATTTTCTGCCTTTTCCAAATACGTGACTATTCTTACTACTGGTTTTCTTTGTTGAAAAGTGTTTTTTTTTTTTAAAAGTAGACAGGGTGCTGGAGAAATTTAAGTGAATTCCTCCCAGAAAGCCATAAAGAGAGACCAGAAGGCACGTCTAAGGTGGCAGAGTATAGGGTTTATGTGGTAACGGGGATGGGGCTGAGGGAGACAGGGGGCAATGAGGCCAGAATAGGCCTACAGTTAGGTATTTAAAGGCATTAAATGCCTTTAGAGTATGTTAAGTTTGGTTTCATCTTTGGAGAATGCCATGCTGAGGATTTTGAATAGCATTTTATGTTTTTAAAAAGGGAAAGGAAAGGGAGAAGTCAAAAAGATTTTAACATCAGAGAGGAAGAGTTCAAAAATAGGGACGTGTAAGAAAATAGAAACTGAAGGACGAGCAATCAGCCCAAGGAAGCTATAGCCAAAGTCAAGGCCACAGATAAAAATGACCCAAAGAGGAAACAGCAGAGGAGAGATGGGGAAGGCAGAGGCAAGACACTGCAGAGGGCAATTTGTTGGCATATCTGACTGCACTAGAAACAAAGAACCCATGATATAATCAAATTCATTTTTTTATAAACACCTACCAGTTATATACTTGGGAATCTCCTGGGACGTGCCCTCAGGGCCTGCTTTCCATCCTCCCTTTTTCCTAAACATTACTTTGGAGGAAGACTGCTCATTCACATCAGGGTCAGACAGAGAATGGTGGGTCACTTTGGTTTCCTGCTGTTGTGAAGTTCCAGAATGAGACTCTAGTATATTTTCAAAAAGAAAACAAACAGAAATGTCACTCTTATCTGAGAAGATTATCGTGAATAATTAACATTGTTGGGTGGCAACACAGATCATGTTTTTCATCCTACAACAACTTTGTAAGGTGGCTATTATCATTCCCCTTTCAAAAAGGAGGGATCTCAGGTAAGGAGGTGAATTATCTTCCCCAAGGTCACGTTACTAGTGTGACATATTAGAACGACGTATTAAAGCACCTTAAATATAACAAATATAAGGGAAATTTTCTCCATATAAAACCAGAAAAAACCAAACCCACTGCCATTGAGTCAATTCTGACCCATAGCGACCCTATAAGAGAGCGTAGAACTGCCCCATAGGGTTTCCAAGGCTGCAAATCTTTACAGAAGCAGACTGCCACATCGGTCTCCCATGGAGTGGCTGCTGGGTTTGAACCGCCAACGTTCCAGTTAGTAGCCAAGCACTTAATCACTGTGCCACCAGGGCTCTATGAAATCCACTCAGCGGCAATGGGTGTTTTTTTTAATTTTTAGATAATGACCCTCAAATCAAGTTGGCAAAAGCAATTTGATCTACATGGGAATGGAGAGAGAGCATCATGTGTGTCTTACCTTGCTTTTGAGTTTGGGCAGGTTTTCCACCTCCATTATGATGCTTTCCACCTCTATTAGCCGCAAAGCCAGAGAACAAAGTCACATTGGTGGGCTGGTTTCTCATTTTCTTAGCATGTTTTCTCTCTTTTGCATTAGACATATCTGGAAAGGAAGTAATAAATTTAATACAGGGAGAAGAAACTTTCATTCAAAAATAAAAATTATTACACGTGGGTTAACGACAATGTTATGACAGTACTGATCTACAGCAGCGATTCATAACCAGGGAGCTCCCTGTCTTTACACCAAAAACTGATTCAGAAGGAAATTAACAATTCTATAGATGGAAGAGACCATATTACTACATTCCAGTTTGTACTGCCAATAATTAAATCAAACACAAACTGATGACACTGCATAAAGCCTGCTAGAAGAATGAAAAATGAGATGTAAGATAAGATCGCCATGCCAGTGGTAAAAAAAAAAAAAAATAGCAAAAACATTTCGTCTTGATTCTTAGGTGAAATAAGAGCTACCTCAATCAATGAAATATAGAACATGCTATTCCAAAATGACAGCCTTTATAAAAACTGATTATAAATTATTGATGTTTTCATTTTTATTACTGATATGAGACCAGCTACATCTTCAATTTATAACAGCAAAAGACAGTGGTTTCAATTTAAAGAAAGATAAAGGGTAAAAAGAGTGGATTTCGACTCATAGCAACCCTATAGGACAGAGTAGAACTGACCCATACAGCCCTGGTGGCACAGTGGTTAAGTGCTTGGCTACTAACTGAAAGGCTGGCAGTTCGAACCCAGCAGCCACTCCATGGGAGACCGATGTGGCAGTCTGCTTCTGTAAAGCAGAGTTGCTCTCAACTCTATCAAACTTAACACCCCTGTTCTTACTGAATAATTTGAAACACACCTGTTTTCATTTTGAAATGAATTTCATTAATAACTATAATCCATTAGGCACAAAACTTTTATCAATGTATGGTCTACAATATATGCCCTAACTGTAACGTAAAGGAGAACTAAAAAGTAATTTTAATAAAATAATATATATTTCCATACGTAAATATTTCACAACTATACTAGATGACATTACAAAAAGAGATATTTTGAACCCACAGGGATAACTCATAACAACACAGGCACCAGCACAAGCATTGGCATAAGTCAACAAAGCTAGCCGAAGGGTCCTGGAAGTATGGGTGCCATAGTTATTAACTCTTTCATTGCTGGCTATAGGGAAATTTGAAGGGGACGCAAGGAGGGGACGCTAGAGGATACGAAGGCTTGGTGTAGCACCTGTTTACCAAGCTGTTCTTGAATTGTTTCAATATTTAAATACAAGTCTTACTTGAATCTATACACAGAATTACCATGAATGCAACAGCTCAAAGGCAAATACAGGTGTGTTGTGCTAGTGCCTCACAACAGAAGTTGACAATGCCACTGGTGACATAATTTTCCAAACTTGTGTACAATTCTTAGTAAAGTGCCAAATAAAAAAAAAGTGCAACTTCCCCCTTGATTTATTGCATTCCTGGAAAACTCAGTGTGTGTTAAAACTGTGCAACTAATACTTTCATGTCAGAGTTAGGTGGTGGGCTACTGGGGGAAGTTTCTACACACTATAAGATGTCTAACATCACTGGCTTCTGCCCAACTGCCAGCAGTGTTACCCAAATGTCAACCACACCAGTTGCCATCGAGTTGACTCTGATTCATGGTGACCCCATGTGTGTCAGAGTAGAATTGTGCTCCATAGGGTTTTCAATGGCTGATTTTTCAGAAATAGATCACAGGGCTTATCTTCCGAGGCACATCTGGGGGGACTCAAACCTCCAAACTTTCAGTTAGCAGGGGAGCACATTAACCATTTGCAATACCCTGAGGTATTGCTATCCAATCATTACTCCAACTAAAAACATCCACACAAACTTCCAAAATGCCACATCAGGGTCTACGCCACTTCCACTGAGAGCCACTGAATTAACTATCACCCATTCATTTACCTCCTTTTCCAATAAAAACCTCATGAAAAATTAAAAGCAGCCAGCCTGTGTGGGTGTCGTGTTTAAGAGCTTTGGCTGTAGAGTTACAAAGACGTTCCTTAACTTTTTAGTTGTGTAATCCTTAGGAAAATTGCTTTCCCTTTTTCAGCCTCAGTCTCCTCTATAAATGGGATTAATCACAAAGTTGCTGTGATAATTAAACAAGGCAATGTATATAACACACTTAGCATGGGGCTTTGCACAAAGTGCTCAATATATGAGCTATTATTCTTAAATAATAAATGAAATAACAGATTCATTATCATTTCACTTTTTTACTCCATTTGACTTTCATCTAAATGAAAGACAAATAAACCTACATTTAAAAACATTGTTCAAATTAAGCAAGATTTATAAAGCAGTTGAAGCCCTGGTGGCACTGTGGTTAAGCACTTGGCTGCTAAGCAAAAGGTCAGCTGTTAGAACTCAACAGCCATTCCAAGGGAGAAAGATGTGGCAGTCTGCTTCATAAAGATTACAGCCTTGGAAACTCTATAGGGCAGTTCTACTGTGCCCTATAGGGTCGCTATGAGTCGGAAACCACTCGAAGGCAACAGGTCTATAAAGCAGTTGGAGTTCTGCAAAGTCACTTGGCTAGTGAAGCACAAGATTCTTATCAGTGTTCATTAAGAACCATTCAAAATAAGGTTAGATAGGAACCTTAGGGGACAGTGAGTTTCTTAATGGAGGAGGAACAACTCAGAAAATGAGGGTGAGAATGGTTGCACAACTTGAAGAATATAATCCATGTCACCGAATTGTACATGTAGGAATGGTTAAATTGGTTTCTTTTTGCTGTGTATATTCTCAACACCAATAACAAAATTAAAAAAAGAAAAACTCGAAGTAATTTTACGAAACAATTTAGTTCATCAACTGTTACCTGCTTGAATCAGAGCTTACCCAGCAGAGTATCGCCAAGACAGAACACCACCCTGGGAGCCCTGACTCTGCTCAGACTAGAATGGGTTGGGGACAGGCTGGGACCAGGGGCTTGGGATAAGCTTGGAAAGTCACATCTCTGAGCTTTAGGTTCCAAACTAAAAAATTAGTGGATTGAACTAGCAGTAGTCCTCAAACAGTTCTAACAGCAGGAGAGAATGAATGCAAAGTCTGAGGATTTAGCCTAAAACTGTTTCCAGAAGGATCTTAACTCTTACCGTAAACATTCAAATTTTACACCTTACGTTAACAGTCATAGTTTGCATTTGTTTTCATACTCAGTCACTATTCTCTATACACAAAAACAGCAAAAGAATAAGACGATGTATAACAGTATACTAAATTTTGCAGTATAAAAACCCACTGCCATCAAGTCGATTCCGACTCATAGCGACCCTACAGGACAGAGTAGAACTGCCCCATAGAGTTTCCAAGGAGCGCCTGGTGGATTTGAACTGCCGACCTCTTGGTTAGCAGCGGTAGCATTTAACCACTATGCCACCAGAGTTTCCAATATAAAATTCTGTTGCCATTCAAAGCGACCCTGTAGGACAGAGTAGAACTGCCCCATACGGTTTCTAAGGAGCAGCTGGTGGATTTGAAATGCCGCCCTTTTGCTTAGCAGCCAAGTTCTTAATCACTGCACCACCAGGGCTCCATACACATATAGCACAATGCAAAACTGGATAAAGGAAAGAAAAAGCATGAGTCAGCAGGAAAAATCAAAGAGAAAATAGGATTTCAGTTAGTTGGAATTTGGATAGATAGGGAAAAGTATCCAGGAATCTACTGTGTCAATTCAGGAGGACACTGGCCTGACTAAAATGGGGAGACAGAAGGCTGTATAGGCAAGGAGCCGAAACTGGAAGGGTATTTTTTTTATTCCACACCAAAGTCCCGAGCCAATGAAAACAGTCTGAGGAAGCAAGAAAGCGAAAATTTTAGCAGTAGGTAGGACAAAATGACAGGAAATGAAGAGGTTTTTCTTACGCTATGTTTAAAAAAAAAAAAAAAAAAATTTTTTTTTTTTTTTTATGTTTAGGAAGCAGGAGAGGACCAGGATCTTTTTCTCTATGGTATCCCCAGCACCTAACAGACTGCCTTGCACCAAGTAGGCGCTCAATATATATTTGTCAAATGAATGCACGCAAGCATAAATGAATGAGTGTGGCATACCTATAACGCATACAGTATTAACAAGATAAGACGTATGTATGCCAAGTACCACCCTTTGTGAAACCAGCACGACTGAATGTCTGCCCAGTGACCAGCTCTGGGACCATCGGTTGGATCAGGATCATTATCTTCCTTTTTGAAATGAGATCCCAAGTCCTAGGGCTCTGGTCAGGTCTAAGGGAAACGTGCAGAGACCTTGTAAAGCTTGAGGAGCACTCAGGAGAGGAAAAGGGGACCCGGGAGGGGCGGGAAGGAGACCAACGCCCAGATCTCAGGGTAGTCCCCTGGAGGCCCACTTTATTCCTTTACGGCGACAAAAGAGGAGGTGTAAGCTCATTCCTAGGGGCGGTGGGGAAAAATGGTAAACGCTGGGTCCCTAGGGTAAGGCCCGATGGAGGGGCGGGGCGGAGAAGAGAGGCCCGGGTGCGGGCAACAAGGAGGGAAAGGCGGCCAGTGCGATTGGAGGGAGAGAGGATGGGTAGCTGGGCCCGGGCGGTAGAGCATGCTTCCCCCAATCCCGGGGACCTGCAGGCACCAAGCCCTCAGGACCTACCTGCCAGATGCTCTGAGAGAGGAACCCTGGGCTCCCCGGGTCAGAACGTCAAGGCTCAGCGACAGAGCCCTCTGTAGCAACTAGCACTGCAAGGGGGCTGGAGGGCGCATGCGTCTGTCCGGCCGCTTCCTACACGTGGCCTGGAGGCAAGCCGGGACTACAACTCCCAGAATGCCGAGCGAAGCCTTGGGACCGAGCCTCTAACCCGAGCTGGTTAGTTTGGTGAGAAGTGCGTGGGGTGTCCTTTTTGCAGGGACTGCTGGACAAAAGGGCTAGCCATGTCGTCCTTGATTCGAAAGGTGATCAGCACGGCGAAAGCCCCAGCGGCCATTGGTCCCTACAGGTAACGTGACATGTGGGGGCGCGGGCGGATCCGGGGAGTGCGAGCTGCGGGGGGACTACGGGCTGGGGTCACTCCGGGTCAGAACCCGAGCGGGCCTTGGGATTCATCGGGGCAAACGCCATCTAACACGCGAGGAAACAGCTCGGGAAGCGGGCACAGCCAGCTGGGAGCAGCGGCGGGACTCGGAGCCTGTGCTTCCAGGGACTTCGTCCTAGCCTCGGGCTGTCTCGCGCCGGAGCTCAGCCTGCTTGGTGCCAGACTCCCCCTCTGGAAGTAGTCTAACCCTAATTTGTTTCTTTTTATTGATTTATTTATTTTTAACCGCTTTATCGAAATATAATTATCATGGTATAAAATTCACCTGTTTCAAGTCTACAATTCAGTGATTTTTACTGTGTTCACAAAATTGTGCAACCGTCAGCACTATCCAATTCCAGAACATTCTCATTACCCCAAAAAAGGAACTCCATATTCATTAGCAGTCACTCCTCCTCCCTCCTTCCCCAGCCTCTGGCAACCACTTACCCACTTTGTCTCTATGGATTTGCCTACTCTGAACATCTCTTATAAATGGATGTCTTAGTTATCTAGTGCTGTTATAACAGAAATACCACAAGCAGATGGGTTTAACAAATTTATTCTCTCACAGTCTAGGAGGCTAGAAGTCTGAATTCAGGGTGCCAGCTCCAGGGGAAGACTTTCTTTCTCTGTCAGCTCTGGAGGAAGGTCCTTGTCAGCCTTCCCCTGGTCTAGGAGCTTCTCAGTGCAGGGACCCAGGGCCCAAAGGACATGCTCCCCTCCTGGTCCTTCTTTGTGGTGTGAGGTCTCACCCCTGCCTGCTCCATCCCTCTTTTATACCTGAGAAGAGTTTGACTGAAAATACAGCCTAATCTGGTACTTAGTGTCTTGTCTCACTAACGTTATTGAGGTTAGAATTTATAACACATAGGAAGGTCACATCAGATCACAAAATGGAGGACAACCACACAATACTGGGAATCATGGCCTAACCAAGTTGACACATTTTGAGGGGACACAATTCATTCCGTAACAATGGAATCATACAATATGTAGCCTTTTGTGAATGACTTCTTTCACATAACATACAGCATTTGATCTGAGCCCTGGTGGCACAGTGATTAAAACACTTGGCTGCAAAGATTCTGCAGTTGGAACCCACCAGCTACTCCACAGGAGAAAGATGTGGCAGTCTGCTTCCATAAAGATAGAAGTGTCTTTTGATTTTAAGGAGTGAGTCCCATCCATAACAAATGTGGGTGTCTTTTCTGGAGAGAGCTGAGTTATTTTCACAACAGTGTTTAGCAAATAGAAATCCCTGTATATCTATGTAAGTCATCTTGTTGTGTGCCCACCAGTCGATTCTGACTCGTAGTGACCCCATAGGACAGAGTAGAACTGTCCCGTAGGGTTTCCTAGGATGTAATTTTTACAGGATAAGATCGCCAGGTCCTTTCTCCTCCTGAGCCCGCTGTGGGTTCCAACTGCCAACCTTTAGGTCAGCAGCCCAGCGCTTAACCATTGCACCACCAGGGCTCCTCACGTATGTCTTAGAACTCACTTTTTACAGCGTGTCTAGAATTGCATTATGATGCTTATGAATTCATTGCTTGTGCTCATTTCCCACAACAAAGATCATTATGTGTACTAAATATATGTATTTGTGTATAGCTAAATATATGTATACTGGCCAGAAAGTCTAGCTTGTGTGCATTTATTTCCACTTGTCAGAAGTGCTGTTGAATGAGAGGAAATAAAGAGGTTTTTCTTTTACTGTATTCTTTGGAAGCGAGAGAGGACATGGGTCTTGACTTTTTCTCTGGTATCCACACCGCCCAGCAGAGTGCCTTGCATGAAGTTGCTGCTCAATATATATTTGTTGAATGAATGTATACGTGCATAAATGAATGAGTCTGGCATGGCTATAATGCATATATTTAACAAGATAAGATTTATGCCAAGTATTTACTTTCTGACACAGCCTTGCCTATCCTTTGGATTTCCCTTATCAACTACAGTACCTGACACATAGTAAGTGCTTAGTAAAAACTGTATTCAATCACTATTATCCAGTTGAAATGCTGCTAATTTTCAATATTTTATGTTGAAGAGTAAACCACTCCCCAACCAACTAGTTATATCATGATAAAATTGAATGAACATTTTTAAGAACCATTTGGAAACAAGAGACCTGTTTAGCTGCTATGTGCATGGAGTTTGTAGTGAGTGCATTTTTTAAATAATCCTGGGTCCTGTCCAGGAAAAAATTCAAATGTGTTGAACTTTGAGTCCTGGGCATTGGGATGCATGAGGTGCTGTCACTAATTAACTAATGAACTGAGCACATTTCAGCAAGACTGCAGGTCAGAACCTTGAGAGATTTCAACATCACTTCACTATTGCATTGCTAACGTAGCACCTGATTATAAATTTTTGAAGTGATAGGCCCTGTGATGTAGATTATGACATGTAATAATTACTAGGATGATTCGAAAGTGGTGTTACCACCCTTTGTCTTGTGTAGAACAATGCACTTTTCACTTTTCTGGAGCCTCACAACTTGTCTATGGATAGTAGGACTCTTATGCTCAGGAAATACCAATTTGCCAACTGTCCAATTACTCTTTTTTTTTTTAATTATATAGCAAAAAAATTGCCAATTTAACCATTTTTGAGTGTATAATTCAGTAATATTAATTATATTCATGTTGTGCAACATCACCGTTTCCAAAAGTTTTCATCATCCCAAACAGAAGCTCAGTACTCCTTAAACAGTAACTCCTATTCCCCTAAGCCCTGGTAACCATTAATAATCTTCTGTCTCTATGCATTTGAGTATTCCACATACTTCACATAATGCAGTCATACAATATTTGCCCTTTTGTGTCTGGCTTATTTCACTTAGCGTGATGTTTTCGAGTCGCCTGTTTTGTTTACCCATTCATGTGTTGATGGACACTTGGGTTGTGTCTGCCTTTGGCCATTGTGAATAAGGCTGCAGTGAACATTGGCATATCAAATTCTGCGTACTTTGTCCAGCACATCTATTTACTAATCTGTAAGATAAGACTTCGCATAGCTCAGGTAGCCTCAGAGTTCTAGTACTTACTTTTAATATTCTGAGAATAAATGAGTCCCTTTTTATTTTAATAAAGTTTCAAATTATAATGCTTATGGACTTGAACTGTGTTGCAAACATGGGAAGACTTGAAGGTGCTTTGCAAAGGTCATAAACAGACTACTGGTTCTCCACAGGACACTTCAAAGAAACAGTGTTAGCTGATGTTACCATTCAGCCTGAGAAAAACTTAGAAACCAAGTTCAGCAGTTACCTATTTGTGGGCCAGGGTGGGAGGGTGAAGTAGTTGAGAAGAGTTTAAATGTATCTGCTTCAGCTTTCCAGAGCCCACACTATAAGCTAAAAAAAAAACAAACCAAACCCCTTGCCATCCAGTCGATTGCAACTCATTGTGACCCTATAGGACAGGATAGAACTGCCCCATAGGGTTTCCAAGGAGCGGCTGGTGGATTCAAACTGCCACGTTTTGGTTAACAGTCAAACACTTAGCCCCTGCACCACCAGGGCCCCATACACTAAAAGGTCTTGTTATTGACAATCCAAAATAAAACATCAACAGGTAGTTACTGTGTGCCCTCTATGTGCAAGGAATCACCTAGGCCCTACACAGATGCAAAGACATAGTAAGATACTGTGCTGCCCTCAAGGAGCTTAGTCTAAAATAGGGTAAGAACCCAAAACCCATTGCCAGCAAGTTGATTTTGACTCATAGTGACCCTATAGGACAGAGTAGAACTGCTGCATAGGTTTCCAAGACTGTCACCTTTACGGGAGCAGACTGCCACATCTTTATCCCATGAAGCAGCTGGTGGGTTCAAATCGCCGACGTTTTGGTTAGCTGCTGGGCCACCAGGGCTCCTAGAATAAGAACCACTGGACCACCAGGGCTCCCTAGAATAAGAACAGGACTAGCTATAACATAAGGCCAGATGCTGTACATAGTTATCATTTTCATAAAAAAGGTTCAACCAGAGGCCTTCTGGGACTCAGGAAAGAAAGGCTTAGTTACTTAGGGAAAATGAGATATGTGTGTGTATAATGTGTTCCATTGTAGTTTTGTTTATAATAGCAAATTATTGGAAACAACAGGGACAGATACATTAAAGTACATCCCTACAATGCATCCCCTAAAAATGAGGCCCCATACTACATGCAGCATGGAAAGAGCTCCCTGATATACTGTTAAGTGAAAAAAGTGAAATGTAGAAGAGTGTTTAATATTCCATATTTTGTGTAAAAGGGAAGAATATACACTCATCTTGATTCCCATGTGCGTGAAGAAACTGGAAGCATCTGTGAATGAGACCAATGGTTGTCTGGGGGCTGGAAACTGAGCAAATGGGGAACAAAATAGAAGACTTCACTGCGATTCTTTGTATCTTTTCTGGGGTTTTGAGCCCTAGGAATGTTCCACCTGGTCAGAAAATTAAATTATAAGGAAAAAAAAGATGTGGTTGAGAAGATCAGGACAACCCTCATGAAATAAAAAATAGGAAAGTTTAGAGCCTGTTGGAAAATTGAAAATACAGGGAACTGGATTTTTAAATAAGCATTCAAATATTAAATCTTCTGAATTAAGGACAACATTAAGACTTTTCTTTTTATCAACATCTGTAAAACGAAGAAGCATTCTTTATCCCAAAACTAATAAATTTCCTCCTTTCAGGTTGATTTTTTTGCCTTTTTTTCAGGTATCAATGCAGCATCGTCTTTTTTTTTTTGGTATAATTTTATACTAATTCTGAAATTTAGTATCTTTATTGCAGAAAAAGTCCAAAAGTACGCACTTGGCAGAAATGAAGTACTGTACCCTCACAAGTGGATCCTTACTTGACTCTTGAAAAACAAGTGACCAATCTCATCTGAGAATACTTATTTTACTTCTTTTCTTCTCTTTTCTTAGAGTGCTTCTTGGTACTGCATTTTGTTTGTTGGTTTTACAGCTTGGTTAAGATGTAATTTACATATAATAAAATTCACCCATTTTTAAGTGTTAGAGTCTCATGAGTTTTGGTATGTGTACAGAGTTGTGTATCCACTACCATGGTAACGTTTCAGAACACTTCCGTCACCCAGTAAAATTCCCGTATACCCCTCTGCAGCCTGTATTCATCCACCCCATCGGTAGCCCCAAGCAACCACTAAGCTGCTTTCTGCTGCTATAATTTTTCTTTTCTAGAACTTCAAATAAATAGGATCAAATAATGTGTGTAGTGGTTCATTTCCTTTTTATTGCTGAATAGTATTCCATTTGTGTGGATACACCACTTTTTTTTTTAAACCCATTCAACAGTTGATAATTGTTTAGGGTGTTTCCTTTTTTTTCTGCTATCATGAGTGATGCTGTTCTGACCATTCATGTAAAGTCTTGGTGTGAACATACGTTTTCATTTCTCTTGGATAGAAGTGTAGGAAAAAAATTGTTGGGTTGTAAGTTAAGTTTATATTTCTAAGAAACTGCCCAACTGTCCCCCAAAGTGGCTGTACTATTTTATATTCCACCAATAATGTATGATGGTTCCAGTGGCTGCACATGCTTGCTTGTGATTATCAGGGTATCTTACTGTATGCAGTGGTACTTTGCTGTGGTTTCAATTTGCATTTTCCTAATGGCTAAACAACAACAGTGACTAATAATGTTGAGCATCTTTCATGTGTTCCTTGGCTCTTCTTATATCTTTTTTTGTTTAACATCTGTTCAAATCATTGTCCTTTGTTAGATACGTTTTATAAATATTTTCTCCCAATCTGCGACTTCCCTTTTTACTTCCTTAGAGATGTCTTTTGGGTAAAAGTTTTTACTTTTAATGAAGTCCAATTTATCAGTTTTTGTCTTTTTTCTTTTACAGTTTGTGTTTTTTGTGTCCTATCTAAGAAATCTTTTGGCACTGAATTTCATATTTTTTATTTGACACTTGGTTTCTGTCATTACAGTCAAGCTGTGTTAATCGACAGGACAGTTTACATTTCGGGACAGATAGGTATGGACCCTTCAAGTGGACAGCTTGTGCCAGGAGGGGTGGTAGGAGAAACTAAACAAGTAAGTCATTTCCCACATTTGAACTTTCCTTTCATACAACTTTTTATTATTTTTTTTATTAAAAATTCACTGACAGATTTGTTTTATAGAGATTACCAGATAAATATGTTTTAGCTACATACTACTTGATTAAGACAGTTTTATATAAGTTGAGAGTTGAAAATTCGATGAGTCATTTAACAACCAAAAAGAAATTCCTTCTCTTTATGACTAAGGTGTCTGTAAACCTGAATTGTCAAAATCAGAGAACTTCTTGTCACTTCCACACAGGCTGGGAAATTTTCTTTTCAGAGCCACCGACCTGGAAAAACAAAACAAAAAATAGCGCCATAGAGCTCAAAGTCAGCATTTTTCAGAAAGAGAAAAATAGCAAAGATTGCACACAATATGTTTTTAAAATAGGAATGAGGAATATAATTCTATCCAATAAATGCCACAGGTAAACATACCCAAAAATAGAAAACAACCTAAATGCCCATCCATAAGGAGTTGGTTGAGTAAATTATACTAGATCCATTGGAAGGAATTGATATAAAAAGATCTCTAAGGTAAATTGTCCCATGGTAAAACCAAGATGCAGAATAGCAGGCACCATGTGCCACCGTGTGTCTGTGTCTGTGTGCTCAAAGATGTGTACGTTGATGTTGGTATAAGCATTGAGTGTCTCTGGAAATAGAAGAATCTAGGAACAGTGGTTGCCTCTGTGGGGTGAAACTGGAGAAGAGGGAGTGAGGGCAGGAGACATCTTTCATTGCGTGTGCTTTTGTAGCTTTTGCCACATAAATTAAGGAGAGGGTTAAAAAAAAAAATGTTTTTCCAAAGGCCATAGTGTCAAAGATATATACAATTTACAAATATTGTTTTTTAGAAAAAGAAAAAAGAGCCTGATAAATACTGCTTTAATAAGAAAACATTTTTTCAATGCCTACTAATTCATACTTATCCTTGAATTAAGATAGAGCTTAATGGACATTGGCTGAAAACAGCACATAGTTTGGCACCGAGGAAGGGACCTTTGACCAGTCCTTTCAATCACAGAAGGAGACAGGCTTCTCACTGTATTTCAGAAAGATTTATTACATCAAAGGAAAGCCAGGGAGCAACTCATCTGTATAGAGGCAGCCCAGAAAGAGTAGGCAGAATTTTTCTGCAGCAAAGCTATTTAAGAAGGCATCAGTAAAAGATGATTAACTGAATTTAATTAAAACTTGAATGTCGCATCAGTGCCTTAGACTAGTCTGGTGTGATTCACAGGCTCTTACAAATATTGGTGAAGTTCTGAAAGCTGCAGGCTGTGACTACAGTAATGGTGAGTTACCTGACGTTGCTTTACCTTTCTGTCTGGTATTTCTATGGTCTTTTGGAAGAACACATGGAATCCAATAATACGTTATGCCGTATCGTTATTGCTTCTTAGAGTTGTTGTTTTAGTGCTCTGGCAAATGACACCTTTAGTTCTCCTTTCCTTCTTATTTCAGTCCCATATTAATCACGAGAGTCACAGAACCAGATACTGTTTTTCTAAGTAATATTTCGGATTGGACCCAATAGCTAAACCTATTGATGACATATATATCTTCCAGTGGTGAAAACAACTGTGTTGCTGGCTGACATAAATGACTTCACTGCTGTAAATGAGATCTACCAACAGTGTAAGTAACTTGGTTTTACTCTTGTTTTTCATTTTAAAGAGAAACAAATCTGTTACTATCAATGAGTGCCTATGATGAATTAAGGGTGATAGAAGAGGCTAGAGAAATTGCAATAGTTCTGCCCTAAAAGAGCTAATTGTCTGGTAGAAGTATATAGTATGTCTCTGTGAAAAAGATCTGAGATGTTTCTATTGCATTTCTTAGAATAATGTAACTCTACAAATTCATTTTCGTGTGGTTTAACTTTGTTACACCCTTCTTAGGCTTTTTAAGCCCTCCTAGTAATTTTTTCACACATCGAACAAGATCAAAGTGTCAGAGTATGTGAATGTTTTCATTTGTTTTCCAGAAAGCAAAGTCATTTAGAAAAGTATTAAATATAAGAATCATACGACAAAGTATTTTCTGAAATATGAGCTTTTTTTATGTTGCTTATAACTAAGAACTCCATAGTCTATGAAGCACTTACCAGAGTCTTGCTTATGCAGTGTTGCGTAACAATACCATTATTTCTGAAAACTAAAATGAAATTTTTTTTGAAATTAAGTTTTCAAGAGTAATTTTCCTGCTAGAGCTGCTTACCAAGTTGCTGCTTTGCCCAAAGTAAGTACACTTTAAAAGGACTGAGAAGCAATTTTAATTTTCTACATGAACTAAGCACTGTGGAAGGAAATTTTTAAAAAGAAATTTTCTCTGCTTTCTAGGAGCTTAAAGTCTAAAATGAAACAGTTGATATTACACGCATGGGGAAAAAATTAAGATACTTTATAAGGCAATGCACACGTGGACGTAACAGAATCAGAGTACTTAAATTGTGAGGAAATGTAAAATAGCAGCTGTATTGTAGTAATGTTATTTAAAAAAAAAAAGTAGTAATGTTACTTAGGGACTATAAATTGGAGCCAGATTTGTGAGGTCTACAGTGAAAATTTTGTTTGACTGTTGTATAAGAAGAAATCCAGATCATTCATTAGAAAGGAGCCCTGGTTGTGCAGTGGTTAAGAGATTGGCTGCTAACCAAAACGTCAGCAGTTTGAATCCACCAGCCACTCCTTGGAAACTGTATGGGGCAGTTCTACTCTGTCCTTTTGGGTCACTGTGAGTTGGAAGCAATTCAACAGCAACAGGTTTGATTTTGGCTCCATTAGAGAAATAATGTCTAAACCAGTGGAATATTTCTCACTATTCTTTTGTTTTTGATATTCTAATCTAACTGGAAGCTGTTTTCCTGTGACTCTTAACAACACAGTATTCCCACCTACAAAGAAACAGCTCTTTGTGACTTCCATTTGTAATTTTCCACTGAAGAAAATTTATCTTCTAAGAGTGGCATTTTTATTCCTTTAATTGGTTGTTACTTGTAATGATCAATATCATCAAACTTATTAGGATATTGGGTATAGAAGAGCGAGCACTGGGCTTACGATCACATGACATTGATTTGAATCTCTGACATTTAGATTTGTGATCTGGGATGAGTTAATTAATTTCTCTAAACTTCAGTGATTAAGAGCTGCCAACTGGAAGGTCAGTGGTTCAAACCCACCAGCTGCTCCCCAGGAGAAAGATGTAGCAGTCTGCTTCCATGAAGATTACAGCCTTAGAAACCCTGTAGGGTAGTTCTACTATGTCCGATAGGGTGGCTATGAGTCAGAGTTGACTCAATGGCAGTGGGTTTGGTTTTTTGGTTTTTAAGCTTCAGTGTATCATTCTGTGGCTTGGAGGGTGGTGGGGGGCCACTTGTCTTTGCTGCTTTGAGAACCGTATGAGGTGGCATAGGTAAACATGTCTAGCATAGTACCTGGCCTATCATAGATTTTTAGTGAAAATTTCGTCCTCCTTTCCTTCTTTGAAAAGTTTTATGATAATAATGTTGTTTTACTGTTAGCTGTATGTTTTTAGTAGGTATTATGGAGCACTCTTAATTTGTAAAAACTGATCCAAACATTGTTTCATTATTTTCCTTACAGGGAAGCCGTGTTGAGATTGAGGCAATAGCTGTCCAAGGACCACTCTCACCAGCATTACTATAAATGGGTCCAATGTTGCTTAATCTGGAATTTTCATAACATTTTTAAATTAACATCTTAATTTTTACAACTGATGTTCAGAGTGTAATTTTGACCTAAATATCTGAAGATTATTATGGAAATTCCCTATAATGGGGAGCTTGAACATGAATTGAAGATTAGATGATGAATCCAGTTGCTGATGTTGTAAGTTACATTTATGCACGCTCACATCACTGAATGTGGAAGAAGGTTCACTCATTACGTAGTTACTCAAATAAATAAAAGTGAAGGGAAACAATATCTAGAAAAGATAAGCTACTCTTCCTGAGAAATAATAGAGCTCACCTAATCTGATTAAAAAAAAAAAAATCCCACTAATTTAATGCTGTGAAATATTTTTAGTTCTATAGGTGCTTCTGCTTCTACTTGAGTAAAATTATTCAAGTTGAATCCAGAGGCAAAGTAGAAGAAAGTGGACCAAAATTTTATAAAATAGGTAATATTTTTCTAATGGAAATAAAATAGATGTGCAAATTTTTCTTGGTGTCATTCCATCCATTTGTTTTTTTAACAGCTAGTGTGACATTTTATTTCATTGATAATACAAATTAAAGCCATTTAATGATGACAAAGAGAAGGATCTGCTGCAAAAGACCTCCTTAAAGCAAAGATGTCACTTTGAGGCCTAAGGTGCACCTGACCCAAGCCGTGGTATTTTCCGTTGCCTCATATGCATGCACAAGCTGGACAGTGAGTAAGGAAGACCAAGGAAGAATCGATGTCTTTAAATTATGGTATTAATGAAGAATATTCAGTATACCATGGACTGCTAGAAGAACGAACACATCTGTCTTGGGAGAAGCACTGCCAGAAAGCTCCTTAGAGGGAAGGATTGTGAGGGTTCATCTCATGTACTTTGGACATGTTATCAGGAAGAACCAGTGCCTGGAGAAGGACATCATGCTTGGTAAGATAGAGGGTCACCAAAAAAGAGGAAGACCCTTAAGGAGGTGGATTGACGCAGGGGATGCAACAGTGGGCTCAAACTTAGCTAGTATTGTGAAGATGGTACAGGACCAGGAGGTGTTTCATTCTGTTGTGCATGGGGTCGCAATGAGTCAACCAATTTAACAGCAGCTAGCAACAGTAACAAGAGAGAGAGCATCACTCAAAGCTTTACTTCTCGTCAGCGCTCCTACATATATACACCATAAATCTCAACAAACTCTTTCCTACGTAGACCTCTGATGAACTTGGGTATCATAGGAATTTTTAAGGGACCTAAAGTTTAAGAAGTATTGGATTGCACACATACTTTTTTTCTGGCCTTATTTTTGTCTAGTTTTTAAAAACACACACAAAATAATTCCTTAATCCCCACATTGCCCCTCAGTTGTCTGTTTTTCTCTGAACTCAAATTCCATCCCCTGCGTGGCTTCGTCCCATTGCCGTTCACTGTTTAAAAGTGAAAAGCAGATGACTTCCTCCCCTAGTCAGAGAAGCATCTGTTGAGATGCTTGTTTATTTTATACAATTGACCAGCTCATTAATGAGACACTTCTTTCTGCTTTTAATAATAAGATTCTTTCAGTTGCAAATTACAGAAACTCAAACTAGTATTAAAAGAAAAAAACAGGCATTAATAGGTTCACATAACAGGGAGGTCCAGAATACAGCTGGCTTTAGGCATGGTGGGTCCAAATAACTAGTGACTCCATCTGTCTCTTGTGGAGAGGCGGCTGCCTGCAGGCCCAGGCATAGGAGCTACCAGTGCACTAACCTCAGCAGAAATACAACTTCCTGATAGTTCTAGCAGGAGTCTCAGGGAAGCCTCTGATTGGTCCAGCTCAAGTGAGGGGCCCATACCTAATCAATCATCAAAGTAAAAAAAACCGAGTTGCCCTCGAGTTGATTCCAACTCATTGTAACCCTATAGGACAGAGTAGAACTGTCCCATAGGGTTTCCAAGGAGCAGCTGGAGGATTTGAACTGCTGACCTTTCGGTTAGCTGCCGAGCACTGAACCGCTGTGCCAGGAAATTAGATACTCTGGCTAGGCTGGGCCTAAGAGGCATCAAAAAATAAAACCTTGCCATCAAATCAATTTCAACTCATAGCAACTGTCATGGATTGAATTGTGTCCCCCCAAAATATTGCCAACTTGGTTAGGCCATGATTCCCAGTATTGTGTGGTTGTCCTCCATTTTGTGATTGTAATTTTATGTTAAAGAGGATTAGGGTGGAATTGTAACACCCTTACCCAGGCCACATCACTGATCCAATGTAAAATAAATTTCCATGGGGTGTGGCCTGCACCACCTTTTATCTCTCAAGAGTTAAAGGGAAGTGAGCAGAGAACAAGGACCTCATACCACCAAGAAAGCAGTGCCAGGAGCAGAGCACGTCCTTTGGGCCCAGCGTCTCTGCATGGAGAAGCTCCTAGTCCAGGGGAAGATTGATGAGAAGGCCAACAGACAGAGAAAGCCTTCCCCTGGAGCCGATGCCCTGAATTTGGAATTTTGGCCAACTTTACTGTGAGGAAATACACTTCTCTTTGTTAAAGCCATCCACTTGTGGTATTTCTGTTATAGCAGCACTAGATGACTAAGACAGTGACCCTATAGGACTGAGTAGAACTGCCCCATAGTGTTTCCAAGGAGCAGCTGGTAGATTCAAACTGCTGACCTTTGGTTAGCAGCGAGCTCTTAACCACTGCTCTCCCAGCACTCCGTAAGAGGCATAGCTGCAGATAAATCATGACTTCAGGTTCAAACCCTAGAATGGAAGAGGTGGAAACAAGATGCTGGTACCTAAGTTAACTTGGCAGTGGCTGGGTTGGGATTTTGAGTCTTCTATCCACACTGAAAATGAATCACTAGATTTTGTTAAATGTGAAAAGGACACTTTACATGCTGGCCTTTGAAACACGCTTACAGAAAGAGCAATCTCTTTGAAGTGTGTTAAATAAGCGATCTAAAAAGAGTCCCCAACAGGAGCCATTCCCGAAGACTACTCATCACACATGGAAGGGACTGGACAATGGGCTGAAGAGAGATGCTGATGAAGAGTGAGCTACTTGTATCAGGTGGACACTTGAGACTATATTGGCATCTCCTGTCTGGAGGGGAGATGGGAGGGTAGAGAGGGTTAGAAACTGGCAAAATGGTCACGAAAAGGAGAGACTGGAAGAAGGGAGCGGGCTGATTCGGGGAGAGTAAATGGGAGTATGTAGTAAGGTGTATATAAGCTTATATGTGACAGACTGAATTAATAAACTTCCACTTAAAGCACAATAAAAATTATTTTTAATAAATAAAAATAAAAAGAGCCCCCATATTTCTTTGCTGTTGTCATATTCATTATCTTTGACAGGGTGAGTCCGAAATTAATTTGCACATTTCTGAAATGACAATTAAGATTAAGAAAAGTACACGAAGAAAGGCTTTCAAACACTTTATTGGTTCTGATAGCATATTTACTCAATCAAAAGTACACATGTTGAACCAGCAGTGCAAAACAATTTTTTTAAAAATTTAGATCATATTTTCCCTTACAGCCAATTATATCTAGGTCTAGAGGAAATTACCATGATTGTATAAGAAAAAAGAGCATTCATCATCAATAAATATTTGCAGAATTCCAAATATGTATAAGGCCCTGTAAGCAGAAATGATGTTAATTTTACCAAAAAACATTTTTTAATAACTCTAATATCCAGATAACTTGAACCTAATCCATAGGGATCCACTAAGTAATTACTAATGAAATCAACTATTAGTTTGTTCTCCCATGATGATGGTTGGAAAAGTCAGCTTTGTCCCCTGTGACAGCTTAGTGAGGTGGTGGGGCTGAACGCCCTCCTCAAACCAAAGCCACCTGACAACAGTACAGCTGCTATGGAAAGCTTCTTGTAACTGAGTAATTTTTTTAAAAAGTGTTTGGAGCCACGTCCACATAATTCAATATAACACATTATTTCTCATAAATTTGTATAATAGCATGAATGAGCTTTCGCTACAGCTACTTTCATTAACAAGAAATTTCAGCATAACACAGTGTATAAAGAAAATGTTCTACATTCTACTTTGGTGAGTAGCATCTGGGGTCTTAAAAGTTTGTGAGTGGCCATCTAAGATACTCACTGGTCTCAGCCCATTTGGAGCAAGGGAGAATGAAGAAAACTAAAGACACAAGGAAAAGATTAATCCAAAGGACTAATGGGCCACAACTACCACGGTCTCCACAAGACAGAGTCCAGCACAACTACGTGGTGCCTGGCTACCACCACCGACTTGCTCTGACAGGGACCACAATAGAGGGTTCTGGACAGAGCTGGAGAAAAATATAGAACAAAATTCTAACTCACAAAAAGAGACCAGACTTACTAGTTGATAGAGACTGGAGAAACCCCAAGAGTATGGCCTCTGGACACCCTTTCAGCTCAGTGATGAGGTCACTCCTGAGGTACACCCTTCAGCCAAAGATTAAAAAAAAAAAACAAAGACTAGACAGGCCCATAAAACAAAGCGAGACTAATGGGGCACACCAGTCTAGGGGCAGGGACGAGAAGGCAGGAGGGGGCAGGAAAGCTGGTAATAAAGCTGGTAATAGGGAACCCAAGGTTGAGAAGGGAGAGTGTTGACATGTCATGGGGTTGATAGCCAGTGTCACAAAACAATATGTATACTGACTGTTTAATGAGAAGCTGATTTGTTCTGTAAACCTTAACCTAAAAAAAAATTGAGAACTATATTTTACGAGGAAAAAAAAAGCCCATTTCAAAACAAAATTAGTATCCCTAATTGGTTCCTTATAACTATTTTTCAGTGAACCAGTGAGGCTGAAGATCTCTCAGTCCACCATTGTGGATGGAAGTGGCATGTTTATCAATGTCAGCAGCGCATTATTAGAAAGGGTAATTTAGATTAACGTAATATAGGTTGGCCCTTCTTCCACCTTCGAAAGTTACTAAACCCTGGCTTTGATATCTGGAGACTTCTTTCATTTCATTAGTTTCAGAAAAAAATGATACGGTTGTTAGCTTTCAACATATTTCTTAGATATTTTCCAATAAATTTGCTGAGTGGTGTCACTAAAGTAAAGCTGAAGGTCTCTAATTTGACTTTATATGTATTAGTAATGCGAGGGGGTTCCCTAACTTTTGTTGATAGTAACGAGAACTGAAAAGAAAATTTCCACACCTGTCAGCTGCTCTGTAGGATCATACTGATTGTTCTCTGCACCTAACACCTTGAGATTATAACCAAACACTCATTAACTTCATAAGCTCCGTGGAAGTAGGAGCTGACACAGTTTTAGATTAAGTGACATCTTATAATTAAATGCTTTCAGCTTTTAAGACACAGCCATGCCTTGGTATTTGGTGTGGAGGAGACGAGGAGCGGAGGCGGGCCATTCTCCCCTTACTTTACAAACGTGTGTGGGCCACAGGGATGGCTTTATGATATTCACATTGCTGGTCTTTGTGAGACTGAATTCAGAATTGGGTCACCAACTATCCTTATAAAAAATGGAATGTTTGCAAATCTCTAACAAGCAATTCTATTTTCCCAAAAAGGACATAAGTAAACCCGATTAGAGTTATTTGATCATGATCCTAGAGCATTCTTTGGTTCATTAAATGTGGGAAAAACATTTGCCTTTAAAAGCAATTCTGAATTCAAGGCCAAATTTGAAATAACGCATTTGTTGTGTGATGTGGGTGTTTTGGGAAACCCTGGTGGCATAGTGGTTAAGTGCTACGACTGCTAACCAAAGGGTCAGCAGTTCAAATCCGCCAGGCGCTCCTTGGAGACTCTATGGGACAGTTCTACTCTGTCCTATAAGGTTGCTAGGAGTCCGAATCGACTTGACAGCACTGGGTTTGGTTTTTTTGGGGTGGGTGTTTTGATTGCTCAAAGCTATTAGCTATGCGAGGGTCTCTGACTCCAAAGTCTAACTGGAAAAAGCAATAAGGTCACAGATTAACCACACACTTCCTATCCTGTGGGTGCCCGAGGTGGTCGGGTACAGAGCACCTCTGGCCAAGGGTTTTGGAGTCTGGTCTGGGTAGTTTCTAGATTTGCAACTTGCGCCCTCTGCTGGTAAGTGCATATGTTCATTATCTAGTGGGGATGCCAGTTGAGAAAGGACTTGTTCCACCATTTCCCTTCCAATTAGATATAGAAAATAGTGATATTATCTTAATTAATAGAACTTAAACTGGGCTACAAAGTGGCTGTATAGAACCCCAGGGATAGAAAATCCAGCCCTAATGGAAGTTTTTCTTTAAATTTATTATGAAAAGTCTATGCCTTTTGCGGCCTGGGGACTTAGGATCAGAATGCATTTTGCTATGTTGTCTATCACTTTTAGGCAAAAGAAAAAAATTTAACACAGGAAAGGGTAGACTAATGGTTTTTACATGCACTTTTCACAATGCAAGTGCTCTGTAAACTCACGTATGTTTTTAAAATGTAGGTAAGTAAATATACACACAAGCCCAAAACCCACTGCTGTCGAGTCAATTCCGACTCATAGCGACCCTATAGGGTTTCCAAAGCTGTAAATATTTATGGAAGCATACTGCCACATCTTTTGCAGTTGCTGATGGGTTCGAACCGCCAACCTTAGGGTTAGCAGTCAAGCCCTTTAGCCACTGCACCACCTGGGCTTCTTGAAAAATACACATAGCACAAATATAACCTAACCTAACCAAATGCCGTGGAGTCGATTCCGACTCATAGCAACCCTATAGAAGAGGGTAGAACTGCCCCATAGAGTTTCCAAGGAACACCTGGTGGATTTGAACTGCTGACCTTTTCGTTAGCAGATATAGCTCTTAACCACTATGCCACTACGGTTTCCAGCATATACATAGAACCTGGCACATACATAGACCTTTTTCTTTGGAAATATGTACACAACAAACTTTATTATCTTTTGATAGAGGGACTAAAGGATATGGGAAGGAGAACTTCACTGCCCATTTTATACCTTTTTTTATCATTTGAGTTTTACTACAGGTATTTATTGCATTCATTTTGCTAAAAAAAAAAAAAAAACTAATAAACAGATTTAGATGCAGTGACCATGGAATATTTAAATTTTCTTCTTCATAGTTTCTTAGTCAAAAAACATTAATATCTAAAAGAATAAAAGGCAAAGTTTCTAAAATGTCCACATCAGAGGTTAAACACAAAAGCATAGAAAATACCAGAAGTTTACATAAATTCCCAAAATTTTCTGAGAATAAATTATTTTAGTCATTAGTTGAAAATAATGGGATACATAAACAATTTGGAAAACTTTTACATTGGAGATGTATAGTGCTTTTTGAGAAAGTTCTTTTAAGAATGAATTCTGAATAGATCCTTTTAACATGGTAGAGGTGTTTTTAAAGGATAATCTAGCCACTGAAGAATGGACCAGTATGCCTATTAAATAAATTTATCCTACTATTTCAATGCTTGATAAATAAAGGACAATTCCACTTTTTAAGGTGATCATTCATATTTTACACTAAGCCCAGACATCTTCTACTTATTCTCTGTATAAAAATATCTTTCTGTCAGGAAAAGAAACTTTGGACAGAAAAATGTAGCTTGAAAGGTAAATTATATCTGTTCCTGATTTATATAACTTTATGACAAAAAAGATTGCTGTTTTGGGGACTACACTACAGTGTATCATTGAGCTGGAGCAGTCTTGGCATGAAATAATGGATTTTCTTCCAATTCCCAGAGAGGGCTGCGATAGCGTTCCACAAATTCACATTTTAAAATGTTTTCTTTTTTAATGAATTAAATGTAGGTAGGAACTCTTGGTGTTTATTATCCATTGGTTCAGCCAACAAATATTTATTGAGCACCTACTATATTCCATTAAAGGAGCTAAATCCTGAATCCAAAGGTACATAAAACATGGTCCTTGCTCTCAAAGAACTCACAATCCAGTTTCTTTCCTTTGCAGAAAGGATGACATCATTTACTCAAGCAACTCCTCTTGTGGTCTTCCTCAATACTTTAAAGTCAGAAACATAAACTAGTATTAAAATAAAAATAAAGATGTTATACTCTTCCCTGTATGCTATCTCCTGGTCATCTTAGCAGTTGTAGGTCATCTTAGTAGTCATTTGAATACAGTCGCCTAAAAATATATACTTACAAATAAAAAGAAGCCCAATATTTCCAGAATATTCTACCCTGATACGCATAACACAAGGCACTAAATGGTGGACAAGTTAGCTGTTATTATTATTCATATGCAATCATTTACCAAAATCCCTTGGCAATTTTGCAACAATTATTGAAAAATGACTTTCTGTGGTGCATCATTTTAACACTAATAAAATACTGCAAATGCTTTTTTACAATCTTGATTCCTTAGCAGTTTCCCACCTTTAAAGCCTAATCATAAATGGCAGTCATCTAAAACAGAACAGGAACCAAGAATGAGATTCTACATAGGCAACGTATCTAGGTTTTAATTACTCTGAAATACATTTAAAAGTCAATGAACTTAGAATATTTTGTAATATTTGCCAAAACAGCAGTTGAAACACCTCGCATGATTGTAAAATCAACAGCTGATTCAAAATGGCACATGGAAAATGTGTAGCCTTTAATTGTTGAAAAATGCCTGATCTTCCAACAGCACCAGTGTTTGCTTTCCTTTAAAAAGGATTGTGTTAACCTATTTAATGCACCATGATGTGCTGGATGAAAAAAGATCTATGGTAGTAGATAGACTTAAAGAAAGAAATTAAGCCGCATACTTTCTAAGGTTTTTTCCAGCTCTAAATTCTATGATAGAACAGATACTCTGTTGTTGTCGTTCATTCGTATTCCATTTTTGTTAAGCCTGTGTGACTTTACTATTGTGAGTTGCCTAACTCTTTTCTCTAGCCACTTGTACCTCAAGGTTTATACTTCTTAAATTCTCATTTTCTATATCGAATGGGCCCACTGCCACAATGAAGAGAGTCCCCTGGCACTCCTAAATAATCACATATCTTAGTTTTCATTGGCTCTGGATAACGTAAATTTAAACGTATAACTATTCTAGGTAGCAAAGAAAACTGTTCATGGCTTAGAAGTCTTATGGAACAAAGTATACCAAGAACATAATAACATTATCCTCATGGTTCCAATAGTTTATCTATAACAACACCCCTTGCACAAAATATGTAGACGCTGAAAGGTAAGACCTATAACCACAAGCTTCACTGCCATTGTCTTCTCTGTTATAAAATGCTGTGCCTGTTCACCCTTCTATCACCATCTATGTGGCTGCTGAAGGGTCCACAGCTTCTCCTGTTTCTTCTACTTTTGTTTCAGCTCCTTCACTTATTTTGTCATTCTCCATCTCGGTTTCAACCTTTTCTCCGGTTTCACCTGGAAAAGTAAAAAAAGGAGACATTCATTTAGCAGTAAAAATAAAGTACCCACAGTTTGCTTCCAGTGGGGCAGTTCTTGCTCTTTAGGTCTAAACAGTAAGTTTCTCTGGTGATGTCATGAAAGGTGGTAAATGAGATGGCTGTGATAACTTCCCTGGTTCTCTCAGATCCTCTGAATGGCCAATGTTGAGTCCTCAACCTCTCTGAGTCATGGCATTCTCTTGCACAAAACCAGGATACACAATGACCCAAGAAATGACGGTAGAACGTACTACAAATAGAAAACTCCATTTATATCTAAAGAAAAAGGTGGTCCAGGGTGCCCAGTGACCTGTATTGTTTGGCCATTATGGTGTTTAAAGAAAACAATAGTGAGTGTTTAAAGACTGCGAACATTTAAAAGTCTGTACATCATACATACAAATCTGTTTCCTTGAGAAGTCAGTTTTGGCAACACTGGCTCCCATTTGCATATGGGAACAATCTTCTGAGACCAAGAAGCAGCTCCCTCTTATGTCAGGGCTGTGCTCTCCTGCCCATCATGGCCTCTCAGGGCTCCCTATGGTATTACATGTGCCCCTCACTTCACTCGTTTTTATTATCCTAGTTCCTAAAGAAAGTTCCTGGATAGCAAAAACAGTTAAGGACTTGACCACTAGCCAAAAGGTTGGTGGTTCAAATCCACCCAGAGGAGCTGCAGAAGACAGGCCTAGCAATCTGCTTCCAAAAGGTCACAGCCTTGAAAACCCTATGGAGCAGTTCTACTCTGCACACTTGGGGTTGTCATGAGTCAGGGCCAACTTGATGGCAACCGTTTAGTTCCCTAAAGACTTTTGAGTTTGCCAAACATTTTTAGGTGCTTCTCCCTTGTTGTTTCCAGAGCACTTTATTTTAAAAAACTTATCTCAATAGATTAAGGCAATTTTAAATTCTGCCTTCGCTCAACAGGTTGTGAGCCCCTTGAGAGCAGGAGCCATCTCTTATTCATTCTGCACCCCCAGCACCTAGCATGTGGTTAGGCACTCAAAAGACACTGAGCTAATGAATAAAAGAATTGAGAAACAGATGGGAAACTCAATTATATTGTACTGTGAGCTAATATTTACCAAAACGTAAATCCTGCCCCAGAAGAAAATGGTATTTTTTCATTATAACTCCAATAAAGATCAGTAAAAAATTCCATTTGTTTTACGCTGGTAAGATATATTTAAAAATAAAAAATACCATATGCCAAGACACAATACATTTTTTCTACTCCTCTCTTAAAGATAAAAAGACTATAGGAGAGTCCAGAAATAAACCCACAACATCTATGGTCAACTGATTTTTGACAAGAGTGCTGAAACCATTTGACAGGAAAAGAAGAGCCTTTTCAATAGATGGTGCTGGGAAAACTGGATTTCCACATGCAGAAAAACAAAAGAGTATTCATGCTTCACACCATACACAAAAACAAATTCAAAATGCATTAAGGACCTAAATGAGAAAGCTAAAACCATAAAATTCTTAGAAGGACAAACAGAGGCAATGCTGTCAGGCCTAGCTTTCAACAATGGATTATCTATTAACAGTGACAAAAACACAAACAGTAAAGGACAAAATAAATAAATAAATGGAACCCCATAAAAATTAAAAACTTTTGTCCATCAAAAGATTCTACCAAAAAAGTGAAAAGACAAGCTACAGATTGGGAGAATATCTTTGGAAACTGTATATCCAATAAGAATCTAATATGAAATGTTGACAATTTAACAACAAAAAAACAAATAACCCAATCATAAAATGGGCAAAGACTCGAATAGACATTTCACCAACGAGTATACTTAAATGGCCACCAAACACATGAAAAGATGCTCAGTGTCTTAGGCATTAGAGAGATGCAAACCAAAGTGACATTGAGACACCATTTCACTCCCATTAGGATAGCTAAGATTAAAAACAAAAACAGAAAGTCACAAATGTTAGTGAGGATATGGGAAAATTGGAACCCTTATCCACTGCCAGTGGGAATGTAAAATGGTACAGCCATGGTGGAAAACAGTGTGGTGGGTCCTCAAAAAACTAAAAATAGAACTACTATATGACCCAGCAATTCCACTCCTCCGTAAATACCAAAAATACTTGAAAGCAGAGACTCAAAAAGAGATTTGTACCAATATTCACTGCAGCACTATTCACAATAGCCAAAAGGTGGAAACAACTTTAATGCCCATCAACAGATGAATGGATAAACAAAATGTGGTTCAAACATACAATCAAATAACTACTCTGCCAGTAGGAGGAATGAAGTCTTGATACATGCTATAGTACGGATGGAACCTGAAGACATTATGCTGAGTGAAATAAGACAATCATATAAGGATAAATATTATATGACCTTGCTTATATAAAGACAAGAAAAGGCAAATGTACAGAGACCAAAGTTTACTAGGAGCTACAAGGGGTGAGGGGGAGGGGTAAAGGGAGGCTTAACTGTGATGAAAAATCACATTGATTAAGAGTAGGGTTGCACAGCCAATTATTGTAACTGCTGTCAATAAGTTGTATATCTGTAAAAGTTGAATTAGCAAACGTTGTGTGATAAATACCTTTACAACATCGACAAAAAATAAAGAGCAGCTGCTGAGGCTGCTTATGTACAACCAAACACCTTATAGGATTTGGCTCCTTGGTGTAGAGGTTTAGGGTCATGGTTTCACACACAGGACATCCCAGTTAATTTGGCCTAATAACTTGTGTAGCGCTTCTGCTCTACCTCCTAATTTGTTGCACAGGGCCTGGACTCCTGAAACTTGCAAGCAGCATTCTCAGGCATAACAATTGATTTCTATTCACCTGGAGCAAGAGAGGAAGAAGAAGAGTCAGGAATAGAAGAAGGATATGGAATATGTGGCTATTGCCTCCATGAACAACTGCCTCCTTTGCTGTGAGACCAGAAGAACTGGATGCTCCCCGCTACCGTTACTGAACATTTTGATTAAAGATTTTGTAGAAGAATCCTGATCAAAAGAGGGAAAATGCAAAACAGAATTTCAAATTCTCATGGAGCTATGGAAGGTGGATAATCCTCTGAAAGTATTACCCTGAGATAATCTTTAAACCTTAAGCCAAAAATATCCCCTGAAATCACCTTAAAATCGAACAATAAACCAAAACAAACCCATTGCCTTCGAGTTGATTCTGACTCATAGCAGCCCTACAGGACAGAGTAGAACCGCCCCATAGGGTTTCCAAGGAGTCGCTGGTGGATTTAAACTGCCGATCTTTTGGTTAGCAGCTGAGCTATTAACTGCTGCACCACCAGGACTCCAAAACCAAACCACAGTTTAGCTTAACTACTAACAAAGGCCTGCCTTGAGCATTGTGCTCTTGTGAGAACTACCGATATGTATATTTATGGGATCAAAATGACAACAGCAGCTCGAAAGATTAGATAGGAACCTTAGGGAGCAGTGAATTTATGTTAATGAGAGAGAAACAGCTCAGAAAAGGAGGGTGAGAATGGTTGCACAACTAGAAGAATGTAATCAGCGTCACTAAACTGCACCTGTAGAAACTGTTGAATTGGAATATGCTTTGCTGTGTATATTCTCAACAACAAAATAAATAAAATTTAGAGAAAAATAAAAAAGATTGTAGGAGGGTAGGAATCAGACAGACAGTCCTTTCCTAAGGATAAGATTAGCAAAGGTGAAAATTAAACTCTAAGATCCATTATCTGTGCATTCTTTTATTGAAAGGTCAATTCTGCTACCCATTTATTCACCTTGACTTTGGTATGCTCATACTATACATGTGGCTTGATGAAGAAGGAACTGGGAAAAATCTAGAAATTTTAACATGTTGCCTCCACTATTTGATTCTACTTAACAGTCAAGCTCTTGGATATAGACTACGCTTTAGAAAATTTTTGCTGGAAAGCTGAACTGAGAATTGACAGAACATTCATTTCCCATAAATAGAAGCCTTCTTGGTTTGGGTCAAACGAACTCAACTGCCTAATACAGGGACTCCAATGAGCCATCGCCATCCCCAGAGCTGTGCCGATGGAGTTCATCTAAACATTCTGAATTTTTAACAACTTTTACCTTCAATGTGTTGGTCCTCTTCATTAGTGTCAACTTCACTGACCATTTCCACAGTCGCCTCTGGCTCTACAATTCCTGCTGGATGCTCCAAGCTTCCAGCTATTCCCTCTGGTTGGATCTGTTCCATGCTTCCAAGAACTTCAGGAGCTTTATGGAGGGTATCATTTTTTACAGCTGTTTCCACAAGAGGACTTCTATCCGATATTTCTGATGTTTCATTCTTTTTGGGAATTGTTGGTAGAAGGTGAGACTGTTCATCTTTTTCCCCTTTTTCTTGAAGTTGCTGCTCTTCAGCTATTTCCCCAAGCTGACTTCCCTCCAATATTTCTGAAGATTCATTCTCTCTGGGAACTATTTCTGGAATCTGGGGCTGGTCATCCTTCTCTGCTATTTCTTGAGCTTGTAGCTCTCCAACAGTTTCCAGAGGATGAATTTTCTCAGATGTTCCTAGAGGTTTCATCTCTTCAGCAGTTTGTGGATTCTCAGTACCTTCCACTGTTCCAGGAGGAGCCTTCTCCCCTACCTTCCTCAAAGGCTGACCCTCGTCTTCTGTTCCTAAAAGTTTAGTCTCAGTCTTTCCTTTCAAAGGCTGAGTTGCTGTCGCTGCTTCCACATCTTTCTTCTTTTCTTCTGTTGCTGGGGTATCATCTTTGCCACCCAGTTGAGGTGGCCCAGAGTCCTGAGGTCCCTCTAGAAGCTGAGACTTCTCTGTGGATCCTGGCTGATCTAATTCCTTTCCTGTGGACCCTGGTCGATCAGCTACATCATTTCCTGTGGAGGCCAGGGGGTGTTCAGAGGGGGATTTAACGCCATTAGCTGTAGACCTTGCTGAGATCTGGAGCTTCTCCAATGGAGGAAGGCTTTCCCTTTGAGCATTTTCATAAAAAGTGGATTCTTTTCCCATTTTATGTGGTTTAGGTTGGGCAAAGCAGGATTCACTCTCTTCTGTGGTTGGAGAAGACTCATTTGAAGTTACTTTTTGATCATTCATTTAAAAAGAAAAAGAGAAAACACAAATTATTGTTTGGTTTGTGTTATAGATTGAATCGTGTTCCCCCAAAATGCGTGTCAACTGGGCTAGGCCATGATTCCTAATATTGTGTGATTGTTCACCAATTTGACATCTGATGTGATTTTCCTAGGTTTTGTAAATCCTACCTCTATGGTGTTAATGAGGCAGGATTAAAGGCAGTTATGTTAATGAGGCAGGACTCAATCTACAAGATTAGATTGTGTCTTAAGTCAATCTCTTTTGAGATATGAAAGAAAGAAGCAAGCAGGGAGACAGGAGGCCTCATACCACCAAGAAAGCAATGCTGGGAGCAGAGCGCATCCTTTGGACCCGGGGTTCCTGTGCTGGGAAGCTCCTAGATCAGGGAAAGATTGATGACAAGGACCTTCCTCCAGAGCTAACAGAGAGATAAACCTTCCCCTCGGAGCTGGTGCCCTGGATTTGGACTTCTAGCCTCCTAGACTGTGAGAGAATAAATTTCTCTTTGTTAAAGCCATCCACTTGTGGTATTTCTGTCATAGCAGCGCTAGATAACTAAGACAGTTTGTATCTTGAGAAAGTGAATTGGTGTTTAAAAAAGTAGGTTTAATAGTTCAAGACAGTCCCAGGTGCAATTGTGTACAGAAGGGTTATACCATGACCCCTATGCTCTTCAAGTCCCTTTCACTGTCTTCAGCTCAAAAGCCTCCTCTTAAACTTTGAGGCATTCTAAAACCAGTTTTCTCTTATTTGCTCTTTGTGTACCTTCTCAGAGCTCCTGTCCCATATTCTGATTTAGTACATTTCATTTTGTTTTCTCATGTTCTGTTTTCTGTCTCACCCTTTCTCCTCTCTCAACTTAATAGAAGATTTCATGGTATTTGGTCCTTGGGCTGTTAGAGGTCTTATTTTCCTTTTGAAGCAGAATGGCCATCAGTGAAAGGAAAAGGTCCCAGGGCACAGAAGCCCTTGTAGGTAAAGGCTAAGATGTCTGGAAAGGAAAGCATCAAGGACAGTTCAGTCTGAGTTTCACTTTGGGGACACAGTGGGGAGAGAACTCAAGAGAGAGTTGGGAAACAAGCATTTTAATTCTGGCTCTTCCTCTAACTGTGTGACTTTAGGAACTTATCTCACAATCATTTCACCTGTAAGATGGCGGTGATACTCTCTCTCCCACCCATCTCAGAGTAGCACGAAGCATCACATCACATTAAACAGTGGATGTGAAGGTGCTCTGGACGGTTTAAGACAAGCAATTTGGCAATATGTTTATACTCTTCGACCTAGTAATCCTAATTCTGGATTCTAAAGCCACACTCCTTAGGAAAACTCTCTGGAGAAAAATATAGCATCTCAATATTTTTTATAATTAGGAAAAACTGGAAAACAACTTAAAAGCTTAATGATTTGAGGAGATAAATATTCCACTGGATGGAACATCATCATGCCACAAAAAAGATGATTATGAAGACCATACGCTAAAATGGGAAAATAATTATGATATAATAACAGTCATGAATTGAATTATGTCCCCCCAAAAATGCGTGTATTAACTTGGTTAGGCCTTGATTCCCAGTATTGTGTGGTTGTCCTCCATTTTGTGATTGTAATTTTATGTTAAAGAGGATTAGGGTGGAACTGTAAGGCTCTTACCCAGGTCCCATCCCTGATCCAATGTAAAGGAAGTTGCCCTGGGGTGTGCCCTGCACCATCTTTTATCTCTCAAGAGATAAAAGGAAAGGGAAGCCAGCAGAGAGCTGGGGACCTCATACCACCAAGAAAGTAGCACCAGGAGCAGAGCTCGTCCTTTGAACCTGGGGTGCCTGCACTTGAGAAGCTCCTCTACCAAGGGAAGATTGATGACAAGGACCTTCCTCCAGAGGCGACAGAGAGAGAAAATCTTCCCCTGGAGCTGATGCCGTGAATTTGGACTTTTAGCCTACTTTACTGTGGGGAAATATATTTCTCTTTGTTAAAGCCACCCATGTGTGGTATTTCTCTTACAGCAGCACTACATGACTAAGACAATAAGTTAAAAAATTGGTACTCACAGTTGGGGGTTAACCAAATGAAATAAAGTGTATAAAGTGTTTATTAGCACAAAGTCTAGTGTGCAATTAAGTGCTCAATAAGTTAGTTACCAATTTTATATATAGTTCATTATGGCAATGTTGAAAGGAAGGCAGGAAAAAGAAAGAATAAATCACAAGCAAAGTGGGAAAAGGCTGAAAGAAAATAAACCAGATGTTAAAGTGGAACTCTAGGGAATATTTTCTCTCTTCTATTTTTTTTTTTTCTCAAAGAACATTTTTCTTTTCCCCCACAGTTACATATGCCTATAGTTTAAAGAGTTACCTGCTGATATAAGTTAAGACAAGTATATCAGGTCTCCTCTCCCATTTCCCCTCTCTGCGGGCAAATACTTTAGTGCTTTTAGCTGTTTTGGGGGGATATGTTTTTCTATATCTCTAAATGAATTGCTACTTGATGATTTTTCAGTTTGGGGCATTTTAATTAACTCTCACCTTTTTTTGAAAGACAGGAAATCCTCGTGGCATAGTGGTTAAATGCTACAGCTGCTAACCAAAAGGCCGGCAATTCAAATCCACCAGGCGCTCCTTGGAAACTCTATGGGGCATTTCTGCTCTGTCCAATAGGGTCACTATGAGTCGGAATCGACTCGCCGGCAACCTTTTTTTTTTTTTTTAATGGAAGACAAGAATTTAGCTCTTTTTCCACCTACCTCTACCCTCTCACCCTTTCCCATTGTCACACATTCACATTTCCTTCCAATTCAGTAACTGAAAAAAAAAAAAATACTCTGTCCTATAAGGTCTCTGTTATGGATTGAATTCTGCCCCCCAAAATGTATGTCAGTATGGCTAGGCTATGATTCCCAGTGTTTTGTGACTGTCCACCATGTTGCCATCTGATGTGATTTTCCTGTGTGTTGTAAATTCTACTTCTATGATGTTAATGAGGTGGGATTAGTGGCAGTTATGTTAATGAGGCAAGACTCAATCCACAAGATTAGATTGTGTTTTAAACCAACCTCTTTCGAGATATAAAAGACAGAAACGAGCAGAGACACATGGGAACCTCATTCCACCAAGAAACAAGAGCCAGGAGAATAGCCCGTCCTTTGGACACAGGGTCCCTGTGCTGAGAAGCTCCTCAATGGGGGAAGATTGATGACAAGGGCCTTCCCCCAGAGCCGACGAGGACAGAAAGCCTTCCCCTGGAGCTGACACCCTAAATTCAAACTTTTAGCCTCCTACACTGCGAGTTTCCGACGGCGCTGGGTTACTGGGTACACTGTGAGAGAATAAATTTCTCTTTGTTAAAACCACTCACTCGTATTTCTGTTATAAAAGCACTAGATGACTAAGACTGTCACTGTAAATTGGAATCGACTGAACAGCAATGGGTTTGGTTTTTTGGGGGTTTTTAATAAATAATTATCTTATAGTAATTATATTGTAATTTGAGTTTATCAATGTTCAGTTGCGTGTACATATACAATGAATATGTCTGCGATGAAGGACTGAGCCACATTCCTTTGTATAAACAATTTTTTGTTTTTCCCTAAATTAATAATGGCCATAGTTTATCATTTATTTCTTAGTTTATGTATTATTATTAATTTGACTCAATGTCATTTGTCTCTCTTTTCAATACAGTAGTTCATAGCAAATAGTCTACCTGTTTCATCTTCATGAAGGAGGTGTGATGTTTCCTGAGGTACCTGGTGCCAATAACTTCTGAGCCTTTTAAGGATCCTGTGATATTTGGGTTGGTTGAATCTCAGTTTTCTCCACTGCTGACATCAAACCCAGCTAAGTGAGTTCTCACATGTCCATCCACTTTCTAATTTCCCATGTTACTCTAATATTGTCTTTTTTCCTGTTCTTCCCATTCTTATGGGTTAAAAAAAAATTTTTTTAAACCTCTTTATGTCATTTTAGTGAGTTTTAGGAGGGCACAAGAAGATGTTTTAATGAGTATTGTTTATAAAGAAAAAGAAACCGAGGATGTATACAAAAACAATTTAAGTACAAAGATGAAAAACACAGATCCTGCTCTCTGGTATCACAGAGTCATGGTGGCCCCATAAGAAGTAGGAAAATGATCAAAACAATACCATCTGAGAAGTGCTGTGATACCTAAACACACAGAGAGACAAGAGGTCACACAGCAGTTGAGTTATCATGGAATAGTATCTTCAAGTTCTCCAAGAAGAAGGTACAGGTGAGCATAGAGGGCTCAGGGAAGGATAGCCTGGCTAGAGCGTAGGGAAGGAGCAAGATCATGAAAGAGCCTATAGGTGGCGCTAATGAGTTCAGACTTTATCCTGAAGGCATGAATTACAGTAAGAATTGTGTGCAGGGGAGTGACTTGATCAGATATGGACTTTTAAAACTTTCCCCTAAAGAAGTCAGGCTGAAAAAGCTACATAATGCATGACTCTAACTATACGACATTCTGAAAAAGGCAAAGCTATAGTATAAAGATAAGAGGTTGCCAGGGTCTCAGAGGGAGAGGGGAATGGATGAACAGGTGAAGCACAGGGCATTTAAGGGCAGTGAAACTATTCTGCATGATACCGTAATGGTGGATACACAACATTATACATTTGTCAAACCCATCCAAACCCGTGGCTGTCCAGTCGATCCTGACTTGTGGCGACCTCATGTGTGACAGGGTAGACGTGCTCCGTAAGCCTTCTTGACTGTAATCTTCATGGAAGCAGATCGCCAGGACTTTCTTCGAGGTGGCACTGGGTGGGTTCAAACTGCCAGCCTTCAGGTTAGTAGTCGAGCACAAACCACCTGTGCCCCCCAGGGGCCTTTCGTACACTACAAAGAGGGAACCTTAATGCAAACTATGAAATGTAATCAGTAATAATCTAGCAACACTGACTCAACAGCTGTAACACATACACCTCACTAACGCGAGATGTTAATGAGAGAAACCATGCGGAGGGGAGAGGGCATAGGGAACTCTATGGTTTCTGTGCAATTTTTCTGTAATTCTAAAGCTGCTCTAAAAAAATTAAGTTGTTTTTTTTTTTAAAGTCCTTCTATACTGTATAAGACCACTATTATAAGATCTTGAGAAATAGTATAAACTGAGAAGAACACATTCTTTTGTGAGAGGTGGAGGGAGGGAGGGCAGGAGAGGGTTATTTACTGATTGGTTAGTAGATCAGAACTACCTTAGGTGAAGGGAAGGACAATACTCAATACACGAAGGTCAGCTCAACTGGACTGGACCAAAAGCAAAGAAGTTTCCGGGATAAAATGAATGCTTCAAAGGTCAGCGGAGCAAGGGCGGGGGTTTAGGGACTATGGCTTAAGGGGACTTCTAAGTCAATTGGCAAAATAATTCTATTATGAAAACATTCTGCATCCCACTTTGAAATGTGGCATCTGGGGTCTTAAATGCTAACAAGCGGCCATCTAAGATGCGTCAATTGGTCTCAACCCACCTGGATCAAAGGAGAATGAAGAACACCAAGGTCACACGATAACTATGAGCCCAAGAGACAGAAAGGGCCACATGAACCAGAGACTTACATCATCCTGAGACCAGAAGAACTAGATGGTGCCCGGCCACAACCGATGACTGCCCTGACAGGGAGCACAACAGAGAACCCCTGAGGGAGCAGGAGAAGAGTGGGATGCAGACCCCAAATTCTCATAAAAAGACCAGACTTAATGGTCTGACTGAGGCTAGAAGAATCCCGGCGGTCATGGTCCCCAAACTTTCTGTTGGCCCAGGACAGGAACCATTCCCGAAGACAACTCATCAGACATGGAAGGGACTGGACAATGGGTTGGAGAGAGATGCTGATGAAGAGTGAGCTACTTATATCAGGTGGACACTTGAGACTGTATTGGGATCTCCTGTCTGGAGGGGAGATGGGAGGGTAGAGAGGGTTAGAAACTGGCAAAACGGTCACAAAAGGAGAGACTGGAAGAAGGGAGCGGGCTGACTAATTAGGGGGAGAGCAAATGGGAGTGTGACTTGATTTGTAACTTTCACTTAAAGCACAATAAAAATTATTTTAAAAAAAGTCCTTCTACAGGATAGAAAATGATACTGGTGAAGAGTGAGCTTCTTGGCTCAAGTGAACACATGACACTATGTGGGCAGCTCCTGTCTGGAGTGGAGATGAGAAGTCAGAGGTGTCAGAAGCTGGCCGAATGGACATGAAAATAGCCGGCGGAGAGAAGGAGTGTGCTGTCTCATTAGGGGGACAGCAACTAGGAGTATATACCCAATCCAGTGCCTAGGAGTATATAGCAAGGTGTGTATAAATTTTTGTATGAGAGACTGACTTGGTTTGTAAACTTTCACTTAAAGCACAATAAAAATTTAAAAAAAAAAGTCCTCTTCTGGAGAATGAATTAGAGTTTGGCAGGACAGAAGTCAACACAACTTCTGGGGTTAGAGAGAAGAGGGCACAGAGGTGGGAGGTACAATTGGCTGGATATAACAACTGATTCAGCGATGGGGTGAGAGGAGGAAGGGCCTAGAACAACACTGGTTTCTGGGTGGGATGAACAAATTCGGGCCAGAGATAGATACTAGGAGTTTGGTTTAGGGAGTGATGTGTTGGAAATGTTTGGAGATTGTGTGACAAAGTGATAAAGTCTGGACATACTAAATCATGACTGGAAATAGATGTAATAAGCTGGAGCTGAGCTATCCATCTAACTAACACACTTGTGTCTTGAGGAAGGGGTAGCTTTTGCATAGAAGCTCCCATCAGGAGGGCGTGATGAGAAGGAGGGTGTTGTGTGTGTAGGTGGAGGGCTCAGGGATGCTGTGGCACAACATCTGTCTGTCCCCTCTGCCTCAGGGACTGAGTTTTATTGAGTCCTCCTGTGGAGGCTGGAGAAGCAGAGTTCAGGAACAATTTTGTGAGGTGCAAAGGACAGATTTCAGTGGCCCGTATGACGGAATTGGGAAAAGGGCTGTCATCCTTCCCCTCCTACCTCATCCATGACTAAAACCTTCAAATTAGCAGCAAGGGGCCCTTGGTGGCACAGTGGTTAAATTAAGCAAAAGGCCGGCAGTTCAAATCCCCCAGCCACTCCTTGGAAACTGTACGGGGCAGTTCTACTCTGTCCTATAGGGTCATTATGAGTCAGAATTGACTCAACGGCAGCAGGTTTGGTTGGTTTGGAAGCCAACTTAACAAAAGTGATTTCTCAGGTCTATAAAGAAATTCATTATGACAAGACAATTCATTTAGAGATCACATAAAGGATGTTCTGCTGATAATTGCCACAGGGAGTGAACAAGGAAATGTGTTAACATACTAATCACAGAAGTCTGCCAAATTATGTTTTCTGGCAAAATAGTTATTACAGTGATTAGTACTGTCAGTTAAATGAGATGAACGATTTTCATCCAGCTGCGTCAGGTGGGTGCATTCTAAAGGCAAGATTCTTCTAGAGTAGAAGGTAGTAGAGGGGAAAAAAATGTGTCGACACACCCAAAACATAGCCACAAAATTTATATTTTGAAAAATATACAATCAGTCTAAGTCAAGTGTTTTGTCTCCCAAACAAAAAGCTTTGTGAAAGTTTATTTCTCTACAAAAGGTGTCATTAACATCCAAGCCATCTATTAGGTTTTGCTATCGCTAGAACATTTATGCCCATGATTTCAGTGTCAGCTTTCCTTCTTATATGCTTTCCTTAATCTTGTCTGTACACATGAAATACTCAAATGTTCTCAACATACAATTTTTTAAAACACAACCTGAAAATAGCCACTCCAGCTGGGAAATATTGCCAAAAAATGTCATTGTCTCTAATCTTCTTTCTGGCATAGTCAAAAGGAAATAAAGCATCTTTACAATGATTACCCAAAAAAAATAGAGAAAATTTTAAAAGAGCGGTTACTCATATTGATTAGCGGCACTCCCTGAAATGAATCATGAAATGAATGTATTTTGGAGGTAATTAATAGCCTGGTGGCGCAGTGGTTAAGAGCTCAGCTGCTAACCAAAAGGTCGGCAGTTCAAATCCACCAGCTCTTGCTTGGAAACCCTATGGTGTAGTTCTGCTGTGTCCTATAGAGTTGCTATGAGTCGGAATCAACTTGATGTCAAGGATTTTTTTTTTTTTTTTTTTGGTTTAATAGCCCAAAGATTCTTTCTCCTGCATGATAGAGAGTTATCTGCTCTACAGGGAGGATAGAGATCTTATGACCTTGAGAATGAGACTTATAACCAGGTAGGTTTGAAAGCTGCTTCCTCCACTTACTAGCCTTGTTAAGTCTCTCTGTGCCTCAGTTCCAACACAAGTAAAGTTGGGATAGTATTAGTACCTAACCAAGGAGCAATGGTGAGGATTACACAAGTTAATACCTAGAGGGCATTAGCACAGCAACTGGCTCCCCCTAAGTGTCAATCAGCCTTAGCCATTGCTACAATTATACTTCACTTACTGGCTTTTTTTTTTTTTTTTTTTACTGGCTTTTAGTAAGGAATAGGTTGCGATGGACAGAGAGAAAAGTAAGGTGATTTAATTCATTCTAATACTGGTAATACTTTGAGATAAGGTAGCCTATTCAGAAAAGAAACAAAAATCAGAGGAAATAAATGAAAAGGTTGGAAAACAAATGGTTGTTTCAAACAATCTCTTAGAGAGCACAACAATGAAGTCTACAATTAACACAAAACTTCCTTTTAGGTACCAGATTTCATATCCTCCAGATCGTTTTTACTCCAGAGCTGCTGAGGAAAGTACGGGTTTTAGATGTTTGACCTCTTCTCCCTTCCCTTCAGCTGGAGCAGTGCACTCCTGCTTGTTCCAATAAACCCTTTGCTGTTGAATCGATTCTGACTCATAGTGACCCCATAGGACACAGTAGAACTGTCCCATAGGGTTTCCAAGGAGCAGCTGGTAGATTCGAACTGCCGACTTTTTGGTTAGCAGCCAAGCTCTTAACCACTGAGCCACCAGGGCTCCAAACCACAGCTGGGTGTGAATCCTGATTCCACCATTTACTTAACTGTGCAATCTAGACAAATTCCTAACTTCTCTAAAAAAAAAAAAACTTCTCTGGACCTCAGTTTATCTGTAAAACAGGGGTATGTTTGCCTTGCAGGCTTGTTAGGAGAATTAATTGAGTCGACAATGTGTGTAAATTGCCCAATATGGTTTCTGACATGAGAAACTACCCAGTAAATGGGGACCGTGCAGCTGAAGGAGCGACAGGGAGCTGAACTTCAGCTTGTGCATGCCTGCAAGGCTTTCTGTCCAATGGGAACATCTTTCTCTAATTTTGCAAAGGCCTCCTGCGGGCTGGCAATGGCCCTGTCAATAAATCATAGTTAAATTAGCACCAGAAAGAATGAACTGAAACATTAAGTGGCTTGGTTAAATAGTTCTCTGGACACTATAAATTGCCAGTGTTGGCCTGTAATGTTGTGTTGCTGCCGTGATAGTTTTAAAAACGTAATTACTGATAGATAATGGAGTAGTATTCAAAATGTTAGCAATAATTTGATTGGACTTGACTGGCATTAATAAAGGCCACTGATAGCTTTTATATAAATAGATATGCTTCATTGTTTGTTGGCTTTGTTTCATTTATCCATCAATACCTACTCCATGCCAGTTCTGGGCTGGACACAGGGGTTACAGCAGTTAAAAAGGAAGATCTGGTTCCTGTTCTCCTAGAGTTTACCGTCTGCAGCGAAATTTAGAAAATAGCTACTTATCTCACCGAGTCCCTGTGTGATGCAAATGGTTAAGTGCTCAGCTGCTAACTGAGAGGTTGGAGGTTTTGAGTCTATCCAAGGGTGCCTCAGAAGACAGGCCTGGTGACCTACCTCCAAAAAATCAGCCACAGAGCACAGGTTACAGACCATAGTTCTACCCTGACACACAGGGAGTCGCCATGAGTCAAAATTGACTTGATGGCATTAAATACATCCTGGTATCTTTATGTTATCTCATAATCTTCACAAATTCTATCCCTCATGGCTTTGTGAATCCCCAACACACCCCCCTGAGGTAAAGGAAGGTACTACACAGTTTCTTCTAGAACTCTGCCTTGAAAAGCAGTGAGACGTTTTGCCCATGGACAGCATTCTACGTCTAATCTGTATTGTTATGTAATTAATATTGCAGGCAAATGCATTATTTCCACATCCTACGTTGTTTAAAGGTGTGTCTGTTTTCTGAACCCTACATCTTATCAAATCACACAGTGCTCGAGACCTAATGCATTGGGCTCATTATCTCTCTGAACTCTGGTCTAAGTTGATCCAGGCACAAATCTGTTGTGACAGCTGAGCTAACAGAACCCTTGTTGCAAGCACTGTTGTGATAGGCACACAAAGAAACTAAACACCAGGCAACATTACAGAAAGGATTAGAACTAGAGCTAACATACCTGAAATTCACATTATGGTGGAGGTTTTTCAACTCAGTTCATTACCCTAATCAGAAACGAAAAGTTTCTACCCAGCAAGGAAAAAACAAAAACAAACTTGAAGTCAATATTTCTTGTCCCATGAGACTGACATACCAGATACTCCAAAGACCTCACTGACCTGTGGGCTGGGGTTTCTACAGAATCAATGAGGAAAGGGAGTCCTGGTATTTTCTCTTGCTGCCACCACTTCTAGGTTCCTGTAGGTTTTGAGCTTGGGGAGCAGGGCTGTAGCATGAATCAGCTCCGAGGGAGGAGTCCACTATCTTCCTTCTCATTTTCTTTCCTTTCTCCTCAATTTCATCCTATGATTTAGAGCTGAGGTAAGTATGCTGACTTAGCAATCAATCAAGGGCCTGAGCTAGTCTACATGACCTCAGTATGAGGGAGGGGGACTTTGCCTGAGTTTCCTTCATTCAGAATTGGCTGAGTTTGCTAAGCCGCCACCTTGGCTAAGTGCGAAAACAGAGGTCTTCTGAGTTCCTATTTGAAATTAAGGCTAATGCTTGCTCTGCTTTGCATTGTAACAGCGTAACTTATCACAAAAGAGGACTGTGAGCAGATGGCTGCACCAACGTACGTGGCTGTCCTCCTGGTTCGGCCACTGTGCCCGTCCTTCTTGTTCGGCCACTGTGCCCGTGCTTGACTTTGTCAGGGTGCACAGTGTAAAGTTCTGTGGCCAAGAGCAGGGTCTGTGCTTGAGAAGGTGCAGCGGTGGTAGAATTTCATCTTCCGTGCGGCAGATCCGTGTTTGATTCCCAAACAATGCATCTCATGAGTAGCCACCACTGCTGGAGGCTTCCGTTTTGCCACAGTGCTGAACAGGTTTCAGGTGGGATTCCAGACCAAGGTGCACTAGGAGGAAAAGCCTGGAGATCTATTTTTGAAAATCAGCCAATGAGAGCCCTACAAATCACAAAGGTCTGATTCGTAACTAAGCATGGGGATGGTACAGGACCCAGCCATGTTTTGTTCCCTCTGCACGGGGTCGCCATGAGTGGGGGCTGACTCCAAGGCAACTGACAACAACAACTTGTTGTGTGCATTATATGAAATCAGGGCAGTCTGCAAAGTGTGAATGTTCTCATCCTGCACGGACCCTCTAGGACTAAGTTTTAAAGGCAAGCTGCTGAAGAGAGCAGAAAGGGCATTTTCACTAAATGTAAAGATACATAGATTACAGGCTTGGAGAAAGTATGCGTCCCAAATGGAAACTCCTGGCCCAGCATTTGATAGCAAGAAATACGTGCTTTGATGGTACACCCTTATTACTGTAGGTGAAGGAAGTATACCCTGACGCCTTTCTTCTCTTAGTGGCAGATCAATCGCTGAAGGAGGGGCCAGGCGTGGGGTGAGACCTGGGGAAGAGGCATCTGGAACAGCTGTAAAGAAGCCTGAAAAGGCCAGGGACTCAGGCCAAATGCAAGGCTTCTTGAGCAGCCACTTAACCATGCACCCTCCTTTCAATTGCTAGCCTATGAGATCAAGTTCATTCTATATTTCTCGATGTATTTTATCAGATAATGTTAATTGGCCTTATTTTGCTGTCTACTTTGAATTATACCAGCATAGCCAGAAATTTTATTGTGTGTAAATAAAATGGAGCTTTCGGGAAACTGTAAAGTAGATAGATAGGACTCAAACCCACTGCCATCGTGTCATAGAAGCCAAACACTTAACCACCTTGCCACCAGGGCTCATACATAGGACAGAGATGTCATTTTGCCTGTCTTTAACTACTGATGTTTCTTTCATGTTAACCTTGTTACTTACCATACATCTGGACAGTTTGTTTATTTAAACTGGCCTAATTTTTTTAATATAACTTGCTTTTCTCAAAGTGAATTAAAGCCATAAAGTTTTGAATGTCAGGAGGTACTCAGTTTGAATAAAGAGACTTATCAGGTCTTGAGGTCTTTTGTCTTATTAGAGAAGCTAAGAGCAGTCCTAGAGGGTCAGCGAAAAAGAAGAAGACTCTAGATGAGATGGATTGACACAGTGGCTACAACAATGGGCTTTAGCATAGCAATGATTGTGAGGATGGCGCAGGACCAAACAGCGTTTCGTTCTATGAGATGGAGCCATCTCGATGACACCTAACAACAAGGAGCAGTTTAGAGAGGCTGGAGGGACTGTTGAAGGCATAGACTGAGAAAGGAGGGTGACTTCTCCTCCATTGTGGGGTGACGGCCACCCAATCTCCACAGCTGCCCAGACCAGTAATCCTGGGAGCCCTATGACCCCTCCAGCCCCTCCACAGGGAAGAAAGTGGTGTCGACTGAACTTGCCCCTAGAAGACAGGCTGCCCTTTCTTTCCTCTGCCTATTTTCAATAGCTACGCCTTGTTTCTGAGCATACCAGCACTGCCTGGCTTATTTCACCCACTTTCTTCATAAAGCATAATTACTGTAGTTTTCAGTTGTTAAAAACACTGTGTATGTATGTGTTTCAATCTCTGTCCTTTAAGGGCAAAACTCTGACACCCTTGAATATATACAAAACAATGAACTTCGGAATCTGAAGGCAATTCCCAAAAAAGAGTCTAAAGAATGTGGGCAACAGCAACAGACCTGAGACACATAAATAAGCTTCAGAGGTAATTACGGTCCTTTCAAGAGAGTAACACGCGCTCAGACAGCTACATTCTAGTATTGTGCTTTTGAAAAAAATGTATTACCTAGTAATACCTACAATACGCACCAAGATTCAAAGTGTGGCCAAGTTTGATTCTTTTTTTTTTAATCAGTTTTGGTGAAATGTTCAGTAATTCCCAAAAGTATTGGGCTTTGTAAAAACTTGATGCTGTAAAACATTAACATAGCAATGAATCTGTATGCAGGAGGTGGGACGTGTGGCAGCCTTACAGAATCATGACTTCACAGGACACAATGAGGCTTTGTTTTACTGTTTACCTTTGCCTGCATGACTAAGGGACCTTCTTCACCACCTAATATTCTCTACCAGCCTCATCATGGCCAATGTCATCTTCCATTTTCTATTCTTCGTTATGCCTTGATTGCTAGTCTACCTGTGCTACCCTTATCCCCTTGAGTCCTGTGTCAGTTATCTAGTGCCGCTATAACAGAAATACCGCAAGTGAATGGCTTTAACAAACAAATTTATTTTCTCACAGTGTAGTAGGCTAGAGTCGGAATCCACTTGATGGCAGTGGGTTTTTTTTTTTTTTTTTTTTTTTTTTGTAGTAGGCTAGAAGTCCAAATTCAGGGTGTCAGCCCAGGGGAAGATTTTCTCTCTCTGTCGGCTCTGGAGAGAGGTCCTTGTAGTCAATCTTCCCCAGGACTAGGAGCTTCTCTGTGCAGGAACCCCGGGTCCAAAGGAGGCACTCTGCTCCCGGCACTGCTTTCTCGATGGTATGAGGTCCCCCTGTGTCTCTGCTCGCTTCTCTCTTTTATATCTTAAGAGGTTGCCTCAAGATACAATCCAACCTTGTAAATTTGAGTCCTGCCTCACTAACACAACTGCTGCCCATCCTCGCTCGTTAACATCATAGAGGCAGGATTTACAACATACAGGAAAATCACACAATATTGGGAATCATGGTCCAGTCAAATTGATACATACATTTTTAGGGGGACATAATTCAATCACGACAGTCCCCATCTCTGTTATTTTTCCATTCACCCGTCCACCTTCTCAACAAGTCTTCGATGCATTTTTCCTGTGTGTAAAGCCACACTGCAAGTTACTGACAAAACCCAATGGAATGAGCAGTTGTACAAAGAGCTTGGGCTTTGCAGGTAGGCACAACATAAGCTTAAGCCCCGGCTCTATCACTTACTTGCTTTGAGAAAAAAAGACCTTGGGCAAATTATTTAACTTTATGAAGCTTCACTTTTCCAGGTTGGTGACACCCAGATTTCCATTACAAGGCTATTGTGGGGATTAAATAAGACCATGGACTAAAGGACCTGAAACCAATTGGGCACTCCTCACCTTGTCTCCTGATTTCTGCTCACGTCCATATTTTGATAAGGTTGCACTCCTGTCTGAAAGTCTTCAGTTTTAGAAAGAGATTTATTTCTCTTATTGTTGATGAGAGTGTAAACTGGTATAACCATTATGGAAGGCATTTAGGCAGTTATAATCAAAATTATAAATGCATCTATCCTTTGACCTAGTAATGCCCCTTCTGGGAAATCATCCTACAGATATGCTTGCACGCACCCAGAATGACCTAGGTACAAAGGAATTCACTACAGCCTTGCTTGCAACAGGAAAAGACAGGAAACAAATCAAATATTCCTCAGTAGGGGACTGATTAAAAGAATCTGTATAATGATTATTACATAAGAGTAAAAAAGGAGGAAAAAACTCTCTATATGTCAATGTGGAAAGTTCTCCATTTTGATACATGAAAAAAACAAGGTGGAGGTTGTACAACCTGGTGGACACAATGTCACTGAATTGTACAGGGGAAAAATGTTGAAATAGCAAATGTTTTGCTACATATTTACCACAACAATAAATAAAGCATTACTTTAAAAAAAAAAAGTGGGTATAAAAGGTGGAGAACAATATGAATAGTACACTACATTTCAAATAAAAAGAGGAGAGGGAAATAAGAATTCTGTAATGTATAAAGAAAGCCTGGAAGAAGACACAAATCTAATTAAGCATTTACCTATGGGTGTGGCTGGAACTAGGCAGATGGTGAGGATGGGCTGGGAGGAGTACTTCTACTGTGCATTTTAAAAAATGTTTTCAAAAGTTTGAACCTATTCAAAAGTTAAATGAAAAATGCCTCTTTCTTGCTTTGAGTGTGTACTGCTCTTATATTCCATTTTAATTAGCTGTGTGTGATAGTTAAACGGGCCCATCACAAAGACTTACTGAGCACTCTGAGTGCTGGGCTCCAGAGGAGATACAAACACATACAAGGCTCAGTCCTGAGACTTCTAGTGTTCAAAAGAAAAAAAAAAATTTTTTTTAATATCTGTAAACAGAAAAAGCCTATTCAAATTCATTTTGATGTTAAAGGTGTTTGTTCTTCAATTACAAAGTCTACTAGGACTGAAATGCCACTGTGTGAAAATACTGTTCGAAGACAGGAGGTATCTCCCAGCACAAAGGACAATTCACATAACTGTGTGAAATCCAAGCGTCTGTCCTATTGCCGAGGCAGCTAGTGGGAGTTCAGGCGAGAGCAAACAAATGATCATTGCTGTCAGTGGAAATGTACACATTAACCTGGCAATGACTTTGTCAACAATTACCATCTATTTACTTTGTCCACATTGCTGCTTAAGCTGTAAAATCTCAGGAAGGAGAAGTCTGCCAGAAACAGATGGCATTCGTATTAGCAAAGAGTGAAGCAGTAATTATCCATGTTAGCCATGGGCTGGGAGCACTGGGAGGAGGGCTTGGAGCAAAGATCTAGAGGTCTTTGTGTACAATAAGGTCCGTGAAGTCAACAAAACCTTGGTGTTCAGATTCCATCAGATCCTTAGGAGACTGAAAAGAATAGAAATCGCCCCATTATTTAGACCTTGCTTCCACAAACACAAGAAATTCCAAACTCAGTCTGTCCAGTTAGCCTTTTGGAAAGAAAATCCTTTCCTCACACATTTCAGCGCACTTAGTAAAAAAAAAAAAAAAAAAAACCTGTGTGCACCCAGTGTGTACCAGGCACTGTTCTACACTAGGAATAGCACTGGATAATTATTTACAACCAGAGACCAGTCTCTGCCTCTGTTCCCATCCCACTACCCCCACCACCCGCCGCCACCTCCAACACCCACCCTGCCCCCCAAGATTCTTTAGAGGAAAAAATAAGTACCTCCACCAACACATGGATGAACCATGAAAACAAAAGGCACAAAAGGACAACTCTTGTATGATTCCAGTTATATGAAATATCTAGAATAGGCAATTGCATAGAGACCAAAGTTTATTAGTGGTTACCAGGGGCAGGTGGAAGGGGAAAATGGGAAGTTATTGCTTAAGGGTACTGAGTTTCTGCTAAGGGCGATGAAAAAAGAAAGAAAGAAACAAATGGATAATGATGATGGAGGAGTCCTGGTGGTGAAGTGGTTAAGAGCTCAGGCTGCTAACCAAAAGGTTGGCAGTTGGAATCCACCAGCCGCTCCACTGTCCTAGAGGGTCGCTATGAGTCACAATCGACCTGACAGCACACGTCAACAACAATAATGGTGATGATACGGTGAATGTACTTAAAGTCACTAGATTGTACACTTAAAAATGGTTGACTGGCATAAACAGTATACAAAACATTACTAACAATGCAGAAGAGAAACCAGATAACTGGGAGCTCCTAAAAATCAAACACTTATGCTCATCCAAAGACTTCACCAAAAGAGTAAAGAGATTACCTACAGAACGGGAAACAATTTTTAACTATGACATTTCCGATCAGCGTTTGATCTCTAAAATCTACATGATACTGCAAAAACTCAACTACAAAAAGACAAATAACCCAATTAAAAAATGAGCAAAGGATATGAACAGAAACTTCACTAAAGAAGACATTTGGATAGCTAACAGATACATGAGGAAATGCTCACGATCATTAGCCATTAGAGAAATGCAAATCAAAACTACAATGAGATTCCATCTCATTCCAACAAGGCTGGCATTAATCCAAAAAACACAAAATAGTAAATGTTGGAGAGGTTGTGGAGAGACTGGAACACTTATACACTGCTGGTGGGAATGTAAAATGGTACAACCACTTTAGAAATCAATTTGGCACTTCCTTAAAAACTAGAAATAGAACTACCATACGATCCAGCAATCCCACTCCTTGGAATATATCCTAGAGAAATAAGAGCCTTTACATGACCAGATATATGAACACCCATGGTCATTGCAGCACTGTTTACAATAGCAAAAAGATGGGAGCAACCAAGGTACCCATCAATGGGTAAATAAATTATGGTATATTCACACAAAGGAATATTATGCATCGATAAAGAACAATGATAAATCCGTGAAACATAACATGGAGGAATCTGGACAGCATTAGGCTGAGTGAAATTACTCAGCTGCAAAAGGATAAATATTGTATAAGACCACTATTATAAGATAAGAACTTGAGAAATAGTTTAAAGAGAGAAGGAATATTCTTTGATGGTTACGAAAGGGGGGAGGTAGGGAGGGAGGGAGAGGAGCTTTCACTAATTAGATAGTAGATGAGAACTATTGTAGGTGAAGGGAAAGACAACACACAATACAGGAGAGGTCAGCACAACTGGACTAAACCAAAAGCAAAGAAGTTTCCTGAATAAACTGAATGCTTCAAAGGCCGCTGTAGCAGGGGTAGGGGTTTGGGGACGATGGTTTCAGGGGACATGTAAGTCAATTGGCATAATAAAATCTATTAAGAAAACATTCTGCATCCCACTTTGGAGAGTGGCCTCTGGGGTCTTAAACGCTAGAAAGTGGCCATCTAAGATGCATCAATTGGTCTCAACCCACTTGGAACAAAGGAAAATGAAAAACACCAAAGACACAAGGTAATTATGAGCCCAAGAGGCAGAAAGGGCCACATAAAGCAGAGACTACATTAGCCTGAGACCAGAACTAGATGGTGCCTGGCTACGACTGATGACTGTCCTGACAGGGAACACAACAGAGAACCCCTGAGGAAGCAGGAGAGCAGTGGGATGCAGACCCCAAATTCTCGTAAAAAGACCAGACTTAACGGTCTGACTGAGACTAGAATGACCCCAGCGGTCATGGTTCCCAGACCTTCTGTTAGCCCAAGACAGGAACTATTTCCAAAGCCAACTCTTGAGACAGGGATTGGACTGGACTATGGGATAGACAATGATATTGGTGAAGAATGAGCTTTTTGGATCAAATAGACACGTGAGACTATGTTGGCATCTCCTGTCTGAAGGGGAGATGAGAGGGTAGAGGGGGGTCAGAACTGGCCGAATGGACATGAGAAGAGAGAGTGGAGGGAAGGAGGGTGCTGTCTCATCAGGGGGAGAGCAATTAGGAGTATATAGCAAGGTGTTTAGAAATTTTTGTATGAGAGTCCGACTTGTTTTGTAAACTTTCACTTAAAGCACAATAAAAATTTTTAAAAAATGGTTGAAATAGCAAATGTTTTGTTTTATACACACATATTTTACCACAATGAAAAATTTTAAAAGCATCTTCACATTTTAGGATCTTAGAACGATAAGAGAGCTCAAGGATATTCTAGCCCAACCCTATTACTTTGTGACGGTTTTGCTTGCAGGCTAATACTGCATCATGTATAAGAGTTTTCAAGCCAGTCAAAAAGAATTTTGTAAGGCAGAACTGTCAACGCAAAGCCACTCTACAGGGAGGTTTGGGATTTTATTTGACAGGACAAAAAGAGTGTTTATGTCTGTGTTTTTATGGGAGGACACTGGAAGTTTCTCTATGACCCTCTACGTATTCTACTTAAAATATCTCTAAGGTTTTATGTCCTGAAATCAGACAAAACCAAAAAACCAAACCAGTTGCCATGGAGTCGATTCTGGCTCATGACAACCCCAGCTGTGTCCAAGTAGAACTGTGCTCCATAGGGTTTTCAATGACTGTGACCTTTCCGAAGTAGACTGCCAGGCCCTTCTTTCAAAGCACCTCTGAGTGGATTTGGACCATCAACCTTTGAGTTAAGCTTTTAACCATTTGCGCCACTCAGGGACTCCTTGGAAGCATACCACTTGGGTTCAAAGCCTGAGTCTGATTCTTAGAAGCCCTGCGATCTTGTGCAAATTGTTTACTTTTATCTGTGAAATAGGGATAATCAAAATAGTTAGCCATAGCATTGTTATAAGGATTAAATGAGCCAATTCATTCAACAAATAATTACTGAGGGCCTTTTAAGTGCTAAGCATTGTTAGACACTGGGGATATGGCGAGCAAATGCATGTAAAAGGCACTTAATAAACCTGGATTGTTTTTATCTAAAAGCACATATTCACAGGCTTGGGATCCTACACAGGATTTAAAGAAGTTTAAGCTGCAGGAACAGGAATGAATTATTTATCAGGCCTCCAAGGTCATGGAGTTGAAATGTTGATGAACATACAATAGTATCTGATTACAAGAGAGTATTGTCTGGTCAAGGATCAGAAGCAAAATATACCCGTTGATTGATTCAATATGTGTATCGAGCAATTTCTGCAGCGTATTAATTAATTTTCTACACACTGAGACTATTTGTCAAGTGTTTTAACTTTTTTCCCAGAGCAACAACCATAAAAACTGGGAAAGTCAATTAAAGACACAAGTAAAAAACGAAAGAGTATGAATACTATGGATAGGTATTAATGTGGGTGATAAAATATTTTTTAAAACAAGGTTATTTATTATTTTCTGAGAGGATTAACAACCCTATTCCACCTATTGGATACTTTTGCCCACCTGCAGACTCACATTCCCTGAAATGTATGTTTTTATCAGCTTTTAAATCTATAATGATGACTTTCTGCTGTGCTTTTTAAGCCAGGATGCTACTCCTAGGAGAGCTGGCATATAGCACAGGATACGAGAAGCCAGGATAAAGTGGTGTATCTTCCTGAAACATTAGTTTTTCTTCAAATTTTCACAATGAAACCAACGAAGATTATGGAACGGAATGCAAAATCCACCTGGTTTCATAAAACGAAACATGAAACATGAAAGAGATTGCTCCTTGCACTGGCTTCTTCAGAGCACAGGGAGGGTAGAGAGGCCTTCTCTGCTTCAGGAGAAAAGTTGTCAACACAGTAAATTAGGAGTGATTTTCTTCCATCTTTTCACATTGTTGTCAAAGACAAGGCTTTTTTTTTTTTAATGTAGTTTGTTGTTATTGCCGTCTATTTTCGAACTTTTTATTGCTTTCTTTTGTCTCTTAAAGCTAGAAATAAGTTACGACAGACCATGAAAATGACAACAATATAACATTCGTCACAGTGGCTGAGCTTTGAAACAGCGTTCATGACAGCTCTTTGCTTTCTACTCTAAATCGGGGGTGCGCTGGTGGGGGGTGGGGGGACGTTTCTATATTACTGGAATTAATTACCAGGGTGCTAAAAGAAGACCAGCGAAAAAGAATTAACTGGAGTATAAAATTCTCCCAAAAGCTGGCCTTGCAGAAGGCTGTAAACTAGCTTGAAGGCATTTACTTAACCTTCAGAGCGTTGTCCAAAACGTTAGTCATCCAAAATGCAAGAAGTTGGCTGTAAAACCCAGTCATTCTTTAGTTCATTAATCTGCTTCTAATCTTTTCGCAGTACTTAGCGCTGTCAGAAATCATCTTAATTATTTGTTCAACTTTTTATGACCTGCTCTTTCATCTCCCCTCCAAAGGTGGGGTCACCTGTATCTTCAGTATCTAGCCAAGCGCCTAGCCTATAGTAAAAAAAAAAAGTAGGCTCTCAAAATATACTTGCTGAATTTCTTTATAAGATTTAGTGATAAGCACTTTTGTATACACACACATTTGTCAAGAAATAATAAACGAGGACTGGGAAAGCGTATTTGGCGTCTTCAAAAGTGCAGGAACCTATTTGATGCGGTGAATGGCCATCTGTGCTCTCCGCAAAAACCCAAAACACCAAACCCGTTACGGTCGAGTCGATTCCGACTCCTAGCGATCCTACAGGACAGAGCAGAACTGCCCCATAGGATTTCCAAGGAGCACCTGGTGGCTTTGAACTGCCGGCCTTTTGCTTAGTCCAGCTTTTCCATTTCCAAACGCCGACCGGAGGCGTAGAGGAGAAGCTCTTGATAGAAAAGCAGGTATCACGTTTCTACTTAAAACCAGAAACTAATGATTTCCAATGAATTTGCATTTATGTGATCTGATACTTTGTGCTTTTACGGAATGAAATGGAACCTACTTTAAGGACGGGAAATTATCTGTTTAGGAGCTTTCGGCGGCTAACTCTGTCGGGGATTTAACGTCTATTGCCTGCGATCAAATCAGCAGCCCCAGTAACCCCAGTCCCGGCCCTCAGCCTAGCAGGTGGGGCAGCATGGGCGGCGGAGGGCCCCGCACTGCCGCACCCTCGGGTACAGCGGTGCGGAGCCCAATTTCAGGAGGGAGTCACCTGTCGCTCAGGGTTCGACTCCCCATCCTCCGGGAGGAACCCGCCTCCTGCCGGGCACCGCCTGCACGACTCTCACAGTTTGGACCCCCGGAGGCGGGTGGGTGGCATAAGCGAACCCGAATCCCGGGGCCAGGGCGCGTATGGGGTGCTGCTCACCGCTGCGGAACTTGCTGCTGTCGCCGGCCTTGCTCAGGGCGCTGCTGGAGCAGCCCATCGCGGAGCCGCGATCGCGGGCAGGAGGGCGGCCGGGTCCGGTGAGCGCAGCTACCTGTCCCAGCCCGAGCGAGTGTTCGCCCGCGAGTCCGGGGAGCGCGCCAACCGCGCTGGGAGCCACCGAAGTTCCCCAACTCTCCCCGCCCGGCTCCTGCGGGCGCAGAGCGCAAGCGCACAGCGGGCGCAGGGGTGGGAGGTTCGCACCTGGAGAGAAAAGGGAGCTTGAGCTGGGAGCGGAGAGAGGTATAGAGCTGGAGGGCAAGGAAGCAGAAGAGGAAAGGGACTGGTAGAAGGAGTAAGGTGGGCAAGTGGAGGGTATGGTAATGGCAGAAAGGAAAAAGGCACATGAAGCGGGGGCAGGGGTGTCAGGGGCAAGAGCTGGCCTGAATCACCTGAATCATCTCTAAATACCTGAGCATAGAGGGGAGGAGGCGGTTGGGGCCAATGGCCATTGATTGGTGCCTAGATTTGCGATGACGTTTAATTCTCTTACATAACCGCAGTATGATTATCATTAAAAAAAAAAATTATCATTACTACTATTTAATTCACTGTCCATATTCAACTTATGTCAGTTGTCCCAATAATTAGTATAGATATACAGCCATCCCCCACTATCCACGGGGGACTTGTTCCAGGACCCCAGGGGATTTTGCCACAGACGCTCAAGTCCCTTACATAAAATGGCTTAGTATTTGCATATAACCTACACACGTTCTCCTGTATACTTTAAATCATCTCCAGATTACTTATAATACCTAATACAGTATAAATGCTATATAGCTGGAATACCGTATTATTTAGGGAATAATGACAAAGAAAAAAGTCTATCCATGTTCAGTACAGACAAAACCATAGGCATACATGTCAGGCACTGAGGTGTACATGTCGGGCACTGAGGTGTACAATGCTCAAACAAGGGGTGCTGGAAAGAGACTGAGGATCCGTGAAATGGCGGGAGGCTTTTTTTTACAGCAGTGGATGCCTGTACATCATTTTGTTCCTGTGGCTTCAGCGTAGTGCTCACACTAGGCAAATTCAAGTTTTGCTTTTTGGAAATTTCTGGAATTTTTTTCCCTGAATATTTTCAATCAGCAGTTGGTGTAATCCGTGAATGTGGAACCCTTGGTTACAGACGATCAACTGTACATACACATATATATGATGTGTGTGTGTGTGTATATATACACACACACATATATGTGTGATTTTAAGGTCCCTGTGTGGCACAGTTTGTGCTCTACTGCTAACGCAGAAGTTAGCAAGTTGGAACCCACCTAGTGGCACTGTGGAACAAAGGTCTGGCACTCTACTTTCATAAAAATTATAGCCAAGGAATCCCTATGAAGCAGATCTACTCTGTAACACATGGGGTTGCCACGAATTAGAACTGACTCCATAGCAATAGGTTTGCTTGCTTGTTTTTTGGCATACGTATACATATTTCAAGATCCAATCCAGGATTACACATTGCATTTAGTTGTCGTGCTTATTTCCCCTTAATCTAGAGCAGCTCCCTAGTCTTTCTTTGTGTTTTATGACCTTGACATCTTTAAAAGAACAGGCCATTTATTCGGTATAACATTCCTCGATTTGGGTTTGTCTGATGTTTCCTCATGATTGTTTTCAGGTCATGCAGTTCTAGGCTGAAATACACATGCCTGATGTTGTGTGCATCTTAGTGATTCCTACCAAAAGGCACATTATAGCCTTTTGCCCCATTATTGGCGATGTTAACTTTAATCATTTAATTAAGGGACTGTCTGCCAGGTTTCTCCACTGTAGTTACTATTTTACTTTTTGTAATGAGCAAGTAATTTGAGGGGATATTTTGAGACCAAGTAAATATTTTTTTCTCATCAAACTTTGATCTGCTAGTTTTTTTTTTATTGTACTTTAGATGAAGGTTTACAGAGCAAATTAGTTTCTCATTAAACAATTAATACACATTGTTTCGTGACATTGGTTGCCAACCCCATAACATGTCAGCACTTTCCCCTTCTAAACCTTGGGTTCCCCATTACCAGCTCTCCTGTCCCCTCCTGCCTTCTTGTCCATGCCCTGGGATGGTACGCCATTTAATTTCTTTTTGTTTAATGGGCCTAATCTTTGGCTGAAGGGCGAACCTCAGGAGTTACTTCAGTACTGAGTTAAAAGGGTGTCCAGAGTGATCTGCTAGTTTTAGCACACACTGATATTCCTGTTTGGGTCCATTAGTACCATGATTGTTATCAAACAGTGACTTTCTAATTACTTCACTTACCGTATTCTACGTGTATGAATAAGGAAGACCGAAGAATTGACGCCTTTGAATTGTGGTGTTGGTGAAGAATATTGAATATGCCAAAAGAACAAAGAAATCTGTCTTGGAAAAAGTACAATCAGAATGCTCCTTAGAAGCAAGGATGGCAATACTACATCTTATATACTTTGGACATGCTGTCAGGAGCGATCAGTCCCTGGGGAAGGACATCATGCTTGGTCAAGTAGAAGTTCAAGGAAAAAGGGGAAGACCCTCAAGGAGATGGATTGACACAGTGGCTGCAACAATGGGCTCAAGCATAGCAAAGTTTGTGAGAATGCTGCAGGATCAGGCAGTGTTTCATTCTGTTGTGCATAGGGTCACTATGAGTTGGAACTGACTCGACGGCACCCAACAACCACAACAATGTGTATTAGTTGGCACTCTACTCGTAAGGAAGAGCTTTCAGTTTTCCCTCACTTATTATTCACTTATTTTGATGCTTGATTTGTCTAAAATTTGACCAGTAGGGGGTCTCTTCAGGTTTGCTCCCATGTCTTCTGACGTGTTTCCCTTATCATTCTTTGAGCATTTATTTCCTCACTTTCTGGCATATCTTATATCTTATATTGATAACTTCATACTGTTACTCCAATTGCAATCTAACACCAAACACCACAAGGTACATCCCAGTCTTACCCCTTTCCATATTTTTAATTCCCTTCTCCATCAGTGAGAAACCTGGCTCCAACTATCCCCAATATATTTAGTCAGTCCTAGAATATACAGGAAGTAGTTTCAAAATTGCTCTCATACCATTGCAAAAAACAAACCTACTAATTAGACTTCAACATTTGTTTACAGTTCTTTTTGTCTTTAGACTAAGGTATTGTCAAATTATCATTCAAAAGTTACTTGCATTCTCTAGGATAGACCACATATTAGGTCACAAAACAAGCCTTAAAATAATCCAAAACACTGAAACATTACAGAGCATCTTCTCTGACCATAAAGCCATAAAAGTAGGAATCAGTAACAGAAAAAGCATGGAAAAGAAATCAAACCCTTGGAAACTGAACAACACCCAGCTCAAAAATGACTGGGTTATAGAAAAAATTAAGGACGGAATGAAGAAATTCATGGAATCCAATGAGAATGAAAACACTTTCTATCAGAACCTTTGGGACACGGCTAAAGCAGTGCTCAGAGGTCAATTTATATCAATAAATGCACACATCAAAAAGAAGAAAGGGCCAAAATCAAAGAATTATCCCTACAACTTGAATAGAAAAAGCAACAAAAGAAACCCTCAGGCACCTGACAAAAGCAAATAATAAAAATTAGAGCAGAATTAAATGAAATAGAGAACAGAAAAACAACTGAAAGAGTTAATGAGACCAAAAGCTGGTTCTTTGAAAAAATTAACAAAATTGATAAACCATTGGCCAAACTGACAAAAGAAAAACAGGAGAGGGAGCAAATAACCCGTATAAGAAACGAGATGGGCGATATCACAACAGATCCATCTGAAATTAAAGAATCATATCAGATTACTATGAAAAATTGTACTTTAACAAATTTGAAAACCTAGAAGAAATAGATGGAATTTCTAGAAACACACTACCTACCTAAACTACCACAAACAGAGGTAGAACTAAATAAACCCATAACAAGAGATTGAAAAAGTAATTAAAAAATTCCCAACAAAAAAAGCCCTGGCCCTGATAGCTTCACTGGAAAGTTCTACCAAACTTTCAGAGAAGAGTTAACACCACTACTATTAAAGGTATTTCAGAGCATAGAAAAGGATGGAATACTCCCAAACTCATTCTATGAGGCCAGCATATCCCTGACAACAAAACTAGGTAAAGATGCCACACGCAAAAAAGAAAATTACATACCTATATCCCTCATGAACTTAGATGCAAGAATCCTCAAAAAAATTCTAGCCAATAGAATTCAACAACATATAAAAAAGACAGGGAACACAACAGAGAATCCCTGAAGGAGCAGGAGAGTAGTGGGATGCAGACCTCAAATCTTGTAAAAAGACAAGCCTTAATCGTCTGACTGAGACTAGAAGGACCCCGGAGGTCATGGTCCACAGACCTTCTGTTAGCCCAAGACTGGAACCATTCCCAAAGCCAATTCTTCAGACAGGAATTGGACTGGATGGACTATGGGATAGAAAATGATACTGGTGAAGAGTGAGCTCCTTGGCTCAAATAGACAGACACATGAGACTATGTGGGCAGCTGTCTGGAGGGGAGATGAGAAGGCCGAGGGGGACAGAAGCTGGCTGAATGGACTCAGGGAATACAGGGCGGAGAGGAGTGTGCTGTCTCATTGCGGGAGAGTAACTAGGAGTACATACCATACCTAGCAAGGTATATATAAATTTTTGTATGACGCTTACTTGATTTGTAAACTTTCACTTAAAGCACAATAAAACTTAAAAATTACTTGGGTTAGGTTCCCTCCCACTCCAATTAGTATGGGTGTGTTATAATTTAAGATATACTTAGGAAAAAAAAAAGTACACTTAGGTTTCTGTCTGAATTCCAAGGTACAGTATTCCCTCATCTTTTTTTATTGTGGTAAAATATACATAACTAAACATTTCACCACTATTTCCACGCTTCACATTACCTAGAACAAAAACTCAGTACCCCTTCAGCAACAACCCCTCCCTGTTCAATCTTACTTAGCATTTTTGCACTGATATTCATAAGTAATTTTTTGTGCTCTTTCTCACATTTAGGTATCAATAAAAGCAAAAACAAACCGGTAGCCGTTGAGTGAATTCCAACTTGTAACGGCCCTATAGGACCGAGTTGAACTGCCAGAGAGTTTCCTAGGAATGAATGGCTGGTGGATTCAAGCTGCTGACCTTTTGGTCAGCAGCCGAACGCTTTAATCACTGGCACCACCAGGGTTCGTAGATACTGGTACTTTATGAAAATAATTTGTGAGTTTTCCTTTATTTTCTATACTGGGCAACAAATTATGTAGCATTGGAGTAAATGAACTTTTAAAGTTTGCTCCCCATGAACCATCTGAGCCTGGTGCTTTCATGTGGGACAGTTCCTTATCAATTTTCTCTAGGGAAATTGTACTTTTTTTAAAAATTTTTAATGGGTCATTATTTATAAACCGTATTTTCTTAAGAAATTATCCAAGTTATCAATTCCCATACACCTCTAACATTTTCCAATCATGTTTATAATCATAGACTCTAATAATACAAGTAGCTGGACACTGTTCTAGGAGCCCTGGAGATGCGGTGGGTAAAGCTCTTGGCCGCTAACCAAAAGCTCTGCAGTTCAGGCCCACCAGCTGCTCCATGGGAGGAAGATGTGGCAGTCTGCTTCCGCAGATTTACAGCCTTGGAAACCCTATGGGGCAGTTTTACTCTGTCCTATAAGGTCGCTACGGGTCAGTTTGGTTGGACACTGTTCTAAGCACTTTTACAATTAGTCCTCATAAACAACCATACAAGGCAGATGGAATTTTTACCACCTTTTTACAAAAGATGAGAAAATGGGAGCATAGCAGTTAAGGTAGTAACTTAGAAATAACTTAGTCTAAGCATCTTATTTCACAGTGGATGTGAATTTTTCAAGGATATATGGCTGGTTCCTGACACAGTTGTCTAGGAGGTGGGTCTTCTGACTCCAGCCTAGTCTCTTCATAGACATCCATCTATTTCCCTGTATATCATGAAATACACCACTATGGTCTTTACCGTATGCTTAGAGCTTCTTCCTTCCTTCTTTAATTCAGTGCAGCAGAGTTTGTAGCCTGCTGAGGATAGAGAATGAAAATGTCAGTCTGAAGGACTTTCAGTGTAAAGTAGAAAGGAGTATAGGAGACATATTTTGACTATTATTTTGGAGGGAGGAAGAGAGGACATGAAACAGGTAACCTTTATTCCCTCTTTTCCTGTAAGGGTTCAGAATTTTTATTATCAGTGCACATGTGTTCAGTTAGTTGAGAGGCCACCAACATTCACTGAGTTTAAAAGTACAAGTGGAATTACTTGGATTCTCTTGCTGTCTCCATACCGTATCTATGAGCATGTTTAGTGACCCAGTTGACTGGTAAGAATGTGAAGGCTGAGTCAGACAAACTGAGTTCCAAATTCCTAACAGGCTGTTTCCTAATCTGGACATTGCCTAAGTAATAGTTGATGATAACGAATATGATAGTTTTAACTGTGTGACAAGGGAATGGGCCAATGCACTGAACCAATGAATAACAGACGAACTTGTATTTGCCCCAACAAGGAATACTGTCACCCTTAATTCTCACAGCAAGTAAAAACGAGAATAAATAAATGTAGGTGCTTATAGAGTTTTCAGAAAACAGCGGTTGGTGAAAGAAAAGTAAAGAAAGGGGAGATTTGTGTTAATTCTGTCCTATCACATTTACTTGTTGGTATTCTTTCAAAGTCATTCTGAAATGCTAGACTAGCATCCACAAAAAATAAAATGACTGGATGGCAGTCTTTTCTCAAAGCATACACATTTCTTGGCTTTTTTACTATGATTTTCAAATTTACAGAAAGTTGAAAGAATAGCACAATAAACAATCATATTGCATATGGCTGCTTATGCGCTACCATAGCAGAATAGTTCTGACAGGGACCACATAGCCTGAAGAGCCTAAAATACTGTTTGGCCCTTTACAGAAAGTTTGCCAACCTCTGCTCTAATAAATACAAATCTGGAAATACTTGCCAAATCTTCACGAGCGAAAAGACTTACCTGTCATTTTTGCACAGCAACTGTGGGTGTGTCTCAGAAAAGAACTGTTTCTTCCTTTAGAATATAGGTTTTCTGATGTTGTGGACAATTTTAGAAGGTGTGGCTGTGGGTGGGTGACTGGGGTGGAGAAGTTGGGGGGAGGCAGGAGTGGGATGTAGGAGAGTATCCACTGTATGGCTATTCTGTGCAGGGTACTGTGATAGGTGCTTTAGACACCATTACATTTACTGTGATCCTCACAACACTGAGGCACAGGCCATTATTCCTGTTTTATTATTGAGGAAACTGGTGCTTAGAGAGGTTAGAAAATTTGCCCAAAGTCATGTAGGTATTAAACAGAAAAATCAAGAGTGTTTGATTTTTCTGCCTGTCTCCAAAGAGATACAGTGGATTCAGCTGAAATCCCATAGGAAGAATTCTCAAACATTTTGTGGTCATTTGTCATATGCAAAACGAGCGCTTTGAGCTTCTCTGGCTTCCAGTACATAGTAAGGTGCCTGAGAGAAAGCAACTAGCCATGGTCTTCGGAGATGATAATGATGCTGCAATAAAAAATATCCTCGTTCACAAATCTTTGACCAGCTGTGCAACAGTCTCTGTATGACAGGGATTCCTAAAAGGTGGCTTGCTGGGACAAAAAATTCAAACAGCACAGAAGGAAATAAAATAAAAAAGTGTTTTCCCACCCCATTCTAACCTCCAACCCCACTCCCCAGAGGAAACCACTGTGATCTTGTGTATCCATATACAAGAGCCTATGTGGGTATGTTCACTTTCTGTTTTGATAGACATTGCTAATCTGTCCTTCAAGGGTTCCTATTTTGCCATCATAATTTATAACTAACTTTAATCTTTCTGGTGGTAATTTAATTTTAGCGCCTTTATTCTTTTAAAGTCCCACTCACACTGGGATCACTGATCAGCATGCTTCTTCCAATGATGAAAATCGAGGGACCTTCTTCCAAGGCTTCTTCTGAAATGTAAAAAAAATTCTGGGAAAAAGATTAGAATAGGAAGTAAAATTTTTAATATAAAATTTCTTAAAATTTTACTCTAAGGCAAATTTCCCAAATTATAACACTTAAATCTTCTATGTTCCATTTTAAAATATTTTTTCTCATTATTCCCCTCATGTGTGCTATATTCCAGCCAAACTGTACTAGCCACTCTGATCATGTCCTCTGAGGCCTGCTTCTGCTCTTCTGACCAATGCATTCCTCTTAATTTCAGTTATCTTCAAGTCGAGAGGACCTAACTTCAAAACTCAGCCCTCTTAAGTATCTGTGTAACCTTCAGTAAATTATTTACACAGTTTTCTCTCTAGTTTTATTCCCTATAAGGATGATAATGTCTATGAGGTCATTGTAACCATTAAGGTTTGTGAAAAGTATATAAAATCTATACAAAAGCTAATTATTCTTAATATTCTCCTTAAAAGGCTCAAATAGATAATAGGCTCTTTAAGAACAGGGACCATGTCTTGATTATCTCTATACATACTTAGTGCCTATAGTGATGTTTTGGAGTTCCTTGGTGGTGTAATCAACTAGTTAAGCTCTTGGCTGCTAATTGAATGGCTGGCAGTTCAAGTCCACTAGAGTTGCCTTGGAAAAAAGGCCTGGTGATCTACTTCCAAAAACCCAGTCATTGAAAACTCTGTGGAGCACAGTTCTACTCTCACACACATGGGGTTTGCTACCAGTCATAACTGACTTGATGACTACTGGGGTTTTTTTTTTTGGTATAGTGATGTTTAACATACCACAAAAATTTGTTAATTATATTTGTTAAAATTAATAAACATGTTATGCTACTTGTTTATATCTGTCTCCAGACATCAGACTGCAAAGTCTCCGAGGGCATCTTACACAAATCAGGGCCTAACACAGGACCTGGCACAAGGTACAGAATGAATGAATATGTTATCATAATTTCATTCTTATCCATGGCAGTTAAAGTTATACTAAGTTGTGTTTTTTCAAGTCCTGTTTTCTCAAGAAGACCCCTGAGGGTAAATGTAGCATAATTCTTTGATGTCAAGTGGTTAACAAGAACATTTGATTAAAAAAAAAAAAATGCATACCTGAATGTCTAATGTGAATGGTAACTTTAAACATTTCCAAATTCTACCTGCAAAGAATTGTAATGAAAAGTACTCTTAAGCAGATGACTCAATTTTTTATAATCAGATGACAACCACAAATGAAATGTTAATATTGACCAGAATAGAACAAAGAACACAGGATAAAAGTTAAGGGGACCGGTGTTTTAGCCTTTATCAAGTAGCATTGTCACAACTTCTCTAGATCTGCTTCTTCAACTTTTAAATCAGATGAGTTACTAGTTCTAAAATTAGTAAAAAAACAAAATAGCTTAATATAGAACAAGATTAACAGAGGAGGGCAGATATTATTTGGATTTGCACAATGTTAAGTAATTTATGTCTAAAAGTTAAAGCAAGTACAACTATAATCTAACTCTGCTTGTTCGGTTAATTTCACATCAAAGTGCTGCACACAATTTGACTACACTTTTGTGAGGGGGCCTAAGGTGTCCTAAGAGACTTGGATTACGGCCCTAGCTCCAAGAATTCACTAGTGTAAACCTGAGAATAAAAATATTGCTTCCCTCGTAGGTTTGTTGTGACTATTAAATAATATGCGTAAATGATATAGCACAGGTCCTCACATATACTAGCTATTTATTTATCTGCTTATTTATTTTGGTTCCCCATCTCTCCCATTCTCCAGGACAAGACGACAGTAGGGAAACCACACGCGAAGCTGCTTACCTACTGGTCTGGTTATACACTGGGCGCGGGGGGGGGGGGGGGGGCCGGGGGGCGGTGGTGTTTTCAGAGCCCAATATTTTGCATGCCCCGTCACTGGGCATTTATACAAAGGTCTAACGTTCACAGAAAAAAGATTTTTTTTAACCGGACCGGTTTATTGCTGTCTGTGCAAATTCGGCTTACAAGTGCACACTGAAACAACCGCAAGAGGCAAGTCTGAGGAGAGACCTCAGGGCGTCACCGTTCTCCGAGGGACCTGAAACTTGAGTGAGCGCAGGGGAGTGGACGCAGCTGCTTCTGCTCGGCAGGACTGATCACCGGGGAAACCCGGGATTCCAGCAGAATGCTCCCAAAGTCTTCCCAAGACGAGCCTTCCGGCAAGGATGAGATCAGCTGCGTTACACAACAGTGGTCGCAGCTGCGGCCACTTCTTAGCGCCCCTCCATTGCAACCACAGCCGGTTTCTGCAATCCCGCCCGGTCCGAGGTTCCTACGCCCGCAGCTCAGAGCAGCAGAGCCACACAGCGAGGAGAGGCTTGAGGCTGGCACCTGTAGCAAGCCAACAACACAGCCACCACCCCAACTAGCGGTAACAGTAGCAACCAGAAGCTACCCTCCACTTCTAACCCCGCCCCTTCCGCACTCGATTTACTTCCGCTTCCGGTCCCAGTGTCCCTGCTCAGCCGTGAAGAGCTTTGCATTGTGGGAGTTCCTTCTTTTCTCCCTCCCCGGCCATCTTGGCGGCTGCTCTTGGTGAGTGGGCTCCACCAAGGCTCGGTTTAAGCACTGTGGAGAGCATTGTGCCGTTTGGGTTCCGGATCCTAAACTTCTTGTGTTGTCCTCTGTATGTTTTAGATTGGGGGCCGCCCCACACCTAAGGCAGGAGGATGGTGGCCGCAAAGAAGACGGTGAGTGAGGCGGGCCAGGGCCCGAGGTGGATTCACGTGGAGAGATGAGGCCCGGACGGGCGGGCAAATCTGGGCACACCGGGGAGACAGCATGTCCGCTGGCATTTGGAGGGCCCCAGAGGGAACCCGACAGACCCTTTCAGTGACTTGGGACCTTCGACTTCGGTGGCTTTATTAGGGGCTCAGGCTTCCGGAAAGCTGGATCCACTTGAGCTGGTTGCAGACGAGGCATTCAGGTCCGTGTTAAATGTTTGCTTTGTTTGTAGAAAAAGTCGCTGGAGTCGATCAACTCTAGGCTCCAACTCGTTATGAAAAGTGGGAAGTACGTTCTGGGGTACAAGCAGACTCTGAAGATGATCAGGCAAGGCAAAGCGAAACTGGTCATCCTCGCCAACAACTGCCCGGCCTTGAGGTAATCGAAGGAACATGAGTGTGTCGCCTTGCTGGCGGCAGATTTATCGTGAGCGAATATCCAGGAGTGTAAACTTGTCATCTGGGTAGCTTGAAATCGGTTTTATGTAAAACTTGTTTCGTAAGCAGGCACTTGCAGAAGAATTGTTACTATTAATGATGTTTAGATCTTGATTCCCCTCCCACCCCATCCATTTGCTCTCTTGTCTGAGCTTACCTTTGGCAGAAGCGTGACAGAAGGGGTAAAAACCACAGAATGTCAGAATTGAACTTCAACAGAATTTGTTTTTCCAAGTATATTTTATCGTTATTTGGGTGATTTTTCTTTTTTAGTTTTTCAGTGCTTAAAAGGTGCTTCGTTGTATGAACGTACTCGTTTTAATGTAGGAAAGCCAGGGAAGAGTTCAGGCTGGAATTTGACAGACTGTGGAGTTGCAGACTATCTTCGAATCACCTGGTTCAGTCCAGTGTGTTACTTGTCTGAACCCAGGCTTTTGCTAGACTTACTGCTTTGAAGTTTAAGTTAGTGGGTATTGTAAATAAGCTAAAGAAACTTGGATCTTGCAGAATATAAGCCATGTGATTATCCCTCCTACTCCCTTTGATTTTTCTATGGTAATGCATAACCTGCTTAAAGCATCATATCAGGTGTCTGTGCTTAAGTGGCAAAGCCTCAAGGGCCGTTCTATAGCAGTGCTTCTCAAACGTAAATGTGCATGTGAATCGTATTGGTGATCCTGTTCTGATTCAGTGGGTGTGGGAATGGGCCTTGGAGTATGCATTTCTAACAAGCCCCTTGTAAACACTGTTGCAGGTCTTTGGACTCTAAAATTTAGTGGCAGGGTTCTGTAGGACTCCTTTCAAAATCTTCAAACCATTAGTATCTGTGTCTACTCAACTGACACAAATTACTCTGCCCAATGTTAAGTCCTTGGATAAGTAATCATATCACTTCCTCGTCTAGGATTCAGGGCAGCAAAGGGTGATAGAAATAGCTTATCTTTTAAGGTCTTGGGTGTGATTCTGGATCCTCTGCTTATTCCAAGCCTAAATTTCTTCGATAGCTTAAGAAAGGGGGAGTATATAATACCTACTTTAGAGGTTGTCATGGTTGTAAAGTGTCAGGCACATAGTAAGTAAATGATGGTTCCCTTTCTTTTTTTTTTATTTTGCATTCTACCATCTTTTTCATAAGTGTAGATACTGTCTTAAACATATTAGGTGTTCAATAGATATTTGCTGGTTGCCAAGAAACTGAAAATCTGTATCTTGTAAGGGATCCGAGAAAAGGTTGGCTTGTATTTGTTAATGTGTATGATGGTGTGTTTTTAAGAGTAATACAGGGTTTAGTTACTGCTTCAAGGCCTCGTCAACATTAAAACTAAAAAGAAAAGTAGTAACATTCTATAAGGCACTTGGTGTGGCATTTATTTGCCTTTTTTTCATTTCCCAAGGAAATCTGAAATAGAGTACTATGCTATGTTGGCCAAAACTGGTGTCCATCACTACAGTGGCAATAATATTGAATTGGGTACAGCGTGTGGAAAATACTACAGGGTATGCACACTGGCTATCATTGACCCAGGTATGCTTTCTAACTCAGACTCATTTTAGTTTTTTCCTTTTTTATGTAATACAAATATTTGCTATATTAATCTCTTAGGCTCCTGAGTTCAGCTATTGAGAATTTGGATAGCGGGGGGTATGTTCTAGTGTATTTCAGCGAATTAACGAATGTATCAGTATATTATAATCGGCTTTGTTAAAAAATAGCTTTTTTTTTTTTAACTTTGAGAGCATTAAATAGTGACCGTGGAATTAATAGTTTATGTTGGATGGGAGAAGTTGGTTTACCTACCTCTAAAATTCCACAGAAGAAAATACAGAAATTGTGGATTGTCAGAATTTTTTTTTTTTAAAAAGCTCTGTGTTTGGAGACTAGGAACTTGCAAAAGGTGTAACTGTAAAGGGGTAAATAATCAGATGAAATAAGTAGAGGAAAATAATTCTTACAGTCTAGGAACATACAGGTAAAATTAGAAATATAAATACCTACAAATATATGCATATTTTGAATTTATGAAATTTTAGTTAATTCATAATATACATATGGCGAATATTCTCGCTGTCCTGATTTTGTGATAATCAGGGCAGGCTAAACATTCGCTATAGTAAAACCATGCATGTGTCCCCAGACCTAGTTCTTTACCTAGGTCTGGTTTTATAAATGCTGGTGATAAACCAAGTCTGATTTACTATACAACCATCTTGTGTAGGAAATGGCTGAGACTCTAGGTATCTTTGTTCAAGCTTCAGAGAAATGACAATATAGCTAGTTAAAAAATGTGAAAATAACCAGTGCTAATTTTCAGAGCTATGCTTAAAGAAGGCATAAACACAGAAGGGATATTTTGTGATAACCAGTTGCCATTAAATGTAAAATTGCTGTGTTTTGTTTTATTTTCTAGGTGATTCTGATATCATTAGAAGCATGCCAGAACAGACCGGTGAAAAATAAATCATGTAATTTTTTTCTTTAATAAAACTCACCAGAGCTTGTATTAAAAACACTGTATCTATTTCACTTATTTTTCTTTTTATCCTTTTGTTTCAGTACAGTTTCCTGAAGGTAGGATTAGCAGCTAGATGTGATGGCCAGTCCTTTGGGCTAAGAGTCTTATATCCCAGTTTGTTCTCCTGTTTTGTAAAAGAAGTATACCAAGTTCCTTTCTAGAACTAGATTTTTAAGACAATTTTCATAATTCCTATTTCGAGGCATTGTTGGGACTTTACATTTGAATATGCTTGAGAGGCAGCAGTACCCAAAATACAGTCAGAGTTTAAATCTACAAATCTGAGTAGCAAAGAGGATTAAATGAATATTTCCCCACCCCCAAAATGCTTGCATAAACAGAAAAATTTTAGTGAACTTAAGAAGGAACTTAAGAATATGCCCTTGTAGGGGTACTTGGACATCTTCAAATTAATCCTAGGTCTTAAATCAGTGTTAAAGCCAAGATGTGTGCTTTATAGAATTTTAGTCCTAAAAAAATCTGCTCAGTGTATTCGGTGTTGAGATTTTTTGGAAACTGCATACTCCATCTCCCAAAAACATGTTTTGTCAGAAATTAATATTGCTACTCCTGCTCTTTTTTGCTTATTGTTTGCATGATATCCAAAAACATGTTTTATGGAACTCTTTTCCCACATCTGATAATATCCTTTGGAACATTCAGAGAAATTAATTTGGGGAGAAATAATAATTTAGTTACATTCAAAATTGACTCATTTGCTTGATTTACAGAGTTGAATTGCTTGTGTGTGCATGTGCACTAGTTGGGTATATCCTGCTCAGTCCACCGTGTTTGGCTAGTAGAGGCTACAGAAGTAAAAAACAAAAAATGTCTTTTCCGTATTAGATTCGATCTCTTTTGAAGGCAGCTTTTGGTGGTAGATGATTGAGATGTAAAAATGAGGATGCCTTCTATATACTGTCTAGAAAGGCAAACATTTACCGTAGAGCAAACCGATCCAGAGAGCTTGGACTAGAGTCAGAAGACTACCTCCCCCCCCGCCCCCCCAAATAATAACTGTTTTGGTGAAAGTTTACACAGCAAGTTAGATTCCACTTTGAGAGTTTCCACACAAATTGATCAATGACATTGGTAACATTTTTCACGTTGTGTCAATGTTCTTACTGTTTGTGTTCTGGTTGTTCCATTTCCAGTACTCTAGTTACCTTGTTCCTTTCTCATCTTTGCTTTGGATTAAATGTTGACCCTTTGGACCCACACAGATGTTTTCTTAGTAGAGCACTGATGTGACAGGAAATCTTTATTTTGTGTGTTACTCTGTTTTTCTGTTAATAAAAGACAGTCTTGGGATCATTTTGGTCCAAGGTTTAAAGAGCATTTCAGAGCAATAGTCTTAGGGTCCTCTGGTCTCAAGTGGTTCAGTTAGTCTGGCCATTTTTAAGAATTTGAGTTTTGTTTTTGCATTTTTCTCCCATTCTAACCAGAATCATCTGTTGTTCCCCTGGTCAGATTGGTCAGTGGTGGTAGCCAGGCACCACCTAGTTCTTCTGGTCTCAGTAGTTGAGGTTGTGGTTCATCTAGGCCATCAGTCTTGTAGATGTCTCTGATTTTGGTTACCACCTTATTCTTGTCCCTGATGAGTACAGACCAATGGTCATATGTTAGATGGCTGCTTTCAAGGCCCTAGATTCTATTCCACCAGGATGTAGAACGTGAAATTTGTGAGCTATATTACCGCCCTGGTAGTACAGTTCAAATCCACCAGTTGCTCCTTGAAAACCCCATGGGGCAGTTCTACTCTGTCCTATAGGGTCATTATGAGTTGGAACTGACTTGATGGCACCTGACAATAACGTTACGCCAATTGAGTTGTTCTGTGAGACTATGGTCCTAAGACTTCAAATGTAGAAAACCAATCTTGAAAGGTCTTTGGCTCTGTCTGAGGAAAATCTGTAGTTGTGTCTTCAATGAATATATGTGCCTGCCTACCCATGGTCTGTATTTACACATACATATAGATGCTTTTGGAGAAACCTTGGTGACATAGTGGCTAAGTGCTACGGCTGCTAACCAAAGGGTTGGCAGTTCGAATCTGCCAGGTGCTCCTTGGAAACTATGGGGCAGTTCTACTCTGCCCTATAGGGTCGCTATGAGTCGGGATCGACTCGACGGCAGTGGATTTTTTTTGGTATAGATGCTTTTATCTGTTCTCACATAACGTTTACACCTGTACTTACCTGCATATGCTTATACCCATCCTTACGTGATCGTAGCCTCGTTGTTGTTGTTGTTTTCTTTGTTGTGGTTGTCGTCCTCTTACATATGTCAAATTCTTTGGTACAGGCATTTTCTCATGAGCGCTTCTCAGCGGCATCATTTACTTTGGTCATGCTGTGCTCACTATACCCATAGTTGCTACCACTTTTCCCGTCACCAAAAAAAAGGGATCATACAAGGATTCTACCTAATAGTTATGTAACAACCATGGGTGAGTCAAATCCCCAGTTTGACAGATGAGGGAGTTTTCTTTCAAGCTAATGTATGATTTTAGTTTGTATCTGAAGTTAATCTGTGAGGTGATAGATATGATTTAGAGATTGGCTGTTCTTAATTAGGGTTTTCTTACTGATTATTAGCATCTCAGTTTGGGAGTACTACTGAGATTTTGCGATGAGGCAGTTCTTTGTTTTGAAGGGCTGTGGCATACTGCAGGGTATTTCTCATTGCTGGCTTTCCTTCCATGTAACAATACTGCCCCCCTCCCCACATTTCTAGAGTGGCATCTCTTCTGATTGAGAGCCACTGAGTTATATGAAAAATTCTTAAAGTCCTGAGGTTTTCATGTTTGCATATCCAAAGACTAGTATGCTCAAAGTTTTTTCAAATGTTCACTTATCCTTAAATGTGCAGTGCTTGGTTAGACTACTGGTTTGTAATACTGTTGGACTGTTTCCGTAACGTTTTAGTCTTTTGGTAAAAGAATTTTCTGTGTTTATTATCCACTGATTTATTATCCACCCCATCCCCATAAATTGACTTTTCACACTATTTGGGTTATTTTTGGATTATTTTTCTCTCTAGGTTGACTAGTTCTGATTTGATTTTTTAAGGGGCAGTGATGAGCTGAAGAATATAAAATTGTAGATGCCAGTGTACTGCTATTTTGCAGTTTCTCTGTTACATAAATTATTGGCTGCAGACATTTTGAAATGGTTTTTAGAAAATTGATGATTTTAGGGCTTTCTAGGAAGCCCTGGTGGTGCAATGGTTAAGCGCTCAGCTGCTGAGAGATTGGCAGTTCTAACCCACCAGTTGTTCCATGGGAGAACGAGGTGGCAGTCTGCTTCCATAAAGATTACAGCCTTGAGGGGCATTTGTATTTCTACCCTGTCCTGTATGGCCACTGTGAGTCAGAATTAACTTGATGGCAGCGGGTTGGGGTTTTTTTTTTTTTGTTTGTTTGTTTAGGTAATGATAATATGCTATAAAATTATTTGGCTTTTACTTTTCCTTACACACATTTTTTGTGTACTCACTGTTGTTTGTTTCAGTGTGAAAGGGGTATAAAGCTCAGAGAAAAGGAGTTTTGAGTAGATAGGAAGTTTTAGTAGATAGGAAGCATATGCATTGTAGCCTGAGGCAGCTGTGATGAAGTGCCATTTAAGTGCTGCCAGAGTTTAGAGGAGATGACGCCACTGGCCAGGAAGATGAAGGAGGGTCTAAGGTGGAGTTTTTAAATGTTCTCTTCTGAATCTAGGAAACCCTGGTGCCGTAGAGGTGCTACAGCTGCAAGCCAAAGGGTCGGCAGTTCAAATCCGTCAGGTGCTCCTTGGAAACTCTAGGAGGCAGTTCTGCTCTGTCTTATAGGGTCGCTATAAGTCAGAATCGACTCGATGGCACTGGGTTTGGTTTTTTTGCTTTTTTTTCCCCTGAATCTAATGAAAGTAATGTGTTTGGCTGGGTAGCTCTGATGTGCAAGGGATTTGCAGGTTCAGGCCGGTAGGTATGGTCTTACTCCATAGTTAAATTGAAATACTTGTTAGGCCTGGAGATAGGAAAAAGTCCCAAAGAAGAGGCTGGATATTGTGAGGTGTATTAAGAAAAAAAAAAAAGTTGTTTTTTTTTTTTTTTTTCATTAAGAATTGCCATCAGTATGGTTTGGTGACAGGGACAAAAGGGCTGTTGAGAAGAAACCAAACTTTAGGCTGTTCAAGAATATAAATAACTACAGTAGTTGGATTTGACCACTGGGAAGAGTATACTGTTCATGGAAAGCTGTTCTCTGTGATCTGCTTTCTTGCAGCTCTTACTTCCTGTACTCCATCAGCTCTCTGTTAGACTTGCTGCTCCTTCTTCCTGCAGTGGCATCTTGTTTCTTCCCTCCCTACCTTTGCCAGGCTTACTTGTTCTGACGGCAAGCCCAACATCTGCTGCAGTCTAGGTGTCTGAGTTACCTTAGAACCTTTTTCAGGGCATTAATCCCAACAGCCTCACTAAAGTTCTAGAGGGAAGGGACTCTTACTAGAAACTAGAGTGAACAATGACTTTGGGGTTTAAACATTTACTTAATTTTCTTATTGATAAGCTTGTGGGGTATCTAGTTCAGAATTTTTCTTTTATCTTGTTGATAGTAGGTTTTGACCATTTTGTGCATTTACTACCTCATACCTGTTTGCTTCAAAAAATCAGGGGTGGAAATCTGCCAAAGTACTTTCCTTTGGTAAGGTGAGCAAAGAATTGATTCTGTCCCTTCATTCAGTCAGTAAACACTTACCTAAAGCACCATCTTTGTGTCAGGTACCCGGCTCTGAAGAATACAAATAGTATTTATTGAGCATTTTAAATGTTTCAGATACTTTACTAAGCAGTGTATATATTAACCCATTTAATCCTCTTGACAACCTAATGAGGTAGTACTATTAACCCCATTTTTTAAAAAATAGTTTTTATTGTGCTTTAAGTGAAAGTTGACAAATCAAGTCAGTCTCTCACATATAAACTTGTATACACCTTACTACATACTCCCACTTACTCTCCCCTCAATGAGTCAGCCCGCTTCCTCCCTCCAGACTCTCCTTTCGTAACCATTTTGCCAGTTTCTAACCCCCTCTAACCTCCCACCTCCCCTCCAGACAGGAGATGCCAACATAGTCTTAAGTGTCCACCTGATGCAAGTAGCTCACTCCTCATCAGCATCTCTCTCCAACCCATTGTCCAGTCCAATTCATGTCTGATGAGGTGGCTTCGGGAATGGTTCCTGTCCTGGGCCAACAGAATGTTTGGGGACCATGACCACCGGGATTCTTCTAGTCTCAGTCAGACCGTTAAGTCTGGTCTTTTTATGAGAATTTGGGGTCTGCATCCCACTGTTCTCCTGCTCCCTCAGGGGTTCTCTTGTATTCCCTGTCAGGACAGTCATCAGTTCTGGCCGGGCACCATCTAGTTCTGGTCTCAGGATGATGTAGTCTCTAGTTCATGTAGCCCTTTCTGTCTCTTGGGCTCATAATTACCTTGTGACCTTGGTGTTCTTCATTCTTTGATCCAGGTGGGTTGAGACTCATCGATGCATCTTAGATGGCCGCTTGCTAGCTTTTAAGACCCCAGACGCCACACTTCGAAGTGGGATGCAGAATGTTTTCTTAATGGAATTTATTTTGCCAGTTGACTTAGATGTCCCCTGAAGCCATAGTTCCCAAACCTCCGCCCCTGCTCCGCTGACCTTCGAAGCATTGAGTTTATTCAGGAAACTTATTTGCTTTTGGTCCAGTCCAGTTGTGCTGACCTCCCCCCTGTATTGAGTGTTGTCCTTCCCTTCACCTAAAGCAGTTCTTATCTACTATCTAATCAGTAAATAACCTCCCACCCCTACTCCCCCCTCTCTTGTAACCACAAAAGAATCTGTTCTTCTCAGTTTAAACTACTCAAGATCTTATAATAGTGGTCTTATAGAATATTTGTCCTTTCGCAACTAATTTCACTCAGCACAATGCCTTCCAGGTTCCTCCATGTTATGAAATGTTTCACAGATTCCTCACTGTTCTTTCTCGATGCGTAGTTTTCCATTGTGTGAATATACCATAATTTATCCATTTGTCCACTGATGGACACCTTGGTTGCTTCCAGCTTTTTGCTATTGTAAACAGTGCTGCAATAACGGGTGTGGATATATCTGTTTGGATAAAGGCTCTTATTTCTCTAGGATATATTCCGAGGAGTGGGATTTCTGGGTTGTATGGTAGTTCTATTTCTAGCTTTTTGAGGAAACGCCGGATCAATTTCCAAAGCAGTTGTACCATTTTACATTCCCACCAGCAGTGTATAAGTGTACCAATCTCTCCACAGCCTCTTGTGGAGGCTTGTGTTTTTTGGATTAATGCCAGCCTTGTTGGAGTGAGATGGAATCTTATTGTATTTTTAATTTGCATTTCTCTAACGGCTAATGATCGAGAGCATTTCCTCATGTATCTTTTAGCTGCCTGAATATCTTCTTTAGTGAAGTGCGTATTCATATCCTTTGCCCAATTTTTAATTGGGTTATTTGTCTTTTCGTGGTTGAGTTTTAGCAGAATCATACAGATTTTAAAGATCAGGCGCTGGTCGGAGATGTCATAGCTGAAAATTCGTTCCCAGTCCGTAGGTGGTCTTTTTACTCTTTTGGTGAAGTCTCTAGGTGAGCATAGGTGTTTGATTTTTAGGAGCTCCCAGTTATCTGGTTTCTCTTTGTCATTTTTAGTAATGTTTTATATTCTGTTTATGCCATGTATTAGGGCTCCTAAGGTTGTCCCTGTTTTTTCTTCCATGATCTTTACTGTTTTAGACTTTATGTCTTTGATCCACTTGGAGTTAGTTTTTGTGCATGGTGTGAGGTATGGGTCCTGTTTCATTTTTTTGCAGATGGATATCCAGTTATGCCAGCACCATTTGTTAAAGACTATCTTTTCCCCAATTAACTGACACTGGGCCTTTTTCAAATATCAGCTGCTCATATGTGGATGGATTTGTATCTGGGTTCTCAATTCTGTTCCATTGGTCTGTGTGTCTGTTGTACCAGTACGAGGCCATTTTGAGTACTGTGGCTGTATAATATGTTCTAAAATCAGGTAGAGTGAGGCCTCCCACTTTTTTCTTCTTTTTCAGTAATGCTTTACTTATCTGGGGCTTCTTTCCCTTCCATGTGAAGTTGGTGATTTGTTTCTCCATCACATTAAAAAACGTCATTGGAATTTGGATCGGAAGTGCATTGTATATATAGATGGCGTTTGGTAGAATAGACATTTTTACTATATTAAGTCTTCTATCCATGAGCAAGGTATGTTTTTCCACTTATGTAAGTCCCTTTTAGTTTCTTGCAGTAGTACTTTGTAGTTTTCTTTGTATAGGTCTTTTACATCTTTGGTAAGATTTATTCCTAAGAATTTTATCTTCTTGGGGGCTACTGTGAATGGTATTGATTTGGTGATTTCCTCTTTGATGTTCTTTTTGTTGATGTTGAGGAATCCAACTGGTTTTTGTATGTTTATCTTATAACCTGAAACTCTGCCGAACTCTTTTATTAGTTTCAATAGTTTTCTTGAGGATTCATTCCTTAGGGTGTTAACCCCATTTTATAAATGAGGAAATCAAGGCATGGAAAAGTCACATAAATGGTGAAACTGGAATGTAAAGCCTTTATGTCAGAGATGTATATGTGGCAGAAATAAGGAAAAATGAACTACTTCCAATTTTAAGACAACCCTCAAATGAAATCTTGGATTAATTTGTAAATTTTGATGGATTATGTTTAGAGACACTTTGTTTTCAGGAGAAATGCTTTTCCCGAGGAGAAAGCTCAGTTACAATGAATGTAGGCCTTTTTTTGAGCCACTAGAGGGAGCCTGGACATAACAGAATCTGAAGTAGCATTTGCTGCCACTGAAAGTACACAAACACAAGTAATGGCAGCCTAAATCATGGCTTTAAACACTTTTTTTTAAATGGAAACATGTAGACAACTAGGTTGAATGGATGACTGAAAAACGTAAACTCAATTAAATTTTTTAAATCACAACTTTTATAACTGGACAAAGGATCAGATGATTTTCAGATGAGATGAGGCCTAAGAGTGTTCACATTGCCTTTTAGAAAGACATTCAGATGGAAACATGTCTTGAAATATTTAAATGGAGCTGGAAGCTTATACAGGGTGTTTGTTGTAAAGCATTATTTGGACCCCAAAATACAGTGGCTTCCACGGGAAGGATGTCCTTTTAGTATCTCCATGTCTTACCGTAGTGTGTCTTGCTGCTTAAAGTGTTTCCCTGAGCTCACTGTGCCATTAGTTTATTAATATTTTTCCAGTTTACTTGTTTTAGAGAAACACCTTTAATGATATAGTTGAATTTCCTTTGACCCTGTATTTCCACTTCCTTTCCCAGGGACGGCCACTATTTGGGTGTATATCCTTAGAGGACATTTCCTGTTCTTAAATGTACATATTTTATGTATCCGAGCGATTTCTAGCTATGTGTTTTGTTTTTTTTTTTTAATTTTACAGAAATGATAATGCTGAACATATTCTGTCATTAGTTTTTTAAATTCATCTTTATGAGTTCTACCATGTATACATGTAGATTTAATGCATTCCTTTAAATGTAGAGTACTTTTATGGTATGGGGTGCACCTCAGTTTTATCAGTTCTGATGATTAGGTTGTATCTAGTTTGTTACTTTTACACACTGTAGTAACATTTTTACCAATACTGGTCAAACAAACTAATTTTTGCTAAGCTGATGGGTGATACCCAAAAAAACCTACTGGTATCCAGTTGATTCCAACTCAGTGACCCTATAGGACAGAGTAGAACTGTCCTATAGGGCTTCTAAGGCTGTAATCTTTATGGAAACAGGCTACCGCATCTTTCTTTCTCGAAGCAGCTGGTGGGTTCAAATCCCAACCTTTTGGTTAGCAGGTGAGTGCTTAACCGCTGTCACCAGGCCTCCTGATGGGTGATAAATGGTATTGCATTAACTTGTATTTTCCTGAAGACCAGTGAGAGCATCTTTTCATACATGTATAAGCCATTTCTCATGTATACATATTTTGCTAAGCATTTTACACAAAATAGCATTCTCTGAAGTGTGAATTTTAATATTGTATTAAAAAATCCAACTTGTTATACAAGTACTTATGTCTTACAGTTTTATGCATACATCCATATACATACATCAAGGTAAAATCCAATACAAAAAATAGCTTTTCCTATGGCCAGTGTTCTACAGAAGTAAGACTGTGCAAACTTTACTTTGTAGTCAGTTGAGATCATAACACTCTAATGCAGGAGGGGCAGAAGCAATCAGGTCCACAGTATATTACAAAATACCTTGCATAGCTTATTTATTCTCACTTGGTGCACTCATCTTAGAAATCTGGAAGATTTTTTTTCTAAATTATACAAATTTGTGTCTACTTTTTGTTCTGTGCCAAACCAGCTTTTTCAGTACTAGTTATGCCTTACTTGACAATGTTTACTGACATGATAGCCTGAGTTTTGGGGCTCTGAGCTGCTTTTGTTGTGATCCTTGAAACAATGACAAATATAAACGTGAGCGCATTTCCAGTCTTCATCTGTATCTCAGGCGATTTTCCAGGACTTCCATTCTCTGTGTCATTTCTTCTAGTAAATCTCAAATTAAGGAAGAAGAATTAGAATTGCCTACTCTTATTTACACTCAAATAAATGCAAGTTGATTTATCTACATAAAAATTGGACTCTTGAAAAATAAATGCCTTTGCTTTTTTCCATTTCAGTTATTTTAAAACCCTGGTTTCTAAGTTTAGAGGAACTCATTTTAACAGCTGCTAACGATACTTATTTCAGGTTAAGTAGTTTTTAAACATTATCAAAAGTCAAATAGCTCCATTTGAACTTCTAAAAAAAATTTTTTAATTCCATTGCGCACCCCTGTTGCTTGTGTATTAGTTGGTCATAGCACACCACCAGGAGCCAGCACTGATAAGGTTGGGAATGTAGTGAAAGAAGGAAAGGATTAGGCCTTGACAAGCGAGATGAAGAAGGAAGACGGGACCAGATTAGGCCAACAGATAGCAGCCTTGACTTCTGAGTTATGCTCTTACGCATTCCTTAGTCTCTTATGAAGTGCCTTTGTGAAGGAGATATGACCTTCAGAGGTGCGGGAGGGAAAAAGAGAGGAGAGGGGCACTAGAATAAGCATTTGTCTTCTCTGTAAACAGAATACCCTCCACCTGCTCCCTTGGTAGCAGAATGAAAGCCCAGATTCTTCATCTATATTAACCACTGTAGGAAAGATTATTAAAAAAAAAAAGTAAACCCGTTGATATCAATTCTGACTCATAGCAACCCTGCAGGACAAAACAGCTGCCCTGTATGGTTTCCAAGGCTATAATCTTTACAGAAGCAGATTGCCACATCCTTCTCCCATGGAGTGGCTAGTGGGTTTGAACCGCCCACCTTTTCAGTTACCAGTTGCGTACTTAACCACTGTGCCGCCAGGGCTCCTTTATTTAGGGGAGCATATTCCCAGTTTTCAGAAAGGGAATTGATAAGTGCTGTTGTCCTCATTATGTAAACCCATTGGCACAGAGGAGGTTCAGAATTAAACTGTTTCCCTATAGACTAGTGCACATGGAGGTAGATATTAGCCAGCTTTAGTAAGTTTACTGTAACTTTAAGTTCAGAGCAGTTGGCGGGGTGTTCAAAGTGTAAAAGCACCGAATCCTTATTTCTCCATTATCCCAAAGCATTCCTTTTATTTGTAATATTTTTTTAATGAATCGTTGGATCCTGCTGTTCCCTCAGTAGAATGTTTTATCTTTTAGAGTGCTGACATAAAAGATCTCTGCTGCCAAAAAAATATAAAAACAGCTCTCCAGAAACTACACACAAAATCCAAATGTGAGTGCAGTGCTGCTTGGAGCTAAAGGAAAGGCTTGGTACTTAGACGAGTTTGAACCCTCTTCATTCTACAACATTCTTTGCCTATATATGCTATACCTTTGATGCACTTCAGACCTGATAAATATCCTCCCAGCAGAGAGGGGGTTAAATAAGTCTTTTTTCTCTACTTTGCATGCTGACTCTCCCCAACTGGGGTTATTACTAACCCCCTAAAACAGCAAGTGGCAACTAAGTGTGTGACCCTTGACACTAAATTGTGCCCTTGGCTCTCAAATACCTCTCAGGCTGCTTTTTTTTTTTTTTTAAAGTAAAAAGCCTTTCCTGGAGTTCACTATTTTTGACTTTATGGAAATGACTCTTTTTTTATATACCCACACATAATATCTGGGAAGTTTTGGTAATATTCCCTGCATTCCACACAGAAGCATAATAATGGAAAAGGATATAGCGCTGGGTTAATTTTCTTACTTCTTCATTTGCAAGGTTCTGGAACATTATAAGGTTTTCACATTTGCATTGATCATGTTTTTCTTCCAGAGGGCTTCCTGAGAAAGCAGATGGAAAATGTTCACCTCTATAATCCACTCTATAATCCAAAAACGGCACTGTTTTTTTTTTGGGGTAATCCACCAGAGTTCCCACATACATAATAATAGGACGGAATCAGCATATAGAGGAAACCATAATGAAAGAAATGTTCCACTTTCTCCACGCAGGCAGATCCAGTGAATACCAGGAAGGGCTGTGTCAGCTTCCGACACTGGAAGTGGCCTTTACTGTGGATTAGGGGGAAGGCTACTTGGCTTCTTTTTGTTTATTTTTTAGTTCTCACTTTCTTCTCCTTGCCTCTATCCTATGTCCTGGCTCCTCCTCCCTTTCTTCCTGTATGCTAAGTTTGCTGACAAGCTCAAAGGCTGTGTCAAGTTATGGTAATACTTTACTTGGAATTACCTGAAGCTTTGGTAGACTGGGAAAGTTTTTGTGTAGACCGTGAAAGACTGTCTCCTTCAAACAGATATCTGTGTTGCACTGCAAAATTAGAACAGGAAAGTAGGTCTCGGATATTTATGGTGACTGGCTCAGATTCTGTAAAGAGAAGGAAAACTGAAGTCAAATCTGCCTAACACCATAAAACAGCCATCTGTAAAATAAGGTACTTGTATTTCTAGCACTTGGTACATAGTTTTACTTTGGGAAATACTGCTGGCAAATAGACTGTCAGCAGAGATCTAGTTACCAAATATGGCTTAAAGCACAGAGCAACTGTTTGCTATATGATCGAGTTTAAAAAAAAGCCATAGTTAACATAAATCTCACTTTTACTTCTTTACAACTTTTATCTGGAGGGAAGCCATAGTAGAGGCATCCACTGAAGATTCTGTAAACACGACTTTTTAAAATTTACCTGTTGGCTGGTGGACCCTCTTTGGCATTTCCCCTGCTGGGGAGTCCTGACTTCCATCAGAGTCTTCCAGAGCTGAGAGGAAAAATACCAAAAGGAGTGATGGTCGTCCACATATGTATGTCCTTTAGAAAGTCGGTCTCAGGACAACTCCTTACCTCCTTGCCATAACCCAAGGTATTTAAGTTTGGTATGGCACCACCAAAGATTCAAAAAAGCAACTGGTGATAGCAGTAATCCAGGACCACTCTAGGGCAGTCCCTTCTAGTCAGAGGAGCCTGGACCCCTTAAGTGAGTCTTCTTAAGGATACCCCCAGAAATGTCATGTCTACAACATAGGGCAGAAAAGATTTGTGCGGTGGCAGCAGTTCCACTATAGGCATTTCACCTTGAAGACAAAACATCTACTCATATTAGAAAGCTGAAAGGCCTTCCCTCTCCACCTTAGTCTTTCCTTCTAGAGGATTAAGACACATGTCTTAGACTGGGATTTTACTGGTGACTGAACCTGGGACATGAGTAAAAGGAAAAATGGGGTTTTGGACAGAACTGCTGTATTCAAGCAAGCCTGGCACAAGTAGTGAACTGGAGAAAAGAGAATAAGGAGAATTTGTGTCCATAACAAAATCGAAATTATAAAGGGCAGCCTAATGTTCTGTAAGCAGAAGTACTACATGCAGGGCTGGATGAGGCATTCGTTAAGTTTCTAACAATGGGCTTGAGAAGACTACCACACCTTTCCACTCCAATTGCAAAACCAAAAAAAAAAAAAAAAAAACCAAACCCATTGCCGCTGAGTTGATTCCGATTCATGGTGACCCTATAGGACAGAGTAGAACTGCCCCATAGGGTTTCCAAGGAGCGGCTGGTGGATTCAAAATGCTGACCTTTTGGTTACCAGCCGAACATTCAGCCACTGCACCACCAGGGCTCCAATTGCAGGCATACCCTAAAATTGTGCATCAGCTCTCCTGATATATGTGATGGTTGTTTTTAAATTATCATTTCTATAGGGTTTATGTGAGGATTAATTATGCTGATGTGTCAAAACATCACACTGGTTTGTGGGAGTTCTTTGAGCTGTACATTTATGATGTGTACACATGCCTGTATGTATAGTATAATTTAATAAAGAGTTATTTAAACAAAATAGGTTATCATATTGCTTGGCATAGAGCAAGTGCTCAAGCCACTGTTAGCCATTACTTTTTGGCTTCTCTTCCTCTCTCCTCTGATCCTCTTTCTGTGCCTACTGTTTTCAGATATCACTGACCTGCCCACCAAGCAGGCACTTTCTTGAGCACTTTGAAGGAATGGATTGAGAATTTCTTGTTCAAAGGTTCATGCTCTCCTTTTTGCTAAGGTGTCTCCTAGGGATAAGCTACAGTACCTTCACATATGCCTTTCTTTAGTTTTTCACTTATCTCGCCCATTGTGCTGAAGTCTTCAGCATAGAAGAGATGCTTGTCTGTGGGCTCAGAGGCAATCTCCTGTAGTTCTTCCTCAATGGCTTTTCCTACCCCAACAGCATACAGAGTTATACCTAAGGTGCAGAGCAAATAAAGAACAAGGTGTTAGAGTTGTGCTCCCAGGGTGTGGAAGTTGTGTACACTGCACCCAAAGCCAGCTGGATGTTGAGTGGTGTGATGTGAGAAGTCCATGTCCACTTCCCATTTTATTTTTCCACCATTTTTATTTTGGCTCTGTGTGCAAAAGGGAAGGATTCAAGAGTGGAATGGGAGGCCTCTAGGCGAGTTTGGGAGCTATACCACCAATCTTGCTCAGTTATGGGCAGGGTCACTTAATCTTCAACTTCTTCCTGAATATTAGCCTTTAGGATAAGTAGAAAAGAACACTAACCTTATGGCTTACTACATGGGAGTCTCTTCTGAAAGAACTCTAAGAAACAGGTCAATTTACGGTTTCTACTAGTTTCTACTGCTCTACGGTACAGGATAGGAACCTTAAGATGGCCTGGGGCCAGGTGAAGCTACATTCTGCCCGGACCTCTTCCAAGGACACTGCCTTGTGAGGAGGTGCTAAGCTGAAAAGGACGATCTGTAGCCCTTTGGAAATCCTCAAGTATCAGCTCTAGATTTCAAAAGGGATATGAGGTTGCACCAAAGGCTTTTCCCAAACAAAATTAGGCTTTTCCTCCTTAAACTACTCATTTGAAAGTAGAGCACCATAAGAGCTTAAGTTCTGCTTGATTTCCAACATTTTTCAGCACTGATAACTTATTCTGGCTAGTTCATTAGACTAGATTTTTAAAAATACACATACTTTAAGCCAAGGGGCAAGACTTAATGCCTTGTTCTCGGTCTGTGAAAGGTCAATAGCCAATTTCAGCATATTTGTCTGGGAGCCCAGTGACTTTATACACAACTTCCTAAAAAGGATAACTACTATTTTAAGATCGTGTTAGCTACACATAAACCCAGTGAACCCAGTGCCGTCGAGTCGATTCCCACTCATAGCGACACTATAGGACTACAGGAGTAGTTAAATTCATTACAGGATTCCATTTCAGATAAATTTTGTTGATTCAAGAGCCAAATAAACATCTATTTCTCCTACCACCTGCCTTTGGGTCATTTTTGGAAGTTTGAATGGAAGAAAGGGTAAAGTAGATTGATCTTCATGAAACAAATAAAATGGCTAACCATGGTCTCTGGAGGCCAACATGCTTCCTCCAATACTGTAGACTAGAAGGGCTCAGGAGCTTGACATAACTCTAGCAAGCTGGTCAGGACTAGAGAGAAGTAGAGGAAGTGGACGTGAAAGGCCAGTTTTATAGGCCAACCAGATGATTCAGGGCAGGAAATTTTCTGTAACTGCCACTGTCTTGGACTAGGGAAAAAGGAGTGAATAGTGAGGACTAATACCAATAAAATGGCCTTCACAATGAGGGTGACTGAATATCAACGTGAACCAGTCTTCCTGAGATGAAGCACAGAATTCATCAGTGGGATTGCTAGTACTTTCATTCCTTTGTTCATTTACTCAACAAGTCTTTGTCAGGCACTTACAATGTGCCAGGCTTGATTTAGGCATGAGTTCATAAAGTCTTGGGTGAGGCCCTGGTCTGTGCATACCCTCTTCCCCTTATAAAACCAGTTGCCGCTGAGTCCGTTCTGACTCATGGTGACCCCATGTGTGTCAGAGTAGAAATGTGTTCCATAGGGTTTTCAATAGCTGATTTTTCTGAAGTAGATTTTTTTAGATTGCCAAGCCTTCCAAGGCACCTCTGGGTGGATTCGATCTACAAACCTTTTGGTTAGCAGCCAAACACATTAACTATTTGTACTACTCAGGGGCTCCTTTCCCCTTACAGGATGTACCCCTACAAGCACTTAAAGAAGGTGGCTTCCAAACAGACTGCTTCACAACCTCAAGTTTTCTAATCTCCCCAAGGAATCCAGAGGTATCACCATACGTTGTCTCTACCAACCATCCTAACTTTTTGGCTTCCTTTTGCCAAGGGCCTACTCCTCTGCTGCACTTCGCATCTGTACAACTAAGGTAGCCCTCAAGTCTCTCTCTGCATTAACACAGAGGGTCAGGAAAACCTCAGAGAAGAGGCTGAGCTTTACTGAGCCACAAGAGCTTAGAGTCATAATCTCTTCCAACATTTTGATTTTCTCAAAAGCTAAATTTTCTTCTTGCAAACACAAGAGTATTCTCTATCCTGAGGCTATTGTACTTTCAGAGTACTCACTTGAAATACTGTTTTTTTAAAAAAATATATCAGTAGAAGTTTCCACCAGAAATGATTCTAAAGCAACCAGACCAGTGTTTGGGAACTGTCGGGAGTGTATTTATCTGTGATTCAATAGTACGATTAGGGTTGAGTCTCTTCACTGGTGGTCACACACTGGTTAGCAAATCACAGCACATACCTACCCAGATGTGGTCTGTGTGTAGACTAACCACTCAGTCTGCAAGACTTTCTCATCCTTTCTGACAGTACTTTTATTTAACTCCTGTGGGGCCCTGTAAAGGCCTCTAGGTGGCAGTTTAGTAAAGGTGTATAAGGGTGATTGACAGGAAGCCTTTCCTCACTCGCTGAAGAATCTCACCCTGCTGGCTAGCTGTGGCCCTGAGTAAGTTTTAGAAACCAGAATCTTGAGTGATGTAAACCACACCTCCATCCCATATTACCATTGGCTTTGGCTTTACTGGCCCACTCAGAGACGTCGTCTTGAGCCCGTCCATCAGTGAACACGATGACCACTCTGGGCACCCGTAAGGAGAGAGGCCTGGCCCCTTCTACTTGGGTAAAACTTCTCTCAAACATGTGTTTCAGGGCCAGCCCCGTCATAGAGCCCTTGCCCATGTATTTCATGTGGGCCACGGCTTTTTTCATGTCTCTGGCTGAGCTGAAGCTTTTCAGGGTGAACTCTGTGCGAACTTGCGTTGAATACTGGAGCAGCCCCACTCGAGCAGCTTTGGGGGAAATTGCCAAGGAATCTATAATTCCAGTGACAAACTGCTTCACAATCTCAAAATTCTCTTCTCCAAGGCTCTTGGATCCATCAATCACAAAGACCAGGTCAACTGGGCCTTCAGTACATCCTACAGAACAAAAGGGAAGTTGAGATGCTAAATAATAAAAATGACTATGCATAAGAATAAAAGAAAATCATGCTTCAATTGGAGGCATAACCACTTTGAGGAACCACCTTTGTTCTTCTTTAGCTAATATGCAGGACAGGTAAGAAAGAGGTGTAGGGAGGGTTGTGAGCAACAATAATTTTCACTTTTGCCTTTATGTTTCACTTGTCAAATTGATAAAAAATTGTGTTTTTCACAAGCAAAAACACATAGCAGATGTGCAAATTGTCTAGGAAACCAGGTGTATGCTGTGCTTTGGTCACTGACAGCCAGGTCTTGGAGGGACCATATCCAAAGTATACTGAAGGGCCTGAAAACACCCAAAAGATTCCTATGACTTTACTCTAGGAGGGCAACACGACCCCAGTGCTGTCATCTGGCAGGAAACGATGACAGATTCTTAAAATACAGCTCAGCCATCATATCTTCCAAGGAGCTTCCCTAGTAACCCAGTTTGTATTAGTTACTCTGTGTGCCCCTAGCACTACTGATTTCTTCAACAAAAATTTACTTATTGAGCACCTGCTTTGTGCAAGGCAGTGGGCACAGCAGGACTGCAATGACAGAGACAAAATCGCTGATGCCAAGGTGCTCACAGTCTAGTGACTATTCGGTACTCCTTCCACACTGTACAGTAATTGTTTAATCACGTGTGTCTGATCTGCTTCCTATAGGTCACAGCTTTGAAAACCCCATGGAGCAGTTCTAACCTGCACATGTGGGGTCACCATGAGTCAGAATCAAGTCAACAGCAGCTAACAACAACCCGCTCTAGTCTGCAAGTCCTTCCTCTGCAAGGACCATGTCTCATTTATTTCTGAACCCCAATATCCGGCCCACAATAGGCGTTCAATAAATGTTGAAAGAATAAATGAATGAGATGTCCATTGATGAGTACACCTGTAAGTACCGTACTGACCTATTAAAACTTGATAAGGAATTATCACTGTGAAGCCTTTATCTACCCTGAGCTTTTCGGGTAACTCAGATGGTTATCAGTAAAAGAGACACAAAAGCTTTATGCAAATACTTAAGCAATCTGGGTGTGAAGGGACTTTTTGTTATTTAGGACCACATAAGAAAAAGTTGCAGGTCTCAAATTGATGATCTCGTTTCAAATACAGTCTACGGCAAGAGATATAACACACAACACATTCCATGCCTGGCCTTGTATAACATGCTAATATAATTGTGTGTGTGTGTTGTGGGGGGCGGTTGGATTCTTTTCTTTTTCCATTAAGTGCTTGTCCTCATTACCCAACCTATTGATCCTTTATTAGTGAAAGAGGAAAAGGCCAGTTCTGAGCTTCATTTACATTCATAAATTGTTTCCAAATTAACCAAAAAAAATACTCTTAGGTTTTATGTTTGTGGCTGTCCAACAGATTTCAGAAATACTGGAATAATTTCCCAGTGAGTCTGTTTTCTCCTCTTTTCCTTATATCCTTTTTCTTTCAAAACAAAACCAGCACTGGCAGCCTTCACGCACAGAGAGGCACAGGAGGCTTGTCCAGGAAAGAAGAATGCCAGGTGGAGTGGCAGAGTGTCAGGCGGAGAAGTGCCCAGATATTTCCTTGCAGGACCAGGAAGTATAGCAGCCTACGTGCTGATTGTTTGCAGGAGGTTCCTCCTAACTTTCCTTGAGCGTTCCTGGTTAGAAAGCTTCTTTGCCCTCTTGCTGAGCTGTGGCTTCTCCCCAGTGTCCTTTCTTTTCCCTGTGGTCATATAAATCAAGACTAATAATTGAGGTGACAGCCATTTTAGTATTTGAATGGCACCTCAAGTCTTCTTTTCCTACAAAGATCCACATTCCCTTCCTTTATTTCTCACCTGACGTGGTACTAAACTTCCTCACTCCAATGTTTATTTCCTTTAAATCTTGTTTGTCTCACTCTTTCCTTTATTTTTTCTGTTAAAATTTTATTGTGTTAAAATATAGATGACAAAAATTTGCCCCTTTAGTCATTTTAAAGTATATAATACGATCACATTAATTAAATTCAGAATAACATTTTTAAATGCATAAAATCAAATGCATAGGGTTGCAAAGAAAATCAATTACCTTGAAAAGCAGCTATAAAAATATTAGCAAATAAATTTGTGATACGCTGATAGATGCATTTATTGACCTGTTAATTAATTAGCAAGAGCCAGTGGTGTTTCTGATGGTGACCGTCATTTCCCACAGAGATGAGTACAGACTCCTCTCTGAATTGCCTCAATTCTCTTTAATTTTTATTTTCTAAAAAATAATACACATGGAATAAAATTAAAATGTTACAAAAGGGTATGTGCGTACATATGTGTATACTTATATTTGTGTGTATACATATATATATAGAGAGAGAGAGACAACCCTGGTGCTGCAGTGTTTAAAAGCTAGGTGGCTCACCAAAAGGTCATCAGTTCGAATCCACCAGCTGCTCCTTGGAAACCCTATGGGGCAGTTTTACTCTGTCTTATAGGGTCACTACAAGTTGGAATTGACTCGATGGCAACAGGTTTACATATATATACATACACACATATATATACATACACACACACACACTCACACATGCATATATATACAGAGCAAACAGAGAGTGAATGTATATGTTAGAGAGAGCCTTTTACAAAATACACCAATGGTTAATTTGTGGGTTAAATTGTGTCCCCCCAAAAGATATGCTGGAGTCCTAACCCCCAGTACTTGAGAATGTGACCTTATTTGGAAATAGAGTCTTTGCAGATGTAATCAAGTTAAGATGTGGTCATCAGGGTGGCCCTAATCCAATATGACTGGTGTCCTGACAGGACGAGGAGAAGTGACACACAGACACAGGGAGAACACCATGTGATGACAAAGGCTGAGAATGCAGCGATGTGTCTGCAAGCCAGGCGATGCCAAGCATTGCCAGCAACACCAGAAGCTAAGAACAGATGTTCCCCTAGAGCCTTCAGACAGAGCATGACCCTGCCAACACCTTGATTTAGGACTTTTAGCCTCCAGAACTGTGAGAGAATAAATTATGTTGTTTTAAGCCACCCAGTTTGCAGTAATTTGTTATGGCAGCCCTAGGAAACTAATACGGTAACGTACTATACAAATCACTCAGCACCACGCTTTTTTCACCTAAAATATTTGGGGGATAATTTCATATCAGTATGTCTAGAGCTGCTTCATTCTTTTATCAGCTGCATAGTATCCCACTGCATAGATGTACCATGATTTATGTAACCAATCTCCTATGGATCGACATTTAGCTTGTTTCCAATTTTTTGCTGCTACCAATCATGCTACACAAAAATATTGTAGATATGTGGCTTTGTGTATACAGCACATATCTGTATGATAAACTCCTGGAGGTGGAACTGTATTTAAAGCACAGCCAAATTGCCTTCCCAAGGGTTGTACCAATTCAAACACCCACTGATAGTTTATGATTGTCTATTACAACAAAAAAAAAAAAAAAAAAATTTTTTTCTTTTTTTTTATTACAACATACCATTGCCAAGAGAAGGAATCATCAAACTTTTCGATCTCTGATAACTGAGAGGTTAAAAAATGTATTGTAGCTTTAATTTCTTATTCAACATTTCCCCAGCCCCCCCTTTTTTCATTTGTGGCTTCTGTGCTTCATGTGCGAGTCTTCTACTCTGAGACTATAAAATAATTCTCCCAAGATTCGTTCTGCTACTTTTGTGGTTTTACATTTTTGTGTTTAAACCCTTAATCCATCTCTCTCCTCCTAAAGTGCGATACCCAGAACTGAATGTAATTCTCCAGGACAGAGCAGAGCACAATCCTTAACTCCCTCATGCCAGATACTCTTATTCAGCCCAAGATGGCTCTAGCCTTTTCGCTGATAATAAACTGTCAACTAAAACCAACAGTTTTTGTCACAGGTGCTGTACTTAACACATACTCATTTACACCTACAGGAGAAACAGAGGAGAGGATTTGTTCCCTGAAAACACACCAAAATGCAGTTGCTCCAAAATGAAATCAAAGCAGAGGGACAAGATCAGATCACTTACTCTTGCACCGTCTTCCATCCTCAGCTAGAACAAATCCCTGCGAGCATTTGCAGGTGTATGAGTTGCCATTATTAACACAAATGTGTTCGCAGCCGTGGTAGGTCGATTTGCAGATATCCTTCCCTGAGGAAAATGTAGGGAGGTGAACAATCCCATCAGTGCAGAAATGAGCTGGACTGGATAGTCACATAAGGAGAGAATCATGCAAGTAACTCATTTTTAAAGAAGGTATCCGTTCAAACTGCCTTTATAACTTTCCTTTTATAGTCTAATACTCAGGATAGACCATGATAAGGAGAAAACTCCTCCCAGAAAGCTCTAACTTCCACAAGCCTGAATGGTTAGATGGCTGATACAGTGTCCTGGATTTTTCATTATTTTTAGAATTGTTTGATATATTTTGGGTTTTGATTTTCCTAAGCTGCTGATCTTTTCTCCACAGACATCCCAAACACAGTGGCATCACTAGGATTGATGTCACCCAGTGCGGTAACCCAGGGGGTCACCCTCTTCCCTCCATGACCTCCCCTTCCACTGGCTGCACGGACCTCCTCCCGTACAAACCAGACCACGCAGAACCCTCAGTAATGTTTTTTGCACTAACGTTTCACTCATAAATCCCATTCCCGTCTATCACTCCTTCTTTTCCTTTAGTTACCACTTCATCCTCAAAAAAGGTATTGATATAGGTTCATGAATACTAATTACCACAGTATCGTAGCTAAAACACCAGAAAATTTGACAAAATCTGTGACTATAAAAACATGGGCAGCAACAAAAGCAACACGTGCTTGTTGTGAACGTTACTCATGTGTGAGGTACTTTAAAACTCTTCAAAGTAGTTACAGCTTGTTGTGAACATTACTCATGTGTGAGGTACTTTAAAACTCTTCAAAGTAGTTACAGCCCTTTAATCCTCACAACAGAGGAGGAGGGCAAGGGTAATTACACCCAACTTACAAATGAAGAAACAGACCCTCAAGAACTTTCACTGAGTTGGCCAAGGTCACCTAGCTAGCTGATGACACAGCTGAGGCACAATGTCTCCTGAAGATTGATTCTGCGCTCTTTCCTCTTCCACACCTCGAAGGCCTAGGTTCCTCGCTGTTGTTAGCTTTCTAAAAGGAGAAGCTTCCTACAAAACTGGAAGCAGTGACTATAGATCCATCTGGCAACTGAGAATGCTGGAATGTAATTTAGCAATCAAATTCCAGAGGCTGAAGTTGTGCCTTGAGCAATAAAAAGTGTTGAATGAATAAATGGTGTGTGTGTGTGTTTATAGAAATAAAAGCATGAACAAACTGCTCAGGCTGATGTAATGGGCAGAACTGTAGACATGGTCTCTGCAGAAGGGACACATCCTGGTGTGAAGGCAAAATGTAGAATTTTTTTTAAATAATATTTTATTGTGTTTTCGGTGAAAGTTTACACAGCAAATTAGGTTCCAATTTTGACAGTTTCTATACAAATCATTCAGTGAAAACATAGAATTGGGCAGGGAACGCTGCTGAGTTAGGCCAGGGTGCCACGGCCAGCCCTGGTGCCAGCTGTCCAAACAGAACTCCTGGCTAAGGGTAGGAGCCCCTCTTCTTGGTAGAAGAATGAGGGCAGTGAGTTCCATCCAACCCAGCTTTGTTGACACACAGAGTGGCTCCGTTATCTCAAAGGAGTTTGTGAGCAAATTCCCCAAAATCAACCCCAAAGCAAATGGATTTATTTTGCCTTAATCGAAAAAAGGCCACTTTACCAGCCGGGGCAGCATGTCACAAAGGCAGGTGGATAGTGTTGAAACCCCCAAAACGTAGGGATTAAGAGCTCAGAATCTCATAGAGGAAAAACCCTGCTCTGTGTTCTAATATCCACCTCACTAAGCTAGCGTGCCCACATTTCTCTCTTCCTTTGGGTACCACGTATCTTTTATCAATAATCCATATTATCCTTGACTTGCCTTCCAACTAAATTCTCAGAGTCTGTTCTGAGTGACCTATAGAAGCAAAGAATGGAAAGAATGGATAAACTAAACCCCACAGAAAATCACTTCAGCTCCTCTCCCTTCCTCTACCCTTACTTACAAGGTCTGCCAAAAAGAAAAAGTACTGTAATTATCCTTCTTCAGACCTCGTACTGAATGCTGGCAGAGATTCTAATTCAGTCCAACAACTAGCCAGGCACTGTGCTAGGCACTGGGGACCCACACTTCTATCAGGAAAGGGCTAGCCCCCCCACCAAAAAAAAAGATACCAGTTGCTGTCAAGTTGATCTGACTCATGGCAACCCCATGTGTTTCAGAGTAGAATTGTACTCCACAGGGTTTTCAAAGGTTGTGACTTTTCAAAAGTAGATCAGCAGGACTTTCTTCTGAGGCACCCACTGGGTGGATTTGAACCACCAACTTTTTGGTTAGTAGCTGAGCACTTAACCATTTGTGCCACCCAGGGACTCCTCCACTGACAGACAATGAAAAGAAGCAAAGAGCCTGACAACCCCAGCACCTCAACTGAGAAATTCCTGAAGAACTAGGAGTTGACTGACCTGATGTCCAGCAAAACACTTTCAGAGTACCCAAGGTAGGACCTTCTATCTGTGACATTAGTAATAAGGAAAGATTTTAAAGCTTAAATGAAGTTCCAGAACCAGTTGGGCCCCACAGATGGAGGCTACTTACTTCTGCAGTGTTTCCCATCATCAGTGAGCAGGAATCCCTCCAAGCACTTGCAGATGTAGGAGTCGTCATTGTTCACACAAATGTGTTCACAACCATGGTCTACGGCTTGGCAGACATCTTTCCCTGAGGACAGTGGAGCAAGATAAAACAGTTTTGCCAACATAAATTTTACGTGGGCTTCATCTTGAAGGGTCCATCCATTTCAGCCACTGGACTCTAGTGCCACATGAGCTCCGTGATATATGGGGCAAAGTAAAATCGAGGAGGAAGTGGCTCTAATTTGGGCTAACTTTTCAAACTCTTCTCACTATCGTCAGCATCATCTTCACCACCTATTTCAGTGTCTTATAAAAATGCAATCCATCATCAGCCTTCTCTACACTGAATCTCTGATTTCGAAATGGAAACAATGTTGGGATGATCACTTAGGAGATTAAACATCAATTTAGATTAGTGGAACTGAAATCTAATTTTGGCTTTGTCCCTGACATAATATATGACTGAAGAGAATCACTTAATCTTTTGGAGTCTTAGCTTTCCTATCTAAAGAATGAGAGTAGTAATTCTAGCTACCTATCTTCTCTTCAAATAGTGTCAATATGCGCTGCTCTTTGTAACATGCTTCCTCAAGAAGCTTGAGGAAAGGATGGCTGATAGGGATGAAAGTCATTTGCTCAGGGCGACACACTCCCCTTTGATTATACAGGGATGGTATGTCTTGAGTTTCACACGGGCTGTGTACTGTAAGGCTGTTTGTGGAAGGCAGGCTTGTCTTGGCCCCATCTAAGAGGTTTTCTTTATGAAACGTAAGAATGGCTTCACTACAAGGTGGTATCCATGAGGGATTTGTACCACTATGATATCATTAAAGATAAATAAACAGAGGCTCAGAGAAGTTAAACAATGTTCCTGGCAAGTAAATGACAAAGGTAGACTTTGAAATCTTGGATTTCAGGTTGTACATCCTTCTACCAGAGCACACTATTAAAACCACTGTTTCTTCCTACAGAACATAAAATTATCAACTTCAGTAGTGGCTTTGGCATTGCCTTTTTTGTTTGTTTGCTTGCTTTTTTTTTTCCTTTTTCTTTTTAAACAGACTTTGTTTACTAGGACAGTTTTAGATTTACAGAAAAATTAAGAAGATAATACAAAGAATTTCCATAAACCCCCTACCCAGTTTCCTCTATTATTAACATCTTAGTATGATTCGTTTGATAGAATTAATGGGCCAATACTGATACATTATAAACAACTAAAGTCATAGTTTTTTTAGAGTTCCTTAGTTTTTAGCTAATGTCCATTTTTTTTTTTTTTATTTGTTCCAAGAACCCATGCAGGGTCACACACATATTTTTTTTTTTAATTGTACTTTAGATGAAAGTTTACAGAGTTAATTAGTTTCTCTTTAAACAATTAATACACATATTGTTTTATGACATTTGTGGCCAACCCCACAACATGTAACTACTCTCCCCTTCTTGACCTTGGGGTCCCCGTTACCAGCTTTCCTGTCCCCTCCTGCATTCTTGTCTTTGTCCCTGGGCTGGTGTGTCCATTTAGTCTTGTTTTGTTTTATGGGCCTGTCTAATCTTTGGCTGAAGGGTGAACGTCAGGAGTGACTTTAGTACTGTGTTAAAAGGGTGTCAGGGGCCATACTCTCGGAATTTCTCCAGTCTCTGTCAGACCAGGAAATCTGGTCTTTTTCTGAGGATCACACACAACATTTAGCTGTCATGTGGCCTTAGTTTTTGAGGGTAACTAATTTACCGTCCTGAGGAGCCCTGGGGGCTCTCTGGTTAAACATTCTGCTGCTAACTAAAGGTTGGTGGTTTGAACCCACCAGCCACTCCACAGGAGAAAAATGTAGCAGTGTGTTCCCGTAAAGATTCCAGTGTAAAGATGACAGCCTTGGAACCCCTACAGGGCAGGTCTATGAGTGGGAATCAACTTGACAGGAATGGGGCTTTGGACATACTCTCAGGACAGTGGATTTCATGCAGCACTAACACACAGTAACGTGAGTCAACTCCAGTAAGAACTTACTTCTGCAGGTTTTCCCATCTTCATGAAGGGTGTACCCTTCAAAGCACTGGCACACAAAAGAGTTTCCACGGCTTACACATAAGTGTTCGCAACCATGGTCCCCCAAAGCACAAGAGTCTAATTCTGAGAGACAAATTGGGATTAGAGAAAATAAAGAAAAATGATTCATACATTAGTGATTTACTCAATCTTTAAAAACAATTCAAACACCTTCAATTAAAACAGTACCTTATGCGATATTATACATTTCAGAATAGAAAGCAAGCCTATGAGCAAAAATTCTTAATATATAAAGAGCACATACAAATAAAACAATATAATCAACTCCAAAGGGGGAAAAATGAACAAAAGACACAAATAGATAATTTAAAAAGGGAAAGATAGAAATAATCTATTAGAAAAAAGTACAATTTCACTGGTTATCATATAACTATAATATCAACTTATCTACATACTTATATGTGTGTGTGTATATATAAACTTAGGTAATCCATTCATTAATGTATTCATTCAGTCAACAAGTACTCACTGAGTCTCTACCAAGGACTCTTCTAGGCAGAAACAGTAAGTTTCTGCTTTTGTTCTTACATCTGGGAGGATGGTGAGTGGAAGACAAACAACAGACAAAGAAACACATGAAATGTGGGGGGAGGGGGAGCGCTATGGAGAAAATCAGAGCCAGATAAGGGGACTAGAGGGTGTCTGTGTTGGAGGTTGGGGAGGGAGGGCTTGTTATTTTATATCCTGCAGCCAGATAAGGTGACACCTGAGCAGAGCCCTGGAGAAATAGAGGAAGTGAGTGTGTAGTGTCTGGGGAAGGAACATTATTGGCAAGAAAGAACCAAAAAATCCAAACCAAACCCATAACTGTGGAGCAGATTCCAACTCATGGCAACCCCATGCGTTATAGAGTAGAACTGAGCTCCACAGGGTATTCTTGGCTATAATCTTTACAAAAGCAGATTGCCAGGACTTTCCTCCATGGCACTGGTGGGTGGGGTCAAACTACCAACTTTGTAGTTCAGCAGTGGAGCGCACACCATTTGTGCCACCCAGGAACCTCAAGAAAGATCAGCATTTGCAAACTTTAGAGGTGGGAGCATGCTTAGTATGTGTCAGGAAGGAGGCCAGCGTGACGGAGCCACCAGGAGTGGGGCAGGAGATGAGGTCAATGAGGTTAGCAGGGCCAGATTACGTGGGGATCACAGGGAGCATCGGCTCTGCAGGAGAAGAGGAGCCACTGGAGGGTTCTGAGCAGAGGATGATATGATCTGACTTAGTATAAAAGATTTGCTCTGCACTGACTATGCAGAGAGCTATAAGATGCCTACCACAATAACCCGGGGGGCTCAGATCCGGGTGCTGAGACATCATCAGATTATGGCTGTATTTTGAAGGTTGTTGTTGTCAGATGCTGTGGAGTCGATTCGGACTCTTAGCGACCTGGTAGGACAGAGCAGAACTGCCCCATAGGGTTTCCTATGCTGTAATCTTTAAGGGACCAGATCGCCAGGTCTTTCATCGAGCTGCTGGGTGGGTTCAAACTGCCAACCTTTGTGTTAGCAGTGAGTGCTTAACTGTCACACCACCAGGGCTCCTGGGTTACAATTACCTTTTGAAGGTAGAGTTTATATACAAGATTTGCTGAGGGATTGGATCTAGGAGGACAGAAGAGTCAAGGGTGACTCTAAGGTTGTTGGACAGAGCAACTAGAAGAATAGCATTGCCTTCTACAGGGCTGGGGTGGCTTCTGTGGGAGTAGAAAGCCCATGAACCTGTGAAAACCAGGTGGATAATTTAAAAGCTTGATACTGAGGACAGGTAAGCAGTGACCTTTTATAAGAATCATACACATTTGGAGAGTTAATCATTTTAGATTGAGTAGAATTCCTACAATGGCTATGCATTGAAGTTATTAAATAAAGGCTCCAAAACTCATAACCACTTTCACAATCAGGCACAAACCATACACTATTTCTTCTAAAGCATCTTTGCATTATTATTATTTTTTTTTTTGAGGGGAGTCCCCAGAACCACCCTGTGGATTAGTTAAGGTAGCTGCTGTTACTCTCATTTATGAGCTAGGGAAACTAAGGTTTGGCAAAGTTGATGGCTTGCCAAGACCAAATGCTAATAAGCTATAGAAGGAGACTAAAAACTCTATATTTTAACAATAAATTTCATGTTCTTTTTTTTCAACTACACCGCATTGTTATATTCTAAAGTAAGCTTTCAAACATAAAGGAAATTCTGTCTCTCTCCCTTTGGGCAGAAGTGCTGCCAAAATCTTTGAAAAGTAGGAAAGCATTATGTTAACTGAAATTATAAGCAGAGTTTAACCCTCCAGCTTGTTCTGAGCATTACTTACTTCTCTGGGCACATCCTAGACTCATTATTAATGCAGAATACTTCCTAATAGCTTCACGTAACTCCTCACGTAGAGTAAGAATGAAAAGTACAATTGCGTGATCCATGATACAGGCTGGCTGGCTGAGGAGGTAAGCATTTTTTTCCCCACGATGAATTTATAATAAGAATACCCCACTTCCCAAAGTAATAAAATAGCTATAACTCTTTCAGACTGGCCTTGTCAAACCACAATCAAGGCAGACCTTTCTGAGTACACCCTTCCTCCCTGGAGCTTCCGCCAGGCCCTCTCCTGGACTCTCATCTCCAGCTCAGGTGTTCATCTCGAAGGGCGATTGAGAGTCTTCCCCACATAGACCCTGAGGAGCCACTGACTCCTTGACTTTCATGATCCATTATGGTCTGAGCTAATATTTGGCTGATGGATGCTGCTTTCCTTCAGCAGGAGCCTGCTGAGCTAAAGCCAGGTTGACACTGGGCCATATTTTTGCCCTTGACTATACCTATCTCGGGAGCTCCCAGCCCAGTCTCTGAGTCCTCTTGAGTTGTCAAATTGGAGCTGGAGAATCTGCTTCCAAGCTCACTGATGTATTTATTGGCAGGTCTCAGTTCCTCACTGGCTATTGGCTGGAGGATTTAATTTCTCACCACTTGAGCCTTGCCATTGGACTGCTCACAAAATGGCATCTGGCTGCCCCAAGAAGTGAGAGAGGAAGTGCATGCAAGCAAGAGAGCACTGAAGATAGAAGTTGCAGTTGTCTTTTGTAACTGATCCTGAGAAGTGACATACTATGGCTCTTGTCATATGCTATTGGTCATACAGACTAACAATGAAGGAGGGGACTACACAAGTGTGTGAAAACCAGGAGATAGGGATTACTGAGCGCCATCATGGAGTCTAGCTACCACAATAGCTACCTAAAGGAGGTGGAGTTAGGGAATGGGATGGAAGGGTAAGGCTTCTTGATATACGCCTTTTTGTATCATTTTGATTTTGAACCACCAAACCTCCTACCTATTCTAAAAAAATAAAATTTAAATAAAAGTTCTTATGGGGAACAAAGGGTTTGCCATTGAAACTAAGCCTCTTTCTCACCTCTGACATCCAGGGACAAATTACCCAATATGCAAGGTACACACAGGTTTATTTGTGCTTATTTACTTATCTGTAGTGAACAAGATTAGTAGGTAAGCACAAATAAGCCTGTGTGTACCTCCCTTACTGGTTAATCTGCCCCTGAGAAAACATACGTCATTGTTTTTGAAGGCTGTGCCATAATTCATTTAACCAGTGTCTTATTTGATGGCCATTTAGGTAGTTTCTAGTGTTATGCTATAATAAACATAATTGCAACAAATATTCTTGTGCATGTATTTTTGCATACAATGTGAACACATACCTAAAGGATAAACATCTAGAAGTGGAATTGCCTAAAGAGTATGAACACTTAAAAGCTGATAAAGATTTCCCAATTGTCTTTCAAAGAGGTTATATCCATCTACATTTTCACCAACAAAGTAGGATAGTCCCTGTTTCATCTTCTAATTCAGGGGCCTGGAGTGCTGCTGGGCCTTCCCCACAAATGATTCCAATGAACCACCAGGGGTGAGACCCTGCCAGTAGACCCAGACCTTATATTCAGAGACTTGCCAAATGTCCAGATGCGTCTGCGCCTCCACCATCATGAAGCAAATGCCACCATCCTTCTCTCAGGCTGTTGCATCATCTACTAACTGGTCTCCATACACTCACTTTGACCCCCTTGAGTCTGCCCTCCCTGTTGCAGCCTGAATCCTCTTTCCAAAAAGCCAATCTGCTCAGTGGCATCACTAGGGAGGTACAGGGGGTGTGGACCGCACCCGGTGACACTGTCAGAGGGGTGACACCAAAATGACTGTCTGTAAAATTTCTATGCACTGTTTCAGCAGAAATTTATTCTTTTTTATAAAAACGTCCCTGTAGTTAGTTATAACAACAAAGGCATTTTTCATAAGCCCAGTTTACATATATTAATCCACCAACAAGGCTAAAACTCTATGCTCATTTCCTTTTTGAACCTTCTAATGCACTCTGGTTAGGGCTGTCATTACTACCAAATGACAATGATCCTTCAAATCACATGGTTTCATCTGCGCGCGCTGTAAGCACGAACTGTTGTTTTTGTTGCTACCGGTGTTTTTATGGTCCCTGGTTTTGTCAAATTTTCTGGTGTTTTAGTTGCAATACTGTGGTAATTAGTACTTGTTAACCTCTATCAATATTTTTTTGAGAATGAAGCTGTAATTAGAGGAAAAGAAGGAGTGATACCCGGGAATTATGATTCACGAGTAACATTAGTACAAAAAAATTACTAAGGATTCTGTGTGGTCTGGTATGTACTGGAGGAGGTCCATGGGGGAGGTGTGTAATCATAAGTTACCACAGTGGGTGACACCAACCCTAGTGACGCCACTAAACCTGCCTACATCACTCCCTCCGTCTGAAATCCTTTACTGCTTTCTGAGGCTCTTTCTTTTCCTTTAAGAAGCAAAATCCCTGGCAAGGTTCACAAGCCCTGCCCCCCAGCTTCATCACACCCTGCTCTCTCCCAGGCTCGCAGTACCTTCTTTCAGTACCTTCCCCATGCCAAGAGTCCTCCCACCGGAGCACTTCCACAGCTGTTTCCTCTCTGGAAGGCTCCTTCCTCCTCTACCGCCTCCTCCCCTGGGTTAACGCTTACGCTTCCTTCAGCTCTCCACGCATGTCTCCGGAAGTCTTCCCTGACCTCCCCATCTCAAGGCCTCAAAGGACCAAGTATCTGCCCTTTATGGCATATGTCACAGTTGTAATCAAACATTTACTTATGTGATGTTTTTGAATTGTGTCTGCCTCCTCACTGGGCTGTGATCTCTGAGAGACCGCTGACTGTGTCTGTCCTTCTCTCCTGTATCTCCCAGCACCTAACATAATGCCTGGCATATAACAGTCTCCTCATAAATACCTGATGGATAAAAGAAAGCATTTCCTCAGTTTTCTGCTCTAAAAATGGAGGGTAATTAGATCCACCTCACAGGGCTTGTATAAGGATGTTTTTAATGAGAACCTTGTGGATACTGGCGGCAGCTGGGCTCTCTCACACTCTCCCACACGCCAGCCTTGCAGAATGTACAATTCACATTTGCTCAGCAAAAATGTCCAATTTCTGCACGTCCTGGACCTTGTGGGCCACTCATAAGTCAAAGAACCATACACAGTAAATTAGAGAATGCCAAGGGTATACGGTAGTTAACTTCCTGACCACAGGTCCAACTGCTTTCTATCTACTAAGTCTGAAACCAACTTGGTGTCAGCTTTTTCCTAGAGCCAAGGTTAGTCCCCAACAGGAAAGTGCTTCAGTGGTTCACTAACAGGCAAAGACAACCACTATCCCTGACTTGCTACTATGGGATGCTTTTGGCCTGGGGGAGGAATGGCGGGCACTCCAGCAAGGTGTTCATTCAGTCAGCAAGTGTTTATTGAGCATTTACTCTGTGCCAGGTAGTATCCTTATTTTGGGGCTATCAACTGGTCCGAGCCTTCATTTTAGAGTTGAGGAAGCTGACTGCCAGAGATGGGAACTGACTTTCTCAAGGCCCTTTACCTGCACAGGTGAACTATCTTGGGTGTACTGGGGCAGAGGTGACAGTAGATGGCAAATCTGTCACCTCGGTGTTCTCTACCTCATTGTACATCCACCGTTCACCATACCTCAGCAGTCTGCTCAGACAAGCGGCTAGATTCTCAGAAGGCAAACTAAAATGGTCTTCTCAAATGAAGCTGAGCCTCCAAATAGTTTAGTATGACTCTAAAGGCTGCAGGCGATCTGTCCCGCCTGCTTCTCCAGGCTCATCTCCCATCAGTATCCCTCTCACACTCAATACTCAAAGTCCCTGGGTTACAAATATCCAATTTAGCGACAACTCCTACTTGCCCTTTAGTGTTATGTAAATTTGCCCTCACCTTGAAACAAATGAACCAACCCCTACCCGCAACAAGCTCTTCATCACAACCACCTTCACTTGCCGCACCTGGAGCTTTTCAATCATCAAAAAGCCTTTGAGCCTTTTCTTGCACTAAACCAAACCCATTGCTGTGGAGTCGATTCCAACTCATAGCAACCCTATAGGACAGAGCAGAACTGCCCCATAGAGTTTCCAAGGAGCAGTTCATGGATTCGAACTGCTGACCTTTTGGTTAGCAGGTAAGCTCTTAACCACTGCGCCACCAGGACTCCTTTCTTGCACTAAAGTAAGGCTAAATAAGAACTGTATGCACCTGCTCTGACTTACCTACAAATTCGACTTAAAGACATGCTCAGGAGCTGGGGACTGCCTGTATACTGGGTTTCTGCCAGTTCACCCTCTGGACCCTGGGCTTGCACATGCTATTATGGTGCCTGGGGCACTCCCCCCAATCTCTGGCTAGCTCACATCACTCAATCTCTAGGTCTCAGATTAAACACCTCTTTCTCAGGGAGCCTTTCTCTAGACTAGGAGAGGGTCTCCCTGTCACATGTCCCTGTAGCACCCTCCTTCCTGGATTGCAACCCTCGTCACACTAACTGGTTGTTACTTCTTTAATGTAGAAACTCTAAACTCTGTTAGGGCAGAAACTGAATCTGTAGGAACTCTTCAGGGTCACCAGTACCCAGTACAACTTGCCCAGAACAATGCAGGTAAACAGGTATACAGTAAGTTCTTATAGATAATTAGAATAAATGAACCAAGAGCTTAAGACGGAAGTATCTAGAATCAAATTCAGAGAAGACAGTAAAGACAGAACCAATTAAGAACCATCACTTAAACGAAATGGGTGAAAGAGGTCATGAGAAATCTTAGAACACAGAAAGAAAACGTTTGCTCTCTAAAAGAAGGGTCTTCTTCATTTGCTCTTTAAGGAGGGAGGTTCATATATTTAATTAAACCCCCATTGTGGACAGTGGGTCTGCAATATGTGACCAGGATGATTAGAATTTTCAGCACTCAGCACAGGTTTTTTGACCTAGCACCCCTGCGTGTCGATACAGGCTGTTATCACATCTGGATCCCAGATCTGGTGAGTCACGTACATCTGTGGTGAAGCAATCGTAGGGTAACGTGTTCTGTGGACTCACACTTCTGCCGTGGTGACAGAGAGCAATCCTGTATCTGAGGCTCCACGGAGGAGGTTATTAAAACCCCAGCCTCAGAGGGAGAAAGCTACAGTGGTCGCCTGCCAAGAGGATAACTGAAGGCTGAGAGAAAGAATTACAACATTTCCTGACTAGTAAAATAAAACTAGTCAGGAAATGTTGTAATTCTTTCTCTAGCTTTATGATAAAACTAAGAGCAGCCAATTGTTTAACTCTGTACAGTATAAGGCTTTTCTCAGATAAACCAAGAAGGAGCTGGACTGAGACAAGTACGCTGGGCAAGAGATCCTGGAGTCAGGGGACCCAAGTTCTAGTTTCTGTGCCTGTTTCCCACAAAAGAATTGGAAAATCTCTAAGCATCCTTCCATTCCACTGAAACGATAATGTGCATACACAAGGGTGAAGGCTGCCTTCTCCCCTCGCTCCCCAAGGCTTGCCCTGGGAGGCCGAGCTGGGGGACCCAGGCCCTATGAGGCCTTCACAGATCCCTCTGTGGTAGCTCATGAGGATTGTCCCCAGCTGGGATCCTCCAACTTTCCATGGCTTTCCCCTACAGCTTGTGTTCTTGGGTTCCTGAGTTTCACCCCCTTCCAGGGTGGCCTGTCTCTGGCCCTTCCAAGACGAGCAGGCCCCCCAGGAGACGGTGTCTCTATGCAGGAGTGTAAGGTGCTACATTAGCCCTTTCCTCAGTGAGGGACAGTCTAAGGATGGTGAGGTAAGACAGTTGTTAGCTGCCATTGAGTTGGCCTCTGTTATGGGACACTGCGAAACCCTGGTGGTGTAGTGGTTAAGTGCTACGGCTGTTAACCAAGAGGCTGGCAGTTCAAATTTGCCAGGCACTCCTTGGAAACTCTACGGGGCAGTTCTACTCTGTCCTGTAGAGTTGCTATGAGTCGGAATCAACTCAATGGCACTGGGTTTGGTTTTTTTTTTTTTTTTTGGATGGGACACTGCACAACAGAACAAAACATTGGCTGGCCCTGCACCATTCCCATGATCGACTGCAGACCAGACCATTGTAATCCATAGGGTTTTCACTGACTAATTTTTGGAAGTAGACTGCCAGGCCTTTCTTCATAGTCTGCCTAAGTCTGGAAGCTCCACTGAAACCTCTTCAGCATCATAGCCATGTACAAGCCTCCACTGACAGACAGGTGGTGGCTGAACATGAGATGCATTGGCCAGGAGTCGAACTCGGGTCTCCCACATAAGAGGTGAGAATTCTACCACTGAACCACCTTTGCCTCACTTATGGTACTTTACAAGTTCACAAAGCACTGTGCCACACAGTGACCCCGACGGAGAGGCAGGAATGATCACTCCCAGCCTACAGAAAAGGAATCAGACGCAGAGAGGGTCAGTTCCCTAGCCCAGGATGGGAGCACAAGATTTGAACTGTCTTTGGGCTGTCAGTTCAGTACTCTTTCTACCTTACCACCCTGTTTCTTAGAACCCTACACAGGGTGAGGCAGATCCCAGGGAACACTGTGCGCCCACGCGGTGGGGGTTCAGGAGAGGCGTCTCATCAGGTGGGGAGGGCAGGAAGCTCCCTAAGGGGATGGGTGTCCACTGGCAGGAGTTGGGGAGGCTAACCTAAGCGGAAACAGGACAGGGTGGAAGGCACAGGGTCTGCTCAGAGAGTGTAATGGATTGAACTGTGCCCCCTCCCTCAATTTATGTTGAAGTCCAAACCTCTGGTACTTGTGAATGTGACCTTGTCTGGAAATAGCGTCTTTGAAGATGGTCTCAGTTATGTTAACACGAGGTCTTACTGGAGTAGGGGGTTCCTAATCCAATCTGAGAGGTGTTCTTGTAAAAGAGGTGAAGAGACACAGAGACACAGAGGAAGGAGGGTCATGTGAAAATGCATTTACAAGCCAAGTGTCATGGATTGAATTGTGCCCCCCTGCCCCCAAAATATGTGTATCAGTTTGGCTGGGCCATGATTCCTGGTATTGTGTGACTGTCCACCATTTTGTCATCGATGTGATTTTCCTATGTGTTGTAAATCCTGCTTCTATGTGGGAGGATGGGCAGCAGTTGTGTTGATGAGGCAGGACTCAATCTACAGGATTGGGTTGTATCTTGAGCTGGTTTCTTTTGGGATATAAAAGAGAGAAGTGAGCAGAGAGACAGGGGGACCTCATACTGCCAAGGAAGCAGTGCCAGGAGCAAAGCACATCCCTTGGACCCAGGGTTCCTGTGTGAGGAAGCTCCTAGTCCAGGGGAAGACTGACGAGAAGGATCTTCGTCCAGAGCTGACAGAGAGAGAAAGCCTTCCCTTGGAGATGATGCTCTGAATTTGGACTTTTAGCCTACTTTACTGTGAGGAAATAAATTTCTCTTTGTTAAAACCATCCACTTGTGGCATTTCTGTCATAGTAGCACTAGATAACCAAGACACCAAGGAAGGTCTGGTGCTACCAGTAGCTGGGGGAGACAAGAAAGGATCTTCTCCTAGAGCCTTCAGAGAAAGCAAGCCCTGCTGACACCCTGAATTCAGACTGCTAGCCTCCAGAACCGTGAAAACAATAAATCTCTGTTCTTACAAGCTATTCCGGTTTGTGGTACTTGGTTCAGCAGCCCTGGGAAGCTAATACAGAGGGGAGTTGCCAGTATGGCTGAAGGGCAGGGGAGTTCAGGCAGATCTGGGGTGAGGCAAAAGAAGAGGAGGAGGGGGTTCTACACTGCAAAACCCAGGACTGCTGTTTGGAAATTTATCTTGGGAGACGGTAGAGAGGGACTGAAGGTGTTTGAGCAGGGAGCGGACCCTGTGCTAGGTGCTGTGGGAAATAAATACAGGTGTTCTCTCTCCATTCACTCTATCACTCATTCAACATTATTTTGCATCTCCCATGGGCCAGGCCTGGCAACCCTGTCTCCTACGTCCAGTGTTCGCAGGCCAGTGGGCTGGGCCCCATGTGTGCTTGACCTGTGGAGTCTTTCTTGGTGCTGGGAAGCCCTGTACAGGGTCTATGGCAGGGAAATTTCCAGAAGTGTGAGAGGGGAGGAGGCCTCTCTGCTGCAGCTGGTGGAAGGGGCTACCCTGTTTCCCTCCTTCACCCCCAGTCAGTGCATCTAAGTGCCCAAGGCAAGGAAGGCCCTCCTTAGGGAAAATTTGGGCAATCACAGGCAGAGGCTTAGTGAGGGTAATGAGCGCCTAGGGGCAATTTTTAAATTTGGGACCACACACCCCCCTCATTGACAGGGGGTGGGTATGTAGGCGGTGGTGTGGGTGTGATTCGCCTGCCAGCCCCCCTGGACTTGTGCCTGGGGGCAAATTCCCCCATCTTGCCCCTCACTATGCCTCTGATCACAGGTTGGGGGCAGGAGAAAGGGAGGAAGGGAGGAAGAAAGGAAGGAAGGCCTTCACTCTAGGGCCCATATAGAGTGGGAGGTGCCTGCAGACCATGGGGGTAACAGTGTCCCTTTGTTCCGGGGTCCTGGGAACCAGGGCCTGGCCTCCATGCTTCAGAGAACCTTCCTGAAGGTGAGTGAAGGGCTCCTCAGACCACCTGCCGCCAGTGCCTCTAGGTACCAGCTGCCTTTGTGAAGGGCCAAGGAATCCCTTATCTGCTGAGCCAGGCCTGGCTGGCCCCCAGCCAGCTTCCCCATCCACAGCCAACAGGCTTTACAAAGAACGTGAAGTCACAGCATCTGGCTCTCTGACATCTGGTGTAGGGCAGAGGAACACACATCCCAAGGCCTGTAGCTGGACTGTGGCTGGACTGAAAACCTAGGCTATTATTATAGGACAGGGCAGCCAGACTGAACCACCCTGGGGCAGACAGAAAGTCCTCAATTTGTGGAATAGCAAAATGCATATATATTAGCTAGTGGGAAAAATGCATCTCTCACGTAGTGTTTCCCCAGGATAATTCTAACCCATCTGAATATCTCACCAGCTGTCATATAGATATAACCATGTATAAATATACACATATCAAAATGGCATTGTTGGATAAATTGAATCATATGGATAATGTCCCTGTGCTGTTAGTTACAAAAAAAAAAAAAAGTTACAAACACACTGTAAATAAGAAAATGAGGAACATGTAAAAGTGTCAGTGGCATACTCTGATGTGACCTGGTTAGCAAGGCGTAAGAGTTTACGGAGACCAGTTGAATTAGGTCCTGTCAAGTTGATTCGAACTCACAGCAACCCCATACGTGTCAGAATAGAGCTATGCTGCATAGGGTTTTCAATGGCTGACTTCTTAGAAGTAGGTTCCCAGGCTTATCTTCCAAAGCATCTCTGGGTGGACTGGAACCACCAGTCTTTTGGTGAGCAGCTGGGCGTGTTAACTGTTTGCACTACCCAGGGTCTCTGTGTGAGAAGGGGCTGCCATATGTTTAGAAGGGCCCGTGAGGATTCCTTAGAAGTCATGCAATCATTTTATAGTCAGTTCTGGATTATCCACAGTAATAGGGAGGAGAGAGGAAGAGCGTGGATAATCTAAGCTGATGAAGAATTAAAACAAACCAACAAAAACGCCTGCAGCTGGCTTTGGCATGCAGTCAAATGTAGATGTGATTCGACACACCCACATCCTTTGCGATACCCCAGTGCCCAGACCCTCCCTGCGCTGTCTGTAGCAGTCTGGGAGGCAGCTGGGCAGGGAGCCACAAGCAAGCCAGAAAATGGATAACCCATTTGCCACGACTTGAGAATTCATCCCAAACTGGGGAAATATTTTCTCATATGTTCCTAGTTAGGGAGGCACACCCAGCCATGCAGTCAGCTCACCTGCCATGTGAATGGATGCTAGAAAATGGTGGCTAAATTAGGTTGTGACCACAATGGTATCAGTGGTCCTAGACTCAGAAAGAACAGCAGGATGGGGAAGGTAAATAATCGCCCTTTTCCTCAATTTCTGATCTTATCTCTCAAAATGGTTATTTTTCAATTCTTTATCTTGGTTCACTTGGGAAACAGGACTGCAGGGCAGCAAACACAGCATTCTTGAGAGAAGGAGAGAGGGGGCCTGAGAACAGTTTTTACTAATGGAGTTAGAAACTAGAACTAGCTGCAAGGCAACACCCAGAAGACATCACTGCCAACCTCATCATCTGCTGCCAGGTGATTAGAGTCAGGAAGGAAGTAAAAGGAGTTCTCAGGACCCTCGCCATCTCTCAGCCTGAATTTGAACCCACTTCTTATTAGCTGGTAACCTCAGGCTCTTAATCCGAGCTGCAGCTTCCTCATCTGTAAAATGAGTATTCCACAGAGTTGCTGGAATGCTATAAGGCATGGGCCATGCTTAGCACAAGCATGTGGTCAGAGGTCAGTAAATGTTGTTAGGTGCCCTCGAGATATTTTCGACTCATAGCGACCCCATGTGACAGAGTAGAACTCCCCTAAAGGGTATTCTAGGCTGTAGTCTTTACAGGATCATGTCGCTAGGTCTTTCTCCCTTGGAGCTGCTGGGTGGGTTCGAACCACCAACCTTTCGATTAGGGGCCGAGTGCTTAACTGTTTGCACCACTGTGGCTCCTTGGTCAGTAAATCGACCACACTATTATTGTTGTTGTTAGTTGCCCTCAGGTGGACTCTGACTGATGGCAACCCCATGCGTGCAGAACAGAACTGCTCCATAGTGTTTTCAAGGCTGTCACCTTTTGGAAGCAGGTCTCTAGGCCTGTCTTCCAAGATGCCTCCAGGTAGGTTCAAAGTGACAACCTTCAGGCTAGTAGTTAATCACGTAACCGTTTGTATGACCCATGTGCAAACCTGGCTGACTGCCACTTTAGGCCAGGTTGGGGTACCTGGTGGAATAGTGGTTAAGCTTTTGGCTATTAACCGAAAGGTCTGACCCACCAGCCGCTCTGTGGGAGAAAGATGTAGCAGTCTGCTCCTGTAAAGATTACAGCCTTGGAAACCCTCTGGGGCAGTTCCACTGGACTGCACCGGGTTTGGTTTAGTTTGGCTTGGTTTAGGGGTAGAGCAGTGAGAGCTAAGAAACACAGCTCTGTCAGCTTCAGAATGACAGTGAGACAGACTGTGGAAATGGGAAAAAGCTGTCTCCAGGGGTGTAGGAAGGAAGCCTGGGAGCACGGGGAGAAGCAGCCACCAAGGCTTCAATCACCTGACATACATACACACATGTACATGCACTGGGTGCACCCAGCCCACGGCACACCTGTTCCAGGTCTCGTGTGTCACAGGGCCTGAGAGACTCACTTGCACAGGTTTTCCCATCACTGCGGAGCACGTATCCCTCGGGACACTGACAGGCAAAGGATGTGTCCATGTTGATGCACGAATACTCACAACCGTGGTCGCTCAGCAAGCAGTAATCCACCCCTGCAAAACCAAACGGCAAGTAAGGGCACAGGCCGCCACTGCAGCCTTCGCCAGCGAGGCCATCAGGCTACTGATAATGGAATGAAGTGACCGCCACGCTGACTCCCACCCGCTTTTGAACTCATGCATCCCCAATGGACACCCCTACGACTGTCCCGAATAGAGAAAAAGGTGGAGGAAAAGGGACAGTTCCCCGTTTCACTCCTGCTACAAATGTTTCCCTAGGAAGATGGTTTCCCAAGAGGCAGGTGATGAGGACTCACTGGAACAGGTCTTGAGGTCCTCATTGATGAGGAAACCTTCCGAGCACTGGCAGATGAATGACTCCTCGGTGTTCACGCACAGCTGCTCACAGCCATGGTCGTTCTGCGCGCAGTGATCCACCCCTGCCGCCATTACAGACATGAAAGCGTAAAGGTCCCGGGGGAGCAAGGCCGCAGCAGCAAACCCAAAAACCAAAACCCTTGTCATGGAGTCGATTCTGACTCCTGGTGACCCCATGCGTTAGAGAGTAGAACTGCACTCCACAGGGTTTTCTTACACCAACCTTTAGGGTTAGCCACGGAGAGCAAACTTTTGAGCCACCCAGGAACCTGCGGCACCAGTAGAGCACTGAACAAACTCAACCTTCTTGGGAAGCCCCTCAGGGACTACTTCACTTCACTGGCATCAAAACAAGCCCGGGGGAAGGCTGCATTGCATCCAGAGCCCTTGCGCTCTTTGAAAAATCAGCTTTGATTGTTTTTATTCCCACTTCTGTTTTTGGAGAGTAAAGCACTAAGGATTCATTTCCCAGTCTCTAAACAGGTGTTATTTTCATTTCACAGAGAGAAAACCGGGCTAGGGAAGGTCAAGTTGCTTGCCCAAAGCCACACAGTTGGTAAGAATGAAGGCTCTGCATCAAGCTAAAAGACCAGTTGACATGGAGTTGATTCTGATTCATGGCGACCCTATGTGTGTCAGAATAGAACTGAGCTCCATACAGTTTTCAATGGCTGATTTTTCAGAAGTAGATCACCAGGCATTTCTTCCAGGGGGCCTCTGGGTCCACTTGAACTTACAGCATCAAACTACTTGGGCTCAAACCCCATCTCCATCATTTCTTAGCCATGAGAGGCTGGGCCAGTCACTTCCTGACTTGAGAAATGAGGATGATGACTGTTGCTTTCTTATAGGAATATGGTGAGAATTCAATGAGTTGATACATTAAAGCTGTCAGAACAGTACCTAGCACACAGTAACCACTCAATGAATGCTTATTGTTATTAAATAGTGCTGAGTAAGAATTAGTGGTATAGCTTCATTTCTATTTGAAAATGAAAAAGGTGTTTTGTTTCCCTTTTCCCATAACCAAGACACCTAATTTCAGAAAATAAACCAAAAGCCTGGGCCTGCATGTGTGGCCGATCCTGGCACAGAATGGCCACACAGCTGGCTCCACTGGGCAGCAAGCGCCGAAGGACAGTGAACACATAACTGTGGTAAGCGGCTCCCACAGACAGCCCTCCAGGTGGCCTCCCAGATTTCCTTGATGGAGAAAATGCACCCCCATGGACTGGAGACACACTGGAGGCCTTGTGCAGGGCTACCAAGTGGGTCTCTTCACTCCTGTGGAGCTTGGGACCAGTGCCTTCTGGAACTTTCCACCACTGGATGCACCTACTGTGAACACTTGCAGGATCTCAGGAGCCAGATGCCTGTGTTCACATTCTGGTTCTGTCACTTACTGGCGGTGTGATTCTGGAAAAGTTACTTAATCTCTCTGTGCCATCACTTCCCCATCTTTAAATAGCGATAAGAATAGAGTGGCCATGGGGCTGTTGTGAGGATAAAGAGTTAGTGAATGGGAAGTGCTCACAGCAGCGACCAAGTGCCTTGTCAGAGCTTGCTGTTACTATGCCTTGGGGCTCCCTGAGCCCTCAAGAGGAGCAGAATACCATGGCTTTCTCTGGGGATATCTATACAGAAATGGCTTGGTTTATATTTTCTTAGAGCCGATTGGAGTCTCTAGATGGTTAACAGTTAACGTACTCAGCCGCTCACTGAAAGGCTGGAGGTTCAAGTCCACTCCGAGGCACCTCAGAAGAAGCCTTGGGGTTCTATTTCTAAAAAAGCAGCCACTGAAAACCCTATGGAGCACAGATCTACTCTGACACACTTGGGGTCGCCATGAGTCATCATCAACTCAATGGCAACTGGTTTTCAGAGCTGGCTAGAGGATCCTTCTTATTTGATCCCAGAGAGACAGGAGACGCTAATCTCTTCTGGCCCCTGCTCTGAGCATTTCTGGGCTCCCTCAAGGCATTCTAGGAGGGAGAGGCAGGCCACGGCACCTGTGGTCTAGGTGGGCTCAGTCAGGTCATGCCCAGCCTGCCCCAGATACCTGCCAGGGCCCCATACTGCTGGAAAAAGGTAGGATCTACACAAATCCATCTACAACAGGGTGTCTCCTTGTCGAATGGAAGAGCCCCTGGTTTCCACTGGCTTGTCATAGGACTCAGACATCCAGCACTGCAGGGTGCTGACTTTTGCACTCACTTTCTGGTTCAAAAGGTCTTTGACCTCCGAGATCAGTCCTTAGAAAGCCTGACTAAGGCACTTGTTCCCTCTGAAGACTGAAGGGAACAAGTTTTCCTGAGGGCTCTTCTGTCCCTAATACTTCATCTGCGAAGCTTCCCCTCCTGGGGCATAGGGTCCAAGTGCTCAACAGCTGCACTGTTCTCATTCACAATCTATCTCTGTCTCCAAAGCTGGAGCAGATGTGTGGCTTGCCCAGTGAATGCCACACAAAGGGCCCCTTTTATGTCACCGAGCCCCCTCCCAGTGTGCCAGGGTCATAGGGAGCCACTGCAGTGCTCATGGGCTCCCACTGCTGCTGGCCTGGGGTTGAGGAGACTGTGTCTCATAAAGAATGACGGAGCCATCCAGCTGGCAAAGCCTGCAAGTTTCCGTGCGTTTACATCACCAAACGGAGCTTTGTTGTGGCTCCTACAAGAGGAAATGAAGAAAAGCCTTCACAAAAAGCCACGTTTCTCAGCTCTGCCCTCAGATCAGCTCTGTGGTAGCACAAGTACTTTCCGAGGTCTGTCCCTTCTGGCCTCTTGTGCCAACTCAGGGTGATGTAAGGCCGGGCACTGTGGCTCTCACGGCTCCACGATAATAATGAATGATTACCATTGACTGAATGCTTACCTTGTGCCAGGCACAGCGTTAAGAGATTGAAATGGCTCCCGTTATTCTCCTTGACCCTGCGAGATCAATACTATTACTATCTTTACTTTATCCAGACTTGGGGAAATTAAATAACTTGCCCAGAGTATGTGGTAGAACTTGGATTTGAATTCAGGCCTGTCTGACTCCCAGCTGATGCTTCGTGACAAATAATAATATTAGTTAATATTTAGTGAGTGCATATTACCTGCCTAGCAGCACTGGTTTATATGTATTTATCTAAGTGTCTTATATGTATTGATTCTTTTAATCCTTACAACCCAACCTATGAAGTGTTGTTGTTGCTGTTAGTTGCTGCCAAGTAGATTCTGACTTGTGGTGGGACCATGTGTGCAGAGTAGAATTGCTCCACAGGGTTTTCATGGTTGTGGCCTGTTGGAAGCAGAGCACCAGGCCTGTCTTCCAAAGCATTTTTGGGTGGGTTTGAACCGCCAACCTGTCAGCTACTAGCCAGTTGAGTGCTCAACCATTTGTGCCCCCTATGAGATAGGTATTACTTATAGTCCCATTTTATGTATGATGAAACTGAGGCAAGGAGAAGTTAAGTCCATTGAAGCATCAGGCCCACAGGAAACCCAGGAGTCTCAGAAGCGGCTGGCTGCCAGCGAGCCTGGAGGGCCTGTTGGAGGCCACCTCCCCAGCACTGTCTGCCCCTGGGGCACACTCACGGCTGCAGGTCTTGCCATTGGGGTCTAGGGTATAGCCCCGGCGGCACCGGCAATAGTAGCTCTCCTCTGTGTTGACGCATTCATGCTCACAGCCTGGTTTGTTCAGTGCACAGTAGTTGATCCCTGAGGAGAGAAAGGGTAGACCCTCCATCTATCAAGGGCAGTGAGGTCAGGCTCTCAGTTTTTCCCAGCACCCATGGAGACAGCTGGTGGGTACGTGCCTGCAGAGTGAGCCCTGAATGTGTCACTCCTTCACTTATTTGACAACCAAGGGCCAGGCCCTAAGCTAGATGGGAAGGCGGGGTGAGGGGGATGAAATGGTGGTGGGAGGGAATGACAAGGGGAGTTGGTGAAGGCTTGGGCCCTAATTAAAGGAGCTCCCGCTCTAGTGGGGAGGCAGAAATGTGAACAGGCAGTCATAAGACAGACAGATGATACAACACAGAGCCAGAGGAGGGGCCCCAACTAAGTCCTGGGATCAGGGGTCTTCCCGGAGGAGGTGATGGCCAGCTGTAGGCCTTGAAGAGAAGGAGGAGTCGGGTGGGTAAAGAGGGGAGGTGAGAGGGAGCAGAGAGTGAGGAGCAGCTAATGCAAAGGCCTCTGGATGAGGCCGGTGAGCGCATTTCGGGGAGCAGCGAAGAGCAGGAGTGTAAGGATTCATATGAGGCTGGGGAGAGCGGTGCAGGACCTTGCAAGCCATGGGATGGAGCCTATGAGGGGCCAGACAGGTGGCTGGAGGGCTGGGGTGAGGTAGGACTGACTGTTTGTGGAGGCGACAAGGCCAGAGTTGTGCCTTTAGGAAGACTTTGGAGAGATGGAGGAAAGGCAGGAGCACTTTGGTCTGTGAGGCGCTCTGCAGGACAGAGGTAACAGCTCCTGCTCTCTGGGAGCTTGTCTGAAAGAAAACCTGATGCCTAAAGTATACCTCTGGAGTCCTCAGTACTGGTCTTTTTCCCCTCTGATAGCCAACAAACAGAGAAGTAGGTTGAGGATCACAGGCCCCAGCCCTAAGCCTTCAGAGAAAGATGGAAAAGCTGAGAAAATTTGATCAGTCTCTGCCTTGAGTTAATCTGATCACCAGGGCCCAAAGCACTAGGAAGCTGGTGTCTCCAGTGACGTCCAACAGTGACACTGGACAACATGAGGTCGAATGAACAAAAGCTGATCTTGCAAAATATCCAGCTGTTTGGGAGAGTCAGGAAGTGGCAGTTACATTAAGTGAGATCATGAGAGCATCCACACCATCAAACTGAAAATACATCAGGAGATGTATTTCTGATGCTGCCCCAGGTTACTGCAGTTCTGTTCCACGGGTAAGAGGAACCCCAGTCCAAGCTGCGTTCCTGCCAGCAGATGGAAACTGCATCATTACCAGTAGCCAATTAGCAATTTCATTTCCTGGTAGAAAATGCTAAAACCACAAGATCCCACAAACAGCAGGCCATGGGGGAGATGGAGAACTATAAAAGGAAATAAAATGAGCTTGTAGAGGGCCTTTATGAGACCAGTGCTGGGGAAAAGGTCACCACCAACCTCACTGGCTGGGCTGCACTAGTTTAACAGCACGACATTGTTCTTTTTCTGGGGATGTTTCTTGTCTTGCCAACAACCATTACCTCTGCCTTCCTGGTAATAGAGCCCTGACCCTCAGGGAATGAATCATGGTTGGTCTAAGCCAGCTTGGCAACCATGTTCTTCTTTGCCAGTAATTGGTTTTAGGGGTGAGAATATGCCCTAATACTAGCTAGCCAAGAGACATCAGAAGTTTACTGGGGCACCTAGGACAGATTTTCCTCCCTGAAAAGATAGAGGTATATGAAGAGAAACACTTTTTCCTGCCTTCTTCTCTTTCTGTCTTTGGATCTAATAGCGTGAGGGTATGATACTTGGAGCTGCAGCAGCCATCTTGTAGCCATGAGGCAACAAGCATGAGGATGAAAAGTCAACATGCTGAGGATGGCAGAGTAAAAGGACAGAAAGAGTCTGGGTTCTTGGTAACACTAAGCCAACTCTGGGACCAACCACTGCTGGAACTGTTAGGTGAAAAGTAAATGTCCTTTTGGCTTAAGACACCGTTCATTGCATTTTCTGTATGTATGGCCGAAAAGTATACTAAAAAAAAAAAAAAAAAAACTGATACAGGGGAAATAATCTGAAACCATAAAGTAATGAACTGAGAATATACACATTTTATTTTTCAATGTCCCTTCCCAAAAAAGTATTTGAGGTAGTTTACATATACAAATAACTTGTAGATAGGACACGTGTCACCCTCTTGTAACAATGGCTCCTCACTACCCTTAAGGTAAAGACCAAGACCCCTAGCATGGCCTAGGAGGCACTTTGTAGCCTCATTCTGGTTTATTCCAGACTCTTCTCATGTCTCTTACTCTGTGTATGCTCCAGGCACACTGGCCTTCAGTTCACTGACATCCCCAGGCTCCCTCCCACCAGAAGGTCTTGTGCATACTGGTCTTTCTTCCTGTAATGCCCTGTCCTTCCCATTCCACTCCCACCATTACCTAGTTAATCCCTACCTTCTACCACATGTTAGCTCATTGCCTTTTCCCCAGCGATGCCCCACGACCTCCTGATGAAATCAGTTCTTTCTATGGGACCTCTCTTTCGCAGCATTTATCACAGTGGTTATGTAACATTTTTTTGTGTGATGCCTCAATCTTGGTGTCTTTTGGATCATATTTTTTCTCATCATCAGAGGCATCCATTAATGATGTTAATGATGGTAACCATAGTTGTTAATATCTCTTAAGCACCTACTCAGTGCCAGGCCCTAGGCTAAGCATTTTACAAACACAATTTCCTTCTCTACAAGGTACGTGCTATTATTATCCATAATTTAAAGATGCAGAAATGGAGATTTGGAGACACTGATTTTTTTTTTTTTTGGAGAGGTTAATATCTTATTCACGATCCTACAGCTAGCAAAAATGGAGCAGTAAATGGAACCCAGGTCTGAGGGACCCCAGACCCATCCTTTAAAGAGTACATTACGTGCCCTCCCTAGTGGTTGGTGGACAGAACTTCCTGTGTGCATAGGGTATCAGCATGAGCAGCCGCAGACTGAGTGTGCAGAGAGGAGTCTCCACGGCACACTGCAGGTGCTGGCCTACAGGAAGAGATGTGACATTGCTGTTATTGGCTCTTGTCACTCTCTCCATAACTCATCCCTTCTGCATGAGGAGAGGCAGAATATTGTTAGCTGTGTGCAGTTCCGGTTCATCTGTCTGGAACGCATCAGTAACCTAATCTGTGCAGAGCAAAACAGAGTTCCCAGGCACAAGCAAAGAAGAACTTTGACAACGAAAAATTAGCCTGGAAAGGACTACATAAACCAGAGACTACATCAGCCAGAGACCAGAAGAACTAGATGATGCCTGGCTACAACCTGTGACTGCCCTGACAGGGAACACAACAGAAAACCCCTGAGGGAGCAGGAGAACAGTGGGATGTAGACTCCATGTTCTTGTAAAAAGACCAGACTTAATGGCCTGACTGAGACTAGAAGGACCCCAGAAGTCATGGTCCCCAGACCTGTTAGCCCAAGACAGGAACCATTCCCAAAGCCAACTCTTCAGATAGGCATTGGACTGAATCATGGGATAGAAAATGATACTGGTGAAGAATGAGCTTCTTGGATCAAGTGGACACGTGAGACTATGTTGGCATCTCCTGTCTGGAGGGGAGATGAGAGAGCAGGGGGGTCAGATTCTGTCCAAATGGACACAAAAATAGACAGTGAGGGGAAGGAGTGTGCTGTCTCATTAGAGGGAAAGCAATTAGGAGTATATAGCAAGGTATATATAAGTTTTTGTATGAGAGACTGACCTGATTTGTAAACTTTTACTTAAAGCATAATAAAAATTAAAAAAAAAAAAGAAGCCTGGCAATGAAAACACCGGCTGCAAACAAACAAACAAGCAGGCACAGAACACAAAGGGCCCAACAGGCTGGGGCTAGTTAGCATAGGGCCTGCAGGAATCACTTCATTAGACATCAGTAACCAAAGCTTATGGGGTGAACCTGCGCTGTCTGGGAACAGTGAAACCATCTTCAACATACCCTGTTTTAAAAAGGTAGTGTTGTCTTTAAGAAAAATTTACACCCAAAATAATTCAACTGAAAAACATTTAGATTCTTAATGAGGTTATCATTCAGCTATCTGGCAAACAGATACTTGAAATGACCCTTTTCTGAGCTTTGCATCTCCGCCTAAATAATTTATGCTTTAAGTCAGTCAATGACCAAAAAAAAAGAAAAACCCAGTGCTGTCGAATCGATTCCGACTCATAGCGACCCTACAGGAACTGCCCCATAGAGTTCCCAAGGAGCGCCTGGTGTATTTGAACTGCCGACCCTTTGGTTAGCAGCTGTAGCACTTAACCACTATGCCACCAGGGTTTCCCCATATATCAGAGGTTTAACTGTAGCTCTTTGCTCTCTTTTTTTTTTTTTTAATTTAGCTCATTGCTCATATATATATATTTTTTGTTAACTTTTATTGAGCTTCAGGTGAACGCTTACAAATGCAGTCAGTCTGTCACATATAAGTTTATATACACCTTACTCCGTACTGCCACTTGCTCTCCCCCTAATGAGTCAGCCCTTCCAGTCTCTCCTTTCGTGCCAATTTTGCCAGCTTCCAACTCTCTCTATCCTCCCATCCCCCCTCCAGACAGGTGATGCCAACACAGTCTCAAGTGACCACTTGATATAATTAGCTCACTCTTCATCAGCATCTCTCACCTACCCACTGTCCAGTCCTTTTCATGTTAATGAGTTGTCTTTGGGGATGGTTCCTGTCCTGTGCCAACAGGTTTGGGGACCATGGCCGCCGGGATTCCTCTAGTCTCAGTCAGACCATTAAGTCTGGTCTTTTTATGAGAATTCGGGGTCTGCATCCCACTGATCTCCTGCTCCCTCAGGGGTTCTCTGTTGTGCTCCCTGTCAGGGCAGTCATCGATTGTGGCTGGGCACCAACTAGTTCTTCTGGTCTCAGGATGATGTAGGTCTGTGGTTCATGTGGCCCTTTCTGTCTCTTGGGCTCTTAGTTGTCGTGTGACCTTGGTGTTCTTCATTCTCCTTTGCTCCAGGTGGGTTGAGACCAATTGATGCATCTTAGATGGCCGCTTGTTAGCATTTAAGACCCCAGACGCCACATTTCAAAGTGGGATGCAGAATGTTTTCATAATAGAATTATTTTGCCAATTAACTTAGAAGTCCCCTTAAACCATGGTCCCCAAACCCCCGCCCTTGCTCCACTGACCTTTGAAGCATTCATTTTATCCCGGAAACTTCTTTGCTTTTGGTCCAGTCCAATTGAGCTGACCTTCCATGTATTGAGTATTGTCCTTCCCTTCACCTAAAGCAGTTCTTATCTACTAATTAATCAGTAAAAAACCCTCTCCCACCCTCCCTCCCTCCCCCGCTCGTAACCACAAAAGTATGTGTTCTTCTCAGTTTATACTATCTCTCCAGATCTTATAATAGTGGTCTCATACAATATTTGTCCTTTTGCCTCTGACTAATTTCGCTCAGCATAATGCCTTCCAGGTTTCTCCATGTTATGAAATGTTTCACAGATTCGTCACTGTTCTTTATCGATGCCTAGTATTCCATTGTGTGAATATACCACAATTTATTTAACCATCCATCCGTTGATGGACACCTTGGTTGCTTCCAGCTTTTTGCTATTGTAAACAGAGCTGCAATAAACATGGGCGTGCATATATCTGTTTGTGTAAAGGCTCTTATTTCTCTAGGGTATATTCCGAGGAGTGGGATTTCTGGGTTGTATGGTAGTTCTATTTCTAACTGTTTAAGATAACGCCAGATAGATTTCCAAAGTGGTTGTACCATTTTACATTCCCACCAGCAGTGTACAAGAATTCCAATCTCTCCGCAGCCTCTCCAACATTTATTATTTTGTGCTTTTTGGATTAATGCCAGCCTTGTTGGAGTGAGATGGAATCTTATCGTGGTTTTAATTTGCATTTCTCTAATGGCTAATGATCGAGAGCATTTTCTCATGTATCTGTTAGCTGCCTGAATATCTTCTTTAGTGAAGTGCGTGTTCATATCCTTTGCCTACTTCTTGATTGGGTTGTTTGTCTTTTTGTGGTTGAGTTTTGACAGAATCATATAGATTTTACAGATCAGGCGCTAGTCGGAGATGTCATAGCTGAAAATTCTTTCCCAGTCTGTAGGTGGTCTTTTTACTCTTTTGGTGAAGTCTTTAGATGAGCATAGGTGTTTGACTTTTAGGAGCTCCCAGTTATGTGGTTTCTCTTCGTCATTTTTGGTAAAGTTTTGTATTCTGTTTATGCCTTGTGTTAGGGCTCCTAAGGTTGTCCCTATTTTTTCTTCCATGATCTTTATCGTTTTAGTCTTTATGTTTAGGTCTTTGATCCACTTGGAGTTAGTTTTTGTGCTTGGTGTGAGGTATGGGTCCTGTTTCATTCTTTTGCAAATGGATATCCAGTTATGCCAGCACCATTTGTTAAAAAGACTATCTTTTCCCCAATTAACTGACTCTGAGCCTTTGTCAAATATCAGCTGCTCATACGTGGATGGATTTATATCTGGGTTCTCAATTCTGTTCCACTGGTCTATGTGCCTGTTGTTGTATCAATACCAGGCTGTTTTGACTACTGTGGCTGTATAATAGCTTCCGAAATCAGGTAGAGTGAGGCCTCCCACTTTCTTCTTCTTTTTCAGTAATGCTTTGCTTATCTGAGGCTTCTTTCCCTTCCATATGAAGTTGGTGATTTGTTTCTCCATCACCTTAAAAAATGACATTGGAATTTGGATCGGAAGTGCATTGTATGTATAGATGGCTTTTGGTAGAATAGACATTTTTACTATGTTAAGTCTTCCTATCCATGAGCAAGGTATGTTTTTCCACTTAAGTATGTCCTTTTTAATTTCTTGTAGTAGAGCTTTGTAGTTTTCTTTGTATAGGTCTTTTACATCCTTGGTAAGATTTATTTCTAAGTATTTTATCTTTTTGGGGGCTACTGTGAATGGTATTGATTTGGTTATTTCCTCTTCGATGTTCTTTTTGTTGATGTAGAGGAATCCAAGTGATTTTTGTATGTTTATCTTATAATCTGAGACTCTGCCAGACTCTTCTATTAGTTTCAGTAGTTTTCTGGTGGATTCGTTGGGGTTTTCTGTGTATAAGATCATGTCATCTGCAAATAGAGATAATTTTACTTCCTCTTTGCCAATCCGGATGCTCTTTATTTCTTTGTCTAGCCTAATTGCTCTGGCTAGGACTTCTAGCACAATGTTGAATAAGAGCAGTGATAAAGGGCATCCTTTTCTGGTTCCCGTTCTCAAGGGAAATGCTTTCAGGTTCTCTCCATTTAGAGTGATGTTGGCTGTTGGCTTTGCATAGATGACCTTTATTATGTTGAGGAAATTTCCTTCAATTCCTATTTTGGTGAGAGTTTTTATCATAAATGGGTGTTGGACTTTGTCAAATGCCTTTTCTGCATCAATTGATAAGATCATGTGGTTTTTGTCTTTTGTTTTATTTATGTGGTGGATTACATTAATGGTTTTTCTAATATTAAACCAGCCTTGCATACCTGGTATAAGTCCCACTTGGTCGTGGTGAATTATTTTTTTGATATGTTGTTGAATTCTATTGGCTAGAATTTTGTTGAGGATTTTTGCATCTATGTTCATGAGGGATATAGGTCTGTAATTTTCTTTTCTTGTGATGTCTTTACCTGGTTTTGGTATCAGGGAGATGGTGGCTTCATAGAATGAGTTGGGTAGTATTCTGTCATTTTCTATGCTTTGAAATATCTTTAGTAGTAGTGGTGTTAACTCTTCTCTGAAAGTTTGGTAGAACTCAGCAGTGAAGCCGTTCGGGCCAGGGCTTTTTTTTTGTTGGGAGTTTTTTGATTACCGTTTCAATCTCTTTTTTTGTTATGGGTCTATTTAGTTGTTCTACTTCTGAATGTGTTAGTTTAGGTAGGTAGTGTTTTTCCAGGAATTCATCCATTTCTTCTAGGTTTGCAAATTTGTTAGAGTACAATTTTTCGTAATAATCTGATATGATTCTTTTAATTTCAGTTGGGTCTGTTGTGATGTGGCCCTACTCGTTTCTTATTTGGGTTATTTGTTTCCTTTCCTGTATTTCTTTAGTCAGTCTAGCCAATGGTTTATCAATTTTGTTAATTTTTTCAAAGAACCAGCTTTTGGCTTTGTTAATTCTTTCAATTGTTTTTTCTGTTCTCTAATTCATTTAGTTCAGCTCTAATTTTTATTATTTGTTTTCTTCTGGTGCCTGATGGATTCTTTTGTTGCTCACTTTCTATTTGTTCAAGTTGTCGGGACAGTTCTCTGATTTTGGCTCTTTCTTCTTTTTGTATGCGTGCATTTATCGATATAAATTGGCCTCTGAGCACTGCTTTTGCTGTGTCCCAGAGGTTTTGATAGGAAGTATTTTCATTCTCGTTGCATTCTATGAATGTCTTTATTCCCTCCTTGATGTCTTCTATAACCCAGTCTTTTTTCAGGAGGGTATTGTTCAGTTTCCAAGTATTTGATTTCTTTTCCCTAGTTTTTCTGTTATTGAGTTCTAGTTTTATTGCCTTGTGGTCTGAGAAGATGCTTTGTAATATTTCGATGTTTTGGACTCTGCAAAGGTTTGTTTTATGACCTAATATGTGGCCTATTCTAGAGAATGTTCCATGTGTGCTAGAAAAAAAAGTATACGTTGCAGCAGTTGGGTGGAGAGTTCTGTATAAGTCAATGAGGTCAAGTTGGTTGATTGTTGTAATTAGGTCTTCCGTGTCTCTATTGAGCTTCCTACTGGATGTCCTGTCCTTCTCCGAAAGTGGTGTGTTGAAGTCTCCTACTATAATTGTGGAGGTGTCTATCTCACTTTTTAGTTCTGTTAAAATTTGATTTATGTATCTTGCAGCCCTGTCATTGGGTGCATAAATATTTAATATGGTTATATCTTCCTGATCAATTGTCCCTTTTATCATTATGTAGTGTCCTTCTTTATCCTTTGTGGTGGATTTAAGTCTAAAGTCTATTTTGTCAGAAATTAATATTGCTACTCCTCTTCTTTTTTGCTTATTGTTTGCTTGATATATTTTTTTCCATCCTTTGAGTTTTAGTTTGTTTGTGTCTCTAAGTCTAAGGTGTGTCTCTTGTAGGCAGCATATAGACGGATCGTGTTTCTTTATCCAGTCCGAGACTCTCTGTCTCTTTATTGGTGCATTTAGTCCATTTACATTCAGCGTAATTATAGATAAATAAGTGTTTAGTGTTGTCATTTTGATGCCTTTTTATGTGTGTTGTTGACAATTTCATTTTTCCACTTATTTTTTTGTGCTGAGACGTTTTTCTTAGTAAATTGTGAGATCCTCATTTTCATAGTGTTTGACTTTATGTTTGTTGAGTCGTTATGTTTTTCTTGGCTTTTATCTTGAGTTATGGAGCTGTTATACCTCTTTGTGGTTACCTTAATATTTACCCCTATTTTACTAAGTAAAAACCTAACTTGTATTGTCCTATATCGCCTAGTATCACTCTCCATATGGCAGTTCTATGCCACCTGTATTTAGTCCCTCTTTTTGATTATTGTGATCTTTTACGTATTGACTTCAGTGATTCCCTGTTATAAGCATTTTTTTTTTAATTAATCTTAATTTGTTTTTGTGATTTCCCTATTTGAGTTGATATCAGGATGTTCTGTTTTGTGACCTTGTGTTGTGCTGGTATCTGATATTATTGGTTTTCTGACCAAACAATTTCCTTTAGTATTTCTTGTAGCTTTGGTTTGGTTTTTGCAAATTCTCTAAGCTTGTGTTTATCTGTAAATATCTTAATTTCGCCTTCATATTTCAGAGAGAGTTTTGCTGGATATATGATCCTTGGCTGGCAGTTTTTCTCCTTCAGTGTTCTGTATATGTCATCCCATTGCCTTCTCACCTGCATGGTTTCTGCTGAGTAGTCTGAACTTATTCTTATTGATTCTCCCTTGAAGGAGACCTTTCTTTTCTCCCTGGCTGCTTTTAAAATTTTCTCTTTATCTTTGGTTTTGGCAAGTTTGATGATAATATGTCTTGGTGTTTTTCTTTTTGGATCAATCTTAAATGGGGTTCGATGAGCATCTTGGATAGATATCCTTTCGTCTTTCATGATGTCAGGGAAGTTTTCTGTCAGCAGATCTTCAACTATTTTCTCTGTGTTTTCTGTCCTCCCTCCCTGTTCTGGGACTCCAATCACACGCAAGTTATCCTTCTTGATAGAGTCCCACATGATTCTTAGGGTTTCTTCATTTTTTTTTAATTCTTTTATCTGATTTTTTTCCAGCTATGTTGGTGTTAATTCCCTGGTCCTCCAGATTTCCCAGTCTGCATTCTAATTGCTCGAGTCTGTTCCTCTGACTTCCTATTGCGTTGTCTAATTCTGTAATTGTATTGTTAATCTTTTGGATTTCTGCGTGCTGTCTCTCTATGGATTCTTGCAACTTATTAATTTTTCCACTATGTTCTTGAATAATCTTTTTGAGTTCTTCAACTGTTTTATCAGTGTGTTCCTTGGCTTTTTCTGCGGTTTGCCTTATTTCATTTCTGAGGTCATCCCTGATGTCTTGAAGCATTCTGTAAATTAGTTTTTTATATTCTGTATCTGATAATTCCAGGATTGTATCTTCATTTGGGAAAGATTTTGATTCCTTTGTTTGGGGGGTTGTAGAAGCTGTCATGGTCTGCTTCTTTATGTGGTTTGATATCGACTGCTGTCTCCGAGCCATCACTAAGATTTAGTAGTGGTTTATTCTGTAATTGCTCACTGAGACTTATCTTGTTTTGTTTTCTTTCAATATACGTGGATGGGCTACTAGATTGTGCTGTCTTGTTTGTTGCAGCCCTTGACTTACTTATGACCTATTACCAGCAGGTTTGGGCTGTTGCCAGATATATATGCCTGAGTCTATTCACTATTCTTGAGTAGAATCTGATTTGGGGTCATCAAGTGTGTGCTGCACCCTAACATCTATCCACCTCGAGAAGTAGTGGTGATAGTTGTGTGCACCAGATTCTATTAGCATCTGGGGTTCACCCTCCGGGGGGGCAGGATGCTGACAGGCTTCCCCCAAGTGCCATTGAGGTAGGTGTGTCTCTATTCCTATAGCACCTTGGTGGGAGGGCACTGCAGCTGTACCTTAGGCCCTCAATGCAAGTACCTCTACTGATTGGTAGGTGTCACCCTCCTTAGACCCCTAAGGCAAGAGGCTAGGTGGTCTGGGGGGAGCTTCAGCCTTCAGTTCCCTGTTGTGGGTCAGTTAGGGCTCTTTGAATAAGCAGAGGTATCAGACCTGGGAAACTTGTTTTTCCAGAAAATCCGCTGACTGGAACGCTGGCTCCAGGCTCCGAAAACAGTTGCTGCTTCCCCGTATTTGTTCGTTCTCCGTCTCTAAATCTGTGTTTGTTGTTCAGGGTTCGTAGATTGTTATGTATGTGATCGATTCACTTGTTTTTCCGAGTCTTTGTTGCAAAAGGGATCCGACGTAGCATCCACCTAGTCTGCCATCTTGGCCCCGCCTCTGCTCTTTGCTTTCTTTACACACCTGAGTCATATTTCTTCATATGTGTATGTGTGTGTGTTACTTAGATATTCACCCACTCATTTATCCACTCAATAAGTATTTATTGAGTGCCCACTATGCACCCCGTATTTAGTTAGCTCTCCACAAAAACTGATAAGTCCCAGAGTGGCCAGTAAACCCCTCCAAGGTCAGATGGTGGGAACTGTCAGATAACAAGCAGTCTTGACGAGTGACAACTCCATATAGAACTCTACATGGAACCCAAAGAAGGAAGCCCAGCTGGGAAGGTTGTTGTTGTTGTGTACCGTGGAGTCGATTCTGATTCATAGCAACCCTATACAGCAGAGTAGAACTGCACCATAAGGTTTCCTAGGCTGAAATCTTTATGGGAGCAGATATCCAGGTCTTTTCTCCCAGGGAGCTGCTGGTGGGTTCAATCCGTCAACCTTTCATTTAGCAGCCGAGTCCTGAATTATTATGCCACCAGGGCTCTTTACTGGGAAGGTATGGCTTTAAAAACATGAAATATTAGTGGCCCCAGGCAGTAAATTATAACGCCAGCTGAGTGGCACAGATAGTAAGATTCAGAAAAATTGGACAAGGCAACACAATGTTAAAGCAGGAAGTCCTATTCCTTCAGTTTAGGAAATCCAAGTCCAGAGGAGTCAAGTGGCCTGTCCAAGATTACATGGCTGATATGAGTGACCTTGCCAAAGCTGGACCTCACATCTTCCGGCTCAGTCCAACCTGTGTCTACCTACATCTGCTTTTCCAACTGCAGTATCTCCAGCTCCAGGGAACACCAACCAGCCCATGGTACCAGAATGAGCAATCCTGGAGCCCAGCACACTGAGCCGCGCCCACATCTGATTCAGCTCTGGAGCCCCACCTAGACAGCCAGGCCAGACCCAGTTTCTGAGCTTTGCATCTCCACCTAAATAATTTATGCTTTAAGTCAGTCGATGACAGCACTTTTTAATAGGAGAGATGGTGCCTGGAGGAGGAGGAAGAACAAATCCTGGCCAAGGGGTTTTTCTTCAGTAAGATTCTGCCTTGAACTTTTTTTCCCAGCTTACTTGAATAACATCAAATTCCTCTGAAAAACAGATTTTTTATTAGATTTGAAAATAGCCCCCATCCATCAACCTCCATGAACTGTAAATGGTTGTTCCCTGAGCTCTAGATTTGTAATCGGATCACTCAGGAGACCTCAGACTCCCAATAACAAACTCCAGACTTTAAATGCAGTGTCTTTGCTTCCTTCTTCCAGGCAATGCTCCAGAGAGCGGCAGACAGTGAGCACTCGCTTCCGTCTGCAGCTGTCTGCTGTAATCCACCAAGTGCAAACATTAAGTCAGGAGAAGCTCTACGAGGCTGACCTCAGGAGTCCAGAGGGCTGGGTTCACAGCAAAGACAATGGAAAATGTAATGATGAAGCAGGGTTTTGGGTGAAGGGCTGATGAGGACACCGTGTTTTAGGAAAAAATTCTATTTTTCTTGGAAGGAAAATTAGGACACCTGGCTGAAGAGGAAATGGAGCTATAACCACTGAATATATATGAATGAGCATTAGGGACTCTCGACTGTGCTGCGGTCTGCAAACAGGCCTGTCTGTGGGCCGATGACTGATAGTCAAACTGCTCCCAAGTGGTCACTTCCTCACCACTCTTCTTCTGTTGTCGCCCTCCCTCCTCCCTTGATAATGGTGTGCTCACTGCCTTGGATTCTTCTCTTATTCCAAGTACCTCTCCAGGCAGGGTGTGGAGAGAAAGGCAGAGGTTGAGGGAATCATAAAGGATTGGTAAGAGAAGCAGACCTTAAAGGCGATTCTCTCCACCCGTGGCTGCTTGCCTGACTTGTTTCCTTTTCACTCCATCAGGAACACAAAGGGAGGCTTGCAACCACGAGGAGGGTCTGAGCTGAACCAGATCTAAGTATACTCTTTCGTGGAAGAGCTTTCGATCCTCAAAGGAATCTACCCATGAGTGGTTTTCCCTGGGTGCAGTCAACCACTGACACACTCAGCCCTAGAAAAAGGTGTCAGCAGCACAGGGAGGAGAGGCCAGGCTAGAAAACTTGGCCCTCCAACATGTTGTATGCTTGTGTGGTCTAATGGAAAATACTCCGTCTAATTCACATTCTGAATGCCCTCAATTAAAATTCCCGTTTAATGCTTGGATGTTCCCAGGGTTTGTATTCAGGCAAGGCAGTGGGAATTACTTTTTATAAGCGAGCCTGTTTCAAAATATGGGCTCCGCAGCCACCTGGTACCAAACAAGGTTTTACATGTATTAGGATGAGTGTGGAAGTTAATATGTGCTACCAGCAGAATGTGACTCATCTGAATTCAGTCACAGAGCCACAGTGTTGTTCAAAAAAGATACATGGTTAAACCTTTGAAAACTCAGTCCTGCTATACACATTGTCGGGAAGGAGTGGGTGAAGAAGCGTACAGGAAAATATATCCCTAAACAGGAGCTCCAGAGAATTCTGTGAATGACAATGTTGGGAGAACTCAAACAATTCATTGTGTATGAGTGCGTATTGACTATGAGAATATTTCTGAAAAGATTCACAACTGGCATGTTTTAAAAAGGCCATCTTTCTAACAAGACTAATTCAAATAACAGTTGTGATTTCTCTAGGATGATAAGTCTCAGAGACATTCATCTAGTCATTCATTCATTCAACAAATACAGGGCTGCACTTAGTCCAACAGCTAGGCACTCTGAGGTACTGGGGATTCAGCAGTGAGAAAAAGACAATAATTTCTGTCTGTATGAAGCTTCTGTTCTAGTGGTCTCTCGGGAACAGCCTGGTTTGAAGAGATCCTGTCTGGGTTCCATGGCCTGGAGCCCCGGTCAAGCCCCTCCATATGCCATATGACAGCCTCAGCACATCATTAATATCATACTGCTGACACCTCGTGACCTTTAAATGCTGCTAGAATACCCCAGCGTCTTACTTTTCTTCTTCCTTCATTTCCAGTTCTTGAAAGCCATGAAGTGTCCGATCTTATAGAACTGGAAGAAACCAGCTCCTTTTTCCAACCGGCTTTTTTTTTTTTTTTTTTCTGGGATCAGCCATTTCTTTTGCAAATCCCAAATACAAAGCACAGGGTGAGGAGGAGGGAGGGTGCACCCTCATTTCAGATAGGTGGGAGGAGCTATATGAGTCCAATGGCCAGACCTATTCAATCTGTAGAAATCATTATCCTCATAGTAGGATCAATAAGCCAAAAGGTAAAATAAAGGGCAGAGTCATGTTAGTAAACACGAATGCTGGGTAAAAGGATATCATGCTTAAGATTTGAAAGGAAAGGAAAACTACCTAGAGGGGCATTTAGTGGAACGAGCCATTCTCCAGCACCCACTGTGACTTACGTCTGCAGGTTTTCTTATCTGGATTCAGGGTAAACCCTTTCAGGCAACGGCAGGAATACGAATCATCTGTGTTGACACACTCATGCTGACATCCATGATTGGATGAAGCACAGTAGTCTATCTCTGGAAAGAAAGAATAATAATAAAGAGGAATAAAACAATAAATCCGACATATGGAAACCAAGGGGTTTTCAGTCTTAACTTTTCCTAAACAGGTAAAATCCCATGACCTTAACAAATAACACCACAAAGAAATCTCTCAATAAAGCTATTTCCATATTTAGGGATATGGCCTTCACCTTCCCCCACTCCTCCACCCCTCAGTAGGAAAACCTTCGTCCCTGACATGTTACAAAATGCATATATAACATACAACATGGAGGAACCTCGAAAACATTACGCTGAGTGAAATAAGTCAGACAGAAAAGGGTAAATAGTGTATGATCCCACTTACATGAAATATCTAGAATAGGCAAATGCAGAGAGACAAAAGTTTATTAGCGGTCACAAGGGCTGGGGGAGAGGGGAGTTACTACTTAAGGGGTACTGATTGTCTGGGGTGATAAAAACTTAGAAACGGATAGTGGTGATGGTTGTACAACACGGCAAATGTAGTTAATGCCACTGAATTATACACTTAAAAATGGCTGAAATGGAAAATGTTTTATTATATACATTTTAACACAGTAAAATAAAAAAATACTTACGCAACAAGTGAGTTTGTGAATATGCTTTCTTGTCTTGGTTCATCTAAGAGCTATCAAAATGGAATTGTGTGATTGGGTGGTGTTTGCCATATTATAGACTGGGAAGAGAGAGCTTAGCTGAGTGCTTTATGGTTTTTACTGTACTTTAATTAAGACTAATAAACCTTCTCAAAGTCAAATTCCGAACCATTTAAACTCCTCAAACATCAAACCAAACAATAGGATACAAAATAATTTCTTAGGAGAAATAGTCCTAGGAGTGAAAGCTATAAATTTCTAAGTTCAAAACACGTTACTTGTTACCTCCTTGAACTCAGCTGCATATCAACAAGCTCTCTCACGTCAAGTTTCACAGTCGAAGAATGTGATTTCTAATCTAAGTATACATTAATTTAAACCAAAGTTGTTGTGAGTTGCCATCTAGTTGGCTTCAGCTCATGGTGATCCCATGTACAACAGGACAAAATGTTGCCCGGCCCTGCACCATCCCTACGATAGTTGGTACGCTCGAGTCCATTGTTGCAGCTATTGTGTATTTGGAGTGACTTCTCATCTTCCAGCACTCCGTTGGACAATATTCTGCTGAGATTCCACAGGGTTTTCACTGGCCAATTTTTGGCATTAGATCACTAGGCATTTCTTCCTAGTCTGTCTTAGTCTGGGAGCCCTTTCGAAACCTGTCCAACATGGGCGATGCTGCTGGTATTTGAAATACCAGTGACATAGCTTCCAGTATCATAACAACATGCAAGCCACCACAGTATGAGAAACTAACGGATGGTTGGTGGGTAGTTTTATTAGATATTGCCAAATTCTCCTGCGTAGGTGTTTTACTACTTTACATTCACACCTGCAACGTGTGAGATTCCTAAAAGATTCTTTTAACTTGAAAAAAAAAAAGTAAAAGTAGCTAAGAGATAACTTTGGGGGAAAAAAGTGATGAAGGGGACTTGCCTTATAAAATATTAAAATGAATTACACTATTTCTAAATAAAAGACAAGGAGCCCTGGTGGCGTAAAGATTAAGTGTTCGGCTGCTAACAGAAGGGTGGCAGTTCAAACCCACTAGTGGCTCCCCAGGAGAAAAGACTTGTCAATCTGCTCCCGTAAAGGCAGTCTACTCTGTCATATAGGGTCGCTATGAGTCTGCATTGACTCGATAGCATGCAATAACAACAAATCAAATACTACAGTACTGACTGAAGAATAGAAAAGCCAAGCAATAGAACAAGACAGGTAATCCGAGTGCCTACAAGCACTTCATTTGTAATAAAGTCTGAAAGCATCATAATTCAATGAGGAGAAGATGAATTATTCAATAAGTTATTTCGGGGAAATTGTCTAGTTGCACAAAAGTAGTAATCTCATTTCTTGCCTTAAAGTGGAATAATTTTCAGATTGATCATAAAATTAAATAATCAACAAAAAAACTATAAGAAATAGAAGTGACTAGGGATTTTTAGGGATAGAAAAAACCTTTCTATGCATAAAAGCAATGTATAGGCTACAGATTAAAAAATATATATTTATTTAAAAATATGTTAAAAACTTTTAAAATTTTATTATTTTTTAATTTTTAAAATTTATAAATTTACATACATTTTTACTGCCTGGAAGTTAAAAATTTCAGATACATAAAAAATTTTGAATATGATAAATAAATGGTAAATACAGAAAATTATTTGCCATAAATGATGACACAAAGATTAATATACTCTATTATATTAATTATTTAATATTTTATGGGCCATGTACTGAATATGCATTATCTCATTTAATTCTCAAGACAATTTAATGATAGGGATTAATATTATCTCCATTTTGTAGGAAAGGAATATAAAGCTTTGAGAGATTAAGAGACTTGCTCAAGTCACACGAAAATCTGAACCAAAGTCCTTCTGACTCTGAAGCCCATGCTAACTACAGGTAGTCGGAGACTTAGAACAGGGTTCTGTTCCAACAACTCTGACAATCCCAACAACTCCTTTGCAAGTTAGTTGTGACATAATCAGAATACCTTTTTTTTTTTTTAAGTTTTCATTATTATTGGCTTTCATTATCAGTATCTTTATAAATTTGATCTTTATTTGTCTTTGGGGGTTGTAAACATCACATATAAACTTACAGATAATGGTAGCATCGGCAAGTTACCTGCTGCAACACTGTATGTAGTACGTACTAATAATACTTTTAGTACCAAAAAAAAAAGACTGTAATTAAGTTCAGTTTGTCATAACTTGAATACATCATAAGTCAGGGACTACCTGTATTATGTTGCACAGTTAAGATTTCAGCAGAGAAGGAGTCAAGGACCTAGACATGGACAGACAAGTCACAGAAGAAGAAATAGGGATGTCTAATAATTATATAAGGAGCCCTGGTGGTGCAGTGGGTAAGAGCTTGCCTGCTATCCAAAAGGTCAGCAGTTTGAATCTACTAGCCAGTCCTTAGAAACCCTATGGGGCAGTTCTACTCTGTCCTATAGAGTTGCTATGAGTCGGAATTGATTTGATGGCAATGGTTTTGGTTTTGATTTAATAACTACATAAAAAATGTTCACCCCCAAATTACAAAAGAATGAAAAAAAGAAAATACTGTTTACTGCTCATTAATTCATTCATTCATTTTATAAATATTCTCTGAACATCTTCCAAGGGCCTGGCACTGGGGATCATTAGTAAGGATTTTGTCTTTAGGGCCATTATGTTGTTGTTGTCTGCCTTTTAGTCCTCAGTGCCGCTGAGTGGGTTTGAATCACCAATCTTTTGGTTACCAGCTAAATACAAATGATTTGGGCCACCCAGGGACCTTTAGGGACATTACAGGGATCCCTTATAATCTCTTACATTGGAGGGGATTATTTACTAATCAAATAATCTCACCAATAAAAAAATACACATAAATTGTGATAATTAATGAAAAGGTCATCAAAGGCATGATTAAAAAAGCAATAAGAAAAAAATTTCTACTACCAAATTAGCAAAAAATTGTAAATGGCCTCCATAAAACATTTATGGTACAGTAAAAATGGTACAAAGTTTTTGGGAAGTAATTTTGGAATATGCATCAAAAGCCTTAAAAATGTTAATAGCCTTTGACTAGTAAACTTCCTTTTATGTTTCGTTCCTAAGAAAGTGACCAGAAATGCAGACAAAGATGTACATACCAGGGCATGTATCAAAACACAATTTAAAAACAGCCAAAAAGCCTGTTGAACAAATTATAATATATACATATGATAGAATATTATGCAGACATTAAAATGTTTTTGATAAAGTTTAAGTGGCATGCAAAAATGCTCATTATTTGATGCTATACACTAGGAGCTCAACTCTATAAAAATATATCCATATGTATATGAAATAAGAAGGGAGAAACATCTGCCAAATGGGTATTAAGTATGGCTATCTCTGGGTGATGGCAGTACAGATCATTTTCATTGTATTCTTTAGAGTTGTCTTACCATACAGTTTTCTACAATAAGCACATTACTTTTGTAATCAGAAAAAGTATTTAAAATAAATATACACATTCCATAATTGTGAAACTAGTTGCCATGGAAAACAGCAGAAACAATACAGAAAAAAGAACTGAGTGGGAGGTGCCCAGTGATTTGGAGAAGAACATAATCAGAGAACATTGCTGGGAGCAATATGTATAGCTTCAGATGTCTATATTCAAAACACAAAATACAGGCAATAAATAAAGTGAGTCTGGGATCTCAATACAGAGCTATGAGCTCACTGATATCACTGGACTGTGGGGAGACAGAAACTGTCAACTGTGGTTAGGGCAGGCTATATACTCTATACGAGTGGTTTTCAAACTTTTAAGCCTCTAAACACTTTGTTCAAAAGAAATTTTACCTAGAAGGGCTAATAAACAAAACAGTTGAAGCAGAGTTCCTTTCACTGCTGCAGGGCAGTGAATTACTTAATATGGCCCTTCTCATCATACATGGAAACACTGGTAGCATAGTGGTTAAGTGCTACGGGTGATAACCAAAAGGTCAGCAATTCAAATCCACCAGGCACTCCTTGGAAACTCTATGAGGCAGTTCTACTCAGTCCAAAGGGTCACTATGAGTCAGAATTGACTCGACAGCACCGGGCTTGGTTTTTTTTTTTTTTGTAGCTACCCATGGTCTTGTGACTCCTACAAAATGATTGGATGGGACTATGCAAATAAGGTATTTGTGGCCCACTAAGGGGATTGGACAGATGCTAATAATTCAAATAAGGTGCACGGAACCTTTGTGGGAGGGTGGGACTATGCAAATAAGGCATAGAGAACCCTAACAAGGGAATTGGTCGGTTTTGTCATCCCCCCACTGGGTTTAAAGGGAGCCAGTCCCAGAAGTGGAGAGAGAGGACCTCTCTACCACCAGGAAGAGCCGGGAGTATAGCATGTTTTTTGGACCCAGGGTCCCTGTGCTGAGAAACTCCTAGGTCCTGGAGACAGAGAGAGCTGTAACATTAAAGAAGGCACCAGACAACGAGAAGTGGTGGCAAGCATGGCAGAGAAATGGCAGCAGCAGAACCATGAGACTGCCATGAAACAATGCAGTGGGCTTCTTGGCCCACGGAGTGAGGCAGCTACAGTGGGTGTGCCCAGGGGCGGATTAACCAGTAAGCAAGGAATGCACGGCTTAATTGTGTTTATTTACTAATCTGTGCACAATTTCACATGGGTTTCACCATATCTTTGAATGTGGTGAAAAGCAGGTAAAACTGCAGTACAGAATAGTAAGTAAGCATAAGTAAGTCCATGCATACCTTACTTACTGGGTAATCCATTCCTGGGTGTGCCAACCCAAAGAGTGAGTGCCTTTGAGCAGGAGGCTTGCTGGCAGAGTAGGGTTCCTCAGGGCATTTAGTGGAGCCTCCTGCTCACTGAGTGCTGTGCAAGAGCTGAGCACCTTTAGCCCAAGTCTTACTGGCAGAGTGGGATGCCTCTGGGCATTTACTGGCAGAGCTAAAGAATTTTGTAACATTCAGTCAGCCAGGGCAGAGGCCGAGCTGCTGAGGGGCCAAGGGCCGAGGGGCTGAGAGAGAGGCCTAACTGCGCACGGCCGAGAAACCGTCCTGACAGAAAGACTATCCTGAGTTGTTCCTGATCCTGAATTGTAACCTGTTAGTTTCCTAATACCCCATGTGTCTGTCAGTTTGTTGTACTGTGGGGGCTTGCATGTTACTGTGATGCTGAAAGTTATGCCACTGGTATTCAGATACCAACCTCGAGTTGCAATAGTGAAGGATTCCATGGGGAAAATATTAAATGACGCAGGAAGCATCAAAAGAAGATGGAAGGAATACACAGAGCCTTTATACCAAAAAGAATTAGTCGATATTCAACCATTTCAAGAAGTAGCATGTGATCAGGAACCGATGCTACTGAAGGAAGAAGTCCAAGCTTCTTTCTCTGAAGGCACTGGCGAAAAACAAGGCTCCAGGAATTGATGGAATATCAATTGAGATGTTTCAACAAACGGGTGCAGCGCTGGAGGTGCTCACTTGTCTATGCCAAGAAATATGGAAGATAGCTTCCTGGCCAACTGACTGGAAGAGATCCATATTTATGCCTATTACCAAGAAAGGTGATCCAACTGAATGTGGAAATTATAGAACAATATCATTAATATTACACGCAAGCAAAATTTTGCTGAAGATCATTCAAAAATGGCTGCAGCAGTATATTGACAGGGAACTGCCAGAAATTCAGGCTAGTTTCAGAAGAGGACATGGAACCAGGGATATCATTGCTGAAGTCAGATGGATTCCGGCTGAAAGCAGAGAATACCAGAAGGGCGCTGACCTGTGTTTTATTGACTATGCAAAGGCATTCGACTGTGTGGATAATGTTTTGAAGAATTGGAATTCCAGAACACTTAATTGTGCTCATGAGGAACCTTTACATAGATCAAGAGGCAGTTGTTCAGAAAGAACAAGGGGATACTGATTGGTTTAAAGCCAGGAAAGGTGTGTGCCAGGGTTGTATTCTTTTACCATACCTCTTCAATCTGTATGCTGAGCAAATAATACGAGAAGCTGGACTATATGAAGAAGAACGGGACATCAGGATTGGAGGATGACTCGTTAACAACCTGCGTTATGCAGATGACACAACCTTGCTTGCTGAAAGTGAAAAGGACTTGAAGCACTTACTAATGAAGATCGAAGATCACAGCCTTCACTATGGAATGCACCTCAACATAAAGAAAACAAAAATCCTCACAACGGGACCAATGAGTAACATCATGATAAATGGAGAAAAGATTGAAGTTGTCAAGGATTTCATTTTACTTGGATCCACAATCAACAGCCATGGAAGCAGCCGTCAAGAAATCAAAAGATGCAAATTGGGTAAATCTGCTGCAAAGGACCTCTTTAAAGTGGTGAAGAGCAAGGATGTCACCTTGAAGACTAAGGTGCGCCTGACCCAAGCCATGGTATTTTCAATCGCATCATATGCATGTGAAAGCTGGACAATGAATAAGGAAGACCACAGAAGAGTTAATGCCTTTGAATTGTGGTGTTGGCGAAGAATACTGAATATACCATGGACTGCCAGAAGAACGAATAAATCTGTCTTGGAAGGAGTACAAGCAGAATGCTCCTTAGAAGCAAGGATGGTGAGACTGCGTCTTACATATTTTGGACATGTTGTCAGGAAGGATCAGTCCCTGGAGAAGGACATCATGCTTGGAAAAGTACAGGGTCAGCAGAAAAGAGGAAGACCCTCAACGAGGTGGATTGACACAGTGGCTGCAACAATGGGCTCAAGCATAACAACGATTGTAAGGATGGTGGAGGACCGGGAAGTGTTTCATTCTGTTGTGCATAGGGTCGCTATGAGTCGGAGCTTACTCAATGGCACCTAACAACAACAACAACTTCCCTAATAAACCTCATAACTGTGAGTATGGTCTCTGAGTTCCGTGTGGCCATTGCAACAAAAATTATCAAATCCAGCAGAGAAGTAAGAGTGCTGCGGGAGGGGCCGCTGGTGTCAGAATTGGTAAAAAGGTTAAAGAGAGGAGGTATGTCTGACCTCCACCTCATAGGAATCAGCCTTGGGCTGATGTTGATCTTGATTCTCCTTCCCCCTTGTGAAGTTAGACGAGATCTGACACCAGGCCACCATTTTTACCCTTGAACTTAAGGTAGAAATGTCTGAAACCTCGTCAGCAACCTCTCTCCCTCTCTCCTCCCCATGTGAGTTCCCTAGAACACAGTTTGAAAAACACTCTTGAAGCAAAGGAAACACAACTGTTAAAAAGAATGATGAAGTGGTGCTGGATCTTTGGAAACTCACAACTGTAAGGGCAAACGCATGCTGGAGACAGTTGAGCATAAGACTATTAAGAAACATAATGTAAACTGTGGAGTTTAGGATAGGCCACCTGGCCAGATGGAAGAAATGGCTGATGATGATGTGACTCAGTGTCAAAGCTGGCCTACGATGAAAAAATTTGAGAATGGATGAGGGTGATGGTTGAACAACATAATGGACATAAATTAAATTTGTTGAACTGTACATGTGAAGAATACCGAAGTGACAAATGTTTTGTTACATACATATTTACCCGGCTAAAAAAAAGAAGAAGAAGAAAAATGGCCTAGGGCAGTGGCTCTCTAGAATCACTTGGAGATCTTTAAAAAATTCCAAAGCCCAGGCCACGCCCCATTTCAGTTAAATGACAGTCTCTGGGAGGTAGGACACAGGCACCAGTACTTTCTGAAGCTCCCCAGGAGAATCCAACGGCCAGACAAGTTTGGGCACTTCTGACACAAACGTCAGAGAGAATGGAAATGATGGATGACGTGAACTCTTTGGAGTTCTGTTAGAATGTGTATTTGGCTAAAAATAGGACATCTTACAATGTTTTTGTCTCAGAGAGTAGAGGAAGGGACAAGTTATGGATTGATTTGTATCTACCCAAAATATGCGTTGGAATCCTAACCCCTATTCCTGAGGATGTAATCCCATTTGGAAATAGGGTTTTTATGTTAATGAAGTCATATCAGTGTACGGTGTGCCCTAAACCTAATCTCTACTGAGTTCTAAAAAGAGCAGATTAGACATAGAAGCAAGGACAAACGGAGGTAATACAGATAACATACGAAGATCTCTGAGGAGCCAAGGAACACCGGACTACAAAAGCGGAGGCAAGGGTCTTCCCCCAGAGCTGATGAAACAGAGAAAGGGACACTTCCAGTAGAGCCAGTGCCCTTAATTTGAACTTCTAGCCTCCTAAATGGTGAGAAAATAAGTTTCTGTTCTTTAAAGCCACCTTCTTGTGATATTTTTTGTTACAGCAGTACCAGGAAGCTAAGACAGGACAATTGAACTGTTACTTTGGTCCTAATTTTTTTTTTTTTTACAAGGAGGAATGTGCATTGGGGAAATGAAAATGACAACAGCATTGGGAGCAAGGTTCTTTACCCAGGAAACTAAATTTTAAAAAGTTAGAAAGGAAAGGAAAGATGAGAAAAGAGAAAAAAACAAAAACAGAACAGGACATCTTTCTGTGGCCAAGCAAGGAAGCCTATTTTAAAAGACTTGGGAAGCAATAGAAAGTCAAATTTTATTATCTATTACAAATCATTCCAGTAAGGGAGAAAATGGAAAACATATCAAATGAGCCACTCTGGCTGCACAGAATGCTCTCAGACTTTAATAGGGCACGCACCAAATATGGAAAGCAATAGATTACAAGGAATAGATAAACAAAAGAGAGCAGCGTGGCCTATAAAAATAGTGTCAAAGCAGCTAAAACTCAGCATATTAAGGGCAGCAAAAGACACTTCTCAGTTTCATTGGGGCTACGATAAAATGCTGATGGAAGGAACACAAAACTCTTCAATTATTTTTCAAGGAGAATAATTTTCCGGTCGGAAAGCCAAGAAGAAAGAAGGATGACAGGGTAGTAAAAGTCAAGATGGGCAAAGGGCATATGGAAGAGAATTTTCAAGGGGCTGTAAATGAAACCTGCAGACGATGAGAGTTCCCACACATTTTGTTTGACCAGCACAGGTTTTCCTTTAATTAAGTTCAGATGTCTTCAAAGGTGAGGCGAATGTGCTCCAGTTGGGTATAACCCCTGTCACTCCTTATTACAATGGTTCTCAAACTTGAACTTGTACCAGAATCACCTACAGGGCTTGTTCCAACACAGATTGCTGCCCCCCCATTCCCCCACCCCTGCCCAGAGTTTCTGGTTCACTAGGTCTGGAGCAGGGCTCCAGAAGTTGCATTTCTAGCAAGTTCCCAGGTGATGCTGATGCTCCTGGTCCTGGTGTCACACTTTAAGAGCCAATGCCCTATTGATTACACCAGCCTGCGCCATACATTTACTTTACCCACCTGACCTCATCTAAGTATGCAATCCTCTAGGTCTTATCTGTGAGTTAGCAATCCCTTAGGTACTAACTGTCCTGGCACAGATAAAGTCTACCCCTGAGAGAACTTGCAAATGCAACTGTGGAACTATAGCTAATGACTTCTGAGGAAGACTGAAGAACCAAGACATGGACTTCGGTGACCAACTGTCCCAGTTTGCCTCGGTCCGAAGGGGTTCTCAGGATGCTGAACTTTCAGTGCTAAAACCAGCAAAATCCTGGGCAAACAGGAATGAGTTGGTCACCCTAGAAGGACCTGGGGAACGGAAGCGCAAGTATACCTCCTGGACATCAATCATTCAAGATTATATATAAAAAAAAAATACAAGTGAGAGAATGAATGTAAAAGAGTCTTAAGTAGGAAAGTGTTTTAAAAATACGAGTTAGTATCAACACAGCAGTCAGAGAGAACCCGTTAAAAATCTGAAATCAGATCATAACACTCTTTGTTCAAAACCCTGGTACAGCTCCGAATTGTTGTTAGTTACCATCAAGTCGGTTTTGACCCACAGTGACCCTATGTACAACAGAACGAAACACTGCCCACTCTTGCACCATCCTCACAATCGTTGCTATGTTTGAGCCCAATGCTGCAGCCACTGTGTCAATCCATCTTGTTGAGAGTCTCCCTCTTTTTTGCTGACCCTCTGCTTTACTGAGTATGATGCCCTTCTCCAGGGACTGATCCCTCATGACAACATGTCCAAAGTATGTAAGATGCAGTCTCTCCATCCTTGCTTTTAAGGAGCATTCTGGTTGTATGTCTTCCGAGATAGATTTGTTCGTTCTTCTGGCAGCCCATGGTATATTCAATATTCTTCACCAACACCATAATTCAAAGGTATCAATTCTTCTTTGGCTTTCCTTATTCATTGTCCAGCTTTCTCATACATATGAGGCAATTGAAAATACCATGGCTTGGGTCAGGCGGACCTTAGTCCTCAAAGTGACATTTTTGCTTTTTAACACTTTAAACAGGTCTTTTGCAGCACACTTGCCTAATGCAATACATAGTTTGATTTCTTGAGCTGCTTCCATGGGTATGGATTGTGGATCCAAGTAAAATCTGGCCCGACTGTTACCTCTCTGGATCTCAATGCCTACTACTGTTACCCTCTCACTCAATTCTAGGCACATGGCCTCCTGGCTGTTCCTCAACATGCCAGGCAGCACAGTTGCTGCCTCAAGGCCTTTGCCCTGGTGCTGTGTACCCTCTGACTTGAAGGTCTCCTCCCTCCCTCATCTCCTTCAAGTCGTTGAGACCATCCCCCCTCTATTTTTTCCTACTACACATACACTTGAAGCACTTTCTGAGGAAGATTAAAGACTACAGTCTTCAGTATGGATTACCTCTCAACATAAAGAAAACAAAAATCCTTACAACTGGACCAATAAGCAACATCATGATAAATGGAGAAAATAGGTTGTCAAGAATTTCATTTTACATGGATCCACAATCAATGTCCATGGAAGCAGCACTCAAGAAATCAAACAACGTATTAAGCAAATCTGCTGCAAAAGACCTCTTTAAAATGTTAAAAAGCAAGGATGTCACTTTGAGGACTAAGGTGCTCCTGACCCAAGCCATAGTCAATCACCTCACATGCATGCAAAAGCTGGACAGTGAAAAAGGAAGGCTGAAGAAGAATTGATGCCTTTGAATGATGGTGTCTGCAAAGAATACTGAATATACCATGGACTGCCAGAAGAATGAACAGATCTGTCTTGGAAGAAGAATGCTCCTCAGAAGGGAGGATGGTGAGACTTCACTTTGCTTACTTTGGACATGTTATCAGGAGGGACAAATCTCTGAAGAAGGACATCATGTTTGGTAAAGTAGAGCATCAGTGAAAAAGAGGAAGACCCTCAACAAGATGGATCGACACAATGGCTGCAACAATGAGCTCAAACACAGCAACGACTGTGAAGATGGTACAGGATGGGGCAATGTTTCATTATGTTGTACATGGGGTCGCTATGGGTCGGAGCTGACTCGATGGCACCTAACAACAGTAATTACACTCTTATGTTGCTCCAAAAGAGCATAAGCTCCACGGCGGCAGAGATTTCTGCCTATTTTATTTATAGTACGCCCAATGTCTAGAACAGTATTTGGCAGTTAGTAGGTTCTCAGCAAATATTTGTTGAATGAAGAAATGGTTATTAATGTTACAGAGTGTTTTGTGAGCATTTAGATGAGGAAACAGTGCCCATCAAAAGCCACAAAGAGGTCACTAAGAACGGAAGAGAATTCTCATCCCTTCCTTGAGGTTTCCTCCACCAGGTTGCCTAAAAAATTCCCTCCAGGAGGCTCTCAGTTGAGTAAAGCAGTCCTCGGGTTATGAACGAGATATAGTCCTGAGTGTGTTTGTAAGTCAAATTTGTAGGTAAGTCAGAACAGGTGCATATGTTCTTATTTGGCCTTACTTTTAGTGCAAGAAAGGCTCAAAGCCTTTTCAATGACTTAAAAGCTGTATGTGTAGCAAGTGAAGGTGACTGCAATGAAGAATTTGTTGTAGGCAGGGATTGGTTCAGTGGGTTCTAAGTGAAGGCAAATGTACGTAACATTAAAGAGCAAGTATGAGTTGTCTCTAAGTCAGAAGTTCGTAACCCGGGGACTACCTGTAGTCAGCACGATCTGGGTACTGATATTCAGCCACTTATAAACCCAACCAATCACTGTTTCATCTAGCACACATTTCTCCATCTGGTCCTTGGGGCTCTCATTAGCAAAATGGTCCAATGTCTACTGAACTCTACATAAAGTTCCTACCACATTTTCCATGCCAGGATAGTCTACTAACTGAGATTAAATTATTTTGATATGACTCATCCTTAGTGATCAAGGAATATGAGAGAAGCTCAATATGTTCTGTTGGCCTCTAAGCACAAGGAAGTAGGTTTCAGCTCAGTTTAAGGAATCACTTTCTATGACCAAGGGCTGTACAAAGTGGAATTGACTGCCATGGAATGTAGTGAGTTTCCTGTCAGTGGGGGTATTCAAGGACAGGCTGAAGGTTGGTAAGGTGGGGACACTGTAGTATGGGTGGCTGGGCCAAAACTAGGCTGAACCTTAAGGCCACTTCCAACCTGAAAGTCTTTAATTCATGCAGACAGGCCCACGACACAAGTAAGCGGCATATTATCGGCTGTAGGAAGATAGTGGGCTCAGCAGACTAGCTAGATCCGAGCCAGGAAGCCTGATGGCCAATACAGTATTTTTTAGCTCTTCGACTGCTAATTATGTATAAAATTATTTCTTTTTCCTGTGTTTCACTTCTAATGCAAGCACCAAATATTCTTTCAGTGCCTTGTTGTTGTGTGCTGTCGAGTCAATTCTGACTCATAGTGATACTGTAAGACACAGTAGAACTGCCCCACTGGGTTTCCTAGGCTATAATCTTCACAGGAGCAGATCACCAGGTCTTTTTTCCCGAAGAGCAGCTGGTGGGTTCGAAACCACTAACCTTTCAGTTAGTAGCCAAGCGCTTAACCGTTGCACCACCAGAGATCCTTTTCAATGTCTAACTATGTGCAAAAGCATTCTATTTAAAAAATACAGATGAAAATGTCAACAAGTTATCAGGGAAGTCTGGAAAATAATGAGCATAATGATCTCAAAGTCAGTAAATGACTTTTAAAAAACCAAAAACCAAACCCATTGTTGTCAAGTCAATTCCGACTCATAGTGATCCTATAGGACAGAGTAGAACTGCTCCATAGGGTTTCCAAGGAGTGGCTGGTGTATTTGAGCTTCTGACCTTTTGGTTAGCAGCCAAGCTCTTAACCAGTGGGCCACCAATAGCCACATGCAAAAGTCAGTGTCCACAATTGACTTCACTCATCATTACAGCTATCAGAAAGGTTAGCTCAAGCATTATACTTGACACCCAGTCTCTTTGATACCGAAGACACAAATCCCTACACAATGGACTGAAGTCCTCCATTTATCTTTCTATTGAAAAGTCGCTGAATATTTAAGAGTGTCCTCATGCCCAGTTCAGCAGTAATGGTTTCAAATTAGATCTCAAAAAGTCTGTGAGTTGATGTTGCTTTCCAACCTTCTTCCTCTAAAAAATATTCAGATGAATTGGTAGCTTAGGGTAAGGAATTATAAAAGGTAATGCTTTTGTGAACACTCCCTCTATATTTTAAACTATGTTATTTGTTCAGGAACATAAAACTCAATTATGTACATTCTGATTTAACCATAAATTAATTATGTTTGGAGAATCCATCAGCCATGCCGCAGGAGAAAGATGTGGCAGTCTGTTCCCATAAAAATTACAGCCTTGGAAACCCTATGGGGCAGTTCTACTCTGTCCTGTAGGGTGGCTATGAGTCGGAATCAACTCCGTGGCAATGGGTTTGGTTTGGTTTTTGGATATTACATTGATTAGTCTACCATTTTTTAGACAATAATTATACACTTACTAATTGGATTGGCTTTCAAATAAAGGATGACTGAAATTTAAGAAAATTGGGTATCTTTTTTTTTTTTTTTGCAAGTTTATGAGAAGCCGGAAAACATTCCCCAAATTCCTCAGCATTACAGCAGCAGCAAGGCTGGTGTGACTGAACCTAATGGGATGCCCCATTAATTACTAACAGGATGCCTGCCTTGATTCTGAGCTACTACCTTCATCCTGTGTTTCTGCCCTTATAACTGGTCCCTATTTCTCAGTCCTTGATCTTATCCCCGTCACAGACCTGGAGCACTCCCAAGTGTCTCGGTTCTTTCAACCAGGCTTTTGCCTTCTTTCCTCAACTTTCCAAGTACTCTGGGTGTCTCCTTTCTCTTTCCAGCCCCCTTTCAAAGTCTGGCTCTCTGCCCTTCCTCCAAGCATGGTGGGAAGGGGGCCCTTGTTCAAGGGGACACATCTCTCTGATGCTGACTCCTCAGCTTTCCCAGAACTGTTCTCTGAGTGGTAGGACAGGGCCCAGAGACAGATGAACTCCTGGGCTCCGTGCCTAGTTGGTGAGACCTCCCAGCTGGGTCCAACCCTCCCCTGACTCCCAGCCAAACCTCCTCTTTCAGTCTCCCTATGCTGCATATCTAGTTCCAGAGTCTAAGTCCAGGGCTCAGACCTCTTTGCCTGCACCATTCTGGGACTTTTAATTCTCCATGCCCCCGAGGAATTCCGGGGTAGGAGACATGTTGAGCCACAGTACGGGGGTTCTGGTGTAGATCTGGGAACTGGGCTAGGGGTGGGGGTGGAAATCAAGTGACCCCAGCCAGGGAAAGAGTCCTTTAGAGGCAGGAAAGAGAATGGTCCTGGTACATGTTTTACTGTCAGCTTCATCCTGGTGAGACAACAGCCCCAACTGGTTTAGTCCAACTGATCTCCCCCTTCCTGTAGCTCCTGCGGTTGGTTTGTCTGTATCATGCTGCGGGCCCTTGGTAGTATAATGCTTTGTATTGTGGCCAGGCTGCTTGGTGTGGGTCCAGCTTTTGTCTCTGACCAGCTTTCAGTATGAAGGCTGGGGCCAAGTCCTGAATTTTTTATGCACCTTTAAACTTAGCCCAGGAATATGCTCAATGGAGTCCCTCAGTAGTGCAAGGTTAACACACTCCGCTGATAGGTTGGAGGTTCAAGTCCATCCAGAGGCACCTTGGAAGAAAGACCTGGTGATCTACCTCCGAAAATCAGCCATTGAAAACCCTATGGAGCACAGTTCTACACTGATACACATGAGGGGAAATCCACTTGATGGCAACTGGTATATGTGCAATAAATACTTAACTAATTTAAAGCTTTTGCAAGAACTCAGCACCAGGCAATTTGCTAAGTGGTGTATATGAACTATCTCATTTAGTTCTTGAGATGATGCTGTGAAGTAGGCAGTATTATCAACCCTTATTACAATGAAGGAAACAGGTTTAAATAACTTGCCCAAGATCATTCAGCTAATGCAGAAGAGCTGGATTTGAACTGGGCAGCTCCTTAGCGGCACATGGCCTCTGCCTTTGATGTGGAATACTTACTTGTCAGCCAAGCAACCATACCTTCCCAGGCCTTACCATAACTCAGGCTGCTACTTTGTAATTCAGAATATTCAGAAGGGAAGGAAGATAAGAAATATAGCAGTTCATTCATTCATTCACTTATTTGTTCAATAACCAAATTATCAAGCATCAACTGTATGCCAGGTATGTGCTGGGCATGGAGATCTAAAATATCCTGGTCTGGCCCATATCTTTGCACATATCTTTCCTCCTCCTGGAACCCCCCCATATCAACCTTCTTTGCCTGGTGAATGATGGCTCAGCTTTCAAGACTCAGACAAGGTATCTTCTCCTCCAAAAAGGACCTTGCCTTATTCATTTCTGTTGGCCTGTGGTAAGGGATCCATAAGTGTACATTTTTGACTTGACGTGTCCCCTTTTCCATGAATTAAGTCATATTTTCTCATTGATGTATGTTTCAGAGATACTTATCCTAAATTCCTCTTAAACTTCACTCTTTAAAAATGCTGGGCCTCATTAAACAAGGTCCTCATCTACCTACATCAGGGACCTGAAGATTGGTGGCTCCACCCATGCCATCTAGCCACCCATGACAGGGGTCCAAGAATAAGTGTGGCCTTCCAGACCTTACAGCCAACAGCATTGGGTGCCCATAGTACGGTTGCAAAACTCACCCACCGATGCATTCTAGAGAACAGGGACATGGTTTCCTCTCAGACACTCAGGGGCAGCTATCAGCCCCCTGCCTTGCTCGGTGTTTGACCCCCTACTGCAGCCAGATACCTGTGTGTACACCAATCACCCCTGCCCATTTAGGGCTGTAGGTGAGAGCCTGCACCACACACTTGGTGACTGACTACCTGGACACCTGAGCTAAATCCATACAAGAAAAGTAAACAGACTCCTGGGCTCACATACCTAGTGACAGATTTAACCACCTGATGACAGGACATGAGAACTTCATAGGCACCAGTAATCAAATTAGCTCACACAAGCAGACTATCTGGGCATATCAAAACAAAACAAGAAACTAGGACACAGTAGCAAACGTAAATAAATACAATAACTTATTGATGGTTGGAAGACAATGGTCAATATCAAATCACATAATGAGGCAGACCATGATGGCTTCCAAAAGCTCCCAAAACAAAGAATCAGGAAATCTTCCAGAGGAAGATAATTTCTTAGACTTACCACAGGAAGAATACAAAAGATTAATATACAGAACTCTTCAAGAGATCAGGAAGAAGATCAGGCAAAATGCAGAACAAGCCAAGGAACACACACACAAAGCAATAAAAGAACTTAAGAAGATTATAGAAGAGCATAATGACACATTTAACAAGCTGCAAGAATCCATAGAGAGACAGCAAACAGAAATCCAGAAGATTAACAATAAAATTGCAGAATTAGATAACTCAACAGAAAGTCACGGGAGCAGAATTGAGGTAGTGAAAGTCAGAATTAGTGAAATTGAAGATAAAGACACTTGATACCAATTTATTTGAGGAAAATCAGATAAAAGAATTAAAAAAAAAGAAGAAACCCTAAGAATTATGTGGGGCTCTATGAAGAGGAATAAACTATGAGTGATTGGAGTACCAGAAAGGGGGGGGATAACAGAAAATACAGCAAGAATTGTTGAAGATTCGTTGGCAGAAAACTTCCCTGATATCATGAAAGATGAGAAGATATCTATCCAAGATGCTCAGCAAACCCCACACAAGATAGACCCCAAAAGAAAGTCGTCAAGACATATTATAATCAAACTTGCCAAAACCAAAGATAAAGAGAGAATTTTAAGAGTGGCCAGGGATAAACAAAAAGTCATCTACAAAGGAGAGTCAATAAGACTAAACTCTGACTACTCAGCAGAAACCATGCAGGCAAGAAGGCAATGGGATGACATATATAAAGCACTGAACGGAAAAACTTGCCAGCCAAGAATTATATATGAAGCAAAACTGTCTCTCAAATATGATGGTGAAATTAGGGGATTTCCAGATAAATAAAAGTTTAGGGAATTTGTAAAAAACCAAACCAAAGTTACAAGAAATACTAAAGGGAGTCCTCCGGTTAGAAAATCAATAACATCATATGACAACCCAAGACTAGAACACAAGATAGAGCAATCAGACATCAACCCAGATAGAGAAGTCACAAAAATAAATCAAAGCTAAAACTCTGAAAATAGGGAAACAGAGATGTCAATATGTAAAAGATGACAACATTAAAACATAATAGGATAAAAAGATGTAGTGATGGATCTTTCATCTGGAGAGGAAGTCAAGGCGATACACAGAAATAAAAGATTAGTTTAAACTTAGAAAAATAGGGGTAAATATTAAGGTAACCACAAAGGAAACTAACAATCCTCCACATCAAAATAAAAAACAAGAAAAGCATATAAAGACTCAGCAAGTACAAAATCAACAAAAATGACAAAGATGAAAAGAAAATACATAAAGAAAAATGACTCAGCACAGAAAATTAAGTGGAAAAAAGAAACCGTCAACAACACACAAAAAAAGACATCAAAATGACAGCACTGAACTCATACTTATCAGTAATTCCACTGAATGCAAATGGAATAAATGCACCAATAAAGAGACAGAGAATGGCAGAAATGATTAAAAAAAAAAAAAAAAACCACAGTCCATCTATATGCTGCCTACAAGAGACACACCTTAAAGCCACAAATAAACTAAAATTCAAAGGATGGAAAAATATATCAAGCAAACAACAATCAAAAAAGAGCAGGAGTGGCAATATTAATCTCTGACAAAATAGACTTTAAAGTAAAATCCACCACAAAGATAAGGAAAGACACTGTATAATGATTAAAGGGTTAATACACCAGGAGAACACAAACCATAATAAATATTTATGCACCCAACGACAGGGTTCCAGGATATATAAAAAAAACTCTAACAGCATTGAAAAGAGATATTGACAGCGCCACAATAATAGCAGGAGACTTCAACACGCCACTTGTGGTGACGGACAGAACATCCAGAAAGAAGCTCAATAAAGAAATGGAAGATCTAAATGCCACAATCAACCAGCTTGACCTCACAGATACATGCAGAACACTCCACCCAACAGCAGCAAAGTATACTTTCTTTTCCAATGCTCATGGAACATTCTCCAGAATAGACCACATATTAGGCCATAAAACAAGCCTTAACAGAATCCAAAGCATCAAAATATTACAAAGCATCTCTTCTGACCATAAAGTCATAAAAGTGGAAATCAATAACAGAAAAAGCAATGAAAAAAAAATCAGACACATGGAAACTAACACCACCTTGCTCAAAAACTACTGGGTTATAGAAGAAATTAAGGACAGAATAAAGAAATTTACAGAATCAAATGAGAATGAAAACACATCCTACCGGGAGCTTTGAGACATGGTGAAAGCTGGGCTTAGAGGTCAACTTATAGCAATAAATGCACACATCCTAAAAGAGGAAAGGGCCAAAACCAAAACTCAACCCTACAACTTGAACATATAGAATGAGAGCAGCAAAAGAAGCCTTCAGGCAACAGAAGAAAGCAAATAATAAAAATTAGAGCAGAATCACATGAAATAGAGAATAGAAAAACAATTGAAAGAGTTAACAAGACCAAAAGCTGGTTCTTGGAAATGATCAACATAAACCATTGGCCAAACTGACAAAAAAAAAACAGGAGAGGAAGCAAATAACACGAATAAGAGATGAGATGGGTGATATCACAACAGTCCAAAATAAAATTAAAAGAATCATAACAGAATACTTTGAAAAACTGTACTCTAACAAACTTGGCAAAAAACAAGGCTCCAGGAATTGATGGGATATCAACTGAGATGTTTCAACAAAGAGATGCAGTGCTGGAAGTGCTCACTCGTGCATGCCAAGAAATATGGAAGCTTCCTGGCCAACTGCCTGGAAGAGATCCATATTTACAAGAAAGGTGATCCAACTGAACATGAAAATTATCAAACGATATCATTAATTTCACATACAAGCAAAATTTTGCTGAAGGTCATTCAAAAGCGTATGCAGCAGTATATCGACAGGGAACTTTCAGAAATTCAGGCCGGTTTCAGAAGAGGACGTGGAACCACGGATATCATTGTTGATGTCAGATGGATCCTGGCTGAAAGCAGAGAATACCAGAAGGATGTTTACCTGTGTTTTATTGACGATGCACAGGCATTTGTGGATCATAACAAATTATGGGTAACATTGAGAAGAATGGGAATTCCAGAACACTTAATTGTGCTCATGAGGAACATGTACATAGATCAAGAGGCAGTTGTTTGACAGAACAAGGAGATACTGAGTGGTTTAAAGTCAGGAAACATGTGCAGCAGGGTTGTATCATTTCACCATACCTATCCAATCTGTACGCTGAGCAAATAATCAGAGAAGCTGGACTATATGAAGAAGAACGGGGCATCAGGATTGGAGGAAGACTCATTAACAACCTGCGTTATGCAAATGACACAACCCTGCTTGCTGAAGGTGAAGAGGACTTGAAGCACTTGCTGATAAAGATCAAAGACCACAGCCTTCAGTATGGATTACACCTCAACATAAAGAAAACAAAAGTCCTCACAACTGGACCAATAAACAACATCATGACAAACGGAGAAAAGATCAAAGTTGTCAAGGATTTCATTTTACTTGGATCCACAATCAACACCCATGAAAGCAGCAGTCAAGAAATCAAGAGACACATTGCATTGGACAAATCTGCTGCAAAGGACCTCTTTAAAGTGTTGAAAAGCAAAGATGTTGTGTTGAAGACTAAGGTTCACCTGACCCAAGCCATGGTATTTTCAATCACATCATATGCATGTGAAACCTGGGCAATGAATAAGGAAGACTGAAGAAGAATTGATGCCTTTGAATTGTGGTGCTGACAAAGAATACTGAATATACCATGGATTGCCAAAAGAACAAACAAATTTGTCTTGGAAGAAGTACAAGCAGAATGCTCCTTAGAAGCAAGGATGGCGAGACTGCGTCTTACATAATTTGGACATGTTGCCAGGAGGGATCAGTCCCTGGAGAAGGACATCACACTTGGTAAAGAACAGGGTCAGCAGAAAAGAGGAAGACCCTCAATGAGATGAACTGACACAGTGGCTGCAAGGATGGGCTCAAGCATGACAACGATTGTAAGGATGGTGCAGGACCGGGCAGTATATCGTTCTATTGTGCGTCGGGTCACTGTGAGTCAGAACCAACGGCACCTAACAACAACAACAAGAACAAATTTGAAGACCTAGAGGAAATGAACAAATTTCTAAAAATACACTACCTGTCTTAGTCATCTAGTGCTGCTATAACAGAGATACAACAAGTGGATGGCTTGTTTATTCTCTCACAGTCCAGTAGGCTAGATGTCCAGATTCAGGGTGCTGGCACCAGGGGAAGGCTTTCTCTGTCGGCTCGGAGGAAGGTGCTTGCGATGCATGGTGTTCCTTTGGTTTGGGAGCATCTCAGCACAGGGGACCTCAGGTCAAAAGGACACGCTCTGATCTTGGCTCTGCTTTCTTGTTGGTATGAGGTCCCCCCTCTCTGCTAGCTTCCCTTTCTTTTTATCTCTTGAGAGATAAAATATGGTGCAAGCCACACCCCAGGGAAACTCCCTTTACATTGGATCAGGGATGTGACCTGGTAAGGGTGTTACAATCCCACCCTAATACTCTTTAACATAAAATTACAATCACAAAATGGAGGACAACAACAGGATACTGGGAATCATGGCCTAACCAAGTTGATGCACACATTTTTTGGGGGGACATAATTCAATCCATGACACTACCTACCTAAACTAACACAAACAGAGGTAGAACAACTAAATAAACCTATAACAAAAATAGAGATTGAAAAGGTAATTAAAAAACTCCCCCCCCAAAAAAGCCCTGGACTGACAGCTTCACTGGAGAATTCTACCAACTTTCAGAGAAGAGTTAACACTACTACTACTAAAAGTATTTCAGAGCATAGAAAAGGAGGGAATACTCCTGAACTCATTCTATGAAGTCAACATAGCCCCCATACCAAAACCAGGTAAGGACACCACAAAAAAAGAAAATTGCAGACCTATATCCCTCATGAACATAGACAAAAAAATCCTCAACAGAATTCTAGCCAATGGAATTCAACAACATATCAAAAAAATAATTCACCATGACCAAGTGAGATTCATACCACATATGCAGGGATGGCTCAACATTAGAAAAACAATTAATGTAATCCATCATATAAATAAAATAAAAGATAAGAAACACATGATCTTATCAATTGATGCAGAAAAGGCATTTGACAAAGTCTAACACCCATTCATAATAAAAACTCTCAGCAAAGTAGGAATAGACAGGAAATTTCTCAACATAATAAAGGGCATTTATACAAACCGACAGCCAACATCACCCTAAATGGAGAGCGCCTGAAAACATTCCCACTGAGACCGGTAACCAGACAAGGATGCCATTTATCACCACTCTTATTCAAAATTTTGCTAGAGGTCCTAGTCAGAGCAATTAGGCTAGAAAAAGAAATAAAGGGCATTCAAATTGGTAAGGAAAAAGTAAAAGTATCTCTATTTGCAGATGATATGATCTTGTACACAGAAAACCCTAAAGAATCCACAAGAAAACTACTAGAAATAATAGAAGAGTTCAGCAGAGTATGATATAAGACAAACATACAAAAATCAGTTTGATTCCTCTACACCAACACAGAGAACTTCAAAGAGGAAATCACCAATCAATACCATTTACAATAGCCCCCAAGAAGATAAGATATTAGAAATAAATCTAACCAGAGACGTAAAAGAGCTACACAAAGAAAACTATAAGACTCTACTGCAAGAAACCAGAAGAGACCTGCGTAAGTGGAAAACATCTTGCTCACAGATAGGAAGACTCAACATTGTGGAAATGTCTATTCTACCCAAAGTGATCTATAGATACAATGTAATCGCCATCCAAATTCCAACAACATTTTTTAAGGAGATGGGGAAACAAATCACCAACTTCATATGGAAAGGGAAGAGTCCATGAATAAGTAAAGCATTGCCAAAGAAGAAGAACAAACTGGGAGGCCTCACACTACCTGATTTTAGAACCTATTATACCACCACAATAGTCAAAACAGCCTGATACTGGTACAAATAGACCAATGGAACAGAACTGAGAATCCAGATGGAAAACTATCCACCTATGAGCAGCTCATATTTGACAAAGACCCAAAGTCTGTCAAATGAGGAAAAGACAGTCTCTTTAACAAATGGTGCTGGAATAACTGGATATCCAGCTGCAAAAAAATTAAACAAGACTCATACCTGACTCCACACACAAAAACTAACTCAAAATGGATCAAAGACCTAAATATAAAACCTAAAACAATACCGATCATGGAAGAAAACATAGTGACAAGGCTGGGGGCCCTAATACATGGCATAAACAGAATATAAACCATAACTAATGATGCACAAACACCAGAAGAGAAACCAGATAACTGGGTGCTCCTAAAAATCAAACACTCAGGCTCATCCAAAGACTTCACCAAAACAGTAAAAAGACAAATTACAGACTGGAAAAAAATTTTGGGCTATGACAAATTTGATCAGGGTCTAATCTCTAAAATCTACAAGATACTGCAAAACCTCGACAACAAAAAGACAACCCAATTTAAAAATGGGCAAAGGATATGAACAGGCATTTCACCAAAGAAGACATTCAGGTGGCTAAGAGATACATGAGGAAATGCTCATGATCATTAGCCATTAGAGAAATGCAGATCAAAACTACAATGAGATAGCATCTCACCCCAACAAGGCTGGCACTAATCCAAAAAACACAAAATAATAAATGTCAGAGAGGTTATGGAGGCTGGAAAACTTATATACTTCTGGTGGGAATGTAAAATGGTCCAACCACTTTGGATATCGATTTGGCACTTCCTCCCTTAAAAAGCCAGAAATAGAAGTACCATATGATCTAGCAATCCCACTTCTTGGAATACATCCTAGAGAAACAAGAGCCCTGACATGAATAGATATATGCACACCCATGTTCACTGCAGCACTGTTTACAACAGCAAAAAGATGGAAATAACCAAGGTGCCCATCAACAGATGAATGGATAAATAAATTATGGTATATTCACACAATGGAATACTATGCAACAATAAAGAACAATGATGAATCCTTGAAGCATTTCATAACATGGATGAATCTGATGAATCCTTGAAGCATCTCATAACATGTATGAATCTGGAAGGCATTATGCTGAGTGAAATTAGTCAATCTCAAAAGGACAAATATTGTATGAGACCACTATTATAAGAACTCAAGAAAAGGCTTAAACACAGAAGAAAATATTCTTTGATGGTTATGAGGGTGGGGAGGGAGGGAGAGGGGTATTCATTAACTAGATAGTAGACAAGAATTATCTCAGGTGAAGGGAAGGACAACACACAATACAGGATAAGTCAGGACAACTGGACTAAACCAAAAGCTAGGACGTTCCCTGAATACAACCATGCATTTCGAGGGACAAAGTAGCAGGGGCGGGGGTCTGGGAATCGTGGTTTTGGGGACATCTAGGCCAACTGGCATAACAAAATTTATCAAGAAAATGTTCTGTATTCCACTTTGGTGAGTGGCGTCTGGGGTCTTAAAAGCTAGCAAGTGGCCATCTAAGATGCATCAATTGGTCCCAACCCACCTGGAGCAAAGGAAAATAAAGAACACCAAAGTCACAAGGAAAATATGAGCCCAAGAGACAGAAAGGGCCACATAAACCAGAGACTCTATCAGCCTGAGGCCAGAAGAACTTGATGGTGCCTGGCTACCACCAATGACTGCCTTGACAGGGAACACAACAGAGAGTCCCTGATGGAGCAGGACAAAATTGGGGTGCAGGTCTCAAATCCACATAAAAAGACCAGACTTAATGGTCTGACTGAGACTGGAGGGATCCCAGAAAACATGGCCCCCGGACACTGTGTTAGCCCAAAACTAAAACCATTCCCAAAGCCAACTCTTCAGACAAAGATTAGACTGGGCTATAAGACTTTGTTTACTGGGATAAGACATAAAATGATACTTGTGAGGTGTGTGCCTCTTAGCTTGAGGCTAAACGGGCAGCTCCTGTCCAGAGGTGAGATGAGAAGGAAGAGGGCAACAGGAGCTGGTTGAATGGACACGGGAAATCCAGGGTGGAAAGTAGGAGTGTGCAGTCACATTATAGGGAGAGCAACTAGGGTCACATAACAATGTGTGTATAAATTGTTGCATGAGAAAATAACTTAAACTGTAAACTTCCACTTAAAAGACAATAAAAAGGGAAAGAATTTATTTTAAAGCTAATGTACTATTTTAACAATAAATAAAAAGCAAGTTAAAAAAGAAAAAAAATGTTGGGCCTTAATACTTTAGAAACAAACTTCCTTCAAGTAAACTTTAATAATCTATATACAATCCCTTAAGTGCTCTGACCTTTACATTAAAAGAATGCTTTGGAATACTTCTGCAAAACTAGTGATCACCTATCCATCTGCAAAAAAATGAAACAAGACCCATACCTCACACCATGCACAAAAACTAGCTCAAAATGGATCAAAGACCTAATATAAAATCTAAAATGATAAAGATCATGGAAGAAAAAATAGAGACAACGCTAGGTGCCCTAATACATGGCATAAACTTATACAAAACATTACTACCAATGCACAGACACCAGAAGAGAAACTAGGTAACTGGGAGCTCCTAAAAATCAAACACCTATACTCATCCAAAGACTTCACCAGAAGATTGAAAAGATTGCCTACAGACTGGGAAAAAGTTTTTAGCTATGACATTTCTGATCAGTGCCTGATCTCTAAAATCTACATGATTCTGCAAAAACCCAACTAAAAAAGACAATCCAATTAAAAAATGGGCAAAGAATATGAACAGACACTTCACTGAAGAAGATGTTCAGGTAGCTAACAGATACCTGAGGAAATGCTCATAATCATTAGCCATTAGAGAAATGCAAATCAAAACTACAATGACGTTCCAGCTCACTACAACATGGCTGGCATTCATCCAAAAAACACAAAATAATAAATATTGGAGAGGTTGTGGAGAGACTGGAACACTTATACACTGCTGGTGGGAATGTAAAATGTTACAACCACTTTGGAAATCGATTTGGCACTTCCTTAAAAAGGTAGAAATAGAACTACCATACCATCCAGCAATCCTACTCCTTGGAATATATCCTAGAGAAATGAGAGCCCTTACACGAACAGATATATGCACACCCATGTTCACTGCAGCACTGTTTACAATAGCAAACAGATGGAAGCATCCAAGGTGCCCATCAACTGATAAATAGATAAATAAATTATGGTATATTCACAAAATGGAATACTATACATCGATAAAGAACAGTGACGAATCTGTGAAACATTTCATAACATGGAGGAATCTGGAAGGCATTATGCTGAGGGAAATTAAGTCAGTTGCAAAAGGACAAATATTGTATGAGACCACTATTATTAAAAAAAAAATTTTTTTTTTATAAGAACTCGAGAAATAGTTTAAACAGAAAAGAAAATATTCTTTGATGGTTACGAGAGGGGGGAGGGAGGGAGGGAGAGCGATATTCACTAATTAGATAGTACACAAAACAAAAAAACCAAACACAGTGCCGTCGAGTAGATTTAGGTGAAGTGAAAGACGTCACACAATACAGGAGAGGTCAGCACAACTGGACTAAACCAAAAGCAAAGAAGTTTCCTGAATAAACTGAATGTTTTGAAGGCCAGTGTAGCAGGGGCGGGGGTTTGGGGACCATGGTTTCAGGGGAAATCTAGGTCAATTGGCATAATAAAATCTATTAAGAAAACATTCTGCATCCCACTTTGGAGAGTGGCGTCTGGGGTCTTAAACACTTCCAAGTGGCCATCTAAAATGCATCAATTGGTCTCAACCCACCTGGAGCATGAGGGAATGAAGAACAGCAAAGATACAAGGTAATTATGAGCCCAAGAGACAGAAAAGGCCATGTAAATCAGAGACTACATCATCCTGAGACCAGAAGAACTAGATGGTACCCAGCTACAACCAATGACTTCCCTGACAGGGAACACAACAGAGAACCCCTGAGAGAGCAGGAGAGTAGTGGGATGCAGACCGCAAATTCCCATAAAAAGACCAGACTTCATGGTCTGACTGAGACTGGAAGGACCCCAGTGGTCATGGCCCCCAGACCTTCTGTTGGCCCAGGACAGGAACCATTCCCAAAGCCAACTCTTCAGACAGGGATTGAACTGGACTATGTGACAGAAAATGATACTGGTGAGGAGTGAGCTTCTTGGATCAAATAGACACATGAAACTTTGTGGGCAGCTTCTGTCTGGAGGGGAGAGGGGATCAGAAGCTGGCCAAATGGACACAAAAGTAGAGAGTGGAGAGAGGGAATGTACTGTCTCATTAGGGCGACAGCAACTAGGAGTATATAGCAAGGTGTACATAAGTTTTTGTATGAGTGACTGACTTGATTTGTAAACTTTCACTTAAAGCTCAATAAAAATTAAAAAAAAACTAGTGATCACCTTTACTTTATAAATTTTTATTTGCTGATATTGGGAGCTCAAATTTATTTTGACGTTTAGGCATATAGTTAAAATCTAATAGAACTAAACAGTTCAATCAAAAGAAGAGCAGTTATCTGCAAACCCCCCTTCACCTACTCCACCCCACCCAGAAGCAATCACATTCAACTCTTCTCAGCTCAGTGATTTTCTTGTGCCTGTGTGGAGTCGGAGCTGAAGCCCGCAAGTGACAAAGCTTCCATGAAAATATTTCTTAAACCCTGTTAATGCTGATCACCACAGCTGGCTGAGTCAACATGAAGTAAGGTGGTCTGGTTGCCAGCACACTCAGTAGATTCTGGAAGAGCACCCTACCTATGGTCTCCAGATACAATACACCTTTGTCAACTTCTTTAAAGGGTGACTTTGAGATATAGCGGAACTGTAGACGTTGTCCAGTTAAGAGGGGCCTTACAAAGGTGGAATAGGGGTAGAAGGTACTAGACCTTTACCACATAATCTTATGGTAATCTACACTTAGTCCTTGGGTGGTGTAAATGGTTAATCTATTGGCTACTACCTGAGAGGTTGGAAGTTTGAATCTACCCAGAGGTGCCTCAGAGGAAAGGTCTGGCGATCTACTTCCAAAAGATCACAGTCATGAAAAACCCTGTGGAGCACAGTTCTACTCTGACACACATGGGGCCACCATGAGTCAGATGGACTTGATGGCGATGGGTTTTAATCTACACTTGGGAGATTTCCATAGCCACAGTCCCCATATTATAGCATCAAAAAAAAATTTTTTTTTTGGTATCACTTACTCGTGCATGTTTTTTCATCTGAGTTAAGAGCAAATCCTTCACGGCACCGGCAAATGTAGGAGTTATCAGCATTTACACACTCGTGTTCGCATCCGTGGTTTTCCGAGGCACAATAGTCCACAGCTGTAGAGAGTAAGACACATTCGGAGTTGAATTAGAACTGTAAATAGATGTAAAGAGGATGACAGAGTGGAAGCATACATGTAACAAATATAAATATGGATTCATATTGTTGAGCAATGACAAGTATGGATAAATAAACAGGGATATAAATAGGAATAAAAAGCCTCTTCTTGCAAAGAAAAAAAAAAAAAAATCAGGAGTCCAGAAATAAAAATAATTGTTGTGTTAGGATTGTGGGTGATTTTTTTTTCCTTTAAAAAATGTTTGCCTCTATAATGTTTTAGGATATTTTACTAACAAAAATTTTTTAATAATAATAACAAGGAAATGGAATCTGCAAAATTAACACATGTACAATAAAAAAAAACTGCGCATGGAGGAAATAATGACACACTTATATAGTCATGAAAGGATTCAAAGGAACAAGCTAAAGACCCTTAAAAGGCAATGATCTGTGTTGTGTTTATACCTTTGCTCCCAGATTTGTTAAATTTTCGTCTAAAGTACCATTTTTGTAACTTCACTTCCCTACAGTGTTCTAATAGCACCTAATGTTGTTGGTTTAATAACCAAACCATTATTGTGGGAACGGAGTGTTCATGTTGTCTCAGGGTCTTAATGGACTCTTACTTCATCAAGGGACATTAGCCAGTTGCTGGAGTTTAGTTACAACATATATACTGAACTAGTAGCAAATCCTCCTAAATGTTAATTTCTCACCTGTCAAAAACTAATCAATCATTAAAAAAATTAGTGGTGACACTGATGGCATTAGGATCAAAGTACCAAGCCCTGGCACATGCCCTAGTCTAAGTATCCCAGGAACTGGCCATGCTGTGGTCCATACTGGCTTTTATGAGTAGACAGCACTCCTTACCTCAACCTCTTCACACCGTCATCTTGAAAATCTCTCCTGACTGGCCATCTTGAAAATCTCCCAATCCCTGATTTGGATGTTTGCCTCTGTATACTTTATACCTTCAATCAGCCAGGCCTACCTCTGGCCACCTTCTTCTTAGTATCTCCTCCAAAAAGCGAAGCTGCTAATTTGATTTCAAAGTTTCTGGACATAGGCAGTGCCACAATGATGCACAGGCAGTTCACTGTACCTAAAAGGCAAAAACCCAAACTCCTCTCTCTTGAACTTTCTCTTTCTCATCATGCTGTGTAATCTCTGAGCCCAGCCATCTCTGTCCCTTAGAGGAAACCTGAATATGCTGACCCCAAAATTTAGACTGAAAAGAGGTTAGAGGTTTTGCTTAGTCCTCAAGTCTAAGCCCCATACTCAAAATTAGTCTTCTTCCAGAATGCTCAAGAATTGAGTATTCAATGTTAGATCAGGTGTTTAAAAAGTGGTATAGAAGAAGCTCTTTTAACTGACCTCTACTTAACCAACTCCTGACCAATCAATGTTTTTCATTATCTCTGGAAATTGTGACTGAAGCCCAGAATATGTTAAACGCTCAAGGCTGGGAGAACACTTGCACGCTAGAACACCTGCGCACTTCTCCCATTGACTGAGTTGTATGTTTATTGGTTCTCAAAGTGAGGTCCATGAACCTCCTAAAAGCTAAATATTTATGGTCATCATAAGACTTCACCAAAAGAGTAAAAACAGAACCTACAGACTGGAAAAAAATTTTGGCAATGACATATCTGATAAGGGTCTAATCTCTAAAATATATAGAAAAATTCACCTCAACAAAAAAAGACAGACAATCCAACCAAAAAACGGGCAAAGGACATGAACAGGTACTTCACCAAGGAAGACATTCAGGTGGCTAACAAACACATGAAGAAATGCTTGTGACCATTGGCTATTAAAAACCAAAAAACCAAACCCATTGCCGTGGAGTTGACTTAAACTCAGAGAGAGATGCACATCAAAACTACAACGAGATGCCATCTCACCCCACAATAATGACTCTGATCAAAAAACCAGAAAACAAATTCTGGTGAGGTGTGGGGAGATCGGAACTCTTATAGGCTGCTGGTGGGACTGTAAAATGGTACAACCACTATGGAAAATGGTATGCCACTCCCTTAAAAAGCTAGAAATAGAAATAGAAATATCTTATAACTCAGCAATCCCAGTCCTAGGTATATCTCCTAGAGAAATAAGGGCTGTGACACAAACAGCCATATGCACACCCATGTTCACTGCAGCATCATTCACAATAGCAAAAAGATAGAAATAGCCTAAATGTCCATCAAAGGATGAATGGATAAACAAATTGTGGTACATACATATAATGGAATAATACACAACAATGAAGGATAAGGTGGAATCCACAAAACATCTCACAACATGGATGAATCTGGAGAACACTATGCTAAGTGAAATAAGTCAATCACAAATGGGCGAATACTATATGAGACTACTATTATAAAAAGTCAAGAATAGGTTTACACACAGAACAAAACATTCCTTGATGGTTACCAGGGATGGGATGGGGAGGGAGAGAATCACTAAATAGATAGTTGACACGTGTTAACGCTGGTGAAGGGAAAGGCAATACAACATGACCAAGGCAAAGGAAGACGCTGAGAGGTACACAAGAATAGCAACTATGGTAAATACTATAACATATAATCTTGCAACAAAAGTAATACCAAACAATAATTTGTGTGGATACGTAGGTAGATATATATGTTAAATAAATGTGGGAGGTAGTACGAGGGTACACGTGCATGCATATACATGCACGGTTGTGAATATTTCTACATACATGTCTGTATATGCTGTATGTAAATTCATACATATAATACAGCGTGTAGGGGGCACAGTTATGGAAACTTCTTAGACATAACCAAACTCCTCGAATGACTTAGCTACTGGGCTTGAAGGCAAAGTACCATAGTCTCAGGGAACACCTAGGTCAATTGGTATAACATAGTTCATAAAGATAATGTTCTACATTCTTAGTTGGCAAATAGCATCTGAAGTCTTAAGAGCTAGCGAGCAGCCACCTAAGATATAACTGATGGTCTCTTCCCATCTGGAGCAAAGAAAAGTGAAGAAAACCAAAAACTCAAAGAAGCAATTAGTCCAAAGGGCTGATGGTGCACACCAAGCACAGCCTCCTCTAGCTGAGACCAGAAGAACTAGATAGTACTTGGTTACCACTTCTGACTGCTCTGACCAGGAACACAACAGGAGGTCCTGGTTACAATGGGTGAAAATATAGAACAAAATTCAAATTCATAAAAGAGACCAGACTTACTGGCCTAATAGAGACTGGGGGAACCCCTGAAGACTACTGCCCTAAGACACCCTTCAAACTTGGAACTGAAGCCACTTTCAGAGGCCACCTTTCAGCCAAATAATAATAATAAAAAAATACTAGACAGGCCTAAAAAATGAACAGTAACACCCGTGAGGAATGTGATCCATAGAGCAATCAACTATGTGAGACCAAAAGGGCAACATTTGCCCAAAAGCAAAGATGAAAAGACAGGAAGGGGAAGGGAACCATAGGAATGGAAACGGGAAACCCAGGGTGGAAATAGGGAGAGTGCTGACATATTGCAGGGATTGCAACCAATGTCACAGAACAATTCATATATGAATTACTGAATAGAAAATTAATTTGCTGTGTAAGCTTTCACCTAAAGCACAATAAAAAAAATTTTTTTTTTTTAAAAGTGAGGTCCATGAACCAGCTGCATCAATTTCACTTGAGAACTTGTTAGAAATACAAATTCTTGGGCCATACAACTAACCTAAGGAGTCCTTGTGGTGCAGTGGTTAAGAACTCAGCTACTAACCAAAAGGTCGCCAGTTTGAACCCATCAGCTACTCCATGGGAGAAAGATATGGCAGTCTGTTGTAGTAAAGATGACAGCCTTGGAAACTTTGGGACATTTTTACTCTGTCCTAATTTTTTTTTATAGGGTGGTTATGAGTCATAACTGGCAATGGATACCACTGACTTACTGAATCAGAAACTCTGGGTGTGGGGTCCAGGAATCTGTATAACCAAAAGGTTGGCAGTTCGAATCCACCAGCTGCTCCTCGGAAACCCTACAGGGCAGTTCTACTCTGTCATACAGGGTTGCTATGAGTCAGAATTGACTTGACAGCAACGGGTTTTCTGGGTGATTTGGACGCATACTAAAATTTGCGAATTGCTGTTATAAAGAGTCAAAATTGCTTTTGTTTCCAAGTATATACGGTATTTATACATGTTACCGTTAATATAATTAAATATTATGAAAAACCAATAAATATAAACACCAAAAGTTTTTTTTTTTTAAATAAAAAACTAAGTTGAATGCTGTGTAAAGATTCGATTAAGGCCATTTGCTAGCCAAAATTGCTGTAGAACCAGCCATGGATGGAAGAAGTGTGAAAGATTGGGGAAAAATTCATAAAAATTTACAAGGATTCTGACTTTAGATTGTTTTAGAAAAGTCTTCAAATTTTTGCTCTAATTTAAAGGATCTAAAACTAAAAATCATAGACAACACATTACAGGTATGGTTTATACAAAAAGATTTAGAAAATCATATTTTTTTCTTCAAATCAACATAAAATTACTGATTTTTACTAAACATACATTAATGTTTTTAAATAAAGACAAAATGGGTAGGATGGGTCTGGATATGCAGTTTTTTATGATTCCCCTCTTTAAATGACTTTTTCCATTAATCAGCCAACCACAGGGCCAGTCTCACTGGATAAACTGGCTTCTCCAAGTTTTGATTCTCATTTCACTTTTGTTCTTTGTATGCACAGCTCTCTGGGGGAACTGAGTGGGAGAGAGGGGATGGCAAAGGCAGATTCAGGGATTCTTGGGTCCCAAGACCCTGGCCTTTGAAATGAAAAGGTGTCAAATTTCACCTTGAGTTGAGAACCACCGGGTTGGCTGCCAGGCTGCTGGAGACACCAGAGTAAGCCAACAGTGCAGCGGCTAGACATGGAGGAGCCTGTTTCCAGGCACCTAAAAGCTTTTCAAGGCCAAAGGCTCAATCGTAACAACTATTGTGAGGATGGTGCAGGACCGGGCAGTGTTTCATTCTGTTGTGCATAGGGTCACTCTGAGTTAGAACCGACTCGACGGCACCTAACAACAACAACAGCTAGTTCATCAGAGTCCCTGGTGCAGTGGTGAATGTGCTCAGCTGCTAATCGAAAGGTTGGCAGTTCAAGTATACCCAGAGGTGCCTCAGAATAAAGGCCTTGGTGATCTGCTTCTGAAAAACCAGCCACTGAAAACTGTATAGAACACAGTTTTCTGACACACATGGGGTCGCCATGAGTCGAAGTCAACTCAACAGCAACTGACAAGCTAGTCCGTTCAACTCTGACATTCTTCGTTGCATGTTTTGAGTTCTTGGTGTAATTTCCTTGCTTGCAAAATTGTACTCATAAAAAGGGAAGCCAAGGTTAGGAGGCAGACATATGAAGGCAATCTATGTGTGTAACTTAGCAATGTCTCTATTGTTTGAAGGTCTCGTCTACTTTAACAAAATCCATTCTCTGTAGCTTTTGCCTGAAGTTTCTATACTCTCCTTTACAAATGGAAAGAGTAATTTCCTGGATATCATTCTTCAGCCCTCCTGATCACAAGGGTTAAAATCTTAGAGTTTGAAGCCAGTCTTGCCACATTTAGTCTCTGCTCAACTTGTGAGAAATCACTTAGCTGTCTCCAAGGATAAATGATACTTGGTGCAAGACAGTAAAACCTGAGACTGAAGGTTTCTGATTTATAATCTGGTCACAGTCCAAGGTTTTCTCAACAGGGACCAGTCTGCAAGAACAGCTTTAGCAAAAACAAGATATTTTAAAGAAGAACATTTGGATTTTAATGTTTGTTGATGGTGAAGTAAGAAAAATCAAATTTGCTGTTTAAAGTGATGGTAGAATCAATTTACTTGCTAAGTCCATATTCTCATAAAACCCATTGCCGTTGAGTCAATTCCAACTCATAGCGACCCTACAGAACAGGGTAGAACTGCCCCATAGGGTTTTCAAGGCTGTGATCTTTATGGAAACAAATTGCCACATCTTTCTCCTGAACAGCAATTGGTGGGTTTGAACCATGGATCTTTCAGTTAGCAGCGAAGTGCTTAACCACTGCACCACCAGGGCTCCTTAAGCATATATTAAACACACAAATAAAGTCAGACTTACAAGACCCCTCCTCCCTGAGGCATGACTGGATTTTTACATGTAGGATCTAAACACTCAGAGAAAGGGTTCCCTATTGATCTTGATAACAATAGGGGAGAAATCCAATACTTAACATCTGAGCGGGAAGTCATGCTTCAAATATGAGCAGTTGGCTGATGAATTAAAAATCTGATCTTTCAATATAAAAATCGATCCTCTCATCCCTGGTCCCCAGCGTAAATATCAACCATCCCCACCTCACTGAGGGTAACTGACACAGGAGAATATGGGAGTAAGTTCTGAAGTTCTGAAGGCGGCAGTAATGCCATGCTCGATCCTCACGCTGTGTACCACTGTCATTATGGGTACAGACCACAACATGATTTTTAAAAATCCACCATACATGTGACATATTAATAAATGCAAGGGTTCATAAAAAGACAAAAATTCATAAAGGATAAAGAAATTCAATTCAACTAATGTTTATCAGTTGCCTAATGCATATCAGACACTAAAATGACAATAATAGTAACAGCAAACACTTATATAGCACTGTTCCACGCACTTTATGGAGTTCCTGGGTGCTGCAAACGGTTAACACACTTGCCTTCTAACTCGAAGGTTGGAGGCTCAAGTCCACCCAGAGGTACCTCAGAAGAAAGCCCTGGCAATCTACTTCTGAAAAATTAGCCATTGAAAACCCTACGGAGCACAGTTCTACTCTGACACACACGTGGTCCCCATGAGTTGGAGCTGAAGCCACAACAACTCTTTTTTTTAAAGCACTTTACACATGTTAACTCATTTAATCCTCACAAAAACTCTCTGAGATAGGAATTATTATTACCCACAATTTACGGATAAAGTAACTGAAGCAGAGAGGTTAAGAGACTTATAAAATGTGGGTAACAATAGTACCTACCTCACAGGGTTGTTGTAATACGTGTAAAATATTTCAAACAGTGCCTGGGACTTAGTAACATTCAATAAATGTAGTTTGTATTTTTATCATGCTGCCACCCTAATCAAGTCAGGCCAAGTTTGGGGGTAAACACATACTTAAGTGCAATTCATTTTTCCACAATCATTTATTAACCATTTACTGTGTGCTAAACCCTGGGTCATAATGATAATCAAATACCGTAAGTGTTATGGATTGAATTGTGTCCCCCCAAAATATATGTTATAAAATTCTAACCTCTATGACTGTGGTTATAATTGCACTTGGGAATGGATTGTCTTTGTTATGTTAACAAGACAGAATTAGTGTGGAGTGTGTCTTAAATCATCTCTTCTGAGATATAAAAGAGGTTAAACAAGCAAGCCAGAGAACCAGAGGAGGAGGAAGAGAGATGCTAAGCCACATGAGGACTGCCCAGGAGCAGTCTTGTCAGAAGACACAAGGACCTTCCTCCAGAGCCGGCAGAGAAAGAAAGCCTTCCCCTAGAACTGGCCACCCTGAATTTGGACTTCTACCTTCCTAAACCGTGCGAAAATAAATTTCTGTTTGTTAAAACCATCCACTTGTAGTGTTTCTGTTTGTAACAGCACTCGATAACTACGAATTTGGTGCTGAGAAGTGGGAATGCTGCTCTGACAGGTTTTGTTAGGGGACTCTGGAGGCTGAAGACACTGAAGACACATAATTAATTAGTACTCCATCAAGTACCAGGCCACTCCCGGACACCTCCCCACCACATCACTTACTTTCCCTAAGTTGTTTTTCAGGCCCACCGAGAGCCCTGGAAGAGTCCAGGTCTAACCAGCTCAGAGTAGCCTGACATGCACACAGCAGACCACGATGACTGACAAACGGCCCTGGGCTGCCACGCATGTGCAGTAACGCAGAAGAACTTATGTCAAGGAACCAAAAGACTCATGCCAAGAAACCAAAATCATTGGAAATGCATCAGCGACAATAATTGAGCCCATTTCAAAAGCGTTTGGTCCGTCGGCCACTTCTGTGCCGAGTCTTAGCCCTGCCTTGTAATAAATAATCAGTAGAAACTATGAATATGTAAAACCTCTGATCCTGCCTCTCGTTTCCCTCCAGCCCTAAATGGATATGTATAAGTATAAATTGTACTCTGCTCGCGTGGATCGGGGAACTCAATCTGAGGTCGATATGTCTGAGTTCCTGCTTTGCTAGACTGAGAAATAAACTTCCTCTCAAAAGCAGCGTCTGAGAGTTTGGCTTCTTGCAGCCTGGGCATGGACCCATTGGTCCGGTTTCAATACCTAAAATGTGGAAGTGGTTTTGGAATTGGGTAATGGGTAGAGGCTGGAAGAGTTTTAAGGTGCCTAATGGTAAAAGCCTAGACTGCCTTGAAGAGACTTTTGGTAGAACTACAGACATCAAAGGCAGTTCTGGTGAGGGCTCAGAAGGAAGGGAGGAGAGCTACAGAGAAAGTCTCTATTGTCTTACAGAAAACATGTGGTGCCAATGACAGGATGTTGCTAGAAATGTGAATGTCAAACATGCTTCTGGTCAGACTTTAAAAGAAAATGATGAACATGTGATCGGACAATGAAGTAAGAGTGATGATTTTATTCAGTGGCAAAGAACTTTTCTGAATTATATTCAAATGTCTGGTGGAAGGCAGAACTTATAAAAGATGAACTTGGATATCTGGCTGAGGAGACATGGTTTCTCCTTGCCGCTTATAGTAAAATGCAAGAGGAAAGAGATGGACTTCAAAATGTGCAAAATGAAAACTAAACTTAAAGATGTGGAAAATTTTGTTGTACGAACTAAGAACACGTGTCCTAGAAGGTTCACCAAGGATGTGGCTACACAATCTTTTGTTAAAGAAATTAAGCCTGTGACTGATAGATCTAACCAACTACCACAGCAGAAAACCCATCATCTTAGAACGAAGTGGACATAAAAAGAACGAAAGTCTGCATCTTGGAATTCTACAGGCGGGAAACAGGCCAAAGGAGCTACATCTATTGCACTCCAAGAAAAGAAAAGAACCATCACTGGAGCAGCTCAGAGATCAGCAGAACTGTTTGGAGGAGCGTGGAAAGCAGAGCTGCCTCGGTCTCAAAGGGTGGGGCCATGGCCTCCTAGGTTTCAAAGAGTCAGATCTTCACCATCTCAGTTCCATACTGTGGGGCTGCCACTCAGTCTGGCTAAGAGAATAGGGGTGCTGCCCAAAGCTGAGGTGGCGGGGCCATCATGCCCAAGGGGGCAAAAGAAAGGGGTCTGCTAGGGCCGAGGGGATGGGGGTGCCACTCAGAGGGACCAGACTAGGAGAATGGGGCAGCCCAAAGCCAAGGAAGTAGAGTTGCCATCCCAGTGGGCCTGAAAGGCGGAGCTGAAGCCCAGAGCCAAGGGGCCTCTGCCCAGAATCCAGACAGTATGACCAACGCCCAAAGTCTTAAGGGTGGGGCCATTGCCAAGATGGTCTCAGAGAACAGAGGATTATTTTCAAGCCTTGAGAGCTAATGTAATTTGTTCTGCTGGGTTTTGGATCTACTTGGTGCCGGTTATCCTCTCTTTCCCTCTAATTTCTCCCATTTGTAAGGAAATGTCTACCTTGTGCCTCTTCTACCATTATACTTTGGAAGCAGGTAACTTGTATTCTAGATTTCATAAGTTCACAGATGAAGGTAAATTTTGCCCCAGGATGAAATACACCTAAAATCTCACCCATATTTGGTATAGATACTTCAAAAAATGAGATTTTGAACTTGGGAGTTGATTTAAGACTTTTGGGATGTGATGGGGTGAATGTGTTTTGTGTGTGGCAAGGACATGAGTTCTAGGGGGCCAAGGGGTGTGATGTTATGGATTGAATTATGTCCCTCAAAAATATGTGTTACACACCCTAATCTCTATGCCTGTGGTTATAATCCCATTTGAGAATGGGCTGTCTTTGTCATGTTAATGAGACAGGATTAGCGTAGTGTGTATATACTCTTTTGAATATGAAAGAGATTAAACAAGCAAGGGAGAGAAGCAGAGATGGGGGAAGAGAGATGACAAACTACATGAAGATTGTCTAGGAGCAGAAGCTCAGAAGAGACAAGGACCTTCCTACAGTGCCAACAGAGAAAGAAAGTCTTCCCCTAGAACTAGCACCTTCAGTTCGGACTTCTAGCCTCCTAAACTGTGAGAAAATAAATTTGTTTGTTAAAACCATCCACTTGTGGTATTTCTGTTATAGCAGCACTTGATAACTGAGGCAATAAGTAAGACATCTTTAAGAAGGTCAGGAAGAATAAGCGAAGTTTTTAGCAGGGAATACCTCCAGGAAGTAGAACTGAGGAGACACAACTTTTAGGTTTTGATTTTGTACACATCTGTACTCTCTCATCTTTTTAAAATTTTTTAAATAGGTAAAAATTGATTTCATAATTTAAAAACCAATCAAGGGGAAAAGACTAAAATAACAGGAATGCTTGAGACTCTAACCAGTCACTCAACCTCAATGACTCAAGAAAATCATATTGTGAGTTCACTCTGTGAAGGATGAAAACGTACAAGTGGCCTCCGACCTTTAGTGTTTTTAATCTGGGTGGGCAGATAAGATGCAAACAGGACCAAAGCTACCCAGAAACTTTGGTAGTGGGTAAACACCAGTTGAGCAAGTACAGCAGAAAATTCACCCTCAAAGACATTCAATAACAATGAAATTATCTTTGAAAAATACACCATTTTGGATGGAAATCAGCATAGTTTTAATGGCAGCTGATGGATTACGAATACAGGTACTCAATTAAAGTGAAAGGAAAATAGTTAGTAGGTAACCCACCCTTGATCACCTGAATGTAGAAATAAATTCAGTACTATAAGAGTGAAATGAACAGATAGGGAGATAGAGCTCTGACAGGTGAATTTAAGGCTTCAATAACTTAAAAGGGTGAACAGTCTCAAGTAGGTGACTAAGAATTGAATTTTCATGCATGTCACAGTCATGATTCTGGGATGCGTCCATGAGATGGAACCATTGCTATGGCAGCATTAAAACTGAAAACTCATTGCATCGAACCACCAGTAGCCAGGCATGGTTAATTTCAACCAAACTTCTTTAAATGAATAGTTCAAACTTGCTGTCCTTGCTTTCTCACCCCTCACTCTCTAACCCTTGAAATCTGTCCTTTACCCCACTGCTCCTGAACATTAGCAGTGATCTCCTGGTCATCTTTGTGTCCCTAATGCCCAGGAGATGACTGGTAGAAAGTACTGAAATGTTTGCTGAGGTGACTCCAATGCCTTTTCTCAAAGCTCTGTTCCCTTTGTCGCATGACATTAATATGGACCTGGTCTAGAAATTCTCCTCTCCATTGGGACTCTTCTAATTCACATCTTCTCTCTTCCCTCACTCCCTCCTTGGGATGTTCCTTCATAGATATTTTTCCTGCCCCCACTTCTCCCTTCTGCTCCCTATATGTGCCTACAGCCCATAGGTTCAGTCCTTCATTCTCTTCTAATTTCACACTTCACCACCTCCAGGAAACGATGATGATAATAGTGACAATAAGTGCCTAGTATGTGTTAGGAACTTTATACAATATCTTATTTAATCCCCAGAACAACCCTGTGATGTAGGTATTTATTCCACATTATGGGTGAGAAAACTGAGGCTGTTTGTCAGTGGAAGGACAAATGAGACCATGCAAGTTTAAAGGGCTTTCTTGACAAAATAGGGGTTCCACACACACATTAGAGATTTGCTGGCCTGCTCTGCAGGTGTGAGGAGAGTCATTATCTGTCACGAAGAAATCAGTGCCAGCCCCACCTCTCTTACTTCTTGTCCTGGTCGTGCAATGTGGAAGAGCCCAAGCGGTAAACCACTATCATGAATTGAATTGAGTCCCCCAAAAATGTATGTATCAATTTGGCTGCGTCATGATTCCTGGTATTGTGTGATTGTCCACCATTTTGTCATCTGATGTGATTTTCCTATTGTTGTAAATCCTGCCTCTATGAGGTTAATGAGGGGGAATGGGCGGCAGTTGTGTTAATGAGGCAGAGCTCAATCTACAAGATTGGATTGTGTCTTGAGCCGGTTTCTTTTGGGATATAAGAGAGAAAACGAGCAGAGAGACAGGGGGACCTCATACCACCACAAAAGCAGTGCCAGGAGCAGAGTGTCTCCTTTGGACCCAGGGATCTGGGACAAAGAAGCTTCTAGTCCAGCAGAAGATTGATGACAAGGACCTTCCTCCAGAGCCAACAGAGAGAAAGCCTACCCCTAGAGCTGATGCCCTGAATTTGGACTTTTAGCCTACTTTACTGTGAGGAAATAAATTTCTCTTTGTTAAAGCCATCCACTTGTGGTATTTTTGTTATAGCAGCACTAGGTAACTAAGACAGTCACTCAGCTGATTGCAAGTTGGTGCCTGAAGTTCCAAGCACTGCCCTTGAGACTCTTGCATTTGAAACCACTGTTGGTTTTCTCTCACCATGAAGTACGGCTGGGCTCTTACATGTGGCGGTCACGTGGGTCTCTCACTGAGCTGCAGGTACAGTATTAGGGAGGAAGGCCTTTTATATCTTTGAGGTAACATTCAGTAACCTGCCCAACACCAAGTGAATTTCATGTATAATACATGGGCTATACTGAAGTCAGCCCTCTTAACCATACCCTCCAAATTTGATGGAAATCCGCCCAGTCCTTTTCAAGTGATACAGTAACAATCATATTTATATAGATTATCATAAATATGCTTTTTCCTGTGGACCCAGAATGAGAAAATGCTGACCTCAGCCATAAATGAAATCTTTAAAGGTCAAAATCTGACTAACTACTAGGCCAAAGAACTGAGCACTTTGTTGAAACCCAAAGGAAAATAATTTTACACGTGGGAGGCACATGTTGAGCCTCCCCCTCCCTCCTTATTATGCTTAACTTGTCCTTCTTCACTAAGCAAGTCAGGAGGGAATACTCACCCACACACCTCTTCCCGTCCTCAGCCAGGGTGTAGCCACTATAGCACTGGCAGACAAAGGAGCCTGGCACATTCACACAGAGCTGCTCACAGGCATGGTCCTCCACCGCACACAAATCCTGGACTGAGACAAGGGTTGCACTATAAGAACACAACTCTGAAGAAGATGGCACCCTCCACACAGGGCAGTGCAACAAGCGACTCTATAGCACTGATTAAAATAACTCTTAAATTCACAATAGCCAAAAGGTGGCTGGAAACAACCCAAATGCCCATCAACAGTTGAATGAATAAACAAAATATGGTTTATCCATAAACCAGTTGCTGTCGATTAGACTCTGACCCATGTGTATCAGAGTAGAATTGTGCTCATAGGGTTTTCAATAGCTGGTTTCTTGGAAATAGACAGGTGTTTCTTCTCTGGGTGGACTCAAACCTTCAATCTTCTGGTTAGCTGCCAAGTGTATTAACCATGCGTGCTACCCAGGGACTCTATCTGGACAATGAGTATTATTCAGCTGTAAGGAGAAATGAAGCTCTGAGACATGCTACAACGTGGATGAACCTTGAAAACATACGCTAAATGCAATAATCCAGACTTAAAAGGGCAAATACCGTATTATCCCACTTACGTGAAATGTCTAGATTAGGCAAATATATAGAGACGGAAAGTGAATTAGTGGTTCCCATGAGCTGGGGGAAGGGAGGAGTATAGAATTATTGCATAAAGCGTACTGAATTTCTGATTGGGGTGATGAAAAAGTTTTGGAAAGAGTGGTGATGGTTGCACAATATTGTTAATATAATTAATGGTACTGAATTGTACACTTAAAAATGGTTAAAATGGCAAATTTTATGTTATATACATACTTCAAGAACAATTTAAAAAAGAAAAATATCTCTTAAAAAACATTGTAAGTATTAATGTATGATCATAGTAGAAAATTTGGAAAACATAAAAATATATGGAAAAAATAAAAGAACCCAGTAATTCCACCCGCTGTGATCCTACCACCCAGAGGTAACCACTGGTAACGTCTTGGTGAGTTTTCCTTCCAGGTAAATTTCTATACATACATAAAAAACATATTTTTTGAAGTTGGAATACTCATGTCTATTAAATAATTTTTAATTAGCATCAGTTTGTATTTTCTTATGTCAAAGAAAGTGCTCTGGAAATATCTGGATGGTTCTTGAGAACTATAAATGATCATGAGCAGGCATTTGTACTTGTTTGCATCAAGTATATTCCTGTCCTTTGGGAAATTAAAGCGCTTCAGAATGACACTCTCACTGATTCACGCTGAGATAATCTGGCACCGTCTGACGCTTGCAGAGGAGGGGGCTGAGGAAAAGCACAGTTAAAAGACCTGTTACTCCACCAAAAACATGGCAGGTCTGATTTGCTTCTAATTCCCAGGTCTGCATGACTCCCTTTGGACATTTTCCTCATTCCACCTCTTTGCCAGAGGCTCTTTGGAAATCATCTTTGCTCTCTATTTATTCATCCCAGTAATAAATGGGGAAAATAGAAGCCAAAGGAAGTTAGGTAGAGATAATGAAGGTTACTGCATGTCCACAAAGTGCTGAGTCCTGGCTATTTACTCAAATGCAGTGCAGGGAGGCACTTACAGGAATGCATCTATCGCAATGCAACTAAGAATAAATCAGAGGGCGAAAAATGTGAAAGGCATTTTCAATCTATCACTGATTCAGTCTTTGCATAAACAAGCAGATGTTTCCTACCGAGGAGAACATTGGATCCTGTGAAACAGAACTGGTTTTCCCAAGGATTTTTACCGTTAAAATAGTAGCACATCAGAAAACATCAAAAGGATTGAATATGCTAAAGAGAATTTTCTTCTGGTTAAAAACTATCATTATGACAGTTATGGTAAAAACTCAATTAACTAGAATGCCCGATTAAACTCTGAATCCAATGGCTAAACTTTAATATAATCTCCTAGATCTTTGAGTGTCATAGCTCATTATGTTCTTAAATAAATGTAAAATATCAAATTGATAAAAAGATAAAAGTATCACTCATTACTTCTATTAAATGCATTCAATAATAATAATAAAAAATCTACATAATTACATTAAAAAAATACTTAGGTCAACGATTCCACAAATAAGGATTCTGGTTTTAAAATGCTAAAAGAAGTATTTTTATTTTCAAATCAATAAAGTAGATGAAAAATATAGGTTATAGAGTAAAATTCCTTTACCTTTTACCAGTACACTTATATCTTAGATTTCCAACTGGGAACTCCTGTTGGGATTTTGAACTTGGATTTCCAATGGATTTAGAAGTAAGGAAAATACCAATAAGCAGAACAAATTTAGCTGATGCAAAAACCATAGTGGATAATCAGAGAATGACAAAACCTACAATTATGTACAAGCCTAGGCAGAGATCTAAGAAAAATCTGAATTACAGGATATTCATTCATTTATTCAGTAAATGTGTATTGAGCATCTACTATGTCCCAGGCACTGTTGCAGGCACTGGGGATACAGCAGTGAACAAAACAGACAAAGGGGTCCCCGCTGTTTTGTGACTTATATGCTACTAAAAAATATGCTACTAGGGGTTAGTAATGTGAAGCTCCAGGAAGAGAATTTACAGCTAAAAGAACAGCCAATGCAAAGGCCCTGAGATGGAATAACCCTGGCCGCATTTGAGGAACGGACAGACCAAAGTGGCAACCAGATACAACCTAAATAACTAAAATTCTTGTTGCCGTTAGTTGGCTCTGACTCATGCTGACCCCTTGTACAACAGAATGAGACATTGCCTGGTCCTGTGCCATCTTCACGATCATTGGTATGCGTGAGTCCATTGTTGGGGCCACTTTGTATTTTGAGTGCCTTCTAACCTAGAGAACTCATCTTCTACCACTATATTGGACAATATTCTGTTGTGATCCATAATAAATTCGCTGATTTTCGGAAGTAGATTGCTAGACTTTTCTTTCTAGTTCGTCTTAATCTGGAAGCTCCACTGAAACCCGTCCACCATGATGGTGTCTGAAATACCGGTGGCGTAGCTTCCAGCATCATAGCAAAGTGGAAGCCGTCAACCACAATATGTCAAACTGACAAGCAGGTGGTGGAAACAACTAAAATACAAGGTAGAGGAATGATAGAAATCCATAAGAGGGATGCTGATAGCACTAGGGGAGTTCAGAGTAGGAGCAGATTACTGCCAGTCAAGGATGGATGGGAAAGGCTCACAGATGAGAGAAGTCTGAAGAAACGGAAAGGGGCTCTGGGCTGAGGAAACAGAGTGAGTAACCTCAGAGAAATGGAGGGAGAGGACAAGCTCAGGACTGAATTCCTCTCAGGGAATTCTGAGGGAAGGAGCAGGACAAGGGATCAGATAGAGTCCAGCAGATGGACAACTGACAGCAGTTGGCAAAGGGCTTGAACGCAGGTTGGGTAGTCTGAATTCAGCAGGCAATGGGTAAAAACCTTAAAAATGGACACAGGTGATTTCACCTGACTTGTTCTTCAGAAGGATAAATACATGGCAGCATCACAGATTCTCCCAGTTCTGAGAAATGTAAAGGACTTCTACCGCAGTTAAAGGGGAGTCATTGCTTTGCTAGGAAACACCATTAGTTTCCCGAGTTCCAGGCTTAAGTAGCTTTGGCTTGCCTGCATAAACCCCAAACCAAACCCACTGCTGTCGACTTGATTCTGACTCATAGCGACCCTATGGGACAGAGGAGAACTGCCCCATAGAGTTTCCAAGGAACACCTGACGGATTTGAACTGCCAACCTCTTGGTTAACAGCTGTAGCACTTAACCACTACGCCACCAGGGTTTCCTTGCTTGCATGGTGATGGGCAAATTCACCTCTTGCTGTGAGGGCCTTTGGAGTCCCTGGGTGGCACAAATTGTCAAGCACTCAACTACTAGCTGAAAGGTTGGCAGTTCGAACCCATCCAGAGGCTCCTCAGAAGACAAGTCTGGTGATCTGCTTCTGAAAAGTCACAGCCTTGAAAACCCTGCAGAGCAGTTCTCTGCACACATGAGGTCTCAGTGAGTCAGAATCAACTTGATGACAACCTCATGTCATGTATGAGGAACTCTGGTCCTCAGAGCCTTTGGTCTCTCCCATCAGTTGCTGGCATGCCCCTGCACCTTCCCCTGGGGGCCTGCATCAAAATGCTGATTCTAGTTCCTGCAGTGATATACTTACTGTGCCTCCCTTAAAAAAAAACTAGACTCTAAATTCCCTAAGGGGGGACAGAGTCCTGCACAAAGACTTGCTGGCTGGGAAATGATGTTCCAACAGCTGGACCAAGCTGCCACCCACCATCCACAGTCCCTGTCTGGAGGGGAGACAAGGGGTGCTCCGTCTGGGTCCTCCACCCATCTCTGCTCCAGGCAATGCTCTGTCTCTTCTCCATGTCCACCAAGAACCCTGCCTAACAGTGGCTGTGAAGGAATGGTGGGAGTACAGGCAATTTTTATTCTTTTATTTTTAATTGTCTATTTTCAAATTTTCTAACAACAGCTTATACGCCTTTTATAATAATGAAAAAAATCAACATGTTACAAAAGAACCATTGTGAAAGTGGCACTTCAAAAACAATAAACAGGACCTTGAAGCAATAATCTATTTTTCCGAAAGACTTCCCCTGCAGGGTAAGTTGTTGTTAGTTGCCATCGAGTCAGCTCTGAATCATGGCAGCCTTATGTATAACAGAACAAAACGTTGCCCAGTCCTGCGCCATCTACACGATTGTTGGTAGGTTTGAGTCCACTGTTGTGGCCATTGTGTCAATCTATCTCATTGACAGTTTCCCTCCTTTTCACTGACTTTGCCAAACGTGATGTCCTTCTCTAATAATATGTCTTTCCTGATGACCAGTCCAAAGTAAGCAAGACAAAGTCTCGCCATCCTTGCTTCTAAGGAGCATTCTGGTTGTATTTCTTTTAAGATTGGTTTGTTTGTTTTTCTAGTTTATTCCACGGTATACTCGATATTCTTCTCTGGCACCATAATTCAAATACAAGTTATGTAGAGGGAGGCAATGAAATGACTCTTCCTCTCAGCATGGGGCTGGGACACCGGCAGCAGAGGTTGCGGCCCTGTCTAGAGAAGCCATAGCACCCAACCTTGGCTGCCCATTCAAATCAGGGGGTGGGATGTGGGACACAGTGTTTGTTAAATCTCCCTAGTTGGCTCTGACATGCAGCCAGGTCTGAGAATCAAATAACCTAATTGGATACAATGTCCTTGCAAACCTCCAAGGAGAAGGTGCCCAGACCTAGCAGCCAGTCTCCCCCTTTATAACTGGGAGCCCCTAAGGCTTGGTTTCCAAACAAATCTCCAAGTGAACGTTGCCCTGCTACGCTCTCAGAGTGGCTGAAAGAAGCCCAGACAGTACTCGAGACTGCAGAGTGGTAGGAACATGAGGGATTATTACTCGCATTGCAAACGACTGTCCCACAAACAGCAAGCTTGCCAGTTGGCTTATTGTGTACTGTCCTTTCATATTGTTTTTAGAATGTTGGAGATTTATGGCCGCCGGGGGGGAAACCATTGAAGGATTAACATAATTAAACAAAGAAAAGAAACAAACACAGACTGGGTTCTGACAAAGCAACTTTGTTGTTTATCTGGCAGCAGTTGCTTCCATTTGAAACAGATACAGATGTTTTTGGATGATTCCTTATGCTTTTGAAAAACAGCACTTCTTTCTCTCATAGCCTTGGAGGGTTTCACTGAAGGTCAGTAAATTCCCGGGGAAATGTGCGAAACACTGGATTCAGAGCTCCCATTACCCCTGGCATGACCTGCTGCCTTCTCTACCTCGTGAACCCCCACCATTGCTGAAGACTTTAGTCAAATGTCACCTCCTCCAGGGAGCCTTCTCCAATTGGGCTGGGCTTAGAGGCTCTTTTCTCAGGGCTCCAGTGGCCCTATACACATGGCTCCACTCCAGCATTTACCCCATGGCATTGGAAGGGCTTGATCACGTGTCTGCCTGCCCCACTAGAATGTGTGCTGGCCTGGCTCAATTTTGATTCCTCAGAGGCTAGCCAGTGTCCCAGTGCATGTGGTGGGTACCCCATAAATGTTCATTTGCTGGATGAATAAGTGCCAAAGGCTACACTCAGCCTCCCAACAGGGATGTTCCTAGAGTTCTAAAAATACTCTCTTCCATCAGAAATGGGACCTTTGGACTTTGGAACCGACCTGGCCCCAGCTGAGATGACTTCATCTAAGTGACTTCTATGAGATTCTATTTTTATAAAATTTTTATAGAGAGGTTAAATAATTAAGTGGATAAAATACCTTATTGCAGAGTTCCATGAGACAATACAGATATACAAATGGGCAAAGCATCTGACACATTAGCTTTCTCCTTCCCTTGTTGTTTTTTTTTTTGTTGTTGTTAGCTGCTGTCGAGTCCACCCGAACTCATGGGGATCCCGTTCACAGGATCAAACTGTTGTGATCCATGGGGTTTTCACTGGTTGATTTTCAGAAGTAGATAGCCAGGCCTTTCTTCCTAGTCTCTCTTAGTCTGGAAGCTCCACTGAAACCTGTTCAGCATTATAGCAACCTGCAAGCCTCCACTGACAGACGGGTGGTAGCTGTGTACGACCTCGTTGGTCAGAATTGAACCTGGCTGGATCTTCTGCAAGGAAAGTGAGAAATCTACCACTGAACACCACTGCCCTCTCCTTCGCTAGACTCTGGAAAGAATGGTCTTGGTAGTGCAGGTTACTTAACCGTGGGGGAGAAGTGAGCCCCAACCAAATTTTGCCTACATCCCAATTCTAACAAACATCGTTTCACCTTATTAGGTACCTATGAAAACTGCAGACTGATATTAAATTCAAATGAAAACAACAGCAACATCCTTTGGGCTAAATTTTGGGTTGTGAATCCTCTGCTGCATTAATCTGATACAGCAAAGTAGGCGATTTTGAATTTTATATCAAAAGGTCTCGCTAAACTCAGCCAATGCTTTGCCAGGGGGCAACCTTTAGCATATAGCTGACAGTCAGCAAAATTCACTTGCTTCTCCTAGTTCCTGGAGGATTTTAGGAATGATGTTAACTCTGTCTACTCAGACTTCCCAGGAGAAATAAATTCATGAAGATTTGACAGCCAAGAGCTCCAAAGCTGTAACAAATCCATCCATAATGTTTCCCCAGAGGCTCGCAGGCACCCTGGATTTAAATGCCTGTCTTCGTTTGTGACCTCCAAATCCTGGCATGGTGTCTCAGCCCAGGGAACTTGGAAAGCTTTCATCTGGTTACATTAGACAAGGGGAACACGGGACAAAGACTGTGGCTGACATCATCCTGGGCTGAATCAATGGGTTTTTCCTGAGGTTTCAGACTTGTAGACAAGCCACACTGTGTGCTTCTGATGCCATGACAGTTTAATCTCTGCTTTGGAGTTAAAGACACACTCCACTCCTTAAGCTCCTGCTGTTATTCAACACAAGATGTAGGAGTCCTACTGGTACAGTGGTTAAAATGCTCCACTGCTAACTGAAAGGTTGGCGGTTCAAACCCACCAGCTGCTCTATGAGAGAAAGATGTGGCAGTCTGTTTCCATAAAGATTTCAGCCTTGGAAATCCTATGAGATGTAGAAATGAGAAATTCTTTATCCCAGCAAGAGGGAAAAAAGCAGATATGTTATTAAGGGCCATTCTTTCACTCCCCCGGGGAAACTATGGGGTCTCCCCTTCCGCCTGCTCCCACCCAAAAGCTCACTCAGTCAGGGTTCCACAAATGTGGGCAAGACCCAGCTCTGCATTTGGGGGTCCCTCCCCCTTCTTTCATTGTGCCTGAAAGCACTAATCTTATTTTGACAGCTGCAGTTTGGATTTAAAGACTTTCAACAGTAACTGTGAGTCATCAGCCTATAATTCTACACCGAAAGAAACAAAAAACCCTAATGTCACCAAGGAAAAACAAACCTGTCCTTTTAGGCAAACCCCAGCTGTGCTTCCTCTCCTTTTTTCCCCTGTCAGTTTAGTTTTTCTCAATCAAGTTTCCAATTCTCTAACAAGATTTTGGTTTTCTTTTGGGAAGGGAAAAGAAAGAGGGGAGGAATCCCCCAAATAAAGCCTTAAGACCAAGTAAATCTTACTGAATGAGGCCCATCAAAATAATTAATAGATGTGAATGAATGCCCTACTTTTGTCAAGCGCTCTTCAATTTCCAAGCGGCTGTCACATCATTACATTCTGAACAGGAACCTCCTCCCGAGTGGACTCTCCCAGGGAGTGAGCTGCTTTGGAATGCCCAGGTCAGTGTTTCTCAAACTTGAACATACATCAGAATCACACAGTGGGCTTGCTAAAACACACATTCCTGGGCCCCACACCCAGAGCTTCTGACTCAATGGGTCTGGGAAAGGGCCTGGAAGGAAATGTGTATTTCTAATAAGCTCCTAGGGGAGGCAGATGCTGTTGTCCTGGACTACCAGACTTTGAGAATCACTTGTCTAGGTGCTTACGAAAACTGGAAAGCAGAGGCGAAGCTGTACAGGGTTCAAGGCCGTTTTCCCCTGATGTGTCATCATCCTTTCACAACTGGCATTGCTCCACTCACATGTGGTCAGCTCAGCCTCCCATGGGCTCTACTCAACCCACATTCCTTTTTTTAAAACCCTGTGCCCTGGCACAGCCAGAGGATGAGCAGTCTGCACGTGATGGTCCCTAAGATCCAGGCCCAGCAACCGGGGTTATGAGACCACTCACTGATGGAAGCCACTCCTGCTACACAGGCGCTTTCCTTCTGTTCCTGGCCATCTCAGCAGCGCCTTGGGGTCATTGCTGTCTGTTCTAAAGCTGAAGGCAGCTTGCTTTGTTTCTGTGTGCCGTTTGCTTACTGTTCCACTCTTGCTCCATTCTCTGATTGTGAGCTGCCCCAAAGCCCTCAGTTGTGCTTTCTTCCTCCAAGGTTTCATCCATTTTCAGGGTCAATTACCACCATTAAGCACATCCAGCCCAGACCTTTTCCTTGAACCCTAATCCTCCATCTCCAGCTGTGCCCAGGCACTGGGTGGGCTCCCTTCTGCACTCACCAGTTTTCCCCTCAAACCACGTTTCTCCTTTGAAGATATCTCTCCATGAAAATTCTACTGCCCTCCCCACCCCCTGCTTCACCCATCCATGCCATAAACTCCTCCCTTTGGGTGAGGTAATTGCTGCGGTCTCCTCATTAATTCTGTGAGCATAAGAAACATATGTACTGAACTGACTGAACTGATTAGAATTCTAGACAGATTGCATCTTTTCATATCCTGCTCTGCGTGTACGGGGCACATGGAAGCCAAGATATGAGTGTTTCTTGGGTCTCAAGCATATAAAAGAAACACTCATTTTCTCCCAGTACCTAGGAAAGTGCATGGCCCACAGAGGGGAATCAATAAATATTGAATGAATTAGTGAATTAATGGTAACTCTGCCCCAATCTCTACCTATTCCTGATCTAGCACATCCATCGTTGCCAGATCCAACTTACTAAAACATGGTTTTGCACTTGATGCTCTCTGCTAGCTCTCCCCACTCACCAAAGGACACTGTTGAAACTCATCTTAAGAATCAAATCACTCCATAATTTGTCCCAGTTTACACACCTTCCTTTTTCCCCCACTAATACCCCAAACAAACTATTCCAGACAAGGCTCATCTAGTCACTCTTCTGCAAAGACAACAAGCGCATTCATTTCTCTTTCCAGAAAATACCACCTATTCCACAAAGCCTTCCTTGATTATTTCAAGGAGCCCTGGTGGCACAATGCTTAAATGCTCAACTGCTAACCAAAATGTCAGCACTTTAAACCCACCAGCAGCTCCGCGGAAGAAAAGACCTATAGCTCTGCTCTGGTAAAGATTACAACATAGGAAATCCTATGAGGCAGTTCTACTCTGTCACATGAGTAACTATGAGTCGGAATCAACTTGACGGCACCCAACAACAATAGCCATGACTCTTTCTCTGATCTCTTCTCTGGTAGCGCACCTACCCTCTAAAGCCTTGTTCTGATGTACATATCTATGCTTTCTTGAGTTAAAACCCATTGCCATTGAGTCGATTCCAACTCATCGCGACCCTGTAAAACTGACATACAATAACCTGCACATATTTAAAGCGCACAATTTGATAAGTTTGACATACCAGCATATCATTGCCACAATCAAGATAATGAACATATTCATCATCCCCCAAAATTTCCACACACAGTGACCCTTTGTAATCCCTTCTCCTCCCCTTGGTTGCAGGCAAGCACTAATCTGCTCTCTGTAATTATGGACTCATTGCCATTGTCTAAAATCTTATATGAATGGAATCATGAAGTGTATGCTCTTTTTTGTCTGGTTTCCTTTTCTCAGCATAGTTTCTTATGACTCATCCAGGCTGCTGTATGTGTCAATAGTTCATTCTTTTCGTTGCTGAGTAGTATTCCATTGTATGGATATATCACAATTTGTTCATATTCACCTGTTGATGGACATTTGGGTTGTTTCCAGTTTGGGGCTATTACAAAAAATAAAGCTTCTATGAACATTTGTGTACAAATCATTGTGTGAATATATACTTTTGTTATGGATTGAACTGTGTCCCCCCAAAATACGTGTCAACTTGACGAGGCCATGGTTCCCAGTATTGTGTGATTGTCCACCATTTTGTTATCTGATATGATTTTCCCATGTGTTGTAAATCCTACCTCTATGATGTTAATGAGGCAGGATTAGAGGCAGTTATGTTAGTGAGGCAAGATTAGGTTGTGTCTTAAGTCAGTCTCTTTTGAGATACAAAAGAGAGAAATGAGCAGAGAGATAGGGGGACCTCATACCACCAAGAAAGTAGTGCCAGGAGCAGAGCATGTCCTTCAGACCTGGGGTCCCTGTACTGAGAAGCTCCTAGATCAGGGGAAGATTGATGACAAGGACCTTCCCCAGGACTGACAGAGAAAGCAGTCCCCTACAGCTGGTGCCCAAAATTCCGACTTCTACCCTCCGAAACTCTAAGAGAATAAACTTCTGTTTTGTTAAAGCCATCCACTCGTGGTATTTCTGTTATAGCAGCAGTAGATAACTAAGACAACTTTTACTTGTCTTAGGTAAGTATCTAGACTGGATCATAGGTACATATTTAACTTTGTAAGAAACTACAAAACTGTTTTCCAAAGTAGTTGTACCATTTTGCATTCGCACCAGCAGCATATTAAAGCTCTAATTTGTAACCTTGACAACACTCAGTACAGGGCAATACTTGTACATTTTAGCTGTTCTGGTGGGTGTGAGGTGGTACTCATTGTGGTTTTAATTAGCATTGCCCTAATGACCAATAAGGAAACCCTGGTGGCGTAGTGGTTAAGAACTATGGCTGCTAACAAAAAGGTCGGCAGTTTGAATCCACCAGGCATTCCTTGGAAATCGTATGGGGCAATTCTATTCTGTCCTATAGGGTTGCTATGAGTCGGAATCGAATCGACAGCAATGGGTTTTTTAATAACTGGTAATGTTGAACATGTTTCTTTGCTATCCATATATTTTCTTTGGTTCAGTATTCATTCTTATTGGGTTGTTTGTCTTCCTTAGGAGTTCTTGTGTGGGGCAAACAATTAACATGCTTGACTGCTAACTAAAAGGTTCACCCAGAGGTACCTCAGGAGAAAGACCAGGCAGTCTACTTCTGAAAAATCAGCCACTGAAAACCTTATGGAGCACAGTTCTATTCAATATTGTACTGGAAGTTCTAACTGGTGCCAAACCCAAGGCCACTAAGATTCTCTCCTTATCTTTGCAGGAAAGCATTTAGCCTTTCACCCTAAAGTTTGATGATAGCTATAGTTTTTTTTTTTTTAAGATACTCCTTATCAGGTTGAGGCAGTTCTCTTTTATTCCTAGTTTGCTGAGAGTTTTTAATCATAGAAGAATGTTGGATATTGTCCAATACTTCTTCTGGATCCATTGATGATCATATGTTTTTTCTTGTTTTAGTTTATTCATATGGTGAATTATATTGATTATTTTCTGAACGTTAAACTAACTTTGCCTTCTTGGGATAAACCCTACTTGATCTTAATATATTATCCTTTTTATGTATTGTTAGAAGCTATTTGCTAAAATTTTGTTAAGAATTTTTGTATCTAAATTCGGGGAAAGTTGATTATAGTTTTCTTTTTCTAACAATGTGACTGTTTTTTGAGATCATGGTCCTTTACTTAAACTGTACTATAAAAGCTATGAAATCACTTATATAACTTGGGAAAATTAATGTCAGGAATATGTCCAAAGAATGAAGCAGCTGAATGCATTTAGTATGGTTCTCAAGAGAGAAAAAAAATTAGGAAGTTGAACAAGAAAGTTCACATTTTCTGCCAAATAGTTTTTTTTTTTTTTTTTAATGTTTCATTTTCATTAACTTCCGGATAGATTAAATGTTCTAGAAGGGAGGAAAGGGGAGGGAAAAGTCCTTATTAAAAAAAAAAGAAAAAGAGACAATATAAAGTTCTTTCTAGCTAGTGAGAAAGGAATTCAAGGGAAACAAACAGTAAGGGGAAATAGGCCTGTGAAGATGGCCACATGTCATGAGGAGTTTTCCCCCATGTTTTTTAATGGAGAAGGGGAAGGACATAAATGTCTACTGAGCTCTATGGGCTAGGCACCATGCTAACACTTTTGCATATATCTTATAACGGGGTGGGGAAGATTTCTGGAAGGCAAAGGGCACCTCCAGCACATTCTGAATTATCCATATAGGCAGACTTGGAAGGTAAGATTACTCAGAGCCCTTGATCTACTCTTTGAATGGAAAGGCACATTTTCAGACACTGACCAACTGGTGTCCACTCAGAAGAGATAGCGAAAAAAGCCTAAAGCCAGGCCACCAAAAGTTGTGTTTATGCTTTCTGTGAAAAACAGAAAATTAACTGGGGAAAGAGAGATGAGAGAAGTACTACTCTACAATAGTTGGAGTTCTCTTTTTATTTGGAAAAAGAAAGCTTTTAGTATATAGCTTCAGATGGGAGAAATAGGGTCAAAGATGGTAATTACAGAGAGTACAGTTTTAGCTCAATCACTGATATAGGCAGTCTGCAGGTGAGGCCCAGATGCTTTACAATGACCTGGTTTCCAAACACAGTCAGGAGGGGATAGAATTCCTGGGCTGTGTGGGAGAGGGGGCTAAAAGTCTGATAGCCAAGATCCATTTACACTAGAAGAATCTATAAATTAACTGTATCTGCCTCCTCTTCCCATACAAGCAAGATACAAGTGGTGGGTACGGTGTATGTAGGAGCCCTGGGGGTGCAATAATTAAATGCTTAGCTGCTAATTGGAAGGTGGGCAGTTCAAACCCACCAGCTGCTCTGTGGGAAAAAGATAAGGCAGTCTGCTTCCATAAAGATTACAGCCTTCAAAACCCCAAGGGGCAGCCCTACTCTTTCCTAGAGGGCCACTGAGTCAAAATCAACTCATAATCTCCTCGACAGCAATGCGTTTGGGTTTTTCTGTTTATGGTGTGTGTGTGTGTGTGTGTGTGTGTGTGTGTGAAGGCACTCGCTGAGAAAACCTCCCAGAATCATTTTTGTGCAATGACAGTATCACAGCAGTTGGCAGTGGACTTACAGGAATGACAATCATTTGACTGTTTGTTGTTAGTTGCTGCTGAGTTGGCTACAACTCACGGGGACCTTACATATAACAGAATGAAATATTGTCCAGTCCTGCACCATTCTCACAACTGTTGGTATGTTTGAACCCATCGTTGCAACTATTGTGTCAATCCAAACAGGTTTGAGCTCTATGGGTTAGGGTATGGGTTAGGGTTTCCCTCGTATTCCCTGACCCTCTACTTTATCAAGCATGATATCCTTCCTGATGGTGTGTCCAAAGTAAGCAAGATGAAGTCTCCCCATTCTGGTTTCTAAGGAGTATTCTGGCTGGACTTCCTCCAAAACTGATTCGTTCATTCTCCTGGTGAATTAATTCAGAGACACTCCGTTGGGACCAACAGGCCATGGAATTCGTCTGTTTTCCTGGGCTTGGAGGAGGTTCCCTGGTTGCAAGGTATGCCCTACTGCCATCTAGGAGCCCTCAAGGATCATGGGAGTACATCAAATGGTGGTTGACAGAAGGAATATGGAGCCACACATAACAGGATTTGGATTCTGGTTGGGTTGCATTACAAGCCATGTGACCTTGAGTAAATCGTCTAAACTTTCTATACTTTATTTTCCTTATCTGTAAGATAAGAATGATAAAATCTACTACTTGTTGTGAGAATTAAATGAGATAACAAATGTCAAGCATGCAGGAGAGAGCCTGGCACATGATCAACATGAGTAAGTGCCTACAGTTAGGGCTGATGACCGAGCTGGGCGTGGGTTGCAGTAACTTTTGGTTGCAATTGGTGAATTTTATTTATTCTCATACAAGAATGTGAGCTTCATGAGAGCAGAAACATTGCATTTTATTTCCAGTACTTTGCATACTGCCTGGCACATTTTATATGCTCAAAAATTATGTGCTAAATGAAAAAAATAAATGAACAAATGAATGAGTACAGGAAAGAATGAATGGCAAGCACCTCTTGGGGAGTAAGAGGTACTTCAGGAGAGGATTTGGTTCCTTTTCACCCCGGGATTATCCAGCTACACCCAATATAAAATCAAAAACCAAACCCATTGCTGTCGGGTCCATTCTGATTCATAGCGACCCTACAGGACAAAGTAGAACTGCCCCATAGGGTTTCCAAGCAACAGCCGATGGATTCAAACTGCCGACATTTTGGTTAGCAACTGAGCTCTTAACCATTGTGCCACCAATACAAGAAAAGAAGAATGGAAATGGCTGTGTCTCACTCCTCTCTAGGCCTGCTGTGAGTTTCTCAGGGAGTGAGCAGGGCTAAGCCCTTGCAAGCAGCTTCAAGAGGTGAGTTTATAGCATAGCCTTCCCTCGGCACAACTTTTAACATTGAATCATCCTTGCATACCTTGTTTGAATCCCATTTGGTCATGGTGTATTATTTTTTTGATATGATGCTGAATTCTATTGGCTAGAATTAAAAAAAAACTTCTGTTGTGTTTTTGGTGAAAGTTTATACAGTAAATTAGGTTCCTCTATTGGCTTTTTTTTTTTTTTTTAATTGGCTAGAATTTTTTTGAGAATTTTTGCATTTATATTCATGAGAGATATCCACCTATAATTTTCTTTCTTTTTTTTTTTTTGGTGGTGTCTTTGCCTGGCTTTGGTATCAGAGCGATGCTGGCTTCATAGAATAAATTCGGGGGTACTCCTTCCTTTTCTATGCTCTGAAATAGTTTGAGTAGTACTGGTGCAAGCTCTTCTCTGAATGTTTGGTAGAATTCTCCAGCGAAGCTGTCCAGGCCAGGGCTTTTTTGGTAGAGAATTTTTTTTTTTTTACCTCTTCAATCTCTTCTCTTGTTATGAGTCTGTTCAGATTTTCTATCTCAGTTTGTGTTAGTTTTGGTAGGTAGTGTGTTTCTAGAAATGTGTCCATTTCTTCTAGGTTCTCAAATTTGTTGGAGTACAATTTTTCATAGTACTCTGTTATGATCCTTTTTATTTCAGTTGAATTTGTTGTAGTGTCCTCCGTCTCATTTCTTATTTGGGTTACCTGCTTTCTCTCCTGTTTTTCATTTGTTAGTTTGTTGGCACAAATTTTAATTGTCCACCAGACAGAGATAGGGGCTAACAAGGACCTATCTATGAGATAGATATTAACTTGTTACCACTCTTCCCATTTTATAGATGAAGAAATGAGGGTTGAGGAGTTGAAATAACCAGCTCAGGGTCAAACAGCCACAGCCAGTAAATGATAATGTCAGGATTCAAGTCTAGGTCTGTGGATTAAAAAGTTCCTGTTTTTACAATGCCACTGGTAGAGTAATATCAGGAAAGCAAGCAAAAGAGTTGTTATGATTATCTTTTTTTTTGAGGGACAGAACTCTTTATCACTGAAAATATATTACACTAAAGCTGGTGCTGAAGGTAAAGGTAACTTAACTGCTTTGGAGTACCTAAAAGGCAACCTAACTACTGCGGGGTAGGTCAATGGGACACAGAGTCCCTGCTCCAGCCCCTTCCCCTTCGCCCTGAGCTTTAAGCCCTTCCGTTGAATCACCTCACTGCCTGAAGTGATTCTGAAAGTGTGGCAGCAAACTGTGTCAGAAGTTCATCAAAAATGCAGACTCCTGGGCCCTACCCCAGACCAGTTGAGTTAGAGTCTCTGAGAGTGGGGCCCAGAAATCTGCTTCTGGATGATTCTTAGTTATTGAAGCCGAGAACCACTGTCCTGGCTCCGTGCCCCTCCTCCACTTCAGCCTCCTGCCCTCCACCTGAGACCAGTCCAAGGCCTAGGCAGTGTCTGCTTCAGGCTCTGCCCCCACAGCCCAGGCAGGAGGCAGCCAGGGCCAGAGCAGCGCTGGAGGGAGCCCAGAGCCTGTGTGTGGGCCCAGGTGAGGGACGGCACACCCTGGTGTGTGGGGAAGGCCTGGCTCATGATCTTAGGGGAGATCTTTTTATTTGCTCTTCCCAAAATTCCTCTGGCTGGACTAAGCCAGAGCTCACAGAAAATGGATATCAGCACATGCCCAGATACCAAGAAAGGAAGAAACTCAGGGCTTGAGAAGGAAAGCACAGAAAGAGAGTCAGCAAGGCTGTGGGGGGCAGAGGGAGAAATGAGCCAGAGGACCCTCTTGGGGAGGGAGAGGTTCTGGAGAAGTTGGTGGGGTGGGGGGGTGCGGGGTGTAGGGAGAGGGCCTGGAGAGGCTGGGGTGAGGTCCAAAAGAGATGTTGGGGTCGTTTGCTGAGCAGTGTGTGAGATGACCTCTCCTGGTTCCTCCAGCTCTTCTGTCAATCCTATTAAACCCATGAGTATTTAGTATAAATGATTTTTGTTGTGGAAACTGAAGAAGGGTCAGAGCTTCCAGTGGAAGATCAAGATGATTTAGGCCCAAAGCTGCATTCAACAACCTGGTTGGAGTTCCAGAAAAGCTCCCTGGGATTCAGAGTCCACAGGGCTTTGGGCTTCTACAGGCCACAAAACTAGAAGGGGTCAAGCAGATGTTTCCCAACCTTGCAGGTCAGGGAGGCCTCCAGCCAACAACTATCAACCTTGAAACTGAAAAGTGAGAAGAAAAATGTGGTTTGGCTCTATAAATGTGATACTAATTACAGTCATTTGTGCAAACTGCTTTCCATCAACGCTTAATCGCTTACCATGTAGTATAATAACAATTACGCATTGCATGAACTACGCATCAGATTAGCTGAGTTTTATTTGCCTCCGTGTGGGCCAGTCTTCTCAGGTCTTGCTTTTTCGTAGGCTGGCTGGCTGTGGGCTAACACAGTGGCTTTACCCAACTTTAAAAAAAGCATAGGGTGTAATATTCAGCATATGGGTAACTCTGTCTTCTAAGAGGTAGATTACCTAGTGCTGGCTCAAATATCAGTATACTGTCTAGTCTTTGGGACTTGACCGAAAAAAGAGAACGTGAATTCTATTTACACTTTATATCTGCTTAAAACCAAATACCAAACTCATTGCCGTTGATTCCAACTTATATCGACTTATAGGACAGAGTAGAATTGCCCCATAGGGTTTCCCAGGAGCAGCTGGTAGATTCAAACTGCCAAACTTTTGGTTAGCAGCCAGACCCTTTACCACTGCGCCACCATGGCTCCCTTTTTTTATTTAAGAGATCTATAAAGCCTCCCTCGCCTAAGCAACTAAATCCCTGCACACCTCTAAAACAGAACTCGAATAATCATTCCAAGGCGATGTTAATAACTCATCCTAAATCTATGCTTCAGAGGAGAGGATAAAACACGGAAACAATTCTACAGAGTACAGTTAATACAAGGAGCCCTGGAGGCAAAAATAGTTATATTCTTGGCTGCTAACCAAAAGGCTGGTGGTTCAAATCCACCCAGTGGCTCTGTGGGAGAAAGACCTGGCAATCTGCTCCTGTAAAGATTACCAAGAAAACCCTATGGGGCAGTTCTACTCTGTCACTTGGGGTCGCTATGAGTCAAAAATGACAATAACAGCAGTTAATAAAGGCAGTGGATGTAAAGACTCTATAGTAAAAAAAAAAAAAAAATAGACCCCCCTTAAAGAACAAGCTTGAATGCAAAGGAGACCAGCCCACACATTCAAGCAGGCTATTTCTGAGAAGGTGTGTCCAATGAACTTTCAAACTCTTCCTGATGGCCTACGACTATGCACCCAGCTCTGGCCTAGGGGCTGTGATGGCAGAGTGTGGGTGGGGTAGGAGTAAACACAAAATACACAAGTCACAAATCATCATCTCTGTCCTCAGGAAGATTGTAACTGGGCTGGGTGAGGGGGCTTAGACAAATGAAATGGGCCTGGATAAAAGGAGGGACTGGGCCCTGGAGAAGGATATCATGCTTGGTAAAGTAGAGGGTCAGTGAAAAAAATGAAGACCCTCAAAGGGACGGATTGACACAGTGGCTGCAACAAGGGGCTCAAACATAGCAATGATTGTGAGGATGGTGCAGGATCAGGCAACATTTCACTCTGTTGTACACAGGGTCGCTATGAGTTGGAACTGACTTGATGGCACGTAACAAGAAATAAAAGAAGAGACAGCAGGAGAGAAAAGGAGAGCAGTACAGACACACCAGCAAGCAGTCTTACTTCTGCAAGTCGTCTGATCCGAGTTGAGAATGTATCCTTCTTTACACCTGCAGACGTATGAGCCAGGGGTGTTGACGCAGAAGTGGGCACAATTATGCTCCAAGACGCTGCACATGTGGACCGCTGAAAGGGAAGACAGAGGAGGTTAAGCGAACAGTGACTTTATCTCTAAATTCAGTCCATCCAGCAAACATTCAGTCAGAGCCTACTCTGTGGAGGAAGGTCCTTAGGTGGTGAAAACCTAGTGGCGCAATGCATAAAGTGATCAACTGCTAACCGAAAGGTCAGTTAAGTTAGAAACCACCAGCAGCTCTGTGGGAGAAAAAAGGTGTGGCAATCTGCTTCCACACAGATTTACAGCCTTGGAAAACCTATGGGGTCATTATGACCTGGAATTGACTTGACGGCAGTGAGTTGGTCACTTAAAGGTTAGCAATTCAAACCCACCCAATGCTTCCGTTACAGCCAAGAAAAGCCTGTGGAGCACATGGGGTCACCATGAGTCAGGATCCACTTGATGACAACTAACAACCACAACAATTCTGTGAAGGAGAGGGTCCAAAAAGACACAAGCAATAGTCTCTACCCTTCAGGGGTTTTATGGTCTACAGACGGACAAGACAGGTCCATGTAAATGCTACCAGCGAGGTAGAGATAAAGGGCTATGTGGGTTCAAAGAGAAATGGTGTTAGGCTGAACCATATGAACCTGCCAAACACCCAACTATTTTTGACCTGCAAAAACAGAAATTTCACATGGTTCAACCTAGTAATAACCATTTGGTGGGGCAGGGGCATCAGAAAGTCTGCTGACATCAGAGTGAGACTTGACTGAAGTAGGGATCTTCATTAGCAGCAATGGGGTTGGAGCAAAAGCTTTAGTTAAACAAGGATGTATTAAGCAATCAACAGTACCTCAGGAACAGAAATCCTAAGAGCAATGTAATTTTTAATGTGCGGAAGTAAACAAATATTTTTGGAGTGAAAAAATGCACTCACATATTTCATGTTTCTATGATCTTTCTCTCTCAATCTTAAAATATTCCTACATTTTATTTTCTGAAGTACTTCCACTTTCAGATACATCAATTCTAGCATAAATCTGCCTGGAGCTCATAAAAATTCTTGTTTTTTTTTTTTGCATCTTAATTTATGACATTACTCAATATAGAGCATCTTGAACATATTTAAAATTAACAGCAGTATAAACGGAGTACAAGTTATGCAAGTGTTCTCATAAACACAAAAGATGTCTATATGTAGAAACATATTTTTATGAAGCCAAAGTAAAAGGGGCTCTCAAAAACTCAGAGCAATCCCATTAATCCAGTACTTAGGAAAACTCATCTCCTGGGGAGATGAATGGCAGGTCTTAAGTATACGTCTCTTTGCTTCTAAGTAAGACACATGGTGCACAATACATGAACTATGGGAGTAACACTTTATTTCATAACAATACAATCTAGAAGGTAGTATTCTGAGTTTAAGGAGCTCTGGTGGCACGGCAGTTAAGCACTCAGCTGCTAACCAAAAGGTCTGCGGTTCAAACCCACCAGCTGCTCCACGAGAGAAAGTTATGGCAGTGGCAGTCTGCTTCTGCAAAGATTACACCATTGGAAATCCTATGGGTCAGTTCTACTCTGTCCTATAGAGCTGTTGAGTCGGAATCTACTCAATGGCAATGGGTTTTTTTTTTTTTCCAAAGCTAAGGAGCCCTGGTGATGCAGTCGTTAAGTGCTCAGCTGCTAACAGAAAGGTTGGCAATTTGACCCCATAGCTGCTCTGCGAGTGAAAGGTGTGGCAATCTGCTTATTGTAAAGATTTACAACCTTGGAAACCCTGCGGGGGCAGTTTACTCTGTCCTATACGGTTGATATGAATCGGAATCGACTCTACAGTAATGTTTTTTTTTTAAAGCTACTCCAAGTTTGAATTTTTGTTACTTTCAACCCAAAAAATCCCGAATATTTTTACTAAAATAGCATACAGTTCTATCTGTAAAATTCTATGCAAGAATGATCAGTGATTCTGAAAGCCTCTGGGCCCTAAGGCCTTGCTCCCCTGTGGGCTCACTGGGCCTCCACTCACACGTACCATGTGATTGACAGTCTGAAAGCCTCTGGGCCCTAAGGCCTTGCTCTCCTGTGGGCTCACTGGGCCTCCACTCACACATACCATGTGATTGACAGTCTTGCCTCCTCCATTGCTGTCCTGAAACATCCCCCTTGAGTCTCATTTTCCAGAAGCTCTCCTGGGTGTAAACTGGGTCAAGGCTTTGTGTTAGGGGAGGAATAAGAACTCAGCAGGCTAAGTCATGGAGAGAGATGGATGTTTTGTTTAGGAAATAGGGACATAATGTTTTTTTTAATGAATTCTTAAATGACTAAAGGAGTGACTGATGTCGTTGGTTGCGGGGTTCTTAAGAGGAACAATTACTGGGTACATGAAATCAACGTCTATGGGAGTCACTCTGGCCTCCCCACTTAACAACAGGGTGCAGTAAGTGATGAAGTGTGTGTCTTAGGAACACTATTAACCCAACCATTGCCATCAAGTCGATTCTGACTCATAGCAACCCTAGGCTGTAAATCTTTAAGGAAGCAGGCTGCCACATCTTTCTCCTAAGGAGCAGCTGGTGGGTTTGAACTGCTGACCTTTCAGTTAGCAGCCGAGTGCTTAAGCACTGCACTACCAGGCCTCCTATAGGAACACTATTAGGGCCTAAAGTGGCCTGGGATTATTAGGAGAGAAACAGTCTGGCCCCAGGCACTAGAACACCAAGTTCTAGGCTGATAAAGCAGGCCCATTGCTGTCCAGTCGATTCCAACTCCTAACAACCTTATAGGACAGGGTAGAACTGCCCCATAGGGGTTTCCCAGGCTGTAGTCTTTCAGGGAGCAGACTGCCACATCTTTCTCCCATGGAGCAGCTGGCACAAACCAGGTACGAGAAGTTAATTAGAAGCAGCCCTGCCAGCTTACATTGAATCACCTGATAGCTCAGAAAGGACACATTTTTTCAGCCCCTAAATGCAGCGTTCTCTCTCACTGGGTGGCCAGATCCCAGGATGTGGTTGGCCAGGTAGCTGTCTTCCAAATTTCTTCTAGCGCTGCATGTGTTTGTTGAAACATCTCAACTGGTTATTTTGTAGACAGGGCCTTGATTCACAGACACCTGGCTCCCAAGTTTTGCTGGTGGTTCAAGGATGTGACCTCAGTAGTTTCTCCTTGCTGTGGCTATCGGAGCCCCAGCCCAGGGTGGGAAGTCATTGCCCAAGGGTATAAAGCCACCGCTGGGCCAGGATCACAGCCACCCAGCCAGGCAAAGCCAAGCTAGGACTCACCCAGAGCAGTCTGGCTGCAAAACGAAGAAAACCAAACCCGTTGTCATAGAGTTGATTCCTATTTATTAAAAATAAAAAAAAAAATTTTTTTTTTTTTTCCTATTCATAGTGACCCTATAAAACAAAGTAGAACTGCCCCAAAGGTTTTCCAAGGAGCAGCTGGTGGATTTGAACCTCCACCTTTTAGTTAGCAGCTAAGCTCTTAACCACTCTACAGCCTAATATTGTCCTAATGTAATATCAAGGTTCTGGCCTTGGTAGTACTGGGACTGCCTCCTGCCTGCCTCCAATCCCATATTCAGCAGCATTTTTAGTTCCACCTGCGGTACAGGTGCCAACATCAACCCTTCTCCCCAGAATCCCCTCCTCCCTAGGCACATGGTGGTCTCCCACTTCCCTGCCTAGCCTGTCATCAGTTTTTCAAACCGTAGGTTATGTTGCCTTAGCAGGTCATGAAACCAACTGAATGAATCTAGACTAGTGGTTTTGTTGTTTTTTAAGAAAAAATTTTTCAAAAACAACATCGTTCCTTGCCCAGATTACTGTAACACCTGACTGGTTTCCTTCTTCTACCCTTGCGCCCCTGCTGTCTATCATCCACCCAGCAGCCACAGAGCTCCTTTTAAACTGTGAGTCAGCTCATGACATTCCTCTGCCCAAAACCCTACAAGTGCAGAATGTAGCTCAATAAGTGTTCAACGAACAAATGAGACTTCCGAAAACTCAGAGATGTCAGCCACAGCTTAGAATACACTCATCACTACTGTCTGATTAAAAATAAAAAACAAAAACCCATTGCCGTCTAGTTGATTCCGACTCACAGTGACCATATAATTTGAATGCAAATCAAAAGTGCTGGTCCTCAGTGTAACTGACTGATACACAACACGGTGCACATTGAATTAGGCTCTACAGTTTATAATGCCTGTTCACATGCCCACTCTGTGCATGTTGTTATTGTTAGGTGCTGTCAAGTCGATTCCGACTCATAGTGACACTATGTACAACAGAATGAAACACTTCCCTGTCCTGCGCCATCCTCATAATCATTACTGTGCTTGAGCCCATTGTTGCAGCCACTGTGTCAATCAGTCTGGTTGGGGATCTCCCTTTTTTCCCACTGAACCTCTACTTTACCAAGAATGATGTCATTCTCCAGGGACTGGTCCCTCCTGATAACAGGTCCAAAGTATGTGAGACGTAGTCTCACCATCCTTGCTTCTAAGTAGCATTCTGGCTGTACTTCTTCCAAGACAGATTTGTTCGTTCTTTTGGCAGTCCATGGTATATTCAATATTCTTCACCAACACCGTAACTCAAAGGCATGAATTCTTCTTGAGTCTTCCTTATTTATTATCCAGCTTTCACATGTGTATGACGCAATTGAAAACACCATGGCTTGGGTCAGGCACACTTTAGTCCTTAAAGTGACATCTTTGCTTTTTAACACTTTAAAGGAGTCTTTTGCAGCAGATTTGCCCAATGCAATGCATCGTTTGATTTCTTGACTGCTGTTACCATGGACGTTGATTGTGGATCCAAGTAAAATGAGATCCTTGACAAATTCAGTCTTTCCTCTGTATATCACGATGTTGCTTATTGGTCAAGTTGTGAGGATTTTTGTTTTCTTTAGGTTGAGGTATAATCCATATTGAAGGCTGTGGTTTCTGAATTTCATCAGTAAGTGCTTCAAGTCCTCTTTGCTTTCACAGCAGGTCATTAGTGAGTCTTCCTCCAATCCTGATGCCCCATTCTTCTTTACATAGCCCAGCTTTTCGGGATTATTTGCTCAGCATACAGATTTAATAAGTATAGTGAAAGGATACAACCCTGATGCACATCTTTCCTGACTTTAAACCACTCAGTATCCCCTTGTTCTGTTCAAACGACTGCCTCCAGATCTAGGTATAGGTTCCTCATGAGCACAAGTAAGTGTTCTGGAATTCCCATTCTTTGCAATGTTATACATAATTTGTTACGATCCACACAGTCAAATGCCTTAACATAGTCAATAAAACACAGGTAAATATCCTTCGGGTATTCTCTGCTTTCAGCCAGGATCCATCTGACATCAGTGATGATATCCCTGGTTCCACGTCCTCTTCTGAACTGGGCTGGAATTTCTGGCAGTTCTCTGTCAATGTACTGCTACAGCTGCTTTTGAATGATCTTCAGCCAAATTTTACTTGTGTGTGATATTAATGATATTGTTCTGTAATTTCCACATTCTGTTGGACCACCTTTCTTTGGAATAGGCATAAATATGGATCCCTTCCAGTTGGTTGGCCAGGTAGCTGTCTTCCAAATTTCTTCCTGCACTGCATGTGTTTGTTGAAACATCTCAACTGGTATTCCATCAATTCCTGGAGCCTTGTTTTTCACCAATGCCTTCAGTGCAGCTTGGACCTCTTCCTTCAGTACCATCAGATCGTGATCATATGCTACCTCCTGAAATGGTTGAACTTCGACCAATTCTTTTTGGTATAGTGACTCTGTGTATTCCTTCCATCTTCTTTTTGTGCATCCTGCATCGTTTAATATTTTCCCCAGAGGATCCTTCAATGTTGCAACTCGAGGCTTGAATTTTTTCTTCAGTTCAGCTTGAGAAATGCCAAGTGTGTTTTTCCCTTTTGGTTTTCTAACTCCAGGTCTTTGCACATGTCATTATAATACTTTCCTCTGTGCACACAGAATCCCTATTTGACACATGAGGCAGTTGAAGCTCAGGGGGCACGAAGGATTTGCTCAGCGTTGTACAATTGGCAGGGGAAGGGAGTATAGTTGAGTCTGCTTCTCCTCACTCTAAAAAAGCTTCCTTCAGATTTTTACCTATTTCAGGTGAGTACCTGCCAATTGTAAGCAGACTCACCTAAGAGGTCCTCATCAGAAAACGGTCTGCCTTAAAGGAGAAATGTATAACTCCCAACGTGGGAAGGAGTGAAATGAGCGACAGATTCAGAATCGGAATGCCATCATCTCCTGGCTGTTCTGGAGTAGTTCACCTGATAAGTTGACTAATCCATAAAAAGCAAGTGATAAAATTGTGCTATCTGCCTCACCAGATCTCAGTGAGGATCATGTGATAGTGTAGGAGAAAGCGCTTTATAAATGTAGTTATTGCAGTCTTTACTACGCAGCTGATAAAAAGGCCCTGGGGCCTCCTCAACCTTTCAAGACTGTTGACGAGTCTACTCAGCAGAGGCGGGCAATGCCGGGAGAGAGCCAGCTGTGTCTTCTGCAGGACAAGTTGGGGGATCCACAGGGGATTCATTTCTCAGGCTACACAGGCAAATGGGGTAATACCCGTGTTTTCTTAGGGCTTCCAAATTACAATGAAAATCCTGGAGGAAAAAAATCTAAATTGTCTTTTAATTTCGCTGCTTTGGCATAAAGCACATTGAGAAGGTTCTTCCATGGACAAGTCCTCACTGAACAACATGGGTGGGCTAGTCCTGCTCTGTGGCTCAACACCATCACCAGCAAGTGCCACCTAGTCGATTCCCAAAGATGGCGGCTCCATGTGTGTCAGAGTAGAATTGTGCTCCATAAGATTTTCAGTGACTGATTTTTCAGAGCTAGAGCGCCAGGACTTGAACCGCCAACCTTTCTGTTAGCAGCTATTGGCAGTAACCGCTGGCACCACCCAAGGACTCTGTAGCCTTATCGTATTATCTTTGTGTTTGACAATTCCAGAATGCTTGTAAAATGCCTCCTCCATTAACGCTTTCCCATACAAACAAATAAATGGTCAAAACCGTTACTGAACCCATCTCTTTTTTAATATTCCAAGAAAGGGGAACCATAAATTCTGCAGAAACAGTTTAAAGTCATAAACCTTAAGAATATTTTCAGTGCGTCCTACTGATTGAAGTTTTCCGTCAACTTAGCCACAGCACACCACAATACCAGCCCCTCCACAGCTCCGGGGAAAATGGCACTTCTGAACATTTTCCAAGTAACATTGCAGAGAAAAGGTTATTTTTCCTTCGTGGCATTGATTTTTTAAGTAAATCTTTTGCTTTTGGAGTTAAGAAAGAATGGCCTGTCTGCTTTCTGAGGTTGCCCTCTGTTCTCAGAAGGGAATTTTTCTAAGACACATCAAAAGCACACTGTTCTTCCTCCCTGAGGCTTATGGCTGGGAGTCTAGAGTTGGTGGCATTCTGAGAATGGGTCTTCAGAGCTGTCAGAGGGGCAGGTTCCTGCTCCTGAGGAGCTGGTGAGGAGTCATGTTCATAAGCTCATTATCTATTGCAGGAAAAAAGAGTCATTTTAAAATGGATATATTTCCTTTGGTTTTTCCCATCAAAGTATGGCAGCTACAGGGCACAGGGACCTCCAGGGGCTGGGTAAGGCAGGATTGGACACTATTTACAAGATCAAGGTGCATGTTTCTAGTTTCCAGAGAAGAGAGTAGAGCCCAAGGCCTTGGTGGTTCAGTGGTAGAATTCTCGCCTTCCATATTGGAGACATGGGTTCAACTCCCAGCCAGTGCACCTTATGTGTAGCCACCATCCGTCAGTGGAGGCTTGAGCGTTGCTATGATGCTGAACAGATTTCAGCAGAGCTTCCAGACTAAGATGAACTAAAAGGCCTGGTGAGCTACTTCTGAAAACCAGCCAATGAAAACCTTATGGATGACAAGAATCCAGTCCCCAACAAATCATGAGAATGGCACAGGACTGGGTGGCATTTTGTTCCACTGTGCAACCCACTGGGAGTTAGGGGTTTACAACAACAAAGCAAAGCCTGAGTTGGCACCCTGTACTCCTGCTAGGATTATCATACCCATTAGCTAGATGGGAAAATGGAGGCACTGAGAGTTTGAAAATATTTTCTTGTAGTAGAAGAAGGGGCAAGAAAGCAGTTGTGGAGATAGGAAGGTGAGGTGAAAGCAAGTTGATCTGCTGAGAAAAGCTGAGACAGGAGCTGGGGTTGGAGATAACTCAGAGGAGTCTGGAAAGAAAGGGAGAGGCCTTGCGGAGTACAGGGTTAGAAAACAGGAGAGGGAAGAAACTCCTTGAAAGAGAAGAATGCAGCTCTAGGACTTGGGGAGGCATCTTCTTGCAGAAGGAGTATGATGGCGTGGCACCTGCAACTTAACAGGTTAACAGGTGGAAAGGCCCCAGGACCACATATTGGTCCTCCCCAATCATTCGGCCACCTGGTTAGTTAAGAAAACATCCACTACCAGCACCATCATGGAGCAAAAATGCCTCTGCTTCTTGGTATCCCACAACAACCGAGCAGAAATTATATTATTTTTGCCCTCCCATATGCACGCCCCCCAACACATGGAATTCCAACTTAGGGAATGCCAGGGCAGCTCAATGTGCTGGAGAAAAACTTCATCTCTAACTCATCCTGTTGCTTGGCTTTAAGTGTCCCTTTCTCAGGGAAATTTCCCTGAACAACCCTGCCTAGATTAGGTGCTTGGGTCGCAGTCTCCATCATGCCCTGCATGCTTCTCCCATTACCCTGATCACAACAGCAGTCACTTATTTATTTGTGCAATTATATGTTTAATATCCGTCTCCTTGGCCAGGGTGTAAGCCCCAGGAGAACTCTGCATCTGTCTTGTCTTTGCCAGTACAGTGCCTGAGACGTAGGAGCCCAGATACCTGAGAGGAATGAATGAAACCTAAAGATTCCCCTAGAACAGCCACCTGGACTTACTGCACAACTTGGTCTGGAACACTGAGGTCAGGGACTCAATCTGGCTAAAGTTGGCCACCAGGAAGACATGGTCTTTGTGGGGCTCGCTCCCGATGGCCTTCAGAGTGTTGAAGTCCACCTGGCCCACGCCAATGGCAAAGATCAAGATGCCCGTGTCCCGTGCTTTCGCAGCCACCTCAGCCACTGAGTCCTGTGGCCTCCCATCTGTCACAATCATTATGACCCGAGGTACATTCTCCCTCAGGGGCCGGGCCCCCTCTGCCTCTGAGAATGCAATATTCAGGGCATACTGGATGGCCAGCCCTGTCATGGTGCCCGTGGACAGATGTCTCATTCTTTTGACAGCGCGTTCCACCTCAGACTTCCTCTTGAAAGTCTTGAGGGAGAACTCATTCTTGACCGTGCTGCCATATTGGAGCAGGCCCACTCGGGTGAGGTCAGGCCCAATGTCCAAGAATTGCAAAATATCCACGATAAACTCCTTGACTTTTGCATAGTCGTAGGTGTTGACACTGCGGGAGCTGTCAATGATGAAGACCAGGTCTGCTCGCTTGTTCTCACAGGAGCTCTCTAGGGAAAGAAGAGAGTTAAAGACATTAGAAGAGCGTTGAGGACAATTTTAACCTCTCATACAGAAGACCCGGGTTCAATTCCCAGATAATGCACCTGATACACAGCCACTGCTTGTCTGTTGGTTTGTGTACTGTGGTAGCTTCCATGTTGCTACGATGCCGAACAAATTTCAGCAGCTTCCAGACTAAGATGGACTAGGAAGAAACACCTGGTGATCTACTTCTGAAAATCAGCCAATGAAAACCCTATGGATCGCAATGGCTGATCTGCAGCTGATCATGGGGATGGTGCGGGATTAGGCAGCATCTTGTTCCATTGTGCATGGGGTCACCGTGAGTTGCTGACTGAACAGCAGCTAACAACAAGAAGGACCAAATGTAGATTGACTGTTATTGGAAATCCTAGGGCTGGTAATCACCTTTCCAACCTCCAGTCTTCACTGGTTTTTCTTCCCTGCTCAGGTTATGTGTGTGTGTGACGGGTGATCATGAGTATTGGGTACAGATGGTATTTCTTATTGCAAGATAAATGAACACTTTAGTTTCTCGGAAGTTGTCAGTGCAGTTTTTAGGTGAGCAGACACCTGTTTGGAGTAAATATTTTATTATTTACTGCCTGGCACATAAGGTTGACAGGATACTGTAGGGAACATAAAAGAAGCTTAGGACAGGGCCCAACATCAAGGGGCTTACAATCTACCTGGGGAGGCTTAACTAATGGAACGATGAAAGAATATCACATTTTTGCAAATAACGGACCCATGTAAACAACGTACCCACACGTATAATGTGTGGTATAGTGCACTTGTGAAAATAGTACAGGGGGTTTGGGAGTTGTGCGCTTGGCCAAAAAACATATATCACGAGTGTTATTTGCATAAAATAGGGTAACTAATATGACACTGCGTGGCCCCAATAATAGATATTCAGAGAAGAGGGATATTAGCGGACTGAGATCAAGGAAATGGGACATGAACTGGCCTTGACTGATGGATGGTGTTTAGATTGGAGAAAAGGAACACAAGCAAAGGGAAATATGAGAAAAATGCCAAGAGGGAATGAATACAGTGGATAAGAGAGGAATAACGAGACCTTTGAGGGAATGGCTAGGAGTTGCAGATAGATGTGAAGTTGGATGGATAGGCAGAAGCCAGTTATAAAAGGCCTTTAAATTCAGACATAGAAATTTATACATGATGTCACAGGTCATGGGGGACCACCTTAGCACCATACCATGTCATTTACCTCTCCTGTAGGAAAGGTACATGATAAAAAGTCAATGGAGTCTAAGTCTGGCGGTGGTTTGGAGGGTGAATCGTCCAGGCCATTGTTCAGGGGTTGCACTGATTTGGTTGAGATGGGGACTCAGATCTCAACCAGGGAGGCACTTGAGCAAATGGAGACAGGACCCATTTCAACAAGAGACACAGGAAAAAGGTAAATGTAAGTCTCTCCCTCACCACCACAACTGTATTTAATCCTTAAGCAGCTAGGTGAGAAGGCTGTAAGAGACCTGAGTCTATAAATGAAGCTTATGCCTTACGCATTCTGGGAAAAGGATCATACTGGAGATGAGAGGCCTTCTGCCTCAGTGGATGGACGCTGGGATTCCTGTTGGAATTTCTGATATTCTGAGCTACTGTCTCCAGCAGGGGCGACTCCCTCCTCTCCATTCCCATCCCAGGCTTTGTAGCTAAATCAGGATTTGATGTGGATTAGAAAAGGGATCCCAAATACTTGCCCTAAATCCCAATCACCACAGCTGCAAGAAAGACAGAGAAAGCCAAAAGTTAAACAGTGAACCCAGTCATAAAAATGAGAAGTGGGAAAGGCCCATGAGGTCACCCTATCCAGGCTGGCTTGCCAGGCCTATGACTGGTCCCTGAGTGCTGTGCTGTGTACACACACACACACACACACACACACACACACACACACTTCGTCTACTGCAGCCTGCAGTTCTAACGCTTTTAGGGGATGATGCACTCCCAAATGCCAGTATTCTGGCAGGACAGCAACCTTTTGTCCCACTCACACGTAACACTGGGGGCTGGGTGAATTTAAGGTGAGTTTTCCCAAAACAGAGGCCCCAAAACCTGCCTTTGGGGACCCAGCAATGAGATCAATATAAAACTGACATTTGTAGGGTGTTTTAAAATCTCTTTTCCCAAGCACTTTTATCACTACGGTCTCATTTGATTTTCAGAACAAGTGCTTGAGAAAAGAGCTAGGATCAACATTCCCATTATAAAGATGGGAAAATGAAGGTACAGTTTGAAAATATTTTATAATTTAGAAACAAACATGGAGGCAGTACTAATACCTGCCTCACTGAGGTGGGTTGTGAGAATTTGGGGAAATAATCTGGGTAAGGAGCACAGCCCTGGGCCCAGCACATGGGAACAGCAGGACATACATGTAGGCTCTCTCTGCCCGCCCTCACTTCTACCTCTGTCCTTCCTGTTCCTGGGCAGGAAGGAGAGAGGACCTCAGTGTGCGGCTGCACAGTTTGTGCTGTACACAGGCACCTGACCCAGGAGGCCAGTTACCAGTTGCTAAACAGTTGACTCTGACTCATGGGGATCCCACGTGTGTCAGAGTAGAATTGCACTCCATAGGGTTTTCAATGGTTAATTTTTCAGAAGAAGCTTGCCATGTTTTTCTTCTAAGGCACCTTCGGGTGGACTTGAACCTTCAACCTTTCCATTAGCAGCTAAGCTCGTTAACCGTTTGCACCACCCAGGGACTCCTGCCGGAGGAGACAGTGGGTTGAAATCTAGCATGCCCTGAGCCCTAGAGGCTGCATCAATCCTGAGAGGTGGTGCCTTTTTCTAATTTTCACAAAGGGAACTACAGTTTGTCATATGGCCCTGGGTAGGAAGAGGCCCAAGGAAGCAGGGCAAGCCCCAGGCAATCCCAGGACCCAGGCTGGCACCTCTCAAGCTGCCTACCCTCCCTGCCCTTTAAGTCTGAATTTGCTGCAGGGAGAACATGGCCCAAGGATCTCCACCTGCTGAGGAGAACAAGCATCAGACTTAGATCCTGCCATGGTGGAGGAAATTAAAGGTTTTAGAAGGGAGAAGTCCTTGGGTGGCACAAACAGCTGACATGCTTGGCTATTAGCCGAAAGGTTGGAGGTTTGAGTCCACCCTGATGTGCTTCAGAAGAATGGCCTGGCGATCTACCTCTGAAAAATCATCCATTGAAAAACCTGTGTAACACAGTTCTACTCTGAGACACATGAAATCACCATGAGTCGTGACTGGTTTGGTTTGGGTTTGGGTTTTTCCTTAGAAAGGAGGGAGGTAGAGAGCAGACAGGCTTCTTAAGAACTCTCTTGCTTTGTAAATCTTTGGCAGCAGACGGGTCCCCTTTTGCACTGGGATATTTCACTGTGGGTCTTAGTGATGATGTGGACATCCCTCCGAGCAACACAGTCCACCTATGATTAAAAGGCAATATAAGAGAAACATGGGAGTTTTGTGGGGAAGTGAGCACTAGATGAGTTGCTGTCAAAACAAATGTGTGGTTTCCACAACTCGTGGCATTTTACAAAAATGCCACAAAGATCTGAAATGTTGTAGGAGCTTCCAAGTAGGCTGTGACTGTGAGTTAAAAACACTAAGTCCTGGCAGCCTAAGTGACCGAGTTTTCTTCCAGTCATCTCTGCAGGTCCCTTGAGGACTCTGAACTACGATCTGGCTGCTTAACTAGAAGGGCCAGTTCAGTGGTTCCCACACTTAAGCATGCACCCGAATTCCCAGGAGAACTTCTAAAAACAAAGATCAGTGGGCCAACCCCCCGCCCCCCAGTAGCCCTGGGGAGGAGACCTGAAGATATGCATTTCTAACAAGTTCCCCAGAGAAGCTGATGTTGCTAGCTTAGGAACCACACTTGAGAATCAGTAGTTCCAGAAATGGGACTATTTCTTGGAGAAAAGATTCCCTAGGTGGCAGAAACGGTTAAGCACTTGGCTGCTAATCGAAGGACTGTTGGTTTGAATCCACCCACTCAGAGGCACCTCAGAAGAAAGGCCTGGCGATCTGCTTCTGAAAGGTCACAGCCATGAAAACCCTATGGGGTACAATTCTACTCTGTAACACATGGGGAAACCATGAATCAGAACTGACTCAACAGCAACTGGTACTGGAGAAAAGCAGCTTTGTGAAGTCTTGGCCTCACTCTTTCACTGTCAACTCCCTGAGGGTGGGAAACTAGTTTCATCCATCTTGTAGTCATAGCAGGTCTTTAATCAATATTTGTGGAATCGAATTGAATTCAGGTGGAAGGGCTGAGTCAAGGGCGGGGGGTGGCGGTTCAAGGAGGTGATGAAAACCACCAAGTCAAGCAGGTCTAGACCAGGTCTGGATCCTGCTAATAGAATGCTAGATTCTAGGACCCAAATCTTTGCCATTTTGTGAGGGAGCCACAACCACTTCTGAACTTTTAGTTCATGGAATCACAGACCAATATACTTTAGCACTGGATGGGTCTAAATAGAGTCCAAATTATTCACTTTACAGAAGACTAAACTGAGGCTTGAAGAGGTGACTCAGCAGACCTCCCCCAGGTCTCATGGCTCATCGTAATCAGACCTGGGACGAAATGGGTGACTTTTTCCACAACCCAACAGCTGGTTCTCTTGGAAAATTATCACTACAGCTGGCATTACACTTTTGAGCTTTGCAAATACTGAAATATTTGCTGTGCAGAACCTTGCTGCTTCTCCACATGAGGACTGCTGGGAGATGTTTAGTGGGTCTAGAGTGTCCTGCTCACAACTTCCAGAAAACCGCCTCTCTGTGTGCATTCCTTCACTTTGATGAACAGCATCCCTGTCTCCTTGGCCAGGGAGAAGAACCCACAATGACCTTCTTTTGGGTCGCTTATGAAAAAGATTTTCAGCAGCAGTTGAAAGGGGATTTGTGAGCACATTAAAAAACATCATCCTTCTAACCACAATGTGACAGCCTGCACTCTGTCAGTGGCACTTCACACCATCAGCATGACTCCAAAGTCCACGCATTGGGCAAACAAAGGTCTCTCACCCTTTCAGACAGGTGAACATGAGCTGGGACAATCTTAAACAACATTCCTACCTGCGTGGGATTATAGCATGCAACTCGGAACTACTTTCTCCACTCAGAGGCTTCGGCCTTTTTGCTAATCTGCCTCTCCTGCTCTGGCTAAATCCAATTACAGCCATGTAATCACACAGTAAATATTTGGTGCCATCTGCCAGGGGAAGTCCGAGCATATTTGGAGAAGGGAGGGATGTCAATCTCCATGATGAGGTTAAAATAATTTCATGTGGCGATGGAAAGGGGGCTCTGAGATCCTTAGTGAAACAGGAGTAAAGTCCTATGATCTCCGTGCAAGCACAGCCTCTGCCACTTTCTGTCCATGTGGTCTTGAGCTGCTCCTTAACCTCTTTGACCCTCAGTCTCTTCCTCTGGAAACTGGGGAAAATAATATAGGGCTGATGAGAGACCCCAAAGTGAATAGGATAACAATTTATAGCTAATATTCACTGAGCACTTAATAACAGGCACAGCCCTAGTGGTACAATGGTTAAGACTTCGGCTGCTAACTAAAAGGTAGGCAGTTCGAACCCACCAGCCACTCCTTGGAAACCCTATGGGACAGTTCTACCCTGTCCTATAGGATTGTTACGAGTCAGAATCGACTCAACAGCAACAGGTTTTTCTTTTTTTTAATAGCGGGCAGGTGCTGTATGTGTGTTAGCTTAGTTATTTTTCACATTAACCTTAGGAAATAGGTACTGTTACTTATTCCCATTTTATTAAAAATTTTTTTTTTTTTTTAATAAAATGGGAATAGTCTTTATAGACGAGGACAATGAGTCTTGAGAGGTTAGATAATTTGCTCATGGTCTCATAGCTAGGAAGTGGAGGAGCTGGAATTTGAACCCATCTGTCTGGCTCTCATATTGGTCTGTAGCCCACGTTCTTAACCACCAAGCTATGTGCACCATAGATATGACAGATTTTGTCTTTCTGGACTTGCCATTCCCAGTTACCCACAATGCACCATGACTGCACTGGCTCTCCGGGGTCAGTTCTTTCCTTGCCTGGAATCAGGGCCTAAAAGCAATGGCACAAACTTGCCTGGCGACTGCCAAGTGCTTCTCGCTTGCTAAACGCCAATTTGTATTTCTTTTTCGTTTTTCCCAATTTAATAAAATGATGAAAACAGATGCTTAACTCCCTGAATGGCAGTGGTCCAGTAAATGAGGCTGCTAGTCGCTCATATTCTCACTCACTTGACAAGTGCTTACAGACAGCTTAGTAGGAGCAAGGCCCCGTGGGAGACCAAAGGATGGGACAGGTGTGATGGCAAGATGGAGGTCATTAATCTTTGAGGGACTGCGGAATAGGAGAAATACGGTCCTAACAGTAGGTGAATGCCAAGGTGGGGTGAGGAAGGAAGTCTCTCAGGGCACTGAGTTGAGCTGGAGAGAGCTGAGCTGAGCTGTCAGGTGTTGGAGCAGCTGACTAAGACAACAAGCTAAAATGAAAGTTACAGTCAAGCCTTTATAGCTTACAGTGATACAAGCCAGAGAAACCCAGAGAAGATGCCGACTCCCCCTTATTCCCTATTTCCCCAGGTACAGCACCTGGGTGACGGCCAGGTATGTCATCATAGATGTAGGGACTTACTGCTGAGGGAGCCCAAAACAAAAGGCTCACTCAGTTTCACGGACCCCAGGGCTGGGTTGGGGAGGAGAGCGAGGGGGAGGACTAGGAGTGGAAAAGTACTGAGTATGAATCAGAGTTGGGCAAAGTGTCTTCACAGACAAGGAGGCTTCAGCAGAGGCTCTTGAGGAAGGCCTCTACACAAGGTCCCGGATAAAGTGGCCCCCATGAGGTGGACCACTCCCTCAGACCGCAACTCCCTCAGACCTGTCAGTGCACCTGCTGTGCACCAGGTCTGGCTGGGGAGGACAGCTTTCCCCCTGAGGCCTGCCAGGTAAAGCCTTTGTAACCACCTGTGGTCAGGCCTGAAAATTCGCACCCAGGTTTTTTGCCCAGAGCCAGACTCCTCAAAATGGATTTCGGAAAATGTGATGCTTCCTATCAATTCCCAGCAAAGTTTCCACAAACAGATGGCATGTGGGCACATAAAAAGAGAGCCATGAAAAATGTAACGATAGAAATGAAAGAATGTGATGGTTTCTAGGACAGCAGAAGAGTGGATGGATGAAGGAATTAGAGCATGGTTTCCAGGCAGCATTAAAGGCCTACCTGAAGCCAGTGGGAGCCCTGGTGGTGCCATGGTTAAGAGCTATGGCTGCTAACCAAAAGGTCGGTAGTTTGAATCCACCAGCCGCTCCTTGGAAACCCAATGGGGCAGTTCTACTCTGTCCTATAGGGTCTCTGTGAGTTGGAATGACATGGCAGCAACAGGTTTGGTTTTTTGATTTTGAGGCTGGTGATTGTGAAATTTAAGTGAAGCCGATCAATGTGATGGTGTGTTTTGCTCCGGCCACATTCAATTACAGGGAGAAGTACGCAAGTGTTGGATTTAACCAGGGTTGTCAGTTAGCAAAGAGAATGACAAAACAAGGGAAAGAGTGACTGTAATGACTTCCTATGGAATAAAACTGGGAAAAGTAGGGAAAAGGAGAAATGAGGGGGTGAAGGACAGTGAAAAGGAAGCAGAATCAAAGGATTAAAAGTCCAGAAAAAGTCAAACAATTGTTAGCATTGGAATAGTAGAAAGAAATCACCTCACTAGTATAGGAGGTCTGTTGTTGTTGCTATCAGATGCCATGGAGTCTCTTTTGACTCCTAACAACCCCATGTAACACAGTAGAACTACCCCATAGGGTTTTCTTGGCTTGTAACCTTTATGGGAGCAGATCACCAGGTCTTTCTCTCAAGAAGCCACTGGGTGGATTCAAACTGCCAATGTTTCCTTTAGCAGCCAAGCTCTTAACCGTTACGACACCTGGGTTGCTAGCTGCCATCAAAATGGCCCCCAACTCATGCATGACAGATGGTAATGCTGCCTGGTCCTATGCTAACCCCATGATTGATTATGGATCAGACCATTATGATCCATAGGGTTTGGTTGATTTTCTAAAGTAGATCATCAAGCCTTTCTTCCTAGTCTTAGTCTGAAAGCTCTGCTGAAACCTGTTCATAGGAACACAACAGCCTCCACTGACACATGAGTGTGCATGAGGTGCATGGACCAGGAATAGAACCTGGGTCTCTGGCATGAAAGGCAAGAATTCTACCACACCACTAGGTGGTTCTAAATTAAGGTTATGAAGGAATTACAGTCACTGGTAATCACAGGGTCAAGGTTATGACCAGAGGAGCAAATGGCTGAAATGTAATAGAGGACAAGAATATTCCAGACAAAGAAGTCAAAGCAATCAAGGGATCATTGGAGTAGAAAATTGAGTGATATTCTGAGTCAGCAGCGAAGGAGCTCTTGGTCATCCAAAAGCATATGTAAACTTAGACAAAGAACCAAAAACCGGGATACGTCGTTATTGTGGGCTCCAACTCAAACAACACCATCATGTATTCTTAGTACTTGTGAGGTGGTGCCAAGTGAGGATTTTGATGTTAAAAAAAATAAAATATATCAAGATCACTAGTGTTTTATTTTTTAATTTTATTTGAATAAAGGAAAAAATTTTGATAATAACCAAAAATTATGACAAGAGGAAAGTTGGAAAAAATGGCAGTGAGCCAAGAGCAAAAACTGTTCTCGTAGCTCGAAAACGACCAGAGGATATTTGTAATTACTCAAGACTGGCCAGAAGGGCTGTGAGACATGATTAAAATTTCATAAAAGGACAGGGAGAAACACTAGTTCATCAAGGGTTTCAAAGGGACACTGGGAGGGAAATTAAAGTTGTTTTATGATTACAGAGAGAGAGAACCACGATCATTATGAGCAGGCATAAGAAAAAAAAATCCCACAAATTTCACTTGTTTTCTACTTGAGATGCAACAGATCAGGAGGAACAGGGGAAATCTATAGTTAGGGAGTGTCTGGATATCAGCAAGGTACAAATACAGATTCACAGATGTAGAACAGTGAGGTAGAGACAGTCATTCAACAAATATTTAGTACCCACTGTATGTCAGGCTCTGGGAATACAATGAAGGAAAAAGGCTCCCAGTTGTGAAAGGCAGTCATAAGCAAATAACAGGATACAATGAAACAGGTAGACTAGAAAGATTAATAGGGTATGTTGTTGTTGATAAATATATCAAGCTGATCTGGAAGGAGGTCTCTAGTGAGATGCTAAAAGGCTCTACCTAGAGCCCTTTATCAATGCTTTTTATCAATGCTTTTTTTCTTGGATAAAAGCATGAAAGGGCACCCACACACACACACACACGCACACACGGACACACACAGAGAGAGAATACGATGGAGAGAGAATATGAGAGAGAGACAATCACTGACTGTTTCTTGGTACAGGTACCCTGGTTCTAGGGCAGGATCAGCAATGCCCTCTTTTGCCCCTGGCAGACATTGCTAATTGATCCTGGCCCTCTTCTGCTCAGCTTGGACTCAGCTTTAGGATCCTTGCATCCCTGCACTCCAGATAAACCTACTGACAATATATCAGAGTTGGCACATGAAATGGAAGCGTACTGCAAGCCTGGATTTACTGTCTGGTGTTCTGCAGTGAAGTCTGAAGAGCTCAATTTTATCCATGCCTAAGAAGCTGAATCCAGGTAAATTAGCTAATCACACTTACGACCCACTGTCTGATTTTAAACCTAATTTATTACTTTTCAATGAGAAATAAGCAGGGCACACAGACAAGACTGGCCTTGTCAACAGTCTGCACGTGATCTTCTGGATAAAACCACATTTAAAATGGAGGGCTGTTAGGTGGGCATAGGCTCAGAGCAAAAGAAATAGAAAGATTGTAAGAAATAGTCTCCTCAAACTGTAAAAATCTTAAGTATCATCCATTATAACAATATAAAACTAGGACATCAGAACATAGGGTAGATGCATCCTAGGAGCAGTTGATTTACGTGAATTGAACTATATGGGCTTGCCAAAGAAAGAGAGGCAGAGAGACAGACTGAGAGGAAAGACTAATGTGTATGCCAGCGCGATGTTCCCATTCATGGTTGGGCGCAGAGAGCACATGCCCACAGGGGCCTGAAATGTGGCCCCTGCTGCCCCCTCCTGTGGTTTCAGCCTCCATGTGCCCTGGGTGGTACAGACGGTTTGTGCTGGATTACCAACTGAAAGGCTGGTGGTTTGAACCCACCCAGTGGCACTGTGGAAGAAAAGCCTGACTATCTGCTTTCCAAAAGATTATAGCCAAGAAAACCATATGGAGCTGAGTTCTACTCTGAAACACATCAGTCACCACGAATTGAAATCTACTCAATGGCAATAAGTTTGTTTGTTGGTGCCTCTAGGGTGAGGTGACTAGCTCTCAGTGCTTCCAGGTGGTTTAAGGGATATTTCAGAGGTAATTTTGACCAGCTTTGATTTTTGCCCCAGTGTAACTTTAGAACTAAACCCCTACTTAACCTGTGGCTCCCCTACATTCAGGGCACTTGATTAGGACAAATGCGGGAACAACCACAATCAATTCTTCCCTCTCCAGTTCCCTTATTAGTCAGTGGCTAGCTGCTGTACGACCTCAGGTCAGACTTTTAAGAGTGCAGTTGATGGGCTATGGCTCTTTTTTGAATCAGTCATCGTCTCTTTTCATCATCCTGAAGGATCACTTGGGGAATCCCTGAAAACTGGATTACATTCTATTAGGAAGACACCCTAGGCTTCTTAGTGGGCTCTGGGACATATTTTAGACTTGATAACAAACCATTTCCACTTGGTAACATTTTCCAAATGTTTTTTTTCAAATTCTGGGGGCACTTGTGGTTCTCTCAGCACTACTACATACAAGGCTGGGAAGAATGGCTAATAAACTGAGTAACAGAATCAGGACCAGAAAGGATTTCAGAAGACTGGAATAATAAGTTGAAACTAACAGGATGAGATCTAATTGGTATAAATGTCAAGCCCTGTATGTACGGTTCAAAAACCAACCACAGCAAAGGAGACATCTGGACCGATAGCCGGTCACATGGTAAAGCCAGAGGCAGGATGGTAAATCTAAGACTTGCACGCTGTCACCCGTACCCCCCACACGGCCCCTGTGGCAGATGCCCCTAATCAACCCTGGCCTCAGAATCAAAGCTCAGCCACACGATTCCTCTCGACACAGCACCCCAAGCTCGCACCACCTGCGGATGGGAGGGAACTTGCCAAATGAAACCAATTTGCCATCACTTCCTGATCATTCCTATTAGGCTGCTCTCAAATGTAATGCCCCAATCATCCCATTGATGGCCTTTCCTGGCCTGGAAAAGTAGAGCGATCTAACAAAATTGACCTTCGTCTTCCTCTCTTTATACCGGAGCATTCCCATGACTGAAGATTTTGATGAGATTCATTGATCTGAGTCACAAGAGCTGGATTTGGCTGTGCTAAGTTCTCAGTACGAGGTTCGTTTGTAGTTAAGTGGTAGAATTCTTGCCTTCCATGTGAGAGATCTGGGTTTGATTCCTGGCCAATGCACCTCAGCACAGCCAACACCTGTCTGTCCGTGGGGGCTTGCATGTTGCTAGGATGCTGAATAGGTTTCAGCAGAACTTTCAGACTAAGACAGACTAGGAAGAAAGGCTTGGTGATCTACTTCTGAAAACCAGCCAATGAAAGCCCTATGGATCACAGTGGTCTAATCCATAATGATCATGGGGATGGCACGGGCCTAGGCAGCATTTCCATCCATTGTATACGGGGGTCACCATGAGCTGGGTCGACTCGATGGCAGCTGACAATAACAAGTTCCCAGTATAAATGAGCATCAGCGAGCTGTTTCATCAGAGCAACTTCCTGAAAATCCGCCATCCTTAGGGTCACTGACAGCGAGGTCTCTGACATTCTTGGGAGAATGATCCAGTGAACTCCTTAGCGTCCTCCACCTGCCAACCATTCCCTGCTCTTCACCGATACCCCAGCAATATCAAACTGCCTATAGTTCCCTAAGGAAACTTGGTGGCCCAGTGGTTAAGTGTTTGGCTGCTAATCAAAAGATTGGTGGTTCAAATCCACTGACATGCGACAAACACCTGGAGATCTGCTTCTGTAAAGATTATAGAATTCTGTCCTACAGGATCACCATGCGTCTGACTCAATGGCATGGATTTTTTTTTTTTTTTTTGGTAGTTCCCTACACTCTCTGCTAGGAATGCCTCTTCTGCTTGAGACTCACTCAGACTTAAGACTCAGCCCCGTGGTCACCTATTTTTTTTTTTTCATTGTAAACTTTTATTTTCATTTACATTATCTCCTTGGAGCATATGTCCAAAAGTAGAATTATCAATTAAGGATATGAACCATTTTATAGCTCTTTTATACGCAGATTGTTCCTCAGTAGTGTTTGCCCAGTGACAACCTAAATGCTCAATGATAGGAAGCTAGTTAAACAACAATATTTTTGTGTAACAGAGTGTTATGCAGCCATTAAATATCATGTTTCTCCACCACTCAGTCATTACTGTTTTTTTTTTTAATTTTCACTTAGTGTTGCTAGTTTAATAGGCAGATAATGACATATTAACGTCATTTAAATTTTTTTTTGTGGTAAAATATATACACCGTGAAACTTGCTATTTTAGCCTTCTTTAAGTGTACAGTTCAGTGACATTAATTACATTCACAATGTGATGTAGCCATTGCCATTACCTGTTTTCAGAATTTTTTCATCACCCCCCCAAAAAACAGAAACTCAGTACACATTAAGCAAGAACTTCCCATTCCCCTCTCCCCCCAGTCCTTGGTAACCACCAATAAACTTTTGTCTCCATGCATTTGCCTACTCTAGACATTTCATGTAAACGGGATTGCACAGTAATTATACTTTTGTATGTGACTTGCCTCACTCAGCAAAATGTTTTCAAGGTTCATTCATGTCATTGAATGTATCAGTCACCTATTTTTGAAAACCATTCCTTGATGGCCTCCCTCTGCTGGGCTAAGTGACCTTCCTCTGGGCCCTCCGGTACCCGGAGCTTACCTCTGGCTGAGCATTTTTCCACCACATCCCACATATAAGGCTACCCAGGCCACCTGTACTGTCCTCTATGAATCCCTGGTAGCCAACACAGTGCCAGACTCACGGATCTTCCATCTAAGTCTTCAGTGTGTGCACATGGGTGGGAGCAGTGGGGGCAGGGGAGGGAAGAGTTGCAGATACCCCTCCATGAGCTAGAGTGGGCTGGGGAAGCTGGTCCATGGAGGTTCAATAAAGAACAGGTCACAGTGATTCTCAACATCTTGGGACTTCAGAAATACCTGGGGTACTTATTAAAGTGCTGAATATTGGGCAGCTCCCTAGACCCAGTGAATCAGAATCTCTGTGGGTGGGACCCAGGAATCTGCACTTACAATTGCTCCAGGTGATTGATTCTTAGGCATGACAAATCTGAGAACTCTGTCCCAACAGGCATGTGAGCCTGAGAGACCATGTGCCACAAGGTAAACAGTCCAGAAGAGAAGAAAGTGACAGTGACAGTGCCCTAGCACTCCCTCCCCAAGACCAGGAGTGGCCTCATAAATATGGTGCCACACATCCTAGATTATTCCATATCTCCTGATCCAAACATTCTGAGACCCAGGAGCTCAACTCAACTAAAGACATGCTCCCCTAAGTACAAATGTCCTCACTATATCCTCTGCCCTGGGCCAGTGTCCTGGGACGCATCACTGTCCTCAGGTCTCAGGGCTAGAGATTCACCTGTGCACCTGCCCGGTCCTGAAGTGCCTTCTGCATTGCCAGCTAGTGATGACATGAAACACATTTAGTAGCTTAACATGCAGTGATGTCATCCTGCAAATACTGACCGTATTTACTGGACTGCAAGCATCCCCAAACCACAAGGTTTGAGGTCACAACTGTTCATCTTTGTTTCACCCATGCCTGGCTGAGGGCTGGCACATAGAAGGCAGTGAACTGAAGGTTTTGTGTGCAAAAGGTAATGGTTGGTACTGTGGGGATATAAGCATTTGGGAGACAAAGTCCCAGCCTCAGGGGGTTTACAGTCTAGGAAGTCAATGAGACAAGCACACAGATGATTGCTGATCAAGTATACAGATGACTACGGAACAAGGCAGGACAAGATGAATTATTATTCAAGAAGGATAATAGTTGCTTAACTAGAACAGCCTAACCTTCAATCATGAAGAACAGACACTAGAGATTGTACTTCTGAATGAGGGGGCATGAACCCAATGGAGATATATAGGAAATACACCCTCTACATCTTGACCACCACCACCTGTCTGTCAACTGGTCATACTGTGGTGGCTTGCATGTTGCTATGATGCTGGAAACTATACCACCGGTATTTCAAATACCAGCAGGGTCACCCATGGTGGACAGTTTTCAGTGGAATGTCCAAACTAAGCGAGACTAGGAAGAAAGGCCTGGCAATCTACTTCCAAAAATTTGCCAATGAAAACCCTATGGATCATAAAAGAAGATTGCGCAGTATAGTGCCGGAAGATGAGCCCCCCACGTTGGAAGGCACTCAAAATACACAATGGCCCCAACAATTGACTCCAGCATACCAAAGATCATGAAGATGGCGCAGGGGGCAACGTTTTGTTCTGTTGTGGGGTCGCCATGAGTCGGAGCCGAGACAATAGCAACTAACAACAACAACGTCTTGGCCAAGTACTAAGAATAAAAGTAACAGTGTACATTCAGATGGAGAGCATTTCCAAGGTCTTCACCCAACATACACCTTGCTTTGAATGCCTCAGTGGAGACAAGAGAAGGTAAGAGATGGTTCAGGGAAATGGAGGTTGTGTCTGGCCAGGATCCCTGTTCTGCCAGCGTTGTTCTGGCTTTCTTCTCTCTGCTCTGTGCTTTTTAATCCCAGACCGGCCTGTCCCCCAAGGTGTATAAAAAGCAGCTGATACCATTCAAGGTAACGTGTACTATGTGCTTCCCTCAAGAACGCAGAACAGTACGGTCTGGATGTCAACCTTTCTTTTCTTTTCTTTCTGACATCTACGAGTAGAGCCACAGTTCACAGGCAAAACTTGAAATTTCAGAATCGTCAGGTTTGCTCTCTCGGCACTTTGAGCCACCTCTTTATTACCACAAAGAGCATTTTCAGAGCAGAGAGGAGTGTGCTGAGAACGACACGCCACCATGGGTTCTATCCACCTATGGAGACACACACTGGGAAAATTTTATAACAAGTTATTCTTGGCAATTTCAAAAGAAAGTTCTAGTGAATGAGCCTGCATCTTTGGGTAGCAATGGTGTTCCACAAAGCAGCGACACGGGGCCATTCCTGGGGGATCCAGGGTTGACGCCAGCTCACATGTTGGCCATCCCTGCTGACTGTCATAAATTCCTTCAGGAACATGGCTCTCTAAGGCCCTTGGGGAGTATGCACCAATAAGCCAACAAAATGGGAAAGACGGGGGAAAAAAAAACACGCCACATCACACCAGTCTCCTGTAGTAACTGTTACATGAGCTGAAAGAAAAGAGAAATTGTATGAGGCTCAGCAACTGCAGTTTCCAGAACCCTGGACAATTTTCTTTGCAAGGGAGCCAAAGAAAAAGCTGCCCCCATTTAGCCCTGGAGAAGAGAGTTTCCGATGAATTGAATTTCCTTGCAGGGTAAAACAGTTTGCTGAAGGTTCTCTAAAAAAAAGCCCCTCACGTCTCCTCTCAGAGTTTGCCCTGCAAATAAGCTCTCTTTTAATTGATAAAGGGAAGTATAAATAAGCCCTAAAATAATCCATGATTTTTAAACCTTTTTTTTTTTTTAATATGAGCTGATTGTATATACAGAATAAGTTTGGTATTTGCTATCAAACCCCCTCTCACCATCTTGCTTCCTTCTTTTCTCAAGTTAGGAAATGACTCAACTCTTAATACCACCTGCCGCCCCCCCCAGCCCAGCCCCCCAAAAGAGATAGTACAGAGAGTATGGGGAAACAGCTTGGTGATTTCTTCTCTCTGCAGAATGAAAAAAAGTGTAGGAAGGTTTGAAAAGCAAATTGGCGTTTGACCTACAGGAGCTTTGTAACTTAATAAAATTGAGCAATTGCCTCACTTGCTTTCTGAGAGTTCAGCAAATGGAAGCTGGGAGAAGAGAAGCGAGAGCTGCAACAAGCACTGCCCCTGTTGGCTCCCTCAGTTCCTCAACGTCTGCCTTCCTGATGCTTCCCATCCACCACTGTGGGGTCTTGCTAAGGACTCCAGATGCTTTGGAACGGAAAGACACAACTGAGCATGTTCAGTCCTCCCCACAAAGCTCACCTCAAGGTGTATTCCATCCCTTTTTTTTTTAATGGGGCCATAAGGGCGATGGAAAAATTCAGGAACAGTTGGTGGTGACTGTTGAACATGATGAACGTTATTTAATGTCGCTGAACCGTACACATGACGATTGTTGAAATGACAAATGTTCTGTTACCTATATATTTACCACAGTAAAAAAAATGGGGCCAACGCTTCCCTTCTCCCCTGAAAAGTCTGCATCCGTACCCGCCCATCCTTCTGCTCTCTGCAATGACTCCCTTAGGTGCCTAGGTTTACTCATTCTTCAAGTCCTTTGGAAACATCTCTCCCCACCTTGATACAATGTTTCATTTCCTCCATTCTTACTTAGCTTGGCTTAGGTTTCAACTCCCTAAAACACACTGGGACAGTATATTGCACAAAATGAAAACTCTTAAGGCAGTAATTTGCTCCTTCTTCACTCTCAGGGCTTCAGCAAACTCTCAGTAGTTGACTCCATTATGCTTAACGCCCAATATCAGGGTTGCTATGGAAGCCAGAAATAACATTTCAGGAATCCCTCACAGCTTCGGTGATTTGGGTTTCTAGGCTATTCTACAAGTAGTCTTTCTTGCAGCTGATCATTAAGATGAAGATAAGTTAATAAAACAGCAAGTTTAATGAACTGAAATGGTTATTTCTTATACGCACTAGATAATCACAAAGCACTCAGAATATGCAAATTTTAAAGTTAAAAAGGGACCATAAAAACTGGATTCAATTTCTTTATTGTACAAATGGAAAAGATACATGGCCCTCCCAGGGTCACGCAGTGTCTTGGTGGCGGGACCCCCTGACTCCCAGGCCTGCGTGCGGTCCCCCACACCACACACATTCTTCACCTTGAGGGAGTTTGTTGATCTCCCTCTAACCTTCAGTTTCCTCTTCTGCAAAATGGGGGATAATAATCTTATCTACCTCATAAGGCTGCTGGGAAGAGTAAATGAGTGAATATGTGCAACATACTTAGCATAGTGCCTGGCACAAAGTAAGAGTCCAATAACAGATTGTTATTATTCTCACCTGGCATTGTGTTGAGTGTTATTTGAAAGCAACATGGTGTATCAGAGAAAGCGCTGGACTGGGGATCAAGAGACCCATTTCTGGCCCCCACTTTGCCACCAGGTGGGTGGCACTGGCCACACTCCTCCTCCCCCCCCCCCTTTTGGCCACATCACTTTTGATCTCTAGCTTTCACTCCCCTGTAAAATCAAGGGGTTTGATTAAATAATGTCTCAGTTCCTTTCCAGCTCTACCATACTATGGCTCCAAATAAAATAAGCTAATAAAGATGTTCTTGGCATTTACATGTATCTACAGAAACTCTGGTGGTGTAGTAGTTAAGTGCTACAGCTGTTAACCAAAGCGTTGGCAGTTCAAATCCGCCAGGTGCTCCTTGGAAACTCTAGGGGGCAGTTCTACTCTATCCTATAGGGTCGCTATGAGTCGGAATCAACTCCACGGCACTGGGTTTGGTTTGGTTTTTTGGACAATGGGAGCTAATATCTATTGAGTGATGATTATATATCAATATAATGCTAAATGCGTCACACGCACTGACTCATTACTCCTCTCAACAACCTACTGTCCCCATTTTACAGATGGGAAAACTGAGGCTCAGAAAGGGTAGAGTAACTTGCACAAGGTTGTACAGTTAGTAAATGGTACAGTCAAGGTTTAAATCCAGGGAGTCTGACTCTAGAATTCACATTCTTCACCGTTTTGCTACAAGAAACAACAAATTTATACACACACTATACCCACTCTACCCACTGCTGTTGATAAAGAACACTACAATCTGCATGACTTTACATTACATTAATTGTTCCCTGGTTGTAATTACCTGCAGGCTGTATTTATAAGTTCTCAGCAACCTGGTACTGTTCAAGGAGGCTTTGGGAAATGTGCCACTAATAAATCAATTCTTTGTTCTTTAGTACACTGTAGAGATTATTCAACTCCGCCATTGCCCCTCATCCAGATTATGACATTACCTTCCTAACGGGTGTTTGCCTTTGCCCCCTCCTGATTCGATCCAGCAGCCAGAGAGATTATTTAAAAGCCAAGTCAGACTATGTCATTCCGCTATCAGATCGTGCTCTCTAAACCCTTCCAATGGCTTCCATCTCCCACAGAGAAAAGCCAAAGTCCTTACCAAACCAATTCATTGCCTCCAAAGGCCATCTGTTACTTCTCTGATCTCATCTCCTACTATGTCCCCCTCAGTCACTCACTAGAGCCACCCTGACCTCGCTGTTCCTTCAACACTTCAGGCATGTTCCTACTAACACCTTTGCCTCTGCTGTTCCCTGTGTCTGGAATGCTCTTCCCCTGATACCAGTAACTTGCCCCTGGCCTCCTCCAGGTATGGGTAGGAAGGTCACCTTCTCAGTGAGGCCTCCCCTCTCAACTCTATTTAAAATTTCATCCCTATATCTACCTACATATCTTCTCTGCTTTATTTTTCTCCATAGCACTTATCACATTCGCTTGTATTTTACTTTTTTTTTTTATTGCCTATTTCCCTTATTAGAATGTAAACTCCAATGAGATCAGGGATTTCCGCCTGTATTGTTCACTAATGTGTTCCCAATACCTCGACTAGCAGGTGCTCAATAAATATTTGTTAAATGAATGAATGAAAGAAGGAATGAACAGGCACAGACCTGGGGTCCTGGGACACAACAGGGCAGTGCCAGGCCGTGACTTGAAGACTTCTTACAGCTCTCCTTTCACTTCTCAAATGTCAGTCCTGGAAAAAGGACTTAAAGAGATGTACCGGCTTGTTTGTATTTCTAAAATTATTCAGAGACAGGATTACAACTGCTCTGGCATGAGAAGATAACTGAGACTCGAATAGATTAAAAAGGGGCAAAGGATAGAGAAGACAATTCACTAAGGAAGAAATACAAATAGCATGTATTACCTGTATAAACAGAAAAAAGGTTAAAATTGGAAAAAAAAAAAAAAAAAGGGAGGTGTATGTGTACTCTGTATAGTTCTTGGGGCCAAACAAAAACCAGTGGATGGAAGTTCTAGAGCAGACTGCAGAATGTTACAGTGGCCTAGTGGCTAAAGAGTTTGGCTGCTAACCAAAAGGTCAGCAGTTCAAGTCTACTAGCTGCTCCTTGGAAACCCTGTGGGGCAGTTCTACTCTGCCTTATAGGGTTGCTATGAGTAGGAATCCACTCGACAGCCATGGTTTTTTGTTTTGTTTTGTTTTATCAAGTAAGGGCAGTGTGTATGGATTTGAATGAAATGCCTGTCATTTCTCATGATTCGAACAGGGCATTCATCATACAAGTTTTAAAGTGCATTTAATACAGTTAAATTGGATTTAATACACTTCCATTCAAAATACCGGTTTTAAATTACTAAAAAAAAAAAATTTAGCATCGACTGGTCTCAACATACCTGGAGCAAAAGAGAATGAAGAACACCAAAGACATATGGTAAAGATGAGCCCAAGAGACAGAAAGGGCCACATAAATCAGAGACTACATCAGCCTGAGACCAAAAGAACTAGATGGTGCCTGGCAACAACTGATGACTGCCCTGACAGGGAACACAATAGAGAATCCCTGAGGGAGCAGGAGAACAGTGGGATGCAGATCTCAAATTCTCATACAAAGACCAGACTTAATGGTCTGACTGAGACTAGAGGGGTCCTGGAGGTCATGGTCCCTGGACCCTTTGTTAGCCCAAGACTAGAACCGTTCCCAAAGCCAACTCTCCAGACTGGACTATAAGATAGATAATGATGCTGGTGAGGAGTGAGCCTCGTGGCTCAAGTAGACACGAGACAATGTGGGCAACTTCTGTCTGGAGGCGAGATGAGAAGGCAGAGGGGGACAGGAGCTGGTTGAATGGACACGGGGAATATAGGGTGGAGGGCAAGAATGTGCTGTCTCATTAGGGGGAGAGCAGCTAGGAGTACACAGCAAGGTATGTATAACTTTTTGTATGAGAGACTGACTTGATTTGTAAACTTTCACTTAAAGCACAATAAAAAAATTTTTTTAATAAAATTTAAGTCTTTGACCAGTCCTTCACCATTTAGTTTTTTTTTTGCTCATGAGCATCAACCATTTGCATACATTTTTTTCTCATTCTCCCATCTCTCACTTTAATTATTTATATCTTCCTTGTCTTTTGTATCACTTTTTTAAAAAATGCTTTAACACAGTGTAAAAAAAAATCCATTGTTGCCAAGTCAATTCCAAGTGACCCTATAAAAAAAAAAAATTTTTTTTTTTTTTTTTGACCCTATAGGACAGAGTAAAACTGCCCGATAGGGTTTCCAAGACTGTAATCTTTACAAAAGCAGATTATCACATCTTTCTCCCACAGAGAGGCTGGTGGGTTCTAACCACTGACCTTTCAATTACTAGCCAAGCTGCTTAACCACTGCACCACCAGGGCTCCTGGAGTGAACACTAACTAAAAAAGAAACCAAACCCACTGCTGTCAGGTCAATTCCAACTCACAACGACCCTATAGGACAGAGTAGAATTGCACCACAGAGTTTCCAAGGAGCACCTGGCAGATTCGAACTGCCCACCTCTTGGTTAGCAGCCATAGTACTTAACCACTACGCCACCAGGGTTTCTAGTGGTTGCCTATTTAAAATCCATCTCTCTCCCCCACCCCCTTCCTGCTTTCTTGCTAAGAATCCACGCACTGTGTGCTGTTCCAGCAGCAAGGGACGGTCACGAGTCCTGGAGCTGGTCATGATTAAGCCACTCTCCAGACCAGGAAATTGCAGTGGGCTTGCGATTCAGTTTTGACCAATGGGGTGTAAGGGTAAGTCTACTGAAGCTTCTAGGAAAGATTTTGGTCCCTGGCAAACGGAGTGAACCAAAGGGATGAAAAAGCTCTTTACCTCCCACCACTGACTCTCTTCTTTCCTTGACCATGGCCATGGAAAGATAAGATGTTTGGAGTTGTGGCAGCTATCTTGTAATTACAAGGCAGAAGCCTAAGTTAGGCAAGCCATTCTAGGATGGCACAGCTCAGAACTGGAAAGAGCCTCAGTCTCAGTGACAAAGCTGAGCTACTGCCACGAATTGGGTATCTCTGACCTCCAGACTTATTGTTAGATATTTAAATATTTTTTAATAAAACCACTGTTAGCACAAGCCACTTGCTTAAACACCAGAGTATATACCAGAGAATACAGGGATTCCACTGTTGGCACCAAGCCTGCTGCAGAGTGGACGCTCAACAGAAACGTATTGTACGGATGATTGAATCGGATGATACACATTTTGACATTTTTAAAATAAAAGTTAATAAATTATTTTTCTCATTATGCATCTTTTCCGAAATACTCATGTATTTCACTAGACAATTCTACAGAAGTTCTTTTCTAAGACCAACATCTGATTTGAGATTGGAAGAAAAAAAAACTGCTGCTTTATATTTAAATCAGTAGATACTCAAATAAATAAATAAGAATTAATAATATCAATAATATAAATAAGTGTCATCTCTTATTCATTCATTCAATACGCATTTCTTAAGAGACTACAACGCAAATGATTCAGACACAGAGATGGAAAGACCAAGCTTCTACTTTTAATGATCTCACAGTCTAGTGGGATTTGTAATAACAATTTGCAATTTACAAAACACTTTTAAACAATAATTTAAAAAATCAACAGTAATAACGATGAGCATGTATTGAATGCTTATTCTGTGGCAGGCTCTACGCCAAACAGTTTCTGTACAATATCTAATTACGATACTATTAGAACACTATGAGGAAGGTACTATTATTACCCCCGTTTTACAAATGAGACAGTTGGGGTTTAGGGCAGTTTAGTTATTTATTCATGGTCACCTAGCGGTGGTCAGAATTCAAACTTGCTAAGTGGTAGCTATTGTTTTTTTAAAAAGCAAGCTGACAAAGATGGTGGCAGGTGTGAAGAGGTTCAGGAATCAAGGTCGACTGGACGTTCAGTAAGAAAACAGGGTGATGAGACTGACAGGGAAAAGAAAACCACGTGAGGCTTCCCCCTGCGGAACTAGAAGATCTGGGGCAAGAAAGGACATGGTTTTCTTCACTTGGGGTGTAACCAGAGGCTGTACTTAGTTTATGACACATTCAGGGTTACTTCTCCCTCCTCAACTTTAAATCTTTAAAGCAAGCTGCCAGTTGAGCATCTCCACGCGGATGTCCCCCAGATGCTCCAACTGAACACCAGGTTTGGTTTGCACACAAGGCACTTGGCGCGTGTCACTGAATGAATAAAGCTCTAGCTGCCATGGTTGTGTGGCAGTTTTACGCTGCAGCAATCTGCAAAAAAGGATTATGTCTGTCTAATCTGTGTCTGGTTCTGACCTCAGCTTCTTTGGTGGCTGGGTGGTTGATGGCCTTGTTCCAGCCCTGACTCAGGGCTGACCACTGCCTGACCAGCATCTATATGAGAGCAGGCCGTGCGGTCAGAAGGCTCATCCTGGGCTGCTGCTGGTTGATCACTTCACCTTAGACAAGTAACTTTATATCTCTAGTCCCTGCCTTGGTTTTCTAGAACTGCCGTACCAAAAAATATCACAAGTGGGTGGCTTTAAAGAATAGAAATTTATTTCCTCACAGTTCTGATGGCTCAAAATCCTAATTCAGGGTGTCAGCAGGGCTATGCTCTGTTGACTCTAGGTAAGCTCCTTCCTTGTTTCTTTCAGGTTCTGGTAGCCCTGGGCATTTCTTGGCCTTCCTTGGCTTGCATGCTGTCTCCCCACTGTGTGTGACTCTGTTTTTGTGTCTGTCCTCCTCTTTTATAAAATGCCACTCAGAAGGGATTAGGACTAGGACCCACCCTACTCTAGTACGATTTGGTTAATTTAACTGATAACATCTGCAAAAAAAAAAAAACCTATTTCCCCAAACAAGGTCAGATTCACAGGCACAGGGGTTAGGACTTCCACCACATATCGTTTTGCAGGCACAATTCGATCCATAACAGCCCCAGTTCCTTCAACCTAATTTCTTTGTCATTATTTGTACCAGAGACCTCTTTGGCAGTCTGGTGAGTCAATGACTCATTCTCAGAATAAAGTTTTTAAATGCTTAAAGTAAAATGCAAGGGATTAGAAAAGAGGTCAATTATTTGGACTCTACCAAAAAAAAAAAAAAAAAAAAAACCCATTGCCATCGAGTGAATTCTGACTTATAGTAACCCTATGGGGCAGAGTAGAACTACCCCATAGGGTTTTCAAGGAGCTCCTCGTGGATTTGAACTGCCAACCTTTTGGTTAGCCGCCAAGCTCTCTAACCACTGCACCACCAGGGCTCCAAAGAGTCAGGGATCGTTGTCACATTATTAAATAGAAAAATAAGTTGGGATATAGTAATACATGCGCTTCTTTGAAGTAGTGATGAGTGTAAACAATATTTTTAATTGTTTCTGACAACTATAATATGCCATGGAAATATCTGTGTTTTCTACTGGTGAAAAAGTGTTGATAATTACTCCTGTGGCTTGCTGCATACAATCATAATAGAAGGAAATGCTAAATGGCAGTTAGAAGTCAATAAAAATAAGGTAACTCTTTTCACATCCAAATTCATGAACTTGATAAAGTCTATTCAAGGGCTCTTTGGTAGTCCGTGGGCTCCAGGTTAACCAAAAACCAAACTCAATGCCGTTAAGTTGATTCCAACTCACAGCGACCCCATAGGACACAACAGAACTGCCCCATAGGGCTTCCAAGGCTATAACCTTTAAAGAAGCAGACTGCCACATCTTTCACCCTAGATGCTGCTGGTAGGTGTAAACTGCCTACCTTTCAGTTATCAGCTGAGCTCTTAACCATTGTGCCACCAGGGTTCCTTGGTCACAAAAAAAAGTTAAGAACCCCTCAATTAGATGATCCCTTAACTCTCTTCTAATTAAACTAGGGTGATCTAGGAGTGGCTCCTGGCTTCATCTATATATAATGGATAAGTTAACGTTGCAGATCAGACTTTTTTTTATCTGTAGATTGGGCTTTTTGAGGACAAGGGACATATGCAAGCAATAGGTGCTTTGCAAAACTGTCAAGCTCCATAGATATGCTAGGTATTACCATGGAAACTCAAGAGTAAATAAGAGACTTCTCCACCCCATTCACTCCCCACACACATCCCCCAGGTCTCAATGTTCCTAAGAGCTTTATGACCTATGGAAACAAAACACTGGGCACTTTTTGTTGAAGAAGATCATGTCCCCTGTTAAATACAGCTCAGTATTAAAAAATTTTTTTATTATGAACCACAATATATGCCAATAAGTTTGAAAATGTAGACAAATTTGACAATATTTAAGAAAAATATAAATTATCAAAAGAAACTCAAGAAGAAATAGAAAACCTGAATAGAGGAATGGATCTTGAAGAAATTGAATTAGTTTCAAATATATCCCCTCTACAGAAAAAAAAAAAAGGCCAGATGGTTTTATAAGCAAGTTTTACCAGGTTTTTTAAGGACGAAATTATCTCTACTTTATAAAAGCTGTTCTTTTCAAGACGTTAACTTAAACTTGATACCAAAACCAGACAGTGCAAAAAAGGAAAATTATAGGGAATACTAGCCAATCTCACTTATAAATCTAGGCATAAAAATTTATTAGCAAAATAAATCTAGCAGGTACAGAACATCATGATCAAAAAGAGCTTGTCCCGGTAATGCAAGGATTGGTTTAACATTAGAAAATCTATCACTGTAATCCATTACATTATCAGGCAAAAGTAGAAAAACTTCATAACCGAGTCAATAGGTGAAGGAAAAGCATTTGACAAAAAGTAGTTCAGAAACTGCAAGGATGAGTCAAAAGGTCCGACCTTAGTCCCCTTGGGTTTTTCTTGCCCTTTGGAGTCTCTAAGTCAACCCCACCCTGACCCCTGAGGGTACAGGGCATTTCCTGTAATGTTCTGGCCCCAAAAGAGACAAAAACTCCGTCCCTGGTTGGCATAGACTGGAAGTTTTTCAAATTTTTCCCTACCAAAGAGCAGTACTGCCAACCCTCCAGCTCCTCCTAGAATGTCATCCACACAGTAAAGATCAAGAAAGGCAGAATCCTTCCTGCAACCCTCCACGGCCTCTCCATTTCATGCCAGCTTATAGCCATCCTCCCACCAACCCGCGCATCTATCTATCCATCCGTGGCGAAGACTAAGAGAGGCAGATTTCTTTCTGCAACCTTCTTAGGCCTCTTCAGTTCATTCCAGTTTATATCCAGCCATGCATCTGCCCATCCACCGACCCCCCCCATCCATCCATCCATCCATCCATCCATCCATCCATCCATCCATCCATCCATCCATCCATCCATCGCAAGGACTAAGAGAGGCAAATTTCTTCCTGCAACCCACCTAGGCCTCTCCATTTCATTCCAGTTTTCATCTATCCATCCAACAAATAATTATTGAGCATCTACTACATTCCAACCAAAACTTCCTGCCCTCATAGAACTTAAACTCTACTGGTAGCTTTCTAATGCCTGTGAGAAAGGGCCTTTCCACATGGAATTGACCCGGAAAATAATCTTATCTTTCAGGTGATTCCTAGCATTCCACAGAGGAACTGCTCTTAGTTCTTGCTCTATAACTACACCAGAATGCAACAGACACAGTGTTACTATTCCACGAATTCAAATGGTACAGACAAAGGATGAGGTGAAGGCATGCATGTGTCTACTCCACGGAGTGCCTCATGCTCTCATAGGAACAGGCACCATGTCTGAGTTGACCCCTGCACATGGTGCAAAGAGCACGATCGTCTGAAAGTGACAGAGGGGACTCACTTGGTCTTGCCTGGGCAACAAGTTTGCTGGCATGTGAGGCTCTGTTTTCTCCCATCAGGAAGGGCTGCCCCAAGCTCAACATCTCGTGGGTCCAGTGGCTTTCTCCTGCCAGCAGGAGACCCAGGAGTCTCCCTGGGTACTGGGGAGTTGATTTTCCCAGACAACTCCTGACAACAGCTGGCCCCCACATCCAGATGGGCACCAAGCTACATGGGTATTCCCCCACTGACAAGGCTGCTTTCCGGGAAAGATCTCTCTGATGGAACGTAGACTCACACCGTGCACCCAGCAGTGCCTGCACTCAGACACATCTCTCTGAGATGATGAGGCATCAGGCAGACCCATACCTTCTCTCACTGATTTCACCTAAGCAAATTTTCCCAGAAAAGACTCATGCTGCTTAAGAATGTAGAATCTGTACCAAACCCTAAAGCATGACAGGTTGTGAGCCAGATGTGACTCTGGCATGACCTTGCAGTATTTGCTCCCGAAAAGATGCCTCACATACTCTAGGTATTCACTGAGTATTTCTGAATGGATCATAACATGAAGGTAAATTATAAAGTACAAAATAATGTATTAGCACTAAACCAAGGAGCCCTGGTGGTGCAGTGGTTAAGTGCTCCACTGCTAACTTAAAAGTAGGTGGTTCAAACCCACCTAGTAGCTCCGCAAGAAAAAGAACTGGTGATGTGCTCCCATAAAGATTACTGCCTAGAAAACCCTATAGGGCAGTTCTACCATGTCCCATGGGGTCACTATGAGTTGAAATTAAATTGGCGGCACCCAGCAACAGTAACAACAAAACTAAACCACTTTGGTATGGAAAAAAAGTTAGCTAAAATTGATGATTTCCTCTTCCTTTTCATTTTGGAGACAAATTCACATTTGCTTGGAAGAGGGGGGTGGGTGGGACAGTATCTCAGTCATCTAGTGCTGCTGTAACAGAAATACCACAAATAAACAAAGTTTATTCTCTCACAGTCCAGTAGGCTAGGTGTCCGAATTCAGGGTACCAGCTCAGGGCAAGGCTTTCTCTCTCTGTTGACTCTGACAAGCAACAAGTTCTTGTCATCAGCCTTCCCTTGGTCTGGGAGCATCTCATCGCAGGAACCTCAGGTCCAAAGGACATGCTCTGCTCCTGGCGCTGCTTTTTTGGTTGTATGAAGTTCCCGTGTCTCTCTGCTCACTTCTCTCTTTTATATCTCCAAAGGGATTGCCTTAAGACACTACCTAATCTTGTGGACCTCATCAATATAACTGCCGCTAATCCATCTCATTTAATCATAGTGATAGGATTTACAACACATAGAGAAATCACATAAAATGGTGAACAATCACACTAAAATGGGACTCATGGCCCAGCTAAGTTGACAAGATATTTTTGGGTGACACAATTCAATCCATGACAGACCGTCACATCAGGACAGGCACAGGGACTCTGGCATCTGGCATCTGGGCACCACCAGGAGAAGGGAGCGCCTCCTTGGCTACCCCACGAACGAATCTCAAAGATTTAAGGATTCTTCATCTTTCTCTGGGCCTAGCCCAGCACTGGCAATATGGGGGTTCTCAATGCACATTTATTCTATAAATGGATAGAGCACAAGGTGTCGTGTCTAGGGAATCAAGAGCTAGAGATGGAAAGCAGCCACTTGCAGCCTTGGGAGGTTTCAGCCTTTTGGATGGGATTCTTCCACAGCTCAATTCATGATCCAAGCTGACTTTGAGGGCCTCTGGGGCTCATCTTTCCAGGGCTTCTCATGGCATAACTTGCACTGTAGGCCATCCATTGGGCCTTTCTGAGGGCCGCTCCTGGTTCTGAGCCCAAGGTAAGTGGTGCTTACATTCATCTGGTTTCTTCTCCAGACCCTTCACGTGCATCAGCCCTTTGTCATCTGGTCACTCTGCCTCCTCTTGGACGTTCTCTCTCATTGTCTGGCTGCAGGGTCATGCTATCTTCTCCCCTCTTCTCCTTTGCAGGCGCCATCATCCTCTGAGCAGCCAAAACACACACATTGCCTTACTTTCATTTTCCCTATAAATCAGCCTCCCCTGGACCTAATGAAAGAAGACTTTTCTGAGCTAGTGGTTCTAATTCTTGGCTTTCAAAAAACCTGCCTGGGACTTGGTTTCACACCCTGACTAGAATGTGCTCATTTCCCATCCACGGCACAAGTCCAGTTACAATCATTATTTTGAGCTCCAACCCTAGGACATTGGCTGGCCAACTGGTTTGTCGGACCAGCTTTAATGACTCAGAAATATATGATGGCAAATTAATAAGTAACACACTTATGGTGTCTTTGAGCATGCTTCCCCAGTGTCTGTAAGTAACAGTTATATCACCCTCAAATGGGAATAGAAAGTGAATCAGAAAGGAAAAAGAGGCTCCTTAGGAACATGTCAGAAGATGACACATAGGTGATAGAAAATCTGGCAGTGATTATTGGTGATGGTTGCACAACATGATTAATGTAATCGAAGTTACTAAACTGTACACATGAAATATGTTGAATTGACAAATGTTATGTTATATATATATTGGCAACAATAATAAAAATAAAGAAGATGAAACTGTCCCTCACAAACTTCATATTTACTGGGAAAGCGAGAAGCAAAGCAACTCAAATCTCTGTGGTATTTTCTATCACAAATACATTAAATGTTTATAGATCGCTTGTTTAGGCAACTTTTTGAACTAGCTCTCCTTGTATTTTCAGATGACTTGGAAAAAGATATAGACAGCATTTTATCAAATTGGCAAATGACCCTAATTTGCTAAGTTTCGGAGAAAAAAAAAAAGATCTTCACAAACTAGAATGATGAACCTAAATGAAGAAGATAAAATTTAATACAAATAAATTGAAAGTATGCCACTTCGGTTTTTTAAAAATCTGCTACATGATAGCTGTTAAGCCATATATAATAAAGGTCTAGTGGTTTCCATAGAGTACAAACTCTACATGAGTTAACAAAGAGCTAATGCGATTTACCTGCAATAACGCCTTTATTCAACTAACATTGCCAGAAGTATACCCCAGTGACCCAACCAATTATATGTGTTACCAGTCACTAATAATTTCTCAGTTTCTCCCTTGACTTTTTCATGACACAGAAATTGCCTCATTAAATTTGGTTGAGCGCTTTTGTATTTCCACAGAACCTCATTTTTAAGTAAGATATTAATAAATGTGATCTCAAAGACCCTTCGGGCAGATTTGCCTTGGAAAGAAAATACTGAGCTCTGCTCTTTCTTCTTTTTTTTTTCTACAGGGGAGAAAGTTCTTATCCATCCTGTTCATTTCCTGATTTTGCAGGCACTTCCATAGAAATCTCAGAATGTTAAGGTTTACAGATCAGAGCTTTACTTAATCTTCTGGCCACAAGGCCCTCTTATTATCTTCAAAGTCCTCGATGCTTGAGAATGTAATTCGTTTCCTTTGCAAGCTGCTCCGGTGGCTGTGAAGTTTCCAAATGGAAGAAAAACTTCTGTCTTTTTGAAAGCACAGGTTCTGTGTCGCCTCTTTAACATCTTGCCTAACACAGTGTACACAGAGCCCCTGTATCATCTGTTTTTCAAACTAACCATCCTCAGGTCTTTCAACAATTTTCCCCATGCCCTGGTTTTGGAAATCCTTGCCAGCCTGTGGCCTTTCTCTGGATACTCTCCACTTTGCTCATTTGTTAGTCCACTTACTCCTACAGGTAATTACTGAGAGCCTGCTGTGTACCAGGTCGTTGCTAAGCACTGCAGATACAATGATGAATCACACAGACAATTAAGCACAGTGATTAAGTGCTGGGATGGGGATATACAAGGTGCTAGGCGAATGCATAATGAGCCCCGGAGGTGAAATGATTAAGCGTTCAGGGGCTAACCAAAAGGTTGGCAGTTCAAACCCACCAGCCGCTCAGTGGGAGAACAGACTGAGGGATCTGCTCCTGTAAAGACTACAGTCTAGGCAACCCTCTAGGGCAGTCACACAGAGTCATTATGAGTCAGAATCGACTGGCTTCTGTTGAGATTTGAAAGATGAGTCCAGTTCCGTTGGATAAACAGAGGAGGTGCGGTTGTAGAAAACAGTTTGAGCAAAGGAAATGGCAAGTATACAGGCTTCTCAAATCCTGCCTCTGCTGCTCAGCACTTGCACAGCATTCTTGCAAGACATTTAACATCTATAAAATGAGGATGTTAATACGTTGCAGAGTGAAGCTTAGCACAATGCCTGGCACATAACGGAGGCTCAAAAACATGTCAGCCATCACTACCATTGTCATCTTTATTATCATCAATTAGGGAGACCCAGGCATGATTGACTCCAGAGGGTCAGGTTGCCCACCACACTCCCCAAGAGCACCAGTCATCAAAGAGAAGAACAGAACGGTACACAAGGGCATCCTGGAACTGGAGAAGGAAATGAGGGAGGGGAGGGATTTAAGAGGAAGAGATGAAGGAGAGTTATAGAAAAAGAAGAGGATAAAGAAAGAGTTTACTAGAGAAGAGAAAGGGAGAAAGAAGGGGAGAGGGAGAATCTGTAGGAGAAAAAAAATCTATTTATTGGCTAGGAAAGCTTTCAACTTTCTTGCTTTTTAGAGGTCAGATACTGTACTTTTTTGGTTCTCCCAACATTAATCATAAGATAAGAATGAGGACTCTCACTTCATACAGTTTATAAAAAAATGAATGATAACAGAGAGGCTGGTGGTATGCATAAGGCAGCGCATAGGCACAGAGAGATGCATTTTATGGGGAACAGTATGTCTGGGCTGGGCAGCAGCCACTACAGCCCCTCCACTGGATCCATGTTTCCCGGATGTGATGGCGCTGGGGATGAGGCGCAGAAGGGGACACGGCGGCTAAGGGCTAAAGACGGGGTGTGGGGGAGATGTTACTTCAGAGTGTTTTATTTTATTTTTTTTTAAAAAAAGCTTTTGCTGTATTTAGAATAATATAGGGTCACTATGAGTCGGAATTGACTCGACAGCAGTGAGTTTGGTTTTTTGGTTTTCTACACATCAGCGTTCATTTTTAGAATCAAATCTGATGATAAAGACAAACACCAGCCACTCGATTCTTTAGACGTGCTGGTTGACTGCTATGCTGTAAGGGGCTGGCTCCCTGCACAGGCTTGAGGTCTACCTTTGGCCAAATCCTCCAGGTAGAAAGATGCTAGCAGCTTGGTTTCAAAGCCCCAAAAGGGACAGCCCAGCCTACAGTCAGTTTAGCTCTCCAGCTGCAGTTTTCCCTGCAGATGTTACTCAACTCGAGTTGTCTTTCTGGCTTGAGCCCCACAGCAGCTCTTCCTGAGATCTTTTCTTCCTGCCTCTCTACACCCCCATCTTCTAGATTTCTCTTCTGCAATGTTTCTCAAAGGGAGGTCCCCAGAAATGCAACTTCTTGGGCCTCCACACAGACCTACTGAATCAGACACACTGGATGGGGGGGACCAGCAATCTCTGTTCTAACGAGTCTTCCAGAAGCTTCTGATGCAGACCAAAGTTTGATAACCACTGCTCCACTGCCTGATTCTACTGACCCACTGTCATGGATTAAATTTTGTCCCCAAAAAATATTTGTCAACTCGGCTAGGTCATGATTCCCAGTATTTTATGACTGTCTACCATTTTGTCATCTGATGTGATTTCCCTATGTGTTGTAAATCCTATCACTATGACGTAACAAGATGGATTAGCGGCAGTTACATTGATGAGATCTACAAGATTTAGATAGTCTTAAGCCAATCTCTTTTAAAATATAAAAGAGAGAAGAGAACAGAGAGACATGGAGACCTCCTACCACCAAGAAAGCAGCATCGGGAGTAGAGTGCATCCTCTTTGGACCTAAGGCTCCTGTGCTGAGATGCTCCCAGAGCAAGGAAAGACTGATGCATCACAAGGACCTTCCTCCAGAGCCGACAGAGAGAGAAAGCCTTCCCCTGGACCCGGTGCCTACTGGACTGTGAAAGAATAAACTTCTCTTTGTTAAAGCCATCCGCTTGTAGTATTTCTCTTAAAGCAACACTAGATGACTAAGACACCCACCCTCCACTCTACTGCCTGGTCCTCCCGATCTGCCCCTTCTGTCTCAAAATTTTCTCCTTCCTCGGCCTCCAGAATATGGTACCACTTTGTTTCTCCTCCCCTGGAGAGAGTGAAAGAAAGCCAAGGACTGCATTGGGGCTTCCACCACAGAAATGAGAGAAGGGGCATCAGGAAGACAAGAGAATCAGAGACATCACCAAGTCCTAGGTGAGATCTGAGGGATCACTGACTTCAACCCCCTTGCTTTATAGATGAGGAAACTGAAGCCTAGAAGAGGAAGGTGACTTGCCCAGGATCACTTGCTAAGTAGAAGTCAAATCAAGACTGGAACTATCCTGTTGTTGTTAGCTGCCATTAAGTCAGCCTCTGACTCATGGTGACCGCGTGCACAATGGTCCTGCATCATCCCCATGATCAGTTGTAGACTGGACCATTGTGATCCAGAGGGTTCTCACTGGCTGATATTCAGAAGTAGAATGCCAGGCCTTTCTTCCTAATCTGTTTTAGTCTGAAAGCTCCACTGAAACCTGTTCAGCATCATCACAACACTTAAGGCTTCACTGACAGATGGGTGGTGGCTGCGCTTGAGGTGCATTGGCCAGAAATCCAACCTGGCTCTCTAGCATGGAAGGCAAGAATTCTACCACTGAACCACTAATGTCATTGTAACTAGCCTAATAAGGACTAAATCAGTCATCTGCATGGCTTATCACTCAATTATTGAACATACACTGAGCTTTTGCTATGGACAGGACCAAAGCCAGGGCTGGGGTTGGCGGAACCCAGGTGTAACCAGCTCTTTACAAAAACTCTTGGCCCAGGAGCAAACAGAGGCTGTAATCAGCCCTGTGTCTTCTCCAGTACAGGCACAAAGGCACATCTGCCCCTAAGCCATGTGTTCTTTCTATGAGGTGGGGTTGGGGCTGGGTACCTCTTCCGTCTAGGTTTACAGAAGCCTGAACAAGTTTACCAAATGACCTGATCTCTCTGAGCCTTGGCATCCTCATGTGAAAATGCGATCTAACAATACCACTTTGTAGGGCTTCATTTATTTACTTATTTTTTGATGTGGATTAAGTGAGATAACATGTCCCTGCTTATATCAGGGGCTCAAGAAATAAGAGTTCCCCTCCATAGGTGCTAAGAGAAATGAAAGTGTCAGTATCTATCTTCAAGGGATTGATAGTCTAGTGGCAAATATGGGGCAAACACAAAATAACTAGAATATCAATCCCTCTGAAGTAGTGTGGTAGTTAATTTTGTGTGTCAATTTGGCTAGGCTTGCTTCCCACTTATTTAGCTGAACATTAATATAGTTTCTGTGTTGGAATAGTTACATGTGACTAGATCAGCTGGCCTTGAGTAGAATAGATTACCTTCCACAGTGTAATGTAATGACCTTTCATCTAATGTAGCATAATGTAATCACTATCCATAATGTATTCTAATGTAATGTAATCAATAAATCAGTTGAAACTGGACTAAACCAAAAGCAAAGAAGTTTCCTGAATACAACCAAAAGCTTCGAAAGCCAGAGTAGCAGGGACAGGGGTCTGGGGACCATGGTTTCAGGGGACATCTAGGTCAATTGGCATACAAAACGTATTAAGAAAACGTTCTGCATCCCACTTTGGTGATTGGCGCCTAGGGTCTTAAACACTAGCAAGTGGCCATCTAAGATGCATCAATTGGTCTCAACCCACCTGGAGCAAAGGAGAATGAAGAATACCACAGGCATACGGTAAAGATGCGCCCAAGAGACAGAAAGGGCCACATAAACCAGAGATCACATCAGCCTGAAACTGAAAGAACTAGATGGTGCTCGGCTACCACTGATCACTGCCCTGATAGGGAACACAAAAGAGAATCCCCGATGGAGCAGAACAGTGGGATGCAGACCTCAAATTCTCTTAAAAAGACTGGGCTTAATGGTCTGACTGAGGCTAGAGAGGTCCTGGAGGTCATGGTCCCTGTACCCTTTGTTAGTCCAAGACTGGAACCATTCCCAAAGCCAACGCTCCAGACTGGACTATAAGATAGATAATGATGCTGGTGAGGAGTGAGCTTCTTGGCTCAAGTAGACACATGAGACAATGTGGGCAACTCCTGTCTGGTGGCAAGATGAGAAGGAAGAGGGGGACAACAGCTGGTTGAATGGACACGAGGAATATAGGGTGGAGAGGAGGAATGTGCTGTTTCATTAGGAGGAGGGCAGCTAGGAGTACATAGCAAGGTGTCTATAACTTTTTGTAAGAGCGACTGACTTGTAAACCTTCACTTAAAGCACAATAAAAAATAAAATAAATCAGCTGAGGTCATACCAGTTTAGGGTGGGTCCTAAACCTAATCATTTCTAAGTGTTAAAAACGCCAGAGTAGACACAGAGACACACTCACGGGGGAAGACAGATGACATAAAATGATCACCTACAGGTAAAGGAACGCGAGGGTTGCTGGCAGACACCAGAATTAAGAGCAAGGCTCACTGAAAGAATCAATATGGCCAAGACCCTGATTTGGACTTTTAGCCTTCAGAACTCTGAGAAAATAAATTTATGTTCTTTAAAGCCACCCACTTGTGGTATTTTTATTACAGCAGCACTAGGTAACTCAGACAGGTAGGTACCACTATTACCCCTCAGAATATAAAGACAGGCAGAGAAACCTACAGCATATCTTGCCTGGCTGGGAGAGGGTGGCAGCATTTGAGCTGGGCCCTGGCGATAATAGGCCTTTGCCAGGTCTTGGCTGGGGATGAACGCTCCAGGCAGAAGCAAGAAACTGAACAAAACCCTTCCTTCCTGGAAAGCTCAGGGAAGGAGACAAAAATTCTAACCACTGCAGGGTCACTTCAGGGCATTTACAGGTCAATCTCTCCAGGAGCCAGGGACACTGATGGCTTCTGGCATCTGCTTTACCTACTTCACCAAGAGTGCCAACAAATTTCAATTAGGGGTATTATTTTAGGATGTGGAGATTCATTACTGGAAGCCAACACTTGGAAATGTTAATAATTACCAACCCAGGCTAAAGCCTCCACTGGCAACACAGCGCAGGACATACTTACACTTAAATGTCTAAGCCAGCCAAGTCCTTTCAGTCACGTTGCTAACTGAGGAGGTTTTGCCTTCAAGAAACACACTGCATTTTTTGTATGCAAAAATGAAGTACTTTATCATGTACTATAATTCCCAAAGAGCAGATTTTGAGGCTGTCTAAAGTGAGTTTTTAGATTTTCTAAGTAGTAAACTGGCTGCCAAGGAGAAGTTTCACTAAATTCTGTGACCTACTCCTGAACACCACCACTCATCTGTCAGTTTGCCATACTGTGGTGGCTTGCATGTTGCTGTGATGCCAGAAGCTATGCCACCGGCATTTCAAGTATCAGCAGGGTCTCCCATAGTAGACAGGTTTCAGCAGACCTTCCAGAATAAGACAGACTAGGAAGAACGACCTGGTGGTCTACTCCTGAAAAATCTGGACAGTGAAAACCTTATGAATAGCACCAGAACTTTGTCTGCTATAGTGCTGGAAGATGAGCCCCTCAGGTTGGAAGGTACTCAAAACACAACTGGGGAAGAGATGCCTCCTCAAAGTACAGTTGACCTTAATGACATGGATAGCTTTGGGGACCATCATTTGCTGATGTGGCAAAACTCAAAATGAGAAAAAAAAAAAAAAAACCTGCAAATATCCATTAATAATCAGAATGTGGAATGTACAAAGTATGAATCTAGGAAAATTGGAAGTCATCAAAAATGAAATGGAGCTCATAAAGATCAATATTCTAGGCATTAGGAAGTATATAGATCTCTTCCAGGAATAGGAGGGAAAATGTTTGGATAATTGCCTCCATGAATAACTGCCTCCTTTGCCATGAGACCAGAAGAACTGGATGGTGCCTGGCTACCATCACCGAAAATTTTCATCAAAGATACTATAGAAGAATCCGATCAAAAGGGGAAAAGCACAGAACAAAATTTCAAATTCTTATAGAATCCAGATTTTCTGAAGCCATGGAATCTAGATGATCCTTGAAACTATTGCCCTGAGATAATCTTTAAACCTTAAACCAAAAATATCCCCTAAAGTCTTAAAACTTAACAATAGTTTAGCTTAACTAGTAAAGAACGTCTGCCTTGAGCATTCTGCTCTTTAAGGTCTATCTACAGGAGATCAAATTCACAACATCAACTCGAAAGCTTAGATAGGAAACTTAGGGAAAGTGAATTTATGTTAATGGGGGAGGAACAACTCAAAAAACAAGAGTCAGAATGGTTGCACGACTTGGAATGTAATCAATGTCACTCAATTGTACATGTAGAAATTGTTGAATTGATATATGTTCTGCTGTGTATATTCTCAACAACATCAAAAATAAAATTAATTATATTTAAAGAAATAAAACCTATGGAGCACAGTTCTACTCTGATACACATGGGGTGGCCATGAATTGAATGTGACTGCAGGGCAATTGATGGTATGATTAGGGTTGGGGCAACATGTCTTCCAGTTAGTGCCACCTTGAGGCAGGTACAGGAAGGGGATTAGAAGGGGATCTGTGCCACTGATAAAGGATGGAGGGGGGAGAATTTGAAGGGTTCCATTGAGCTTATGCTCCTGGGTGCAGTAATCCCTGCTGCTTCAACTCTACCTGTTGGCGTCATTGCCTGGAAGGACTCTGGCTGAAAAATGTCCTTCGTTCACTCTCCTGGTGGCCTGAGAGCCTTGGCTCGGGATTGCATTCTGCTAATTAGATAGCTCTCCCTGCCCTTTGCCATAGCCCAGGAAGGTTGAGGCTGTCCAGAGTTCGTAGTGGCTAGAGACAACTGTGGTCACTATTGTTGCATGCTTAAAATCCTCCAAGGGCTCTGTCATGGACTGAATTGTGTCCCCAAAAATGTGTGTCAAGTTGGCTAGGCCATGATTCCCAGTATTGTGTGATTGTCCACCATTTTGTCATCTGATGTGATTTTCCTATGTATTGTAAACACTACCTCTGTGATGTTAATAAGTTAGGATTAGAGGCAGTTATGTTAATGAGGCAGGACACAATCTAAAGATTAGGTTGTATATTAAGTCAATCTCTTTCAAGATATAAAAGAGAAAAGCGAGCTGAGAGACATGGGGACCTCATACCACCAAGAAAACAATGGCGGCAGTAGAGAGCATCCTTTTGGACCTGAGGTTCCTGTGCTGAGAAACTCCTAGATCAGGGGAAGATTGATGACAAGAACTTTCCCCTAGAACCCACAGAGAGAGAGAAAGCCTTTCTCTAGAGTTGGCACCTTAAGTTTGGACTTCTAGCCTCCTAAACTGTGAGAGAATAAATTTTTCTTTATTAAAGCCATCCATTTGTGGTATTTCTGTTATAACTGCACTAGATGACTCAGACAGGCTCCCTAACCCTAGAAAATAAAGCCCAAACTCTTTTTCAAAGCCCCTAAGGTCCTAAATGATCTGGTTCCCACCTCCTCCAGCTTTGTCTCCTGCTCAGACCACCCACCTTACAGATTGCCTGGCAGTTGCCAATTCCATCCATAACTCAGTTCTACCTCCATGCTTTCTCCTCAGTGCGCTCCAGCCTGTTCATGCCTCCAGGCTCTGCATGGTCTTCAACTTCACTGGGAATGCTTCTCTTAGACCAGCAGGATCCCTAGTGGCCCTTGATGGAGTCCCCGAGTGGTGCAAAGGGTTAGCACTTGCAGTTAAGCACTCGACTACTAGCCAAAAGGTTGGTGGTTCAAACCCATCCAGAGCAGCCTGGAAAGAAAGTTCTGGCGATCTGCTTCCAAAAGCTTACAACCCTGAAAACTCTACGGTACTCCATTCTACTCAGCAACACACTGGGTGGCTATGAGCTGGACTGGACTCTACGGTCACTAATTTGGTTTTTGTTTTTTTCAGGAGCCTCAAGGCTCTTTGAAGGAGCCCTGGTGTCACAGTGGTTAAAGTACTTGGCTGCTAACTGAAAGGTTGGCGGTTCGAATCCACCAGTCGCTCCTTGGGAGAAATGTGTGGCAGCCTGCTACCGCAAAGATTACACCTTGAGAACCCTGGGGGTCAGTGCTTCTCTGTTCTACAGGGTCAGCTCGAAGGCAGTGGGTTCACTTTTGGTTCTGGAGACTCTTTGAGAGAATCCATGAGGTCAAAATGATTTTGATAGTAACAGTATGAAACACTGAACAGTTATATTTGGCTAATATTATTTTTTTTATCTGTATGATAAAACACTAAACACTAATAATATTTGCCTTTTTGTTACTCTCATTCTCTCACAAGTATACAGACTATGAAAAGTTTACTGATACGATTTTAGACCACACAATTGCAACCAACCCTTAAGAAACTATCATTTGTCAAGTTTTGGTGTGATATCAAAGAAGAATATCCACAATTATCTGAAAAGGCCATTAAAATACTCTTCTTTTTCCCAACTGCATATCTATGAGGCCATAATTTCTTCATATAGACCAACCAAACAACATTTCCCAACAGACTGAATGGAGAAGATAAGAGAATCCAGCTGCCATCTATTAAACCAGACATTAAAGAAATTTGTAAAAACATAACACAGTGCTACTCCTCTAATTTTAATTTTCTAAATTTTGGAAAACATAGTTTCTTATACAAATGTTTTATTTATGTTAACATGGATTTACTATTATTTTTAAATTAACTAATAAATAGATTTTTTAAACATTCTCTGTTTCAATCTCTAATCCAGTAAATACCGATAGACCTAACCCACATAAACAAAATCGCTTTGGAATCCTCAACAACTATTGAGTGTAAAAGGGTCCTGACAGCAAAAAGTTTGAGAACCACTGCCGTATACCACACCCACTCAGCAGGCATGGACGAGCTGTAACTTGGACAGGACTCTATCGTTGTACACTGATTCCACCAAATTAATTATCTTGTTACATGTCTGTCTCCTCCACTATACTGTGGGCCTCCTGATGGTGGTTATTCATCTTAAATCCCCCGTGTCTGGTACAGAGTAAAAATTCCAGATGAACGCATGAGGTAAGAGGTAAACCCACACGGACTGACATCACAGGCAGACACGTGGACGGCCTGCAAATGGTCATAGGATGGGCGTATAATACATGCATTTTTTTTACATGCATTTTTTTAACTGGTTCAAGTTGTTACTTGGACTCTGATCTGAATTTAGACATAAAATATAAACATAAAAAAGAATAAACATCAAATCCAAACAAAAATGGACCTAAGAAACAACTCTGCTCCTTCCTTTCTGTTAAAACTTTCATCGAAAGGAAATTCAGAGACATCCTAGTAAACCAGTCACTAGTGAAATACATCATGCTGGTGGATACCATAAACACAGCCTCAGTGCTTTGCCATAAACAAGTGAAATGTGACCTGGGCCATGTTCCGAACACAGAAACCAAAAAGTGAAGAAAAGCAAACAGCCATAAAACACAAGGCACCATACTGGAATAATGAAATGGAGGTCATATTAATCACTGCAAAGACTACCAGAGAACCATGGCCTCTCCATCTGTGTTCCCTGTCAAAGTAAGACCAAGAGCAGATTTCACATGAGAATCCAGCCCAAAGTTGTAAAGTTCATGATTCTCACTCAACCCCATTCCTAAGCCAAGCAGCCCGCCAGCAGGTCTGGGAGCAGCTACTTGCAGGACTTACGGAACAGAGAGGTGAATGCAACCAGCACCCCAATTCCAGTCCTAGGGGTAGGGGATACGTGCCTGTGTCCCGTTCTCCCCTTTACACATTCTCCAGAAACAGACGGCAATGCTGGATACTGGAGTTTATGCCTTTTGGCAAAACAGGCTTCCATTTCTTACCTCAGAAGACAAGGGGCTTCCACTTCAGAACCTGAAGTTTGAAGGCTCTGGGGTGTGTACAGGCATGTGTGTGTGTGTGAGAGAGAGAGTGTGTGAAGGTGTGTGCATGTATGTGTGTGAGAGTGAAGGTATCTGTGTGAGGGGGCGAATATGACAGAGAGAGAGAGAGAGCAATTTGGAGCCAAGCAGAGTATTTTTTTTCCACAAGAGTGAGGTGGCTCATCTTGAAAGCAGCCCTGTCAGAAATCCAACTATGCAAATCAGTGGTGGTGATCTGGGAATCAGGCATTTCCAGTTCTATACACGCATGTCTATGATCATCTTAAAATGAGTTTTTTAAAACCCCTTTAATCAACCTAACTAAACATTTCCCAGTCCTTTTCGAACTTACAGAAGTCTTACATCACTATGAAAACAGGCACTCACAGGCAGGGGCGGGTTAACCAGTAAGCAAGGTACACGTGGGCATACATTAAGCAAGGTACGCACGGGCTTACTTGTGCTTGCTTACTTACGTGTGGTGCACAGTTTCACCTGTTTTTGTTGAGAAACAGGTGAAATCGTGCAGTTTCACCTGTTTTGGTGAAAAACAGGTAAAATTGTTCACTACACATTAGTAAGCAAGCACAAGTAGGCCCGTGTGTACCTTGTTTATTAGGTAATCCATCCCTGCTCTCAGGAGACTGAAGACACAGGAAACTTAGTGTCATGGGTCATTGTTTAGGTCAACACCAGAAAAAATTCTGGCTTCTCAAAACAAAGTTCGTGCCCTAAGTGTAATTTCAGAAGCTGAGACTGCCTGGTCACTGGGCAGTTCCCTCAGTGGTCTTCATAGGTGGTAGAGTCTAACCACTGGCCTAAAAGATGTAAATGGAAAATACAGTTTCAAAGAAAACAGCGTTGTGGAATGATTGTTGTGGGAAAGCTATTATGCATTACATACCTACTATTCACATTTTATAGATGAGGAAATTGAACCTCAGAGAGGTTATGCTGCCTAAATACACACATCTTGTAAGTAACATAACTAGGACTTGAACCCAAGTCTATGCCAAAAGCCATTCCCTTCCCATTGGTCAACCTCCCCATTACCTCCTCACCCTAGACTTATCAGAGCCCATATTTAGAACTTAACCAATTTATCTATGTTCTGTGTGTTTTCACAGCATCTCATTTCTCTCAGAGGAGAGGATGGCAAAAAAAAAATCGTCTGAAGAAAACATGTTCACTGGGTCAGAATAATAGACCCCTGACATTTTCCATTCGTAATATCTTGATTCAGCTCATAGTATCCTCACTTCTCTTCTGTGTCTGCCCTCCGCCCCACCATAAGCCTGCTTGCTCTTTTTCTCATTCTGCCATGCAAGGAGGCATTATTAACACAGATTTAGCTGAACAGATCCAATAAAGAATTCTCATAACACCTTTGCCCAGATAAATCCAACAAGGGCCTTTACAGATGAAAAATCTTGCCCTGCATATTGGAGAAAAGTCGTGAGCCTCAGATTAAACTGAAGGCTTTAAAAGAGAAGAGGTTAAATTTCATTTTGAAAACCTATGTAGGACCACACCTTCAACTCAGGATGCACTCATTGCCAGTGAGAACTCCCACCCCCGGCACACCCAGCCAAGGACCCAGAGACAAGAGCCCTCCCCTCTCCTGGCGTCACCCCTGGTCCTCTGTGGTCCTCCTTTAGCCACGCCACCCTGCCCTTCTGCAGGTGGAGCCCTCATCACTCACCCAGGAGGGCCGTCTGGGGGTGGGTCCGAGTGTGTCTCCCTCTGGAGATGGACCTCGAGCGCGGCCGCTCCCTGGCCTCAGCGGGGAGGAGGAGGACCTGTCCGAAGATCAGCAGAAGGCAGCCCAACAGCATCTTTTCCATTTTCGAGAAGAGGTTGAGGAGCAAGCCTGTGACAAACACAAGACAAGAGGGGGCAGGGTGAGCTCTCCGGGTCTCCCTGAACTCCAGGTGCTGCAGATCTGCCGCCCACCTTTTCACCTTTCAAACATGCCACGTGCACTTAAGATGCCATTTGTACGTTTGACCCGTAAGGACTTAAGTAACCCCCGTTGGTGGGTTTTTCTAGGGTACCCTGAGCCAGGCATGCACAGTTGTAATTTTTCGTTGCTTTAGTCATCATAAGGCTGAATGGAAAACTTGAAACAAAAATTCCATCTTGAACTCTCTTATCAGTTAGCTCAAAAAAGTTGTCCATTGTCCCGTTCTGTATCTTGGATTTGAAATGGAAAAACTATCTGAGGGCTCCAAGTAACACTATTCCTTATGTCTAATAAAGCGGATGGCATAAAATAATATATATGAATTTCTTAAAGAGTTCACGTCTAGCTGACATCAGGTAGCATCACAGAGCCAGCCTCCCAGCCACCCACCTACGATATTAACTCTTTAGTTGCTATTTGTTAAACGGTATATCAGCCCTTTTTACGCCTCTGGACCTCCTAGGGTAGTACATTATTCCGGTTCTAGTGCATTTAGCATCAAGGTGGGTCCCTTTTGAAATGTGTGAAGCTCAGCAGACTGGAGTTGGAATCTCACCGTTGTGTAGGTTGAGCATTCTATTAGGTGATGCTTCCTGAATGTGTTCGTTTTATAAACTTTTCCCCTTTTTTTTTTCTCCCTGAATTTCTGTGTGGTAAGGCTTGCAAGCATAATTATGGCTTCCCTGTGTGATAGTTAGGGAGCCCTGATGGGTTTGTTTTGGTTTTTCTGAGTCATATTTGGAAAACCAGAAGTTCCTCGTGTCATCTGATAGAAAGGCGCCCACAATAAATTCTCTATTTAGCTCTTATTGGTATATTGTCATACCACAGATCGGGGGCACCAGAGCGCCACTCGCCTTATCGGTGTCTTGTATTCCCAGATCAAATTTCTCAAAATCCATATTACCAACCCAAAATTTAAACACACACAATTAGTAAGCATGTGTTCCAATACTGAAAACACACGTCATCAAAAAAGTTTTTTGAAAAATAAAAATTTGGTAATGAAAGGATTTTAAGAGGGAACATGATGCAGTGTTAAGAGTTTGAATCCTGGGTCCAACACTTGCTAGCTGTTTGTGACTTTGGGTAATCTATCAGATTATGAGAATAATATTAGCACATACTTTGTAGGGAGAATTGAATGAGCTAATACACGTAAAGCATTTATAGTAGTGCCTGACACGTAAATGTTAAATGTGCTTAAAAAAAAAAAAAAAAGGAAAGAAAGAAAAATAAGCAAACCCTGCTCCGTATGCTAGGGCACCAGAGAGGAACAGGATCAAACCCCATGTTGACCAAGAAGCTCTCAGATGCATAAACAGTTACAACCCTGAGTTGAGTCTCAGGGTACCTACAGGGCATTTCAAACAAAGTAGCACTGCCTTTACTTGTTGTCTGGCCACCAGCTGGCATGGAGCAGGGAAGATTCTAATCAGCGAACATGGTCAGATCCATTTTTTCCCAGGACAGCAGATGCTACCAGATCTCAGATCCCCTTAGAATGGAACTCTTCACAGGGAACGTACTTGGCAACACAGTGAATGACAGTGAATGATGTCAAGACAATTATGACAAAACCACCACGCCTGACAAAACCTCACGGACAAGGCAATATCTTCGGGCTGGGTTTAACTTTATTCTTCCATAATCTCTGCATATAATGGGTGTTATAGCAATTTATTAATTTCTATAAATTGGTTGGGGAGGAGGGAATATTTATGGAAGAACAACATTTAAGCAGTATCATTTGTATTTAAAATCTTTACTAAGCTCTTATCTCGTGTTTGACAATTTCACCTAATTTATTTCATTTAATCCTTATAGCTGAGACAGAGCCCCCACAGTGCTGCATTAAAACTCCTGTTTTCTTTGCTGGGATTCCTTCGCTCCCCACCCCTCTAGCTTTGCATTTCTAACTTGCTTTTGATTGGAAGTTATGTTTAAGCCCCATTGCACCTGCCTAGTATGATTAACAATGTTGCTGACGTAACTTGTATGAACTTCCTACTTGGAAACCCCTTAAAAGTAACTTTTCTCCTTACCCTCTGGGAGCAGTCTTGGCAGCAGCAGCTCTGACTGACTCCTTTTCCTTGCACAACAAAATAAAGGTGATTTTCCTGTTCCCTCACCTTGGTCTCTCATTTATTGGCCAATAGGAGGCATGCCGAACAAGATCCTGGGGTTTCCACCTAGTAACACAGACTCGAGGGCACTGGTTCACAGAAATATTTCTGCTTTTTAGAGATAAGAAAACTGAGGCTCAGAGAAGTTCAGTAACTTGACCAACGTCACACAGCTGAAGTGGTAAAGTAGGGATTCACACCCAGGGATAGCAGGCCCATTTGCCAATTCATTGACTAGCAGAAAAACAATTAGCCGAAAGTCAAAGCCACAGAAGTCAGTTCATGAAAGGCCATAGCTGTTTCACCGTCAGAGGCAGGGACAGGCACAGCAGGGTCTGGAGTAGGGACCATTTCCTGAAACTTAAAAGAAATACTCAATAATTCTGTGAACTGTTTGTTCAGCAAATCAATTTCAGGAATTGACCTGGTGATGAAGCTTAGCCTGCTGTCCTTCAAAGTCCACGGTTTTTCATATTCCCTGTATTGAGCTAGCTCACTTTTCACTACCCATTAAAATTATATAATAATAATAAAACAAAGTCAAACCTGTTGCCGTCGAATCGATTCCGACTTATATTGATCCTATAGGACAGATTAGAATTGCCCTATAGGGTTTCCAAGAAGTGGCTGGTGGATTTGAACCACTGAATTTTTGGATAGGGGCCAAGCTATTAGCCACTGTGCCACTATCCAATACAATAATAATAATAAAAAAAAAGTGAACATTTATTCAGAGTTTACTATGTGCCAGGCACCGGACCAAGTCCTTCAAATGTATTAAGTCATTTAATTCTTACAGTAACAAAGAAGTAACTCGCCCAAGCTTACATGGCTCATAGGGAGTGACGCTCTAGGGCACAGATGCTCCTTACGGATTACTTCTGCCCAATCCTTTTAGGATGGGCCTCTATTCATAGCTTTAACCCTGAGGTTTCTTCTGAGAAAAGTAAAAACACTTAGAAGATTTTGCCTCTTCCTCTTCTCTTAAACCTACTCATTACCTTATTTTATATGCCATTAAAAGTTTACTACCTCATTTACAAGTGATTTATTAGTTTAATGCTATCCCCGCTCCTCCAAACCGGGCAAATACAAAGTCCATGCTGATTTTTTCAAAATATAAACCACATGCTCTCAGACCTACTTCCATCCTGACACATATAAACTTAAATCCAAATATTTATAATATGATGTAGGGGATAATCATCATTTCCAAAAAAACAAACATCACTGCATGTGGTTTGGGCTTACCGTGGATTTCAAGAAGAGTCAGTGTTTTTCAAGGGTTCATTTTGAACCAAAAGCCACTAACCGTAGGTGAAGAATAAAAAAAAAAAAAAAAAAGCCAAACCCATTGAGTTGATTCTGACTCATAGCGACCCTATAGGACAGAGTAAAACTGCCCCAAAGAGTTTTCAAGGAGCACCTGGTAGATTTGAACTGCAGCCCTTTTGGTTAGCAGCCATAGATCTTAACCACTACACCATTAGAGTTAAAAAATAAACAGAACTAAACACAGCTGCATAACTCTGGGCAGGTTACTCACCCTCTCCATCTCCATTTCCTCATCTATAAAATGAGGATAATAATAGACCTGATTGTTGTACGGATTAAATCAGTTCAAATATATAAAGCTCTTAGAACAGTGCTTGGCACAATAGTAAGAACTCAATAAATGATATTAATCAATTATTATTATTATTACCATTTTGAATCAAACCAATTAATATGAAGTATACATTGTTAATTTTGTTATACTACACTATTTAATATACATAACTTTTGCTCTTACTTATGAATACTATAATAAAACAATAACATACTAATTCATGATTTTTAAATATACTACATTGTTGTTGTTCTTAGCGACCCTATGTACAACAAAATACTGCCTAGTCTTGCACAAACATCACAATCCTTGTTATGCTTGAGCCCATCATTGCAGCCACTGGATCAATTCACCTCATTGAGAATCTTTCTCTCTTTTGCTGACCCTCTACTTTACCAAGCATGACGTCCTTCTGCAGGGACTGTACCTCCCGACAAGATGTCCAAAGTATGAGATGATCTCGTCATCCTTGCTTCTAAGGAGCATTCTGGCTGTACTTCTTCCAAAACAGATTTGTTTGTTCTTCTAGCACTCCGTGGTGTATTCAATATTCTTTGCAACATCATATTCAAAGGCATCAATTCTTGTTAGGTCTTTCGTATTCATAGTCCAGCTTTCCCATGCATATGAGGCGACTGAAAATACCATGGCTTGTTATAGGCGCACTTTAGTCCTTAAAGTGACATCTTTGCTTTTTAACACTTTAAAAGCGTCTTTTGCAGCAGATTTGCCCAATGTAATATGCCATTTGATTTCTCCACTGATTATTCCATGGGCGTTGATTGTGGATCCAGGTAAAATGAAGTCCTTGACAATTTCAATATTTTCTCCTTTTATTATGATGTTGCTTATTGGTCTTGTTGTGAGGATTTTTGTTTTCTTTATGTTGAGGTATAACCCACACTGAAGGCTGTAGTCTTTGATCTTCATCAGTAAGTGCTTCAAGTCCTCAACACTTTCAGCAAGCAAGGTTGTGTCATCTGCATATCGCAGGTTGTTAATGAGTCTTCCTCCAATCCTAATGCTCTATTCTGCTTCATATAGTCCAGCTTCTCAGATTATTTACTCAGCATACAGATTGAATAGGTATGGTGAAAGGATATAACCCTGATGCACACCTTTCCTCGTATTAAACCATGCAGTATCCCCTTGTTTTGTTCGAACAACTGTCTTTTGGTCTAAGTACAGGTTCCTCAGGAGCACAATTAAGTATTCTGGAATTCCTATTCTTCACAAAGTTATCCATGATTTTTTACGACCCACACAGTCAAATGCCTTTGCATAGTCAATAAAACACAGGTAAACATCTTTCTGACAGTCTCTGCTTTCAGCCATGATCCATTTGACATCAGCAATGATATCCCTGGTGCCACATCCTCTTCTGAATTGGGCTTGAATTTCTGGCAGTTCCCTGTTGATGTACTGCTGCAACCGTTTTTTGAATTATCTTCAGCAAAATTTTACTTGTATATATTAATGATATTGTTCAATAATTTCCACATTCTATTGGATCACCTTTCTTTGGAATAGGCATGTATATGGATCTCTTCCAGTTGGTTGGCCAGGTAGTTGTCTTCCAAATTTCTTGGCATCACCTTTCTTTGGAATAGGCATGTATATGGATCTCTTCCAGTTGGTTGGCCAGGTAGTTGTCTTCCAAATTTCTTGGCATAGAAGAGTGATCACCTCCAGCACTGCATCTGTTTGTTGAAACACCTCTATTGGTATTCCATCAATTCCTGGAGCCTTGTTTTTTGCCATTCTCTTCAGTTCAGCTTGGACTTTTTCCTTTAATATCATCAGTTCTTGATTATATGCTAAGTCCTGAAATGGTTAAACGTCAACCAATTTTTTCTGGTACAGTGACTCTGTATTCTGTCCATCTTCTGTTGATGCTTCCTGCATCATTCAATGTTTTGTCCATAGACTCCTTCAATATTGCAAATCAAGGCTTGAATTTTTTCTTCAGTTATTTCAGCTTGAGAAATGTCAGGTGTGTTCTTCCCTTTTGTTTTTCTAACTCCAGATATTTACGCATTTCATTATAATACTTTACTTTTTCTTCTCGAGCCATCATTTGAAATCTTCTGTTCAGCTCTTTTGCTTCATCATTTCTTCCATTCACTTTAGCTGGTCTATATTCAAGAGCAAGTTTTGAAGCCTCTTCTGACATCCAGTGAAAATGTTATGAATAGCAATGGAACAGTGTCTGATATACTGCTGGGTGATGAGCCCCTCAAGTAGGAAGGCACACAAAAGATGACTGAGGAAGAGCTACCTCCTCAAAGCAGAGTTGACCTTAATGATGTGGATGAGACCAAGCTTTCAGGACATTCATTTGCTGATGTGGCAAGACTCAAAATGAGAAGAAACAGCTGTAAACATCCATTAATAATCAGAATGTGAAATGTAAAGAGTATGAATCTAGGAAAATTAGAAGTCTTCAAAAATGAAATGGAACTATCTTAGGCATTAATGAGCTGAAATGGACTGGTATTGGTCATTCTGAATCAGTCAGTCATATGGTCTTCTATGCCAGGAATGACAAATTGAAGAGGAATGGCAGTACATTTATTGTCAGAAAGAATATTTCAAGATCTATCTTGAAGTAAATTGCTGTCAGTGACAGTATAATACCCATATGCCTACAATGAAGACCAGTTAACACAACTATTATTCAAATTATGCACCAACCACTAATGCCAAAGATGAGGAAACTGAAGATTTTTATCAGTTTCTGCAGTCTGAAATTGATCAAACATGGAATTGAGATGCATTGATAATTACTGGTGACTGGAATGCAAAAGCTGGAAACAAAGGAGGATTGGTAATTAGGAAGTGTGGTCTTGGTGACAGAAACTATGCTGGAGATGACATGATAGAATTTTGCAAGACCATGGACTTCTTCATTTCGAACACCATTTTCAACAACATAAACGATGACTATACAGGTGGACCTCACCAGATGGAATACATTGGACTACATCTGTGGAAAGAGACGACGGAGAAGCTCAATATCATCAGTCAGAACAAGGTCAGGGGCCAACTGTGGAAAAGACCATCAATTGCTCAGATGCAAGTTCAAGTTGAAGCTGAAGAAAATTAAAACAAGTTCATGAGAGGCAAAACACAAACTTGAATATACTCCACTTGAATCTAAAGATCATCTCAAGAATAGATATGACACATTGAACATTAATGACCAAAGACCAGACGACTTGTGGGATGACATCAAGGACATCATACATGAAGAAAGTAAAAGGTCATTAAAAAGACAGAAAATACTACATTAGTATATAAAATTATTTAAAACGTTCCTTTTTTTTGGAATGGCAAGACAAGCTACAAACTGGTAGATAATATTTGCAAAACATATATCTAATAAATGATTTATATCCAGAATATATTTTAAAAACTTTAACAACTCAATAAAAGCGTATAAAAGATTTGGACACTTCACCAAAGAAGATATGAGGATGACAAATAAGCACAGGAAAAGGTGTTCAACATCTTTACTCATTAGGAAAACACAATTTAACACCACAATAAGATTCTATGACAAACTCACTAGAACAGCTAAAATTAAAAAGAATGACATTACTGAATGTTGGCAAGGATGTGGAGAAACAGGAACTCTCATATACTGCTGGTAAGAATGAAAACGTTGCGGCCACTTTGGGAAACAGCTTGGCAGTTTCTCATGAAGTTGAACATGTTACTGTTGTGAGGTGCCATCCGGTGAGTTCCGACTCATAGAGACCCTCTGTACAACAGAACAAAACACTGCCAAGTCCAGCACCAGCCTCACAATCATTACGCTTGAGCCCACATTTGCAGCTACTGTGTCAACCCTCCTTATTGAGTGTCTTCTTCTTTGTTGAAGACTCTCAACTTTACCAAGCATGATGTCCTTTGCCAGGGACTGGTCCATCCTAAAAACATGTCCAAAGTAGGTAAGACAAAGTCTCACCATCCTCATGTCTAAGGAGCATTCTGGCTGTACTTCTTTCAAGACACATCTGTTCGTTCTTCTGGCAGTAGATGATATATTCAATATTCTTCGTCAACATCATAACTCAAAGGCATGGATTCCTCTTTGGTTTTCCTTACTCATTGTCCAGCTTTCACATGCATATGAGGGGATTGAACACACCATGGCTTGGGACAGGCACACTTTAGTCCTTAAAGTGACATCTTTGCTTTTTAACACTTTAAAGAGATCATTTGAAGCAGAGTTTCTCAATGCAATGCATCGCTTGATTTCTTCACTGCTGCTACCATGGCTGTTGATTGTGGATCCAAGTAAAATGAAATCCTTGACAACTTCAACCTTTTCTCCATTTATCATGATGTTGCTTATTGGTCCAATTGTGAGGACTTTTGTTTTCTTTATATAGAGGTGTAATCCATACTGAAGGCTGTAGTCTTTGATATCCGTCTGCAAGTACTTCAAGTCCTCTTCACTTTCAGCAAGCAAGGTTGTGTCATCTGCACAACACAGGCGTTTAATGAGTATTCCTCCAATCCTGATGCCCCATTCTTCTTCATATAGTCCAGCTTCTCAGATCATTTGCTCAGCATACAGATTGAATAAGTATGGTGAATGAATACAATCCTGACACACACATTTCCTGACTTTAAACCAAGAAGTATCCCCTTGTTCTGTTCGAATGACTGCCTCTTGGTCTAAGTACAGATTCCTTATAAGCAAACAAAATGTCCTGGAATTCCTATTCTTTGCAATGCTATCCATAATTTGTTATGATTCACACAGATGAATGCCTTGTGTGATACTAATGACATTGTTCAATTATTTCCACATTCTGTTGGATCACCTTTCTTTGGAGTGGGTACAATATGGATCTCTTCCAGTTGGTTGGCCAGGCGCTGTCTTCCAAGTTTCTTGGAATAGACAAGTGATCATCTTCAGCACTGCCTCCACTTGCTGAAACATCTCAGTTGGCATTCCATCATATCCTGGAGCCTTGTTTTTTTGCCATTGGCTTCAGTGCCACTTGGACTTCTTCCTTCAATACCATTGGTTCTTGATCTACACAACCTCCTGAAATGGTTGAATGTTGACCAATTATTTTTGGTACGGTGCCTCTGTGTGTTTCTTCCACCTTCTTTTGATGCTTCCTGTGTCGTTTAGTATTTTCCCCATTGAATCCTTCAATATTGCAATTTGAAGCTTGAATTTTTTCTTCAGTTCTTTCAGCTTGAGAAATGCCAAGCATGTTCTTCCCTCTGGGTTTTCTATCTCCAGGTCTTTGCACATTTTATTAAACATACACTTGCTAAATGACACTGAATAGGATGACCAACTGTCCTGGTTTGCCCAAGACTACCCCAGTTTTAACACTGAAAGACCCACATCCTGGAAACCCTTGTTGTTAGTTGTTGTTGTTAGGTGACATTGAGTCAGTTCCAACTCATAACGACCCCATGTACAACAGAATGAAACATTGCCCCGTCCTTCGCCATCCTCACAATCATTGTTATGCTTAAGCCCATTGTTGCAGCCACTGTGTCAAACCATCTCGTTGAGGGTCTTCCTCTTTTTCCCTGACCCTCTACTTTACCAAGCATGATGTCCTTCTTCAGAGACTGATCCCTCCTGACAACACGTCCAAAGTATGTGAGACATAGTCTCGTCATCCTTGCTTTTAAGGAACAGCCTCATTGTACTTCTTCCAAGATGGATTTGTTCATTCTTTTGTCAGTCCATCCTATATTCATTATTCTTCTCCAACACCACAATTCAAAGGCGTCAATTCTTCTTCAGCCTTCCTTATTCATCGTCCAGCTTTCTCATGCACAAGAGGTGATTGAAAACACCATGGCTTGGGTCAAGCACACCTTAGTCTTCAAGGTGACATCTTTGCTTTTCAACACTTTAAAGAGGTCTTTTGCAGCAAATTTGCCCAATGCAGTGCATCTTTTAATTTTTTGACTGCTGCTTCCATTGGTGTTGACTGTGTGGGAAATCCCTTAGTCCTGGGCACACTGTGATGTTTCATCTCCCTACCATCAGCCCCACTCCTAAGTATTTACCCCAAAGATAATGAAAGTACCCCAAAGATAATGAAAGCATTCCCATACAAATACTTATATCTGAATGCTCACAGCAGCTTTATTCGTAAAAGCCCAAACTGGAAACAACCCAAATACCCATCAACTGGGGAACAGATAAACTAATCGTGGTATATTTGTACAACAGAATTCTACTCAGCAATGGAAGGATTGATCTACTAGATGAATCTAAAAATAATTATGCTAAATGAAAGGAAGACACAAAAAGACCATATACTGAACAACTTTATTTATATGACATTTGATAAAGGACATAACTATACAACAGAAAGCAGTTCAGTGGTTCCAGGGCTGGGGGTGGGAGATGGGAATGGGTATTAGATAATTTTGGGAGTGATGGAAATGTTCTGTATCATGAGTACGGTGGAAGTTACATGACTATACACTTGTCAAAATTCATCAAGTCACACACTTAAAATATTTTACTGTATGTAAAGCATACTTTTAAAAGCTGTTTAAAAAAAAAAACCTAAAGAAAGGGAAGAAAAAGATACCATATACATACCAACTTAAACAAAACCAGTATGGCAATGTTAATATCACATAAGATGAAATTTTTCTTTTAATGCAATGGCAGTGAAATAAGAAAAAACAAGACAGTGCATGTAACCCATCTCAATGGTTTTTCTCAGTTTGGCATTCAAAAGCTGCTAGCATTTGAAGGCCTCACGCGTCTGACAGTTTGTTGTACTGTGGGGGCTTGCATGTTGCTATGATGCTGGAAGCTATGCTACTGGTATTCAAATATCAGTAGGGTCACCCATGGTGGACAGGCTTCAGCTGAGCTTCCAGATTAAGCAGGCTAGGAAGAACGACCAGGCAGTCTTGTGAATAGCAGCAGGGCATTGTCCAACATAGTGCCAGAAGATGAGACCCTCAGGTTGAAAGGCACTCAAAAGATGACTGGGGAAGAGCTGCCTCGTCAAAGTAGAGTGAACCTTAATGATGTGGATGGAATCAAGCCTTCGGACCTTCATTTGCTGATGAGGCACGAATCAAAATGAGAAGAAAAAATTACAAACATCCATTAAAAATCAGAATGTGGAATGTACAATGTACGAATCTAGAAAATTGGGAATTGTCAAAAGTGAAATGGAATGCATAAACATCGATATCCTAGGCATTAGTGAGCTGAAATGGATTTGTATTGACCATTTTGAATCAGACGATCATATGGTCTACTATGCCAGGAAGGACAAATTGAAGAGGAATGGCGTCACATTCACCATCAAAAAGAACATTTCAAGATCTGTCCTTAAGTATAATGCTGTCAGTGACAGGATAATATCCATACACCTGCAAGGAAGACCAGTTAATAGACTTATTATGCAAACTTATGTACCAACCACTAAAGCCAAAGATGGAGAAATTGAAGGTTTTTTTATCAGCTTCGGCAGTCTGAAATTAATAGAACATGCAATCAGGATGCATTGATAATTACTGGTGATTGGAATGCTAAAATTGGAAACAAATAAGAAGTATCAGTAGTTGAAAAATATGGCCTTGGTGACAGAAACTATGCCAGAGATGGCATGATAGAATTTTGTAAGACCAACGACTTCTTCATTGCAAATACCTTTTTTCAACAACATAAACGGCAACTACACATGTGGACCTCGTGGAATGCACAAGAATCAAATTGACTACATCTGTGGAAAGAGACAATGGAAAAGCTCAATATCGTCTGTCAGAATAAGGCCAGGGGTCGAATGCAGAACAGACCATCAGTTGCTCATAAGCAAGTTCATGTTGAAACTGAAGAAAATTAGAACAAGTCCATGAAAGCCAAAGTACGACCTTGAGTATATCCCACCTGAATTTAGAGACCACCTCAAGAACAGATTTGACACACTGAACACTGATGACCAGACAAGTTGTGGAATGAAATCAAGGACATCATACATGAAGAAAGCAAGAGGTCATTAAAAACACAGGAAAGAAAGAAAAAAACAAAATGGATGTCAGAAGAGACTCTGAAACTTGCTCTTGAATGACCAGTAGCTAAAGTGAACAGAAGAAATGATGAAATAAAAGAGCTGGACAGAACATTTCAAAGGGCAGCTGGAGAAGACAAACTATTATAATGACAACCTGAAAAGACTTGGAGTTAGAAAACCAAAATGGAAGAACGCACTCGGCATTTCTCCAGCTGAAAGAACTGAAGAAAAAATTCGAGCCTCCAGTTGCAACAGTGAAGGATTCTATGGGTAAATATTTAACGACACAGGAAGCATCAAAAGAAGATTAAAGGAATACACAGGATCACTGTACCAAAAAGAACTGGTTGATGTTCAACCATTTCAGGAGGTACATATAAGGAGGAACCAATGATATTGAAGGAAAAAGTCCAAGCTGCACTGAAGGCATTAGTGAAAAACAAGGCTCCAGGAATTGATGGAATACCAATTGAAATGTTTCAACAAATAGATGCAGCACTGGAAGTGCTCACTCGTCTAAGCCAAGAAATTTAAAAGATAGCTACCAGGCAACAGACTGGAAGAGATCCACATTTATGCCTATTCCAGGGAAAGATGATCTAACCAACCAAAGAAATTATCAAACAATACCATTAATATCACACACAAGTAAAATTTTGCTGCAGATAATTCAAAATCAGTTGCAGCAGTACATCAACAGGGAACTGCCAGAAATTCAAGCCCGATTCAGAAGAGGACGTGAAACCAGGGATATCATTGCCGATGTCACATGGATTCTGGCTGAAAGCAGAGAATACCAGAAGCGTGTTTACCTGTGTTTTACTGACTATGCAAAGGCATTCGACTGTGTGGATCATAATAAATTGTGGATAACTTTTGAAGAATGGGAATTCCAGAACACTTCATCGTGTTCATGAGGAACCTGTACACGTAGACCAAGAGGCAGTCTTTCGAAAAGAACAAGAGGATATTTTGTGGTCTAAAGTCAGGAAAGGTGTGCATCAGGGTTGTATCCATTCACCATACTTATTCATTCTGTATGCTGAGGAAATAATCCAAGCTGTACTATATGAAGAAGAATGGGGCATCAGGATTGGAGAAATACTCATCAACAGCCTGTGTTAGGCAAATGACACAAAAGGAAACCTCGTACCCATTAAGCAGTCAATCTATTCATCCCACCACTAGCCCCTGGCAACCACTAATCGGCTTTCACTTCTGGATTTACCTATTCTAGATATTTCATGGGGTCGCTATGAGTCGGAATCAACTCGACGGCACTGGGTTTGGTTTGGTTTTTGGTTTAGATATTTCATATAAATACCATCATATATATGTGGCCATTTGTGTCTGGACTCTTTCACTTAGCATAATGTTTTCAAGGTTCATTCATGTTGTAGCATGTATCAGTACTTCATTTCTTTTCAGGACCGAATAATATTCCATTGTATGGATATACCGCATTTTGTTTATCCATTTGTCATTTGATAGACATTTGGGTTGTTTCTATCTTCCGGCTACTGTGAAGAGTGTTGTCATGAAAATTTGTCTACAAGTTTTTGTTTGAACACCTATTTTCACTTCTTTTATGTATATATCTAGGAGTGGAATTGCTGGGTCATATCATAATTCTATGTTTAACTTACTAAGGAACCGCCAAACTGTTTTCCACAGCGGCTGCATCATTTTATTTTCCCGGCAGCAATGTTTGAGGGTTCCAATTTCTCCTCATGCCTCCTGGCTTCTTGAACGTAAACCAGAAATAAACTTCCATCTTTAAGCCACTGTCATTTTGGGCTTTTTTCTGTAACTTGCAACTGAACCTAATCTTGATTAATAGACTGTTTAAGTTTCTCCTTTTGAATCCATCTGGAACCAGCACTGATTTTAATCTTCTCAGCACAGTATCATGTTTATCATGTTTCTGCTCAAATACTATCAGTGATTTCCATATACCAGTAGGATAAAATCTAGACTTCTTAGCTTAGCAGGATAAAATCCAGACTTCTTAGCGTGGCATTCAAAACTCCATAATACAGCCTTACGTTACCAGGCTAACCTCAAACAGCCACCCCCTCAACCACCCCCTACACTCTCCGTCTTCATCATTAACTCTGCATTCCAGCCGGGTAGCTCCATACAACGTCTCTCACGTTCTGCTGCTTGGATTCAGTTTATGACAGCTGAGATATAATTATTCTCTTTGCAAACGCAGTGTGAATGGAAACAGCCTAAATGGCCCTGAACAGTAGAATGGATATACAAATTGTACTGTAAACATACAATGAGATATTATTCAGCAACAAAATGAATCATAAATTACTGTTTCATGCACTAATGTGATGAAATTTACAAGCGTAATACTGAACAAAATAAAATTCAAAATCAGGCAAAGTTAACCTACAATCACAGGAATCAGGATAGTGGTTACATCTGGGGTGGTAGTGAATGGAAGAAGGCATGACGGGGAATTTGGGGATGCTGGAAATGTTCTGTTTCTTGATCAGAATGCTGGTTACACCTGTTCACTTCATGGCCATTAATCCAGATGCATCCTTGATTTGTGCACATTTCTCTCTCTATATATATCTCAATAAAGAAAGTTTACTTATTGTGATAGAAGTGAGAACAGTGGTTAGCTTTGGGGGTAGGTGATAGCAGCTGGGATACGAGGGGAGTTTTCGGAGTGCCAATCTGAGAAGTAGTTATATGAGAGTGTTCTAGTTATAAAAATCCATTGAGCCAAACCCTACGGTTTGTCACCTTTTTCTATGTACCTTTGATAAAAATGTACTTAACAAATGAGGTGTGCAGCACCAGTCCAGACACTGCTACTCTCAGGTCCTACTACAGGCAGAGGGGTTAAGAGATAGGTGGGAGCTGCAGCAGGGACTTTGGAAAGAGTTTACCAGGTGGTCACTCTTGAGTGGGCCATTGTGATCATCCTGGAAGGGGACAGGTAATAAGAATGAGGGTCCACAGGTGGTCATGTTTTGGAACAACTTCTCAGGCTCTGTGTTAGGCAGAATAATGCCTCCCCCCCGCCCCAAGGTGTCTTCATCCTAATCCGTGGGACCTGTGAATAGGTTATGTTATATGACAAACGGAAATTAAGCTTGCAGATGGAATTAAGGTTGCTAATCAGTTCACCTTAAAATAGGGAGATTATTCTGGATTACCCAGGTAGGTCCAGTGTAATCACAAGAGTCCTTGGGGAGGAGGCAGAAGCAAGAACCAGAGACGTGGCAGCCTGAGAAGGAAGCAGCCTGATGTTGCTGACTTTGAAGATGGAAGTGGGCAACAAGCCAAGGAATGTGGGCAGACTCTAGAAAATGGAAAAGGCAAGGAAGGATTGTCTCTTAGAACCTCCAAAAGAAACGCAGCCTTTCCAACGCCTTGATGTTAGCCTGGTGAGGCCCATTTTGGAAAAGTAATCTACAGAACTGTAAGATAACAAATTTGTGTTGTCTTAGGCCACTACATTTGTGGTAATTTGTTAGAGCAGCCATAGGGAACTAATACTATAACCTAAAATAGCAACTGGGTAATCCAGTAGGCAGTAAGCCATACTCTCCACAGGTAGATAAAGGTTCCTCTGACAATACTCTTAGAAGAACTTTGCAAAAATCTTAGCTGGTTACCTGCTCAGCCACTGATTCTACACGTAGATATTTTGGTGAAAATTTCATTAGTTGGACTTACTACATCCTACACACTATGCTGAATTAATTTTCACTTTCATTATTTTTTAACCTTCACAACAACCCTATGGAATAGATAGTATCACATCCATTTGGCAGATAATGTAACCAGGGCTCAGACAATAATAAGTGTACCTAGTAAATACTGAGCACTTACTCTGAGCCAAGCACTGTACTGAGCACTTAATGTGTGTTAACTAATGTAATCCTCCCAACGGTCCTGTCCCAGCATTTGCAGATAAAGAAGCTGAGGCACAAAGAGTTTAAGTAATTTTTCCAAACCCTTATAGGTAGTGAGTGACAGGGCTGAGACGGGAACCCAGGTCCTTCGGGTGCCAAGGTCAGTGCACTTTGGGATATATCCCCACTACCTCTCATCGCTGTCAATGTCACATTCATCATCATCATCACTACCAATTACTGACAACAGCCAAGGTCTCCGGAATTGAGCCCAGCCCTGCCATTCCCTCTGAGCTCCTTCATTGTCCTGCTGGGTACGGCACAGATGGCTGTCTGCCAAGCCACACGGCAGGGTTCAAGGATGACCTCACAGGCTGGAGCTTGACAAAGTAGTAACTTGTCCCTTGGAAGGTCTCCCCAGACACTGTTTACTAGCAACAGTAACAGCATGCTCCACTCTCCTGGGCACTTCGCTTCCCTCTTCCTCTGATGCTCCTGGGTAACTCCCACATGCACCTTAAGTAGGGGAGTGCTCCTTAGCTTCCTTAGAAGCTGAGGAATCCTAAGAAAGATCCTCACTTGGCACGTGCACTGGAGAGGAGCAAGTTTCAGGGATAGCATCAGAAACTCACCAACTTGACTGGTCTTAAATCTGAACCTCTCATCACTAAGTCTTAGGACCTCCTCTCTCTGCCCACCCAGCTTCACACCCCACCAGTTTGCTCAGGCCAAGACTTACGCCTGCCCCTTCCTCTGTGGCCTGCTTTTCCTATGACCTGAGCCTATGCCTTCCCCTTTCTGCATTCCCACCCCCTCACCTTACCACTTGTCAGAAGTACCAGCTGAGGTACCAGCCGGAAATGTTTCTAGGCAAGCTATGGAGCTCCTTTCCAGAACATCCAATGGTCCTCTTATTCCTTCTCTACTTTTTAGGGAGTCAGTATCACTTTCTTTTTCCTTAAATCTGGGGCCTCGTCTCAACTACCTTTTGCTGAACAGAGACATATGGCATTGCTAATAAGAGCTTAGGGCCTGACAATGGTCCAAGGATATTTCAGATTTGGACTCTGCTAAGATACCTCTGGAGCCCTGGTGGTGAAGTGGTTAAGAGCTTGGCTGCTAACCGAAAGGTTAGCAGTTCAAATCCACCAGCCTCTTCTTGGAAACTCTATGGGGCAGTTCTACTCTGTCCTATAAACCTTGGAGGACTGTGGGAGCAAGGAGCCTTGGAGCCCAGATTTGTAGAAGAGAGAGGCCTGGCTGGTAACGTGGGGACATGAAACTAAATTCTACTGGTGGAAATAAAAGTGTGGATGGATGGAAAAATGGGAGGTGAAGAGTTATAGGAATCTGCATTCTCAACAAAGGACTCTAAGGAACCAAGCTTCAGGGACAAAGAGGAAACTTTCCAGGCCACAAACCCATCTTGGTATCTTGACAGGGTTTTATGAGTCTATCCCTGAAAGCAGGCAAGGAGACCTGTACAGGAGTGGGCTCCTAAATAGAAAACTCTGATGGAATGCACTTGGATTATCTGCCACCCTCACACATCCAGGGACAGCCTCTCTTCCTAAGCTGGGGAGGAGGTGAATTCCTTATTTTTTCTGGAAAGATGGGTGATGGAACTCACCTTAGGATACTCCTAGAACTGTTCTAAGGACTTGTAATATCTCAACAACCCTGTAGGTATTATCATCCCCATTAGACAGATGAGAAAACCAAGGCACAGAATAGTTGGGTAAGTTGCCCAAGTCATCGACTCTGTAACCTTCACAGCCAGGACTTGAACCGAGGCAGGCTGACCTCAGAGTTTGCTCTTGACCACCTACCCTATGGCCCCTTGACTGTCTCTTGACAGCTGGGCTCTGATTTATGACAGTCTGAAGTTTGGTCAACGGGGTTTGTTCAAGGTGTGTGTCCCAGAGGAGTACCTCCTTGTGCACCCAGTTCCGGAGACCATCGGAGGGTCTCTATTTTTCCGTCTTCTCCCGAAACTGTCCTCTGGGTCTCTAGCGGATACCACAAAATGCCCTCCCCTTCCTCTCCCTCCTCTCACAATACAGGGATGCTGGAGCTTTAGCTTTAGGCTTAAGAACAAAATCCAGATGACACGAGGCATTAAAACACTAGCCTACCGAGGGGGTAAAATGGGAATCATTCGACTTGCCAGTAGAAAAGGGTCACACTAGATCCCTGCGCAACAAGTCTCTGGGTCCCTAGGTCGGTGCGGATCGGACCTGGGGACCCCTGCTGCGGGGCACAGCGCCCCCACGGGGCACTGCTGCGCGCCGCTGCGCTCCGCGCTCTGCGCAGGGAAGGCGCCCCGTTCGTCCACGGGGGGCGGCCCGACCTCTCCCCGCCAAGGGACAGACAGCGCCACTCTCCCTCAGCTGCTCTCCTCAGAGGGTTCGGGGAGCGACGGCCCCGGGCGGGAGGGAGCGCCTGGCTCAGGGCTGCGCGGAGCCGCGGGTTCGGGCCGCCGGCTGGGGCGCAGGCCTGAGGAGACCACGCAGCGAGCGTCGGTCAGCCCCGGCTGCGTGTGTCTGAGGATCGGTCTGTCTGCGCCTCCGGGCGCCGGGTCGTGCAGAACCCCGGGGAACGCGCGCCGCGCTCACCTGCAGCCACTGCCGCTGGCACCCGGGGAGCCTTGAGACAGGGGCGCAGCCACCTCGGGCTTCCTCACTGGCCTCCTCGCTTCTCCGAGAGCCGCGGCTCTCCTCAGAGGATCGCTCGTGGGAGCCGAGGAAGAAGCCGGAGCCGCTGCCGCTGCCGCTGCCTCCTCTGCCGCCTCCTCCAAGTCCCATCCCAGAGCGCTCCCCTCGCTCGCTGGCTGCCTGGGAGGCTCCGGGCGCCGGCGGGCGGGCGCGGGAGGCGGTGCCGCGGTGAGGGAGGGGAGCGGGCCGGGCGGAAGGAGGGGTGTCCTCTTTGGGGATGCGGCAGGCGAGGAGACGGAGCAGCTGCGAGTGCAGCCCCACCCTGCAGACCAGCCCCTGCAACTGGGCTCCTTGGCTGTGCGCCCTGCCTGCTGCCACCTCTCTCCGTCCCGGGCTGGGATCGGACCCCAGGGGTCAGGAGCTGCGGGCTCGGAAAACAGGGGGCCTTTCGGGGCTTGGCTGGTGGAGCCTCTCCTGGGGGAAGGTCCTGATCTGTGGGAGTCATCCATCAATGACCATAATGAAGAAAATAAAAGCGATGAGAATTGGGATAATTGTTGACAGGTGCCAGGAGCTGTCTTGGTAGTGCCCAGATCACTTCACAAGTGCCAATTCATACTAACAGAGAGCCCACTGGCTGGGACAGGCTCCGGGGTGGGGAAGGGGGTAAGTACGCCAGACGGAGAAGAGACAAGTTTGCAACCCTGAAGGAGCAATGAAAGTCTAGTTCAGACAAGACTTTTGAAATTATGGGCGAAGACATTTGCAACTTTGTAACGTGGAGGAGCCTTACCTTAGAGGTTCCCACTGAGTCGTGGAGGGATCCAGGAGACAGAAGAATTGGTCAGTGGCAGGAAAAGGGGCTGGCATTCTCACCCTGTGTAATAGGCCAGGACCATCTCCTAATAAAAAGGGCTCCACAAATTCAATCCCCAAACCCCTAACGCAGCGCACCCAGTTCAGGTCTTAACAAGCTACAGGGAGAGGCAGCAGAACGAACGCGTTTCAAAACCTTCGGATGTGCCAGAGTCTGATCATTTAGGTGCACTTGGCTGCTTTTGTTTTATAACGACTATCATGCCTATTTGATGACAGACTTAGTTTCTGAAATATGAATAAACACCATGTACAAAATCAATTCTTCAAAAAGCTCAGGAAAAAAAAAAAAAAAAAACCATCGCCGTCAAGCCTGACTCATAGTGACCCTATAGGACAGGGTAGAACTGCCCCATAAGGGTTTCCAAGGCTGTAAATCTTTACGGAAGCAGCCACACCTTTATCCCATGGAGCCAGATGATGGGTTTGAACCGTCTATCTTTCTGTTAGCAGCCTGGTGCTTATAATCGTGCCAGCAGGGCGCCTTTCAAAAAGCCCCCCCCCCCGAAAAAAAAAACCTCTGCCGTCCAGTCAATCCTGACTCATACTGACCCTATAGGACAGAGTAGAACTGCTCTAAAGGGTTTCCAAGGAGCGGCTGGTGGGTTTGAACCACCCACCTTTGGTAGTAGCCGGGTGCTTAATCACTGCACCACCAGGGCTCCTTTCAGCAAGGTCCAGAGGCGGGTAATTATAATTCCAGCCATAGGCAGAGGATTAACAAAGTCAAGCCATCCAAGAGCTCAGTGGTACCATGATACCATGAAAGGATTTTGGCTTAGGCTCTCTTTGCGAGCACCGTAGGCCCTCGGGGTGCTCCTGGCTGCCTGCAGTGATCAGAAATACTGGTTTCTTTGTACTTCTTTGGGAGGAAGTAGATGGATGTCAGAAAGCAGAGGAAAGTCTTCAGGAAATGTTTGGTCTCTGAAGTCTTGAATCACACAGAAAAAAATTCTTCCTGAGGCTAGGCCAATGAAAATCCCCTAGGAGCTGGAAAGTTGAGTTACAGTTTATGGAAACTTACATTTAAAATGTGTTGCCCTATTCCAAGACACCGGTATGATCCAGTAATTTATCCAGAGAACAATAGCAACCCTGAAATCCTTGTAAATTTTAAGGAAATTGTAATTTAGTAACTCATTTCAACAACTTCGGTGTATGCCAACTAAAATGGGTGTTTTTTTCCCCCAGGGAGTTCTCTCAGAATTCTTTAGAACCGGAAATCTCTGTAGAAAGCGTGTCTGGGGCCAACTCAAAAACATCAAGGGAGTTGTTTTACCTTGTGGGATGATCTTCAGGTCTTGCCAGAAAAAAAGTGAGGGAAAAGTGAACTCAATGTGCTGGAATATCAAGTCAGAAAACAAATTCCCTTAATTTCTTGGTTGTCTTCAAGATGAATACAAGCTGATAATAATAATGGCTGATAGGGAAAGCCTGAATTTGGCTTTTTTCACTAGGCTCTACCACACACTGGTTATACAGAGAACCTTATTCAGAAGTTTTTTGGTTCTCATGTGTACTCTCATGTAAACAGATAAGAATGAGGGTGTGTAGTGTCTGAGAGTTCACTAGTTAGTTGAAATTGATAGCTGTTTAAACTAATTATACCTTGGTAGCTATACTCCAGGTGGTGCAAATGGTTAATCGGCTGCTAACCGAAAGGTTGGAGGTATGAGTTCACCCAGAGGCACCTCAGAAGAAAGGCCTAGTGATCTACTTCTTGAAAACTCCAACATTGAAAACCCTATGGAGCAGTTTTACTGGAACATATACATGGGTGGCCATGAGTCGGAATTGACTTGATGGCAACAGATCTTTTTAGCTATACTCTGGATCAATTTTCAGTCCTCTGTAACCACATGGGATCTATTATGGAATAACGGTTACAAGGATGGTGATTTGACTCAGACCTCTCATTCATGAAGAGCCTCAAATATAGACTTTTGACATGATAAACATTCATTTATTCCTCTTAAACACTAGAACTTTTTTCTTTTGTTTTGCATTACAATCCTTCCTAATTGGCCTAGAGGGCAGATGAAAATGAGTCTCTATCAGACACAAAAGGGACTAGGATAGGAGGAAACCAAGGAGCAGGTAGGTTGGTTCACAGACCCATAGCCTAAAATAAACCTTTTACTGAATGAGTGAGAAAAAAATAAAATTGCAGTGTTACCTCATGTGCACTGTGTTTCTCTAGGCAACGGTGGTTCTATGTAACATGTTGGTGCTCCTCTCCCCCTCACTCAAGTAGAAGGGCAAGTTGTCTCACCTGGGAGAGAAGACATCTTCCCCATCGGGACAGCCACCCACTTGAGGGAGCTGGCGATCTGGGGTAGAAAGAGAGCACTGCAAGACACTGGCTGGGCTCCCACTCCAGCCCAGGATGGAGAACCCTCCTAGCTGGGGTAGTGCTCCCCTCTGGATGCCCTCAGCATGGACAGCTGGTTCCATGTCCAGAGGGTCCCCTTGAGGATAGGCTGGCTGATGGCACCGTTGTCCCACGTTAGACTGTTTTTTGTATAAACATATTATCCCACCATGGAAAGGCAGAATGATGGTGATTGGTAAAAATTGTTGTTGTTGTTAGGTGGCATCCAGTTGGTTCCGACTCATAGCAGCCCTTGTACGACAGAATGAAACACTGCCCAGTCCTGCGCCATCCTCACAATCGTTGCTATGCTTGAGCTCATCATTACAGCCACTGTATACATCCACCTCCTTGAGGGTCTTCCTCTCTTTTGCTGACATTCTACCAAGCATGATGTCCTTCTCCAGGGACTGGTCCCTCCTGATAACGTGTTCAAAGTATGTGAGATGAAGTCTCACTCTCCTTGCTTCTAAGGAGCATTCTGGTTGTATTTCTTCCAGGATAGATTTGTTCATTCTTCTGGCTGTCCGTGGTATATTCAATATTCTTTGCAACTACCATGATTCAAAGGCATTACTTCTTCTTTGGTCTTCCTTTTTCATTGTCCAGCTTTTGCATGCACATAAGGCGATTGAAAACACTATGGCTTGGGTTAGGTGCACCTTAGTCCTCAAGATGACATCTTTGCTTTTTAACATTTTAAATAGGTCTTTTGCAGCACATTTGCCCAATGCAATATATCATTTGATTCTTGACTGCTGCTTCCACGGGCGTTGATTGTGGATCCAAGTGAAATGAAATCTTTAACAACTTCAATTTTTTTTGTTTATCATGATGTTGCTTATTGATGCAGTTGTGAGAATTTTTCTCTCTGTTGAGGCATAATCCATACTGAAGGTTGTGGTCTTTGATCTTCATCAGTAAGTGCTTCAAGTCCTCTTTCACTTTCAGCAAGAAAGGTTGTGTCATCTGCATATATAGGAGGTTGTTATTGAGTCTTCCTCCAATCCTGATGCCGCATTCTTCTTCATATAGTCCAACTTCTCGGATTATTTGCCCAGCATACAAATTGAATAAGCATGGTGAATGGATCCAATCCTGATGCACACCTTTCCTGATTTTAAACCACATGGTGTCCCTTGTTCTGTTCAAATGACTGCCTCTTGATCTATGTACAGGTTCCTCCTGAGTACAATTAAGTGTTCTGGAATTCCCATTCTTCACAATGTTATGCATAATTTGTTATGATCCACATAGTCGAATGCCTTTGTCTAGTCAATAAAACACAGGTAAATATCTTTCTGGCATTCTCTGCTTTCAGCCAAAATCCATCTGACACCAGCAATGATGTCCTCCATGCCACGTCCTCTTCTGAAACAGGCTTGAATTTCTGGCAGTTTCCTGTTGATGTACTGCTGCAACAGATTTTGAATTATCTTCAGCAAAATTTTACTTGCATGTAATATTAATGATATTGTTTGATAATTTCTGCATTTGGTTGGATCATTTTTCTTTGTAATGAGCATGTATATGAATCTCTTCCAGTCTGATGGCCATGCAGCTGTCTTCCAAATTTCTTGACATAGATAAGTGAGCACCTCCAGTGCTGCATCTGTTTGTTGAAACAACCCAATTGGTATTCTGTCAATTCGCGGAGCCATGTTTTTCACCAATGCCTTCAGAGCAGCTTTGACTTCTTCCTTCAGTACCATCAGTTCATGATCATATGCTACCTACTGAAATGGTCGAACATCAACCAATTCTTTTTGGCACAATGCCTCTTTGTATTCCTTCCATCTTCTTTCGAGGCTTCCTGCATCGTTCAATATTTTGCCCATAGAATCATTCAATGTTGCAACTCAAGGCTTAATTTTTTTCTTTCAGTTCTTTCAGCTTGGGAAATGCTGAAGCGTGTTCTTCTCTTTTGGTTTTCTAACTCCAGGTCTTTGCACATTTCATTTTAATACTTTACTTTTTCTTCTCCAGCTGCCCTTTGAAATCTTCTGTTCAGCTCTTTTACTTTATCATTTCTTCCATTCACTTTAGCTAGTCTACGTTCAAGTGCAAGTTTCAGAGTCTCTTCTGACATCTGCGTCTTTTCTTTCCTGTCTTTTTTTTTTTTTTAATTGTGATTTAGGTGAAAGTTTACGGAGCAAATTAGTTTCTCATTAAAAAATTTATACACAAATTGTTTCATGGCATTGGCTGCAATCCCGCATTGTGTCAGCACTCTCCTCTTTCCGTTTCCACCTCTGGTGTCCATTCGTGCTACTTTCCTGTCCCTTCCCACCTTCTCATCTTTGTTCCTGGGCAAGTGTTGTCCATTGGATCTTGTATACTTGATTGATCTAAGAAGTGTTGTCCATTGGATCTTGTATACTTGATTGATCTAAGAAGCACGTTCCTCATATGTGTTATTGTTTCTCTTGTAGGCTTGCCTAATCTTTGGCTGAAAGGGAGTAGCTTCAAATCTGAGTTAGAAAGGTGTCCTGGGGCCATAGTCTCTGGGGTTCCTCCAGTCTCTGTCAGGCCAGCAAGTCTAGTCATTTCTGTGAATTTGATCATTTGTTCTACATTTCTCTCTGGCTCTGTCCAGAACCCTGTTGTAATCCCAGTCAGAGGGGTTGGGTAGTTGTAACTGGGCACCATCTAGTTCTTCTGGTCTCAGGGTCGTGTAGGTGTGGTTCATGTGGTTGGTTAGTCCTTTGGATTAATTGTTCCCTTCAGTCTTTATTTTCCCTCTCTTTTGCTCTGAACTAGAAGAGACCAATAGTTGTATCTTAGTCTTTCCTGTCTTTTTAATTGTAGCAAGTCAAAAATCAGTTCAGGAAAACAATATTCATTTAAAAGAGGACTTGAACGTGTTTATATGATCTTGAACTTGGACCATGAGCTCCTAGGGGCCAGGGGCCAGGCCTGTAGCTTGATTACAGTCTCTTACCCTATGCTGAACTGTAGAAGGAGCTGGGCTGGGTTGCTGTGGCTTTAACCTAGAGTTGATAGCCTTGAAGCTTGTGGAATCAGGCTGATAAGGTTACCTATCAAGCATGAGATAATAAGGTGGAATGGGGAGCCTTAAACCCAGGTAAGGGTGATGGAAAATGTGATTTCCCTTATTGGCATTTGACAAGGCTGAAACACTGCCTGTCTCCCTGGAGACTAGGTTTAAAGTGAAGGAAGAACCTGCTACATGTGCAAGTATCACTCAGCAACACAGATATTGCTGCTTTCATCCTAAACCTAGGAATTGTCACAACATAGTTTACTATTAGAAGGCATAACTTCATTCCCATAAGACTCAACTCTGTTCTCAAATTGCCTTTAATGAGTCTATGTCTGCACTGGTTGCCTGGTGTGAAATCAGATTGCAAGATGCTTGGGTAATGACTATGTACAACTATCCTGTAAAATCCCTAGCACACTGGCAGAGCTCAATAAGTGAGAACTCAAGAATAACAACAACAAAAAAGCAGAAATCAGGACTTTTCCACATTCTCTCTTGCACAAGAAACAAGTGGGATGTGGTTCCTTCCAGGGTCAACAGAAGGGGAGCCACTACAGATGGTCTAGTGGAAAGAATAATGGAATGAACTTCTGAGAGCCACAAATAAATCAGATGGAGAAAAATAAGATGTAGTGCAATAAAGTGAATGATTCTGTCAGTTGAGCAGTCTCCGAAAAGAAGCAATGGAAACCTCTTGACTTGTTTAAAACAAAAATCAACAAAGGAATTCCCAAGAATGCAAAGAGCCAGAAAATTACTGACTACATGTGCACTATCTGGTGGGAATGTAAAACGGTGCAGCCACCGCAGAAAAAGATTTGGCAGTTTCTGGATAAGTTAAACATAGAATTCCACTCCTATGTGAACACTCAAGAGATAAGAAAACATATGTATACCAGTGTTCACTGGAGCATTGTACCTAATAACCAAAAGTTGAGAACAACCCAAATGTTCATCAACTAATGAAGAGATAAATGAAATATGGTGTGTCCATATAATGCAATATTATTTGGCCACTGATTTATGTAACAATATTGGATGAACCTCAAAAACAAGCCAGTCACAAAACACCAAGTTGTTTGATTCCATTTATATGAAATGTCCAGAATAGGCAAATCCATAGAGGCAAAAGTAAATTAGTGGGTTGCCTAGAGTTGGGGAGGAGCCCTGGTGGCACAGTGATAAAGAGCTCAGCTGCCAACCAAAAGATCAGCAGTTCGAATCCTTGGAAACCCTATGGGGCCATTCTACTCTGTAGTTAATAGGGTTGCTCTGAGTCGGAATGGCCTCTGTGGCCATGGGTTTGGTTTTGGTTAGAGTTGGGGAGACTGGAGAGAATGACTGTTCATGGGTATAGTTTCTTTTTGGGTTAAATATTCTAAAATTGATTGTGGTGATGGTTGCACAGTTCTGGAAATACACTAAGAACGATTGGATTGTATAGTTTTAATGGGTGAATTGTACAGTATGTGAATTATATCTCAATAAATTTTTGGTTACTTGGAAGGGTACAAGTTTCAATCCTGAGCCCTATGCAAACATTTTAGTCTTTTTGAAAGACCTCTCCTTTTTCTCCTTTGTAAACCCTCTCTGGAATGCTCTCCTTCCTAGGACCAGGTCTCTTACTAGGGGTAGGCAGGGACTTCCAGAAGCCAGTAATGGCTTCCTACACACACCACTCTTCAACCTCTGTTCATGTGTGTTCACATGCCTTTTCCTGAGTCTGCACTCCCTCCTCTTATGAGTGCTTTTGCACTGCATCAATTGTCTGCTGGTGGGAATTTTCTGTCCTAGAGTCTGTGGTAACTGGCACAGAGGAATTCACATTGCTTTCCTATTGGAATCTTGTGATGTTCTTGTAAAAGATGAAGGACAAACATGCTTTACCACAGGTAAGTTTGCAGAGGTTTATTTAAACTTGAAGTTCCCAGGAGTTGGGTGAACACATTCCTGTATTTCAGTCGCATGTTAGCTGTTCAGAACTTCCTCCCATAAACCAACAGGGAGCAAGGCCTCAGAATTCCATAGTCTTGTCAGCTGCTATTGAGTGGGCCAACTCATGGTGACCCCTTGCACAACGGGACAAAACATAGCCTGGTCCTGTGCCACCCCCATGATGGGCTGCAGATTGGAGCACTGTGATCCACTGGGATTTCATTGGCTGATTTTCCTAAGTAGATCACCAGGCCTTTCTTCATAGTCTTAGTCTGAGACCAGAAACTCTGCCGAAATCTATTCAGCATCATTGCAACACACAAGCCTCCACTGAGGTGCACTGGCCAAAAAATGGAACCCAGGTCTCCTGCACTGAAGGTGAGAATTCAACCAGAGTCACCAATATGGGTCTTAGATTTGGTCATTCATTGTTTTCATGATACAATGATCTACTAGAAAAGGGAAAGCACCCAGAGGCAAACATATCTAGAATTTAATTTTCTTATTCAAAGAGCCCCCCTGAATTCACCTGATAGAAGGAACTTGATCACAAGAACAGTAAGGGCTAAGGGTGCCATTTCCTTGTCATTGCGATTTTAGGCAGAACATTAGCTAACCTCTCATCTTAAAAAAAAAAAAAAAAACTCTCATCTTAGCAGTCCTTTAAATCTTTCTTCAGATATCAATCCTTTTATCACCATGTTGCCCTTTTGTGCCTATCACCTTTAGAGCTTTCTTCTCGAAGTCAGGAATGTAATTTTTTTTTCCCCAGTGGCTGTTTCTGTGAGAAGTCCTCTCTGTGGAGCTGAGCCCCACTGAGTTGTTCTTGAGAATTTGTCACAGTCACTAGGGGTGGGATTACAGATGGTTTTAATTTTGCTTGTGTGCTTATTTTATTCTAGCAAATATTTTTTGAGTTCCTTCTATTTGGCAGACATGACCCAGGTACCCAGGATAGAACACCAATAACCCAGACATAGATTCTCTGTCTTCACAAAGTCTCTAATCTACTGGGGAATCACAGACAAGAGAAACAGTAAACGAAGTGTGAGATGTGCCTTGATTGGGGACACTGGGGATGCTATTGGAGAACATAAAATGAGTATCTCCCAGACTAATGGGTCATAGAAGGCTTCCGGAAGGAAGTGAATTCCAGGCTGAGACCCAATGGAGAAGTTATTGGCTTTGCTCTTTTCCTTCTCTCTTTTTTGCAGTATACTACTTTTAAGTAAATTTATTAAAACTCACAAGACTGCAATGTTTCCTGATTCTCAAATGATACATGGATTATCTATTAAAATGTTTATGGAAGTTAGCTCTCAGGGACACATATGATACATGTTATCAGAGACACATTAACTTCATAAGAAAAAAAAAAAACATTGCCATTAACTTCATAGGGCAGGATAGAGCCTACATTCCCAAGAGCAATGACTGCTCCATTCTCTGAGAGGTGCAAAAATAGACAGTTGAGTGAGGCTTTCTGGGGCCGCAACAGGAAGTTGTGTCTCAAGGTCCCCGACTATTCCTCTGAGATAGTACAAACAAATTATATCACTGTTAAAAAATCACTGTTATATGTGCTTAATTACTAGTCTGAGTTATGATGCTTGAGATCTTAATATGCACATTCTCTCAATAAAAAAATTGACCTAATTGCCCCCCAAAATTGCTCATTTAAAACAACCACATTAAAAGGCCCACCTCAGTTGATTTTTCTTCCTGCCTGAATAAATTTTTTATAATAAAAAGTTAATAGCAATTTCATCTCATTAAATAGGAAACTGATAGCTTTAGTTAACAACCACCTCCAGTTAAAGGCCCACCCCAAGTTTACAAGAGGCTTTGCATGACTTGCATTGTTCTAGTGATTTGTTAAGAATTCAAATTAGTAGAAATCAACTATTGTTAGCATGAAGTGTACAGAATTCTGAAATTGTAGATGTCCCAATGACATGCATTACCCATTGAACGGAGTCAATGTGTTTAAATGAGTGCTTTGAACCGGTTCTTTCAGTTCAATCATGACTGAGAAAGCGACACCAGGTGTCATGGATTGAATTATGTACCCCCCACCCCCCAAAATTTGTGTATTAACTTGGCTAGGCCATGATTCCCAGGGTTCTGTGGTTGTCCTCCATTTTGTGATTGTAATTTTATGTTAAAGAGGTGGGATATAACACCCTTGCTCAGCCCACATCCCTGAGCCAATGTAAACAGAGTTTCCCTGGGGTGTGGCCTGCACCACCTTTTATATCTCAAGACATAAAAAGGAAAGGAAAGCAAGCAGAGAGTTGGGGACGTCGTACCACCAAGAAAGCAGTGCCAGGAGCAAAGCTCATCCTTTGGACCCGAGGTTCCTACGCTGAGGTGCTCCCAGACCAAGGGAAGAATGACAAGGACCTTCCTCCAGGGCAGACAGAGAGAGAAAGCCTTCCCCTGGAGCGGGTGCCCTGAATTCTGACTTCTAACCTACTAGACTGTGGGAGAAAAAATTTCCCTTTGTTAAAGCCATCCACTTATGGTATTTCTGTTACAGCAGCACTAGATGACTAAGACGCCAGAACAGACTGAAATTTTTAAAATTTGGGTGAACCAGAACTAGAAAAAATATGAGTTGAAGCCCTCCTAGAAACGTAATCTCCCTCTTGGAAAAAAGGGCAGCACACACTTTGCACAGCAACCAAGTCTCTTACCCAGTGGATTTTTTGCAGTCGGAAAAAGCGGTGTCCCGCTCACGGATGACCATGCTGCTTTGAATGTGCGTCGCTCTCCTCAGTCCTGGCAATAATCGCACCTCACACATCAGGCTCCTGAAATGGTTCTCTGTGCCTTTCCAAGTCTCCTATTCCAGGGCTTCGACCTGTAATTTTCTCATTCCAGTTATGGCTCTGGATCACCCCAATTTTTTAAAAAATTCGATTCTGTTCCAGTTTCGCTTTGTTGGACATGACTGAACCTATTCAAAGCCCTGGTTTAAATCCTGGCTCTGCCACTTACAGTGTGATGTTGGGCCAGCTACTCTTCCCTAAAAACCTTGAGTTTTCTCATTTGTAAAATGGATAACAGTATTATTAAGTGCTTAGCATAATCTCTGGCACATAGTAAGGGCTCCGTAGATGGTAAATGTTCTACCCTATAAAGAGGTAGAAGCCACAGGGCTGGTTTACTGATTAGGTATGGGGAGAGAACAAGGGGCAAGGCAAAGAGGACCTTACCATCAAGTTGTGATGTCTGAAATGACGGGGAGGCCACCAATAGCGAGACACATGCGTCAGCAGGAGATGTGGGGGGAAAAGGAGGACAATTTCCAATTTGGGGCACAATGAAAATAAAATATCAGCAGATCATCCAGATAGAGAAGATGGGGAAACAGAAAAGTAGCATTAGAGCTGCCATTATTATTTATCAAAGGGCAATATATGAAGACAGGAAAAGATCTAAAGTTAAAAGAACATTCTGTGAAAGTAAAATAGTGAAAGAGAACAATTGAAAACACATTCCTTTAGCTAAAATGAATATTGGGTTGAAAAGTAACACAATACAAAGGTCACTGCACTGCACCCCAGAGATGTACCCTCCATGCAAAACAACAGGGTCTCTTGTACTGTTACTAGTGGCACGGAGACCAAACCCATTGTTCCTTCGTCTTCTTGGAGCTAGAGTTCTCCTTAGGTGGAAGCCTCATGTGCTCTTTATAAGGCCTACATTGGATGCCCCAAATCCAGGATTCCAGGAATCAGGAACATGTCACTGGATACAACTTTTCAAATTGTGGGCAGGCATGGTGGGAGCAGAGATGCACAGCACCAGATGTGTGAGTAAGGAGTAGCAGACAAGCTGACAACACACGCAACGTTACCCATTCCTGAGATACAGTCAAGTTAATACCCCCCAAAAGTTACTCAACTATGCCCAATCCGCCCTGAGTCACAGAGTCCTTTTCTTTGCTCTTTCATAGCAATACATGCTGGACACCATGACACATATCAGGAATACATGTTATAAAAACTGTTTGTACTGCTGATGATTTTTTTTAAGTTTTAGACTGCATAAAACAAACAAAACTTGAGCCCCTCATGCTGTCTTAAGCTTAACTCGTCATTTTGAACCAGCAGCTGTTCTTGCTAATTAGGATCACATTGGTGGGTACATAGTGCTAAGACTTTTGCTTTCATGTAACTTTTTCTGGATTGGCCAACTGACAGCATCTCTCTCCTGCTGTCTAGGTACTCTAGTTAGCAGAAGGCGTGCGTGGGCTTCTGGACAGAAGGTTGCAGATCTGGCTGCCTTCCAGACACTGTGAGCCATTTAGCAGACAACTTGGCCAGCTTGCAGAAACACTTTTAATGAATTTCATAGGCATGGAGACATCCTTGCAATGTCTTTTTCCTTCCCTTTTGGAATATGTATGTGAGCTGCCAGAAGACCATTTTACACACCCATAAGCACTTGTGCTTGTTAGGTCTGAAGGTAGGGAGCACCGAAATGGCTTAGCCTGCACTTTTTGCTGGCAGCTATTCTGCAGAAGTTGCTCTTTCGATACCTTGGCAATGACACCTGCCCTCCCGTCTCCAGAACATAAGCAACTGCCTACGTGACTAGCAGCAATACTATTTAATGATATTTAAGTCCATTTCCAGGGTGGCTGAAAAAACAAATGCATCTTTTTTTAAAAATGGAAGTAAGTGTTTCTGTAGTCTCATTTATTCCTCTATCACAAGAGTTCAGTTTGCACAGCAGGATTTTTTCTCAAATGATGAATATTTCAAGCGTAATACATCTCTCTATGGAGAAAGCAACTTTAAGGGTCACATACTATCATGATAGTCTTTTGAGATCATTACTAAGAAGTACTGTTAAGAACTGAGGATGGAGAGAAAAGACAAGAAATGAAACGAGGTGTGGTTTGGTTAAGCATCACACTAAACAAATGTTCAAGGCCAAAACAGACAGTAAGAAAAGGGGCAGGAGTGGCCGGCCATCCAATGCACAACAATTGGTCTCTATTTCCCTGGAACAAAAGAGGAAGGGGAGTCAGGAATAGAGGATATGGTATGTGTGCCTAATTGCCTCCATGAACAACTGCCTTCTTTGCCATCGGACCAGAAGAACTGGGTGGTGCCCGACTACCATTACCGAACATTTTGATCAAAGACTCTATAGAAGAATCCTGATCAAAAGGGGGAAAATACAGAATTTCAAATTATCATGAATTCCTGGAGCCATGAAGGTTGGATGAACCCCTGAAACTACTGCCCTGAAATAATCTTTAAACCTTAAAACAAAATTATCCCCTGAAATCTTCTTAAAACCTAACAATAGCTTAGCTTAACCAGTAAAAAAAAATGTCTGCCTTGAGCAGTCTGCTCTTTTAAGAACTATCTATATGGGATCAAATTGATAATCGCAACTTGAAAGATTAGATAGGAACCTTAGGGGGCAGTGAGTTTATAGTATTAGGGGAGGAAAAAGGAGGGTGAGAATGGTTACACAACTCGAATATTGTAACCAATGTCACTAAAGGGTACATGTAGAAACTGTTAATTGATGTATGTTTCCCTGTGTATATTCTCAACAATGACAAAATAAACAGGAAAAGGGGGGGGGCAGAAAGGATGGGAGGGGAAAGTTCTGGCACTCTGAGGGATAACACGAAGAGAGGGTAGGAACAAGGACATCAGCACGGGGAGACACTGCAAATAATGTTTATGTAGGAAGAAAGCTGGGAGGAGAGCGGGACAAGTCTGCGGGCCTTTCAACTCTGCTGTATGACTTGGCAGTCTGGAAATCAGACTAGCAGGTTCTAGAGTGGACAGACCACAATCTAAGCCAATGGGTGTGAGCGTTCCCCTTCTTCCTACTCCAAGAATCCTATTTAAAACTCTCCCAAAGAGGCTGCTTCTTGGTGCCTCTATTTGCATGCCTTGTGGTGCTGGGCTGAATGCCCATGACTTTAAAACAAGGGCGTATGGATCAAGATAAAGATGGAAAACAAAACAGAAGAGCTCTCATTAGTGAAGTGTCCAAGAAGTACACAGACTTAACAACAATGGAGGCAATGACTGCTATTCTCTGTGGATAACCAAACAGAAGAAAAGGACTAGATATTAAAATGGAATTTACAATGCATTCAAGAGAGAAGTCTTAATCTGGATTAGCAATAAGAAAAATAGATACAGTGAACTGCTGAGGCATATGATGTGCTTGGCAGGGCTATTTTAATCCAAACATCACAATCTCCCCACATAGTGGAGTCCGGAAGAAGACAATCTCTTACTTGGGGGAGGGAGATACTGAGGCAGCTCTAGATCTTAGCCTGGGTTCTACTATAAGTCAAGAAAAACCAACAGCACCAGCGCCATATGGTACCTCTGAGAATGAGGTGGTATCTCAGTATTCATGGTGTTACTTGTGTACCACATGAATAAGATCAATGGTCCTGCTTTCTCCCAAAATCAGTACTTCTCTCCACTTGACCATGCAGCATTTTTCATACTGTAAAAAAACAGCTGGAGAAATATGGAAGCAACATGTAAATAACTGCAATTTCTCATGCTCCTTCCATAGAGATTGGTGACAGGACTTTTCCATTCCTGTGGTTGCTGGTTGCCATCTAGCTGTTTCTAGCTCACGGAGACCCCATGTTTATAGAGTAGAACTGCTCCATAGGGTTTTCAAAGCTGAGACCTTTCAGAAGCAAATGGCCAGGCCTGTCTTCCAAGGCACTTCTAGGTGGGTTGAAACTGCCAACCTTTCAGCTAGTAGTCAAATGCTTAACTGTTTGTGTGATCCAGGGGCTCCTTTTCCATCCCTAATAACCCCTAGTGTGTTTAACTTTGTGTGAATCTTAAAGGCATTAAACTTCAAGGGACAAAATTTCTTAGCTTGAGTTTATAAAGAATACTAATGAGATATACCAAACACTGAGGCTGATTCTCAAGGATAAAAATCTCTCCTCCTCCTCCCTCTTTTATTTTAATCTCCCCTTAGAAGTAGTAAAATCTTAACTGCTTATTCAAAGCACACTCTGGACATAAAGAAATCATATGCAAAACAGCTGACACATGGGGCTCGGTAGAGGCGCATGTTAGGAATATTGGAGCTGGGGTCTGTTTTGTTTCCCATGCCTCTTGGCCTAAGATGCTCCAATTTTATCAGCACTGAATTATCAAAAAATATGTGTATGTGAAACAAGCCATAAAGCCTCGTCAGGCTGAACCGAGTGCATCTGCAGGGCCACATCTGGGCAGAAAGGGTCCCCAGGTATAACCACCACAGGGTCAAAGGTTATTTTCTTAGATGGGGGCAAATTTCACTTTAATTGCAAAACCCTTCATTTACAACATATTCAATAATGAACAGAGTTGCTGACTTTTGAGCATATGAATACATTAAAGTCCCTTGAATTTCAAGTAGTCAAGATAAGAGCATTCAACAAGGAAAGCAACCCTCAATTTGCTGAAGACTGTTTTACATTTTAAAAGATAACTAGGCATACTAGGAAGTTCAAAGTAGTAGGATATACCTTCTGGGAAAGGAGAAGAAACCCTTTTTTCATATTAGCAGGCAAATACGTATATCAGCAGTTCCACTTGATAAAGCGAGCTGGAGAGCTGGATGTTATCCCTGAAACAGGCTAGGGCAGGAAGCTTAGTAAAATGGGGCCCAGGGAGAGGGCAGGAAACCAGGAGAAAGGGGCACCAGATACCATGCAGTGCCAACCAAATTAACTCACACCCTAGACACAGGCTGTATGAGAACAGCCCTGAAAATCACTGCTCTCACTGCCGGGTGCTGTCTAATGGTCTTAATTTAGCCCACTGAGAAAATCCTTGACCAGTAAATTCAAATTGTCATTGAGTTTAAGCTATGAAAAAATCTGAAGAAAATTCTTGCAACATATAGATAAGGTCGCCTATTTACCTAACCAGTGTAATAATTACACAAGTAACATTCCTGTTCTAATAAGGATTCGTTCTGTACAATGCAATGGTTTAAGAAAAACTCGATTTTTTTTACTTTATTTTATACTTTCAAAAGGGGCATAGGGAACACAGGGAAAAAGTGGGACTAAATCCCTAACTTCTCTGACTCAAGGTCCATCCAGAGTTTTAGGAAGTTTCAATGCCTACGGAAGGCTAGTGATGCCCGTGACACCCCCAACCCCTACGAAAAGAATTCTACAGTGAATCTATCACAGTGCTCTAGCTAAAGCTTATGTTTAAGATTACAGAGGGTTTCAACCTAACATCTAAATTTTAAAACTGTAGCATTTCAGCAAAAAATAATCTCGGAGAGCTCATCTCAGAAATGAAAGAACTATTGCTCAGGTGTCTGAAGTCAAGCTTCTGTTCTCAGCTCCACTCTCCGCCCTCCAAGCCTAGGTGGACACATATGGCGGCGGCGGCTCCTTGGCAGCGCCGTTCACTGCAGCATCATCATATGGGGGTAACAGCACCTGAGAAGGAAAAGTGAAAACGAGGATTAGCATTTCATAAGTGGAAATAAATCTCCTCCAGGTCTAACTTTCACTGAACTTTATATACAATTAAACAAGTGCCATAACCTGTACCAAGTTCAATTTTCCAGCAAGTAGATACACTTTGATGAAAGACTTTTTAAGCCCTAACTCAAAGAGGCAGATAGGAGAGACTTTCTCCCCTTTCTGAGTTTCCTGAACTCTGTCCATGTGCAGAACTACAGCACCCAGATGGTCAGAGGGCCAGAGGGTGAGTGAGGAGTGGGTGGTGCTTTCAGAAGAGCAAAGAGGGCTTCCGTATAAGTGTGTGTGTGCCTGCATGCACAGATGCAGCCTCAGGCAGGCACTTGACTGACTTTGGAACCACTCATGGTGAGATCTGGGTGGAACAGTAGGAAATACAGGGATTTGGTATCAATCTAGACTCAAAGCCTGGCTCAGCCACGTTTTATCAGTGTGACCTTGGGTAAGTAATTTAACCTCTTTCCATGTCTGTAAAATTGGGATATCTAAGAAGTACGAGTTAAATCAGTTACCATCGAGTTGACTCCAACTCATGGAGACCACATGTGTGTCAGAGCAGAACTGTGTTTTCAATGACGGATTTTTCAGAAGTAGGTTGCCAGGCCTTTCTTCCAAGGTGCCTCTGGTGGACTCAAACCACCAACCTTTTGGTTAGCAGCAGATTGTGTTAACTGCACCACCCACAGACACCTGAGAAAAAGGTCTACAAAAAGGAAAGTACCCAGCACACTGTGTGGTACACAACCTGAAATGGTAGACATAAGGTGATAAACTGTAAATGGCTTAGAGAGGAAGAAACACAAACAAGCACTAAATTTATTAATCACCTTTTTGTTTATATTTCAAGTAAGAAAAACAATAGCTTGTATTTATTTATAATCTGTTAACATAAGGAAACATGCGCTGAATGTGGCTTTCTTGAGAGTAGAAAACAAAACACGGTTACCAACTCAATATAATTAGCCTTAATTCAGTCAGCTAGCTTTTATTATGCATGCATTATGGGGCCAGGCATTGTGGGTACAAGAAAATAGGATGAGAACGTTAAAATAAAACCTTAACCACTTCAAGTGCCTTGTGAAAAGAGAAAGAATACTCACAAACAAAACAGAATAAATCCACTTTTTCTTTTACGAAACATTAGCTACATTTAAGGTGGTAAATGTTCGTCTCTTTCATGTATTTTCATTTATCTGTCCCTTAGGCTCCTAAAGTCACTAACATTTTCTTTTCAAGTTTCTGTTTTAAGCTTTAGTCACCACACCCCAAGCACACACACACATACACACCCCTCTAACAGCAAGCTTCATTGCTTATTCTTCTCTTCCTCTAGCTTTGGCGCACCTGCAGGGCTGAAGCCCTGTCTTACTTATCCCTAGTGTTGGGCCTGGTGCCCATTCTACAGTTGGAAATCAGGGGTGTTCGTGGAATAAATGAAGTATCTTTTAGGCTAAGGCCCTGAAGAATCTACCGGTTCATCAGGTGGAGAGGAGGAGCTTGGTTGGCATTCTACACAGAGGGCATCTATATTTGGTTAGGGGCCAATGCGGAGACAGAAATCTCATAATTATTTGAACAGAGAAAGTCCAAGCTAAGGAATTATTAACAGGAATTGTCTAAGGGGGGAAAAAAGAGAACTGTAGTGGATACTAGTCCAGGCTGAGGGTACTCAAGGAAGGAAGAAACATGCAAAGGGGTTCTTTCCCCATGGCTGGAGAGGGTGTGGTTGAGACCCACTGAAATCTAGTCAGGAGGTCACGGCTGGTGTGCAAAAAAACACCTGTTGGAGGGCTGCTGCAGGGAGTGCTATTGGCTTGCTGCCAGAAGCTGCTCATGGGGAGGTGCCATTTACCCTGGAAACTGCATGAGAAAAGGCTGTGTGTTGGGGTGCTGATAAGCGTATCATGAGGAGGTACAGCTGCTAGGCTCCCCTCCCCCAGGGCACCGCCAGTAAGATCCAAACACTGTGGCACACATAGGAACCAGAAAAGAAAATCTCTTCTTCCTCCAGTGCCCACTACTAACAAGCTTAACATTGTGCCAGCTGGCAAAAGATAAACATTTAGAGCAATTATCAGCCCAATCAGGCTAAAAGGGAAAAGTTGGTGTTGAGAAGCAATAAACTCATTACTGGCACAGCCACACTCAAGTAATGACAACAGGCATGACAGTCATTACTGTCAGCTTCACGCCTTTGTTTCTGAAAGCAGTAGTGATGCTGTGCCGGTGTCCCAAACACTTTATACTTCTGACATTACCCAAGGTTCGGGTCTGAGGCGTATTGCCAAGGCTGAAAGGCAAAGGAGCACCCAAGACACACTCACATACAGGATGCCAGTCTCAGACAAAGAAGCAGTGCCCTTCCCACAAAAGGAAACCATACTGAATACCTAGTCTGTAGAGAGTACTCACTAATGGCAACACAAACCTGAAAACACATCACTGTCTTCTGAGGAACTCAGTCGTCCAGTTCACCACTCTACTCTTCCGTCAATGTGTTGTACTATGGTGGCTCATGTCTTACTATGATGCTGGAAGTTAACGCTAGTATTTCAAATACCAGCAGGGTCAGCCATGGTGGGTGGGTTTCAGTGGAGCTTCCAGGCTAGGAAAAAGGGCCTCGAGATCTACTTCCAAAAATTACCAATGAAAACCCTATGGATCACAACAGAATATTGTCTGATATAGTGCTGAAAGATGAGCCCTATAGCTGGAAGGCATTACACAATAGCTGCAACCATGGGCCTAAACATATCAATTATCATGGGTATGCCACAGGACTGGGCAACATTTCTGTCTGTTGCACATTAAGGTCGTGTGATTCAGAGCCAACTGGACAACAACAAGTAGTCTAGTGGAGGGCAGAGACTGGTAAACTTTAGCATGATCAATGCCTAGGCATTGAAAAGATGCTAAAGAAACGAGGTACAAGTAATTTAGGCTAGAGGTTCAACGAAGGCCTCTCAGTAGGATAAATAGGAGGTGACAAACCATTGAGTGAAGAGGATGACATTCCAAGGTAAGAGCTCATGCAAAGGTAGGGAAGCATGAAAACACAGCACTTTCTGGGAACTGTAGGGGATTTGCTATGGTGAATTTTCTGGGAGAACGTGGGGAGGTGAAGCTGGACAGATAAGCCAGGGTCAGAGCATGAAGAGTGAACCTTGTGTACCACCCGTAAGGAGTTTTATCCAGTATCTAACAGCAGCATTTCCACTAGAAATCCTAAAAGTTTCAGCTTGAGCTGAAGGAAAAAATGTATTCTGCATGTTTGATTTTAGGACTGAGCCTCCAGCATGCATGGGTAAGCACACTCATATGCTTGCAAACACACACATACAATACATGGAATTAGATGATTCCACTTACAACAAGTGAAAACAACTGTGATCGGCACTAGAAATAATAAATTTAGCATGACCGAGCCTCAGCATTATGCTCCACAACTTCATTAAATAATTTACTGATTCAGATCTATCATTATCCTTTGATAAATTATCCTAAAACACAGTGAAGCTACCTTAAAAAGGAGTGAAATCAGCCACTGCACCCAATGTTGTGTGTGTGTGTTTTTAATGAGCAAAACACAACGCTCAAATCATACTCTCCAAAATGTTCACACAAGATTAAACATATAATTTTCTTAAAAAGAGAAAAAAAAAAAATCGCTGCAAAATTTGCCTTTTGTCCAAATAGGCTTACTTTTACTTTTAATTTGGCAGTTTATCACTGTTTCTCGCTACTTATCTGCAAACTTATTTTAAAATTTCATTTTACATTAGTATTTTAACACCTTGATGTCCACCTCTCTCAAATATTCTATTGTCTCTGACCCTTTATCTGAAGGTCAACATACCTGGTGAAGAGTTTCTCCTGTCATGAAAATTTCTGAAACCCTCATTGTCTTCACTTCCCCATTGCCACCCACTAAATGCCAACTTAAAAAAGGCTCTTCATACAGCACCTCAAGCTACTGGATGACCTTCAAAAGTTCTTCAAACGGAATTGGTTTTAAATTCTTGGAGGGACAGTATCATCTTTTTATCTAAATGATAGTGATGACTTCAAGAAAGGGTCTGGTTTCAACCCACCTGGATCAAAGGAGAATGAAGAACACTAACGACACAAGGTAATTATGAGCCCAAGAGACAGAAAGGGCCACATAAATCAGAGACTACATCAGCCTGAGACCAGAAGAGCTAGATGGTCCCCGGCTACAACCAATGTCTGCCCTGACAGGGAATGCAACAGAGAATCCCTGAGCGAGCAGGAGAGCAGTGGGATGCAGGACCCAAATTCTCATAAAAAGACCAGACTTAATGGTCTGACTGAGACTGGAAGGACCCCAGTGGTCATGGCCCCCAGACCTTCTGTTGGCCCAGGACAGGAACCATTCCCAAGCCATTCAGACAGGGATTGGACTGGACAATGGGTTGGAGAGGGATGCTGGTGAGGAGTGAGCTTCTTGGATCAGGTGGACACTTGAGACTATGTTGGCATCTCCTCCCTGGAGCGGAGATGAGAGGGTAGGGGGGTTAGAAGCTGGTGAAATGGACACAAAAAGACAGAATGGAGGGAGGGAGTGGGTTGTCTCATTAGGGGGAGAGCAATTGGGAGTTATGTAGCAAGGTGTATATAAGCTTTTGTGCGAGAGACTGACTTGATTTGTAAACTTTCACTTAAAGCACAATAAAAATTAAAAAAAAAAAAAAAAAAAAAGGGTCTGGTGAAATAAGGATGGCCGTATCCTTTCTATTACCGTCTGTAAATACTGACTAAAAACAAAGGCTATTTTCCTTTTCCAAAAAGATCAATGAAGTGCTTGGAAATATGAGAAAGTAACCATAGGGTCAATTAAGATATGCCAATTAAGATGCCAGACAACAAAAGTAGTGATAATTCAACTATTTTCACATTTTTAGAAGTTGACATTCAGTTAAACTCAGCCTTTCATTATTTTAAAAAGTTTAATTATTCACAATGAATGACCAGAAAAATAATACCTGAGGGCTAAGAATACGGGTCATGTCCTACTTCAAACTAATGTCACTGCCTGGCAAAACAGTTGGTACTCAACACAAATCTATATATTAGAAACGCCAAACATAGACCATTTTGCTTCAAGCAATACTTTAAGACCATTGTACTTCAACACAACCAAATTCTCATCTCAGTACAGTCTGCTGGAGTTTGTTTTAACAGGATCTGACTTATAGAATAACTCGATGATAGTGTGATTCTCTCCCATCCTGATGGCCCCAGAAGCATCTGTGTATCAGGAAGGACAGCATGTATCTACTCATAGTGTCTATTGGGAGTCATTATACTAGGTGACAACATTCTGGTGGGAAGGAAGGTCATCATTCATTTCAATTCAACTCAACAAATACTAAGTGCTACCAGAGGAAACTTCATTCTTCTCAGCTATATTAACATATGGATCACTGGAGGGACAAATAAATTAACATGAAAGGTTGTAATAGAATAGAAGTGCTTCCAACTGGGCATAAATCTATAAGTCACTAAAATTTGGAAAACTAATCAACTTCATCAAATAATAAGAAAGGATTAATGCTCAAGAGGAAAAGAACTACTGGAAAAAATAAGAAGTGTTTTGGTAGGGTAATTAGAATTGGACTTTTATTGTAATATCAAAGTCAAGCCACTAAAGGCTTATTGGGAATTTTATAGTTGCTAGGGTTATGCTCCCAAAAGTATTATGTATGTTATACAAATGTCTTTAGATAGTCATAAAAATATATCACAAAATGTTAAGAAGATACACCAATTACGCTCATGGGTACTAGGGGAACCACAAACGGACTGCAAGGAATCTATAAGTCCCCTGAAATTGCATGCAAAATTTTGTCTCTTAATTCTCCTGGGGAGAGGGTCTATAGCTTTGATCAGATTCTCAAAGAACCATCCCTGGTGATTTTGGGGTCTAGGATCATGGGGACAGTACAAGACACAAGGTAAATGGTACCATTTAAGTCTGTTTGCTGTCCCTCACATGCTAATAAGGGTGAGGTAAAGTTAAAATGAAAGCATGGCCCAGAATAATGACAGCTGTGTGGCACCTGATCCACACTGGAGTATGGGGGAGGAGAAGCTCTGGGCAAGAAACAGAACCGACAGATTATCTTACATAGTTGGACATTGTGGAAGTAATATCAATAGGTAATTGACACATATGATGGCCATTTAGAAAGGTTTGGGGCTAGGTAAAAAGCTGGGCAGCTGAGGAACCAAGGCAAATATTAGCTCAGGAAAAAAAAAGTTGTGCAAGAAATGGAATGTACACTACAGAGCTCTGCACTGAACAATATTTACAATATAGTAGCAGCATGAAAGGAGCAGAGAATACAGGAGAATAAGAGTTAAATTCTGTTCAACAGAAGTCAAAAGGTATCTCAAATTGTTAATAAAAAATGAGCAATATAAACATAACCCGTTGAGCTGATTCTGATCCATAGCAGCCCTACAGGACAGAGCAGAACTGCCCCACAGGGTTTCCAAGGAGCAGCTGGTGGATTCAAACTGCCAACATTTTGGTTAGCAGCAGAGCTCTTAACCGCTGTGCTCCCAGGGCTCCAATATAAACACAGTATTTTGAAACATGGAGGTAAATACTAGAAACAAGTAAAAAGAAACAAGGGTATATACTGTTGGAGTGAAGGGGGGGGGTAGGCAAGAGCAGAAGAGGACAAAATAGTTCAATACCATGATTTTTAGCTATGTCCCTGCAATACTATGTTAAAAATAAACCCATTACCTATTGCTGTCGAGTCGATTCTGACTCACAGCTACCATATGGGGACAGAGCAGAACTGCCCCATAGGGTTTCCAAGGATTGCCTGATGGATTTCAACTGCCAACCTTTTGGTTAGCAGCTGTAGCTCTTAACCACTACGCCACCAGGGTTACCGTTAAAAACAAAGATAACATTTAAAAAATAAAAGGATAATCATGACAGCCTTGAAGGAAAGAGGAAGTCATCAAAGGACAACTTTCAACCTGCAGATGCCAGGCAGGGAAAGAGCCACCCCATTCCTTTTGCCTTCTCTGAAGGCAGGGCATTGTGAGTTTACCTATGAGCCTCTGCAGGGGCCTGGAAAACAACCCCATCTCACAAAAACATGATTCTCAACAGAAAGAATGGCAGTAGGGCTGGACACACGCAGAACAGACAGTGAGTAATGCAACCGGGGAAGATGTGTTGTCTGATGTTATAACCTAGGGGCTGAAATTGTGTTTTACAGGGAAGTTGTAAGGACTGGTCCCCTTGCTTGCTCGAGACTCTGCCATTCCTATGATCCTCAAAATCCATGTTAACACATAATCTAGAGTAGTCCAAACACTGGCAGAAACTAGAGAACTAAGATGTCACCCACCCAGAAAGATGTCACCAGGCACCCCCAAAGAAATAAGCATGTGCAATGGGCAAATGAACAATTCTTTTACGTTCTACTCACGCACAGGCCAACAGCAGCCCAATGTTTCATGGCAAACCCTGGTTTTCAATATCTGGCTCTATCCTACCTAACTTATTTCCATGACTCCCTAGCACAGCAAGCTCATTACCCATTTAGATCCTTTTCTTGTGCTACTTCTTTCTTCTGGAATACTTTTCTTTCTTCTGTTATTCCATAGAAAGCCCAAACAATCCAAGGCTCAAGTTAAATTCACTTCTAACATGGAGATCTCCTGAAATATTCCAGCCTTGATTACTCCTCTCAACTATAGTATGCAATTGCAGTACAACGAATAAGTTCTAGAAATCAAAAACACTATGATTATATATTTTTATAGATAATACAAAGTCATAAGCGTAGAACTGGAAAAGGTAGTGATTACAGAACTCAGACACTACTATTACTCTCCTGAAATGCTTATATAATGTAACAATTCAATTTTATACTCTTGTACTCTTCACTGCCTTGTAAGAAAAGTTCCTAAAAAGCAAGTACCTCTAAAAAGTTCATAAAAAGCAAGAGTTTTATACTTCTGAATCCCTTCTCAGCACTGGTTCTTAGCCAGAGGTGTGTTCAAGTTTGAGTTCTATCACTTACCAGCTATATGACTGAGGTCGAATTGCAGAGGCTGAAATATGGCAATAGACTGGGCTCAAATTACAGCCCCATGATTTATGAACCCTAGAGTCCTGCAAGGAGCCCTGGTGGTGCTGTGGATAAGTGCTTGGCTGCTAACCAAAAGGTCAGTGGTTCGAATATACCAGTTTCTTTGCAGGAGAAAGATGTGGCAGCCTGCTTCTGTAAAGATGATAGCCTTGGGAACCCTATGGGGAAGTTCTACTCTATGAGTTGGAACGTACTCAAAGGCAATGGGTTTGGTTTTTGGTTTGGAGTCCTGCAAGTTACTCAATCTACCTGAACTTCAGCTTCCATACCTATAAAATGAGGACCATGATAGATACCTCTCTAAAGGCTGCTGAAAGGACTTACTGTGAGATTAACACCTGACGCACTGGGTATAGGCTTAGCATTTGGGAGCTCAGTAAATAGCAGCAATTATCCAACTGTGGCAAGATAATTAACATGGTATTATTTTGTCTACACCAGTTCAACTACACACCTTCCTTAAGGAGCACTTTGCTCATAAATTTATTCACTTGGGTTAGGAAAGAAGTTCCTTTTCCTTCTCTAGCTCTGGTGGCTGCAGTAAGTATTAGAGGCTGAAATTTAAGCTGCTCTAAGCCACACACACTGAAGAAAGTAGGTGGCTGGATAAATGCCTACAAGGTCACTGAACTAACAACCTATTGACCTAGATCCTCCCTCAGGGATCCTGAAAATATTTCTGTTCTTGACTACAGAAGAATATGCCAGAAGGTTCTGCTGAAAAACTGTGAGTAATTCTTTTGGAAGCAGCCAGCTTGTGATTCCTTTTCCCTCAAGCTGGGAATGGAGCATTTCATTCATCCCTGTCCCCTAACTCCTTTGCCAAATCTCAACAAAAGTAACTGAATGATAAGGGAGACAAAAGGGACACCATTTTTACTGGACACTGCATATTTGCAGGAGGTGTGGGCATATAGTTATAATTCTAAAATCCAAAGTAACGTTCCGTTGAAACACCATCTCCCTTCAATCATTCCTTAACCAAATATACCTGGAACATCTATCACAGGACAGATGTGGTGCCAGGTGCTAGGGAGGCGAAGATGAAGACACAGGTTATTTCATCAACCGACTGAAATCTGGAGAACAATGACCTATGTTAAATCTAGCAGTATTCATCACAGGAGTTGAAAAATCCACGTAAATGCTTATGTCATGAATGACCTGTAAAGCTGTAGGTGGTTTGCTGTAGCTGGACGCTGGGTACATGAACTGGGATTGTAAGAGATGAGCCTAGAACAACAGGCAAGGATCTGATTGTGACTGGCCTTGCAAGCAATGAAAGAAAAGTGGGGTCTTTTTCTATAAAAACCAGTGATCTTCACCATTCTTGGGGGTAGAGAACTTAGGTAATGTTCATGTGTAAGAGATTCCCATGAGCACACACAGGCTTGTGCTTTTATTTTTATAAAATTAACTGTTCCCCTCTCCCCCCAACATGTGGAAAAATAAAATACCTCTATACGTGGAGTTTTTTTTAAAGATCCTTTGGGAGGTAGTGGGTGGGAAGCACGGTATTCATGGAAAACATAACAATGGCTCATAAAAGCACAAATACTGACAATACATCAGTAACAGTCCAACAAGGCTGCTTCACAAACATGAATAACTTGGCAGGATGAAGTCATAACTTCACTCTCTTTTCTCTCTTCAAGAAAGTATTAGAATGCAAGCATCTGAGACTGATGTTATTATAGGAATAATCTTGAATCTTCTCTCAACTTATTAAAAAAAAAAAAATCAAAATACTGGCAAACTCAGATTTAAAATCTTACCCCACACCTCAAAATGACTGGTATGGAACAAAATGGTGTGATGTCCCAATTGAGAAGTGCCACAGTAATAAAGGGCAGAACCCCTGGAGGCTTTTAAATACAGGGATGATGAAATCAGATTTATCATTTAGAAAGATCAACCTGTCAACAAAACAGACTAAAAAAATGGAAGAGAAGGTAGGGCTCAAGAGACCAATTACAACAAATTTACAGATGACGATCCCTAGGTTATTGGCTTAGGTGACTGAGTGGATATTACCACCATTCACTAGAACATAAGAAATGACAAAGATGTGGAAGAAATGGAGTGAGGCCTGCAGGTAGTCTCTCTGTGGAGATGACCACTGAGCAGCTGGGCATATGGGCATGGAGCTTAAGAGGGTCCTGACCTAATTCATACAATCTATTTCCTTCACCTTGGATAAACAAAGAGCAAGGCCAGTAATTTATTAAATATCATTCATTCGCGTCATCAATAAATATTGGTCCTACTGTGTGCCAGGCATCGAGAATACCACAATGAACGAAACTGCCTTGTAATAAAGACATCTTAAACAATTAAAACCAAACCCACTACCGTCGAGTCGATTCCGACTCATAGCGACCTTACACAACGGAGCAGAACTGCCCCATAGAGTTTCCAAGGAGTGCCTGGTGGGTTTGAACTGCTGACTTTTTGGCTAGCAGCCATAGCACTTAACCACTACAATTAGAGGTGCAATTACCAACTGGTGACATCTTACAGTCAGTGAATCTAATATACCAGGAGATGGGGGAAAAAAAATAAATGATTGAGAGATTCCAGTGAGGAACTCTCTTCATCTATAGAAAGGACTTGTTTCCAAAAGCCAATATGGTAGAAGTAGATTTTATCCTCGATTCATTGCAAAACTACTAAGTTGTCCTCACTTGATATTATAGGAGAAAATCTATATTCCCCTTAGTTCTCAGCAGAGAAGCTGCTCAAATTTTTATATAGATTATATTTATAATATAAAATTTGTACTTCACATCTTCAAATTGGGTCAAGAAATTCTCACTGGTGGGATATTTGGACAGGAAACACAAAAATAATATAGCAGTCCAAATTGAATGTTAACATGGTTCTGAGCATTTAAACATCTAATATTTAAGTAAATATTAGATATTTAAATACTGAGGAAAAAGAAGTACAAAGTGTGGACTACCATCCCAGTAACCCTACCAAAGGCATCCCAGCTGCTTATTCTCCGTGTCCCCCAAGCCTTAATGTGCTACGCCACCTACTGTACATATTTCCTTCAGGACTTGACGCACCATTTTAGGGGCTACCAACACCTGCCATGCTCAGCTCAACGGCTGCCTCAGGACTTCAGCTGGAAATGTGGGAGGGTGCCAGCAGAACCTGTTAGTCTCTGAGATCTCGGGCTCTCATACACTTCCCTCCAGCCCTCCCTCACATTAACGGTAAGGGAGGAATATCTCCTACTTCTTGTCCCCAACAAATCAATTGCTCAATTTTGTTACAATCCAATCTGTGTCCATAAGCGTAGTTTTTTCATAGCTGTAACCACATACAAACGTCCATATTCTGCTTTTTAAAACATAAGCTTTTCTTCTATACCCATGCTGTTTACAACAATTTTTATGGCAACAAAGACATTTTACAAGTAGATATACCCTTATTTAATCTAACCATTCCCCAATTATTAGATAATTAGATTGGATAATTATGCCGTTAAAAACAATGCTGCGTGAACATTTTATTCATTTTTTAAAATTATATTTCCAGAAACATTTCCTATAATGTTAAAAATAAAAGTGAATACCTCATTTGTCCCTAGGGTAAAATCAATATGGACTCCATTTTGGGCATATGTGATTAAATAAGAAGTCAAGTTCTGGGTATGTTTTAAAGTAAAATGGTTGACAACGAAAATTGAGTTTATTTGAAATGTTCTTCCAGAACTTTTAGGTTTCCAATATCTATATTCTGATTTGACTGCTCCGGGTGCCCTCTCTCGTGAAATGCTGAGAACCCCCACCCCCAATGTCTCTTAACATTTCAAAGTGCACATACAGGTTTCTCCAAAGTTGCTCTGAGATGAAACAACTGGAAGGTTATGTCTGTCAGATAATTTCTAGCAGGCCAGGATATTTTTAAAAATGTATATTTCATTGATGTAAGAATATCACACAGCAGGAAAGAAATACGAGCCGAGTTAATGCCACACGCTGGCAGCCTGAGCCGTGTAACGTGTATTACAGCAGAGGCAAAGCTTTCAAGAGGAGATCTCAGGGGAAGGTCAGTCCAATCTCACACACGATGCTTTTATATTAGGACCAACAGGTAAGCATATATGAAGCCATGTGTACCTATGAAGACTATATCAGGAAAACGCATGGGACTGAATTACAGGAAGCAGGACTATTTGGCACAACTTTAAACAAAGTAGCTGCCTTTTTTGTTCCCTTTTCTTCCACTCTTCTAAATCACTCCTCCCTTCCCTTCCACTGTGCCACCAAGGCAAAAGCAAGCAAAAAAAAAAAAAGTCCCACTGCTTCTAAAGTCTGTGACTTTACTTGAGAAGAATTGTCTAAAGGAATTGTTTTCCTGCTTCATTCCTCATCCAGGTCACATACATGCCAAGCACTGACGGCGTGAAGAGCCTAAATAGACCATAGTCTGCAAGGAAGTTGAGGAAGAACAAAGATGGGAGCCACGCTGCTGAGGCTATAATCCTGGCTCCTGCTACCTACTGGCCACACGATCTTGGGAAGTTACCCACTTGGTGACTCAATCTACCAGCTTGTAACTCAGGGATTCATAGAACCAACTTCAAGGACTCTTACGAGATTACAAGAGTTAATATATGTAATGCACTTGGCACAGAACCTGGCAGTGGTGACCACAGTGTGTTTGGGATAGGGTGGAGCCTGTAACACAAAAGCTATAGAAGAGGAAAGTGTATCAATGGAGAGAGAAGCTGAGCTGAATGACATGTGGGAACGCTGCCAAAGAGATGAAAGCACAAAAAGGTGGCTGACCAGGTAACTTTTAAGATCTTGCCCTACCCTGATTTTACGTTATGGTTGCACACAACAGAATACTTGACGATCTTCTCATCCCACGTCCCCTCAATTATCAACTATCATTTCTAAGTCCTACAGCCCTCTCAAGTCTTTCCTCTCTTTTCATTCCCTCTATTACTGTCCTGAATCAGACTGTCAACATCATCTCTAACCCTGACTATGGAAATACTGAAGTTTATATCAATCTGTGATATTGGCCTTGGTCTTTCAAAGTTTAAAAAAAAAAAAAAAGCCTAGACAGGTCACACAAACTATTAAAGAGGGAAAAAGAGATACCTAAAATTGAGACATTATAAATAATATCTCCCTTTTATTTTTTTTTTATATTACAGTACTTAATGGGTCAGACAAGGAGCCCTGCAGGCACAATGGTTAAGCACTTCGCTGGTAGTTGAACCCACCAAGTTGCTCATTGGGAGAAAGACCTGACAATCTGTCTCCCTAAAGATTACAGCCAAAAAAACCTTATGGGGCGGTTCCACTGTGTCACACATGGAGTCACTACGAGCTGAAAATCGACTTGACGGCACCCAGCAGTAATAGGTCAGAAGCTTCAAGGCCAATGAACCAAAGGCTAGAGTTTCAAACCCTCTAGAACTCTGTTGGAGGCCTGGTGGTGGAGTGGTTGAGAACCTGGCTGCTAATCAAAAGGCTGGTGGTTCGAATCCACCAGGCACTCCTTGGAAACCCTATGGGGCAGTTGTACTGTGTCCTATATGGTTGCTATGAGTCGGAATTAGCTCGATGGTAACAGGTTGGGTTAGAAGTTTGTCAACTCTTTTAGTCCCATTCTTGGAAAATATTCTTTCTCCTCCCTTCCTTTCACTGTCTCCTGGATCCTTTGGTTCATTTAGGCAGAGAACCATAGTGAAAGGTTTGTTTTCTTTGTGAGATACTTTTCATATACATGAATCTGAAATGTCCAGGACTGAAAAGATCTCAAGAGCCAGCCTAGTAACCACCTATCAGGCAAAGCCTTCCTCAAAAACATTTCAGAAAGTTAGTTATGACTTCTCTACAGAATCTTAAAAAATGACTGCTATACATTCATTTTGGTAACATTCTAGTTTCTCAGGGAAAAAGAAACTTCTGAAGTCTAACTAAAAATCTCTCTTGCTGTCAATTTAGGTCATTCCCTCCCTTTTTGCCTTTCCATAGTAAAAAAAAAAAAAAAAAGTAGAGGAAAAAAAATGAACAAAACTCATACTATACAGTACAGAACTTGTTCCTAAAATCCAATTTATACCTAGGAAGTAATGAACTCCTTGATTTAAAAAAAACAGTGGAATTTTAATGCACTATTTCTTAAAGTCAGAGCTCTGCTGCTAACCAAAAGGTCAGCAGTTTGAATCTACCTGTCACTCCTTGGAAACCCTACAGGATCACTATGAGTTGGAATCGACTCAACGGCAATGGGTTTTTTTTTTCCCCCTTAAGGTCAAGGAGTCCTGTTTGTGCTCACGGAAAGGTCAGCTGTTCAAACCTACCAGCTACTCCACGGTAGAAAGATGTGGCAGTCTGCTTCCATAAAGATTACAGCCTTGGAAACCCCTTGGGGGCAGGTCTACCCTCTCCTAGAGTGTCGCAAGGAATTGCAACAGACTCAATGGCAGTGGGTTTGGTTTTTGAGATTTCTTAGTCATTGAGACCATTACTAAATCACACCCCATGCCACCCTACCCCCGCCCAAGGTCAGCCTTGATTAATCTCAAGCACCTCAATGAGAAATCTATTGGGAAATAGCTGTAGGGGAGATAACCGGGCCTTTACTCTTGACTGTGTTTTTCGAGCAGCCACAGACTCAAAAGATAGGTCCCACACAACAAAATACTTTTTGAAGTCAAAACAAAAGAGCTTGTAGATAACTCTTAAACTGGATTAGCACCTACAATATGACATGGGGTAATATTCCATGAAGTTTAAAATTGTTCTATTTATCCCTAAATAGCTAAGAATTTTCCTACATTACCCAAGGCTATGACCCTTTTATCTGGAATCAGTATTTCAGACACCATTTTGGCTGAACATTAATCTGACTCTTTTATGGTGCCCTAATTCCAAAGGAATTATGTTCCCTACTTTCAGATTTAACAAAATACTGGATACTACCATGATTCTAGTCTTTATTAGTTTTAGTATTAACAAAACAAGGTTGCATAGATTAAAACATTTTTAAACATCTCAATTTGTATAAAATTTAATGTGAAGAAAATCTGTTTCTATAATCTACATGTTTAGTGGGTTTTTTTTGAACATTTTATTGTGGTTTAGGTGAAAGTTTACAGAGCAAATGAGTTTCCCATTCAACAATTTATACACAGCTTGTTTTGTGACATTGGTTGCAATCCCCTCAATGTGCCAGTACTCTCCCCCTATCCTCCCTGGGTTTCCCATGTCCATTTGTCTGGCTTTCCTGCCCCTTCCTGCCTTCTGAACTTTGCTTTTGGGCAAATGCTGCCCTTTTGGTCTTGTATGGTTGAATGGTCTAAGGTGCATCTTCCTCACGGGGGTTACTGTTCTCTTTACAGGTCTATTGTTTTGCTGAGAGGTGCTCTCTTGGAGTGGGTTCAGTTCCAACTTTGAAAGGTATCCAGGGGCCATAGTCTCAGGGGTTCCACCTGACCACTGAATCTGACTGTTTTTATGAATTTTAATTTTGTTCCACTTTGTTCTCCCACTCTGCCCCGGACCTTCTATTGTGGCCCCGTCAGAGCGGTCAGTAGTGGTAGCTGGGCACATCTAATTCTTCTGGTCTCAGGCTAGTGGAGGCTGTGGATTACGTAGTTTGTTAGTCCTTTCGACTGTTTCCTTGAGTCTTTTGTTTTCTTCATCCTTCTTTGGTCCCAATGGGAAGAGACCAATAGTTGTATCTCAGATGGCTGCTCACAAGCTTTGAAGATCCCAGTCACTACTTACCAAGGTAGGATATAGAACATTGTCTTTATGGCCTATGTTATGCCTACTGACCTAGATGTCCTCCAAAACTATGGGCCTAATCTCTCAAGTCTAGTGCTTCAGTCCCACGAAGTGGTGGTTATGGTAAGAGGTTTTCATGACTATGCACCCTGTGTACTCTATTATATACATGTATATATTCCCAGTATATAAAAATATGTAGAAATGTCTACTGCCAAACCTATACATGCTCATGGGTATACTCCCATGCACCATTCCACACCTGCTCAGCTTACATATTACCTATATATCTACTTATAAATTACTATTATCACTGTTGTTGAAGGATTGTATATGTAATAGAGCTTACCATTGTTGCTTATTACTCTTGCATACCTCGGTGTCTTCCTTTGCCTTGGTCACACTGTGTTGACTTCCCCCATATTGTGTTTTGTCTTTCCCTTCACCAGAGTTAATATGTGTCTACTATATACTTAGTGATTTCCCCTCCTTCCCCCTCCCATTCCCGGTAATCACCAAAGAATGTTTCTTTCTGTGTGTAAACCTTTTCTTGATATTTTTATAATAGTGGACTTATGCAATATTTGTCTTTTTGTGATTGACTTATTTCACTCAGCATAATGTCCTCCAGAGGCATCCATGCTGTGAGATGTTTCATGGATTCGTTATCTGCTACCATTGCACAGTATTCCATTGTGTGGATGTCCCACAGTTTGTTTATCCATTCATCCACCACTGGGCACTTAGGTTGTTTCCATCTTTTTGTTATTGTGAATAATGCTGCAATGAACGTGGGTGTGCATATGTCCACTCACGCCACAGCTCTTATTTCTCTAGGATATATACCTAGTAGTGGGCCTGCTGGATCATAAGGTATTTCTATTTCTTGCTTTTTAAGGAAGCATCATACTGTTTTCCACAGTGGTTGTACCATTTTACATTTCCACCAGCAGTGTATGAGAGTTCCAATCTGCCTGCAACCTCGCCAACACTTGCTATTTTCTTTTTTAAGTATTATCTCACTAGGGTGAGATAGTACTTCGTTGTAGTTTTTTTAACGGCTAATGATGGAAACCCTGGTAGCACAGTGGTTAAGAGCTATGGCTACTAGCCAAAAGGTCGGTAGTTCGAATCCACCAGGCACTCCTTGGAAACCGTATGGGGCAGTTCTACTCTGTCCTATAGGATCGCTATGAGTTGGAATCAACTCAACGGCAACGGGTTTGTCTTTGTTTTTGTTTTTTTTTTTTAATAGCCAATGATAGTCAGCATCTCTTCACGTATTTGTTGGCCACCTGAATGTCTTCTCCAGTGAAGTGTCTGTTCATGTCCTTTGCCCATTTTTTAGTTGCTTTGTTTGTCTTTTTGTTGTTGGGGTGTTGAAGTTTTCTATAAATTTTAGAGATTAGTCCTTTGTCAGGTATATCATCGCCAAAAATTTTTTCCCGGTCTGTGGCCTCTCTTTTTACGCTACCGGCAAATTCTTTTGATGCACGTTAAGTATTTTATTTTTAGGAGGTCCCAGTCATCTAGTTCATCTTCTTCTGTCTGTGCATTTTTAGTTATGTTTGATAGTCTGTTTATGCCACAAATTAGGGTCCCCCATTTTTTCTTTCATGATCTTTATAGTTTTAGGTATTACACTCAGGTCTTCAATCTATCTTGAGTTCATTTTTGTGTATGATGTGAGGTAAGGATCCTGTTTCATTTTTCTGCAAATGGATATTCAGTTTTGCCAGCACCGTTTGTTAAAGTGACTATCTCTTCCCCATTTAATGGATTTTGACCCTTTGTCGAAGATCAACTATCCATAAATGGATGGGTTTACTTCTGCGTTCTCGGTTCTGTTCCATTGGTCTATCTATCTCCGTACCAGTACCAGGCTGTTTTGACTACTGTGGCTGTATAATAGGTTCCGAGATTGGGAAGCATGAGGCCTCCTACTTCTTCTTCTGTAATGCTTTACTTATCTGAGGCCTCTTTCATGTTTAGTGTTTTAATGTTTTTTCCCTTAAAGTCAAATTTGGATGGGAGTAGAGTGGTAAGAATGTGGTATTACGTAATATGTAGCACAAAGATTGTACTGAATGTGAATTCTACAGTTCAGAAAGGCATGGCACATCCCTGCAAGGGCTCCCAGACTGTGTGCTGAGGCCTTGGGTGCTGCAACTAACTCAAAGTGGCACCCTGAGATATTGTAAATTTAAGATACTGCACTTACTATTTCTATTAACTTGTTGGGACCTGAATACTTAAACTAAACAGGTAGGTATTCCTTTTGACCTAAGGGTGCTGTGAAAAAAAAAAAAATCACTAAGACCCTAAGGCTTCATGAACTGAGAGAGTTATGACCTTCTGCTCTAGGCAGTCCCTTTGAAGGTTTTTAGTTTGGTTGAGTTGGAAAACTGGAGAAGAAAAAAATCCACAAAATGATCTCCAACATCTAATTAATAACTCTTATCTGTCCTCCCTCAGCAGAATTTGGGAAAGTACGTATCTGGCTACTAATATGTGTACTGTTTAAGAGAAAGGGAAAACACTTACACACACACATTTATTTTCTACCAATAAGAGCCCCACTACCTTTTCAGAGGTGAAGCTGGTACTACTTGGCCTGGGAGAAAAGCCACCTGGCCTAATATTTGATAGGAAGTAAAAGGTACAACATGTTATTATGTCAATGTGGACTCCCAATAAAGACATGGACAAAAGAGAAACACACTGTTACATGCTATGAGGTTCTTTATGTAGTTATGCAGATCAGGACAAATGACAAAACTAGATTATAGTTTTGTAAGCCCTATTCTCCCTGATATTTAGGATGAGGTTCTGATGTACTTTGCTTCTTTTAGCAATTTTATTTTCCTCAAACTCGGTTTAGCTTTTCCATTAGTGCAGCTGGACAATAATTGTACTCTGAGTTTTTTGGGGGTTTTTTTTGGTAGTTTTGTTTTTTAATACAAAGTAGAAATTTATAGACAACTAAATATCCAACAACTCAAAGAGAAGGGAAAATTCTTTAAGCCAGGAATTTCATCAAAATTATGAGAGTTTTGAACAGTCTCTAAAGAGATTCACTGACCCAAGAACAATTCTTTAAAGAGTTAAGTAAAACACACGTGTCATGGATTGAACTATGTCCTCAAAAATATCTGTCAACTTGGCTAGGTCATTATTCCCGGTATTGTATGATTGCCTACCATTTTGTCATCTGATGTGATTTCCCTATGTGTTGTAAATTCTATCACTGTGATGTAATGAGATGGATTAGTGGCAGTTATATTGATAAGATCTATAAGATAAATAGTGTCTTAAGCCAATCTCTTTTGAGATATAAAAGAGAGAAGCAAGCAAAGAGACATGGGGGCCTCATACCACCAAGAAAGCAGCACTGGGAGCAGAGCATATCCTTTGAGCCTGAGGTTCCTGCACTGAGATGCTCCCAGACCAAGGGAAGACTGGTGACAAGGGTCTTCCTCCAGGGCAGACAGAGAGAGAAAGCCTTCCCCTGGAGCTGGCACCCTGAATTCGGACTTCTAGCCTACTGGACTGTAAAAGAATAAACTTCTTTGTGAGAGCCATCCTCTTGTGGTATTTCTGTTAATAGCAGCACTAGATGACTAAGACAATGTGTTTACTGTAATCATTACATAGGAGTCTGCAGACCCCCAAAAAGTGCTGCCTCAGCACTGGGTGTGCTGGTTTTTGTGCCTCTGATCATGCCACAGTCCAATCTTGAAACATAGCTTATGCATTTGTAATCCAATTCAACAAATGTTTGGTGAACACTTAGGAAAACTATTCACAACATATTTTCTCTCAGAAATCGTAGATAGTTCTTAGTAATACCAGGCTGCATTCATATAATTAATAAAGTATGAAACTGTTTTATTCCCATTTTATACACACAAGAAAGTCAAGTCAGGGGCAAGTTAAATTATTTCAGTAAGGTCACACAGTGAACGAGTCACCAGAAACTTTTAAAACTCTGTAACTCTGTGCTAGTTTAGACATGACATGACATTCATATTTATCTCACCCATTCTATCCCGTCCTATCCATTTCAACTCATCCCATATGTTCATGTCATTCATCTCCATCCACTTCATTAACTGCTCACAGAGCACTTCTAACGAGCACTGCTTCAGGCATGGTGCTGAATACCAAGATGATGAAGACACATGTAGTTTAATACCAAGAGGACTTAGACTTTTATCTTTACCATAATCCAGGCCGTTTCAAGATAATTTACAACAAGTACAAACGATTTCAAGGACCCTTCCAGTGAAGGTACATTTTCCAAGACCGTATTTGGTAGGTTAAAAATTTTTACGTATAGACAACTAGCAGACACCAGGGATCACCTAAATTACCTAAGGTTTTCATAAGCAAGGCAAAGTTTAAAGACATAGCAGCCTCTACCCCTCTTAAATATCTACCTATAAAATCACATTACTAGGTTTAATTTCACACGTAGAGAGCAATATTGTCATAATAATGCAGAATTGATATCTAGATTTGTATACCATGGTTTAATCATTAAGGTTGAAAATACATAAATATGGGTAAGATGCATATATTACCTTCTGCAATATTTTTTAAAAATAAACAAGAATATGGATCATCTAGATTTTAATACCCTATAAGGAAAACGAAACCCATTTCATTCAACTATGACTCCTTTGAGGACTAAGTAGCTCACAGGTAGGTCTCAACAACGATAAAAGTCCTGAGTCTATGTCAAACCAGTGTAGCAAACACCAGAAACATTCAGAGGCCACCATACAGCAGAGGAGTGGAGAGATCTCCAGGTTAAGTGGTATCACACCTACCGTAGTGTCATTGCTGGTGACATAAACCAAGACGTCAGAGGAGTTTCTTCCATTGATGTATCGGTAGCAGTTCCAAACGCAGCTAATCAGGTAACCCTGAAAGTTGAGTAGTGATTATTAAGATTTTTAATCTTCAAACTTCAGGTGATTTAAAATGCCACCATAGATAGAGACATATTATAAAACTTTTATTTACATAAATTGTGGATGCATACACTAACTCTACTAAACCAAAAGCCCTTAAAATTACAAATGTTGGGTATGGTAACCTTCCAGCCAAGGGTGCTACTGCAGCCTTGTTCTATGATATAAAAATATACCTCAGAGGTCTTAAATGCTAGCAAGCAGCCATCTAAGATGTATCAATTGGTCTCAACCCACCTGGATCAAAGGAGAATGAAGAACACCAAGGTCACACGATAGCTATGAGCCCAAGAGACAGAAAGTACCATATAAACCAGAGACTACATCAGCCTGAGACCAGAAGAACTAGATGGTGCCCGGCCACAATCGATGACTGCCCTGACAGGGAACACAACAGAGAACCCCTGAGGGAGCAGGAGGGCAGTGGGATGCAGACCTCAAATTCTCGTAAAAAAATCAGACTTAATGGTCTGACTGAGACTAGAAGGACGCCGGAGTTCATGGTCCCCAGACCTTCTGTTAGCCCAAGACAGGAACCATTCCCAAAGCCAGCTCTTCAGACAGGGATTGGACTGGACTATGAGACAGAAAATGATACTGGTGAAGAGTAAGCTTCTTGGATCAAGTAGGCACATGAGACTATGGGGGAAGCTCCTGTCTGGAGGGGAGATGAGAGGGCAGAGGGGGTCTGAGGCTGGCCGAATGGACACGAAAACTGACAGTGGAGGGAAGTAGTATGCTGTCTCATTAGGAGGAGAGCAACTAGGAGTATATGGCAAGGTGTATATAAATTTTTGTATGAGAGACTGACTTGATTTGTAAACTTTCACTTAAAGCGCTACATGTATATATATATATACACACACACATACATGTATATATATATACACACCCCTGAAGGTGGCGGTGGTGGGTTTGGAGATAGGAGGGTCTAAGAATAGAATAAGAAATTCTTAAGAAAAGGTAGTTAGAATGAGCAATCACCACAAATATTAACTGTCCCCCCATTCACAGAACAATCAAACTCAAACCCATTTCTTGCCATATTTTAACCTGACTTGAGAATTTTTATCCTACATGATTATCTGTGATTTTATTAGACAAGTCGATTTTTTAAAAACGGTTCACAGCACATAAGTTTGCTTCACAGTAAACAAAATTCCCTAAAACATTTCCATTTTCACAATAAAAGCAATAACTCCAAAGAAGATATTTAAAATTAATGCCCAACATAAAGACACGCTGGAAATAAAGCAGGAATTCATGGGAGATGCTTCAACTATGAGCTTTCTGCACTTTCAGTCCAATCATTTCTAATTGGATAAGAATGAAATGATCTAAAAAATCTCTTTCCGACTTTATAATTCTTTGATTAAAAGAAGTTTAAGGATGTGGAGAAATTGGAACCCTTATACATTGCTGGTAGGAATGTAAAATGGTACAGCCACTTTGGAAAATAGTCCAGCAGTTCCTCAAAAGCTTAAACACACGGTTATCATATGACCCAGCAATCCCACTCCTAGGTGTATGTATACCCCAGAAAATTCAAAACATATAAACACATAAAAACATGTACACGGATCATAGCAGAATTATTTATAAAAGCCAAAAGGTGGAAACAACCCGAATGTTCACCAACTAATGAATGAATAAATAAAATGTGGTATACCCATACAATGGAATAGTACTCAGCCATAAAGAGAAAGTTCTGATACGTGCTATGACGTGGATGAACCCTAAATATTACGCTACATGAAATAATTCAGCCACGGTAGAACATGTATGATTTTTTATATGAAGTGTCCACAACAGGCAAATCTATAGAGAGAGAAATGAGATTCGTGGTTTCGTAGGGCTGAAGATGGGGTGGGGTTAAGGGGGAGTGACTACTAACGGGTTTCTCTGTGGAGTGATAAAAATGTTCTAAAATTAGATTGTGCAACCAGAGAGTTGTGATTGTATAACTCTATGGATACACTAGAAACCACTGAGTTGTATGCTTCAAATGAATGGATTTTATGGCATGTGAATTATATCTCAACAAAGCTCTTTTTAAAAAAAGATAACACTCAAAACAGAAGAGGCGCATGTCAACATTTTTTTGGAGAGTAAAGTAAAACATTCTTATACGCAGAAGGCTGGCTTAAGCTACATTCATACCTCATGATGATTATTTCTCACATTCAAATTTCTGATGTTAAGATAAAAATGTATAATGCCTTTTTATAAAATGTTCCTTGAATGGCAATCATCTGAAACCGTGAATCATCAACGAGAAAGAGAAAGATGGAAGGGTGTGTTTCTTAAACAACGCGCACAATATATTTCAATTTAATCAAACTTTCGGTTATCTCAATTGCAATATTGCATCTTTATTTTTTAAAAAGCCCAAGATTTTTTGAGAATTTCAATACGAATGGAAAAGGTATGCTTAGGCATATTAGTTACGTGTTATGTAAGATTATTCAGCCATTATTTCAGCAGTGGACACTGAATGCTTTAACATACGGCCTCTAAAACAACAAATCTATAATTGAAAGACTCAACAGCAAACAAAAGGCAAGGACCTGGTGGCCAGGGCTTCATAGACCCCCCAGTCAGTGTTCTCCAGGACCTCTTGCAACACCACACACATTCACTTACTAAGCACTCCAACAGGAGGAAAGCCTCTGCCCGTTGTCTCTAAAAACCCAATCATTTATTTCGGTGACCTTATTTCTTATTTGACATTTCTGTAATCTTGAATAGATATTTTAAGAAATGTACCTTATGGAAATAAACATGTAAGTGTGAAAACATGTATTTAAGTACATTCACCGAAGCACTAATACAGGGAAAAGCAAAAATTGTCTCCGTGTCCAACTTAGTAGGCAATTTACCAAGTAATGATAAATCTATGATGGACCACTCACTATGCAGCCATACAAATAATTGACATAGAAGGATATTCAGAATAGAATGATATTCAGATAAGAGAATATTACATTGTAAAAGCAAATTACAGAAATACTATTCAGCCCTAAAGAGAAATGAAATTCTGATACATGGTACAGCATGGATGAACCTTGAAAACATTAGGCTAAGTGAAACAGGCTAAACGTAAAAGGACAAATACTGCATGATTCCATTTTTGTGAAATACCTAGACTAGGCAATGCATGGAGACAGAAGGTAGATTAGAGGTTACCAGGAGATGGGGGAGAGTAGGGAGTCACTACTGAAGATGTCCTGAGTTTCTGTTTGGGCTGATAACAAATTTTAGAAATAGTGGTGATGGTTCCACAACGCTGTGAGTGTAATTAACGCCACTGAACTGTACATTAAAAGTGGTTAAAATGGCAAATCTTATGTTACATATATTTTACTACTATAAAAAAATGGAAAAAAATACAAAAGAATGTATACGGAGATATTTTAATGTCTGACACAGCATATGATACATATTACGTAATGTGTATGAAAAGAGATGTACTATGAACAATTCATTTATTCCTATCCAAGTAGTTTTTGGAATAACCCTTGACTGATTTGTGGAATTCTGGTTAGTATTCATTTCTAATATAGATAACAGAAGGAACTACAATGTTAGGAAATCAAAAAGCAGTTCAGATATCTAAACCAAGACAATGAACTGACTGAAATCTGCTTACTACTTCGGCATTCAGGAATACATTTAACAATATTTAGACTACAGGTAAAATCTTCATGCTTACCTTAAGAGCCAAGATAATGCTGATAAACAGAAGAATAATAAGGACCAAACAGGTAGGATTCACTGACATGATATCCTCTCTGTAGGGGAAATTAGGAGGCTGCAAAAGAAAAGTGCCTTATTAGCAAATCTCATTAATCGTTCAAGATTATATTCCTTCTGCAGTAATGCAGACATACTTATCAGAAAGCAGGCAGTTATTATTTAGAACCAATACAAAATTTCTAAACTATCTCTATGAATGAAAAAAGCTACAAACGGTGCAATGGGGACACTAATCTGTTCATCACTCAGGTAACAACTCCTGAAAAGAAAAATAAATGGTAGTCATGAGCAAGACCTGAAAACATAACTCTGCCCCCTACTATACACAGTTAGAAGTCAGTATCTGGGGATATTCTGCATACCTCTGGTATTTAGATTTTCTGCAAGGTCTGAACCATGCTATACAGGGTATGCATTTAACCAGCCTAGATACATGTGGACAAAAGGCAGCCCGGCATGCTGCAGTCACCTTCTACCTCTTTCTCTCTTCCTCAACACTCAACACTATGCACTGGGATTCTATATTAACAGTATCCTGAGACATAACGAAGAAGCTTCAAATGTTAAGGTAGGACACGGAGAAACTCGTGACTCAAGCGCTTGGCTCCCACTCCCAGGATGAGCACCATGTAATGGTTTTCAGTCTCCTTTCACTTTGGGCAAAATACTTAAGAAATAAAAGCCACTTTCATGAAACTGGTCCTTTCCCTTGAACCCTGGAAGGGTTTTTTGTACTGTTGATTTTAAAGGCTGCGAATAAAATAACACAGTTGCTGGTCACAAGAGCAAGAAATCATATTGTTTTGTGTCTCTTGTAAAAGAAGTAGGGATTAATGTGGAAATATGGGACCCTTTCCACAACTATGCCTACACTCTTTTCCCCCAGAAAAGTGAACACGGTTTCCATGTCCAATGGAAATTTATAAAAACATATGCACGACTAACATTAATTGCATTTTACAGGACTCCACATAAACAGATCATTGTCCGCTTATCAGAACAGGTATTAAAATTCAGTGGGTGCTTTCTCCCAGGCTTCACAGATAATTGTCTTCCCAGACCCATCATATCTCAGTTTGTCAACAAGGGCCTCACTATCAGTGGAACTTTAACATTCCTACTTGCTGCTGTCTCTGAGGCATCGTAATAACCTGCAAGTCTTGCTCTTTTAGCCCAGGCTGATCTTTAAGCACAACATACAAAAACTATTCACTTACATGGTTTGTAATTACAAATTATAAGTGGATGGTGATTTTTTTCAACTGGTATTATAATTACTGTCACTAGCGTTGATGAAAAGAGCTCTGGTGGAGCAATGGTTAAGAAGAGCTCCCCTGCTAACCAAAAGGTAGAGTTTAAAACCCACCAGCCACTCCATGGGTGAAAAGATCTGGCAATCTGCTCCCGTAAAGGTCACAGCCTAGGAAACCCTATGGAGAAGTTCTACTCTGTCACATGCAGTCACTAAGGGTTGGAATTGACTCAATGGCACAGAACACCACCACAACCAATGTTACTATACTACTGGAGGTCTAAAGGAGCCCAGGTGGTGCAGTGGTTAAGAGCTACGGTGTACTATGGCTGCTAACCAAAAGGTCAGCAGTTCAAATCCATCAGCTGCTCCTTGGAAATCCTATGGAGCAGTTCTATTCTGTCCTATAGGGTCGCTATGAGTCAGAATTGACTCGATGGCAACAGGTTTAGTTTTTTTTTGTTTGGAGGTCTAAAGCAAATGATTGTAGAATTACTGAAAACCATGGCACACAACAGAAAGTCTATATAGTATTCCGAGTGTTTTAAATGCTTTTCCTGCATATTAGCCCTTATACTCTAGTAAATTTGCTATATACAGAATGTACCACACAGTATATTATTCAAATAGTCACAGGCTGCCATATGGCTTGTATTAATATCTTGTTAATCAACACCATCTTTTCCAAGTCCCTCATATGGCACTCTGTGCTGAGATCATGTTTCCTCCATACTTCCAGGATGATTTTAGAAGCCCAGTGCTGATCGTTGTTACAGAGTAAAAACACAAGCCTTAAAGAGAGAGGTAACTCCCTCAACCTGCTCACCATATGTAAACCCCATCAGGCAGAAACACTGTACCAACTCATAGAGACCCCATGCAACAGAGCAGAGCTGCCCCACAGGGTTTCCTAAGCTGTAATCTTTATGGGAGCAGATCGTCAGGTCTTCTCTCCCGTGGAGTGTCTGGAGGGTTTGTGCCTTGACCTTTCAGTTAGCAGCCAAGTTCTTAACCATTGTACCACCAGTGCTCCTCTCATCATTGCTTTCACTGTATCACAAGAGATAACATATAAAATTAGCTCATGGGAAATACACAAAAATTTTCACAACACTATACAAAAACATGGACCTGTTTTCTAAAACAAAGAGAAGCCATTAATACCAAGAACAACAATAACAGCAATGACCACTGAGATACTTTCAAGCAGCAAAACATTAGATGCTCTTTGTGGTAGGTGTGCTGGGTACCAGTGACATGAACTGGGCCTAACTGCCATCAAGATGGCAAACTTCTCCCCCCACATTTTCTCCACTGCTCTCATTTCCACTGAACCTTTCAGCTTCCATTGCCACATTAAATCCCCTGGCCTCAACTCTCCCATCCCAGAAAAATCTCTCTCATTTTCCCTTGTTTATAAACTACTATTTAAACCTCCAAAGAGTCAACAATCTCACCATTTAAAACATTTTAAGATTTTATAGAATTTAAATTTTTAGGTACACTCGCAATTTTAAAAACAGAAGTCAAAAAAATGTAAAGGCACAGAAGTATTCTAACTCCTAACTGCCACAAGCTTCTTAATACCCAGCTGCTGGTATGCGCACATGTGGTTACAAAGTACGTCTAAGAGGATGGCAGATGCCCGGGGAAGAAAGAGGTTTTACGGTCAAATAATTTTGGGAACCAGCGTATAAAGAGTTCCACTTCTCCCATGTAATGGTGGAGGCAAAAAGCTATCCTTGGCCGACATCTAAACAAATTTCATTTTACCAAAGAAGACATTTAGTAACTAGCTCATATTTTAGGTAGCCACCATCATTGCCATCAACTTATCTATCTAAAGTTCAAGGAGTTATATTTTCCAAAAAAAAGAATTGTTAAGAAAAAAACATATTTTCAAGATAACATTAAAAAATCTCTAATTGGTAACTCAGATGCAAGTTAAAAACCCAGAGAACATTGGTGGTTTGGTGGTAGAATTCTCACTTTCCATGTAGGAGACCCAGGTTGAATTCCTGGCCAATGCACCTTATGTATTAGAGGCTTATCTGTTGCTATGATGCTGGGTAGGCTTCAGTGGAACTTCCAGACTAAAACATGCCAGGAAGGAAGGCCTGGCAACCTCCTTCTGAAAATCAGCCAATGAAAACTCCATGGAACACAACGGTCTGATTCACAACCAATCATGGGAATGTGCAAGACCAGGCATTGTTTTATTCCACTGTGCATGAGTGGTGGTCATGAGTGGGGGTGGACTTGATGGCAGCTAACAACATTCAAGTTAAAAATCCACAAATTAATATGTGTGTGTGTGTCTATCTGTCTGTCTGTCTCTATCTCTAGATCCCTAACTTAACCATGGTTCCCTCATGAAGACAAGCAATAATCTGGAAGGCCACATACCAGCTGCCGTATGTATTCCTGAATGGAGTTTGGATAAACAAGCACAGTGACAGCAACCAACGTATTTAGGGCAAAATCAAATATCTGGTAACAGAAGAATGGGATGATCCAGGCAGCATGTTGCTAAACAGAAGAGAAAACAGAACATGAATATGTTCAATATCACAAAACACTATTTTGTTGAATTCAAAGAAATCTTTTCTTAATCTGATACAAAACGATCAATAGAAATTCATTAACTAATAATTGATAACAACTGGCATGCCAAATACAAGTAGCCAACAAGTAGGTTTCAATGAACATTTCTGAGACTATAATAATGGTTCCCCTAGCACCACATAATATTAATCAGAGATTTAAACTTCCCAAAATAATATCGGCAAACTGAGAATCATTATTTTGTAGTTACGCCAAATAGGCCAAAGGATCACATGTGTAAGGGACTCAGAAGAGGCGCAGCACTTATTTCAAAGCCGCTTACCTTGTATGCACCGTAAGTAGCCATTGCACAAATCAGGATCATGAGAAGAGAAATTAAAATAGCAATGCACATGTCTGCCAAAAGGGAAAAAACACAAAAGAGACAATCAGCAGCAGATCAACTGCTGAAGCATTTTTTGAGTCTCTCCTTAAAGGCATTTTGGTCATCAATCAAGCATAAATGAGAACTTTATACAAAGTAAGCTGCCAAAGTCTTTTTGGGAATTTGAGAAGATGACAGTTAATGGGAATAAAGTACACAGAAGATGTTCTCCCTAAATCATACACATGTCTATAGATAAGAAGAGACTGATAATGCATGTAAGTTTATTTAAAAAACAGGAAAGAGACACCAGTTACAGACATTTAAAAAAATTTTGGTCTTCTGGTCCACTGAGTTATGTGAATAATAAATGAAGTATTCTTTTATCAAAAAAAAAAACAAAAACCCCATTGCCATCAAGTTGATTCCCAGTAGAACTTCCCCCCATAGGGTTTCCAAGGAGCACCTGGTAGATTCGAACTGCTGACCTTTTGGTTAGCAACTGACCTCTTAACCACTACACCACCAGGGTTTCCTTTTAACATACAGGTTCCTAATTTGTATTTTAGAACCTCAAGTGTGTCCTGTGCCCCTAATTAAAACCCTCCCCACTGGCTTCCTATCTCACTTAAAATAAGATCTCAACTTCTTACCATTGCAATTGAAGCAGCTGTTAAGTCCTGCTTGTTCTATAGCCTGCCTACCTCTCCAATCTCATTTTATCCTGTCCCACACTTTCTTGCTGCTATAATCCAGCTGAACCATTTGGTTCATTGAACACAGAAAAATCACCCCTTTTAGAGCTCTGTGTTTGCAGTTGCCACTGACTAGAAGAACTTCTCATATTTTTGCCTGGCTAGCTCCCCCTTTTGAATTATTCACGTCTCAGCTCAATGTCAACACTTTAGAGAGATCTTTCCCAAGTATTCTAGCTAAGGTAGCCCTCCTAAAAAATTACTGTTGTATCTTCTATACAGCACATATCACTGCTGGGATTTGTTACTTGTTCACTGTCTCTCCCTCTGCTGAAATGATTTTCTTGAGGGAAACCAGAAAACCAGTTGCCACCTAGTCGATCCAGACTCCACGTGTGTAAGAATAGAACTGTGTTTCACAGGGTCTTCAATGGCAGATTTTTCAGAAGTAGACCACTGGGCCTTCCTTCTGAGGTGCCTCTGGTGGACTCAAACCACCAACCTTCTGGTTAGCAGCCAAGCACTTAACTGTTTGCACCACCCAGGAACAGGACTTTCTATATCTTGTTCACTATTATAACCCCAATGTCTAGAAGGTGATAGGCGTCCACCATGGTAACCAGTAGCGACACATGGTTATAAACCAAAAAAAACCAAACCCGCTGCTAAAGCATAGAGCACTTAAAATGCAGCCAATCTGAATTAAGAAGTGCTGTAAAATACACTCCAGATATCAAAGACTTAGTACAAAAAGAGTGAACCATCCCATTAATATTTTTATATTGATAATATTTTGAATACACTGAGTTAAATAAAATATATTACTAAAATTAATCTCACCTGTTTCTTTTCATTTTTAATATGGCTACTTGAAAATTTTAAATTACATATTTGCTTGCCTTATATTTCTATTGGACAGCATGATCTAGAACAATGCCGGTAGCTACTAACTGAACATTTACTCAGGAAGTCATGTTGCCATATCTTCAGGAGATTCTAATTAGACGTATGGCTGGCTTTATAAAGGCAAAGTCTGGGGTTATTACTAGGCTTATCCATTACCGTCGAGTTGATTCTGACTCATTTGCGGCCCTACAGGACAGAGCAGAACTGCCTCCATAGCGTTTCCAAGGAGCTGGTGGTGGATTCGAACTGCTGACCTTTTGGTTAGCAGTGGAGCTCTCAACCACTGTGCCGCCAGAGCTCCACTGCTAGGCTAAGACAGCACAAAAACCCTCACAGTAATGTATCTGTATAGTACCTGGGGGTTTCCAAGGCATTTTCGTGGATACCTCATTTAGTCTTTCTAGCTCTGTGGTAAATATTATTGTTCACACGTTGAACAGATTAAGAAACTAGCGCTCAGAGGTTATGTAAGTTGCTTAGATGGCACTCCCATCAAAAGGCTGAACTATGACCAATCCTGCTCAAAACTAATCCTGCTCAGTAACTTCAAATTTCTGACTTTCTCTACTGAACTGTGCTGCTTCTGGTTAAGCTTTGAATACTAACCAATGAACCAACCCAGGCTGCTACTTTCAGCACATAAGAGTGTTTCTCCAAAGGGAGAAAGGAAAACAGTCTAGTTTGAGAACCACCCTCTCTACATCCCCTGCTTCAGGGAAGAGGGAAGGGGAGAGCATTTGAAACACAACTGAAACTCAGGGTGAAGGCACATCCCAGGACAGAAATTCAGATATATCAACAAAGGCCGTTTGTCGTCTTAAAAAACGGAGGTTCCTCAAACTGGTCTACAGATTAACACAAGTCCTATCAAAACCTCAGTTAATAAACCACAAATTCACATCAGTGCTGATGACTCTTGAAAATACAGGGTATGAGAGCATCAGATGATGACTAAGTGCTAATCAGTACTTAAAAGATCTTGATTTCTTTGAGGATACATACATATTCTATTGTTTATAAGTTTAATAATGTTAAATTACCTTAGCTTTTCACTATTGTTGAGTGAAGAAAAAATTTCATCTACACTTCCGGCTCATGTATTCTTGTGAGATCAATAGGGGGAAATAAATTTGAATGCATTTTACATGCAAAAACTAAGGCCAGGAGACTTAAGTCCTTAAATGCCAAGGGAAAGTCTCTGTTTACACGCACCCATATGTAAGTGAACACAGATGCAGTCTAGCGCTGCCATTTGCATATGGAGCCACGAGGGTATCAGGCTGAGTTTGCAGCATCTCTGAAACTTGAACTCAGACAGAAGTTTTCATTTTATTCTTTGTCCCTTTCTCCAGCTTCCAAATTCTATACGTCTGTTTTAAAATAAGAATAAAATCTAACATTTTGTAGAAGCCAGAACATTACAGGATATTCTGACCAGTTCATTGGTCTTAAAAAGCAAATATAAACTAACTCCAGGCTTTACTGAAAAATAAATGTAAAAAATAAATATATAAGTATAACCTATGAAAAGAATAACCTTAATGAGAATTACATTCCTATTAAAAAAAAAAAAAAAAACAAATACTCAAGAATGGAATCTCATCTAATCACTTAAAAAAACATTTTTTTTTTTTAAATTTGGACCTTTTTTCTAAAACAGTTGGCTACTAACCAAAAGGTCAGCAGTTTGAACCCACCAGACTGCCAAATCTGCTTTACGGGAGAAAGATGTGGCAGTCTGTTTCCATAAAGATTTACGGCCTTGGAAACTCTCTAGGGTTGCTATGAGTCAAAATTGACTCAACGGCAATGGGTTTGGTTTTTTTCGGTTTGGGGCACTTTTTTCAAAGAATGTAAAATTCAGAGAAATGTAAAAGGTGCAGTTGAAAGGAAGGTCATAAAGTATCCTATTATTTTACCATAAAAATGTAAATCTGACTTAAGGAAATTTTCAAAATTCTCTATAAATGTTATCTGAATATACCACAAGCCATGTGAAACAGTCTAGAGAAAACCAAAGTGTAAATCAAAACAATAAGCAGGTAAGATAATACAGGCTAATATATACTTCATCTCCCAGTAGGCTATAAAAAAAAAAGTAGGCTATAGCAAATGTCAAACTCCTTTGGAACAACAAGCAAGTATAGGAGTTATTTTAAGGCATTAAGATTCATTCATTTTAATTATATCAAAGGGCAAATAAAAAAATGGTTCGAATAACAATACAGGAATTTTTACTACTAGTAATAGTGCTGGTCTGTGATAAGAACATCCTTTACTTATTCTGTGCAGAGTAGCCCCTCCAGCCCCGTGTCAGGGTACCTTGCCATCATACGGTTTCCTAAATTAAATTCCTACCTTAACAATACAGTTCTAATTTGAAAAGGATCCCAAGAAAAACTACACCACCGGCCACAAAAGGCACAATTCGCAAATGTTTCCTGATACTCAGTCGATTAGTCATTGAAATAATATCAGTATATAAAGGAATGAAACACCTTTCCTTTAAATAATTTATTCCTCATTCTACTTTCTCTTTATTACTTAGATTTGTTTCCTTCCCCTAAAACTTGTAACTAGCTAACTAGCTAATTTACGTTCCTACGTCTTACTTTGTGTTATTACATCTATTTCACCATGCTTGGTACAGGAAAGGGTCAGTGTAAAAGAGGAAGACCCTCAATGAGACAGATTGACACAGTGGCTGTGACAATGGGCTCAGGCCTAACAATGATCCTGAGAGTGGCACAGGATCGGGCAGTGTTCTGTTGTGTTGTACATAGGGTCGGTCTGAGTTGGAACCTATTCGACGGTACCTAACAAACAGCAGCAGCATCTTATTAGCTTATTCCTAAGTTATCCTTCTATCTAGATTTTCCCCCAAGTTTCCAGCACTACAGTATATGAAAACAATGCATGTTTGGGGTATATATTCTTAGCATTAAGTCTGGAGGAAAACCATCTTCAGCCAAATTCACAACAACAAGATAACTAGCAGCTACTGCTAGCAAATTACAAAGCCTTCAAAGTCACAAAGGGCAAACAGAAAACCTAGGCTCAATCTCTACTACAGTCAGGACCCCATGCTTACTGGCCATATGGTTATCATCTTTTGTGAAATATCTTTTTCTTATTGATTTGACCCAGAACCACCTGTTGAAAAGACCATCCTTTTCCTATGAATGTAGTAATGTCTTTATCCTAAATCAGTGATCACATGTAAGTAACCATCAATTCTTGATTACTTTTCTGGCTATCTGCTTCCTCAGGCCAGGTGTGTCTGCCCAGTGAATAAAAGTAAGTTTGAGTAGAAAGATAAATATGTTGATTAATTTTAAACAGTAATTAATTAGGATGACCTGTTCCTTGGCACTGTGCATGCCACTGGCCCTTCCTGTTACAGTTCATCGCCAAACCATTAAAATTTCACCAGTAAAATTCCATGAGGTCTTAGCTGCTTCATTCACTACTTCTACTCAAAGTTATAAATATATCATACAATATGCCACACATTTTTCAATCCATTATTCTTCAATCGTCTAATTCAGTAGACAACTATTTTTCTTTAATTTTTATTTCGAAATATTAGGCTTACAAGAAAGTTGCAAAAATAATAGCATTCATGTATACTTGCTTCCCCCAATGTTAACAATTTACCTAACAATCGTATGAAGGAGCCCTGGTGGCGCAAACAGTTAAGCACTTGGCTGCTAGCCGAAATGGTGGCAGTTCAAACCCACCCAGGGGCCCTGCGGTAGAAAGATCTGGTGATCTGCTGCCATAAAGACTACAGCCAAGAAAACCCTATGGGGCAGTTCTATTCTCCTACATGGTGTAGCTACGAGTTAGAGCAGACTCAACAGCACCCAACGGCAGCATAGTGGAATTATCAAAACTGGACGTTAACATTGCTATAATACTATCAATTAAACTATATATCTTATTTGGATTTCACCAGGTTTCTCCCCTAATGTCCTTTTTCTGTTCCAGAATCCACAATGATTTAATCGCTGTGTCTCCTCAGTCTCCTCCAATCTATGAACTTCCCCATTCTTTACTAGTATAGTGTCTTTTCTGATGACATAAAAAATACATTCATTTACAAATTATACACACATACTATTATATACTTTGTGTTTGATAAAGTATATGCAAAAACAGAAAAAGGGCTAAAAATAGAGAGAAATTTTAATATTTTCTTTCTTTATGCCAGTGGATTCTCCTATATGCCTCAATTTGTTTTAAATAGTAAGAATTTGGCTTTCTTCTACCAGAATATTTTAGGAAAAGATCACATGGAAGAGTTAAGGATCCTGCTCCATCCTGGATAAAATCTTCAGATGGTGGCTACCATTCCAAAAAGATATCAACTTAAAATTGCTATATTAACTTCCACAATTCTCATGATTTAAAGCAGTCGATTGTATCTATCTTCAGGACTATTCGATTCTATCCACATGTGAGTTAAATATGGAAAGTTTTGTCATACAATGGCCTCTGACCTATTAACTTATTAAAGAAAAGAGCTGAAAATATATCAGAAGAAAATATAAGAGAAAAGAAGTTAAAAATAAAAAAAGATTCCCTCAAGTGAATATCTACTCTTCCATACCTTTTGAACTATGTAATTTAAATGATAGATGGACAGTCCTAAAAGTAATTATAAACTATTCATTCAATCCATTTCAATATATAAAATACGAGACAAACCTCAAATGCACCAGAATTAATACCCAGTGTATTACAATATCCAGGCTTACAAGACAATTAGTATTTTAAAGTCTTAAGTATGAGCAAGCCTCTGACAGCAGCTAATTAAGCCTATATTGTCAGACAGTCATTACCCAATGTAATCTCCGGCAGTTAGGATGAGGCATGTAGTGTTACTATTCGATTCAGACACAGCCATAGCTGTCTCATTTAAAACTTCTTTTTTTAACCTCAATTACCTCAGAAAAGAAATCCTACTACTCAAGACAATGAGAATTTATTTTTAAATGTCAATCAAACATTGTATTTATAGTTTACATAGTCTTTAAACTCAGGGGAAGGAAAGCAGAGGGATATTAATTTAATATTAATGGAACTCATTACCCTTTCTGCAAGAGTTCATAACAGCAACAGCGTTATTCAGAACAGAGAGAATGTTACAGCAGGAGTCATGTCTCAGTCTGGCAAGGTCCCAAACCAAACCTGTTGCCATCGAGTTGATTCCAATTCATAGTGACCCTATAGGACAGAGTATAACTGCCCCATAGGGTTTCCAAGGAGCCGTGGGTGGATTCGAACTGCCAGCCTTTTGGTTAGCAGCTGAGCTCGTAATCACTGCGACACTAGGGCTCAGGATAATAGAATGCCCCAACTTAATATCTATCATGAAACAATGGTAGAAGGAAGATGATGCATATAAAGTGTCTCGTGGTTTTCCACTGATTTCACTTTCAGTCGTTCTCGGGCTCCTCCACCTGACTTCTTAACGTCGGGGCTCCTTCAGGATTAAGTCCTGGGCCACTGCCCTTTTGTCTTCACTCTTTTCCTAACAAGAATGCCATTTTTAGGCTGATGTCCTTAAATTTATATCTCAGCCCAGACTTCTCCTCTAGGCCACAGACTCTCACATCTGGCTATATTTTAACTTCTCCACTTAAGACAGCTCACATGTTTCAACCATAATATATCTAAATAATAATGGCTCATAAAACAGCTAAGTTTACTGATCACTTAATTAGGGCCAGACTTCATTCTAAGTACTTTCCACATACTAACTCATCCATCCTCACAACTGCCCTATGAGGTGGACACTATAATTATCCCACTCTTCCAGAGGGAAACTAAAGCACACAAAGGTAACTAGCTCAATGTTAGCTCATTTAGGACATGCAGTAGGGTCAGGATTCAAACAGAGATTCTGGCTTCAGAGCTTATACTCCTAACAACTACGCTAAGATAATTCCCTTATATCAAAGTTTAATTCTGCCCTCCCCGCCCCCGCCCCAGGCAGGTTACCCCTTCCTGATCAACCCATTCCCACCTCCTCACCTCATAAAGACACAGGTCATTTATTCGAGCTAGAAAATAGGAGCATCTTTGATTCCTCCCTTTCTCTCATCACCCATACCACCAAGTTCTGTCAATCCTACCTCCAAAATTCTTCTCCAACCCCAGTACAGCCATCACAATTCTCTTTTACCTGGATTGCAGAGAAATGTCCCAAACCAGTCTCCTGGAACTCCATGCTCACACACACAGTCCCCCAAACACATCCTTCACTCAGCAACAAAAGGGATCTTCTTAAAATACACATTGGATCACGCATTTACTTAAAACCACTGAATGGCTTTTTATTACTCAGAGAATAAAACGCACAATCTTCACTATGTCTTGCAAATGCTCCTAGCCTATCCTAAAACTGCATCTTGAGCTTACTCACTTTGCTTCAGACACTTTTTTTTTCTCTCAATCATTTAAAGTTCTCCAAAGGTGGTGAGGGATAAACAATGCATGATCTTGAGTTTGGAATTATGCACCGTACCGCCCCTTCCAGTTAGCATGGACATGGCAGAGCTATAATTATAAAATAGTCACGTTTTGGTGATCTGAGGGGTGGGTGCCAGCATCCTCCCTGACACCCCACATCCACATCCCTGCGTTTGTTTCTATTTCTTGGAAGAGGCCCCAAATCCATCAAATAACCAGTAGTATGTAGCTTCTAGAATGGAGAATGAGGACCTGTTAGAAGAAAGGTAAATACTGAAACATAACAGAATATATGATGAGACAGACATGATTCTTTTAACCTTCCTTCCATTCACCTCCCCACCTCCCAACAAAAAAGGACAAAAGGCCTAGGGCAAAGAGTCTGTGACAGGCAGTAATTCAGAAGGTGGGTAGATTAGAAAGAAAACAGAAGAGATTTTAGACCCTTGCCCTTAGAACAGAGACAGAACATAGGTGTCACATAAACATTTGTTGATTAGATTTATAACGATGAAAACAAAGTAAGTATCAGCTCATAGGCCCATGAATCAGTATTTGTAATTTAATACGAAGAACTGGCAGCTTCATTGCCTGCTCTTGAAAACACCAAAATATCTACAGTTGTTATCTGATGTACTTACTGGCATCATCCATGAACTCAAAGTCACTTCCTAGTTCAGAAGTGGAAAAGTGATACTGGTCTGGATCCGCTAGGGCGCTCAATAAAATCAACAGTACCACGGCATTGATAATCTGCAATAAGGAAAACAAACAAAATTAATCCCAAGATATGGTCCTTATAATAGAAAATTATACCAATCATGTGGAGTTTAAATTCAACAGAGCTTCACTTTCAACACAAGCCCTACCCGTGGAGAGAGCAGGAAAGGTTCCCACTGCTGAAACCCTGCGCAGACGACAGCTGGACGTCACCCTCCCCACCCCCCGCCCCTCAGCTGGACACCCTAGAGCAGTGAACAGCCTCTACAGGCATAGGCAGCAGCGCCGGCGCCAGTGGCTGCAGACAGACGCACAAAAACTCTCCTGTTAGCCAAGCACACCCTAACGACCTAAGGATAAGCAACTGAAGCTTTTTCAGGTGATCAAACATTTTTCGCAGGTTCAGACAACCAGAGCTGGAGACCACCTAGGAACGGTTCAGGGAAGGAACGCACAGCCACGTGGCAACTGAGTCAGGATCGTTAGTCCTGCAGTAGCACACATGAGCTCCTTGATACTCCAGGCCCACATTCCTGTATTCTGGATAGTGCTGCATAGGTTTCCCTTGGATTCTTCAAACCCAGCTTGCCTAGGCAGAAATCATCATACTTATTATTTCCCACCTCTCTCTCTCCTTTTTTGTATTCTACCTTGGCTCTGTGGTTAAGCGCTCAGCTGGTAATCGAAAGGTCAGCAGTTGGAACCCACCAGCCACCCCGCAGAGAAAGATGTGGCAGTCTGCTTCCACAAGGATTTACAGCCTAGGAAATCCTATGAGGCAGTTCTACTCTGCCCCGTTGGGTCGCTATGAGTCGGAATCAACTTGACAGCAATGGGTTACCTTAAAAATAACTAATAATTAAAAAATGGAAAACATTTATGTAGAATTAACTGTGGGTCTGACACAATGCAAAATTCTTCATGTGGATTCTCTTAAGCCCTACAATAACCCTACGGAGTAGGTTCTAAATTACTCCCATTTTATAGATGAGAAAAACTGAGGCACAGGAGTTAATTAAGAACATTGTACAAAATCAGGCAGCTTGCAAACTGTAGAGATGGGATCTGAATCCAGTAATTTTAATATCAAAACCTAGCCTCTTAAAGTTTCCTGCTCATACCTGAATACCAATTATCTTGGGCTTACCCTCTCTTCCTTATCCCTTGCATCCAACCAACTGCAAAATTCCAGCCATTCCACCCCTGTATTTCTATTTCCTTTATCCTTCCTGGCTGTCCTTGCTGAGTAACACATGTACTAGCTTTGACTGGGGCGGAGAAGCAAAAGTCCTAGAGTTTCACTGAGGCCCAGGCTGAGGCTGGGTTGTTACTGGTCCTTTTTTCTAAGTTCAGAAACGTGTGACGGGGCTCTACGTTTTAGTCATGTCAAAATGGAAAGAACAGATGAATAATCTTCATTCACAGAGAAAAGCCTTTTACAAATAACATTAACTGAAGGCATATCCTACAAAAGCCATGTTTGAAAATACCAATTTACAGAAGAGGTTCAAATGGAGAGTTGGGTTATTTGCTTTACAAAAAACATCCACTCCAGAATTCATTTTAAAATGGCAATCCCCAGTGGCTGCTTCAGGGTTCTGGACTTCAGAATAATTTTTTTCTTTCTCTATTTTCCAAATCGTCTACTACGGTCTAATCACTTTTTAGAAAATTTATAAAATGATTTGTAAATTTTGTAATTTATAAAAAATTATTATAATGAGAATAGCAGTTTTCCAGAGTACACATGTATATTACTAATTTAAGTAGATATTATAAGCATGTGGTTAAAAAACTCAAAAAGGTACAAAAGGGTATATAGTGCAAAGTCCCCTATTCCTAACCACCAGTCACCCTCCCCACAGTGGTTATTACAACTACCAGTTTCTTGTTTCTCTCCAAAGGCCCAAGAAACTTCACAGCACATTTTAAAGAGAGTGTGATTAACAAACTCTGTTTGAGGAGAACTTTTCAGAACACAGCTAAGGTTTAAAGGAAGGTACAAGCTAGTCCCACAATCGGCACCATGATGTTTGGAGCAAGGATGTTATTTGATAAACTGTCGTGTTTTCTTGGCATTTCATTCCCTCTATATTTTTTTTTTTATAAGCTTATCTTCGAAAAAGGCATGTGAAGGAATTATGGACTGAAATAAAATCAGATGAAATAACATAGGATGGTGTTTTGAAAAAGTATAAAGAACTATACAAAAGTAATGTATCAGTAGTCATTGCTTTTATCATTTAAACAATGTAGGTCTTAAGGTTGAAAAGGAAAAACTCATCAACTTGGGATTCATTAGGTAGAAACTGTTAATGCACTGGGCTGCTAGCTGAAAGGTTGGAGATGCCAGTCCACCCATGAGGCACCTTGAAGAAAGTCTGGCAATCTACCTCTAAAAAAAAAAATCAGCCCTTGAAAATCCTGTGGCGCACGGTTCTACTCTGACACACATGGGGTCACTATGAGTTGGCACCAGCAACTGGTAACAAGCTAGTGTAGGCAAAGCTTTCACAGAAGAGGTGGAGTAGGGAGGGTCAGAGATGAAGATGGAAAGGGGAGGAGGTAGTGCAGTCTGAGTCTGGCTAAGAAAATAGAGTCCAGATTTAGGGATCCCATAGGGCTAGTTAAGGAGTCTGGAGTTGATGCAAAGCATAAAAGAAGCCAATGGAGAATATTAAAGAGGAGAAGAATGTGATCTAATCAGGGTTCAAGTGAGCAGATATACATATAAAACATGTTGAACAGTGGCTGCTATATAGTTGCCCCTCAAATGAGTTTCCTTGCCTTCCCACCTTAACAAGAACCACATAAAAGCTCTTGGCTGAATTATAAAAGTACCAGTTGTTCGGATCTTCTAAGCCAGAATGGTGCAATGATGCAGCTGCTTTCCTGCCCTTTCAGTTTCAACGAACTTGTCACCTCTTAATCGGCTTGTTATTATCCCCTTGCTTGGTGCACTCATCAAAATACATTAACTAATTGCCTATAACATATCAGGTACTTTCTAAGCACTTAGAAAGAACTTCTCAGGACTCAGAGTATGAGGTAAAACAAATCATGTACCCAACACAAAGCATTAACACAAAGCATAAAGCAGTAAGCATAAAAAGAGAGAAGGAATCATGGAAGTTCAGAGGAGAAAGACATTAGTGAAGCCTGGGGCCAAGGTGGGGGTGACAGGGAGATGCAATCAAGGTGGTAGCATCTGGACTGGAACTGGAAAGATCAGAAGGATTTGGAGCCTGAGAGATGTGGAAAATAACAAGTTCAAGTATTAAGCAAAGCCACTGGGATGAGGCCTGTACTGAATAGCAAGTAGTTTAATTTGGCTGGAACACAAGGTATATGAAGGAAAGTGTTAGGGGATGTAGCTAGGGATGGAACTAGGAACAGGCTGGGGTCAGATCGTGGAGAGTCCCTGAGAGCCAGGATAGGGATAGGGGTTTTATTCTAATAGAGGGTGAAGATGCCTTAAAGGTTTTTAAGGAAGGAATGTGATCAGAGCTATGTTATTAGGAAAACCAAACTGGCAGAGGTAAGGAACCTAAACTGGAGGCAAAAAACTGAGCCGTAGACTCCTGCAATAATCTGGCTGTTAGGTAATTAGGGTTTTATACCCTACACCACTAATTCTTGTGACAACCCTGTATGATAAGTTTTGTTATCTGCATCTTACAGGTGACTGAGAGATTAAGTGACTTTATCCTAGACCCTATGTGTGGGACAGCCAGGGTTTGAGCCCCAAGGCCTTTCCATACAGAGGGAGAATTGTTAGAGACATATAACTGACAAGAAGCAAGGATAGAGCCGGGGTAGCAAACACCACTGAGATCTCAAGTCTGGGTGACCGGATGTAACAATACCAAGGCTATTATCAGCAATAAGGAAGCTGGGTTGAGGGAATATGAAGAGGATGACTTCAGACACATTGTATTAAAAGTATTCCCCAGATGTCCAAATAATCTTTTTTAGCTTATCCATCTGGCCTCTAAGCTGCCTCTTGGGTATTTGTGTCTGTCCCCCCACCCCCCCGTTTTCTGTTTGCCTACCCAGGCTCTCCCAGCCTCATACCTAGTCTTCTTATATGCATTCCTGCTTGGTCTATGAACAGTTCACGTCATTTCCTGACAACAGAGTTGTAGCTACTTGTTCAGCGTGTCCATCGAGCTCCAGAGCGCAACCTGGTTCCCCTGATTGACTGTGCCCTAACTGCTCTAAAAAACCGGTTGCCATCTAGTTGATTCCAACTCAATACAACCCCGTGTCAGAATAGAACTGTGCTCCACAGGGTTTTCAATGGATGATTCTTTTCAGAAGTAGATCTCCGGGTCCTTCTTCCAAGGCACCTCTGGGTGGGCTAGCAGCTGAGTGAGTTAACTGTTTGTTCAACCCAGGCACTCCAACTACTCTAGTAACTATCATCTACCCTGTGCTACTAGCCCTCTTGCCTTTTCCCCTGTGCTCACAAGCCACAGATTGTAGTCCTGGGACTAAATGCCCTTCCAGGTACCTTGTTCTTTATGAGACAGTCCAGATAAAGGAGACACAGATTATAAAAAGATGTGGTAGTAAGGTTATTACACATCATAAATGACTCACCATTGTGCTCTTCTAATCACAGAGTGAATCTTTCCTAATAGAAGGTCTGTGTGCAGACACATAGTTGCTGTATTATTATGTGAATCCTCAATTGTCAGATGGGAACTTAGCACACCATGGATGAGAGATAAATACACAGGGTGATCCATGAGGACCTTGGTCTGTGTAAAGGCGTGGTAGCAGGATTAGCTGCGGTTAGCTACTAAACCAGGTCAGATAGAAAAGGTCAAATAGAAGTCAAAGCCCCAAGAACACTGAGTGAGAAGAACTTCCCAAAAGAGAAGACATGCAAATTACCCAATCATCAATTCCAACCAAGAATGAAATGTCACCACAAATGGGCACCAAGAAGATGGTAAGACTTGCCAGGGGCAGATTATACAATGACCTCAGCTAAGCTAAATGTAAAAGAAAGAGTGAGCATATTTATGTTCTTCTTCAGTTAATGTTCACTTACATTTGGGTTTCTTTTGTCTGCTTTGAGATGTCGTGTACTAACTGTTCCTGTCCTATTTACAAAATGTTCCTGTGGTGTCACATATTTTTTCTTGTTCTTGACAATGATTACTTCCATATGTAAATAAATTCAGCTTCTATTCAATTACTTAAGTGGTGTTAGGCCCTTGGATGTTCTCCAAAGAACGAAGCGCTCTTCACCGTTAAATCACGTACCAGATCCCAGATGAAGAGTGAGACTTGCAGCTTGACTCTAAACAACTGAAAATTATAAAACTGTCTGCTCTACTTTTTAAAAGTCTCCATAAAAGAACCTCAAGAACATTCAGACTCATTGAGATAGCAATTAAAGAATAATAGAAATCTGCACAGAAAGTTGTATAGAACTTATTGCAGACATCTGTAATGACGAAAATTTGAACCAAAAGGAAGAGAATGGCTAAATTATGCTGCAACCAAATAATAGAATCCTATGGTAAGAAGATAACACTAGCAACTAAGTAGAATGTATAATACATGCTATAAGGTTCATTAACTTTTTCATTCATTCAATCATTCAAAAACTATTTAATAATCAACAAATACATGCCAGGTACTGTGCTACGCATTGCATATACCTTAGGGTAAACCCCTCAAGGTAGTCTATTGTCTACTGGGGAAGACAGTCAACTATGGTAAACTGGATGTTCCATTTAGAGTGAAAAAGGAATCGTTAAACGGAACCAGTGGCTCGGAAAGAAGGAGGTGGTAGATAAGGTTTCATAAGGAACTGAGATTATTAACACAGGAAGGTACCAGACAAAGATAACAGCACAATTTTAGGTATTAGACTAAGTGACTAAGGATTGACTGTTAAGAGAGACTCCAAGAAAACAAACAAAATGAGCCATTCTCACATCCAATGTCTTAAGTTGCTGAAGCTATAAATCAAAAGACAGCCTCCAGGTTACACAATGTAAGGGGAAAAGTTTAAGCAGTAAAATAGATGCTGCAGCTTTTATGAAAGTCCTTTTTCCATAGGCAAATTAAAAAAAGGGGGGGGGTGTAAATATTCCCCCCCCAGCCAGGAAGACTCCTCAATCAATATTAGCAATTATGATAGTAAAACTTTTTGGTATGGAATATAACTCAGTTCAATCTCCCTTGTTTACCAGATGAACAAACTGAGGCTCAGAGATGGGATGTTATGTTCGGATTGCTACCCAGTTACAGATAATAATAGTTAAGATTAGTTCTTAGGTCTTTTGAAACTCAGCCCAATGCTTTTCTACATGAGACTTCAAGTCAAATTTGCAATGCCCTCCTAAATCCTGAAAAAATAATAAGTGAAAAAAATCATGGGTATTTTTAGAAATCTTTGTGGCATAATCCTGTTGTGTTCATTTGTTGCTCACATCTTTGGGTGGCATGCTCTGCACTATCATATTACAGGCAGGAACATGCCTAATAAATAATGTTGGCTAGCCAAAAAAAAGTGAGCCCTGGTGGCTCAGTGGATAAAAGCTCAGCTGCTAACCAAAAAAAGGCTGGCAGTTCAAATCCACCAGCCTATCCTTGGAAACCCTGTGGGGCAATCCTGCCCTGTCCCATAGGGTCACTATGAGTTGGATTCAACTTGACGGCAATGGATTTTTTTTTTTAATAACTGAAAAAAAAAAATGTTCCCCCCAAATTTGATCAGGTCGTTCTGATTCACCTGCAAAGTCCACAGTGCCATCCTTGTGGTATGTCTTCCTGATGGGTGGTGAAATAACCCAAGAAACCACCACCACCACCACTACCACAGACTGCTTTGATTAAAGCAATTCTGCCTTCCCTGTAAGGCGTTGTTATGGGCTGAACTGTGTCTCCTCCTCCACCCACCCCCCCAAAAAATATATGCTGTAAATCTAAACCTGATACCTGTGGATGTAATCCCATTTGGGAGTAGTTTTCTTTGCTATGTCAATGAAATAGATCAGCATAGGGTGTGTCTTAAATTTAACCACTTCTGAGACATAAAAGGAGCAGATTAGTCACAGAAGCAAGGAAGCACACACAAATGGAGGAAAGACAGATGCCATGTGGAGTTCCCCAAGGAATACCAAGAACACTAGCAAAGCTGAGTCACAGATTTCCCCCAGAGTGGACACAGAGAGACTTCCCCTCAAGCTGAGGGCCTCAATTTGGACTTCTAGCCTTCTAAACTGTGAGAAAATAAAGGCCTGTTCATTAAAGCCACTCACTTGTGGTATTTCTGTTACAGCAGCACCAGGAAACTAAGATAGGTAGTATGAGGGATCCCAGACTTCAGAGGAAATCTGCACAAGGTCATATAGTTTTCAGCTGAGACTTAATCTCCCGTCCTTTGATTACAGACCCCACATGCATGCTTCTTCCACCAACCCAGTTTCCTCCCAGAATGCCACCACACCCCTTCACAAGCTCAGGCCAACTCTGCTAACCAATCCCAGCAGCAGTCTTAGAATTCTTTTCAATGGAATGTTCCAGAGCTACTCTAAATCTGATAGGAGGTTGGCATGCCAAATGAAACCAATGTGCCACCCCAAAAGAAGCATCCCAAATTCTATTAATAGACTTGGTTGTGCTCTGATCATCATTCTTAGGCTGAGGTACCGTTGCGTACTGAGAATACAGGGCCCACGGGACTAATGGGAAAAATGCCTGGAAGGCAGAAGGCAAAGGATGGTCTCCTAGTGGAGGCCAGAAAGAGGAAGCTGCCCAAAGAGCCACTGGGAGACTAGGGAGTAGGCCCCCTCTCATGTCTTAAAGAACATTCTCCACCTCTGAATATGAAATGATAGGCCTCGCCCAAGAACTAGTTTACCATGGAATATGGACACCTAAACTCTGTGCATAAAAAAGTTGCATGTATTAGGGGGTTGGAAGGCTGGCATCTGGAAAAGAGAAGAGAAAATATAAAGTGCAAAATGTCTAAATTAAATATATTCCCCATTTGTAACAACTTTACTCCAACAACTTGGATTATCATTAAAGCATGCTTTGGAAGGCTGTCTGAAGTGACTACATTACTTACACCCCTGTTTAGCTGTTAATATATAAAAGAACATTTTCTTACCATAGCTCTTTACCAAACACAGAGAGATGAAACTCATAAAGCAGAATGTCTTTACTGATGAAAATAGATAGTCACAGACTTAACCAGTGAGAATGTAAATTTTCCATTCCACTCAATAACCAAAAACAAAATTTAGAAATTAAAGACAAAAAAATACGTGCTACTTTCCAGAACTGAAATACAGTTTGCAATTCTGGGACAAAGTGCTGCTAAAGTATATAACTTGATAGCTGCTGTTGTTGTGTGCCATTGAGTAGATTCTGACTTACAGCAACTCTATAGGCCAGAGTAGAACTGCCCCAACAGGATTTTCCAGGCTGAAATACCAGAGCAGATTGCCAGGTCTTTCCTCCCGCAGAGCAGCTGGTAGATTTAAAGTCACGACCTTTTGGTTGGCAGCCAAGAACCAAACCACTGTACCACCAAGGCTCCTGACTTGATAGCTAATTTTCCAGAAAATCTTAATTGACAAATTAATCAAATGCAATAATAGGTCATAATCTAATCATCTTTTAGAAAAAGAAATGTTTTGCAATCATAATGCAGGATTGTTGAATAACACTTTCTCCTTTCCATACAGTCTTTTATAACTGCCATAAATATTCATCACTACCAATCTACGTAATGGAACATTCATCAAGGAGATGTCAATATTGGATACTGTTACTTTTATTTAAAAGAAAACAGTATCAGGTTACTTCAAAAGTAGATGGCTTCTCCTACTCTTCAGACATGGATTGGACTGGACAATGGGTTGGAGAGGGATGCTGGTGAGGAGTGAGCTTCTTGGATCAGGTGGACACTTGAGACTATGTTGGCATCTCCTGCCTGGAGGGGAGACGGGAGGGTGGAGGGGGTTAGAAGCTGGCGAAATGGACATGAAAAGAGAGTGGAGGGAGAGCGGGCCGTCTCATTAGGGGGAGAGTAATTGGGAGTGTGTAGCAAGGTGTATATGGGTTTTTGTGTGAGAGACTGACTTGATTTATAAACTTTCACTTAATGCACAACAAAAATTGTTAAAAAAAAAAAAAGAAAGAGAAAGAAAAAAGATAAAGCCAAAAAAAAAAGTAGATGGCTTCTGAAGATCATTGTTCTTGGCTATCCTCAAAGTAAACTAATGAAAAGATTATCGAATTATTAATTATCTGTTGCTAATGTATTTTTTTAATGTATGCATATATCTTTAAGATTCTATTCGTGTTTACATATTTATATTAGAATAAATATTAAGACAATTATCCGAGAAACTCCCATTTAATTTCTAAACTGTTGGGATAAAAAAAAAAATTAGACCAACCATAAAACAAAACAAGACTAACTGGACACACCAGCCGAGGGGCAAGCACAAGAAGGCAGGAGGGAACAGGAAAGCTGATAATGAGGATCCAAGGTCGAGAAGGGGAGAGTGTTGACTCCTCATGGGGCTGGCAATCAATGTCAAAAAACAATATGGGTATTAATTGCTTGATGAGAAACTAATTTGCTCTGTAAACCTTCATCTAAAGCACAACAAAAACAAATTAGGCAAAGAAATATTTTCCAATAAAAATAACAAAAGAATCAATATTTTTTCAAAATTTCCACAAAAGCTCTGTGGTATTTCTCTGTTATTAAATTTTATGCCTTATAACCACACTTTGGCAATGGCTGATTTTTTGAAAGTAGATTGCCAGACTTTTCTTCCAAGGCACCTATTGGTCTTGAACCTCCAAACCTTCAGTTAGCAGCGAGTTCATTAGCCGCTTGTACCACTTATGGACTCCCTTTGAAATAATAAAAACTAATAATTTATCAAAGTCATAGCTACAAAGCACTGGGTCAAAAAATATGATCTGCAGATCCGTGGCTTCAGCATCATCGGGAACTTGTTACTAATAAGGTAGAACCTTAAGCCCCACCCCAGACCTAATGAATCAAAAATAAACATCAATTAGACTAACAAATGACTTCCCAGCAGCAAAACAGAAGTCTTAAAAGGCAGTGGAAAGATAGCTTCAATGTGCCAAAAGAGGAAAACTTAGATTGAACCTAGAATTGTATACTCAGCAAAAATATCTTTCAAGAATGACAGCCAAATGAAGATATTTTCAAAGAACAGCTTTCAGAGTTTGCCACTAATAGATCTTCACTAAAAGAAATTTTAGTGAAGACAGAAGGATCACGATTGTAGACAGCAGGCCTGAGATGCAAAAATGAATGATGGATTGTGTACTTCCTACATTTTGGATGTTAAAATATCCTTTCTTTCATAAAAATTATACTGAGTGTAAATAAGGGAAGGAATGATGGACAGACAGAGATGTAAAATATGTGGGTAATTCTAAACAAATATTGATCACATGAATCAATGTCTTGGGGAGCTTTAGGGGAAAAAACACTAAAATACGAAAGAGAAACGACAGAGTTAAAGGACTTGTATTGTTCCAAGAGGAAGACAAATATATTAACTCTAGACTTTGATAAGTATACATGTTAAAATTTGAGTTAACAGCAATAACAACAGAAATAGAGTATAACTTCCAAAACTGCAGATAGGAAAAATTCAGTCAATCTGAAAGAAAGCAACAAAGGCGAGAAAACCACAGCAACAATGACTAAAATCCAAATTTGTCAGTAACCACAGTTAATGTAAATGGACTAAGTGTTCAGTCAGAGACTGTCAGGCTGTCCAACAAATCACTTTCATCCCTGTCATGGACTGAACTGTGTCTCACAAAAATACATCAACTTGGCCAGGCCATGATTCCCAGTATTGTGTGACTGTCCACCATTTTGTCATTAGATGTGATTTTCCTATGTGTTGTAAATACTATCTCTATGATGTTAATGAGATGGGATTAGTGACAGTTATGTTAAAGAGGCAGGACTCAATCTACAACATTGAATTGTGTCTTAAACCAATCTCTTGAGATATAAGAGAGGTGAGCACACAGACAGGGGGATCTCATACCATCAAGAAAGCACAGCATGTCCTTTTAGACCCAGAAGCTGAGAAGCTCCTAGACCAAGGGAAAATTGATGACAAGGACCTTTCTCCAGAGTTGACAGAGAAAGAAAGCCGTCCCCTGGAGCTGGTGCCCTGAATTTGGACTTCAGCCTACTAGACTGTGACAGAATAAATTTCTCTTTGCCACTTGTGGTATTTGTTATCGCAGAACTAGATGACTAAGACAATCCCCCAACCCTGTTATATGTCCTAACATAAGGCCACGCCACACACTCTCCTTTGTAGCATTTAACAAAATTGTGCTTCTATTACTTACTAGCATTACTGATAACTAACATTTATTAATTACTGATGGATAGCTCCCCTACTAGACCATAAGGAACTCCATTGGCACAGTGGTTTAGTGCTTGGCTGCTAACCAAAAGGTAAGCAGTTCAAACCCATAAAGATTAGTGCCTTGAAAACAGTATGGAGCAGTTCCACTCTGCCCTACTGGGTTGCTATAAGTCGGAATCAACTCAATGGCAATGCGTTTAGGCGCACTAGACCATAGAGTTCATGATGACAAAGACCAACTCTATTCTGAACCACCATGATATCACTATCGCACAGCACAGTTCCTAACACCCACGAAGTGCTCAATAAACATTTGTTAAAGGAGGAGAAACGAACAAAGGAGAAACGAAGTGAGAGGGAAAAAAGAAACTGGATAAAGCAGCTCAGTATTCCTTCTAGGCTTAAAATGTCTGCAATTCTTTTCTTTTCAGGTAGAAAGTCCTTATCCATAGGCATGGTGATAGTTTTCGGAGCCATAAACAGTTTCACTTTACGTCTTAGATAGACGCCTATATGCGCTTTCATACTGAAATTGCTGTTCACATTACCTTCATTTTCTTTTTATAAATTCCAACATTCAATTAAAACTCCATTGTTGGAGCACACCTTGGGAAAAATACATTAGCGTTTGCATGCTAAATAGTTTTATCAATAATCACAACTATGTTTATGACTTGTTTAAGCTGCCTTGTGATACATACTAGAATTATTAACTCTAATTTAGAGAGGAAAACTGAAGTACTGAGAACCAATAAGCACTGCTGTGTAAACTGGATTTAAAGCCTTGGGTTACTGGTAGGTAGTTTTTATCTCAGTGGACAACAGAGAGATGAGACGTTCCTCAAGTATTCAGAAATAAGGCTGCCCTTAGGTGGCATGTCAGACTGCTAAATGTCCCCAAGTCTGTTCTCCCCTTCTTTTATGTTAATAGACTTATCTGGATACGTAACACCCAGCTAAAGATCTCATCTCCCAACCTTCCTTGCAGCTAGGTATGATCATGTGTGTTGGTTTTGGCTTCAACTCATGGCAACCCCATGTACAACAGAATGAAACGTTGCCCAGTCCTGTGCCATCTTCACAATCGTTGGTATGCTCGAGTACACTGTTGTGGCTACTGTGTATTTTGAGTGTCTTCCAACCAAGGGGCACATCTTCCAGCACTATATCAGACAATATCTTGTTGTGATCCATAGGTCTTTCACTGACTAATTTTCAGAAGTAGATTGCCAGGCCTTTCTTCCCAGTCTGCCTTAGTCTGGAAGCTCCACCGATACCTGTCTGCCATGGGTGACCCTGCTGGTATGTGAAATACTGGTGGCATGGCTGCCAGAATCATAGCAACACACAAGACACCAAAGTATGACAAACTGACAGAAGGGTGGTGGTGGTTTTGGCTACTGGGATATAGATGAAAGTGACATGTGCAACTTCCATTTCACAACCTTAAATAAATAAAGTCACTTGTCCTCCAGGTGCCCTTTCCCCTCTCCAGTACAGGAACACACAAACACAGTGCTGGTGTGCTGTTTCCAAACAGGCAGTCAGGGATAAATGAAGCAGCTCCTTAGACCCAGGGAAGGAATCTGCATATTTGGGACAACAGAGCTGCCTCATGAGCTTGGGTCTCTAATGGGCTCATGAAACAAAAAGTCTGCCAACCCTCCCTGGGCTGTTAACGTAAGAGAAGAACTTCTGTCTTCTGTAACTACTACATTTATGCATCTCTTTGTTTTTGTTACAGCAGCTTTACCTATGCCAAAACAGAGAGCATTAAAAGTAAATACTGACACAAAAAAGAATAGCTAGGAGAGAAGTCAACACCACCACAAAAAGGCAGAAAAAAAGAACCCCAGGTCAGCAAGGCTACATCAAGGCTACCAAAACCAAACCGAGTGCCACTGAGTCGATTCAGACTCACACTGACCCTATAGGACAGAGTAGAACTGCCCCATAGAGTTTCCAAGGAGCGGCTGGGGGATTCGAACTGCCGACCCTTTGGTTAGCAACTGTAGCACTTAACCACTACGCCACCAGGGTTTCCACATCAAGGGTAGGGGAATCGAAATGGAAACCTCCACAAAAGACTATCCAAGAGGCAAACCCCTCTTTTTAAAAAGACATGCAGTTCTGGCCTGCAGGCTTCATCTTTTTCATCCTGAATGTTTGTTATTTCTTTTTTGAAGCTGTCTTCATAAAAGGCTATTAAATACTAAAGCCATGGGAGAAAGATGTGGCAGCCTACTTCTGTAAAGATATACAGTCTTGGGAACTCTATGGGGCAGCTCTACTCTGTCCTGTAGGGTCGCTATTGAGTTGGAATCAACTTGATGACAAAGAGTTTGGTTTTCGGTGGGTAAAGGAAAAGAATACCTAGGCCTAAGGATAGGAGTGGAGCCCTGGTGGCGTAGTGGTTAAGAGCTCAGCTGCTAACCAGAAGGTCAGCAGTTCAAAGCCACCAGGCGCTCCTTGGAAACCCTATGGGACAGTTCTACTCTGTCCTTTAGGGTCACTATCAGTTGGAATCAACTCAACAGCAATGGGTTTGGTTTTTGGTTAAAGGAAAAGAAGGAGCCCAGTGGTGCAGTGGTTAAAGAACTCAGCACTAACCAAAAGGTAAGCGGTTCAAACCCATCATCCGTTCCAAGGGAGAAAGATGTGGCAGCCTACTTCTGTAAAGATTTACAGTCTTGGAAACCCTATGGGGCAGTTCTACTCTGTCCCATAGGGTCGCTAGGAGTGGGAATCAACTTGATGGCAACGGTCTGGTTTTCGGTAGGTAAAGGAAAAGAATACATAGGCCTAAGGATAGGAGTGGAGCCCTGGTGGTATAGTGGTTAAGAACTCAGATGCCAACCGAAAGGTCAGCAGTTCAAATCCACCAGCCACTCCTTGGAAACCCTATGGGGCAGTTCTACTCTATCCTATAGGTTTGCTATAAGTCAGAACCAACTCGAGGGCACCTAACAACAAGGATAGGAGCAGAGCCCTGGTGGCACAGTGGTTAAGAGCTCAGCTGCTAACCAAAGGGTCAGCAGTTCAAATACACCAGCCACTCCTTGGAAACCCTATGGGGCAGTTCTACTCTGTCCTATGGGTCACTCTGAGTTGGAATCGACTTGATGACAATGAGTTTGGTCTTGGTTTGGTAAGGATAGGAGTATTCATCTCAACAACAAATTATATTTCCCGACTGAATATTAATAAATTGACGTTCTGGTTTGACATGCCAGTCTACTGTAAGTTCAGTTAGTGTGAATCAGCCACTCAATTCTGGGGCTTTGACAAGAACTAATCTCTCGTCCAGGAAGGTGGAGAGTTCACTAAGGAAGTGCCAAATTCGGTGACACCCTACGGGCTTTCTTTCCAACCTATAACACCTCTAAGCCCTCCAACTAGCATGTTATCTTAGCAATTCAAGCTTATTTATACCAACTAATCATCTGGAATTGTATTTCCTCAAGCATTTCTTGGCCCCCATTATTTCCCTGACTGAGAAATACAACCCATTTTTATCCAGATTAATTGCCCTTTGAAAGTTGCGGTTGCAAAGAGGCAACACCAAACCCTTAAAGGTTTCTTACAGGTGACTGAAGAAGTGTGCTGTTTGCTTTCTTTTTATCTAGCCCAAAGAAAAGTAGGTTATCCACTTTACAGCTCTTCACAACTCTCATCCAGGCTCCCAAAGCTCCACGGAGGGCTGGGAGGAGGTGGAGAGAACAGTGAGCCACACTGCTAGGGGTCGCATGCTATTTCCTTTATCGGCAATAATATATCTGCCTCAAAGGGGGTGGGGTAAAGAGGGGAACTGTGGTCTTACTCGTCAAGACCAAGATTCATATAAGTGGACACCAGGATTCAAACTTGATATATAACAAATATCTTGCATGTGTAAACATAATATACACTGTAGTGCCAAATCTATATTAACCACTTCAATACCTGCTGTTTTGTTAGCCGAGTTAGATATACCTAAAGTGGGTCCCAGAGAGTCTGATGCTAATAAATAGCTTTGGTGTCAATCTTAAATTTATTTCTTGGTCAGCTTGCCTTTAGAATGTTCTGATGAACATCTCTCAGAACAGAGGAATAAAAACTAAAAGACATATTAAATACCACTGAAGTCTTTCACCAGCCCGTATTTTCTAGCTAGAACTGCCTTTGAGTTCTTATATTAGGTGAGCAGGGGGAAAGCCTGTACTTTAAAAAAAAAAAAAAAGGGTAGGGGGACTTCAGCAATGGATACCTTGTAAAAATCCAGTATCCCTCACTCTCTGAATCCTATTCGGTTTCTGAATTCAGATGGCCAAAGTCTGGATGGCAAAAGAAGACTTGTATCACCCACTAACTGATAAAAATTCCCATTCATATTATTCATATCATTAGCAATGAGAGACCTGTGCTGCGAAAACTGGTATGTAGCATATCTCACATCTGGAGGACTGTAACACACCCTATCTGGCTTCTCAGCCATCTAAAACAGCCTGCCATCTTAATCTTCCTTAAAAGCTGCTTTCATCATGTCACTCCTGTTCATAATTCTTTAATGGCTCCCCACTGCCTACAGAATAAAATCCAAACTCCTTAGCCTAGTATTTCAGTCTTAGACAATCTAATTTAGTGGGGGAAACTCCAGGCCATAAGGATTAAGTAAGTGCCACAGAACAGTCCATATTTCACCCTGGAATTACTGGCCAAGTCCTAGAATCTGACAGCTCGAAGGAAACCATTAATCGTAAATGAGCGTATCACTACCCAACATGCCTGATCCTAGTGTGGCTTTGAGGTCTAAGGAAGAAGGGGTATGAAAACCCACTGAAAACCACCAATCACTCTACAAACGGAAGCTGTTGGTTTGACTATCCCATATTACTACCCAGGCAAAAGTCAGTACTATCACTCCAGAACTTGTCAGGGCACAAAGCTTGAGTACACAAGCAAACTGTGACTTTCAAGGTGAATTAGGTAATTCTTTGAAAGGTCAGGTCATAAAGTCAACAAGACCACTCTGATCTCTTTCATTCTATATTATCTAATATACGGCCAACTACCCCATAAAGAGGCACTCAGAATGACTGAATTCCTAAATCCAAATGAATGAATATGAAAAAGAGGATATGCACATAGGGACCCGCCCCTATGGCCAATGGCAAATTCTTCCAACTACCAGTACCACTTTTTAAAACACACTAAGAAAACCACAAGCTAAAACAATGAAAGAAATTACAAAGGTAAAGTATGCTTGCATGTGTTGTGAAAGGTTCAGGTCCTGATGGTAAGGCATATTCCATCAGAAGAAATGTGGACTTTGGACTGTAACAGGTATTTTTATTGTCCTCCTTTCCTCCTTCTCTCCTCCCTCCCCCCAGTAACAGTCTCTGATTCTTTGGGAAATTACCCAGCCCTTCGCTCTCAACGTGATGTTCTGAGTAAAGTGAATCACATCTCTAGTGCGCAGTCCTCCTAGTCCATAGTTCAAAGGCAGGGGGAAAAAAACTCCAGACCTAAGTTAATCAGCACATTCTAGGCACAAACTCCTGGCCTCAGGGTTTGGTTCAGGGATGAACAGGTAACTTAAACTCATCAAATCAGAGTGAACCGCAGGACTTAGGGCTTCCATATTGGCTCACTACTACCACAGCTATCTGTACCCAAAAGGAGGAACACCTGAAAGAGGAGAGGATGCAGGGGAGAGGAAAGAGATGTAGCCACTGTTTGTTGTCTAAGCCCACTTAAATCGTGTTTGGTTTAGGTCATGGAACACACACAACTCCCAGAAGACAAAAACAGGGAGCCAACATTTTTAGAAAACAGGATAACCAGTTCATATTTGTGTTTGAGAAAAATACCTCTGGCAGCTGTGTCTATAACAGAATAGAAAAAAAAAAAAGGATTGTTGATGTGTGAGGCACTGAATTACTTAATATGGCCCTTCCAGCCATAGTCTTTGTGACTCCTACACAATGATACACAAATAAGGTGTATGGGACCTGCAATGGTTATGACGTAATTTGGCAGTTATGTAATGTAGCCATCCTCCATTTTGTGATCTGATATAATTATCTTCCATTTTGTGATGTGCTGTAAATCCTAGCCTCTATGCCTATAGTTTTAGAGCCCTCATGGTGCAGTGGTTAAGCGTTCGGCTACTAACCAAAAGATCGGCAGTTTGAATCCACCAGTGGCTCCTTGGAAACCCTATGGGGCAGTTCTACTCTGTCCTATAGGGTTGCTATGAGTCGGAATAGACTCGATGGCAATGGGTTTGTTTTTGTTTTTTATGCTTGTGGTTGCAGTCCCGTTTGGGAGTGAGTTGTCTACTATGTTAATAAGATTAAGGTGGGATGCATCTTGAGTCACACTGCCTTACTAGGGGTGTGTCTCAAGTTACCACCCTATTCAAATTATGCCCTCAATTCACACCTTTTATCTTACAAAAGATAAAAGGAGAAGTGATGGGGGAGGGAGCTGACTACCACTAAGAAGAAGAGCTAGAAGTGGAGTGGGTCCTTTGGACCAGGAATCCCTGTGCCGAGAACCTCCTATATCCAGGAGACAGAGAGCATAACGCCGGAGACGGCACAATATGACAAGACAGAGTGGCAAGCGTGGCAGAGAACAGGAAGTAGCAGAACCAGGAGACCAGTGAGAGATGGTATAGTGGGCTTCCTGACCCATAGAGTTAGGTTGCTAAATGGGTATGGTGACCCATGGAACAAGAGAATGGAACACCTTCAGACAAGAGGCTTTCTGAAAGAGTGGGATGCCTCCATGCACCTGTCAGTGGAACTAGGCTTGCCAACTCATGGAGCAAGAGAGCTGAGTGCCTTCGGGCTAAGGCTTACTGGCAGAGTAGGGTGCAAAAAGAGCTAAAGAGCTTTGTTAATACCTGCCCAAGCAGGGCAGAGGCCAGGGCCAAGAGCCAGAGAAAGGCCTATCTGTGAGCAGGGCTAAGAAGAGACTGTCCTGACTGAAGGATTGTATCCTGAATTGTAACCTATTACTTCCCTAACAAACTTCATAACTATAAGTACGGTTTGTGAATTCTGTATGGCCACTGCAACGAATTATCCTACCTAGCAGAGAAGCAGAGAGTGCAGTGAGAGGGACTGCTGCTGTCAGAACTGATAAAGTGGAGGTATGTCTGAACTATGCCTCACAGGAATCAGCCTTGGGCTGTCAATCTTGATTTCGATTCTCCTCTCCCCTTGTGAAGTTAGAGGAGGTCAGCCGCTCCTACCGCGTCATTTTTACATGATGGTAAGGCTAGAAGCAGGGTGACCAATTATAAGGCTATTATAATAGCCGTGTGAGAGCTTGTGGAATCGACTCGATGGCACTGGGTTTGGTTTTTTGGTGGTGAGAGCTAGTGACAGCCTAACTGAAGAAATAACAGCAAGGATAAGAACAGCAGGACAGAATGAGGAGACAGTCAGGAGGTATGGCAAAAAATCAACAGAACATGGAGAGGGAATAAAGGAAGAGATTAAGGTGGCTACAGGATAGAGGCATCTAGCTAGGGAGTCTATATGAAAGACAGACTAGAGGATGGGCAAATTTGAGGAAGAAGTTAATGGAGTCAGGTTTAGAACACAAAGTTTTGCTAGAAAAAGAGGAAATCCCAGAAGACTATATGGCAGTTATAGTCTACTTCAAGAATTTCATGTCGCTCTGAAACCAGGACTGGTCAGTTTTTATTCCCTGTGAAGATGAATAAGTTATCTTACATGTTGGGGACTGAATTGTGTTCCCCCAAAAGATTTATTAAAGTCCTAATCCCTGAACCTGTACATGTGACGTTGTTTGCAAATAGAGTTTTTCTTTTGTGATCAGTTAACGAGGTCAAACAGGAACAGGGCAGGTCCTAATTCCTTCTGAGTGGCATCTTATACAAGGGGAGAGGAGACAGGGAAATAGAGTTGCATGTAGGGGGAAGACACCATTGAGGATCCTCCTAAAAGCAAAGGAACTCCAAAAAAAAACCAGGGCTACTGGCAACTGAAAGAGACAAGGAAGAATGACAGAGAGTGAGCACAGCCCTGCTGAGACTCTGAATTCGGATTTCTACCCTCCAGACTGTGAGAAGATAAAATGCCACCCACTTGGTGGTATTTTGTTATGCAGCCCTAGGAAACTGAGACTGTTCCAATAACTAAACGGTATGTAATAACGCAACTTTTTTAGGTTAAGTGATGAAACTGCCTTTTTAAATAAACACAAATCTCTAACACTACCTCATATCATACAAAAAAATTAACTTAAGATTATTCGTAGAACTAAATATAAAAGCCAACATGATAAAGCTTCTAGAAGAAAATATAAGAGAATACCGTTACAACTTTGGGGTAGGCAAAGATTTCTTAGAACACAGAAAGTACTAACCATAAAAGAAAAGGCTGATGAATGGGACTTCATCAAAATGACAAACTTCTGTTTATCAACAATAGCATTAAAATGAATAGCCAAGCTACACACAGGCAGAAAACACTCACAGAATACATATTTAACAAAGGACTGGTATCCAAAATATGTAAAATAATTCTCACAAATTAACAGAAGACAAAAACTCAACAAAAATGTGCAAAAGACTTAGCAAAAAGGAAGATAGGTAACTGACCGATAAGCATAAAGTGTTCCACAGCATTTATTGGAGATATGCAAATTAAAACCACCATGAGCTCCCAACCACGACACCTACACACCTACCAGAATGGCTAACATTAAAAAGACAGCAAATACCAAATGGTGGTTAAGGATGAGAATAGCTGGGACTTCACACATTGCTGGTAGGAATGCAAAGTGATGAAGCCACTTTGGAAAACTGGTTGGTACTCTCTTATGAAGTTAAACATACATCTATCCAATGACCAACAATTCCACTCCTAGGTACCTACCCAAAAGAAATAAAAACATATGTCTACAAAGAATCTTGTACAAGAATGTTCAGAACAGCTGTATCCAGAATAGCCCCAAACTGGGAAAAAACCAAACGTCCATGATTCAGCAAACGGATAAATTGTCGTATAAGATGAAATAATACTGTCTAATAAGCAGAAATGAGCCACTGATCCACGCCAACAACATAGATGAATCTAAAAGACATTATGCTAAGTGAAAGATGCCAGACGCAAAAGAGTACATACAGTATGCTTCCATTTATAGAAATAAGCAAAACTCATCTATGGTGGTGGACGGAGTGGCCACGTGTGTGCTGGGGACTGAGTGGGAAGAGGCAAGTGGGAACTCTGCGGGGCTCTGGAAAAATTCTCTAATGGTACATATTACAAAGGCTTATGCATTTGTCATCTCAATGAATTGTACGCTTCCTATCTCTATACTTCATTGTATGTAAATTATACCTCAATAGAGGAAAATTAAAAAAAAGAACAAAAACTGATCTCTAACGTGCTCTGAGTCAGAATTGACTTCATGGCAACGGGTTTGTTTCATATAAATACCTAAAGTCAATATTCTTTATTACTGGCCTGAGCCTTTACCAATCCAAGGCAAAAACAAAACATACACAACTTTTCGGGGTATAACACAGTAGGAACATCATTCGGACCACAAGTCAGCCATGGGACCTGAAGTAATTCGCCTAAGTTCTCTTAGCTTTGGTTTTATCACTGTGAACCTGGTAAAACTAAGCTTATGGGAAGCACCTAGTACAGTACCTGGCACACAGGAGTTTAGTAAATGTTAATGGTAAGAAACAGTGAGAAAACTGATGAAAAAAGATACACTTTACCTATCTGTCATAAATCAAACCAAACCCATTGCCATCAAGTCAATTAGGACCCATAGCGACCCTATAGGAAAGAGTAGAACTGCCCCATAGGGCTCCCACGGAACTGCCGACCTTTTGGTTAGCAGCCATAGTCCTTAACCACCTCACCACCAGGGCTCCGGAGCCCTTACAGTGGACTCTTACCTAAAATATCTGCCCATAACCCTACACTTTTTTTCTGAAAACTCTCCTTCTTTCTAACAACTGACCTCACTCTATCCAGGTAACTTGGAATGAGGGACTAGAGGTAGGGAGGATGAGGGGAAGGGCCTTGTTCTTCAGTGACCCTGCTCCATGGCCACACAACACTGTCATTAACATGTTCATGTAAATCAAAGTTTTGGATGCCCAAATTACATTTAAAGGTATGAGGGAAACTCACTATTAAAGAAAAAAAAAAAAAAGCCTAAATTGTTTTGTGAAATGCAAAGGACCTTTTATAAATACTATCAGTACTTAATCCAAGTTTTCCACATATTTAGGTTTACCAAGTGGCATTCAGAGCCCTGGTGGCGCAGTGGTTAAGAGCTTGACTGCTAACCAAAAGCTCAGCAGTTTGAATTCACCAACTGCTCCACGGAAACTCTATGAGGCAGTTCTACTCTGTCCTATAGGGTTGCTACGAGTTGGAATCAACTTGGTTAAGGTGACATTCTTATTCACATCTTACTCACATTCACATTCTTATTTACATCTTATTCTTATTCACATCTTATTCACGTATTTCCAAATAACTGCTTTCCGCAAAGAGCGTGCTCCAACAGTAGACAAAGCACAAAGAGTACTCTCCTTTTATGACACCAATACCGTCTGGTGGGATTACAGCCAACAACAGGGCTCGAGTAGATTTATCTTTACTGTAGATCATGTAATACATTTGCCTAATGCAGTGCCCTAGATTTTACAAATTACATTCGCTGATGTACTTGCAAGCCTGCAGAATCGAACATTTTCAAGCAGGGCACAAGACATCTGTGTAAAACACTCTGTCTTGATCATAAATAAAAGCACTAACTGTATCTGAGGCCATCTATTCTTTTGCTATAATTTTTAATTTGTCTAAAGAAATTTCTTGGCTTTTAGCAAAGTTAGGGCTGAGCCAATACACTGTGTTTCATTTGCATTCACAATAAGAACCCACACATATCAAAGCTTTGAAAGCTTTTAAGGCCAAAATCTCTATTGTGTGGCCATGATAGGCACTAACTAAATGAACCTTGAAGCTATAAATAGTACAGAGTATGCCATATGCCTGGGGAGAAAAATGTTTTGCTTAATATGTAACAATGAATGAGTTCACAACTCACCATAATGTCTTTATCAAAAAATTACCACAGTATTAATTATGAATCAACAAAAACTCTTGACTCAGGATTAAAGAGAGAAGAGTTTTTTCTCACTAGAAAGTTCTATGCGCCATTTTACTACCATTCTTTAGGCATTTCCTCTCTATGCAGTGGTGTTCACTGCCAAGTGGCTCTGGTCTAACTCCCCACCATGATGTCACAAAACCAAAAATCAAGTGGAATCCGGCTCAGTGTTGGCGCCGTCTAGGGTGCCAGCCATCAACCCGGAGCAGGCACAGGGCAAGACTCCAAGTTTTCTCACTGAACCTGATAAATCACTGCTCCCCATAAACTAAGATCTTAAAAGCTCCAACTTAAAAAAAAAAAAATCAGATTTGCCTGCGGTGTCTGTAAGGAACAGGGATCACCTGCAAATGGGCAGGAAAGAGGTAAGTGGGTGTAAAATGGCTTCCCCAGGCGGGCTGTAGAGCAGCGATTCACAGCAAATTCCTTCCTAGAGTAAAGCCTTTCAAACAAACAGGTGAGGGGGAACCACCCACACGTGTAACAGGAATCTCCAGCCATTTCAACTCTGCATGAGAATGTGCAATGAGGGCATGCAGAGCAAAGCAGAGGAAAGAAGCTGGCAGTGAGAATGGGCACATTCCAATTCTTCAACCCCGCCACACAGGTAGGAGGATATACCCAGTCACCTCAAGGACGGCTGTGTGGACCCGTCAACGCACAGGGCAAACGGATTTTAGAAAGAAAGGGAAGAAAGGAAAGCACGTGCTCCGCAGATACGGTCAGTTATTACTTGGCCACTAACAGCACTTTCACGGGAAGAAGCGGGGCTACACCTCAGCCGAAGACCCGCTCTCAGCACAATCTGAAGCTTCCAGCGGCTCTCCTTCTCTCCAAGCCCCCAACCCACCCCACCATCCAAGAAATACTTCAAACTTCGGGTCCTGAGCGGATCCCCAACCGTCTCGGCCTCAGCCGAAAAAGGGGATTGCGCTCCTCCCGCCACAGGTTGGCCGAGGCGTGGGGGATTGCGGACAGGCTCTCCCAGAGAATTAAATTTCTAATAATACAACTTTAGGCGGATTAGCGCCGGCTTCACCCGAGGCCGAAGCCGTCACCCACTTGGGGCCGTGAAAAGCTAAGCGGGGGTGCGGGACACCAGGGTAGGGGTCCGCGTGGCTAGCAGAGGTTCGGGCCCTCGCCCTCCCCTCCCAGGCGCCCCGGCCTCGGCAGGTGCGCCCTCCTCGCCTCGCGGCGCTCACCAGGTACCAGACGCCGAGGAGGATGGTGCCGGTGCGGACATGGCAGCACAGGCAGCAGCTGTTGGAGTAGAACCGCGTCCAAGGCGCGACCATCTTCATCGCTCCGGCTGCGGGCGCAGTTGCGCGAGTGCGCGCCCAAGTTTGCAGGAGCGTCGGCCGCGTAGCTTTGGCCTCCCTGCTGGCAGGGCCCACGGCGCGGCTGCTGCCGGCTCTTCCTGCGCTCCCGCTCCCGGACTCGCCCGGCCACCCGCCGGCCCTGGCTCCGCGCTTCCCCCGAGAGCGCCGGCTGAGCAGCTGCCGCGGCGGGACCCTGCGCTCGGAAGGCGGCCGCGGGCGGAGGCGGGGCGGCCGGCGGGCCATGTGACCCGCGCCCGGGCTGGTGATGTCACCGCGGGCCAGAGCCAGCTGCAGGCCGGAGCCAGCTGCGGGCGGTGGGAGCCCGCTGTAAATAAATAAATCTCTGCGCCCTCGCCAGGTCCCAGAGTCAATCAGCAGTGGAGTTCCGGGCCTTCCGCCTTTGATTTGGTGGTTTAAGCAACTCTATTATGGGTTTGAGATTCTTTTACAATTTAGTTAATTGGGGTCTTATTCCCCTTCTGTCTTGCAGATAACCCGTAGGTGCAATGCTGTCACTCTTACTATTTTGCAAACTGGGGGACGGGGGGCGGGGGGGACTATCCAACTTCAGTACTTTGAACCACTGCTGAAGCCGCTAATAGCAATTTGCCTCGGCTTCCCAGCTCAATTATTGTGGTAGTAATCTTTTCCCAGGAGAGAGGATATGTGTCAAGGACATCCTCGCTGTGCCTCGGGTACATTTTCAGTCATGACTGTAGCTCTAAAGAAACTATCACAGTTACTGCCACAATGTCTCTGCAAGACAAAACACATTGAGTTAAGAGATAACAGAGAAACACTCCAGTGTGGGGTCTATTTTCTCTCATCTGGTGTTTTGTCTTCAAGCTCCTCTTTCCTAGGCTAGCCTCTGACCAGTGTTAAAGCCAAGCATACAAGATGGGTTAGATTATCAGCACGTGTCAGCTTTGTTTCAGACTTGTAGCAAGAGAAAAACCGGTTCAATTTAAGTTTATTAAGGACAGGTTATATAGGAAGAAAGAGGCATCTTAGATAAGGCTGTTTAAGTGCCGGACTGGTTAGTTTTACGACCTGTACATAGACCAAGAGGCAGTCGTTCAAACAGAACAAGGGCATACTTCGTGGTTCAAAATCAGGAAGGATGTGTCTCAGGGTGTGTCCTTTCACCATACTTATTCACTCTGTATGCTGAGCAAATAATTGGAGAAGCTGGATCATCAGGATTTCAGGAAGGCTCATTAACAACCTGCGATATGCAGATAACACGACCTTGCTTGCTGAAAGTGAAGAAGACTTGAAGCACTTCCTGATGAAGATCAAAGACTATGGCCTTCAGTATGGATTACACCTCAAAAAAAGGAAAACAAAATTCCTCACAACTGGACCAATAAGCAACATCATGATAAATGGAAAAAATATTGAAGTTGTCAAAAATTTCATTTTACTTGGATCCACAATTTACACCCATGAAAGCAGCAGTCAAGAAATTAAACAATGTATTGCACTGGGCAAAATCTGCTGCAAAAGACATCTTTAAAGTGTTAAAAAGCAAAGATGTCACTTTGAGGACTAAGTTGCACCTGACCCAAGCCATGATATTTTCAGTCACCTCGTATGCATGTGAAAGCTGGACAATGAATAAGGAAGACTGAAGAAGAATTGATGCCTTTGAATCATGGCGTTGGCAAAGAATATTGAATATACCATGGACTGGCAGAAAAACAAACTAATCTGTCTTGGAAGAAGTACAGCCAGATTGTTCCTTAGAAGTGAGGATGGTGACACTTCATCTCACATGCTTTGGACGTTTTATTGGGGGGACCAGTTTCTGGAGAGGCACATCATGCTTGATAGAGTAGAGGGTCAGTGAAAAAGAGGAAGACCTTCTGTGAGATGGATTGACACAGTGGCTACAACAATGGGCTCAAACATAGCAACGATTGTGAGGACGGGCAGGACCGGGCAGTGTTTCATTATGTTGTACATAGGAACTAACCTGACAGCACCTAACAAGTTCCCAGAAAGTTATATGTAAGAATCACCTGGAGATCTTGTTAAAATTTAGATTCTGATTCAGTATATCTGGGGTTAAAATTCAAATTGTCAGCAGGGAACTTGTTAGAAATGCAAATTCTCAGGATGGGTTTGAACCACAATGAACTGGTTCAAAGCCCTGCCTTGAAAGAGACTTTCAAATTCAAACTCCCAGAGAGTTCCCATAGTTACCTTCCTCTTTCCTCTCCCCACCAGAATTTTGTTAGGCAAATGACTTGTTGATTCAGGGGATTTTATATTTCGGAAAGCTTACTGTTTGTCATGGATTGAATTGTGTCCCCCAAAAATATGTGTATCAATTTGGCTGGGCCATGATTCCCGGTATTGTGTGATTGTCCACCATTTTGTCATCCGACGTGATTTTCCTATGTGTTGTAAATCCTGCTTCTATGATGTTAATACGATGGATTAGTGGCAGTTATGTTGATGAGCTTAAACTGTGTCGTAAGCCAATCTCTTCTGAGATATAAAAGAGAGAAGCAAGCAGAGAGACAGGGGGACCTCATACCACCAAGAAAGCAGCACCAGGAGCAGAGCGCATCCTTTGGACCCAGAGTTCCTGTGTGAAGCAGCTCCTAGTCCAGTGAAAGATTGATGAGGACCTTCCTTCAGAGCCAAGAGAGAGAGAAAGACTTCCCCTGGAGCTGACGCCCTGAATTTGGACTTCTAGCCTACTAGACTGTGAGAGAAGAATAAATTTCCTTTTGTTAAAGCCATCGTCTTGTGGTGTTTCTGTTATAGCAGCATTAGATAACTAAGACGCTATTCAAGATCCAAATTTATAGACTATTGCCAAATCGCTCTAGATAAGAGACAGAGTGAGATGGCAAAGAGAGAGGAATTTTAGGAAACAGGAAACTTGGCTGGAGAGAGAAGCCAAGAAGAGAGAAACAATTTATCTGTTGGGGAAATTTGATACAATAAAATTGACATGACATGTCAGTGTTTTTGGATTTGAATTTCTTTGGATGCAAAGAGTATATGAATTGGCCTCAAAACAAGAGCAAAGTCTTCCTGAGGAACTTAGTCATGGCTGGGTTCCTTGTTTTTACACAATGGCATAATTAACTGGAATACTGATTGCACTAGTACAGTTATTTAGACAAGCTACTTGGTTTATGTTGCCAGGAGACTTTGCTTTAGGGGCCACACTGGGTCCTTTTCTGCTACAGCAAAGGATCCCTCCCACCAACCAATAGTTGCCATCGAGTCAACACTGACTCATGATTACCCTGTGTGTGTCAGAGTAGAACTATACTCCCTAGAGTTTTCAATGCCTGATTTTTTGGAAGTAGATTGCCAGGCCTTTCTTCCAAGGCACCTCTGGGTGGACTTGAACTGCCAACCTTCTGTTTAGCAGCCAAGCACATTAATAATTTGTACCACTCAATGACTGGAACAAAGGATAACAGACTCCATAACTTGATCAAGTTGCCCTAAAATTCACTAATACTTCTCTCCCATTCTTCTCTGCCTCCATGGGGCCTCCATTACCAAATTTTAAGCTCTTCTCACCTTTAGGACTTTAAGATTTGCAACCTCTTTGTCACGCAGTTCCTTTCCCTTGTCTTCTTATACTTCAACTTTCTCTATCTGCTTCACCCCCCCGCCCCCCCCCCCCAATATTAGGGATTTCAAGATGGTGACAGAGGAGCATTAAACTAAGCATGGGATCTTTCTGAGCACCGGGCCCTGTGCAACTGCCCAGGTCATCTGCCCACAAAGCCTGCCCTAGAGATAGGCTTCGTATCTCTCTTAGAAATGAAAAAACGAAACTGAAAAGCCATCTGAGAACTGTCTTTTTTTTCTGTCAGATAACAAGAAACGCCTTCATGGAGGCTGTGATTAATGTCAATTTTACAGGAGTGAGTGGAAGAAAAGGAGTACGCCAGATGATTCATTGAGGTGTCCGGATCTTGTCCAAGCTGGGGTCAGGACTGCGAAGGTCAGAACGTGGAGCCGGCTCCAGCCTTGAATGGCAGCCAAGGCGGAAGTCAAAAATCATGATTAATACACTCTCAGAGACCCATGTAATTAATCCTGTACTCATTAAAGCACACATTTGGGGTATGGTCGGGTTCTGGACTAGAGGTTGGGAGAGAGCACATAAGGCTTAGTCCCTGCCTGCAAGAAATTTATAAAATAATGAGGGAGACAGACAGGCAGATGGAGACATTAATGGTAGAAAATGTGGCTGACGATAAGACAACAGGATTATGATTAATAGGAAACCCTGGTAGTGTGGTGGTTAAAAGCTACGTGTGCTAACCAAAAGGTTAGCAGTTCAAATCTACCAGGTGCTCCTTGGAAACTGTATGGGGCAGTTATACTCTGTCCTATAGAGTCGCTATGCGTCGGAACCAACTCGATGGCAGCGGCTTTTATTAAGATTAATAGTGGTATGTAATACTCTACATGGTTTATTAATGTTTTAAGATTTGGGATGCAATCAAGTACATCTGTATTGGTCAGGGTCCAGTCAAGAAAATAGGAACCATTCTAGATATTCTGAACAGAAGGGATATTCAACAAAGAATTAGTTGATCACAGATGAGAAGACAAACATGGCACAGTGAGGAAACTCAGAGATTAGGAAAAGTAGGAAGGATGCTACCACCATTTACCTGGTTGGAGCTGAGACCATGGAGGAAAGGGTTGTGCAACAGAGGAACTCTCAGACACACTGCTGCCTTTGGATCACCTCCTAAAGCAAAAGGGAAGAGGAGAAATACTCTGGCTTCTCTCCTCCTCCCACCCTCCAGTCTTCTGCTAGTGCTTCCCATTGGCTGAACTCCCAGAAACCAGCTGACAAGGGAGCCTGTGAGACAGGCTTTCCTGCCATAAAAAAAAAAACACAAGGAAGAGGGGGGAGGGATTTGAGAGCAAACAGGCACGCAACTTAGGCAACATCTAGACTAAAATTATGTCAAACATAATTTGTCACCTTTGATGATCTAAAAAGGCAGAATCTTGCAATGCCTTAGGTCACGAAGCAGGAAGACCAGCTTGTCTCCCCTTTCTCCATTTGTTGTTTTATACTAGAAAGACATGAGTTCCAGACTGAATTTGCCAATGACTGGGGTTTGGGAGGATCACATAATCTCTCTGAATTTTAAAAAATGGAAATGATGATCCTACCTTTCTACTTGTTGGGGGAATTAGAGTGTAAATTATATTAAGTGAGTGAATGATAGATTTGGCAAAATTAACATTATTTAGCACCTGCCAGCTTATGAGTCGGAGCCCTGGTGGCATAGTGGTTAAGAGCTCATCTGTTAACCCAAAGGTCTGCAGTTCAAAGCCACCAGCTGCTAGGAGGCAGTTCTACTCTGTCCTATAGGATCACTAAGAGAGAGTGTACTTGACAGCAAAGGGTTTTTTTTAGTCTGTAAGTCGGAAGCAACTTGACGTCAACGGGTTGGTCTTTTACATTGGGTTCCTGGGTGATGCAAACAGTTAAGCATTTGATTACTAACCAAAATGGTTGGCACTTTGAACCTACCAGGAAGAAAGGCCTGGCAATCTGTTTCTAAAAGGTGACAGCCATGAAAACCCTATGAAGTGCAGTTCTACTCTGCAACACATGGGGTGGCCATGAGTTAAAATCATCTTGACAGCAATGAGTTTTGTTTTTGTTTTTTGGTAGTCTTTTACATTAGGAAGAAAGACCTGGCAATCTACTTCCAAAAATCAGCTAAAGAAAACTCTACAGATCATAACAGTCTGATCCCACTGTGCATGGGGTTGCCAAGAGTTGGGGCTGACTTGATGGTAGCTAACAAAAACAGTCTTTTACACGTATTATGTAATGCTCACAACAAACCTGTAAACTAGGTATTATAATCCCCATTTTTCAGATGAGAAAATTGAGGCTCAGAGGCTTTAAGTAATTTGCCCAGTGTCCCACTGCTAGGCAGCATCAGAGTTGGGATTTGCATCCAGGAGTATCTCACTGCAGAGCTTAGACTGTGTCTGTTCTCCATGCTGCCGCTTAGTTTCCACTCTCAAGGGATTCACGATCTTAAGAAAAAGGCATATGTATAAAAGTCAGCCAATAGAGGCAGCCCATACATAATGTGCTCCTGAAAATCTATATGAAACTAGGATATCTAGAAGCAGATATGAAAGGATTTCTGTTTCCAGATAGCTAAAAATATCTTTCTAATTACACCTCAACTTTTAAACACAAGCTTTGATGATATTATCCTGGCTTTATACACGTTTCTTAATCTGTTTCCTTCACAGCTGAGCAGAGTCAATTAACTTAGAATGTTCAGAGAGCCTCTGACTGAGATATTCACAGCTTCTTTTATCCCCAAGGATTCATCACAAGTGTTTTAAGTTTGAGACCTGTGATTTTATGAGTCATGTCAGCACTTGCATTTTCCATCTATAGTCATAAATTAATAAGGGATAAAGTGCAATAAAATATTTAAAAGCTTGCACACATACTTCCTCAAGAGGGCAACATGGCCGGAATTGGCAGCATCAGCATGCCAGATCACAGAAGGATTCTCAGCTGAGAGATCGAAGTTCAAATTCAGCATAAGAAACATTTTCTAAGAGGGTGTGGTAGATTGTATTACTGACCTGTTCATCAAATGATCTGGTTCCTTCTCCATGGTGCTCCTTCCAGTAGGAAGATTAGACATCCTGGTGGCGAAGTGGTTAAGAGCTCGGTGCCTAACCAAAAGCTTGACAGTTTGAATCCACCAGCCGCTCCTTGGAAACTCTACTGGGCAGTTCCGCTCTGTCCTATAGGATCGTTAGGAATTGGAATAGACTTGATGGCAATGGGTTTGCTTCTTTTGCCTGGGCCCTCTTGAATGCAGGAGTGCCCATGTGACTTGTTTGGCCAATAATATATGGGCAGAAGCAATATGGGTAGAAGTTTTAGAAGTCAGTTGATGGTGGTTCACTAGGCTTTTTCCTTTGCCTTGAAACTGGTGATGAAACAAATAAAGACTGCTCCGTCAGGAGTCTCAGAGGGAAGACAACATGGACTGGAGCCACAGCCAACCCACAGTGGACGTGGAGTGCGGACCAGAAATGAACCTTTGTTGGAAGGCATTAAATGTGGGGGTTATTTGTTAGCATAGGGAGTCCATGGGTGGTGCAAAAGGTTAACGTGCTCACCGCTAACCAAAAGGTTGGAGATCGAGTCCACCTAGAAGTGCCTCAGAAGAAAGGCCTGGTGATTTACTGTTGAAAAATCAGCCACCGAAAACCCTGTGGAGCACAGTTCTACTCTGACAGCAACTGGTTTTGTGAGCACAAATGCCCTAGCACCCCCTGACTGGTACGGGCATCAGTGTGCCACGTATGAAAATGTGGATCGTCCCACAGGAGAGCATTAAAAAATAGAGGCTAAGTGGCCAAAAAAAGTGGCACAGATAGCAAAGGCTCCAGGATATTTCCTGAAAAACTAGACATAAAGGGCTGAGGCAAACAGGAAAGTTTCATAGAGGAGTTGGGACCTAAGACAAGTTTGAAGGAAAAGGAGGACTTAGACAAGTCGTGTGTTTTGCCTCTTCATGCTAGTCTGACTATGCATTTTTAAATAACAAATAATTAAAATGTCAAAAAAGGAAAAACAAGGATATGAGAACTTTTTGTTCTTAAGGAAATAGTCCAGGTAAGCTAAAATATAGTCAGAATAATATAATGAACAATTTTATATCTGTCACTCGGATTTCATCATGGAAGATTTTTGCAATCTTTGCTTCACCTTTTTTCTAAAAATAAAATAAAATAAAACTTTACAGAAACAGTAAGTTCAAGGTGCTCATATGTCCTTTCCAATACTATTTTTTGCTTCAAAAAGGCCACATTCTACAACTCAATAACTTAGTCATTAAAAACAGCTAGAAACCACCAAAATAAAAATCCCATTTAAAAAAAAAAAAAAGTGTATCTGTTTGACAGCAAAATTGGGAAGCACGCTTTTCTTTAAATGAAACACAATTTATTATATCTAGGTATAAATGCCAGACAATCATTAAAAAAGACCAGTCAGTCAGAAGAAAGAATGGGGGTGAGGCGGTAGGGGGGTGGGGAGATAAGACACTATTTAATGACTAAAAAAAAAAAAAATAGATAACTGTTTTATTCAGTATTATGCCTGGTGGTACAGTGGTTAAGAGCTTGGCTGCCAACCAAAAGGTTGGCAGTTCAAATCCACCAGCTGCTCCTTGGAAACCCTATGGGGCAGTTCTACTCTGTGCTATAGGGCCACTATCAGTCTGAAATGATTCAAGGGAAACTTTTTTTATGCTTGCACAGTATTAGGAAACCATTGTATCCCAGCCCTTAAGGGTCTAACGGAGTCCCTGGGTGGTGCAAACGGTTAAGCGCTGGACTATCAGCTGAAGGTTAGTGGTTCAAACACACCCAGAGTCACCTTGGATGACAGGCCTGGTGATCCATTTCCAAAAGGTCACAGCGTTGAAAACCCTACCATGAGCTGAAATTCTACTCAATAGCAACTAACAACAAAGTCATGAAATTTCAGAGCTGGGAAGATTTTTGGAGCTGATTTGATCCAGTGTTTTCATTTTATACTGAAGAAACTGAGTCCCAGAGAGGTGAAGCAACTTGCTCAAAATCACGCAGGTAATTTGTGGCAGAGCTAAAACTTTGTCCCCATGTAGTATTACCTTCCAAAACTAGTAAGGGAGACTGGGGTGCAAAGCACACGCCAGGTTTTGGGGGTCTGAGAGGAACTATCCTGAGGTGTTGGAGGTAGTGAAGTGGAAAGGGAGGGGGCAGTCTTGTGGAGAGGACACTGACTTCCTTACGAGTCAGGAAATGCCTCCCACCTGTACCCAGGATCATAACCTGTAGTGGTTATCTGAAGGCCAGCTGCCCTGCTAGGATTACCTTGACCACCAGAAACTTCACTGGTAGACTAGGTTGGTCTTAAAAAAACCAAACGAAACCCAGTGCAGTTAAAGGGATTCTGACTCAGAGTGACCCTGTAGGACAGAGTAAAACTGCCCGGTAGGGTTTCTAAGGAGAGGCTGGTGGATTTGAGCTGCCGACATTTTGGTTAACAGCTGTCTTAGTTATGTAGTGCAACTATAATGGAAATAACGTAAGTGGATGGCTTTAACAAATTTATTCTTTCAAAGTCTGGAAAGCTAGAAGTCCAAATTCAAGGTGCCAGCTCCAGGGGAAGACTTTCTTTCTCTGTCAGCTCTGGGGGAAGGTCCTTGTCATCAATCTTCCCTAGCCTAGGAGCTTCTCAGAGCAGGGACCCCAGGTTCAAAGGACACACACCCCCCCGCCCCCCCTGCCGCCGACACCACTTTCTTGGTGGCATAAGGTCCCATCCCAAGTTTCAGGATCCTATTGCTTCCCAATCTATGACCTCACTTTAACTTCAGGCACAACTTGAGGTTGGGAACTCAGTTGTTGTAATTCACCCACCCTTACAATAAGACTCTGGATTTGGATTTTGGCAATATCAGCTCTGTTACTACAAGAAATAAGCCTTTCTTTCAAGACACAAATGGAAACTTTTAGGTTGTTCACGTGGCACTTGAGCTTTGACTCTGAAGCCCTAAGTTCATCTCTTTCTTTCACCACTTTGTCTAGCAAAAGTAGGACCAACCAACCAGCTTCCTTATACTTCACATTATGATAAAATTGTAGAAAGATATCAAACATGCAATCACCCAGAGCTTCGCCTCTCACCAATACTTGATCTATTGGTGGTGATACATTGCGTATTTCTATTGCCACCTCATGCCATGGATTAGCAGTACCCTCTTTACTACTGGAAGCAGAGTCTTCAACATATTTAAGACTAACCAAGCTTGAGAACCAATTTAGAAAACTCATTCTCACAATTTTGTTTCTCTAGAACCACTCCCGGTACAAAATATCTTAGGCTGGCTTCTCTAGAGAGGCAAAACCAATGAAGAGTCTCTCTCTCTCTCTTTTCTCTCTCTATATATACTAAAAAAAAAAAAAAACCCAAGAGATAAAAATATATATAAAGGAAACGGCTCATGAGGTTGTAGATAATGGAAACTCTTCTACGCAACTCATGTAGCTGCAGGGGCTGGCGAACTCAAGATCCAGACCAAGGAGGCCGATGAATCCCAAGAACCAGAGGTCAGATGAACAGGAGCCAGTTGCAGGATCCAGAGTGAGCAAAAGTCATTGAGTTTCGCCAGAAGGTCCACCTATATTGGATGCTGGCCACACCCCCAAAGAACCTCCCTTTCAACTGGTTGGCTACTCACAGCAGATCCCATTATGGAGGTGATCATATTATATCAGGTCTCATCATGGAGGTTATCTGAGTTATCTAGTGCTGCTATAACAGAAAATACCACAAATGGATGGCTTTAACAAAGAGAAATTTATTTCCTCACAGTAAAGTAGGCTAAAAGTCCAAATTGAAGGCATCAGCTCCAGGTGAAGGATTTCTCTCTCTGTCTACTCTGGAGGAAGGTCCTTGTCTTCAACCTTCTTGTGGTCCAGGAGCTCCTCAGGTGCAGGGACTCCAGGTCGAAAGGACACATTGTGCTCCCGTTGCTGCTTTCTTGGTGGTATGAAGTGGCCAACTCTGCTTGCTTCACTTCCCTTTTATCTCTTGAGAGATAAAAGGTGGTGCAGACCACACCCCAGGGAAACTCCCTTTACCTTAGATCAGGGAGGTGACCTGAGTAAGAAAAAAAAAAAAATTGAGTAAGAGTGGTATTAAAATCCCACCCTAATCCTCTCAACATAAAATTACAATCACAAAATGGAGGGTAACCACAGAATACTGGGCATCATGGCCTAACCAAGTTGATACACACGTTTTTTCAGGGACATAATTCGATCCATGACAGAGGCTATTACATTGTTATACAACTGCCAAACTGCATCCCAACTACCAAACAACTGAGAATTATCACCCAGGCAAACTGACACACAACCTTAACCATCACAGCAGCCAGGCTCTTAACCACCACACCACCAAGGCTATGGGCTGGCCTTAGGACTTCGTAAAGCCTGCAGTTAAGCTGAGATTTCTGGGCCTGGGAATTCTTAGGGCCCCAGCAAGACTGTGAGATGTAAAGGACATTTTTGCTTCTTTCTTACTCTCTGACCAAATCATCAAAGGCTGTTGCTGTTGTTTACATGTTTTGTTTTTATAGTCTGAGGGACATTTTCTATCTTCTTTTTAGATTGATTTGTTCATCTCTTGCTGTGGTTTAAATAATAATAATCAGAAACAAAGAAATGCATTTAAATTGTTTCCTTTTTGAAAAGAGAGTTTTAGATTAAGCAAATACCAGGGAAATTTTCACAGGAGTATTTTAGTTATTCCATCATTTCGGATTGCATGAGGCAATCTCTGTTTACTGATGCCCAGTCACTTGCTACACAGAGGATTTAACACATTTCGGAAATGTGCTTGAAAAAAGGCTGAGGGCACTTTGTTTACGGAAATGTTTGGCAGCCTTTCCTGTTTTACCCAAGGGGAAAATTTGCACTTTCAAAAATGAACTGTGCTAATATCCGTGAGTCCGTGTTGATATAAATAAATGATTGAATAAACAATAAATGGGGGAAGAAAAGACATATCTCCCATGCAGAAAAATTTCAAATTATTTATGTAGCTCCTCCACCCTCCAAGAGGGAGGCAAAACTCCCCACTCCATGAACGTGGGCTGCATGTAGTGATTTCCATCCAAATAGTACCATATGGAAAGGCATGGGGGAGTAACATTATAGGGGAGAAAACTGACAAATCCTACCTCAGCCAGGTGACCAAGGTCAACATCAACAGTCATGGATCATGTTGATAGTATGTACCCTTGATGTGATGTGATGAAAATGGCACTTTACCTTTGTGATCTTCCTCTCCAAAACCCGTAACCCCAATCTAACCATCAGTACAAAACAAAACAAAAAACATCAAACAAATACCAGTTGAGGGACCTTCTACAAAATACCTGACCAGTGCTCCTCAAAGTTGTCAATGTCATCAAGAAGAAGGAAAGCCTGAGAAACTGTCATAGCCAAGAGAAGCCAGAGTAGACATGACAGCTAAATGGAACATGGTATCCTGGATGGGATCTCCGAAAAGACAGAGTGTTAGGTAAAAACTAAGGAAATTTGAATAAAGTATAGACATGGATTAATAATAATGTAACAATATTCATTCACTAATTGTGACAACCTGAGAAGCTGGACTATATGAAGAAGAATGGGACATCAGGATTAGAGGAAAACTCATAACAACCTGTGACATGCAGATGACACAACCTTGCTTGCTGAGAGTGAAGAGGACTTATTTGGCAGCCTTTCCTGTTTTACCCAAGGGGAAAATTTGCACTTTCAAAAATGAACTGTGCTAATATCCGTGAGTCCATGTTGATATAAATAAATGATTGAATAAACAATAAATGGGGGAAGAAAAGACATATCTCCCATGCAGAAATTTTTCAAATTATTTATGTAGCTACTCCACCCTCCAAGGGGGAGGCATAACTCCACACTCCATGAACGTGGGCTGCATGTACATTCACTGATGAAAATCAAAGACCACAGCCTTCAGTATGGATTATACCTCAACATAAGAAAACAAAAATTCCCACAAATGGACCAATAAGTAACACCATGATAAACTGAGGAAAGATTGAACTTGTCAAGAATTTCATTTTACTTGGATCTACAATCGACACCGGTGGAAGCAGCAGTAAAAAAATCAAGAGACGCATTGCATTGGGCAAATCTGATGCAAAAGACCTCTTTAAAGTGTTGAAAAGCAAAGATGTCACCTTGAAAACTAAGGTGCACCTGACCCAAGCCATGGTATTTTGAATCGCATCTTACGCATGTAAAAGCTGGTCTTTGGAAGACCGAAGAAGAATTGATGCCTTTGAATTGTGGTGTTGGTGAAGAATATTAAACATACCATGGACTGCCAAAAGAATGAACAAATCTGTCTTGGAAGAAGTACAACCAGAATACTTCTTAGAAGCAAGGATAGAAAGACAGCCTCTTACATACTTTGGACATGTTATCAGGAGGGATCAGTTCCCGGAGAAGGACATCATGCTTGATAGAGTACACGGTCAGTGTAAAAGAGGAAGACCCTCAATGAGATGGACTGACACAGTGGCTGCAAGAGTGGGCTTAAGCGAAACAATGATTGTGAGGATGGTGAAGGACCAGGCAGCGTTTCATTCTGTAGTACACAGGGTCACTATGAGTAAGAACCAACTTGACGGCACCTAACAACAACAACAATTGTGACAAATGTACCGTACTAATGTAAATGTTAATAATAGGGTAAGCTGGTGATGGGTGTATGGGACTTCCTGTACTATCTTCCCAATTTTTCTGTAAATCTAAAAAATGAAGTTTATTTAAAAAAATAAGGATCTATGCTGTAACAAGACCTGATGACCAAAGTAATTGCTGTGGAGTCAATTCCGATTCATAGAGATCCTATAGGACAAAGTAGAACTGCCCTAGAGGGTTCCCAAGTCTGTGACCTTTACAGAAGCAGGCTGCTACATCTTTCTCTTAAGGAGTCACTAATGGGTTGAAACCACCAACCTTTCAGTTATCAGCTGAGTGATTAAGCACTGCACCACCAGGGCTCCTTTGCTGTAACAGAGAGGGGAAAGTGATTTTAAAACAATCTCAGATAAATTTTTAAAGTGCTCAGATAATCATTAAACAAAATTTTTTTTAGATCTCTAACTGTGTTTGACACCACTTAGGTCAAGTAATTTAGCCTCATCATCATCTTTGTAGAGGGAGAAAACGATGTTGAGTTAATGAAAATATGATGAAGATACATTTCAGTGAATTAAGTGAGCCTGTGATACTCCTCAAATTACCTTTACTTATCGGTCTGCAAATGCCCTCTTTGAATTCCCGGTAAATTTTTTAAATGGGGAAGAACCTCAAATATAAAGTTAAAAATGCTAATATGCTACATCAGTTGGACTGAGCCTGGGCTCTTGATGGGGAGGACTTCCTCACGTGGATGTGATTGGGGGCCACACAGAGCAGCTATTGGAGGTCTTTTGGTTCATTTCCACGGGGATTTATTGGCAACTATTTTGTGCCAGGCACCTGGATCTCAAAGTAGATTACGACACAGTCACTATCCTCCTGTAATGTATGAATTAGACTGGGAAAGAGTTGTATCATCAGGTGATTTTAGTATGAGACCCAAATATTGCTGGGCATTAAGTCACATCAATAGTCCCAAGTTTCTATTTCTGCTTCTGCTGTGCCTGTGGGATCTTGTTCCCTCTTTACATACTCACTCCCAAGTGTCTGACCCTAAAGAGGAGCCTCTCATTGCTAACAACTAGTCTGTCAGCTCCAGGCTTCTCATACAAAAAAAAAAAAAGTTTTACCATATTTCCCACATTCTTCCTCTTCTTCTTGTGAGGCCCCCTGGTTACAAAGGGCTTAAAGGAGCCTCACCGTGAACCCTGCCCCAAGGACTATTTCCTGACACTTCCAAAGCCTACATGTTTAGAGGAAACGGACAGGGCTGTGTTCTGTCCAGAGGCTGGCAGGCTGTTTCCTTCCCACTGGGCTGCCCTGTGTCCCTGTGTCCTGGAAGTAGAGCTACCACTAACTAAATCAAAGAAACCAAACCAGCTGCTATCTTGTTAATGCCAACTCATGGTGATCCCTTGTGTATCAGAGCAGAACTCCGCTCCAAGAATTTTCAATGGCTGATTTTTTGAAAGATTGCCAGGCCTTTCTTTCAAAGTGCTGTTGGGTGGACTTGAACCTCCAATCTTTCAGGTAGTAGTTTAGCATGTTAACTGTTTGCACTACCCAGGGACTCCTACCTGTGACTAAAAGGTCACAAATATCTCAGAAAAAAAAGCTCTCTCGTCTATAGACAACCTATTCAGTAAAAACACAGAAATCTCCATAAGAACAAGCAATAGATTATAGGTATGTTTCCTTCTCTCAGGTAGGACTGAGGGGCTCATCAAGATTGGCCACTGGATCTTGGTGGGTGCCCTAATCTGTTCGAAAGCCCAGGTGGAAGATGGAGCTGACAGAGAGTTGCAATTTTGCAGGGAGGCTGGGAAAGAACAGTGGCTCAAGGGAGATTAGATCCCTTCAGTCAGCAACCTGAAGGAAGAAGGGCCCAGGAGATGGCTGAGAGACTGAGAAAAAAAAAGGAAAGTTCAAGGATCTGAGTTCAACAGAGGTTGAAAGACAAGTGGACAGGGTTTCCAGAGTTTGTGGTGAGAGGATGCCGTGTGGAAGCCACCCTGGATGTAGGCATGGGGGCTAGTGGAGAGCCCCAAAGGAGATAAGGCACCGAGAGGCAGGGTCTTGGGTGAGTTGTCCACATGGACATGGAAGAACACAGCATGATGGCAAAACAGGCTAGAGGGAGAGATTGTGAGCCGGATGCCGAGGCTTTCAATGCAAGGCAGAATAGTCCAGAGCTCATGGATGCAGGCCGCAGGTACCTATGTGGGTGTGCTCTGCCCTGGCCAGAGGCCAGGTGGGTGCTGAAATCCAGCTCACACTCCTCTTGAAAAAACAGACACCCCAGCGCAGGACCGTGTTCACCCGGAGAGAAAGGGCATTCTAGCTGCAGCCCTGGGTATATGGCTGATGAGGCAGGGTCCAGGGCATAGTGGGATGCGTGAGCCTCAGAGGAGGAGAGTTTTTTATGGAGGAGACATAGTTGAAATGGCATAAGGGAGGAAGGAGACTGCTACTTACTTTCTGGTCCTGTGACACGAGGCTCTTCTTTTCAGTAATAATAATAATGGCTAATACATACAGAAGGTGCCCTGGTGGCACAGTGGTTAAATGCTCAGCAGCTAACCGAAAGGTCGGTGGTTCAAACCCACCAACCACTCCACGAGAAAAAGATGTGACAGCCTGCCTCCGTAAAGATTTACAGCCTTGGAAATCCTATGGGGCAGTTCTACTCTGTCCTGTAGGGTCACTATGAGTCGGAATCGACTTGATGGCAGTGGCTTTGGTTTGGTCTGGAATACATACAGAAGGAGCCTGGTGGTGCAAACAGAGGTTAGCAATTCGAAACCACCCAGCCGCTCCACAGAAGAAAGGCGTGGCCATCTGCTTCCTTAAAGGTTATAATCTAGAAAACTCCATGGGCAGTTCTACTGTATCACATGGGGTTGCTATGAGTTGAATATTACTCAACAGTGCCCAACAGCAACAGCAGCACGTGTAGAAATTACCCTGTGCCGGGCACCACACTAACCACTTTTCATATATAAACTCCTTTAATCCTCACAACAACCTTGTGAAGTAGGTACAATTATTAGCCCATTTTCACATAGAGGAAACTGAGGCACAGAGAGGTTAAGTTACTTCCTCAAATTCACATGGGTAGTAGCACCAGAAATTGACCCCCAGAGTCTGACTCATTGTTTGCGCTCCTAACCATAACACCAAAACACAAGAGCCGCTTCCATTCAAAAATAGCTCACAAAAACTAGCTTGATATCCCCAAGATTGACAATGTCAGCTCCAAGTTCAAATGGGCTCTTCTTTGAAAATACACATGGGACTCAAAAGCTAAACGTTATTTATTTCAAAGCTGAGAAAGCTTTCACTTGATCCTGTTTCTCTCACTCTCTAGTTTTACTCATGTTGCCCTTCTCATCTCTACCTCCATCCCTCCTCACCCCAGCTCCCTTGTGGGTGCCAAAGTGCTCCCTGATCTAACTGCTGCATCTTTTTTTTTTTTTGAATTGTGCTTTTGGTGAATGTTTAGAGCTCAAGTCAATCTCTCATACAAGATTTAATACACATATTGTTATGTGACCCTAGCTGTGATCCCTATAATGTGACAGCATACTGCCCCTTTCCATCCGAGGCCTCCCGTGCCCATTCGACTAGCTCTGATCCCTTTCTGTCTTCTCATCCCGCCTCCAGATTTAGTTTAGTGTACCTACTTGAACTAAGAAGCATACTCTTCACGAGTACTATTTTATGTTTTACAGTCCAGTCTAATCTTTGTCTGAAGAGTTGGAACGTTTTTAGTTCTGGGTCGACAGAGAGCCTCAGGGCCATGTCTCCCGGGGTTCCTCCAGTCTCAGTCAGACTATTAAGTCTGTTCTTTTTAAGTGAATTTGAGTTCTGCACCATGCTTTTCTCCTGCACCTTCGGGGGCTCTGTTTTGTTCCCTGTCAGGGTAGTCATCGATGGTAGCAGGCACCATCGAGTTCTTCTGATCTCAGGCTGATGGAGTCTTTGGTTTATGTGGACCTTTTGTCTCTTGGGCTAATGTTTTCCTTGTGTCTTTGGTGTTCTCCATTCTCCTTTGCTCCAGGTGGGTTGGGACCAACTGGATGTATCTCAGATGGCCGCTCCCAAGCTTTTAAGACCCCAGATGCCTCTCATCAAAGCAGAAGGCAGAACATTTTCTTAATAAACTTTATTATGCCAATTGACCTAGATGACCCTGAAACCATGATCCCCAGACCCCCGCCCCTGCTACTCTGTCCCTTGAAGTGTTTGGCTGTGTTCAGGAAACTTCTTAGCTTTTGGCTTCGTCCAGTTGTGCTGACTTCCCCTGTATTGTGTATTGTCCTTTCCTTCAACTATAATGATTCTTGTCTACTACCTAGTTAGTGAATTCCCCTCTCCCTCCCTCTCAACCCTCATAACCATCAAAGAATGTTTTCTTCTGTGTTTAAACCTTTTCTTGAGTTCTGGTAATAGTGGTCTCATACAATATTTGTCTTTTTGCGACCGACTAATTTCACTCAGCATAAGGCCTTCCAGGTTCATCCATGCCGTGAGACGTTTCTCAGATTCATCATTGTTCTCTATCCTTGCATAGTATTCCATTATGTGAATATGCCATAATTTGTTTATCCATTTTTCTGTTGATGGGCATCTAGGTTGTTTCCACCTTTTTGCCATTGTGAACAGTGCAGCAACAAACATGTATGCACATATATCTATTCATATGATGGCTCTTATTTCTCTAGGATATATTCCAAGGAGTGGGAATGCTGAATCATATGATACTTCTATATCAAGCTTTTTAAGGAGGCACCAAATCGATTTCCAAAGTGGTTGTACCATTTTACATTCCCGCCAGCAGTGTGTAACTGTTCCAGTCTCTCCACAACCTCTCCAACATTTATTATTTCGTGTTTTTTGGATTAGTGCCGGCCTTGGTATCTCATTGTAGTTTTGATTTGCATTTCTCTAATGGCTAATGATCATGAGCATTTCCTCATGTATCTGTTAGCTGCCTGAATGTCTTCTTTGGTGAAGTGTCTGTTCATATCCTTTGCCCATTTTTTAATTGGGTTATTTGTCTTTTTGTTCTTGAGGTTTTGGAGTATCTTGTAGATTTTAGAGATTAGAACCTGATGGGATATGTTGTAGCCAAAACTTTTTTCCCAGTCTGTAGGTTGTCTTTTTACTCTTTTGTTGAAGTCTTTTGATGAGCATAAGTGTTTGATATTTAGGAGCCCCCACCTATCTAGTTTCTCTCCTGGTGTTTGCACATTGCCAGTTATGGTTTGTATTCTGTTTATGCCACGTATTAGGGCTCCTGGCACTGTCTCTATTTTTTCTTCCATGATCTTTATCTTTTAGATTTCGTATTTAGGTCTTTGATTCATTTTGAGTTAGTTTTTGTACATAGTGTGAAGTTTCTTTTTTTTGCAGATGAATGTACAGTTATGCTAGCACCATTTGTTAAAGAGACTGTCTTTTCTCCGTTTAATGGACTTTGGGACTTTGTCAAATATCAGATGCTCTTAGGTGGATGAATTTACCTCTGGATTCTCAGTTTTGTTCCATTGGTCTATGTATCTGTTGTTGTATCAGTACAGGCTGTTTTGACTATTGTGGCAGTATAAGAGGTTCTAAAATCAGGTAGTGTGAGGCCCCCCCACTTTGTCCTTCTTCTTCAGTAATGCTTTACTTATCCGAGGCAGTATTTTATCTTCTTGGGGGCTATCGTAAATGATATTGATTTGGTGATTTCCTCTTAGAAGTTCTTTTTGTTGGTATAGAGGAATCCAACTGATTTTTGTATGTTTGTCTTGTATCATGATACTTTGCTGATCTCCTTGCTGATGTCTTGAAGAGTTCTGTATATTAATCTTTTGAATTCTACCTCTGGTAATTTGAAGAGTTTATCTTCCTCTGAGAGGTTTCTTGGTTCTTTGATCATTTGCTGAAGCCATCATGGTCTGCCTCTTATGTGATTTGATATTGACTGTTGTCTCTGAGCCATCGATAAGTTATTATATTTATTTATTTTATGTTTGCTTACTGTGTCCCAGCTTCTTGTTTTGTTTTGTTTTGATATGCCCAAATAGGCTGATCATGTGAGCTTCTTTGATTATTAGCATCTTTGAAGCTCTCACGTCCTGTCACCAGGTGGTTAGAGCTGCTACAAGGTATGTGAGCTGAGGAGTTCATTTACATTTCTTGTGTGGATTCGGCTCAGGTGTCCAGGTTGTCAGTCATTGAGTATGTGGTACAGGCTCTCACCTACAGTTCTAGACGGGCAGGGCTAAACAAGAGTGATTGGAGTAGGCACAGGTATGTGGCTGCCATAGGGGGTTGTGTGCTGAGCAAGGTAGAGGGCTGATAGCTGCCCTTGAGTGCCTGGGTGGAAGGCGTGTCCCTTTTTCCCTAGAGTGTGTAGGGGGGTGGGTTTTGCAGCTGGACTTGGGGCAGCCAATGCAGTTGGCTGTAAGGACTGGGAGGCATCACTTATTCTTGGACTCCTATCATGGGTGGCTAGGTGGAGTAGGTGGAGCCATCAGTTCTCAGGCCCCTGATGTGGGTAGGTGGGGATCTTGCTTAATGGGCAGGGTAATGTTAAATGTCATGAATCTGCCACTCTGCCTTAGCTGTTGCAATTGAAAACAGGCTTCAGGTATATACCCTGTTGGAAACCCTGGTGGCGTAGCGGTTAAGTGCTATGGCTGCTAACCAAAGGGCTGGCACTTTGATCACTAGGCACTCCTTGGAAACTCTATGGGGCAGTTCTACTCTGTCCTATAGAGTAGCCATGAGTCAGAATTGACTCAATGGCACTTGGTTTGGTTTGGCTTATATACCCTGTTATACTGTGCTAGTGAGGCACTAAGCTGTTGAAATGGGTCCACACAGGTCTAGGCAGGGGTGGAAGGCATTCAAAGTCCTTGAACTCCTTATGCCTGTGCCTAGGCAAAGGGGCTGTGCCTGCCCTGAGTTCCCAGCTTAGGGGAGCTGGCTAATTATTTTTTCCTGTTTGTTAATTCATTCCCTCTCCAAAGCGAGGAGAATCACTTGGGGCACACAATGGATCCCACTTCCAGCCCAGGGAGTGTGGCAATCGCTGAAGACAGACAGGTACTAGAGCAGAGTGGGGAGAAGTTGGGTCAATGGGAGACAGGTTCCCCAGAGAAGGGTAGGTTTTTTTTTGATCTCACACAGTAGGTTAGACGCTTGTACTTAAGTTTCGCAGGTTCAGTGCAGCGTCTCCCTGGTTCTGGAGACTCGAGCAGACTCTCTGCCACTTGGTTTCTCCTGGTGCGGAAAATGTGTCCCGAGCACTACCAGTTGCCTCAGCCCTCATGCACCAGCTGATCCAGGCTGCAGGATGCCAGCCAGGTCAGGCCTGGGAAATTCTCACTGCTTCTGAACAGTCTCTCCCTCCCCCCGTTGCTCAGTCCCACTCTTCAACTTTGTCTTTGATGTCCAGGGCCCCTAGACTGTCATATATAATTGATTCACTTGTTTTCTTGTAAAAGGGACCACTGGAAGCATCTGACTATTCCACCATCTCAGCTCTGCCTCTAACTGTTGCATCTTGCCTTCTTTATAGGGTAACATCTAAGCACAGATGGTTGTGTTCTCTACTTGAATTTGCATGATTTAGAAGTTTATTATTACGCTCCCACTTTCTCTGATTGTTTAAACACGTGGATGTTATATGTGCAGATTGGGGGGAGGAGCAAACAGGTGGCATCTGTTTTGAGAACATAATTCAATCCATAACAGGTACCATGACTTTCAGGAGGCGGGGCCAAGATGGCGGACTAGGCAGACGCTACCTCGGATCCCTCTTGCAACAAAGACTTGGAAAAACAAGTGAATCAATCACATACATAACAATCTACGAACCCTGAACAACAAACACAGATTTAAAGAGTTGGCCTGAATGACAGAGACAGAGAATGAACAAATACGGGGAAGCAGTGACCGTTTTTGGAGCCTGGAGCCAGGGTTCCAGTCAGGTAACCTTGGCGCTGGGCTTAGGACTGAGCCCAGGAGAGCTGAACACAAAATCTTGTGACGGGAGGCAGAGCCAAGATGGCGGACTAGGCAGACGCTACCTCGGATCCCTCTTACAACAAAGACACGGAAAAACAAGTGAATCGATCACATACATAACAATCTACGAACCCTGAACAACAAACACAGATTTAGAGACAGAGAACGAACTAATACGGGGAAGCAGCGATTGTTTCCAGAGCCTGGAGCCAGCGTACCAGTCAGGTACGGCACAAGCACAGAGAGCGGCTCCACCCCCCTGAACTAACCCCGGGAGGGGGACCACCCGGTTCCACGGGCGGCGTGGGACGCAGCCGGTAGGAGAAGTCCCTGGGAGGCAACAACTGGTATTGGAGCGGGGAGAACAGTGTCCCAGCCGGGACACTCGGTCACGGCACAAGCACGGGGACCTGCTCCACCCATCTGAACTAACCCCGGGAGGAGGCCCAACTAGTTCTCGGAGGCGGCACGGCCACGCGGCTGGAGGGACGAGAAGTCCCCGGGAGGCAGCGACTGATTTTAGAGTCGAGAGTGCACCGTCCCAGTAGGGGAGCCTTGACGCTGGGCGTGGGGCTGGAAGCGGAGGATCTGACCGTGACTCCAGCGGGCCAGACCCCCCGGGGGCAATCTCCACACAGCCAGCACACATAGGCGACGCGCCCCGCGGGAGTCTTAGATATAATAGTCATACCAAGCAAGACAAGCAACTCTGGCTATATTCTGAGGTGCTACTCTCCTATCTCTCTGTTCCCTCCCCCACCCTCCCCAGGCGGCTTCATTAACATCTGAATAGCCTGAGCCAGAGGGAGAACTCTGATAGGGATCTGACTGCATTTTTTTTTTTAGCGGATTTTCTGGAAAAACTAGTTTCCCAGTGATGGCTCGGAGACAACAATCCATATCAAACCACTTAAAGAAGCAGACCATGACAGCTTCTCCAACCCCCCAGACAAAAGAATCAAAATCTTTCCCAAATGAAGATACAATCTTGGAATTATCAGATACAGAATACAAAAAACTAATTTACAGAATGCTTAATGATATCACAAATGAAATTAGGATAACTGCAGAAAAAGCCAAGGAACACACTGATAAAACTGTTGAAGAACTCAAAAAGATTATTCAAGAACATAGTGGAAAAATTAATAAGTTGCAAGAATCCATAGAGAGACAACATGTAGAAATCCAAAAGATTAACAATAAAATAACAGAATTAGACAACGCACTAGGAAGTCAGAGGAACAGACTCGAGCAATTAGAATGCAGACTGGGAAATCTGGAGGACCAGGGAATCGACACCAACATAGCTGAAAAAAAATCAGATAAAAGAATTTAAAAAAATGAAGAAACCCTAAGAATCATGTGGGACTCTATCAAGAAGGATAACCTGCGGGTGATTGGAGTCCCAGAACAGGGAGGGGGGACAGAAAACACAGAGAAAATAGTTGAAGAACTCCTGACACAAAACTTCCCTGACATCATGAAAGAAGAAAGGATATCTATCCAAGATGCTCATCGAACCCCATTTAAGATTGATCCAAAAAGAAAAACACCAAGACATATTATCATCAAACTCACCAAAACCAAAGATAAAGAGAAAATTTTAAAAGCAGCCAGGGAGAAAAGAAAGGTTTCCTTCAAGGGAGAATCAGTAAGAATATGTTCTGGCTACTCAGCAGAAACCATGCAGGCAAGAAGGGAATGGGACGACATATACAGAACACTGAAGGAGAAAAACTGCCAGCCAAGGATCATATATCCAGCAAAACTCTCTCTGAAATATGAAGGCGAAATTAAGATATTTACAGACAAACACAAGTTTAGAGAATTTGCAAAAACCAAACCAAAGCTACAAGAAATACTAAAGGATATTGTTTGGTCAGAGAACCAATAATCTCAGATATCAGCACAACACAAGGTCACAAAACAGAACGTCCTGATATCAACTCAAATAGGGAAATCACAAAAACAAATTAAGATTAATTAAAAAAAAAATACACATAACAGGGAATCATGGAAGTCAACAGGTAAAAGATCACAATAATCAAAAAGAGGGACTAAATACAGGAGGCATTGAACTGCCAGATGGAGAGTGATACAAGGCGATATAGAACAATACAAGTTAGGTTTTTACTGAGAAAAATAGGGGTAAATAATAAGGTAACCACAAAAAGGTATAACAACTCTATAACTCAAGATAAAAACCAAGAAAAACGTAACGACTCAACTAACATAAAGTCAAATACTATGAAAATGAGGATCTCACAATTTACTAAGAAAAACGCCTCAGCACAAAAAAGTATGTGGAAAAATGAAACTGTCAACAACACACATAAAAAGGCATCAAAATGACAGCACTAAAAACTTATTTATCTATAATTACGCTGAATGTAAATGGACTAAATGCACCAATAAAGAGAGAGAGAGTCACAGACTGGATAAAGAAACACGACCCATCTATATGCTGCCTACAAGAGACACACCTTAGACTTAGAGACACAAACAAACTAAAACTCAAAGGATGGAAAAAAGTATATCAAGCAAACAAGCAAAAAAGAAGAGGAGTAGCAATATTAATTTCTGACAAAATAGACTTTAGACTTAAATCCACCACAAAGGATAAAGAAGGACACTACATAATGATAAAAGGGACAATTGATCAGGAAGACATAACCATATTAAGTATTTATGCACCCAATGACAGGGCTGCAAGATACATAAATCAAATTTTAACAGAATTGAAAAGCGAGATAGATACCTCCACAATTATAGTAGGAGACTTCAACACACCACTTTCGGAGAAGGACAGGACATCCAGTAAGAAGCTCAACAGAGACACGGAAGACCTAATTACAACAATCAACCAACTTGACCTCATTGACTTATACAGAACTCTCCACCCAACTGCTGCAAAATATACTTTTTTTTCTAGCGCACATGGAACATTCTCTAGAATAGACCACATATTAGGTCATAAAACAAACCTTTGCAGAGTCCAAAACATCGAAATATTACAAAGCGTCTTCTCAGACCACAAGGCAATAAAACTAGAGATCAATAACAGAAAAACTCGGGAAAAGAAATCAAATACTTGGAAAACGAACAACACCCTTCTGAAAAAAGACTGGGTTATAGAAGACATTAAGGAGGGAATAAGGAAATTCATAGAAAGCAACGAGAATGAAAATACTTCCTATCAAAACCTCTGGGACACAGCAAAAGCAGTGCTCAGAGGCCAATTTATATCGATAAATGCACACACACAAAAAGAAGAAAGAGCCAAAAGCAGAGAACTGTCCCTACAACTTGAACAAATAGAAAGTGAGCAACAAAAGAATCCATCAGGCACCAGAAGAAAACAAATAATAAAAATTAGAGCTGAACTAAATGAATTAGAGAACAGAAAAACAATTGAAAGAATTAACAAAGCCAAAAGCTGGTTCTTTGAAAAAATTAACAAAATTGATAAACCATTGGCTAGACTGACTAAAGAAATACAGGAAAGGAAACAAATAACCCAAATAAGAAATGAGAAGGACCACATCACAACAGAACCAAATGAAATTAAAAGAATCATTTCAGATTATTATGAAAAATTGTACTCTAACAAATTTGCAAACCTAGAAGAAATGGATGAATTCCTGGAAAAACACTACCTACCTAAACTAACACATTCAGAAGTAGAACAACTAAATAGACCCATAACAAAAAAAGAGATTGAAACAGTAATCAAAAAACTCCCAACAAAAAAAAATCCCTGGCCCGGACGGCTTCACTGCAGAGTTCTACCAAACTTTCAGAGAAGAGTTAACACCACTACTACTAAAGGTATTCCAAAGCATAGAAAATGACGGAATACTACCCAACTCATTCTATGAAGCCACCATCTCCCTGATACCAAAACCAGGTAAAGACATTACAAAAAAAGAAAATTATAGACCTATATCCCTCATGAACATTGATGCAAAAATCCTCAACAAAATTCTAGCCAATAGAATCCAACAACACATCAAAAAAATAATTCACCCTGATCAAGTGGGATTTATACCAGGTATGCAAGGCTGGTTTAATATCAGGAAAACCATTAATGTAATCCATCACATAAATAAAACAAAAGACAAGAACTACATGATCTTATCAATTGATGCAGAAAAGGCATTTGACAAAGTCCAACACCCATTTATGATAAAAACTCTCACCAAAATAGGAATTGAAGGAAAATTCCTCAACATAATAAAGGGCATCTATGCAAAGCCAACAGCCAATATCACTCTAAATGGAGAGAACCTGAAAGCATTTCCCTTGAGAACGGGAACCAGACAAGGATGCCCTTTATCACCGCTCTTATTCAACATCGTGTTGGAAGTCTTAGCCAGGGCAATTAGGCTAGACAAAGAAATACAAGGTATCCGGATTGGCAAGGAAGAAGTAAAGTTATCACTATTTGCAGATGACATGATTATATACACAGAAAACCCTACGGAATCCTCCAGAAAACTACTGAAACTAATAGAAGAGTTCGGCAGAGTCTCAGGTTATAAAATAAACATACAAAAATCACTTGGATTCCTCTACATCAACAAAAAGAACACCGAAGAGGAAATAACCAAATCAATACCATTCACAGTAGCCCCCAAGAAGATAAGATACTTAGGAATAAATCTTACCGAGGATGTAAAAGACCTATACAAAGAAAACTACAAAGTTCTACTATAAGAAATTCAAAAGGACATACTTAAGTGGAAAAACATACCCTGCTCATGGATAGGAAGACTTAACATAGTAAAAATGTCTATTCTACCAAAAGCCATCTATACATTTAACGCACTTCCGATCCAAATTCCAATGTCATATTTTAAGGGGATAGAGAAACAAATCACCAATTTCATATGGAAGGGAAAGAAGCCCCGGATAAGCAAAGCACTACTGAAAAAGAAGAAGAAAGTGGGAGGCCTCACCTTACCTGACTTCAGAACCTATTATACAGCCACAGTAGTCAAAACAGCCTGGTACTGGTACAACAACAGGCACATAGACCAATGGAACAGAATTGAGAACCGAGACATAGATCCATCCACGTATGAGCAGCTGATATTTGACAAAGGACCAGTGTCAATTAACTGGGGAAAAGATAGCCTTTTTAACAAATGGTGCTGGCATAACTGGATATCCCTTTGCAAAAAAATGAAACAGGACCCATACCTCACACCATGCACAAAAACTAACTCCAAGTGGATCAAAGACCTAAACATAAAGACTAAAACGATAAAGATCATGGAAGAAAAAAATGGGACAACCCTAGGAGCCCTAATACAAGGTATAAACAGAATACAAAACATTACCAAAAATGATGACGAGAAACCCGATAACTGGGAGCTCCTAAAAATCAAACACTTATGCTCATCTAAGGACTTCTCCAAAAGAGTAAAAAGACCACCTACAGACTGGGAAAGAATTTTCAGCTATGACATCTCTGACCAGCACCTGATCTCTAAAATCTACATGATTCTGTCAAAACTCAACCACAAAAAGACAAAAAACCCAATCAAGAAGTGGGCAAAGGATATGAACACACATTTCACTAAAGAAGATATTCAGGCAGCCAACAGATACATGAGAAAATGCTCTCGATCATTAGCCATTAGAGAAATGCAAATTAAAACTACAATGAGATTCCATCTCACACCAGCAAGGCTGGCATTAATCCAAAAAACACAAAATAATAAATGTTGGAGAGGCTGCGGAGAGATTGGAACTCTCATACACTGCTGGTGGGAATGTCAAATGGTACAACCGCTTTGGAAATCTATCTGGCGTTATCTTAAACAGTTAGAAATAGAACTACCATACAACCCAGAAATCCCACTCCTAGGAATATACCCTAGAGATACAAGAGCCTTCATACAAACAGATACATGCACACCCATGTTTATTGCAGCTCTGTTTACAATAGCAAAAAGTTGGAAGCAACCAAGGTGTCCATCAACGGATGAATGGGTAAATAAATTGTGGTATATTCACACAATGGAATAGTAGGCATCGATAAAGAACAGTGACGAATCTGTGAAACATTTCATAACATGGAGGAACCTGGAAGGCATTATGCTGAACGAAATGAGTCAGAGGCAAAAGGACAAATATTGTATAAGACCACTATTACAAGATCTTGAGAAATAGTAAACCTGAGAAGAACACATACTTTTGTGGTTACGAGGGGGGGAGGGAGGGAGGGTGGGAGAGGGTTTTTTATTGATTAATCAGTAGATAAGAACTGCTTTAGGTGAAGGGAAAGACAACACTCAATACATGGAAGGTCAGCTCAATTGGACTGGATCAAAAGCAAAGAAGTTTCCGGGATAAAATGAATGCTTCAAAGGTCAGCGGAGCAAGTGCGGGGGTCTGGGGAACATGGTTTGCGGGGACTTCTAAATCAATTGGCAAAATAATTCTATTATGAAATCATTCTGCATCCCACTTTGAAATGTGGCGTCTGGGGTCTTAAATGCTAACAAGCGGCCATCTAAGATGCATCAATTGGTCTCAACCCACCTGGAGCAAAGGAAAATGAAGAACACCAAGGCCACACGACAACTAAGAGCCCAAGAAACAGAAAGGGCCACATGAACCAGAGACCTACATCATCCTGAGACCAGAAGAACTAGTTGGTGCCCGGCCACAATCGATGACTGTCCTGACAGGGAGCACAGCAGAGGACCCCTGAGGGAGCAGGAGATCAGTGGGATACGGACCCCAAATTCTCATAAAAAGACCAAACTTAATGGTCTGACTGAGACTGGAGGAATCCCGGCGGCCATGCTCCCCAGACCTTCAGTTGACACAGGACAGGAACCATCCCCGAAGACAACTCATCAGAAATGAAAGGGCCTGGTCAGTGGGTGGGAGAGAGACGCTGATGAAGAGTGAGCTAATTATATCAGGTGGACACTTGAGATTGTGTTGGCAACTCTTGTCTGGAGGGGGGCTGGGAGGATAGAGAGAGAGGGAAGCCGGCAAAATTGTCAAGAAAGGAGAGACTGAAAGGGCTGACTCAAGAAGGGGAGAGCAAGTGGGAGTAGGGAGTGAGATGTATGTAAACTTATATGTGACAGACTGATTGGATTTGTAAACGTTCACTTGAAGCTTAATAAAAGTTATTAAAAAAAAAAATCTTGTGACGGCACAAACAAAGGGCGCAGCCCTACCCCCCTGAACTGACCCCGGGAGGGGGCCCAGCCGGTCCGAGTGGGCGGCGTGGCGAGGCAGCTGGTGCGAGAACTCCCCGGGAGGCAGTGACTGGTTTTGGAGCCAGGAGTGCAGCGTCCCAGCCGGGGAACCTTGGCTCTGGGCTTTGGACTGGGTGCAGGGGAGTTGAACATGGCATCTACTCACGGCACAAACACGGGGTGCAGCCCTACTCCCCTAAACTAACCCCGGGAGGGGGCCCAGCTGGTCTGCGGAGGCGGCGCGGCCACGCCGCTCGCGAGACGAGAAGTCCCCGGGAGGCAGTGACTCGTTTTGGAGCTGGGAGTGCAGCGTCCCAGCAGGGGAACCTTGACTCTGGGCTTTGGATTGGCAGCGGAGGATCTGACCGTGGCTTTAGTGGGCCAGACCCTCGGGGACAATCTCCACACAGCCAGCACACATAGGCGAGAGAGAAAATAGTCATCCCAAGCAAGATAAGCAACTTTGGCTATGTTCTGGGGTGCTACTCTCCTGTTTTTCTGAATCCCCCCCCCTTCCCAGGCGGCTTCATTAACATTGGCATTTCCTGAGCCAGAGGGAGAACGGCTCCGGCTCCGTGGCGGCCTTGCTTTTCCCTTTTTTTTTTTTGGTCTTTTCCTAACCCATTCTTCCAGCCTGAGAGAAGCAACCACAAAAAAACCCAGAGACCAAAAATCCTTCCCTAATTGGACTGAAAACACAGAACCAGCTCCAGCCAAGCATATATGATCCAAACCTCAGGCTTTCATCCTTACAGGGAACAAGGTGGCGGTTATAATCCAAAGGCAGTTCTGATAGGGATCTGACTGCATTTTTTTTTTTAGCGGATTTACTGGAAAAACAAGTTTCCCAGGTCTGATATCTCTGCTTATTCAACAGAGTCCTAACTGACCCACAACAAGGAACTGAGGGCTGAAGCTCCCCCCAGACCACCTAGCCTCTTGCCTTAGGGGTCTAAGGAGAGTGACACCTACCAATCAGTAGAGGTACTTACATTGGAGGCCTAAGGTACAGCTGCAGTGCCCTCCCACCAAGGTGCTATAGGAATAGAGACACACCTACCTCACTGACACTTGGGGGAAGCCTGTCAGCATCCTGCCCCCCCAGAGTGTGAACCCCAGCTGCTAATAGAATCTGGTGCATGCAACCATCACTACTACTTCTCGAGGTGGATAAGTGTTAGGGTGCAGCACACACTTGATGACCCCAAATCAGATTCTACTCAAGAATAGTGAATAGACTCAGGCATATATATCTGGCAACAGCCCAAACCAGCTGGTAATAGGTCATAAGTAAGTCCAGGGCTACAACAAACAAGACAGCACAATCTAGTAGCCCATCCACGCATATTGAAAGAAAACAAAACAAGATAAGACTCAGTGAGCAATTATAGAGTAAACCGCTACTATATCTTTTTTTTTTATCTTAGTGATGGCTCGGAGACAGCAGTCAATATGAAACCACATAAAGAAGCAGACCATGACAGCTTCTACAACCCCCCAAACAAAGGAATCAAAATCTTTCCCAAATGAAGATACAATCCTGGAATTATCAGATACAGAATATAAAAAAACAATTTACAGAATGCTTCAAGACATCAGGGATGACCTCAGAAATGAAATAAGGCAAACCGCAGAAAAAGCCAAGGAACACACTGATAAAACAGTTGAAGAACTCAAAAAGATTATTCAAGAACATAGTGGAAAAATTAATAAGTTGCAAGAATCCATAGAGAGACAGCACGCAGAAATCCAAAAGATTAACAATACAATTATAGAATTAGACAACGCAATAGGAAGTCAGAGGAACAGACTCGAGCAATTAGAATGCAGACTGGGAAATCTGGAGGACCAGGGAATTAACACCAACGTAGCTGAAAAAAAATCAGATAAAAGAATTAAAAAAAAATGAAGAAACCCTAAGAATCATGTGGGACTCTATCAAGAAGGATAACTTGCGTGTGATTGGAGTCCCAGAACAGGGAGGGAGGACAGAAAACACAGAGAAAATAGTTGAAGATCTGCTGACAGAAAACTTCCCTGACATCATGAAAGACGAAAGGATATCTATCCAAGATGCTCATCGAACCCCATTTAAGATTGATCCAAAAAGAAAAACACCAAGACATATTATCATCAAACTTGCCAAAACCAAAGATAAAGAGAAAATTTTAAAAGCAGCCAGGGAGAAAAGAAAGGTCTCCTTCAAGGGAGAATCAATAAGAATAAGTTCAGACTACTCAGCAGAAACCATGCAGGCGAGAAGGCAATGGGATGACATATACAGAGCACTGAAGGAGAAAAACTGCCAGCCAAGGATCATATATCCAGCAAAACTCTCTCTGAAATATGAAGGCGAAATTAAGATATTTACAGATGAACACAAGCTTAGAGAATTTGCAAAAACCAAACCAAAGCTAAAAGAAATACCAAGGAAATTGTTTGGTCAGAAAACCAATAATATCAGCTACCAGCACAACACAAGGTCACAAAACAGAACATCCTGATATCAACTCAAATAGGGAAATCACAAAAACAATTAAAATTAATTAAAAAAAAAAAAAGCTCATAACGGAATCATTGAAGTCAATACGTAAAAGATCACAATAATCAAAAAGAGGGACTAAATACAGGTGGCATAGAACTGCCATATGGAGAGGGATACTAGGCAATACAGGACAATACAAGTTAGGTTTTTACTTAGTAAAATAGCGGTAAATATTAACGTAACCACAAAGAGGTATAACAACTCCATAACTCAAAATAAAAGCCAAGAAAAACGTAACGACTCAACAAACATAAAGTCAAATACTATGAAAATGAGGATCTCACAATTTACAAAGAAAAATGTCTCAGCGCAAGAAAGTAAGTGGAAAAATGAAATTGTCAACAACACACATAAGAAGGCATCAAAATGACAACACCAAACACTTATTTATCTATAATTACGCTGAATGTAAATGGACTAAATGCACCAATAAAGAGACAGAGAGTCTCGGACTGGATAAAGAAACACGATCCGTCTATATGCTGCCTACAAGAGACACACCTTAGACTTAGAGACACAAACAAACTAAAACTCAAAGGATGGAAAAAAATATATCAAGCAAACAGTAAGCAAAAAAGAAGAAGAGTAGGAATATTAATTTCTGACAAAATAGACTTTAAACTTAAATCCACCACAAAGGATAAAGAAGGACACTACATAATGATAAAAGGGACAATTGATCAGGAAGATATAACCATATTAAATATTTATGCACCCAATGACAGGGCTGCAAGATACATAAATCAAATTTTAACAGAACTGAAAAGTGAGATAGACACCTCCACAATTATAGTAGGAGACTTCAACACACCACTTTCGGAGAAGGACAGGACATCCAGTAAGAAGCTCAATAGAGACACGGAAGACCTAATTACAACAATCAACCAACTTGACCTCATTGACTTATACAGAACTCTCCACCCAACTGCTGCAACGTATACTTTTTTTCTAGCGCGCATGGAACATTCTCTAGAATAGACCACATATTAGGTCATAAAACAAACCTTTGCAGAATCCAAAATATCGAAATATTACAAAGCATCTTCTCAGACCACAAGGCATTAAAACTAGAACTCAATAACAGAAAAACTAGGGAAAAGAAATCAAATACTTGGAAACTGAACAACACCCTCCTGAAAAAAGACTGGGTTATAGAAGACATTAAGGAGGGAATAAGGAAATTCATAGAACGCAACGAGAATGAAAATACTTCCTATCAAAGCCTCTGGGACACAGCAAAAGCAGTGCTCAGAGGCCAATTTATATCGATAAATGCACACATACAAAAAGAAGAAAGAGCCAAAAGCAGAGAACTGTCCCTACAACTTGAACAAATAGAAAGTGAGCAACAAAAGAATCCATCAGGCACCAGAAGAAAACAAATAATAAAAATTAGAGCTGAACTAAATGAATTAGAGAACAGAAAAACAATTGAAAGAATTAACAAAGCCAAAAGCTGGTTCTTTGAAAAAATTAACAAAATTGATAAACCATTGGCTAGACTGACTAAAGAAATACAGGAAACAAATAACCCGAATAAGAAATGAGAAGGGCCACATCACAACAGACCCAACTGAAATTAAAAGAATCATATCAGATTATTATGAAAAATTGTACTCTAACAAATTTGCAAACCTAGAAGAAATGGATGAATTCCTGGAAAAACACTACCTACCTAAACTAACACATTCAGAAGTAGAACAACTAAATAGACCCATAACAAAAAAAGAGATTGAAACGGTAATCAAAAAACTCCCAACAAAAAAAAGCCCTGGCCCGGACGGCTTCACTGCAGAGTTCTACCAAACTTTCAGAGAAGAGTTAACACCACTACTACTAAAGGTACTTCAAAGCATAGAAAATGACGGAATACTACCCAACTCATTCTATGAAGCCACCATCTCCCTGATACCAAAACCAGGTAAAGACATCACAAAAAAAGAAAATTATAGACCTATATCCCTCATGAACATAGATGCAAAAATCCTCAACAAAATTCTAGCCAACAGAATTCAACAACATATCAAAAAAATAATTCACCACGACCAAGTGGGATTTATACCAGGTTTTTTTTTTTTTTATGCAAGGCTGGTTTAATATTAGAAAAACCATTAATGTAATCCACCATATTAATAAAACAAAAGACAAAAACCACATGATCTTATCAATTGATGCAGAAAAGGCATTTGACAAAGTCCAACACCCATTTATGATAAAAACTCTCACCAAAATAGGAATTGAAGGAAAATTCCTCAACATAATAAGGGGCACAGCCAACATCACTCTAAATGGAGAGAACCTGAAAGCATTTCCCTTGAGAACGAGAACCAGACAAGGATGCCCTTTATCACCGCTCTTATTCAACATTGTGCTAGAAGTCCTAGCCAGGGCAATTAGGCTAGACAAAGAAATAAAGGGCATCCGGATTGGCAAAGAAGAAGTAAAATCATCTCTATTTGCAGATGACATGATCTTATACACAGAAAACCCCAAGGAATCCTCCAGAAAACTACTGAAACTAATAGAAGAGTCTGGCAGAGTCTCAGGTTATAAGATAAACATACAAAAATCACTTGGATTCCTCTACATCAACAAAAAGAACATCGAAGAGGAAATAACCAAATCAATACCACTCACAATAGCCCCCAAGAAGATAAAATACTTAGGAATAAATCTTACCAAAGATGTAAAAGACCTATACAAAGAAAACTACAAAGCTCTACTACAAGAAATTAAAAAGGACATACTTAAGTGGAAAAACATACCTTGCTCATGGATAGGAAGACTTAACATAGTAAAAATGTCTATTCTACCAAAAGCCATCTATACATACAATGCACTTCCGATCCAAATTCCAATGTCATTTTTTAAGGTGATAGAGAAACAAATCACCAACTTCATATGGAAGGGAAAGAAGCCTCGGATAAGCAAAGCATAACAGGCACCGTGTCCACACTGCAGGCAAAGGGGGTCAGATCTCCTTAAACAGCCTTCCATATGTCCTGCACTATACTGCTGATTATGATCACAGTGTTGTTTCATCCCCAACACTGGCTCCAGAAGAGGCTAGCAGTGTGCAATGTTGTGCCAAATAAATCGGTACTTTGTTATGGTGACTGTTGGTTTCCCAGGGCTGCAGAAGCAAATTAGTACCAACACAATAGCTTAAAACAATAGAAATGCATCCTGTCACAGTTCAGGAGGCCAGAAATCCAAAATCAAGATGTCAGCAGACTTCTTTCCTTCTGGAGTCTCTGAGGAGGAGTCTGTTCCATGCCTTTCTCCTAGCTTCTGGTGGTTGCCACATCTTTGGCATTCCTTGTCTTGTTAGCCCATCGCTCCAATGTCTGCCTCCATAGTCACAAGTCTTTTCCTGTGCATCTCAAATCTCCCTCTCCTTTCTCTGGTAAGGACACCAGTCACTGGATACCAGGGGTTAGGACTTTAACATGTCTTTTGGAGGAAACACAGTTCAACCCACTACAGTGACCATACTATATGCTCTCCTGGCTCCTTGCACTTCCCCTCCCAGCAGTGATCCTATTGCTCCGTAATGGCCTGCTTAGTTGTTTGTCACCTCTCTAAGGGCATGTTGGTAAGATGATGGATTGATTATCGTGTTTACTTGTCCATTGTTGCATCCCTGAGCCTAGCACACTGCCTTGAACCATGTAGGTACTCAACATCACTAAAGAGAGGGTTGCTTGTGGATCCTTAAATTAGGAACAATGCCAACAAGTGCCTGCATTGTTAGGCTAAGCCCGCCTACTTTGTAAAATGGGCAGCACATTTGACATGGGTCCACTTATTTATGTAGTTATGCAACAGATATTTTTTAGTCCCTAAATCAGGCGACGTGTTAGTTCTAGGTGCTAGCGATGTAGTGGTGAGCTAAACAGACATGGCTTTTATTCAGTGCTATGTTTAGAATAAATTCCTGGCAGCACATCTAAGCCTTGCTGGGCTCACCTTCCTTTTTCCTTCAGAGGAGTTCAAATTCTGGGCTTTTTACTGTAAGTATTCAAAAAACCTCAATTGAGCCTCTCATTGAAACAAGGACAGAGTGGTAGATTTTAAATGTCCTCATTATCATCCCAATTTCCTTTTTAAAAATGATCCTTGGTCATTCTTCCTTTTTAAGTTTTATAGCCCCAAAGAAGCGAACAATTGGACAATAAGGGTTGAATATAAATTCTAATTTCCTTTCCTGGAATGTATTCTGTAAGATTGAATACCATTTTCCTTTGAACTTTGGATATTGTAGAAATTCACGCAGAAGAGGTTTTTGGAATGACCTGAGCCTCACAGTGTTGAAGTTCTTTCCTGGTCCCAGGTGCTTAGCATTAAAGATCTGATGTACCATGAAAGCCCCATCATAATCTCTGTAGGGATTCTCAGAGACGTTTCCTCCTAAGCCTGAACAATTTCTCATCCAAATATTTTTCTATTTTCTAATCACTCACACACACACATACACACACACACATTTATGAAACTTTCTCTGCTCACCTATCTTTCTTAAGGTAATGTTGATAGAGATAAGTGAAAGCAGCGTATCCCAAATTGGAATCTTAATATATAACCAGTTTATTAATTAGTATCTGTGCAACAGGGTGCAACATAAAATGAAGTCTCCTAAGACATACACAACCCTTTTATTTATTGATGTCAGTACAGCGGAGTCTAAACACAAAATGGTTTATTTTCTCCTGTCATTGCCCTCATCCATTTTTTGTTGAATCCTCCCCTCCTGCCCCTTAGAGATGTCTCCAGAAGATTCTATCATTTGCCAGTCATTTTTGGTAATTAAAAGTCAAGTCCAGTTGACAACTCCAGTTTAAATCTCATCCCTTGCCCTCCCAGCACTGGCCAGGCTGGTGGCTTAGGGATTTGGAAGTGGGGTTAGCTTGCTTTGTGCTTATATTTCTTTTCCTCTCTCCCCTTGGAGTGAAGTGGAAGGTTGTGGTCTATCTCTGGGGCACTACCTCCCCTCTGTACCCTGGTTTCTCTGATGTGTTAGGGTAAGGAGGTGGGAGAGAGGTAACTCCCTGAATCTTTTTTGCTAACTGACTACTGTTCCTCTCTCGGGGTTTCCTCTGCTTCTCTGCCCATCACTGACTGGTCTGTGTCAATGGCCTGCATGTGGTGGGCACCCAGATGTGTGAATTCTCCAGAGGACCCTCTTGCAAGCACCCACATCTTCAGAAGAGATTCTCCGGGAGGATCTCTTCATTTAGCTGAGGGGGGTGGTGGTGAAAGACATTCCCTTCCTCCATGGAAGGGAGAGAAAAGCCACAGTGCACCGCTCTAAGCCAACAACAGCCTACCCTTGGGATTCTCTTCCCATCCCATCTACCTAGTCTTTTTTTGGGGGGTGTTGGGGATTGATGAGGTGGGAGGGCATGGACCAGGATGATGCCCCAGGTGTTCTGCCCCAGTGGTGGTTGTTCTCTTTAGAATGTGGGGTACTTAATGTCCTTTGGTCCTCAGCTTTAGGACTCAGTAGTCCGTTCCAGGGAAACTCAATATCGGTCACAATAAGTTTCCAGGATGATCTAGTCATTCCTTGAAAAAAAAAGTTCCAAGTCCAAAGATAATTTGGTACCATGAGATGAAATAGAGTTAAATACTTTTCTTTAATGAAGGACTTCTCTGAAACTCTAATATGCTGACGTGCATGTTGAGCCCTGAGAGAGGAAACAGTTTGTTGTAATTCCTAAACTCTCACTCTGGAGCATAGTTTTAAGACTCACCTTGTAAGAACTCCCAAAAAGTGTTTCCCAGTATTTTTTGGGAAATACTGCATTAGTGAGACAGCTGGTAACCAGGATGCTGAGTGCCAGAATCTTTGACCAGCTTCTATCATCCCTACCCCTATCGCAAGTTTGACTGGGAGATAAGTAGGCAGGATGCCCTGGGCAAAATCCTGGATGGTGGGGGGAAAAAGTACTTTGTGAATTCTAGATCATGTACATGGGTTGACTTTTTTTTTTACTTTTTAAAAATAATTAATGTTGTCGTTGTTGTTGAGAATATACACAGTGAAACAAAATTCAACCATTTCTACATGTACAATTCAGTGATATTGATTACATTCTTTGAGTTGTGCAACCATCCTCACACTTTTTTCTGAGTTATTCCTCCTCTCTTAACATAAATTCACTACATACTAAGATACCTATCTAATCTTCCGAGTTGCCGTTGTCACTTTTATCCCATACAGACAGATCTTAAAAGAGCAGAATGCTCAAGGCAGACATTCTTTACTAGTTAAGCTAAACTACTGTATGGTTTTAAGAAGACTGTAGGGGATATTTTTGATTTAAGGTTTAAAGATTATCTCAGGACAATAGTTTCAAGGATCGTCTAGATTCCATGGCTCCAGAAAATCTGGATTCTATGAGAATTTGAAATTTTGTTCTGTGTTTTTCCCATTTTGATCAGGGTTCTTCTATAGGATCTTTGATCAAAATGTTCAATAATGATAGCCAGGCATCATCCAGTTCTTCTGGTCTCATGGCAAAGGAGGCAGTTGTTCATGGAGGCAATTAGCCACGCATTTCTCTGTTGCTCCAGGCAAATAGAGACAAATTGTTTTGCTTTGGATGGCCACTTGCAAGGTTATAAGACCCTAGGCACTACTCAATGAACTAGGAGGTAGAACAGAAGCACTAAACACTTTATTAGGCCAGTTAACTGGGATGTCCCATGAAACCATGACCCTAAACCTCCAAATCAAGCAACCAAATTCTTCGAGGTATGTGGTTGTACAAAAGCCTCAATAGCTACTCTTTTTTTTTTTTGTCATTGTTGTAAGTATAGTGTCACACGACTTTTGCCAATTCAACTTTTATAGGTGCACAACTTATTGACAGCATTTACATAATCAACTGTGCAACCCTACCCTTGATCAATATGATTTTTCCATCACCATTAACCCCCCTTTTCTCTCTGACCCTGACCCTGGTAACCGCTAATAGACTTTGGTCTCTATATATTTGCCTTTTCTTGTCTTTTTATATAAGTGAGATCATACTATGTATGTCCTTTTGTGATTGACTTATTTTACCCAGCACAATGTCTTCAAGCTTGATCCATATGGTAGCATGTATCAAGGCTTCATTTCTCTTACTGGCTGAGTAGTATTTCATTGCACATATGTACCACATTTTGTTTATCCATTCATCTGTTGATGGGTTTTTAGGTTGTTTCCACCTTTTGGCTATTGTGAAGCGTTTTGCAATGAACATTGGTGTACAAGTCTCTTTTTGAGTCTCTGCTTTCAAGTTTGTGGGAATATACCCAGGAGTGGAATTGCTGAACTATATGGTAGTTCTATTTCTAGTGTTTTAAGGAGCCACCCCACTGTTTTCCACAGTGACTGTGCCATTTTGCCCTCCCACCAGCAATGAAGAGGGGTTTCAATTTCCCCACATCCTTGCCAACATTTGTTATTTTCTGTTATTTTAGCCATCCTAGTGGGAGTGAAATAATATCTCATTGTGGTTTTGATTTGCATCTGTCTGATGGCTTATGGGAGCCTTGGTGGCACAATGGTTAAGCGTTTGGCTGCTAACCAAAGATCAACAGTTCGAATCCACCAGCCACTCCTCAGAACTGTATGGGGCAGTTTTACTCTGTTCTATAGGGTTGCTATGAGTCAGAATCCACTAGATGGCAATGGGATGGTTATTATTATTATTATTTTTTTTTGGTTTTGATGGCTAACAATGCTGAGCGTCTTTTCATGTGTTTGGTGATCATTCGTATGTTATCTTTGGTGAAATGTCTGTTCAAGGCCTTTGCCCATTTTATGATTGGGTTGTCTTTTTGTTGTTAGATTGTTAAAATTTTACATATATATTTGGTTATTAGATTCTTATCCAATATGTGGTTTCCAAAGATATCACATATTGACTGTTTTTCATTATTTTTTCTTTTTTTCATTATTTTTAAATTTTAAAAATTTTAAATTTATTTTGCAATATTTTAGACATACAAAAAGGTATAAAGAATAATAACAGCACAAATATCCATGTACCCATCAAGGGGAAACTTTGCCAAACCAGTTAAATGCCCCCTTTCTATCCTTCGCTGATCTTTCTCCCCTTGCCCCCCAGGGAACCACCATCTGGAATTTGATGTTCCTCATTACCCCATATTTCTATACCCTTTTACTGTGTGTCTTGTATCTTTTTATATAAATGGCATAATATAATGTCTGTATTCATCCTGTATGATTTAAAAAATTAAATGTAAAATAAAGAGACCAGCCAGTGTTCCTCTTCTCTCCCCCTACCCTAGCCTGGGATACCGTGATACACTATTCAAAAGGCAGCAGTTTGCAAGGTCCATGTATGTAGAACACCCCTAAAGTTTCAGATGGTTTCAGGGGCCTAGTTTCAACCTGCTCCAATAAGGGAACACACACAGCAGCTGAACAGGACCCAGAGCCACAGCTTAATGTAAAGGAAGGAAACAGCTTCAACTAGCTGACGCCAAACAGGGAGAGGGGACCCGGCACAGCACATAGCATCAGAATCAGTTGTGGCTGTACTCCTTGATCTGCTTCCTCCCTGATGCCCAGTGTGTCTGAGCCTCCATGCGTATGAAACGGGACTGGTATTTAAGTTGCAGGGCCTTTGTGAGCACTGGAGATGACATACGTAAAGCATCTAATATAGAATAGATGCTCCATAAAGAATGGCTATTACTATTAATAAGATCTGAGATTCATGAATGTGGCGTCGACCCCTAACCCATTTTGCCATCATCAGTACATATATATCTTTTTTTGATTGTTCTTGTTGTCATAAAACATAGCCCAACATACACCAATTCCACATTTTTCCCGGGTACAATTCAGTGAGACAGTAAGTGTGCATGTTTTGATGTCAGAACAATCAAATGTGTGATGTGCTGCTAAGGACAAAGTCTATGTTCTGATTTGGGTTCCAAAAAAAGATTTCTGCTATAATCACCCTTTGTTTTTCCATTTTTTGAAATTGATACATGGAGGAAAATGAGTATACTTTAGATCTGAACAGTTTTTATATTGGGCACGTTAACTTCAAAATCAGTGAAGTCACAGCAGGTTAAAAATAAGAAAGCTCAATTTCCTGATACAAGCATGCAATGAGTAAACACAATTTCCTGCATCAAACAAACAAGTAAAACCCTGCATGATGTGTGCCGAGATAGCAGGGGCTGGGATATAATTTGTTTCCACCCTGTGCCATTCTCTAGGCTTGAGAGGGGACAGGGTGGAGGGAAGTTCATCCCTTCTTGTGGGGAAGGTGAAGAAGTGACCGTCATGTGATGGTCATTCAGGACCTTCTCAGATCGGGGTTTGGTCAGATATGATAAAGTTTTTCTATCTTTACTTTCATGCTTTATGAGACTAGCTGAAAATTGTATTTTCACTCATTTTGCAAGACACCACCTCATATTTTATGATTGGATATTTTGGACTCAGTATACACATATGACCACATGTTTACTGTATTACACAGCCTTGAAGTTCAAGGCTATTTATAACATTTAACCATTTAGAGTTCAAGTAATACCTCACAAACAGAACTTCTTGCAAACAAAGTATTTAAATGTATGATGACATGACAGGATATATACACATTTTTCGAGAAGGACATTTATCCCAGCCTGGCTAGTGTTTATATTGCTCATGTCTTCAAGGTAACTGACTTGTAATATTCTCCAACATTTTACCCTTATCCGTATGACGACAGGCAATGGCTGAATTGGCTGCATCAGAGCATTCTCTTCTTAAAGTCTAGTATCAAAGCTCAAAGATTTTCTATCTCTCAAGGGTCTTGCTGTTGGAAACTTGTGTTCTCTGGCATAAACTTGGATTTTAACCAAGGCTGTCTTAAAGAACTTGGGGCTTATGTATATATATTTTTTAATTCAGTAGTGCTTAACATTTAACCATGGCAAATATCTCTGTTGGTTTTTCTTCTGTATTCCTAATGATCATGATCAGCCCAGAACTCACTGCTTCATCACGTTTTTATCAGTTAGCCACAGGGTGCGTGAGGAAATGACTATTATCGACTTGATATTCACTTCGGTTATTTCAGACATGTCCAAGCTTTAGGAGATAAACCAAATCAGTCACCCCCAGGTGGGGTTTCAACTCTGTTATCCAGCAGCAGTACAATCTAAATTGGAGGCTAGAGTTTACCTTGGTCTAAAGCAAATTTATTTTAATAGCACACCTGATTTTCAATAGGAGTTGAGCTTATTTTCAAAAGTGAGCCCTTATTTCAAAAGCTTTGCTTTCGGGGAATGTAAAATGGTACAGCCATTCTGGAAGATAGTCTGTCAGTTTCTCATAAAGCTAAACATGCAAATACCATAAAAAAAAAAAAAATAGTGCCATATGACCTGGAAATCTCACTCCTAGGCAGGCCCCATTTCGTCTGTCAGCCTCCTAGTTTCCCTCTGCACAGGCAAGCAATGTCACTAATTTCTTGTATGTTCTTTCAGAGTCATTTTATTCAAATCCAAAAAAATAGGCATGTGGATATGTGAATATATAAATCTTTATTTATTCCCCCTCATCTTAAACAAATGGTAGTGTAGCGAAGCCTGGGAGAGCCAGAGCTTGATGACACTGTCTTGTTTTTTGGGTCTCTTAAGTTTTCCACCTTGGACAGGGTACACTCTTACTACTTTCTTACCACTTGTTTCAGTGAAAAATATTTGCATTTTCCTTCTCCGACAGGTTTCCACCTTACACAGGTTCTGGCTTTTGCAGGTTTTACTCTATATTACACATAGTATTCTGCACCTTATTTCTTTCAGTTAATAATGCATCTTGGAGATCTCTCCATATCACTCCATAAAGATTTTCATCATTCTTTTTTATCACAGCATTGAAAGAGCCCTGGTGGCGCACTGGTTAAGTGCTTAGCTGTTAACTGAAAGGTCAGCTGTTTGAATCTACCAGTGGCCCCGCAGGAGAAAAGACCTGGAGATCTGTTCCCATAAAGATTACAGCCTAGGAAACCCAATGGGGCAGTTCAACTCTGTCCTAAAGGGCTGCTATAAGTCAGAATTGATTTGATGACACACAACAGTGCCTCACTGAGTGAACATACTCTGATTTATTTAACCAGCTCCTTACTGGTGGACATTAAGGTTTTGCCTATCATTTCCAATTCCATCGATCCTGCACTGAATAAAATAATTATTCCCTTGGAAGTTTTCTTTATGTATGAGTATAGATGAAGATAAAATCCTATGTCATAGAATTGCTGGGTCAAATGATACAAGCATTGTAAATTTGGTAGATTGCCAGATTACCCTAAGACAGTTTTCAACAATTGTACTCCTATCAGCCACATATGATAATGCCTAATTTCTCACACCTTAGCCAATACAGTGTGTTATCCAACCTCCTCATCTTTGCCAGTCATGAAATATAACCAGTATTTCCCTTAGTATGTGTAAGGCTGAGTATCTTTTCCTATGTTTAAGTCATTTACATTTCTGTCTCTTTAGATTCTTTGTTATTTTTCTATTTGTCTGTTGATCTTTTTCTTATTAATTTTTATTAAGGAAATTATTCCTTTTTGATATGAGTTCCAGGTTTCCTTTCGTCTTCAACTTTATTTATGGCAGTTTTTGCTGTGCATAAAATTTTTATTTCGAAAAGGCACTTGACAACGTCTAACGCCCAATCCTGGTTAAAACTCTCAGCAAAATAGGAATAGAAGCGAAAATCCTCTGCATGATAAGGGACATTTGAACAAAGCCAACAGCCAGCATCACCCTAAATGGAGTCCAAAAGCATTCCCCCTGAGAACCGGAACCAGGCAAAGATGCCCTTTATCACTACTCTTATTTTACATTTGCTGGAGGTCCTAGCCAGAGCAATAAGGCAAGAAAAAAAAATTCAGGGGATCCAAATTGGTAAGGAAGAAGTAAAAGTATCCCTGTTCACAGTTGATATGATCTTATACACAGAAAACCCCAAAGAATCCACAAGAAAACTACTGGAACTAATAGAAGATTTCAGCAGAGCTTAAGGATACAAAATAAACATACAAAAATCAGTTGGATTCCCTATAACAACAACAAGAACTTTGAAAAGGAAACCACTAAATGAATACCATTTATATTAGCCCCCAAGAAGATAAAATACTTAGGAATAAACCTAACCAGAGAAGTAAAAGACGTATGCAAAGCAAACTACAAGTCGCTACTGCAAGAAACCAGAGGAGACCAACATAAGTGGAAAAACATACCATGCTCACGAATGGGAAGGCTCAGCATTGTGAACATGTCAGTTCTACCCAAAGCAATCTACAGATACAACACAATCCCGATCCAAATTCCAACAGCATTTTTTAACGAGATGGAGAAACAAGTCACCAACTTTATATGGAAACGGAAGAGGACCCAGACAAGTAAAGCATTACTGAAGAATAAGAACAACGTAGGAGGCTTCACACAACCTGATTTTAGAAACTATTTTACCACCATGGTAGTCAAAACAGCCTGGTACTGGTACAACAACAGATACACAGACCAATAGAGCAGAATTGAGAACCCAGGCATAAATTCATTCACTTATGAGCAGCTAATATTTGACAAAGGCCCAAAGTCTGTTAAATGGGGGAACAGATAATCTCTTTAATAAATGGTGCCAGCATAACTGGATATCCATCTGCAAAAAAATGAAATAAGACCCATACCTCACACCATGTACAAAAACTAACTCAAAAGGGAGCAAAGACCTAAATATAATATCTAAAATGATAAAGATCATGGAAGAAAAATTAAGGACAATGTTAGAAGCCCTAATACATGGCATAAATAGTATACAAGCCATAACTAACAATGCACAAATGCCAGAAGAGAAACTAGATAACTCCCCAACCCAGTGCCGTCTAGATAACTGGGAGCTCCTAAAAATCAAACACTTATGTTCATCAAAAGACTTCAACAAAAGAGTAAAAAGACAACCTACAGACTGGGAAAAAGTTTTTGGCTATGACATATCCAATCAGGGTCTAATCTTTAAAATCTACAAGATACTGCAAAACCTCAAGAACAAAAAGACAAATAACCCAATTAAAAAATGGGCAAAGGATAGGAACAGACGCTTTGCCAAAGAAGACATTCAGGTGGCTAATGGATACATGAGGAAATGCTCACGGTCACTAGTCACTAGAGAAATGCAAATCAAAACTACAATGAGATACCATCTCACCCCAACAAGGCTAGCATTAATCCGAAAAACACAAGATAATAAATGTTGGAGAGGTTGTGGAGAGACTGGAACACTTGTACACTGCTAGTTGGAATGTAAAATGGTATAATCACTTTGGAAATCCATTTGGTTCTTCCTTAAAAAGCTAGATACAGAAGTATCATGTTGTTGTTAGTTGTTGTTCTTAGCTGCGGTCGAGTCGATTCCAACTCATAGTGACTCTATGCACAACAGAACGAAACACTGCCCAGTCCTGAGCCATCCTTACAATCGTTGTTATGCTTGAGCTCATCGTTGCAGCCACTGTGTCAGTCCACCTCATTGAGGGTCTTCCTCTCTTCCACTGACCCTGTACTCTGCCAAGCATAATGTCCTTCTCCAGGGCCTGATCCCTCCTGATAACATGTCCGAAGTATGTAAGACGCAGTCTCTCCACCCTTGCCTCTAAGGAGCATTCAGGCTGTACTTCTTCTGAGACAGATTTGTTCGTTCTTTTGGCAGTCCATGGTATATTCGATATTCTTCACCAACACCACAATTCAAAGGCGTCAATTCTTCTTCGGTCTTCCTTATTCATTCTCCAGCTTTCACATGCATATGATGCCACTGAAAATACCATGGCTTGGCGCAGGTGCATCTTAGTCTTCAGGGTGACATCTTTGCTCTTCAACACTTTAAAGAGGTCCTTCACAGCAGATTTACCCAATGCAATGCATCGTTTAATTTCTTCGTTGCTGCTTCCATGGCTGTTGATTGTGGATCCAAGGAAAATGAAATCCTTGACAACTTCAATCTTTCCTTCGTTTATCATGATGTTTCTCATTGGTCCAGTTCTGAGGATTTTTGTTTTCTTTATGTTGAGGTGCAATCCATACTGAAGGCTGTGGTCTTTGATCTTCATTAGTAAGTGCTTCAAGTCCTTTTCACTTTCAGCAAGCAAGGTTGTGTCATCTGCATAACGCAGGTTGTTAATGAGTCTTCCTCCAGTCCTGATGCCCTGTTCTTCTTCATATAGTCCAGCTTCTCAGATTATTTGCTCATCATACAGATTGAAAAGGTATGGTGAAAGAATATAACCCTGATGCGCACCCTTCCTGACTTTAAACCAATCAGTACCCCCTTGTTCTGTCTGAACAACTGCCTCTTGATCTATGTAAGGTTCCTCATGAGCACAATTAAGTGTTCTGGAATTCCCATTCTTCACAATGTTATCCATAATTTGTTATGATCTACACAGTTGAATGCCTTTGCGTAGTCAATAAAACACAGGTAAACATGCTTCTGGTATTCTCTGCTTTCAGCCAGGATCCATCTGACAGCAGCAATGATATCCCGAGTTCCACGTCCTCTTCTGAAACCAGCCTGAATTTCTGGCACTTCCCTGCTGTAGCTGTTTTTGAATGATCGTCAGAAAATTTTGCTTGCATATGATATTAATGATATTGTTCTATAATTTCCACATTCAGTTGGATCACCCTTCTTGGTAATAGGCATAAATATGGATCTCTTCCAGTCAGTTGGCCAGGAAGCTGTCTTCCATATTTCTTGGCATAGATGAGTGAGCACCTCCAGCGATGCATCCGTTTGTTGGAACATCTCAATCGATATTCCATCAATTCCTGGAGCCTTGTTTTTCGCCAGTGTCTTCAGAGCAGCTTGGGCTTCTTCCTTCAGTACCATCAGCTCCTGATCATATGCCATCTCTTGAAATGGTTGAACATCAACTTATTCTTTTTGGTATAATGACTCCGTGTATTCCTTCCATCTTCTTTTGATGCTTCCTGCGCCGTTTAATATTTTCCTCATGGAATCCTTCACTATCGCAACTCGAGGCTTGAATTTTTTCTTCAGTTCTTTCTGCTTGAGAAATGCTGAGCATGTTCTTCCCTTTTGGTTTTCCATCTCCAGCTCTTTGCACATGTCATTATAATACTTTACTTTGTCTTCTTGAGATGCCCTTTGAAATCTTCTGTACAGTTCTTTTACTTCATCAATTCTTCCTTTTGCTTTAGCTGCTCGACTTTCGAGAGCAAGTTTCAGAGTCTCCTCTGACATCCATCTTGGTCTTTTCTTTCTTTCCTGTCTTTTCAATGACCTCTTGCTTTCTTCATGTATGATGGCCTTCATGTCATTCCACAAATCGTCTGGTCTTTGGTCACTAGTGTTCAATGCATCAAATCTATTCTTCAGATGGTCTCTAAATTCAGATGGGATATACTCAAGGGCATGTTTTGGCTCTTGTGGACTTGCTCTGATTTTCTTCAGTTTCAGCTTGAACTTGCATATGAGCGATTGATGGTCTGTTCCACTGTCGGCCCCTGGCCTTACTCTGACTGATGATATTGAGCTTTTCCATCGTCTCTTTCCACAGATGTAGTCAATTTGATTTCTGTGTGTTTCGTCTAGCAAGGTGTGTATAGTCGCCGTTTATGTTGGTGAAAGAAGGTATTTGCAATGAAGAAGCCATTGGTCTTTCAAAATTCTATCCCTGGATCTCTGGCATTGTTTCTATCACCAAGGCCATATTTTCCAACTACTGATCCTTCTTCGTTTCCAACTTTCGCATTCCAATTGCCAGTAATTATCAACACATCTTAATTGCATGTTCGATCAATTTCAGACTGCAGCAGCTGATAAAAATCTTCTATTTCTTCATCTTTGGCCTTAGTGGTTGGTGCACAAATTTGAATAATAGTCATATTAACTGGTCTTCCTTGTAGGTTTATGGATATTATCCTAACACTGACAGCTTTGTACTTCAGGATAGATCTTGAAACATTCTTTTTGACGATGAATGCAACACCATTCCTCTTCAAGTTGTCATTTCCAGCATAGTAGACTACATGATTGTCTGATTCAAAATGGCCAATACCAGTCCATTTCAGCTCATTAATGCCTAGGATATTGATGTTTATGTGTTCCATTTCATTTTTGATGATTTCCGATTTTCCTAGATTCATACTTCATACATTCCAGGTTCCAATTATTAATGGATGTTTGCAGCTGTTTCTTCTCATTTTGAGTCACGCCACATCAGCAAATGAAGGTTCCAAAGGCTTTACTCCATCCATGTCATTAAGGTGGACTGTACTTTGAGGAGGCAGCTCTTCCCCAGTCATCTTTTGAATACCTTCCAAACTGGGGAGCTCATCTTCCAGCACTATATCAGACAATGTTCTGCTGCTATTCATAAGGTTTTCACTGGCTAATGCTTTTTAGAAGTAGACCGCTGGGTTCCTCTTCCTAGTCTGTCTTAGTCTGTCTAGTACCGTATCATCTGGCAATCCCACTCCTTGGAATATATCCTAGAGAAATAAGAGCCGTCACACACATGAATAGATATATACACACCCATGTTCTCTGCACCACTGTTTACAATAGCAAAAAGGTGGAAACAACCTAGGTGCCCATCCACAGATGAATGGATAAATTATGGTATATTCACACAATGGAACACTAAGCAACAATAAAGAACAATGATGAATCTGTGAAATATCTCACAACATGAATGAATCTGGAGCACACTATGTTGAGCAAAATTAGTCAATCCCAGAAGGATAAATATTGTATGAGACACTATTATAAGAACTCAAGAAAAGTCTTAAACAAAGAAGAAAACATTCTTTGATGGTTATGAGGGTGGGGTGGGAGGGGAGTTCTCTAGATGGTAGACAAGAAGCATCTTAGACGAAGGGAAGGACAACACACCAACACACAATACAGGGGGAGTCAGCACAAATGGATCGGAGAAAAGCTAAGAAGTTTCCTGAATACAACCAAACACTTCGAGGGACAGAGTAGCTGGGGTGGGGCCTGAGGACCATAGTTTTGGGGGACATCTAGTTTAATTGGCATAACAAAGTTTATTAAGAAAATACTCTGGATCTCACCTTGGTGAGTGGCATCTGGGGCCTTAAAAACTTGTGAGCTGCCATCTAAGATGTATCAATTGGTCCCAACCCACTTGGAGCAAAGGAGAATGAAGAACATCAAACACACAAGGAAAATATTAGCCCAAGAGACAAAAGGTCCACATTAACCAGAGACTCCATTAGCCTGAGACCAGAAGTACTAGATGGTGCCTGGCTACCACCAAGGATCGCCCTGACGGAACACAACAGAGTCCCAGAGTGGGAGAAAAGTGAGGAGCAGAACTCAAATTCACGTAAAAAGATCAGACTTAATGGTCTGACCAAAGCTGATAGAACCCAAAACTATGGCCCCCGGATGTTCTGTTAGCCCAGAACTAAAACCATGTCCCCCAAAGCCCACTCTTCAGACAAAGATTAGACTGGACTATAAAACAGAAATACTCATAAAGTGTGTGGTCCATAGGTCAATCAGATACACGATACTAAATAGGTGGCTCCTGTCCAGAGGCAGGATGAGAAGGCAGGAAGGGACAGAAACTGGTTGAATGGACACAAGAAACGTGGGGTGGAAAGGCGGAGTGTGTTGTCACATTGTAGAGACTGCAATGGTTTTAGTTTTGGGTTAACAGAACATCCAGGGGCCATAGTTTTGGGGTTCCATCAGCCTCAGTCAGACTATTAAATCTGATCTTTTCATGTGAATTTGAGTTCTGCTTCTTACTTTTCTTCCACTCTGTCTGGGACTCTGTTGTGTTCTGTTAGGGTGATTATTTGTGGTAGCCGGGCACCATCTAGTTCTTCTAATGTCACATAACAATTTTTGTATAAATTTCTGTATGAGAAATTAACTTGAGCTGTAAACTCCCACTTAAGCACAATAAAAATTTTTTTTTTTGTTTTAATGCAGTTAAGCTTTTACATTTTTTATTTTATGGTGTCTAGATTTGGTGTCAAGAAGTTCTCGTGATGCAGTGGTTAAGCACTTGGCTACTAAACAAAAGACTGGCAGTTTGAACCCACCAGTCACTCCCCAGGAGCAAAGGCCTGTAATCTGCTCCAGTAAAGACTTCAGCCTAGTGGCTGGTCTGATGGGTGTGACTATGAGTAAGCAGTGGGATGTTGATGGAGCTCTGGTGGCAGAGTGGTTAGGAACTCAGCTGTTAACCAAAAGGTCAGCAGTTCAAATCCACCAGCTGTCCTTGGAAACTCTGTGGGACAGTTCTACTCTGTCCTATAGGATTGGTATGAGTCAGAATTGACTCAATGGCAAAGGGTTTGGTTTTTTTTTTTAGGATGTTGATGAAACAGTTCTGTATCTTGATTGTGGTAATTACACCAATCTAAACACGATAAAATTGCATAGATTGCACACACACACGAGTGCAATTAAAAACTGTTGAAATCTGAATAAGATTTGTAGATTGTACCAATGCTTATTTCCTGGTTATAACATTGTATACATGATGTTATAATCAGAGGGAATAGGGTCGAGAAGGGTACACAAGAACTCTCTGGACTATTTTTGCAACTTCCTATGAATTTATAATTATTCCAAAATAAGGCATTAGAAAGAGTTATAAAAAATTGTATATAAATTTGGCTATCTTTTTTTAGATTCTAGGTTTCCACAAGAACCAAAATATGACCCTTGTGTATATCCCACCTGAATTTAAACACCATCTCAAGAATAGATTTGATGCATTGAACACTAATGACCAAAGACCAGACGAGTTGTGGGATGACATCAAAGACATCATACATGAAGAAAACAAAAGGTCATTAAAAAGGCAGGAAAGAAAGAAAAGACCAAAATGAGTGTCAGAAGAGACTTGCTCTTGAACGTAGAGTAGCTAAAGTGAATGGAAGAAATGATGAAGTAAAAGAGCTGAACAGAAGATTTCAAAGGGTGGCTTGAGAAGGCAAAGTAAAGTATTATAATGAAATGTTCAAAGATCTGGCATTAGAAAACCAAAAGGTAAGAACACACTAGGCATTTCTCAAGCTGAAAGAACTGAACTAAAAATTAAAGTCTTAAGTTGCAATATTGAAGAATTCTATGGGTAAAATATTGAATGAGCAGGAAGCATAAAAAAAAAAAACAATCAAAAGAAGGTGGAAAGAATACACGGAGTCTCTGTACCAAAAAGAACTGGTTGACATTCAACCACTTCAGGAGATAGCATATGATCAAGAACCGATGGTACTGAAGGAAGAAGTCCAAACTGCACTGAAGGCATTGTTGAAAAACAAGTCTCCAGGAATTGACTGAATACTAAGCGAGATGTTTCAACAAACAGATGCAGTGCTGGAGGTGCTCACTTGTCCATGTCAAGAAATTTGGAAGATAGGTACCTGGCCAACCGACTAGAAGAGATCCATATTTGTACCCATTCCAAAGAAAGGTGATCTAAAAGAATGCAGAAATTATCGAATAATATTATCATTGAAGACCCTCAATGAGATGGATGGACACAGTGGCTACAACAATGGGCTTAAACATAACAACATTTGTGAGCATGGCACAGAGCCAGACAGTGTTTCGTTCTGTAGTACACAGGGTCACTATGAGTCAGAACCGACAACAACAACATCCTTAATATCACATGCAAGTAAAATTTTGCTGAAGATAATTAAAAAACAGTTGCCACAGTACATCAACAGGGAACTGCCAGAAATTCAAGCCAGATTCAGAAGATGTGGAATGAGGGATATCATTGCTGATGTCAAATGGATCTTGGCTGAAAGCAGAGAATACCAGAGAGATGTTTACCTGTGTTTTATTGACTATGCAAAGGTATTGGACTGTGTGGCTCATAACTAAGTATGGAAAACATTGGGAAGAATGGGAATTCCAGAACACTTAATTGTACTCACAAGGAACCTGTACATAAATCAAGAGGCAGTCATTTGAACAGAACAAGGGGATACTGTGTGGTTTAAAAACAGGAAAAGTCTGTGTCAAGGTTGTATCCTCTCACCATACTTATTCAACTTGTATGCTGAGCAAGTAATCTGAGAAGCTGGACTATATGAAGAAGAACGTGACATCAGGATTGGAGGAAGACTCATTAACAATGTGATATATGCAGATGACAACCTTGCTTGTTGAAAGTGAAGAGGACTTGAAGCACTTACTGATGAAAATCAAAGACCACAGCCTTCAGTGTGAACTATACCTCAACATAAAGAAAACAAAAATTCTCACAACTGGACCAATAAGCAACATCATGATAAATGGAGAAAATATTGAAGTTTTCAAGAATTTCATTTTACTTAGACCCACAATAATGCGCCTGGAAACAGCAGTCAAGAAATCAAACAATGTATTGAATTGGGCAAATCTGCCGCAAAAGATGTCTGTTAAGTATTGAAAAGCAAAGATGTCACTTTGAGGACTAAGAGTCATGGTGTTTTCAATTGCCTCATATGCATGTGAAAGGTGAAGAATGAATAAGGAAGACCGTAGAATTGATGCCTTTCCACTATGGTGTTGGTGAAAAATATTGAATATATCACAGATTGCCAGAAAAATGAACAAGTCTGTCTTGGAAGAAGTACAGCCAGAGTGCTCCTTGGAAGTGAGGATGGGGAGATATCATCTCACATACTTTGGACATGTTATCAGGAGGGAACTGTCTCTGGAGAAGGACATCATGCTTGGTAAGGAAGCCAAGCCAAGCCACTGCCGTTGAGTCGATTCGTAAGGAAAAGGGTCACCAAAAAAGAGGAAGATCCTCGACAAGATGAATTGATACAGTGGCTGCAACAATGAGCTCAAACATAGCAACGATTGTGAGGATGATGATGCAGGACAGGGCACTCCTTTTTTCTGTTGTACATGGAGTCACTATGAGTCAGAACTGACTCGATGGCACCTAACAACAACAACGTTTCCAGTCTTGGTTAAGAATACGTTCCCTAACCCTAGGTTTTACGTATAGTTTCCTGTGTTCTTTCTTTTTTTCATTTCAGTCTTTAATCCACCTGAAATTTATTTTCGTTCATGGAATAATGGGTGTCCAGCTTTATTTTCTTCTGGATGTGTCAGTAGCATCCCTTAAGTAAATCATACTTTTACCCCTGAATTAAAACATGAAATAAGTTGTATGCAACATGCTCACGTATAAAAATTTCTGGATTCACTGCTCTGTTCCACCAACCTATTTGACAATCTCTTGTGAATACCATATTAGATTACATTAGTGTAGTGAACATTAATCAGGTGTTGGCTGCTCAATGTATTTTGAATACAATTTTTACATTTGGAGTTTCCCAAATAGAAGTCAAAATTCATCCAGTGACCCTTGTTGCTTGACACAGACATAAGTTACCACCTAGCTTCTGTCAAACACGAAGGAGCAAGGTAGGCCCGAGTAGGATCCAGTTTTGGAAACATGGTGGAGAGACTTCAACTGTTCAGAGGCCATTAGTAGTGGAGCTTCTGGCATTCAATTCTGAGCACCCTCAGAAGGAGCTGGTGAGTGGATTGTTCTTGCTAGACAATCTCTGAACGTGGCTAGGTGTTACTCGTGATTGTGTAAGGGCCTGGATCTCTGGGAGATATTTGTCCAGATATTCTGGGAGCTGTGTAATACTCCGTTTCAGCTTAAACTTGTCAGTGTGGATTCTGGGATTTACAACTGAGAACCCTAACTGATCCAAGCAGTTTTGTTTTATTCTGCTATCAGGTATTCCTAAGGCTAGCCCCCCTACCCCTTCCCTCCAAGTTGATCTTTCTCAAACATTAATTCTTTCATCTTTGAGGTGATTTTTTTTTTTAATTTTTATTGTGCTTTAAGTGAAAGTTTACAAGTCAGTCTCTCACACAAAAACTTATGTACACCTTGCTACATACTCCCATTTGCTCTCCCCCTAATGAGACAGCCTGCTCCCTCCCTCCACTCTCTCTTTTCGTGTCCATTTCACCAGCTTCTAACCCCCTCTACCCTCTCCTCTCCCCTCCAGGCAGGAAATGCCAACATAGTCTCAAGTGTCCACCTGATCCAAGCTCACTCCTCACCAGCATCCCTCTCCAACCCATTGTCCAGTCCAATCCCTGTCTGAAGAGTTGGCTTTGGGAATGGTCTGGGGGCCACGACCACTGGGGCCCTTCTAGTCTCAGACCATTGAATCTGGTCTTTTTACGAGAATTTGGGGTCTGCATCCCACTGCTTTCCTGCTCCCCCTGGGGTTCTCTGTTGTGTTCCCTGTCAGGGCAGTCTTCGGTTGTAGCCGGGCACCATCTAGCTCTTCTGGTCTCAGGCAGATGTAGACTCTGGTTTATGTGGCCCTTTCTGTCCCTTGGGCTTGTAATTACCTTGTGTCCTTGGTGTTCTTCATTCTCCTTTGCTCCAGGTGGGTTGAGACCAATTGATGCACCTTAGATAGATGCTTGCTAGTGTTTAAGACCCCAGATGCCCCTCTCCAAGGTGGGATGAAGAATGTTTTCTTAATAGATTTTATTATGCCAATTGACTTAGATGTCCCCTGAAACCATGGTCCCCAAACCCCTGCCCCTGTGCTGGCCTTCAAAACATTCAGTTTATTCCAGAAACTTCTTTGCTTTTGCTTTAGTCCAGTTGTGCTGACCTCGCCTGCATTGTGTGTTGTCTTTCCCGTCACCTAGTTATTATCTAATTAGTGAATACCCCTCTCCCACCCTCCCTCCTCCCTCTCGTAACTATCAAAGAATATTTTCTTCTCTGTTTAAACTATTTCTTGAATTCTTATAATAGTGGTCTTATACGGTATTTGTCCTTTTGCAACTAATTTCACTCAGCATAATGCCTTTCAGATTCCTCCGTGTCATGAAATGTTTCACAGATTCATCACTGTTCTAAATCGATGCGTAATACTCCATTGTGTGAATACACCATAATGTATCCATTCATCCATTGGTGGCACCTTAGCTGCTTCCATTTTTTTGCTATTGTAAACAGTGTGGAAATCCTGGTGGCATAGTGGTTAAGTGCTACGGCTGCTAACCAAAGGGTCGGCAGTTCGAATCTGCCAGGCACTCCTTGAAAACTCTGTGGGACAGTTCTACTCTGTCCTATAGGGTTGCTATGAGTCGGAATCGACTCAACGGCACTGGGTTTGGTGGTTTTTTTTTTTTTGTAAACAGTGCTGCAATGAACATGGTGTGCATGTATCTATTCGTGTAAAGGCTCTTATTTCTCTAGGATATATTCCAAGGAGTGGGATTGCTGGGTCGTATGGTAGTTCTGTTTCTAGCCTTTTAAGGAAGCGCCAAATCGATTTCCAAAGTGATCGTACCATTTTACATTCCCACCAGCAGTGTATAAGTGTTCCAACCTCTTCACAGCCTCTCCAACATTTATTGTGTTTTTTGGATGAATGCCAGCCTTGTTGGAGATGAAATCTCATTGTAGTTTTGATTTGCATTTCTCTAATAGCTATGAGCATTTCCTCATGTATCTGTTAGTTACCTGAATGTCTTCTTTAGTGAAGTGTCCGTATCTTTTGCCCATTTTTTAATTTGGTTGTCTTTTTGCAGTATCATGTAGATTTTAGAGATCAGGTGCTGATCAGAAATGTCATAGCTAAAAACTTTTCCCCAGTCTGTAGGTAATCTTTTTACTCTTTTGGTGAAGTCTTTGGATAATATTGGCTAGAATTTTTTTTTAGGATTTTTGCATCTAAGTTCATGAGGGATATAGGTCTGTAATTTTTTTCTCTGTGTGTGTGTGGTGTCTTTACCTGGTTTTGGTATCAGGGATATGCTGGCTTCATAGAATGAGTTTGGGAGTATTCCACCCTTTTCTATGCTCTGAAATACCTTTAGTAGTAGTGTTAACTCTTCTCTCAAAGTTTGGTAGAACCCTAGAGTGAAGCCGGCAGGGCCAGGGCTTTGTTGGGAGTTTTTAAATTATGTTTTCAATCTCTTCTTTTGTTATGGGTTTATTTAGTTGTTCTCCTCTGTTTTAGTCTAGGTAGTGTGTTTCTAGAAATTCATCCATTTCTTCTAGGTTTTCAAATTTGTTAGAGTACAATTTTTTGTAGTAGTCTGATAGGACTCTCTTAATTTCAGTTGGGTCTGTTGTGATACTGCCCATCTCATTTCTTATTTGGGTTATTTGCTTCCTCTGTCCTTTTTCTTTTGTCAGTTTGGCCAATGGTTTATCAATTTTCAATGTATTCTTTTTAGTGCTAGTAGCTTTTTATTAGAATCTCTTGGATTTCCTGGGTTTACACACTACAAAAAAGAATTTCTTTTCCAATGTTACATCACTGTTTTTTCCTACTGCATCTGTTAATACCTCCAAAACATTGCTGATTAGCAGGTAACCCCCACCTGGCTCTGATTTTTATTAAAATTATTTATCTCACCTACTCTGAAAAAAATCTATAAATTAGGAATGGCATTGAACTTTATTAAGTACTTCTTCAGAAGTGTCATAATCACACACATTTTCAGCTCTAATTTTGTGGTGACATAATGTTAATAAACCAAAAAAACCAAACCCACTACCATCGAGTTGATTTTGACTCATAGCGACCTTACAGGACAGAGTAGAACTGCCCCATAGTTTCCAAGGAGCGCCTGGTGGATTTGAACTGTGGACCTCTTGGTTAGTAGCTGTAGCACTTAACCACTACACCATCAGGGTTTCCATAATGTTAATAGATTTCTCATATAGATCCACATTTGCAATCTTGATAGTTTTTTGATACATGCTGGACTCTATTTGCTAATAACAGAAATGTCCCGAAGTTTTTGGCATTTGGATGCCCCCTTTTCTAGTTCCAGTTCTAAGGTAGTTTTCTCAGATCTTTCATTTTTTTGAGGCTTCACTTTTGATTAGAAATGGGAATAGCTACATTTTCCAGGTAACCTAGTATTTTTAAATTATTAAAGCATAAAGAGTTTAGAAGAGAAAGAAATCATTCACAATCCTACCGTCACAAGTTACTAACAGCTCTTGCTCTTTTACAACATACCTCTTTCTGGTGTTTGTCAGAAAGTCTCCAGGTCCTCAGAAAACTTAATGGGTACTCTCACCCTAAACTGAGCATTTGCTGCTGTCCTGAATCCCAGCAAAAAGTCCCTGTGTAGAAAACGCTTCCCATGCTACGGCTGCTAACCAAAGGATCGGCAGTTCAAATCTGCCAGGTGCTCCTTGGAAACTCTGTGGGGCAGTTCCCCTGTCCTATATGGTTGCTACGAGTCGGAATCGACTCTACGGCAATGGTTTTTTTTTTTTTTTTTTTGGTATCCTCCTTCCAACCCTCAGGGAAATCCTAACAAAGCAGCAATGCAGTTATGCAGGACACAGTCAACTCTGAGGGCACCACACACATTCATAGTCTCTGTATCTACACGTATTTATTACGATTTTCCAACAGATGGCAGTACGGTGCTTTGAGGAAGGGATGGCAAGCAGTGAGATTGTCTTTAACACCTTTCAGGCCACGTCACGTTACCTGGGACCTATGACCAGTTTTGGCACCAAAAAGAACTTGTGCCAAGTTAGGGTGTTTGAGGCCAGCCATTTTCATCCGTGCCTTTTTCCTGTTAATCCTGTTACCAAACAACACAACTACCAAATTCAGGTTTGTCCCCAGTATCCCTCTACTGGTAATGTTCCTTCTTAAGCAGAATGGTAGTATCAGAGGTGTTCATTTTATTATGCTTTATAATTTATGTACATGTTACATATATTCATTCTAAATGCTTTGATCACAACAAATCAAAAAACGAAAGTGCATATAAATACAAATAATATCATTACCATGGGGATGACCTCAAATCTGCTTTTTCTTCAAAGTAACTTATTCACAAACCTCAGTACCATGACTGTGACTAGTTAACTTACAACACACTTCACATACATGTCTTGATTACAAAGGTTAGAAATCCTTGGCCTGGAAAACTATTTAGAAAAAGTAGGACAGTAGTAACTGCGAAATTTTTAAAGATTGTACACCAGGGTAATCATTTTATTAAAACTTGTTATAATCTCTGCTTGCCCTGGAGGTTTGATGGAAGGCTACTGAGAGTCTCTGAGCTTCTGTCTCTAGAACTTAAAGCAGAGTTATTAAGTGGCAGAAATTCCTTCCAGTGTCCTTTATGTAGGCCTTGGAACATTATCAGCTACTACCCTGAGTGGCATCCAAGACACTTCTAATTTTCTGCTCAGCTGGAAAAGGAAAGATGTGACCTTAAAAATGATGCAGTGCAGCAGGACATGCAGTGTGAGTCAAGCCCGCGACAGAGACTGCTGGCTGGCCCCAACGTCCAAGTCTCTTCTTCCTCAGTAATGGAGCTCCCAAATGTTAACTTGGCCCATGACAGTCTATTAATAATAAATAATGGACTATTATTTCCCATCCTCTTTTGTAGTAGTGGGATCAAGTGACTGAGCTGGAATATAAACCTATGTGGTATGTAGAACTTCTAGATAGTGTTCTTAAAGAAGGCGGCATGCCATTTTTCCACTTGGCTGAAATGCTGATATGAAGTTTGGAGCTGCAGCAAGCCACCTTCAACCACAACATGAAAACCACATGGCGAGAACAGGGAGCAGCCAAGATCGAAGGAACCCAGATCCCTGACCATAAGTGTCATACTAGCCCTGGACTGCCTTCCTGGATTTTTATACACAAGAGAAACTTCTATCTTGTTTAAGTCACTATTGTTTGGAGACAAAGCCAAATCTAATCCTAATAAAAAAATCCTAATACATAACCCCAAATTTGAGTCTAACTTGCTTAACCTAAAAGATGCATTTGTACACAGGTGATATATCGCACCTGGTGGCTGCTACATCTAACTGCTAAAATGACATAAGATGGAAGATGTTTCCTATAGAGGACACAGGCATTGTGTGTCACAAACATGGACATTTTAAGAGGTGCTCAACTGCAAAATGACTGGCCAAGTTCCTTCCCAAAAGAGAATTGTAATGAGCAATTAAAACAAAACAAAAATGGTTTGTTTTATTTACAATATTCAAAGCATCTTACAAATAATATATTTGCATTCCCTAAGTCTTTTGGAAAGCAATTCCAGTTTGTGCAATTAGTTTACAGGAAAATCTGAAGACATCTATTAGACATCTTAAAACTAAATTTTAAGTTTTGAAAGATATTTCATACTATATTAATAGAGGATTTTTTTTTAATTAAGGAAAAGAAAACTAAGCTCTGTAGTTAAACATTGCCCTGCAGTATCTTTAATCCAAATACAAAACCTGATTAGCCTATTAGATAATACCATTAGGTTTGCATGAATTATTTTCACCACCCCTCATAAAATGCATGCACAAAGTAAATATGGCAAATTACATTAAAGACATTTTATTTCAATATATATATATTTTTTCCTTTGGACTCTCTCAACTGTTGTTTTGCTCAATCCAAGGTATAAGTTTGTAGGATTCCAGTCTGGGGAAACCCTAAGCCACTACTGCCTGCTCCAGAACAGAGTAGGATTTTCAGTATGTGGGGACTGGCCAGGAGGAGGGAGACTTTTGAGTGGTTTCTCCAGGAAGTTTTGTTTGCTACTAGGAATAAGGTTCCCCTGCAGGCCTGGCTAAGCCTGAAGGGGTCAATTATACTCCTAACAGTTCCGGAAACGTCTATACAGCCACCAAGTAGCTCCCTCCTCCGTGTACTAGTGCCCCCAGAGAGCACTAAAATCAAGGTAATTGTGTCAACCTAGATTTTAGTGCCCTGCGAGTTGATGATGAAAACCAGTTCCTTTGTTCAGATTCCAGAAAAAGCTTTAATACCATACAAAGATCTTATGGAATAGGTAAACAGTACTGGACAATGACACTTCATTGTGCAAACGATCTACACCTCATAAATATGAAAAAGGATGAATACATTAATTTTATCACTCACATAGCTGCCATCTCTTAAAACGTAAAATCTACTCTCTAGCTTATAAGCGAGACAGGAAGGACAGAGGGATCTCCATACTGGATCCATCCCAACTTAGCAATCAGTGTGCTCTCCACCTCCACAATAATTCTCTCCTCAAAAGACGGTGGGTGTTTCTACCACCTGGTGTAGCTGGTTGAATGGGGAGATACGTGGATGGAGAAATAAAGTGTAACATCTGACAGTCAACAGAATTCTAACTAAAGAAATAGTGAGGTAGAGTTGAGAGAGTTCAATTAAATGTTTTGAGCATAGACCTTTTGGCACATTCCAAAATCACACAGACTCCCTAGCAAATTCTCCTTTGCGATACCTTTACAAAGTGCTGGCAACTTAGGAATCCTCACATCTATTTAGGCAACACCTATGTAAAGCTAATACAATAAAGTCATTTGAAGAAATGCATTCCTGGCACTTTAGTTGTCATTTATCCCCATATTGAAGCAAATAAAAACAATGCTATCCATTTGCTGAATTTATTTAAACAAATCAACTTAAAGTATCACTGAATTAAACAAAACTTCTGACATGTAAACATACTGCCATGTTCCTGAAACAGATGTTAACACCTGCATGAAAGTTAATATCGCTTGTTAGGAAAGCTGTTCATTAATAAGGCCAGTCTTCAGCAAAACTAAAGCCATTTTGTTTCTTTAGCTTTCCTAGTCTGACAATACAATACTATCAAACCACAATCATATATAATAAAGACAACATTGGATGGATATATCAGTACCATTGGTTACAGCTGTTAAAACGGTTTCATTCTTGGTGCCACAGAAAAACAAGTAAGCCAATTACATCAAATAAATCATGGCTTTTTTTCTCTTTATCACAATTCACTAAGTGATGTTAATTATGGTCCTTGTCAAACACGTTTGGTAAAGGCTATATACAGTGTACATGGCTGAGCATGCACTATTTATACTTACAAAGATACCTGCCAGTTTATTACGATAGAATTACACAGTGCCTGCAAAAGTTGAAACATCTCACACGTCATTGTAATCAATACAGTTTCAAGCAGGAAATGTTCCTTATTTGATCACAATTGCAATAGTTACATGAAAATTCTTATAAAAACACTAATCCCCTTCAGGAAATTGATGCATATTCTACACACTACAGGTTAAGGCAGTAAAAAAATGTATTCCTGATAACTGGAGGTCTTGACAATGTCAATTAAAGCTGTCTGATGCTAGTTTTTCATTCTCCATCAAATCCTCAAAGTTCTGTCTGTATAACTAGTTTGTGAATGATTTTATTTTTAAAGTAAAAAAATCTTAGTCAACTAAAAAGAGCCGACAGTGGAAAAAGTAACTGCTAGGGAAAGAAAATACGTAAGTTGGCTTTTGCCTAAAAGTTTTCAAATCATAAACAAGAGCATTAATTGTGAGTCTGAATCTTAAAAGTATAAAACAATTACATATAGTTTACCTTTAATTTAAAATATACTGTACTTTGAACAATTCAAGTAATGTAAACTATCAAAAATTACTTCATAAACCATACAAGTGTCAACTGCATTTTCAATGTTTTAAGAACTTTTTAAAAACTGTAAACTCAACTATGACAGTTTAGTTAAATGATAAGTGACTTTTTATTCGCACTTGTGATTCCTTTAATACAAATTGTTACCAACGAATATGTAAAGATATGGCAGATTATGCACTTGATCAAAGCACTTTGATTTAAGCATAAAACAGATTCAAATGGTACAAGTTCCGTGCATAAGATTCAAGAAGTACCTACTAACTTGTAGGCAACCCTCTCTCTAATCAGAATCCTTTATTCCTCAGCTGCAGATGAGATAGGGCACAATCTGTTGTAAACAGGGCACTGTTGTAAAACCAGGATAATATTCTTAAATTAAGATTATTCTTGTTAAATTGAAAACTTTCTCAAGTGTCTTCCAGCACTGTAGTATGTTCTGCTGACTTTAGTTTCATAAATTAACTTTCCTTTGATTCCATTTTTATGGTGGCTGTGTTCACAGTTTTGTTTTAAAAATTGGTTGAAATTTATATAAAACTCTGTACATGTTCACAAATTATTGCATAAACAGCATAATCTTCAAGACAGTGTTTGCAAACACATGTCCAATTCAGGAAAAATATTCACGTTTCCCGTCTGGCTTTTTTCTTCTTTTTTATTTGTTTGGGAGATTCCCGGCTAGTTTCAGACTTGGCTAAAAAACAAGCAAGCAAATGAATGAACAACAACAACAAAAAAACCGAAAACAGTGAAAAAAAAGTTAGAAGGGTAGTAAGTACTATTACCAGTCACATTTTCTCAATAATATAAAAGTAGTGACAATGAAAAAATGCTCTAAAATCCACTAGTAATGCCTCAAATTTTATGTTCAAGTCCCAGTTTCATCTTAAGTATTCTACGCCTGCTTTCCTCCCTTCCTTTCAATCATAACACATTATAATCACTGATATTCAATTATTTCTGATCTAGAGAAACCACCATTTAATATGGCTCAACGTAACCAATCAGAGCGGTAACGGGAAAACGGACGATAAAGGTAGCTGAACAGAGAAAAGGGGAAAGGCATAGACCACTGCGCAGTCTCCAGAACAAGAGCACAGAAGAAAGCAGAGGGAGAAGACAGAGAAGCAGGCAGGTACGAAGTCCTCCTCTCTCCGTGAGTTATTTCAGCTCCACAACAACTGAGTTCACAAGATTCCAAAGACCTCAGTCTTTGGAAAAGCTGACATATTAATACATCAGACTTCTAAATTCAGAACTTTAACACTTATATAAGAAAAAGTAATACAGCCCATAAAACACTCAAAGAACTAAAAATGAGGATTACTCACTCTGTGAAGGAGGCACACTATTTTGCTTAATACTAGACTTGGATTTATCTGTCTCTTGTAGCATCGGTGGCACTTGGGAAGAGCTCTTGTCAGAATCACTTTTTGATAAAATTATAGATGGCTCCATAGAAACAGCAGGTGGAAGAGTCTTGATAGGCTATTTTGGAATAAAACTATGTTAGTTTTTCTTTTGTAGAAACATCCTAATAAAATTAAACATTTTAGTCATTATCAAAAGGCTTTTTAACAGCAAGCAAATGCTAAGACGGTTTCTAAATAATTTATCATCAGAAGCGCTGCAATTCATGCCTGCCCTCTAGTGATGCAACTAGATAAACCCTGACCTACAATATTCACGAATACAGGTTGAGATAAAAAGGGGTACAGGTATAAAACTATAAAACGTCTACTAAACCTCAAACAGGAGTGAATAATTCTTCCCATTTGCATTAACTTTTATACTTTTCTTTTTCATTATAAATAGCCAGATTTTGTATTTGTTGGTGATTCAATGTTGCTGTTGTCAGGTGCCGCTGAGTCAATTTCAACTGGTAACAACCCTAAGTGACAGAACAGAACTGTCCTATGGGGTTTCTAGGGTGTAATCTTTTTTTTTTTTTAATTGTACTTTAGATGAAGGTTTACAGAACAAACCAGTTTCTCATCAGTTAGTACACACATTGTTCTGTGACACTGGTTAACAACCCCATGACACGTCATCACTCTCCCTTCTCAACCCTGGGCTCCCTATTACACCAGCATTCCTGTGCCCTCCTGTCTTCCAGTCCCTGCCCCAGGGCTGCTGCACCCCTTTAGTCTTGTTTTGTTCCATGGGCCTGTTAAATCTTCGGCTAAAGGGTGAACTTCAGGAGTGACCTCATTATCGAGCTGAAAGGGTGTCTGGGGGCCATACTCTCAGGGTTTCTCCACTGTCAGGCCAGCAAGTCTGGTCTTTCTTTTTGAGTTAGTCTAGGCTGTAATCTTTAAGGGAGCAAACTGGCAGGTCTTTCTCTTGTGGAGCTGCTGGGTGGGTTCGAACTGCCAGCATTCTGGTTAGCAACTGAGTGCATAACCATTGTACCACCAGGGATCCTTAGCTCCTTAATGATTCAATAGTTAAGCCCATTTCCCACCAATTCTCAACTTCTCAAACCTTTTTTGTGTGAAAAACAAAACGAAAAATAGTTAATTTCTCAACTACTGGTAGGTAATACCACCTCTTCTCCTTCCAAAGAGGCAGGATGAGCACTGAGAATATTATCCCAAACAGCACCAGCAATAGCTTCAGTTTCCCAACTAAGGAAAAAGATGGCCCCATACCAGGGCTTTGAGCTGGTTCGAACCAGTTCAGTCATGGCTGACAAAACAGGTACAGACCTGAAGTTTTACAATTTAGCAGTACCAGAATTGGAAAAATTACAGGTTGATGCCCTGGAATGGGAGATTCAGGAGGGGCATAGTGAGCCCTTTCAGGAGCCTGATGCACGAGGCTGGATTATTGGCAGGACTGCAAGACAGTGGCACACATTCAAAGCAGCTCAGTCGGCCACCATCCGTGAATGGGGCACCTCCATCCTCAGCTGGCCAGTGCTGCTTTAGACTGGGCTCAAAATCCGAAAGCAAGAGATCTGGTTGCTATCAATACTACATTACTCTTGTTCTCTAAGAGGGAAATTAAGTGTCTAGCAGACTTCCATCTGTAATTTTTCCCTTTCCGGACACCTTTCCCATTCACTGTAACTTTAAAAACATGAGTCTGTTCAGGTGATGCTTCCTAAGCCACGACTGAACCTGACAGAACCAGTTCGAAGTCCTGCCACATACAAAAGCAGACCGTGGCCACCAGTCTTACTGATTACAACAGCTAGTAATCTCAGGTCCAAACATTCAGAATTTTATCCAGTCTGGTAGTGAAATGAGAATGCTTAGGGCATACTTGAGCCTTATTCCTTCTCCCCAGTTGGGAGCAGGAAAGAGGTAAACTAACTGAGTTGCCTCACTGAGGTATCACTGTTAATGAGTGGTCAGGACCAGGTAATGACAGAAACTCTAATATTTGGCGTGTCCTGAGGCTGTAACAGCTCAGAGATCATTTTATCCTTTAGCTTTTTTTTTTTTTTTTTAACCTGTGATCATTATTCTGAACGCAGAAACAAGGCTAAGTAATGTTTCTCTTGCTCGTTGTTCTTCTAGGCTTTCCAGCACCTCCAATAGTGTGTGACATGTATTAGTTTCCCAATAAATTTTTTTTGAATGAGTAAATCACGGGCAACTAAAGCAGAATTTAACATACTTTGATATGGTGTAATTTACCCAACCAGAAATCAGATATTGAAGAGCCATGGTCTTTGTCATTGGTCTAGACCTTTTGTAAAGTGGTTCCTCTGATTCATCAGTATCTTCCATAGAATGCACATGATTTGAGAATCATAGTTACATAATGTATATGCTTTGGGGAAAATGCAACCAATTATATTTTCTCTAAGCTGTCTATCCCTTGTATGCCCAGATATTTAATAGCAGAAAATATAGTCTAGTGGCTCTAATGCGTCCTACTTTTTTCTTGGGTTGTCATGAGCATTAGTGTATTTAAAATGCTTAGTACAGTGCTTTGATAAAATATCAGAATACAATTCTCAAATTGTCAAAACTTTGTTCCTTGAATATAGAAAAATTACCTGGCTATTTTTTTTTTTATTGTACTTTAAATGAAAGTTTACAAATCAAGGTCGGACTCTCATACAAAAGTTTATAAACACCCTGCTATATACTCCTAATTGCTCTCCCCCTAATGAAACTGTACACTACTTCCCTACTCTATTTCTTTTCAAGTCCATTCGGCCAGCTTCTGACCCTCTCTACCCTCTCATCCCCCCTTCAGACAGGACAAGCCAACATCGTCTCACGTGTCTACTTGATCCAAGAAGCTCATTCTTCACCAGTATCAGTCTATCCCATAGTCTAGTCCAATCCCTGTCTGAAGAGTTAACTTTAGGAATGGTTCCTGTCTTGGGCTAATAGAAGGTCTGGGGACCATGACCTCCGGGATCATTCTAATCTCAGTCAGACCATTAAGTCTGGTCTTTTTATGAGAATTTGGGGTCTGCATCCCACTGCTCTCCTGCTCCCTCAGGGGTTCTCTGCTGTGTTCCCTGTCAGGGCAGTCATCGGTTGTAGCCGGGTACCATCTAGTTCTTCTGGTCTCAGGCTAATGTAGCCTCTGGCATATGTGGCCCTTTCTCTCTCTTGGACTCATAACTATCCTGTGTCTTTGCTGTTCTTCATTCTCCTTTGCTCCAGGTGGGTTGAGACCAATTGATGCATCTTAGATGGCCGGCCACTTGCTAGCGTTTAAGACCCCAGACACCACTCTCCAAAGTGCGACGTAGAATGTTTTCTTAATAGACTTTATTATGTACCTGGCTATTTTTGACGAGCACTTCAGCTGCTTCACTAGTGCTTATGGTCTTCAAAGAAAAAGCTTTTTCCTGTTTTGGACGAGCTTTAGAGGTATTCACTGGAAGCTCTTCTCTAACCTCTTTTTCTAATTCTTCTGTGTCCTACAGAGAAAAGTAGTCAATTCTTTTGTAATTAAAATCTACTTGGCATTTGTACTAATATCCAGAAGATGTCCCAATAATTTCATTTCAGAAGCTGCTCAACAGCTTAAAAAGAGATGATATAAAAATAATTACTCGAAGATATATAATACATATGAACATTTGTACACAGTCATTGCCTTGGCTTTCCAAGGTTTTTAAATCAGTTGTGAATTTTAAAAAAGACAAAAAACACCCCACCTTTAAATGGGAACCATCCTAACTTACTAAACCAACACAGAGTAAATTAAACTAGTGTATCTTCTATTTTTCAAAAAGTACACAGTGAACTAGTGGATACTTAACTAAGACTTTAGAACAGCATTTTGCTTAATAATTTCTTCAACAAGTGAAATGTTTACATATAAGTGAATTTTCTAGGTAAATTAAGCTTACACAGTAGAAAGGGCACGAACAGCTAGCGTCTGTTGATGAGAAGTTAAAAAAGCAGGAAAGATACTAAGTGGAACAGCCAGCAAAATCAACGTCGTACGAAAAACCCCACTTGTTATGTGGTTTTTCTAATCGCACTGAACGTTACCATTCAGTTACTCAAAGCAAATTTTTTTATGTGTGAAATGTTGTGCACCATTATAATCAAAAATAAGTTGAGTAATATGGAATTTTCTTTAAAACATTCTGTGATTTTTCAAATTATTTTCAACAAAGTTTGATTTCTCACACTGTGACTTTCATCTCTTCATATTCTTAGTGTTTGCATATTATCTCTACATATTTTCAGTGCTTAATGAATATTTGTTGTTTTGATATTCTTACCTGTGCAAGAGAGTTATCTTCACCTTGCTTCTTCTTTTTCTTCTTTTTCTTTTTAGATTTCCCAGCTTGAAGAGCTCCCTCTCCTTTTTCTTTATCATCATCAGACACCTATTGTTAAAAGTGTAAAATATTAAAAGTGAGCCAGCTGGTTAAGTTTTCATTATTCAGAAATTATGGAATAATTTCATCCATTAGATTCATTCTTTGTCCCCCAAATTCTAAATAAGAATTAGTAACAAATAATAAAACTGATCTAATATTACACATTTATGGAATAACAATACATGGACGCACCATCCTCTTATTGTTCATAATAGGCTGCTTTTCCCATGTCTTTTATTATTCATTACAAGATCAATTAGAGAGCTGTGCAAACCCTGGTGTTTTAAGAAGGCACTGGACGGAGAGTTCTCTTTGTTTTATTGTAGCTTTTAAATGCAGAGCTACTTGCATTACATTTATATTTGCCCTGCTATGGGAATGAAATGGCAAGCTATAGAGTGGGAAAAATGTTTGTAAACCATATATCCAACAAAGGACTAGTATTTAGAACATATAAAGAAAACACAAAACTCAAAAGTAAAAAAACCCAAACAATCCAATAAGAAAATGTGCAAAAGACACAAACCAGTAGTTCACCAGAGGATATACAGTGGCAACAAAGCAAACAGAAAGATGTTCAATATCATTAGCCACTAGGGAAATACAAATTAAACTAGCTACCACTAAGGTACCTATCAGAACAGCTAAAATGAAAAATAGTGACAATACCAAATGCTTGTGAGGATGCAGAGAAACTGGATTGCCAGCAGGTGTGTAAAATGGTACAGTCACTCTGGAAAAGAGTTTGGTAGTTTCTTAAAGAGCTAAATATGTAACCCCTATAGATTCTAGCAATTGCACTCCTGGGCATTTCTGCCAGAGAAATGAAGGCTTGTGTTCACACAAAAAACTGAACACGAATGTGCATAGCAGTTTTATTTGTAATAGCCGAAATCTGGAAACAACCCAGATGTCCTTCAACTGATGAATCATTAAACTGAGGAACATCCAGATCATGGAATACCACTTAGCAGTGAAGAAGAAGGAACCAGTGATACACACAATAACCTGGATGAACAGACAAGAAAATTATGCAAGTGAGATAAACCAATCCTAAAAGGTTATATACTGTATGATTCCATTCATATAACATTCTTGAAATTATAAAATTATAGAAACAGAGACAAGAGTACCGGTTGCCTCGGGTTATGGAGGGTGTGAAGATGGGAGGGAAGACGTGTGGCTTTACACGGGCAATTTAAGGGATCCTTTTGGTGATGGAAATGTTCTGTATCATGACTGTATCAATGTCAACATCCTGGTTGTGATATTGAACTACAGTTTTTCAAGATGTTACCAGCAGGGCAATCTACTGGATACAGGGAATCTTGCTGTATTACTTCTTACAACTGCACGTGAATGTACGATAACCTGTTTAATGTTTAATTAAAAAAACTTGAACTTGAGAAGAAATGCCTTTAAATATAACAAAATGTCTTTAAAGTAACAATAAAAATACCTGGTAAATTAGGATTGTTAAATTAGCATTCATGATACTTTTTCACATATACCCTGTGGTTGAACTCACTATGGAAAATGACAGCCTAGGTTACCAGACTATCTTTAGAGGAAGAGATGATGTGGGTAACTGCTATTTATCTGCTCAGCATCATGGTCATTTTAATGATTCTGGAGGTTTTACGAACAAATAGCTTACAGAAAAAAAAAAGAAAAAGGCAAGCAAGCAAGCTAAGAGATTTTCAGTCCAACCTGCCTGTCAGTTGTGGAGAAACTGCCACAGAAGTTTTCAGCACTAAGAGTTTATTGACATTTATTTATACCCTTACCCTGTTAGTACCTTTCTTTCTCTGGTCTCTAAAATACTCAAATAACGCTTAAAACACATATGAATAGAAGCATCCAATGTAAGACAATCAGGTCATAACACACTCATCAGTCTGCTTCTCAGCTCATTATAATCCAACCATAAAAGAAATGTAGTTCCCTATGGCAAAACACTTTATTTTTGATAATAGGAGGAAGTCTGAAATGAACTCCATACCATCTTTTAACTAATATAAAAGGGCTGGAGTTAAGATTTAGCAATGTTGTGGCTGTGTGAGTCTTTTTTTTTTTTTTTTGAAGAATGAACAAATTTAAAAATACTAAAAGCATGGAGAGACTACCAAACATCTGTGTCCTCCCCTTTGGATTTAATAAATGTTGGACATTTTGACAATTTTAGATTTTTAACAATTAAAGACATTATTGGTAAATTAAAGTTTCCTTAAACCCCATCTCATTTTCACCCTATTTTCCTAAAGGTAACTTATTTTTATGAGCATCTATCTTCTGTGTCCAACCAACCAATTTTTCTATAAATTTATGCAAATCCACATAAAAATTTTTACGTAACTGGCATCATATTTCCTGTAACTGATCTTCGTCATTCAGCATTTTCAAAATTCTATCCACACTGATATTAATGTAGCTTTATTTCATTAGTTTTTAACTTCTGTATAATATGCCACTGCACAAACATACCATACTTTATTTCTCCATTCCCCAACTGACAGGCCATTTAGATCATGTCCTATTTTTGCTTAGGAATGTACATGATGATTGCTAAATATAGTCAGAAAAAGAATTGCTTTGATGTGTGATCAAGTCTTACTTCACTGAGTGGATCTACTTTTTAATTCTGATGATCAGCACGGAGAAGTTCTAACTGGAGAAATGAAGACTTAACGGTTGTTACGTCCACTAAGCATTCAACAAATATTTGAATGGTTACTGTGTGTTAAGGTACTGTACTAGGAAGCTTTTGTAGGTCCAGTCAAAAACTCATTTTTCCCCTTGACTTTCATACTGCCTGCCAACTGTCTCTCCCTACATTTATTTATACCCTTAACCTACTAGTCCCTCTCTTTCTCTGGTCTCCAAAAATGAAAGGTGCTATATCCTACTAAAGTTCAACTGATCCACTTGTACCTAGGGCTCCCATTCCCCTACTGCCTCTTCCAGGACCTTACCCTACTATTAGTTAAACCTTTTCTTTCATTTATGTTTAATGAATTTTTACTTAAACATAATTTTTTTTTTTTTTACACTTTCTTCTACACCATTTTCCTTTTGTCTACAGATAAGCTAAAGCAGGAGTCTACAAACTGCAAACCCAGTCCTTGTAAATAAAGTCTTACTAGAACACAGCCAAACCCATTCTTTCCGTAGTGTCTACAGCTGCTTTTGCATTACCGTATCAGAGTTGAATAGCTAGCTGAGTCACACTATATGGCCCTTTAACAGAAAGTCTGCCAGCCCCCTATCCTAGAACTTCTCCAATCATTAAAATACAAACAACCCCTCACAAAACACTCCTGCTACCTACCACACATTGCTGTTAACCACTATCTCCTCCATTCATAGGAAAACTTTCTTAAAAAACAAAAACAAACTCATACTTGTTATTACTCAACTTACTGCAACATGGTTTCTATTCCAAAATTTCTAACAAAGTTGCTCTTGGTAAATTACCAAGGAGCAAATCCAATGATATTTTTCAGTCCTAACATTACTAACCCCTCTGTTGCTTCTGATGCTGTTGATCGCTGCCTCTTCCTAATTGCCTCAGCCTCCGTGACCCAGAACTCTCCTCCCTCAGTCCCGTCCATGGGGTTTCTCACTCCTGCAAAGTTGAGAGTTCCTCAGATGTCTACGCTCATTCCAATGCTCTTTTCAACTCTAAAGATGTTTCCTAGATATTTCACCCAGCCTCATAGTTTTAACAAACACATGCTAATAATTTACAAAGATATCTTCCCTAAGCTCTAACCTGTTCGTATATTCGACTTCTGTTAGGTATATCTACAAAACATCCCACATTTAACATACCCAAACTGAACTAACGATCTTTCCCCCAATTAACTAGCTTTTCTCCTGTATTCTCTCTGGATGTAAATCCTCTGCATCTAAAGAGGTAAATCATGAACCACATGCTCCAAAGATTGAGGACAGAAAACATAAAGGATTACTGTACTCTTCAGTGACCAAGGAACATAATAATTGTTAATATAGAAGTAAATCCTTTCTCATGGGAATTATGAAGTATAAAGACTAAAAACACACCAACCACTCTGTTTACTCACTTTTTGATCATCAGGAATTGGTTCCTGGGATTTTAGAAGTGAAGCCCTTTCTTCATCTACCCAGTTCCCCCACTCTTCTGCTGGTGCATTCCAATCAGAGCTAGGATCAGCAGATGACAGACCATCTATAATTCAGAAGTGTGAATTAGGCATCAACCACAAACCAAATGCAAAAAATAAAATTCTCTAAGTTGAACTAAACTGGAATTTGAAAACGACTGTTTTTTTTTTTTCCCCAAGTACATTTTAAGGGCTAGGGGAAAAACCCAATAAAATGATGGTAAAAACCTTCATCCCAACTTCTGCTAGGCCTATTATATGGTTAATTAAACTGAATTTCTAAGAAACTCCAGAAAACTTAAAATTAACCTTTCAATTCCACTCTCCCTGCTTTCTTTATCTGTCTCCTGTATCTGCTCTCTTTTCACTACAAATCTGTAACTTGGTCTAGGAGTTGGTGTCTTTTTTTTTGTCCTGATTATTTCAAGATTTTTGTAACGGATTTATTTTCTAGGCTCCAGAATTAGTCAATCTTTAACAGCAGTGCCAAAATTATAACTCCACTTGTCATATACCTACCCTTTCTTATGAGCGTTTCAAGATTAGGTTTCTCTTCAAATTCACCAAGTCACGACGGAACATTTAACCTCTTCTTTTTCTCCTCTTTTAATAACTTAACCTGTACCACCCTACATTTTTTAACTTATATAATGCTCCTTTAATTGGACCATTTCAAAAGTATTTGAGTCACTTTCAGGGCTTTATTCATCTTATTTTCAAGAATGAATTATTATTCCAGACTTTCAAATCAAATCTGTTTCTCTCACTCCAGGAGGGACTAAATTCTCTCTCTTTTAGGAAGCTATCATTGGCTTATCCTAAAAGGGAAAACGATCCTATAGGCTTTACTTTGGCTAAATACGCAGCTCTCAAAATTAATTCTTCCCTCTTCTCCCCTCACACCATACATTCCCATATACATACTCCTGTAATACACACTTATAGTCAGGTTTCATTTACAATGGTTTGAGGTTAGGATTTATTTCCAAATGATTAACAAGTTGTTCTAAAATTGCTTAACCGAAAAATCCAACTGTTTCCCACTCACATCAAACGTCACTTTTAGCAAATACTAAATTCTTTCATGTACCTGTTAGTCTGTTTCTGAAATTTCTGTTCTATTCCACTCATCTATTCTTGGGATAGTGTCATATGTAATATAACTTTGTAATAGTTTTAGCATCTAGAAGGACAAATCTGCCTGCATTACTTATTTTCGTCATTCTTATTTTTCTAGGTGAACTCTGTATTACTTTTTCCTTAAAGAGGAGGTATTATGATACACCATCATGAAGGCTTTAAAACCCATGTTTTGGAAGAATCTGGAAAAATGTTCACAGGAAAAACACACACACACACAACTGTTTGGACAGTATAATCCCAGATTTATATGTGACAAAGAAATAAAAGAAAATAACATGTTTATAATAGCTATATCTCAATAGTAGTATTTTAAGAATTTTATCTATACATCTCTTCCTAAGCACTTACTATGTGCTAGGACTATTAAAGGCAGGTGTTAATCTATACGTTATCTTGTAGGCAGGTGCCAGATATACAAAAATGATCCCTCCCGACACGGAGCGGAGTCTATCCTGGGATGGAGAAAGGTTAAGGACAATAGACAAAAGTAAGTACAGAATGATAGATTCTATCATGGGTCATGGAAACAGAAGAGGGGCTAATCTAGTAGAGGACTGGAGAAGTTGAAAAGATAAGAATTTACAGTCTAGTGAGGGAAAAACACTGAACAAGTGCTTACAAGTATGCAATGTGTTACAAAGGGAAAATCTCTGTGAGGTTAAGAGCACGGGCATTAAGGTCAAACAAATCCACATTTGAATATTGCTCTACTATGTAATAAGTATGTGACTTGGGCCAAGTTTCTCAATCTTAATGGGCCACATATCAACCTCATAGGATAACCCAGAGGATTATGAGAGATACAGGTAAAGCAGTTCATAACAATGTAGCAAATGCTCAGTAAGTGGTATTACTGTTTTTATGTATCACTGGTAATATTAACGTTAGAAAGCCAGCTTCTAAGCCATCAGGCACATATAATGAGAATTTATTCCTCACAATCCTGACACATCACTTCTGTCACACTGGTTTAGCTTAAATCTCCCAAATAAAAAATCCGGGTTTGGGATATTATTTGTTCGTAAGCCATGTCTCCAAGGCCACTTGCCAGAAAAGAAGCAACTACTAAGTTTGGGGAGAAACTGTGGCCTATGGTTTAACTTCTATAAGAACATTAATAAAGGGACAAATCTATTGACTTCATAAAGCCTTAGGGTGATTGTTCCATGTTATTAGGTTCAGGGTTTTAATTTTTTTATTAAGTGGGATCAGATAAATCAAATAATATTTTCAAACAACAGATCAATCACCTGAACCTAGTAATTGCCACCAGATTCATGGGCTTAATTTGCGAGTAAACTTCTTAGACATAGTTCCCTTTGAAATGATTCAAATTATAGTTCTCCCCATTTTTAAATAGAGTAATTTCTCATTACTCAAAATTCTCCCATTAGTCTGCCAGTCTGTCTTTTCAAAGAGTCCGATGAGTTTTTTCAATATGGTAAGAAATTTGTCTCTATTTAACTTGCTATTTAATAATGTTTTAAGTTTAAGCATCTCATTGTTAGTCTTTATTTTATCTCAGAGTAAGAAAATGATTATCAGCTATTTCCTGTCAGAATTTAATTCAGCACTAACTTTAATAAGACAAAAACAATTATTCTAGAAAGGCATTCTCCAGTGTTTAACAGACAATATTAATTAACACCACTAAGGAGATTATTATTTTTGCCATTAAAACTAAACCAAAACCAAATCCATGGCCGTCAGGTCGATTCCAACTCAGAGCAAACCTACAGGACAGAGCAGAACTGCCCCACAGGGTTTCCAAGACTGTAATCTTTATGGGAGCAGGCTGCCAGGTCTTTTCTCCCGCAGGGTGGTTGGCTGGTTCGAACCACAGACCTTTTGGTTAGCAGCCAAGCTCTTTAACCACTGCGTCACTACGACTCCTGATTTTGCCACTAGGGGAGGAGTAACAGCAACAGCACCAGTAGGACTTACTGAATATTTACTGTATACCAGGTACTGTTCTAAGCACTTTATACATTTTAACTCATTTGACTCTCTCAACAATGCTGTGGGGACGAACTATTATTTTTCTCATTTTATAGATGATGAAACCAAGGTATAGAGAGATGATGTAACTTGCCCAAGGGCAAGGGAGCTGGGTTTCAAATCCAAGAGGTCTATTCTCAAAGCTCATGATCCTAACCACTTCACTATGCTACACTATTTGTTCATATCTGTTACATTATTCAAATACTATTCCATTCACTAGTACTATATGCTACACTACTCAGTCACTCCTGTGTGCCAATGAGGATTAAGTTTTATTAAAAATCTTACTTTTTATAGGGGTTGTAATGATATTTTTCCTTTACCGTAAAGATAATGGATAGATTAACATCTGTCTTTAAAAAATGTTTAAGCCAAAATGTTATCTTCGTACCTTAGTATCTCTTCTTTTTTATTCATATTCAAGCGCTAGGGCAAATTCAATGCCTTTTTGTTAAATGATGATGTTTATGCCTCAAACCAGAGAGGTGATACATTAATCACATTGTAAAGGTAAAGCTAATATAATAAACTTTATGAATTAGTAATATCAAATATGCATGCTTGCATACTAAATCATGTATTCTTCAAATTCAGAAGTAACAATTATAGTCATTGGCCACCAAAACAGCCACATTCAAGACTGCAAAAATAAAATTCAGAGAAAATGAAATTAAAGAGAAGGTTTGGACCAAAAAGACTGCCAATACAGTGTAACAGAGATGGTGTTCTTGATACATGTTACTTTAATTACAAAATCTTAGGGATACATATATATACACACACACATACATATTTTCAATCTTTAATTTCAGCAGCCAATCGTGTTTTTCACGTTCAAAGAATTCTAATACAGATAAGACAAAAGTGGAGCTATTCTATACAAGTGGAGAAGCCTTGAGCCCTGTTTGCAATTTTCCTCAGCCTCAACCCACAGCCGCCTAACATACCTCAGTGCTATTTTTCTATAATGGCTTCTATTATTCTTACAGTCACTCTTCAATTCTAATCAGCACACTGATCACTATTCCTAAAAACACCTTGGATTTATATAATACTTTATAATTTACAAAGAGCTTCATGTTCATTCATAATCTTTTTAAAATCTCACAACCACCTATGGAAGTAAATATAACAGATTATTAGCTCCATTATAGAGCTGAATACATACAGATTGTAAGATAAGTGACAAAGCCCAACCCATGTGAGGTATTATGCTTTACAGTCAGGACTGGAACTCAGCCAGTACTTCTCCAACTCCCGCACTTCCTAATCTTTAGCAAGCAATTCAAGATTTTTCACAATGTGTCCCTAGTCTACCTTTTCAACCTCAACTCCCTCAACCTGTAAGAATTCTGCTTCACCCAGACTACTTATGTATTGAGTTGCAAGCTTACTTCATAATTTACAATCATCACCAAGGCTATATATACCACGTAGTGCCAAACTACCAGGGTTTGAATATCACCTCCACCACCTAACTAGCTGAATGGCCTGGAACAAGTTACATAAATTTCTTTGCCTCAGTTTCTTCTGGAAAGTGTGGAGGAAAAACAAAACAAACTTACCTCATAGTATGCTATTAGCATTAAATAAATAATACATAAAATGACTTGGAACAGTGGCTGGTGTTTGCTTTTATTACCGTTATTACTATTACTAAACGTATAAAACACCGCAGCAAGTAGTAAGTATACAAGAGTAAGGGATAGCTCCTGTCTTCGGAAGGTTTCAAATTTATTTGGAGAAACAAAACATGTTAAAAAAAAAAATTTTTTTTTTACAAAGACCAAAATGGAAAATCTCACAAGGTGGGATATTAAGTGCTAATAGTAGAAAAGGATGTGCTATAAAAATTCAGAGAAGAGTAAATTCTGAGGTTTGGGGTTATGGGGAATAAAACTCAGACTTTTTAAAAAGATGACACGGTATGAGCTTTCTGAACATAATTATGCTAAGAAAGTAGCTAGCAGTACAAAAATGAGCACACTTTAAATTTCAAAAAGTCGAAGCCATATTCTATTCACTCTGTTAAAACTAGGAAGAGAAATAGGACATTCATTTAAAATAAAACAAAAAAATTAAAAACTACAAATACTACAGAATTATAGGAAAACTTCACGTCTAAATATTATCTCAATTGCTATGAAAAATGACTTTAGTTTTAATTCTACAGGTATTCAATGATCAGTTTACAAGTAGTGTATTTGGTTATTACATTATATTGCTAAGACCTAAAAATTGAGAGATTAGGATTAAAGTTAAAACATAAAGAATTCAGGGTTCTAGAAAGAAAATTCTGAAAAAAATAACTGATAATTTTTAAAAGGACATACTTAACCCAGACCATTCATCATCGATATAGGGTTGATTACGGCTAACATCCCACTGATAATCAGAAGTGGAAGACTGAGAAACTGGCTCAGCAGTAGACCCTTAAATAAAAAACGAATGCAATAAAATTAAAAATGGAATTTTCTAGTGATGTTTCATAACAATAGCTCTAAACTTTGTACACGGAGACTTAAATTATTTTTTATTTCCCCTAAAAGGAAAAATTCAGACATTAGAGTAAGAGGCCAAAAAGAAAAGCAGAATTGAGTGTAATTTTAGATTACATATGTCAATCATTTAATCGGAAATATATTTTTCTCTAGAACCAATCTGTTAGATTTCTGTCTTTTGTGGTGTATACTTCCAAGTAATTATAAATTTTGAGAAGTCACGAAAGTTTATTTTTCTTAATGGAAAACAATAAAAGACAAGAAATCTATTATTAATCATTTCAGTCCTAGATGTTTTAGTATATACGTATATCCTTAGAGTCCTAAAGAAGAGAATTAGAAAATACCTATTTTATTTATAATAGTTTACTGATAGAGTTAGCTAGAACCTTTTGGTTGAGAAAAAGTTAAAGCAATAGATAGGTGATTACCTAGAGAGGAAAGGCAGAGAGAAGCCAAAGCACAAGAGAGTTGCTGGAGGTTTAGAAACCACGTTAAGTTCAGGTGTATTTAGAGAACAGAATATCATTGAAGTTTTTTTTTTTTGGAGCGGTTACAGGGTAGGGGAATAAGTGAGAGAGAGTGGGGATTATATAGCCCTTTGGGAATCTGATGAAAGATGTGGTGGACTACTGTCTAGAACTTAGATAAAATTTCATAGTTTGGGGGCATATAAATTCATGGATGCTAAATCAAAAACCTTGATCTATAGCCATAAATTCATTTTAGAATACAAATGTAACGCAGTGGCTCTCCATCGAAGATATATATATCCCAGACCCGCTCAATCAGTTTCCATGTATATCAGGGTATTTTTTTTTTTAAATCAGGGTATTTAGGTGACTCTGACATTCACTTTGAATTCAGAGCCACTGACATAAAATGATTAAGAAGAAAAGATACCTGTAAGTATGAATGACTTATATACAATCACTTCCTCCTACCAGAGTCCTTACCAACTCACATATTTCCACTTGGTAATAATCTTACTGCTAGTATTCCACTAATATGATAATGCCTGATGTATATTCAAAATAATCATGTATTTTTATATAATTTTAACAAATGGGACAACTCTATAAAATCCAAATATAATTAACATATTAGCCACTTAGAAGGACTACTGTTAGTAGTCTGTAGTATTTTCTCTGAATATATAAAGGGAATACTATCTGTGTTATACGAAGTCACCCAATGAGTGAGGCAATTCACTCGTACCTCTGGGACTAAAACATGGTCTATGAGACCAAGTCTGGCAGACTACGACCTATGGGCAAATCTGGCTATCCCATTTTGTGCAACCCATGAATAATATAACTTCTATTATAATTAATAAAAGATAAATTCATTTAAGTAATTCTGAATTTATAGTTTTTACATTTTTTAATGGTTGAGGGGGGAAAAAAAACGAATACCATAAATAAAATTTTATCAGTAATCAGCTATACTTGTCTGTTGATGTATTGTCTCTGGCTACTTTTCTGCTTTACAATGGCGTTGAGTGGTTAAACAGGGACGGTATGGCCCACAAAGCCTAAAATATTTGCCATCTGGTTCTTTACAGAAAGTCTGTTGACACTTGTTCAAGGCTAGTGCTCCCAGACACTGTGAAACTACAGAATTGTAGTACATTGGCTCCATGAATTCCAATGTGTACCAACACTGCAAACTAAACAGATGTCTCCCACATTTATATAAGATTTATTAAATACATAATTTACTTAAGTAATTCTGAATTTATAGTAGTTTATTAGTTAGTAATAGTGTATCTTCTAAATCAACAGATAACCAAAGTAGAGTTATTATGTGGGAGCCTACATAACCTGAAAAGGGTTAGCTATGAAGTCATAATGAATAAGGGTAAATGGAAATAAAATGTCAAATTGCAAGTATAAGAATGGGCAGAGAACACTAGTGACAGAAGAGTACCATGATTCTGAAGGGAAGGCCTTCCATGTACATCTGTCTGTGTGCCAATGTATTTTCAACTACGTCAGGTCACAGAATCTTCCTATCTCCCCTACAGAAAGGAACTAAGCCACCCGTAGATATGATTTTAAGTCCCCTCCTCCCCTTTTAAGGCCTGGGTCATTTTATATCATATACCGTATTTTTCACAAATAATATGTCCACACACAATGTGCGAAAATGACGCAATTAAGTAAAACCGTCCAGAGGTAGCATATCCATGCATATACCGCAAATGTCTTACGATAGCTCCCAAAGTGAATTTTGACCCCATTCACCCATCCTTCCATATTACAGGTAAATCATATTGTTCTGTTCATTTTATTTAATCTGCTTATGTGTATAAAGAGTCCAAAAATGTAACTTTGATTGTAACTGTATAATAAAGGTGTAAGCCACGGTCAAGAAGTCATAGATCGAGTTTGGTAATCCCCCAGTAATCGGAAAATAAACAATTGAAACTGTGTTTGTTTCTATTAATTTCAGTTGATAATTATAGTGCATTAGCTCAACAGTTGAATGTGAAAACCTTATCATCTTAAGTGAAACCATTAAGTTGTTAGGTCAGCATATTTCATAGTTTAATTATGTCTTCCTGGTGTCAACTGAAGTCAGCAACATGTGAAAAAAAAATTGGCATAATACTGATACGAAAATAACTTGCATGTGGGGTGGGAAGGAAGTTTATGCAGCTGGAAAAAAGAATGTATAATGCATGTGTTATTTGTGAAAAAAATACGCTACCTACTATTTATGGTGAACAGCAGTACCTGTCTCTGGTTATTTTTCCAAATAGCAAGCACTAGAATTAATTCAAACAAATTTTTTGGTTAACTAAATGAAAGACTGTTTTCACATACCAGAAACAGCAGAGTTAAGTGTGAGAGATGCAAAAGAAGCAGAATTCTGTTCAGAGGTATTCATTCCCCTATCCACACTAGACCAAGCAGCTGTCAAAATAAAGAACGTCACTTGGAACCTTCAATTTGCAATGAAACTTGAAAAATATGTACAGATTTAAAACTATGATAACAATATTTAAAGATAACCTTAGAAATTAGAACCACTTAATTGCAATAGCTACTATTTATTGAATGTCTATTGTATGCTGGGCCCCTTATACCAACGAGTTCTAACCCTGTTAGGCAGTTTCAGAGCAGTTAAGTGACTTGCTGATAGCTAGAAAACAGAAGAGCCATGACAGGAACAAGTCAATTTCCACTATACCAAGCTACCTTATTATCTACCATCGTTTAGCAATTACTTTGGGCCAGGCACTGAACTTGGTACTTGATATTCATTATAATCAATCCTCACAACTTAAGTGTGAGATTCATACAGGTTAAACAAGAAGTCTTGTGTCCATAAAAGCTAGCAGGCGAAGGAACAGGGATTCATATCTAATAGGTCTATCTGAACTAGTGCCCAAGTGCATTCTACTACACCATGCTACCCTCTCAATCTCTTCAAGGGATTTCTTATATATGAGTATTTTAAGTAACATTCAAGTTCATATACCCCCACATGAGACTATTGACACTTATCTTTCTTCTCAGTGGCCCACTGCAAATCTAATTTAATACAGTTCCATTTCAATTTCAACAAATGTCTCAATCTATCCTGGCATGAACTCTAATCTGCTGTTTAATTTTACCTGCAGCAACATTAAGCAAGTGCCATCTAATTTAAGCTTTTCTGTTGAAAAAAGGCTTGGAATTTAGGGAGTAACTCTTTCCCCCCCCCAATTTTCATATTCCTAAACAATTTTTGGACATGGCAGGGGAAGGTGGGGAGAGAAAGCTTAAGAGCAATATTAGTAAATGATCTAGAATTTGCTTCTTGCTGATGTTAGTTAACAGGACTCTTTCTAAGTTTAAAAGTGATGTGTTATCTACTTAAACACTAAAAACTTTCTAGAGTCAACCGCTCCGCCCAAACTAAAAGAAATTAAGGAAAAAAATCTGCAACAAACACAACAGAAAAAATTATATGCTTAATACACAAGGAATTATATCTTGATAAGAACACAGTCCCTAGACAAATGGACAAAGGACACAGACAATTCATAAATGAAAAAGAAACGATCAAGAAAAGTTGTGTGGAAAAAAAAAGTTAAAACTATTTTTTTTTCCTATCAGATTAGAGAAGATTTAAAAATGTAAGAATACCCAACCCTGGAAAGCATACGATGAAATGGGAATTCAGTGATGCTGAGAGTACAGATTAGAACTCTCTGAAAATACTTAGGCAATACGTAGTAAGAGCATTACAAACACTCGTATTTCCTTTAATTCAATAATATCACTCCCAAGATTCGAGCCTAAAGAAATTACCCCCAAACAAAAACAGTCAATGCAAAGTTATTTTAAAAAGTTTTAAAAAAGAAAAATTATTTCTCTAACAACACAGGAACAGTTAAGTAAATTATGCTATGTTTACGTAATATATATTAAAAAAATATTACAGGTCATTAAATAGAAATACTTACAAAGAGGAAGGAAACTTCTTATTTACAATGTTAAGTGGAGGAAAGAGGAACATAGAAATGCATATCCAATTTATGTTTTTTAAGAAAAAAAGCCCTATACAGAGGGGGAAAAACCCACAAAGAAATATAAAAAGTAACAGTTATCTCTAAGTGGTTTTTCTCTTCTCTGTCTGTAGTTTCCCACATTGAACACAGATTTCTATAACCAGTTATAACACACACAGACACACACACACACACACACACACACACACACACAGCTTTTAACTTGATGGACCCTCAACAGAAAGAAGGTTCTCAACTACTGGTCTTTACCTTTAAAATCCAGGGGGAAAATTAAGTATAAACAGAATTGCAGACTGCAAAATACTATACAAACGTATGCTAAACTATACTTCAATTTACTATTTTTATTTAGATCCACCAGAACTGTTTTCAAATTAATCAGAAAGTCTGCTCACACACTGCACTTATCATAGGTGAGAGCACTCTGTAAAGAGTAAATAAGGAACAAATGCTATTATTCACTTACTTGGTTCCTACTTTGTTCCATGTGAACGATTTAAGATGAGTTATTTAGCATTATTTCTACACGGTATTACTAATTTTTCTATATATGGCTTTTTTTCCCCACGCTTGGAAATTTTCAGTGTGCTGGATAAACAATTTTGAACAAACTTAAAATTTCTAACAGTTCTTACCAATGCCAGAAAATATTGAACGGTCACTCCAGCTCCTTCCCCAGTCCTTTCCATTTGCATTAGCGTCTCCAGTGTCTTGACCCCAAGCAGATGGCTCAGTTTTCCTCTTGCCTGCAGAAGGAGGTGAAACAGAGTTCCACTTCTCCTCACCTGCACTGATCTGGGAGGACAGTTTCACAGACTTTTCATTCCAGCCTCCTCCATTTAGTGTGAGGCTTTCATTCAGACCTGAAGAAACTTGAAGAAAAAAAATAATAAAGATTAAAAACTTGTATGTGACTCACTGTTAAAACGAGGGTATTTTTAAATTTCTGTGATTGCTTGGATTATATTTATCACTTATTTTTTTTCCTACTGTCCTTTAAATAGTTTGTGTTTTAAAGAGAAAAACTGAATTCCAAAAGTAATATGATCACCATGGATGCCTTTTAGATAATTTAAAAACAGGATGTCTGAACTTGTAATATATATATACACTAACAAAATTTTCAACAGCAGAAATGACTTGCTCAAAGGAAGTACAAGAGAATAAAGAGAGAAACAGCACATATTCTAGAACATTCAGAATACTCACCCACTAAGAATATGAAGACTTTTCCTTAGTTACATGTTCTTTCCTTAAATATCTTATACATCACGTACAAGGCAGTAATTCACAAACTTGGCTGCACATTAAATTCAGCTGAGACACTTCTTAAAAATATAGACACTGGTGTCTCAGTCCAGATTAATTAAAATCAGAATCTCTGGAGGTGGGGCCAAAGCATCAGTATGTATACATACATGTGTATGTATATGTGCACACAAATGCACACAGGTGTGTCTGTGTATATATAAGTACATGTTTCTTTTTATATACGTGTGTGTTTTGTTTTTTGTTTCCTAGATAACTAATGTGGAGCCAGGATTGACAACCACAGACCTGAAGGAAGGTGACAGGGTCAAGAACAAGTCTGAAGATGAGAAGGTACTTTCTCATTTCCGAATTTATATTTTAGTACAACACTTTTGTTTTCAGGTTAGGTACACCACCGTACTTAATTCAATCTTTATCACAAATGAGTAAATAAAAGATATTTTGTTTGTGAAGCACTGCATAATTTTAGACTAGTCTATTTATTGTGAAACATTTGATATTTCCTTAGTGTAGGCAGTTTAAAAAGGCTTTTTTTCTTATTATATAGTGGTAAATCTTTTATTCCATGTATGCCTATATTGAGCCCAAGTCCAAAAAGATCTTTCTCTGGTGGCTTAAAGAATGTAACCAAGAATCAAAATTACATACAAGCTACTGAAAAAAACAACTACTGATCTACTTTCCAAAATCTCTGGACTGTGATTTTGTTACTTTAGTAATTAAAAATAGTTTTTAAACCCTTCTTCCCCTCCTGCATTATTTTCTCATGTGAGGAAAGAGACACATATGCAAGTTTCTATCTTGACGGGCCTTCAGTTTAAGTTACACATAATTTCTCTCACCCTGAAGTGTAGAATCTCCTTTTCCAGACTTAAAGTTGCTAACTTGAATATTTAGATGAGAATCACCTGGTTGAAACAGAAATAAAATGTATTTAATACTAAATAGGCCACTATGCATATTAAATTAAATTAGGACTAATGTACAAATTAATTTTTACTAGCTATGATGAATTGCTCCTGCAAATGCTAAATTATTACACTGGAAAATAGTCGGCTTACCCACAAGATAATTCATACGTTTTAAGAATTGAATTCTCTAGTTATCATATTCTTAAGTCAACTAAAATGCCAATTAACAGGCCTGACAAATGCTCAAGTATACATAGAGTCTGCTGTTCTACAGCTGTTATCAAAAATTTTTAAAGTAGGAACCAGAGAGCTGCGCTCTGTAATTGGATTCAACTTTGCCACCTCTCAATAATACCAGCTGCCTTTTCAACAATCCTGGAAGCAAACACATCAACTTAAGAACTTTGCCAGTATTTGGGACCAGGACTCAGGAAATACGGCAAGAGGTGAAAATACATGTTACAACACAAAAATACTATTTCTCGGACACTAAAAAGCATAATGATCACAATGTATCAAAACCAACAACATAATGTAGGATTGTGCTAGCAAGATAGGCATGCAAAAGACAGTGAAAGAGGGTTACCAGTCACTGCTGTACCACGGCAGTAAATTCCACTAAGTCAACAAGCAAAAAAAGTAAAAGGTAACAAGGCTAAGAAAGTGGTCTGAAGACAACTGGGTGAGAAGCAATTAATAAAAAGGTGAAGGAAGATAAATCAACGTCTTGAAGCAAGTTGAACAGTACCACTCTGTAGACTGACCTCATCAAGGATAAAAACGATGGCAATCTAAAGAGCTACCAAGAGGCCACCACTATTGAATAGTTTGAGCATTTCCAATACTTAGGAAAAAGAACATTGGCTCAATAATCTTTGAAGTTCCAGTTTAGCTTTATTAAACACCTTAGGGTACTTTCAAAAAGTTGGGGTGATAAGGAATATGGACAGGGCCTACACCAACCTGAACATGCTTGCTTCATCTTGGAATGAAAACACTCAACATGCAGAGTGATGATAAATAGTTCCACTTAAATACCTTATCCCCTATAAGAAACACGGATGCAACAGAGTTGGGGCAAAGCAACACACGTGAGGAAAAGTGCCAACATCATTTTCTCATTTGACTGAAGGCAGAAAGCAAATCTTAATTTGATAGGCCATTCATTAGGCAACATGTAACGAGTAACACTGCTAGTACTAAGTAGACCAATACATGGTTCACAATACTCTCACGAAGAAGGGTGTACCAGCATCATGATGGAAGCAGTTCAGAATAGTCAGATTTTGATGTAATGATATTTTGTACATCTGATTAAAAAGAAATTTGATTTGATGTATCATTCTTATGTTCCACTAATATACCTTTATTCTTCTTGGAACCCACAGGAAATGATGTAGTTGTAAGTTGCTCGGTGGTAACTGTGATGGTATTTTCTATTCCAGGGATAGCTGAATCCAATGAACCAGAATCAGTCAGCACCTTATCACGTTTACGCTGCTGTCGTTTCTCTCTGTGACTAATTTTAGTTTCCCAGGCTCCTAACATAGCCCCAGAAAAAAAATTTAATTCAGTAAGGGGAGACAAAAAGAATTGTAGCTTTGGGAGGAAAATGGGGTGGGGCACACACAGTATCATGATAAATTTAGATATTATGCTAAAATCCAAGAGTGTTAATTGTATTAATTTATCCTACTCTCATTTTTCTTGTTTAACCAATAAACTGTCATTATTTACTATGGTAATTTTGTTAAATCTCTCATCTATGGTTTAGGAAGGTGATAGGTATAAATCATTTATCTTGCTGGGTAGAAGTAATAGGAGAAAGTTATATATAATCACTAATAGGTTTATTAGGTGATGACAATAAATGGTTCAGGCATTTTCTACACGGCCTTCTAGGGATGGTATATTTAAAACCACATTTCTAGGAAACAATGACAAGAAAACTGCTATTCAATCGCTTAAGATATTGAGCTAGACCTCAGATTTCAAGGTGGTTCCCACTTCTGGAAAGGCATTCTTGGATCCTTAAATAATTCAGATAGCAAAAGTGTTTCCTAACAATGTTACACATCTGTACATTAAAATTTGCAGTTATTAAAAAGAAGAGCTACAGATACACGATTAAGTGAAACAAACGCAGCTTTTATATAACACACTTTGGTAAAAAAAGAATTAACAATTTTTTCTACGGTCTTTCCCCTGCTCAAGTACCTTCATCAACTTCCTTTCCATCATGGCGTGAACTGTTTTGCGCTGCTTTAGCATCTGACTTTGATTTCTTCTTATTTTTCTTTGACTGAAAGTAAAATAGAATGTTACTTAACAATACTTCATTGTATTCTTGAAAAGACAGGAGTCAGTAAAATACATAATGAAATGTATGATGCTGACAACCAATATAATTTAACAAGTTTGATTTAAAAAACAACATATATTATATGGACATAATAATATGAGGCTACTACTATTTATTGAGTGGTTACTCTGTGCCGAGTACATTCATTTTCTCATTTATTCCTTAAAAAAACTTGTTGGGGATGGTATCACTTCCGTTTTAGAGACAAGGAAACAAAGACTTAGAGATGTTAGGTAGGCTATACTAAACCACATTAAGTTAGTAAATAGTAGAAACTGTAACAGCAGTAAGTTACAAACTACGTCGTCCTGGTTTCAAAGTCTGTGCCCTCAGCCACCATGCTATCTTAACTGACATCCTAAGTGAGGTACTATAATATGGTGCTTTCAGAACAATTGAATTGATTTTTTGATTATTGATTTTTTGAATTTGCATAAAGCAGATTGTTGGCACATCTTTTGTTTCTATAATAAATTTATGAGCCAATTGTACAAAGTAGGTAATGTTTTGTCAACTTCAAAGCAATGTGAAAATATCTAGGATCTGTGTTTAATAATTCAATAAACTATTCACACACACAAGATACAGGCATTGTGGAATGGCCTTCCAATTCCCTCTGTTAAATTATATTCTTTTCTCCTTTCAATTGCTTACTAAAAACTTTACCAAGCTTTGCCTCCAGGAGAAAATAATTAACATTCACAAAACAGTGTTTTCATATATACTTTGTAGTTATCCAACTAATTATTTGAGATTAGCAATGTGGTATAGTGGTTAAGTGCTACAGCTGCCAAGCAAAGTGTTGGCAGCTCAAATCTGCCAGGCTCTCCTTGGAAACTCTATGGGGCAGTTCTACTCTGTCCTTATAGGGTCGCTATTAGTCAGAATTGACTCGATGGCACTGGGTTTGGTTTTTTTTTTTTTGGTATGTGTTATTGTGAACTTAAGTTTACAACTAAGTTAATTAAGTTTACAACTATGTAAGAGGTTGCACCTTGATTATAAGCTTTTTTATGATAAGCTTCTAAAGAGTAAGCAATAAATGGCAACTAACTGCCTTTCCTATCAATAAACAATTCTCAAATATTTTCATGGGGCATGACCTTCTAAAGGCCATCAAAAATCGACAATGGGAGTATACGAAAACCTATTTTTGGCAGTTTTTACTGTCCCCATAATTAACCTGCATGCTTGTTTCTTTCCATGTTTGATTATCATTAACATGTATCATGTTTAATACACTGTTGTATCCCATTTACCAAATTAGGCTCATACCCATTCTTTTCTTTTAAATTGAGATATCCTCCATATACTATAATATGTGCCCTCTTGAAGCGTATTGTATACTTCAGTGGTTTCTAGAGTATTCAAAATTGCTTAAGTAGCATCATTATCTAATTCCAGAACATGTGTACTGTCCCAAAGTGAAACACCCTACCCATTAGTAATCACTCCCCATTTCTCCTCTTCAAAGGCAACCACTAATCTGCCTTCTATCTCTACCCTTCTCTGTTTCTATCACATTCACTCTTAAGCAAAGATAACACATTTGAGCATCTATCATCTACAGTCTACTGCAGGGGTCAAATCATTTCTGTAAAAAAACAGAGTAAATATTTTAGGCTTTTGTGATCCATGTGGTATCTGTTGCAACCATGCAAGTGTTTCTCTGGTGTGCAGACAATACATAAATGAAAGGGTGTGACTGTTCCAAAAAATGTAGTTTACAAAAACATGTCTGGGTAGATTTGGGCCAGATTTGGTTGGCCTTAATTTGCCAAACCCCGGTCTAGAGCAGGGCTGTCCCACAGAAATATAATGCAACCCACAAATGTAATTTAAAATTTTCTAGGAGACATATTTAAAAAATTAAAATGGGTGGCATTAATTTTAATAACATCTTTAACCCAACGTATCCAAAATATTATCATTTTAGCATGTAATCAATGTAAATAATTATTAAAAGATAATATTAAAAAACATAAACTAAGTCTTCAAAATTTGGTGTGTATTTTATGCTTAACAGCAATCTCAATTTGGACTAGTCACATTTCAAGTGGTCAGTAGCCACATGTGGCAAGCAGCTACCATATCGGACAGGGCTGGTCTTAAGGGTAATTTAGTGTGGGAGTAAGAAGTACCTTACATTTAGTGCTTTAAAGTTACCACACACAAATTTTGTTTGATAAATTAAAACCCATCATTTTCTATTTATGCCCCTCTTTTCTCTTCCTTCTTCAAACTGGCAAGTGAATGAACTTTTTATTCCCAAAACTTTGAGATAGGCGAATATATTTGGTTTGACTAGTTAAAAACAAAATTGGCAATAGGAAAGAGACCTGTTAATGAACTGACTATAGAATTTCGGCGACTATTATTCCATTAATGGTAAGGAAAAATCTTTTCTAAAGTCTTACTAAATCATGACACTAATTTTTCAATGTCATCCTCCAGTTATGCAAAGGTTTTTGTAGAAATTCAAGTAATAAAATTTAATCTTCGACATCATTTGTTCCTGAGAAATTTTTACGAATTTTTTTTGTATTTGTAACGAAAGGTTTCACTAAAATGTCTTATGGATTTTTAAGTTGGTTGTACAGCTATTACATAGCTCTAATTAACCCACTTAATTCTCAAAGTAACCCTATAAGTAATGCTATTATCTCTATTTTACAGATAAGAAAACAGAGGCATATTGATTGGTTAACCCCAAGATCACATGTGTAGTAAGGGTAGGGGCTGGGATTTTGATCCTAAATAGTGCTCCAGATTCTGGGCTTCTAACCACTATGTAATTTTTCTGTTAGAAACTACTTCCAAGCTGTTAAATTGTACAGACATGAGAATTTTTATGAGTAATACACAAATCATTTTTAGTAACAAAATCACACAATGATGTAATTTTTTTTCAGAATACTCTCTTCATTGCATGAGTTTCTTTCAAAAACCCACTGCTTTTTGAGTCCTTGTTAACCTTAAATGGGCAGATAAAGTATAAAATTTCCCCCCAAAGTATCTGCTAAGTACAGAGCCATTTGACATAAGAAAACATACATTTGGAATACTTGATTTTCAGTAAAAGAAAAACGTGTGGCTCACTTTTTAAAAGTTGGTCACCACTATAAAATTATTTTGTCACAAGATAACCAATGAATCCTCTTAGAAGACTACCACCTTGTCCTTACTATAAAATTTTTGCCTTTCAATGTGCGATCTCTTCTGTCATCCTAGTTTCCTAGAAGTAAGGCACTAAATGAATTTCATGCGTGGTGCTATCTCTACAACATATATGTAATCTCGTGATGATGATGTTGATACAGAATTCCTACTAGGAACAGTAGTGTCCACTCTGTCACTTTTTAGTTGTTGTGCCACATAATATTATCATCTGCAAGTCCCTACTTTAGATTGCTCCGTATTTTGACACTATTCATTTTTCTCACTTGTCTCAAACACACAGGCAAATTGGACATGGTTAAATGGGAAAGGATGGATGGATGCTCCAAGAGATGTACCGATTATATTTCTTTACTTTCTCTATACCAGCAGTTCGCAATCTTAATTTTTAACACAATGTCAGGTTAATTATGAAGTGTTGCAAATAAATCTTTTTAAAGTAGAAATGTTTGCAACTGATCTCCCCCTTTTTTGGGGGAAGTGTAATTTAAACTAAGGAGCCCCTGTGGCTAACCTGAAGTGTCAGCAGTTTGAGCCCACTAGCTATTTATTACACAGGAGAAAGACATGGTAGCAGGCTTCCATAAAGATTTATAGCCTTGGAAATCCTGTGGCAGTTCTACCCTGTCCTATATGGCTGCTGAGTCAGAATCTACTCAATGGCAATGAGTTTGCTTTTTTTTTTTTTTAATGTTTCTTACCTACTTTTTTTCTTTATTAACTTTTATTAAGCTTCAAGTGAACGTTTACAAATCCAATCAGTCTGTCACATATAAGTTTACATACATCTTACTCTGTACTCCCACTTGCTCTCCCCCTATTGAGTCAGCCCTTTCAGTCTCTCCTCTCGTGACAATTTTGCCAGCCTCCCTCTCTCTCTATCCTCCCATCCCCCCTCCACACAAGAGTTGCCAACACAATCTCAAGTGTCCACCTGATATAATTAGCTCACTCTTCATCAGCGTCTCTCTCCCACCCACTGACCAGGCCCTTTCATGTCTGATGAGTTGTCTTCGGGGATGGTTCCTGTCCTGTGCCAACAGAAGGTTTGGGGAGCATGGCCGCCGGGATTCCTCTAGTCTCAGTCAGACCATTAAGTTTGGTCTTTTTATGAGAATTTGGGGTCTGTATCCCACTGATCTCCTGCTCCCTCAGGGGTCCTCTGCTGTGCTCCCTGTCAGGACAGTCATCGATTGTGGCCGGGCACCAACTAGTTCTTCTGGTCTCAGGGTGATGTAGGTCTCTGGTTCATGTAGCCCTTTCTGTCTCTTGGGCTCTTAGTTGTCGTGTGGCCTTGGTGTTCTTCATTTTCCTTTGCTCCAGGTGGGTTGAGACCAATTGCTGCATCTTAGATGGCCGCTTGTTAGCATTTAAGACCCCAGACGCCACATTTCAAAGTGGGATGCAGAATGTTTTCATAATAGAACTATTTTGCCAATTGACTTAGAAGTCCCCTCAAACCATGTTCCCCAGACCCCCGCCCTTGCTCCGCTGACCTTTGAAGCATTCATTTTATCCCGGAAACTTCTTTGCTTTTGGTCCAGTCCAATTGAGCTGACCTTCCATGTATTGAGTGTTGTCTTTCCCTTCACCTAAAGCAGTTCTTATCTACTGATTAATCAATAAAAAACCCTCTCCCTCCCTCCCCCCTTCGTAACCACAAAAGTATGTGTTCTTCTCAGTTTTTACTATTTCTCAAGATCTTATAATAGTGGTCTTATACAATATTTGTCCTTTTGCCTCTGACTAAATTTCGCTCAGCATAATGCCTTCCAGGTTCCTCCATGTTATGAAATGTTTCACAGATTCGTCACTGTTCTTTATCGATGCGTAGTATTCCATTGTGTGAATATACCACAATTTATTTACCCATTCATCCGTTGATGGACACCTTGGTTGCTTCCAGCTTTTTGCTATTGTAAACAGAGCTGCAATAAACATGGGTGTGCATATATCTGTTTGTATGAAGGCTCTTGTATCTCTAGGGTATATTCCAAGGACTGGGATTTCTGGGTTGTATGGTAGTTCTATTTCTAACTGTTTAAGATAACGCCAGATAGATTTCCAAAGTGGTTGTACCATTTTACATTCCCACCAGCAGTGTATGAGAGTTCCAATCTCTCCGCAGCCTCTCCAACATTTATTATTTTGTGTTTTTTGGATTAATGCCAGCCTTGCTGGTGTGAGATGGAATCTCATCGTAGTTTTAATTTGCATTTCTCTAATGGCTAATGATCGAGAGCATTTTCTCATGTATCTGTTGGCTGCCTGAATATCTTCTTTAGTGAAATGTGTGTTCATATCCTTTGCCCGAGTTTGCTTTTTTGGTTATTTTAAACTAGACTGAAAATTATTCTCCTTGCTACTGTTCTTCTGATACATTTTCCTGAGTGAAAGAAACAGGAGTGCAATTTTAAGTACAGGAAATTCCCCACGACCTGCACTTTATCTCTATCCCCTTACCCTGTTTAATTCTTTTCTTCCACAACATTTATCATCACCTGACAGAGAATATATCTGTTGTTTTTTTAAGTGGTTTCCTCCATCAAGCTTCGTGAGAGTGGGGACTCCTGTTTTATTAACTGCCATATTCCTAGTACCTAGAATTAGTACTTTGCACACAGAACGTATTCAATAAATACTTGGTCAATCAAGCAAAGAATCTAAAACTAGGTCGTCCAACTCTCCTTCTGCCACTACTCCCTGCCCAATAAAATGCTGAGCTATCATATTTGTATACTTGATCCATAATTCAAGTCACTAAATTATTTAAATGGTGTGTGCTCACAAGGCATGGTATACTGCTCATGTAGCAGCAGCATGGTTATCAACTCACAATCTTAGAACATTTATAAGAAACCTTTCATAAGAACTTTTATCTAGCCCTGAACATTCCCAGATGTGGTTCCTTCATTTCCAATACACTAATTAATCAATTCGTTCCATGTTGCGTTCCCATTCTCACCTCAGCGTTATATTAAAACCAAATCCACCATCTTGCTGTGTTTCAATCCCCTCCCTGGTACTACTGTGGTACAGTGAAAAAACAATGCACTGGGATACAAGTCCTGGTTCTGGTTTCAGTTCTGTTACTTTTTAGGTGTTTGAACAGAGAATTCTGGGGCGGAAATAAGGTTTCCCTGGGAAGACACAATTCTCTTTCATAGAAAACTGTTCTGTTTACCTTAAAGATGACCTTGAAAACTAATTCTAAGAAATCACAAAGCTACAAACATTGTGGTACCAGGGAACCCGAGAGGTCAAAGGTCTAAGGCCCAGAGAACTAGACTCTATCAAAGCACAATGGATTACGACACATTTTAACAAATGCAAAAGACTGTAACGGTTTAAACCAGGGGTTGGCAAAAAAAAAGGGCCAGACAGTCAACATTTTAGGCTTTACAGGTCATGAAGTTTCTGTTGCAGTGACTCAACTCTGCTCTCTAGCAGGAAAGCAGCTGCAGACAATATACAAATGAATGAGCATGGCTGTGTTCTAGTAAAACTTGATTTTCACAAAACCACGCGGAGAGCCAGATTTAGAATGCAGGTCATAGTCTGCCAGGCCCTGGTCTTAAACTACAATTTCTAAGATGTATCATGGAAGTTAAAACATGAATGTACATAAGCTCTCTGGGAATGCAGGTATTCTGTTTTGCTAAGGACTGCTCTGGCTTATGCTTGCTTTAATCTGCACTGCCTCTGAATTATTTTATCTTTCGCCTTCTAAACACCAATCACCCACAGAGCAGCAGTTCTCAGGATCCTTTTATACTCTTAAAATGTACTGAGGACTTCAAAGAGCCTCTGTTTATGTGAATTATATATATTGATATTTATCATATTATAAATTTTTAAACTGAGAAATTATTTAAATATGGATTACTTTATTTCACAATAATATTAATATTACATATTAATATTAAACAATAGCTATACCTATATAACTAACTATATTTTCCAAAACAAAAAAAACTTTAGTGAGAAGGGTGGCATGTTTTACATTTTGCAAATACCTTTAACGACTGGCTTAATAACAGCTGGATCTGCACACCTGTTTTTGCTTTTATGATAAGTTGTTTTGATTGAAACGTGAAGAAAATCTGATTTCATACAGACATGTAACTGGAAAAGGGAGGAATATTTTAATAATAAAAGAACCTCTGATGGTGCAGTCGTTAAGCGCTTGGCTGCTAACTGAAAGGTAGGCAGTTTGAACCCATCACTAGCTCTGCCGGAGAAAAGACCTGGTGATCTGCTCCCATAAAGATTACAGCCTTGACCATTACTGAACATTTTGATCAAAGATTTCTATAGAAGAATCCTGATCACAAGGGGGAAAATGCAGAACAGAATTTCAATTTCTCATTGACTCCAAACTTTCTATAGTCATGGGGGCTAGATGAATCCCTGAAACTACTGCCTTGAGATAATCTTTAAAACTCAAACCAAAAATATCCCTTGAAGTCTTCTTTAAACCAAATAATAGTTTTGCCTAACTAGTAAAGAATGTCTGCCTTGAGCACTGTGCTCTTTTAAGAACTATCTACATGGGATCAAATCGACAACACCAACTCAAAAGATTTGATAGGAACATCAGAGGGCAGAGAGTCTATGTAAATAGGGGAGGGACAACTCAGAAAAGAAGGGTTAGAATGGCTGCAGGACTCAAAGAACATAATCAATGTCACTGAATTGCACATGTAGAAACGGCTGAATTGGTATGTTTTACTGTGTATATTCTCAAAAACAAAATAAATTAAAAAATTTTAAATATGTGTGCTTCCTTGTTAACCCATTAAATCAGTTTTACAAGCTAAAAAAAAAAAAAGATTATAGCCTTGGAAACTCTATAGGGCAGTTCTACTCGGTCCTATAGGATTGCAATGAGTCAGAATCAACTTGACAGAAATGGGTTTGATTATTTTAACAGTATTTTTAGATAACTGTGGATATTCTTCTTTGATAAAATACACCACAGATTAGTGGTTGCCAGGGCCTGAGATTGAGGGGGTAAAAGGAAAGATAGGGAGATGGAGTGTGATTGCTAATGGGCATGAAATTTCTTTCTGGGGTCAAGGAAATGTTCTAAAATTATACATTTTGTGGTGATGGCTGTACAATTCTAGAAATATACTAAATTTATACACTTAAATGAATTTTACAGTATACCTCAAAATAAAGCTGTTTAGCAAAAAAAGAAAGAAAGAAAATCAATGTTGCTAGAGCTTAGAGGAGGGTAAGAGATGAGAGATGAGACAGAGCCATATACAAGGCCTTTTAGGTCATGTTAAAAATTCTGGAGTGTTCCCTAAAAGCATGTGAAAGTCATGAAAGGCTTCAGATAGAGGAGGGAAAAAAATATTACACCAAAATCCATTGAGTGGTAGTTTCTTAAAATCAGTTACAATGTGGAATCTGAAACTGTCAATGAACTTTCTGTACTCTATTACATTAAAATCCACTGGTTTACCTCACACTGTGAATTGATCTTTTAATCTTGCATGATTTTGTAACAAGAAAGCATTGGTCATTCAGAAAATACTGGTTCACTTAGTTACACATTTCTTCCAAATGTTAACATATTTCATTATACAATATTAAAAAAAACACACACACATATGTTAATATAACAACCACTCTCATCAGAAATTAGTAAAGTACTGGGAAGTTGTCAGACTCATGGTAGACACACAAATTTTCCAAAATTCTAATTTTCATTTGGCAACAAATCATTTTGGTTATTTTTGAGAAAATGTCTGCATACATCCAACTGAATAACCATGGTTTGTCCATCAGTTGTTCTTTGAAGTAAAAATGGGGTAACATGAAGTAAGCAGGTAGTTCAGCTTGCAACTCAATTACACAAGTATTTTTCCTCAAGACAACCATTGTTACTCAATATACAGCATTACTTTATGCATACTTCTCACTTCATCACACAGAACATTTAAAAAGCATACATTCAAGGACTGATATTTAACAAAACTAGTAATTTTTATTTTTACTGCTTCATCAGGGACACTTGATGCTAGTGAAACTAGGATTTAATTTTTTTTTATCTGCATGTGAATGGCAGTGAAAAATATAATTAGTACTAGGAGTCTGCCACACTATTACTTCTGTGCCATTACTGCAAACATCAACACAGTGAAAAAGTCAAATGTCTCAATTATTACGAAAATAGTTTTGCTCTCAGGGACCCACAAAGCGTCCCTGGGATCTCTTCCCGGAGGTTCACAGATCACACTTTGAGAACTGCTGCCTTAGATAAATTGAGGGAACATTATTTACTAGCTATGTGATCTTGGGCCATTCACTAAACTCTTTATTGAGCTGTATAAAGGGAAAAAATTTCATATTTCTCCTGGAGTTGTTAGTCAGGATTAAGAGATGTAGAAATATTTTGTACATTGTGTAACATCAAAAAAATCTAAGGGATTATTAGTACTTTTAACTACTAAAGTGGTCAACTACACTGGCACACCAATGACTTCAAGGACAACCTTGGTGACCCAGTTTTACACATTTTTGCTTTTACTATCTCTCTCATTACCGGTATTAATACTGCTACCTTAATTCTGATCCTTATTTTTTTATTATTGTAGATGCAAGATGCATCTATTAAGTATAAGTGTTGCTGCTAGCTTAACACATTTAAGTTTTATCATAAAGTCACCTAATCCTGACCAGTTCAACTGGTTTAGGGCTTTCCCTCAAATGTGTCTGAATTTGTTCATTTGTTTCATCTGAAAAATGTGATTGTGTTCAACTGTTCCTCTTACTGAAATACCACACCCACATTAATAGTCCAAGTTAGTCAATCTTTTCTGACTACCCAAGTAGGATTATCTTTCTCCTCTGACTATCTGGCACTTAATGCCTGTCATTCCTTAACTAGATTAATCTTCTGTGAGGGCAAGTACATCTTATACTTCTTTATTCCTTTCACCATATATTAGCACAATGCATTCAGCCTGGCTAATGGTCCTACGTGCACTTTACTAGAGACCAGCATCAATGAGGCACTGACCTGCATATCCAAATAAAGACTTAGAAAACTATGGTAATTTAACCTGCTTTACAGCCATAAGATCTATAGCTTTTGTCATAAACAGTTTCTATCAATGAGGCTTACTAAGTAACAAGGTAAGGAACCCAACACCCTAGTTTAGAGTGTGATTATAAGCAAAAAATCATACTTTTCTAAGTGCCCAAGATGTGGCTTTGAGATGAAAACAAAGATATGATAATGTATATCAAGGTGCATAAGTAGATCTAGGATATGTCTGCTTATAAAGGAAGATAGTAATGTTGTTGTTGTTGGATGCCAGCAAGTTGGTTTGGACCCACAGCGACCCTACAGGACAGAGTAGAACTGCCCCATAGGGTTTCCAAGAAGCAGCTGGTGGGTTTCAACTGCTGACCTTTCGGTTAGCACCTAAGCTCTTAACCACTGTGCCACCAGGGCTCTAAGATGTCTGCTTATAAAGGAAGATAGTACTAAGAAATCTAAAAAACACCACATATTTAAAACACACACACAAAGTTGTAATAGTATAAAAAATTAACCGAAACAAGTTACTTGGACTGAACCAAGTTAAAAAGTATGAACTGAAGATGCAGGATAGCTAAAAAAGAACACCAGCCTTGAATTGTGGCATTTATTATTACACAGAAAATACAATGATAAAATTAAAAAAAAAACAAATAGGTAACGAACCAAAGGAAAGAAGCTTTGTGCTGGAAAAGCAACAGCAACTGAAAGGACGTAGCACTGCTGAGTAATAAAAAGAGCATGGACTTTGGTGATGGAATAAGCTGGGTTCAAATCCTAGTTCAGAAACTGTATGACATGAGTGAAATCATGAAATCCCTCTAAGCTTTGGAGTCCTTATCTGTAAAATGGGTCTCTTATCTGCCTGACAGTTTTTAAGGGGGTCAGAAATAATATAGGGCAGTCAAAAGCACAGACTTTGAAATCAGATGGATCTGATCAGAACGAAGTGTACTTTTTTTTTAAAAAAAATTTATTTATTGTGCTTTTTAAGTGAAAGTTTACAAATCAAGACAGTCTCTCATACAAAAACTTATACACACCTTGCTACGTACTCCTAGCTGCTCTCCCTCTAATGAAATAGCACACTCCTCCTCTCCACCCTGTATTCTCCATTACCACGCAACCAGCTCCTGTCCCCCTCTGCCTTCTCATCTCGCCTCCAGATAGGAGCTGCCCACATAGGCTCATGTGTCCACTTAAGCCAAGAAGCTCACTCCTCACCAGTATCATTTTCTGTCTTATAGTCCAGTCCAATCCCTGTCTGAAGAGTTGGCTTTGGAAATGGTTCCAGTCTCAGGCTAACAGAGGGTCTGGGGACCATGACCTACAGAGTCCCTCTAGTCTGAGACCATTAAGTCTGGTCTTTTTACAAGAATTTGAGGTCTGCAGCCCACTGTTCTCCTGCTCCATCAGCGATTCTCTGTTGCATTCTCTATCAGGGCAGTCATTGGTGGTAGCCAGGCACCATCTAGGCTTCTGGTCTCAGGCTGACCTAGTCTCTGGTTTATACGGCCCTTTCTACCTCTTGGGCTCATCTTTACCTTTTATCTTTGGTGTTCTTCATTCTCCTTTGCTCCAGGTGGGTTGAGACTAATTGATGCACCTTAGATGGTTGCTTGCTAGCATTTAAGACCCCAGATGCCACTCACCAAAGTGGGATGCAGAATGTTTCCTTAATACATTTTGTTATGCCAATTGATCTAGATGTCCCCTGAAACCACGGTCCCCAGACCCCTGTCCCTGCTACTCTGGCCTTCAAAGCATTCAGTTGTATTCAGGAAACTTCTTAGCTTTTGGTTTAGTCCAGTTGTGCTAACCTCTCCTGCACTGTGTGGTGTCTTTCCCTTCACATAAAATAGCTCTTGTCTACTATCTAATTAGTGAATATCCCCTCCCTCCCCACTCTCATAACCATCAAAGAATATTTTCTTCTGTGTTTAAACTTTTTCTTGAGTTCTTATAATGGTGGTCTCATACAATATTTGTCCTTTTGCAACCAACTAATTTTACGCAGCATAATGCCTTCCAGATTCTTCCATGTTATGAGATGTTTCACAGACTTATCGTTGTTCTTAATTGTTGTGTAGCATTCCATTATGTGAATATACCGTAATTTATTTACCTGTTCCTCCGTTGATGGGCACCTTGGTTGCTTCCATCTTTTGGCTATTGTAAACAGTGCTACATTGAACATGCCTGTGCATATATTTGTTCGTGTGAGGGCTCTTATTTCTCTAGGATATATTTCAAGGAATGGGATTGCTGAATCGTACAGCAGTTCTATTTCTAGCTTTTTAAGGAAGTGCCAAATCAATTTCCAAAGTGGTTACACCAATTTATATTCCCACCGGCATAGTATAAGTGTTCCAATCTCTCTACAACCTCTCCAATACTTATTATTTTGTGTTTTTTGGATTAATGCCAGCCTTGTTGGGGAGAGACGGTATCTCATTGTAGTTTTGATTTGCATTTCTCTAACGGCTAATGATCATAAGCATTTCCTCACGTTTCTGTTAGCCACCTGAATGCCTTCTTTGGTGAAGTGCCTGTTCATATACTTTGCCCATTTCTTAACTGGGTTGTCTTTTTGTTGTTGAGTTGTTGTAGTATCATGTAGATTTTACAGATCAGATGCTGACTGGATTTGTCATAGCCAAAAACTTTTTCCCAGTCTGTAGGTAATCTTTTTATTCTTTTGGTAAAATCTTTGGATGAGTATAACTGTTTGATTTTTAGGAGCTCCCAGGTATCTAGTCTCTCTTCTGGTGTTTCGCATTGTTACTAATGCTTTGTATATTGTTTATGCCATGTATTAGGGCTCCTAGTGTTTTCCCTATTTTTTCTTCCATGATCATTATCGTTTTAGATTTTATATTTAGGTCTTTGATCCATTTTGAGTTAGTTTTTGTGCATAGTGTGAGGTATGGGTCTTGTTTTATCTTTCTGCAGATATCCAGTTAAGCCAGCACCACTTGTTAAAGAGACTATCTTTTCCCCATTTAACAGACTTTGGGCCTTTGTCAAAACCAGCCGCTTATATGTGGATGGATTTACGTCTGGATTCTCAATTCTGTTCCACTGGTCTATGTATCTGTTGTTGTACCAGTACCAAGCTATTTTGACTACTGTGGTGGTATAATAGGTTCTAAAATCAGGTAGTGTGAGGCCTCCCACTTGGTTCTTCTTTTTCGGTAACATTTTACTTATCTAGGGCCTCCTTCCCTTCCATATGAAGTTGGTGATTTGTTCCTCCACTCATTAAAAAATGCTATTGGTATCTGGGTCAGTATTGCATTGTATCTATACATCACTTTGGGTAGACATTTTTACAATATTGAGTCTTCCTATCCATGAGCAAGGCATGTTTTCCCACTTACGGATGTCTCTTTTGGTTTCTTGTAGTAGTGTCTTGTAGTTTTCTTCGTAGAGGTCTTTCAAGTCTCTGGTAAGATTTATTCCTAAGTATTTATCTTCTTGGGGGCTACTGTAAACGGTATTGATTTGGTGATTGCCTCTTTGACGTTCTCTGTTAGTGTAGAGGAATCCAACTGATTTTTGTATGTTTACCTTGTATCCTGATGCTCTGCTGAACTCTTTTATTAGTTTCAGTAGTATTCTTGAGGATTCTTTAGGGTTTTCTGTGTATAAGATCATGTCATGTGCAAACAGAGATACTTTTACTTCTTCCTTACTAATCTGGACGCCTTTTATTCCTTTATCTAGCCTAATTGCTCTGGCTAGGGCCTCCAGCACAATGTTGAATAAGAGTGGTGATAAATGGCATCCTTGCCTGGTTCCCGTTCTCAAGGAGAATGCTTTCAGACTCTCTCCATTTAGGATGATGTTGGCTGTTGGCTTTGTATAAATGCCCTTTATTATGCTGCTGAATTTTCCTTCTATTCCTATTTTGCTGAGAGTGTTTATCATGAATGGGCTTTGTCAAATGCCTTTTCTAAGATCATGTTGTTCTTATCTTTTGTTTTATTTATACGATGGATTACACTGATTATTTTTCTAATGTTGAACCATCCCTCCATACCTGGAATGAATCCCACTTGGTCATGGTTAATTTTTTTTTAATATATGTTGTTGAATTCTATTGGCTAGAATTTTGTTCAGGAATTTTTTGTGTCTAAGTTCATAAGGGATATAAGTCTCTAATTTTCTTTTTTTGGCGTGTCTTTATCTGGTTTTGGTATCAGGGAAATGCTGGCTTCACAGGATGAGTTTGGGAGTATTTCATTCTTTTCTAGGCTCTGAAATACCCTTAGTAGTAGTGGTGTTAACTCTTCTCTGAACGTTTGGTAGAGTTTTGCAGTGAAGCCGTCAAGGCCAGGGCTTTTTGTTGTTGTTGTTGGGTGTTTTTAAATTACCTTTTCAATCTCCTCTTTTGTTATGCGTTTATTTAGTTGTCCTACCTCTGTTTGTGTTAGTTTAGGTAGGTAGTGTGTTTCCACGAATTCATCCATTTCTTCTAGGTTTTCAAATTTGTTACAGTACAATTTTTCATAGTATCTGCTATGATTCTTTTAATTCCAGTTGGGTCTGTTTTGATAACGCCCATCTCATTTCTTATTCAGGTTATTTGCTTCCTCTTCTGTTTTTCTTTTGTCAGTTTGGCCAATGGTTTATCAATTTTGCTGATCTTTTCAGAAAACCAGCTTTTGGTCTTGTTAACTCTTCCAATTGTTTTTCTGTTCTCTATTTCATTTAATTCTGCTCTAATTTTTATTATTTGCTTTCTTCAGGTGCCTGAGGGTTTCTTTTGTTGCTCTCTTTCTATTTGTTCAAGTTATAGGAATAATTCTTTGATTTTGGTCCTTTATTCTTTTTAGATTTGTGCATTTATTGCTATAAATTGACCTCTGAGGACTGCTTTAGCTGTGTTCCAAAGGTTCTGATAGGAAGTGTCTTTACTCTCGTTGGGTTCTATGAATTTCTTTATTCTGTCCTTAATTCTTCTATAAGCCAGTAGTTTTTGAGCAAAGTGTTATTCAGTTTCCTTGTTTCTGATTTCTTTTCCCCGCTTTTTCTGTTACTGATTTCTACTTTTATGGCTTTACTGTCAGAGAAGATACTTTGTAGTATTTCGATGTTTTGGATTCTGTTATGGCTTGCTTTATGACCTAATAAGTGGTTCATTCCAGAGAGTGTTCCATGTGCGTTGGAAAAGAAAGTCTACTTGGATGCCTCCCTGGTGGGTGGAGTGTTCTGTATATGTCTATCAGGTCAAGCTGAGAACCAAGCATACTTTTTACAGCTTTAGGTAACTGACTTAAGCCTCAGGTTTCTCATTTGTAAGTTTGGTATAATAACACCTTCTCAGAACTTTTGTGAGGATAAATAAAATACCTGTAAATATTCTACAGAGTCATAAAAGTACACCTAGCATTTACTAAAAAAGGAAAAGAAAAAAAAAAAGGCACATCAAACGGCACTGCCCTTGAGTTGATTCTGACTCATAGTGACACTAACGGGGCAATTGTACTTGCTGCATAAGGTTTGAAAGGTTATAATTTTTATGGAAGTAGATTGTCACATCTTTCTCCTGCACAGCAGCTGGTGAGTTCAAACTACCAAACTTTCAGTTAGCAACCAAGCACTTTAACCACTGCGCCATTATACTCCATAAGTTGTTCCTACTAGATACACGTAAATATATTCATAAAAATACCTCACCTTGCACAATGACTGGAATATTACAGATACCTAATAAATCTCAGAGGGAGCTCTGGTGGCACAGTGGTTAAAAGGTCGGCTGCTAACCAAAAAGTAGGCCGTTTGAATCCACCAGCTGCTCCTTAGAAACCCTATGGGGCAGTTCCGATCTGTCCTATAGCGTCACTATGAGTTCAAATCAACTCAATGGCAACAGGTTTGGTTTTGGGTTTTTTTCTTGTTGTTTTAATAAATGTCAACTATTACAATTATTTCCTACCATAAAAATTTCAGAATCATGATTTTATAAACTTTAAACTGTGGTTTTACACCCTGATACCCTTAATCTACATATAATTAATCAATCAGAGATTAACGATAGTTCATGAATTATTCCAAGAACAAATTTGTCACGGTAATTCAGGGAATAGGAAGCAGGAGTAAATACAAATTAGTCACTAATAGAGGGAAAGCACAGAAACAAGGAAACTCTAGGTGCGAACAGTATAAATCTGTAATAGGCATGTAAACTACTCACCCTGTAAACTCAACAATCCCTAAATTAAGCACTTACTTGTTTATGCAAGTCATTTACTACTCATCTGCCAAAGGCAAAGTCAGATATAAATTTAATTCTTCTACACAATTATCTTTTATTTCAAGCCATCACACTTCCTACCGTCTTAGCCCTAAACCAGTTTCACTGGGCTAAACCAAAACTAAACTTGTTGCCGTCGAGTCTATTCCAACTCATACAGACCCCACAGGAGAGAGCAGAACTGGTCATGGCCAAGGAACAGCTGGTGGATTCGAACTGCTGACCTTTTGGTTAGCAAACGCTTAATCACTGCGTCACCAGGGCTACAGAAGGTGAATTGATATCATTAATTCTTTCAAAGCTATTTTGAAATTTAAAAACATCAAGAAACTGCAGCAACCATTTCACACCACTATTTTATGGGGGTGACGATATTCCACCCCGGTTCTTAGAAACTACTAACACACTTAGGCAAACACTCCTCCCTCAAAAGCAGTTATGTACAGGGTGAAAAAAATGGGGGTGGGGGGAGAGAAAGTATTCAATGTATGAAAATGAGTTCAATGAAAAGTTTCCCACAGTTGGAGGAACGACTGCTAACAGTTTCTTGCACAATTTTACTTAATTCCAAACCAGATTAAGTCGAGTAAAAATGGGCTAATTCTAACACTGGCAACTGGAAAATTAATAAAATTAAAGGAAGGTACCATTTACTGGGGTACGAGTAATAGTCTTTTTGGAAAGCTTCAGAGTGCTTGTAAAAAAAAAACCCCAAACCAAACTCACTGCTGCTGAGTCGATTCCGACTCACAGCGACCCTACAGACAGAGCAGAACGACCTCATAGGGTTTCCAAGGAGCGCCTGGTGGATTTGACTGCCAATCTTTTGGTTAGCCACTATAGCTCTTAACTACAACACCCCCAGGGTTATAAACCTTTTAATAATGACCTGAGTACAGGACTTCGTTCTAAAATGAAGATGATTATGTCTCCATCACAACAGAAATCTGTTTTAACAATACCACTGGACAATCCTGCTAAGCTTTTTATATCAGAGGTGCACTATTAACAAAGATAACACGATTCTGTTTTCTAGTAAGAGATATGTTATATATCTGGAATCTTACTCATTCAAAAAATGTTGAAGTCATGATTAAACCTTTTTTGGCATAATGAATATTTAAAATCCCTAAGGAATTTTAAAATACTTGGTGATGAGCACTTCCTATTAAAATAAACTTAAATTCTCACTACCCATCCACATACTGCTGTAAATTCCTATTTTCATATTTTTCCTTTTAATGGGGTATCCTTACAATGTTTTGAAACAGAAAAGCATCATTTTCATAACAAGTCACTTTCATTATTAAGGGTTTTGTGTATTTCATATGCTCCCAAACTTACCTTTTCATTTTTCTTGTCTGGCTCTAATGGCTGCTTTGCTGACACATTTCGAGGAGTACGAACAATTTCATCCTCAGCCACTTCAACAGTCCGTCCATTTGGCTGTATGTGAGGGGGAAAAAAAAAAAGCATGTTATAAAAGCACTCGGCAGATTAAACCAAAGACTTTTACTTAGGCAACAGTATATGCTACAATCAAATTCTACCCCTGACCCAAATTAAAAAGGCTTTTGTGCAGCAATGTTATCGAAGATCTGATGCACCACTGCCCCCAAGTAACAGTGGTTTGTTGTATAATGATATAATGAACTTATACACAAAATTCTGTACCACAAGTGTATTCTCTGATCTCACCCAGGTATATCAGTTCCTTCAATAAAAAATACTAGAATGGAGACAGGAAAAGGTGAACTAAACTATATTTGCAGTCTGACCACCAGTTAGCTGTGTAATCACACATTTTACTCATCCATGAGCCTTATTTTGACATCTCTAAAACAATACATTTGATCTGCTCAAAAGTTGGCAAACTGTAAAATGCCAGATAGTAAATATTTCAGGCTTTGCAGGCCATACAGTCTCTGTTACAACTGCACAACTCTGCCATTGTAGCAAAAAAGCAGCCACAGATGATATGTAAATGAATAAGCATGGCTGTGTTCCAATAAAATTTTATTTACAAACACAGATGGAGGGTCAGGTTTAGCCCATGGACCATAGTTTATTGACCCCTGTATTAGGTAAGGAGCACCTTTTTTACTGGGTATTAGGTAATGTTTAATGTCTCCTCTAGTCCTACAATGTACTATTGTTCTGGGATTAAAAATCTTACAAAATCACTGCCACAACTAAAAAAGCCTATCTCAACTTCTCTCACATTCCTAAAATAACAGATAGAATTTAGAGGTGTTCATGAGTGGAACTGAGTCTATGATCCTCCAATCTGGCTCTTTAATCAAAATCACTGATTTTTTTTCAATAAGCATTTCTGAACCTCATTACCAAAAATTTATGTAGATTTAGGATTCCGATGAACGGGGCCCAGTTTTCGGTGTTCTAACATCTTTCTGCACCCCAGCACTTCTTTTCACTTGCCCAGTTCTTGCAGAATTAAAAAAAAGACTGTCTACTCAATACAGCAAAGATATACTCAACAAAACAATCTGAATGTTCAAAGTTCCTGTAATTGACTTTTCCTGCATTTGTTAAAAATTAACAGACATATGCAGTGGGGGAAAAAGACATAGCTAATGGTAAATCTGGAACTAATATCCAGGTCTCCTTACTCTCGACTTGGTTTCCTTTCCACTGTGCTACTTCCAACTTTACTGCCGCACCTTCTAATCTCTATGTATGTATGCATATACCAAACCCGCTGTGATCGAGTCGATTCCAACCCATAGTGACCCTGTAAGGCAGAGGAGAACTACCCCCATAGAGTTTCCAATGAGCGCCTGGTGGATTTGAACTGCCGACCTTTTGGTTAGCAGCCGTAGCACTTAACCACTATGCCACCAGGGCTTCCATGTATGCATATATATGTAAATATTTTTGTAGAACTTCAACTACAAATGCAATTTGACAAAATCAACTTACTAATAAGTATTTGACATGTGCAAACACAAAGAAAGTCATCACAAGCAAGGCTTTTCATTTATACCTCAATTCTCTTCATAAATAATTATGAACTGACTTAACTGGGCATCTCCATTATTTTTAATGCCAGTCTTTTATGGTTAACTGAAGAGAAACTACTTCAAGTACCACAATTACACTAACTTCTAAAAAGTATTCACATGAAGAAGTCCCAAATGCATGGTTAAAAATTCAGTCAAAATAAAAGCATGTTTTAAAAAAGTGGCTTATGATGTATATTGGAAAACTACTATTCCACCATTTGGAGCCCTGGTGGGGCAGTGGTTAAGAGCTCAGTTGCTAACCAAAATGTCGGTGGTTCAAATCCAACAGTTGTTCCTTGGAAACCCTATGGGGCAGTTCTACTCTCTCCTATGGGGTCCCTATGAGTCGGAATCGACTCGACAGCAATGGGTTTGGTTTTTTTTTTGTTGTTTATACCACCATTTATTAGAGAACCAACCCTATATCAAATTTCTCAATCTCAGACTTCATGCAAAGAAAGTGAAGTACTAAAGGGCTTTTTAATTAGGCGGTTTCATTCCCTCTTAAGTAGAAATGTATACAGTAGATAGGAAAGATTCTTTTAAGTTCCAGTTTTTTTTTTTAAACTTAGGACAAGGACCTACCTGGCATTCCCAAACTGTAGGAACGTATGTACACATTCATTTTTTGTCTGGGTTTTGTACTTACTAATTATCTCCAGAAGGTTAGGAACCACTGCTTTAGAATATATGACTTTTTAGTCTGGGGACATATATTCCCAGATTTAAATTTTCATTCTTTCAACCAATAAATGTTTGTATCTCTAAAATATTTCGGGAACTGTGCTAGGGATACAACAGTAAACAGATGACCACAGTAGACACTGTGTGTGTGCTAAGAGGGGTAGTGGTAAGCCAGAATGAAGACACCTAGCTGACAATAAGGAGAAAGGGATGAGAACCAAAAAAAAAAAAAAAAAATCCAAACTCATTGCCGGTGAGTCAATTCCAACTCATAGCAACCCTACAAGAGAGAGCAGAACTGCGCCATAGAGTTTCAAGGAGCGCCTGGTGGATTCGAACTGCTGACCTTTCGGTTAGCAGATTGTAGCTCTTAACCACTATCCCACCAGGGTTTCCAAATGGAATGAGGGAGGGGGCTAAACAGCAGGGGAGCAAGGGGTTATTTCATGACTCGTGATTTTAAGGAAACAATACTCAGGTTAGTCAATATTCCATTTATTAATTCCATAAAATTCCATAAATGTTTATTAAGTACTAGGACTAGGCGTTATGCAAACAAGACATATAAAAGGAACCTGCCCTTAAGGAGTTATAAGGTTCAGAATAAGAAGGTATGTTTAATAATAGACTTCTACTTCATCTGAGCAGCCTTCACGTATTTATTAAACTGATTCCAAATTACAAGTCTGTATCTGAATGATAAACATATATAAAAAGTTTAGCATTTGACTTCTAAAATGAAACCATTTAGAACCCTATTTTCACTTAGTTACGTAAATATTATTCCTAGCCACAGAATGTAAAACCCATGACTTCAGATTACTTGGAAACTTCTTAGTTTTAGAAACCAAGAGCAGCCTATCAACTAGGAACTAATGAAATATGAAAAGACTATGTGCCTTGAATTAACAATAACCTTGTAAAACAGAAAGCACTAGGTCCAGATGGCTTTACTGGTGAGTTCTACCAAACATGTAAAGAAGAAATGATACCAATTCTCTATAGTCTCTTCCAGAAAATAGCATATGGAACACTTCCTAACCTATTTTATGATGCCAGCATTATCTTAATAAAAAAAAACAGACAAAGACATTACCATAACGGGAAATTACAGGCCAGTACCTCTCACAATGCAAAAAATCCTCAACAAAATATTAGCAAATAGAATCCAACGATGTATAAAAGAATTACACATTGTAAAAGGGACTAAGTATGCAAGGCTGGTTCAACATTCAAAAGTTGATTAATGTAATCCATCACGAGTAAAGAAGAAAAACCATATGATCATATCAACAGATGCAGGAAAGGCATCTGACAAAATCCAGTACCCATTCATGATAAAAATTCTCAGCGAACTAGGAATAGAGGGAAACTTCCTCAACTTGACAGTAAAGGATCAAAGGTCGCCAGGGACTCAGGAGAAAAGGGAAAGGGATGAAAAGCTGGAAAACAGTGTAAGACACTATAATGATGATACATGTCATTCAGCATTTGCCAAAGCCCACAGAACTGTACAATACTGAAAGTGGGCCTAATGTAAACTATGGACTTCAGTTAACAATAACTTAATAATGATAAACCAGTGCTGGCTCATCAATTATAACAACTGTACCACAGTAAAGATGGGGAAACTGTGTTTGGGGGGAAGTATACGGGAACTTTCTGGACTTCCTATGTAATTTTTCTGTAAAACTAACTACTCTAAAAATAAAATCTATTAAAAAAAGAAGACGATGTGAAGACAGACAACCTAAAATTAAAACCTAAGTTCAATATTTATTTGCTGTGATTTTAAGCATTTTCCTTAACCTACCCCTTTGATTTCATCATTTGTAAATTATCATCCCTTGTATATAGAGAAAATAATGTCATTACCCTACAACTTTCTTGTTAGAATTACATTAAGTGAGAGAACACATGAAAGACCACTTACTCAAGAAACAGTTTCTTCTCTTTCAGAGCTATGATGGCCCATTATCCTCCGTAAAAATGGTGGTGTTGGGGCGTCTGACCTCCTCTAACTTCATGAAGAGGAGGCAGAATCACCATCATCATCAGCCCAAGGCTGATTCCTATGAAAACTCCCTGCCGTCTTGTCAATTCTGACTCAGCGACCCTACAGGACAGAGTAGAACTGCCCCATAGGTCGTCCAATGAGCAGCTGGTGGATTCGAACTGCCGATCTTTTCGTTAGCAGCTGAGCTCTTAACCACTGAGCCACCAGGTGGAAGTTATGGGGTTTATTAGGGAAGGAACAGGTACAATTCAGGATCAGGGACAACTCAGGATATAGCCCTTCTATCAGGACAGCTTGTTCTCAGCCGTGCCTGCAGGCAGGCCTCTCTCCGGCCCTTGCCCACCAAGTGTTACAAACCTCTTTAACTCCACCAGATCATTGCCCAGATCAAAAAGAAAGACCAGACTTGCTGGCCTGACAGACTGGAGAAACCCTGAGAGTATGGCCCCCTGACACTGTTTCAGCTCAGTGATGAGGTCACTCCTGAGGTTCACCCTTCAGCCAAAGATTGAACAGACCCATGGAACAAAACAAGACTAGAGGGGTGAGCCAACCCTGGGGCAGGGACTGAACGGCAGGAGGGAACAGGAAAGCTGGTTAATAGGGAATACAGGGTTGCGAAGGGAGAATGCTGACATGTCGTGGGGTTGTTACTCAATATCATAAAACAATGTGTGTACTAACTGTTTGATGAGAAACTAGTTTGTTTTGTAAACCTTCATCTAAAGTACGGTTAAAAAAAAGAAAATATAAATTATATTTTTAACAGTGGGCTTTGGATTGTGAACAATCTAATGAATGTCACTGAACAATTTGTACAGAAATTGTCCAATGAGAACCTAACTTGCCGTGTAAACTTTCAAAGGAAACACAATAAAAAAATTCGTGGACAAAAAAAAAAAAAGTGCCCATGGACATCCTATTCCACCAGTAAGCCCGGGCCTGAAGGTGCTCAGCTCTCCCACTCCGTGAGTCGGTGAGCTCTGCCAAGTGCCCAGACACACCCACTCCACCAGCAAGCTCCCTGCTCAAAGGCACTCAGCTTTCTCACTCCACAGGCAAGAAAGCCCACCATGCCATCTCCTGCCGGTCTTCTGGTTCTGCTGCCTCTGCTGCTGCTGTTTGCCTGCTACTGCTTCTCTAGCAGGATGTCAAAACTGACCAATCCCTCGCTAGGGTTCCATCTTATTTGCATGGTCCCATCCCCTCCACAAGAGGTTCATGAACCTTATTCACACAGTCTCACCCAATCATTTGGTGGGAGTTAAAAGACCATGGTGAGAAAGACCATATAAAAGCGATTCATTGCACCGCGCCCTCTATTCCCATGTTAAAGCACTTGGGTTATTTTTTATACTAAAAAAAAAAAAACTAGCAAGTTCAAAATGAATGTTAAATTTTGGTGGTCAAAGGGGCCAAGAAAAAGTTGTGTCCACCAGGCCCAGACACAAATTCTTCTGGGAAGTTAATAGAATACAAATTTTAAGTAGATAACATTCTCTCAGAGGCTAAAAACAGTTCAGACTAACTCCAGCCACAGCACTGTAATGCTGTTGTTCTTTTTTAAAACAGCTTATAATCTCATCATTTTCTAAGAAATTATATAGTATTTGTTCATTCACTCAATACAAAGTGAACATGGTATAGCAATATGTTGAACCCTTAAAACCTTGAATCGAAGACAAGTAAGGCACAATCCCTGCCCTCAAGAATCTTAGAGCCTAAGTAAAGGAAGAAGAAATGTATGCAACAGCACATACTAAAACACAAGACAAAAGGTAAACTTTCATCCTCCCCCCGCCCCCATCCTTTAAGGGAAAAAGTAGGGGATTTGAAGCCAAGATGAGAAACTACAGTTGAAATTCCAAATGTGTTACCATGGACAAGTTACTACTTTACTGAAATCTCAACATTATTAGCTCAAAAATATTCTAAACATACAAGAGGTATATATATATTAAAAAAATAAAAGGCAAGATGTTATGGAAATTCAGAAGAGGTATCACAGATTAGACTAGGAGACAGCCTGATGATAACAACTAATGATCTCTGAGTATGTACGTGCCGTGGCAGGCACCTTAATAGATGCTTTATATGGACTATCTCCTTTAATGGAAAAGACTAGTCTTGATTTGTTCCATAGTTTTAGTTGTGAAGAGTTCTGATACAAATTCAAAACAGAACAATTTGTGGGCAGTCTGTTTGAAAGCACAAACCCTGTGTTTTTTCTCTGCCAAACTGTGTGTGTATATAAACTACACAAATGATACCTAAACGTGAACGTGAACGTACACATACGGTGTCAGCCATAGTAATTTACCTACTCATTTTTCAGTTCAACCCCAATTTGAAACTCTTAATAACCAAAAGAACAATCTTACAAATATGACTAATAATTCAAATTTATAAAATCTTGCTATTTATTCTGAGGTATTTCCTAGTGCCTTTTAAACAGCTAGTCAAAAACTCAGCTATTTCAGTATTCCACACTATCTCCTTATTGACTGTACCAGGGAGGTTCTGGGGTATTTTTATGGGATGAGGAGATGACACTCAGTATCTGTCCAAAGGGCCAAATTACACTAATGATGACTTGTGAAAAACTAAATGGAACACTGATTTCAAGGTTCCATCCGATAGGTACTGACATAACGACTAAAGTGATATATTAGACACATATCCATGTTCTTCTTTCTTAAATCCTGATGGATGCTTTCTGGAATCCTGATGCTCTATGCAACAGTTTGAAGACTACTGGCATAGTTGGAGAAAAAATGGTGAATTTTAAAACTGGTGGACTAACACCAACTCCTCATTTAGATCTCTTGATTATGCCTGAACAATACTAATTATAAAGTAACTTCAAGGATTTCACAACCTTGAGAAGTAGTTAAACCAGTTGCCGTGGAATCAATTCTGACTCATCGCAACCCCATGTGTGTCAGGGTAGAACTGTGCTCCATAGGGTTTTCAACAGCTGATTTTTCAGAAACAGACCGCCAGGTTTCTTCTGAGGCACCTCTGGGTAGAATCAACCCTCCAACCTTTTGGCATGCATGTTACCCATTTGCACCACCCAAAGGCTCCCTGAGAAGCAGTACAGTTAAGGCAATAATGCCAAAGTACAACAAAACATGTATTCAGAGGGTTTACTGCTGTTCTTGGTGTCTGACTACGATGAGCACAATTATTACAGGTCTTTTTCTGTCATAACTATTAAAGGTCTTTTCTGCTAGGCCTCTGGCATAAGAGAATGAAAAGATGAAAAAATTCCACCACATAACTAAAAGAAGCCCAAAAAATGGAGCCAAAATTCTAGAGCTTTTGTAAAGGTCGGCATAATTTTCAGCAGAAACTTATGATTATAAAAGTAAAATTTAAAAGCAATAAAGAAAGGTGTAACTCACTGGGAAAATTAGATTTGTTCTCTGAATGTAATTCAATATCCTGGAACACGCTATGGAGACCAGACCGGTATACTGAAAATAATGGTGAGTTCTTAGGCTAGAGATCAGGATACTGTTTTGCCTTTGAAACTCCTTTGCTCTTTAACCTTGAATAAGTTATTTAAATGGTCTGAATTTCAAGATTCCTATTCTGTGAAATCAGGAATATTTATTTTATCTATCACTCAGGGTTGTTTTATCAAATGATTATTCTTTAAAGAATTTCAACTAAGGGGACAGTGATCTAAAGGTGAAAAGAAATCTTACAAATTTCTTTGATAATGACATATATAGGTGGCAAATGACAATTTACCTTTAATATTACCTGGGGTGATACAGCAAAACCACCATCTTAGAATAAAAGCCACAATTCTATTGGAAATACCTTAAAAGACAAAGTTACTTAGCTCAATAGCTGATTACCCAGTAAAACTATGCGATGTCATTTTAGCCACATTGTTCAGTATTTAGTTCACCAAATAATTATCAAAGGCTCTTTTATATGCCGGGCATTGTTTGCAATTATATGTCCAGAAAATAAATAATTTAGTAGAGTGAAAACACCCCATAAAAGTAAATCATCTACAAACTAATGAGTATTGTGAAGGAAATATACAAGAGCTGAGACAGAAAATAGAAGGTGAAGCCTATGTGAAACCGGGTGATCAGGAAAGGATTTTCTGAGAAGGTGAGATCTGAAGATGATGAGAACAGTGGGGGTAAAGATTGTTCCACAGAGTGTTAACAATAGCTCATAAAAAGGCACTGGGTTGTGAAAGAGTTTGAAGAACTGAAAAAAGATCAGTATAGTTAGAGGTAGCAAATGAGAAGTAACTCAAAATCAGCTTGGGAAGATAAGCAGGTGTTGGCCGACGTAGGCCAGGAAAAGAAGTTTAGAATTATTTTATACGCAAAAGCTACTGAAGTGTTTTTAGGCAGAACAGTGATCTGTTTTGAAAAAATTCATATTAAGGTGTTAGGAAAGGGTTGGAGGCAGTCAACTGAAGGCTACTGCAGCAATTCGGACAACAATAGTGGCCTGAACTGCAGTGATAGTAGTATTGGAGAGTAACTGATCTGAGTATTTATTTTAGAGTTAAAATTAACGGTACTTGCTGATGAAGAATGAAGCATCAGGACTGGAGGAAGACTCATTAACAATCTGCGATATATAGATGACACAACTCTGCTTCCTGAAGTGAAGAGGACTTGAAGTACTTATTGATGAAGAGCAAAGTCTATAGCTTTCATTATGGATTAAACCTCAACATAAAGAAAACAAAAATCCTCAACAACTGGATCCGTAAGCAAAATCACAATAAATGGTGAAAACACTGAAGTTGACAAAGGTTTCATTTTACTTGGATACACAACCAATATCCATGGAAGCAGCAGTCGAGAAATCAAATGATGTATTACATTGGGCAATCTGCCGCAAAAGACCCATTTAAGCGTTAAAAAGCAAAGATGTCACTTTGAGGACTAAGGTGTGCCTGACTCAAGCCCTGGTATTTTCAATCGCCTCATAAGCATGCAAAAGCTGGACAATGAATAAGGAAGACCGAAGAAGAACTGGTGCCTTTGAATCATGGTGTTGGCAAAGAATACTAAACATACCATGGGCTGCCAGAACAATGAACAAATCTCTCTTGGAGGAAGTACAGCTTTTAAGAATGCTCCTTAGAAGCATGGATGGCAAGACTTTGTCTCACATACTCTGGACATGTTATCAGGTGGGACCAGTCCCTGGAGAAGAACATCATGCTTGGTAGAGGGTCAGTGAAAAAGAGGAAGATCCTCAACAAAGGGGATGGACACAGTGGCTGCAACAATGGGCTCAAGCATAATGATTGTGAGGATGGCGCAGGACCAGGCAGTGTTTTGTTCTGTTGTACACAGGATCTCTGTGAGTCAGAACTGACTCCATGGTACGTAACGACAACATCGTCAAGCTGATGGATTAGATACAAGGGGGTAAGAAAATATGATGAGCTAAGGACAACAGAAAAATCTAGGAGTAATCTCTGAAAGTGTACGACACACTTACCATTGACAGAAATGGGGGGAGACTGGAAGAGAACAGAGAATTAAGAGTTTGGTAAATGTTAAAGTTTGAGATAGCTGTCAGACTTCTAAACGGAAAAGTCAAGTACACACCTAGGCATGAGATTCTGGAGATAAAAGGAACGGTCCAGCTAGAGATACAGATTATTATATTCATCTATTCATTCCATTTTTATTTAATAAAGTATGTTCTATGTGTGTTATAAAGTTCCTGGGTGATGCAAATGGCTGATGTAATCAACTGCTAACCAAAAGGATGGAAGTTCAAGTCTGTCCAGAGATGCCTCAAAAAGAAAGGCCTGCTGACCTTTTGGTTAGCAGCTGAGTGCTTAACCATTGTCCCACTAGGGTTCCTGTACTCTATGCTACTGCTATGATAATGGACAAAATAGTAGATGCTCAGATACTTGTTGAATGACTGTTAGACTTAACCACATGAAATTCTGATATCCAACCATTTGGACCTACAAATATGGCAACTGCAGTTTCCACTAAACATGCCAGGTGCTACAAGAAACATAAAAAAGTGATACAGGTAGCGTAGTGGTGCAAGTGGTTAAGTGCTCGACCATTAGATGAAAGGTTGGTGGTTTTAGGCCACCCAGAGGAACCTCAGAAGACAGGTCTGGCGATCTACCTCCAAAAGGTCATAGCCTTAAAAACCCTCTGGAGCAATTCTATGCTGCACAAGTGGGGTTGCCATGAGTTGGGATGTCACCAACAACTAACGACTTTATTATTAACCAATTATTTATACAATGTGGCCCAATATGATTTTTTAAAAAAGAAGACTAAATCTAGGTGAGAGGGTGGGGGAGCTTTATAGTAGGGGTATCCCTGCAGGTGGCAAGACCTTTCTAAAAGATGATAAATAATACCAACAAAGAGTAACAGAAGTCTAGCTGAGCAGAATTGTCTTAGGGGTAACGAAGAGAGACAAGATGGGGTTAGATCAGGATCAGACTTGAATGCCAAGTCACAGACTTTGGATTTTACTCAATAGGTAATAGGGAAACTACTGAAAAGATGTGAACATGAAAGTCACATGATCAGAGCTGGGCTTTAAGATTCAAGCAAGTGGCATAAGTGGATAGAAAGGACTGGTGACAAAGTAACTGGAAGAAGAAAAAGGTGTTTAAGCCCTGAGGAGGGCAGCAGCGGGAGAAACTAGAATGGGAAATAATGACTACAAAAGGCACTGGATACCATTAGGATAGTTTATTGACTGTAGAAAGGTGGACCTTAAGAAATTTTAGCCAGATGAGGAATAGTGTAGCAGATGAGGCAATAAGCCATCGTAACTCTGCTGCAAAAATAAAAAGATGCTCATATGGCTGTTTAGCAGGCTTGAAAAATATGAATCTAAGTTGTATAAATACTTTGATCATACTATTATTCAATCATTATTTACTGAGTGCCAAGCACTATGCAAGGTTATACAGTAGCAAACAAAACAAGAGAGTGCTCTTTTCTTCGTGGAATTTACAGATATTTATAAGTACGCTATGGCAAATCTTTATGAAAACTCCTATATTAAAATACGAACAACTTGTTCACTAAAATAAATTTCTTTGAAGCTGACCCTGGTTATGTGCTTTCAGTTAAAATCCAAAGCATCAATTGGTAAGATTACTTATCTAAGGCCTTGTCAGCTGCTGTTAAGTTGGCCCCCAACTCATGGCAACTCCATGCACAATCCATTTGAACGGCTCTGATCCATATAGGGTTTTCACTAGCTGATTTCCAGAAGCAGATCACCAGGCCTTTCTTCCTAGTCTATCTTAGTCTGGAAGTTCTGCTGAAACCTATTCAGCATCACAGCAGCACACAAGCCTCCACTGACAGGCAAGTCGGCAGCTGAGCTTGAGGTGCTCTGGCTGGGAATCAAACCTGGGTCCATCAGACAGAAAGTGAACATTCTGAACCACTAAAAGCCACGTGAAAAAATATTTGTTGAGTGCCTATTAAATACCTACACTGAGCTAGGTGTCATGGAAAATATTCATTGCATAATAATGATTTCCAAAAGTAACAAGAACTAAGCCTAATGAAAAGTGTACCCCAGCCTCCTCTTTTAAGTAAGGCAACAAACTATAATTCATAGCCCTAAAAGACCTATGCTAAGATTTTATTAGGGGCTAAAGCCAAACTGACATAAGAATTTCACACAATTTGTGTATTAACTATTTAATAAGAAACTACTTTTCTCTGTAAACTTTCACCTAAAGCACAATAAAAATAATTTCAAAAAATGTTTATGAATAGGTCCAAACACAGATTCTGAAAAGCTAAATGCCAACTGCTCTACAAATAAAGACAAGTTCCCAGAAACAAATTTTGAAAATTGAAGTTGCAAAACTGGAATGATTTAAGAAAAAACTAAAAATAATAGAAAACATGACAATAAAATTATACTTAAGCAAAATGTCCTAAAAGAACTTGCAATGCCCTTTCTAAAAAGCTGTAGTAGTTTACATTACTGAAGCCATCTGAACCAGAATAAGTATATTCTAAAATGTTCATCAGAAGGATGTAGTAATGAAGAAAGAGATGGATTATAAAATTTAAGGGCTCCACTTGGAGATCCCTCTCACTAAAGGTATTATGGCCCTAGCCAGTGAGTAATTTTCAAAGCAAGCGAAGATTCATCATGAGAGCTTGTTAAAAATGAGATTCCCTTGACCAATTTCCAGGAATTGTGAATGCGTATGATTTCTGAGGCTCAGGAATCTACAAACCTTAACATGCATTCAAAGTGACTCTTTTGCAAGTAGTCAGGGATAACTTTGAGAAATCCTGCAGTGTTTTAACTTAATGAAAAACTTCAATTTATAAACAAGATAAGCTACACAGAGCAAGGTTAAGTACCTTACTCAAGTTTAGAGCTCCCCATTCCTGCCAGGCTGACAAAGTTTTCCTTATGGGCCATTTGGTCGGCCTCTCTCAATGTCCTCCTCCTTCACCTACTTTGAAAGCCAACTTTTGGGATATGGCCTTCCGTGCCCATCTCAGTCCCCACTGGGGTGGTATCGTTGATTTTTTAAGTGAGTTTATCTTTTTCCACAACTGGAATAAAAAGCTCCCTGGGGAGAAACTGAGCTTTTACTCTTATATCCCCTTCACAGTGACACATACAAATACTGTATTCCTTTTTACTGCCTTCAATCTGCAAACCGTATCCTGCTTTTCTCCAAGTAAATTCTTAGCACTGTGCAAGGCACAAAATGAGAACTAAATAAATGGCAGCTTATACTCCTTAGCCTTATAAAACAGTGTTTTTCTAACTGTGGGTCACTAGTATCATCAAAGAAAAACTGAACAGTTTTGTGGGGGGTGGGTATTTTAATGGAAAATATATATTTTACTGTGGGTTGCAATCAACAAAGTGTGAAAGGCACGATTTGGTAAATGCTGATGGAGCTGAACTCCCATACGTCTTCACCATTCTGTTGGCAAAGATACTTTTCACCCACTTCACATTCAACCATCCAATCAGTTTTTTCATTCTCCACTCATCAAAGCTAATACTAGGTTATTTAGTTACAACCTCTTCCCCTTTAACTCAAATGAAAAGGGGGAAATGATAGATCCTAAGTCTAATGAGCACTCTTCACAGTACAAGCCTTCAAGTCTGGGATCCTTCTTTAGATGAGTCATATGGGTGTTATGATGCACTTCAGACCGGCTCTTGGAGCACCTGTCTTGCAACTCAAGTCTATCTGAAATTCTAGCCATGCCAAATAAGGCACTGAAATTTTCACAACCTGCTTCATCCATACGAGGCTTAGGCTTAATGAATACGGTTTTTTCCAAAATCACCTTCTTTCCTTACCCTGGAGCCAGGTTATTTATTTCCACCATAACATGACTTTCTGGTAATCCTCCTGACGCTCTCTATAAATTTAATTATAAATACCTGTACTCCTAAACTCATGGGAGTACAGGTATATCAACGCAACAGCAACGGATTTGTTGTTGTTATTATTATTTTTTTTTTTGGTACTCCTAAAAGCCCTGGTGGCGCAGTGATTAAGAGCTCGGCTGCTAACCAAAAGGTCGACAGTTCAAATCCACCAGCAGTTCATTGGAAACCATATGGGGCAGTTCTACTGGTAATCCCCTTAACGCTCTCTAAAAATTAATTATATATACTTGTATTCCTAAAAAAGCCCTGGTGGTGTAGTGGCTGAAGCGCTCAGCTCCTAGCCAAAAGGCTGCAGTCTGAACCCACCAGCTGCTCCACAGGATAAAGACATGGCAGTCTGCTTCCGTAAAGATTTACAGCCTTGGAAATCCTATGGGGCAGTTCTACCCTTTCCTCTAGGGTCGCTATAAGTTGGACTCAAAGGCAGTGGGTTTGGTTTGGGTTTAGTACCCCTAACAACTTCTCCTAACTTAAGGCAGTACTCCCCCTAAAAAAGCTGTGCTCTTTTCTAGGTTTTGTACATATCTTGCATCTTTTTAATCAGCAAGCAAAATGTAAATGCTTATCTAGGTTTAATAATGAATTAACTGGGGGCTGTCATGTCTCTAATACAGCTTTATTCTTTGCACTGTTTCCAAAAATACTTTCATTACACTACTTTGAACTCAAATTCCACTTCCTCTAATAACTTACCTAAATCCCTCCAACAGAACTAGTTTCCCACTCTCTAAACCTCATTAACACTCTGCTCACCCCTCTGTAGCACTCATCAGTCTATGCAATATTGGAATTATTTGTAACTCCGTCTCCTACCCTCGGCCTCCATGATTAAATCTGACTTCTACGTGTATACCTTGCATTGCCCTCCAAACAGCAGTGCACTCCACATAGTAGGGCCTTGGTATTGGCTTGCTGAATTGTACCGAAAGGAAGATGAGCTTAATTAGTGGATTTCAAAATACGTTAGGATGTATTTTTACTTTCACACACCCTTCATACCCTCAGTTTGCTCAGCTGTAAAGTGAGCATTTAAAGAATAACACTATGAAAAGTATAGTGGGAGAACTACGGGGAGATGGAAACAAACAACGTATAAATACAGCAAGGAGTCATGATAAAAGGGATGTGATGCTCCCTGCATTTCCACACGTGGTCTAGTAATTCGGCATCTGAACCCTCTCTCTGTCTGCACCACTGTGCTCTGTCACACCCTTGTCAAACACCTGCCACACCATGGGGTGTACCACAGACCACTTCTCTCACAGGACTAGATACCCTAAAGTATATGAGGTAACCAACTGCTGGTGGTTCTGGCCTCCACGGGCCACAGTCACCAGCCCAAGAGTGTGCAACCATTTGCCATTAACAGTTCCTGCGAAAATGAAAGTGCGTCTAGACCTGGGCACCTTTAATGCTCTGTAAGCCCCAGATTTTTTAGGTCACCGTTATTTCCTCCATTGGCTAGAGTATCAATGTGACTCGAGATAGCATCTGTCTTCCAGGTGAAGTCTTTCCACAACTTCCCAGCACCACCTTAAGGTCCCATTAACCTCCACATACAGGTTACCCAGTAGGCCTCGATTAAGGTTGGTGTGTTACTCAAGCCGTCAAGGTTCCCCCAATGTCTTAACCTCTGGGCGTTGTCATTAAACATATCCCCCAGACCTTCTAACTCCTTCCTCGAAACTGGTCCTCTCCACTCGTCCTATACTTCCTGAGTTTCCACCATTCGTCAGTGACATGTCCACCTACCACCTCCTCCACCTTGGGAGACGTGCGTCTCGGCTCTCGACGAACCTCACTCTTTTCCACTCCTGGCTAGCGCACGGCCTCCCACAGGAGGGTCTCCAAGCCCGCCCGCTGCGCCGACCCCCTCGCCCCTACTCTAACGCCGCTACTCTCCTACTCACTTTGGGCTTCTCCGGCAATTTCTTCCGGTTCTTCTTCTTCTGCTCCTCGCTTCGGAGATTCTTCAGCAGGGCTAGGTCGTCAGGGGCTGGGGCCGCCGCGGCCACCGCCTCCTCCCGCTTGCGGGGCGGGCTCCTCCGCTTTTTGCGGGCGCCAGCGCAAGCCGCGGCCCAGCCGTAGCCGAGCAGTAACAGCAGCAGCAGCCCGAGCGCGCCCGTGCCCACGAGTATCACCCAGCCCGGGTATCGCTTCGGCTCCAGCCCCAGGTCGAGGCCCAGCTCGGTGCGCAGGAAGCCTAGGCCGACCGAGAGCATTTCCCGGAGCCGGGCCGAGCCCTCCTCGGCCTGCTGGGCCAGCTCGTCCTGCCAGCTCCGTGCAGCCATCTTCCCCCCGTCAGAGCGACTCGCAGGAGGACCTTGGGGCGCCGAGACGCCGTGGAAGAGTCAAGGGAAGCAAGGAAAGGCCGGGCCAGGCGGCCTCAGGCCGAACGCATCGCGGCCGCCCCTCGCGCCGGAGCCGGGGATCGGCCGCTGCCGCCGCGGGGAGGACAGAGGGGGCTCCCAGGTTCCCCCTAGTCAGCCTCACTCCGCCACCGCCAGGGGAAGAGGGAAGCGGAAGGTGGTGTCTCCAGTGGCGGCCGCTAAGCGGCGTCTCGGCGCCAATGCTGGGGTCCCGCAGTCTTCCCTCGGCGGAACAATGGCGGCCCCGGCCGTGATTCACGCGGCGCGCGGGGACGCCGGGCTGGCCGCGGGTCACGTGGGGGCCGGTGGGCGGGGCGCTGGGTCACGTGGGTAGGGCGGGGCCGGGAGGGGCGGGAGCCTTTGGGCGGAGGCGCGGGGTTGCGTCGAAAGTGACGGGTTCGGGCGCGGTCGAGGTGCGGAGCTAGGGAGCAGGGTGACACTGTACGGAGTAGAGCCTGCGAGGGGTTCAGGGGAGGCGGTGGGCCTGGCTTAAGAGACGTGTCGCTCTGAGAGAGTTAAGAGGAGGAGCTCTCGAGGAAGCCTGGTGGGGGAGTGGAAGAGGGTGAAGAGCAGTGAACCGAGTCACAAGGTCTAGGTCAAAAGTCGTCCTAGTAGGTATAGCGTTTTTTTGCTTTTCCTAGGGGTGAGTGGAAGCGGCTTCTTCCCCATAGGGTCACCGGTCGGGTAGATGCTTCCAGACTGGGCTCAGCTGAGTCTGAGGCTGTTCGTTTTTTTCCCCCAGGGCCTGGGTTTAACGCACAAATTGGATAGTTCTCTTCGGGGCCAGCTAACGCAGGTTGCTTGCCTACTGTTTGCCAACCTGGCTTGGGCACGTTCGCGTCGTTTCGCTCATTCACTCTCTCACTGTTACTCCCCAGAATTCAAAAGTTGGAAAGCCCGTGGGAGGAACTATTCTTTTCCAAATTTGTAACTTTAATAAGAAAGAAACAAATTAGACTATTTACGTATAGAAGTAGCTTCCTTATTGAGCTTTATTTTAAGCTTTTACGCAACGTGGCAAAAGGAGTTGCAGAAAGTCTTATTTTTATATGCTGTGGGTTTTGCTTTTTTTTTGTTTGTTTGGTGGACCATGTCTGGGAGGTAGCTTTAGAAGGAAATGAATTGCCTTTTCAAGGTTTTAATGACAAGATGGGTTTTTAAGTTCCATTCTGCTGTAAGGAAACTAAAGGTTTTACCTTTAAATGAAAACTAGCGCGTAAGCAAGTGTCTTAATACAACAGGCTTTCTCAAATAATAGAATGGGGGTAATAATAATAAGCACCAAATGCCAAAAATGTATTAAGGAGCGTTTTGACCTACTTTGCAACAATATTGTAATGCGTGTTGTGATTAATGAGTGGGAGGGAGTTTTGTAAATAATGAAAATGAACTACTCTTGCAATTATAAGCTTTATAAAAAAAATATACACACTTATAATTAAAGACAGTGTAAATTACAAGGCTAAAAACTTAAAGAAGATGTCATCAGGATCTGCTTTAACTTTAAAAGTTTCCAAATTCCATTTATATTTGTGAAATTACATTCATAATCCTACAATGTGTTTTGGTTCCAGAAAGGTGAAGGTTGCAATGCTTTGCCTAAGAAGTTTCGCTGACCATTCTGGGCTAACGTGTGGATTTTTTAAATTAAGCTATTACAAAGGAGCCCTGGTGGCACAAAGGTTGATAGCTGAGCTGCTAACCAAGGAAGATTGGCAGTTTCAACCCACCCAGGGCTCTTCAGGAGAACCACCTGGTGATCTCCTTCCATAAAGATTATAGCCTAGAAAACCCTTGAGGTAGTTATGTCTTGTCTCATGGGGTTGCTATGAGTCGGAAATCAACTTCACAGCACCCAACAACATACGTATAATAGTAGAGGGGTTTGCCTGTTCCTTGAGTAACCTAGCAAATATTGATTCAGTTAAATGATATCACTTTTATTCTTTCTGTGACTGCCCTTTAACCTAGAAAACAAGAATACGTTTACTGTATCACCACCCAGAGATACTCATTTTTCATGTATAACTTTCTAGTCATCTTTTCATGGATTTGTATTTAGAAAACAAAAATCAGGTCACACACTGTTTACTACTTTGCACTTAACATAGTCATGAACATGCCCATCACTTGATAAAGCCCACTGGGGACACACCTGTAGTCCCACAAAGTTAGTTTTATTAACTTGCCGCAGGAGTTTGTGTAAGGGGGTTGATATCAGCTGGGCCTGAGAAGTAGACTCAGAATCCCAATTCTTTGAAAATCATAAATGTGAAATGTTATGTCCAAAACCCCTTACCTGAAGCTCTGCACCTGGGTTGGAAATAAAGACAACCCATGTGGAATGGATATACAAAGTGTGGTCTATCCACACAATGGAATACCACTCAGAAATGAATGCGCTATGAGTACGTGTAATAGCATAGATGCATCTCAACATAGTTATGCTTGGTGAAAGAAGCCAGACCAAAAAAGAGTACATACTATATGATCTCATTTATATAAAACTTATCTACTTGACAAAAAGCAGATCACTGGTAACTTGGGGATGGTGGGAGGCAAGGAGGGAGGTAAGGAGAGAGGGAGGATTATCAAGGGGCGAGAGGAGATTTGGGAGTGATGTATGTTAACTGTCTTGATTGTGGTCATGGCTTTATGGGTATGTATGTACGCAGTGGGTGGTGGGATGTATGCAAAGCTTATAAAAATGTATGCTTTAGATATGTGCAGTTTATTGTATGTCATTTAACCTCAATAAAGCAGTTCAAAAAAAGTGACTCGCATTGTTCAGATCCTCCAGATGGGTGGGATGTTTCATTCTGACTGACGGGATTTCAAACAAGGTTTTTGTCAATCCATGATTTTAGAGAACAAGGTTTCTCAGCACTATCTCTTTGATATTAACAAAAGGAGTATTTTACATGTTTGCACAATATTCTATTACAGTATCATTTTTAATGGCTATGTAGTCTACTGTCCGACTTTACTGGGATTTATTTAACTAATACTTTATTGTTGGAAATTTAGATTATAGGGTTTTTTTTTTTTCTTTTTGCTGTTAAAAGCAAATCCATCATAAACATGCTTGTAACTCTTTGTGAATATAATTACTTCCTGAGGATAAGATACTGGTGCTGTAATTGCCTAAGCCATACCTGTTATATGTGAATTAGACACTTAATTTGTAAGTTTAAAGGGACCTGAAGAAGTTACCTACTTTTAGCTTCTCCCCTTATACCCAAAAAAACAAAACGCACTGCTGTCGAGAAGAGAACAAACCCAACCCAACCTGTTGCTGTCGAGTTGATTCCGACTTATAGCGACACTATAGAACAGAGTAAAACTGCCCCATAGGGTTTCCGAGGAGCGCCTGGTGGATTCGAACTGCCAGCGTTTCGGTTAGCACCAGTAGCTCTTAACCACTACAGCACAGGGGCTTCCAGAAGAGGACGGGTGCTTCAGATGATTAATACCCTGTAGTCAGAGTGGCCCTCTTGGTTACTCCGCTTCAGTTATGCTGTACAATCCATGGTGTTAGTGCAGAAAGCTAACTTCCACTCAAGTAGCTCATTTTTGAGGGCTGACAAAAGAAAAAAGTTGGCTTGGGCCTTCAAAATATAGAGAGTAATGGAAATCAGTTCCCTGCTGGGTCACAGGGTTATGCACTCTAGGAAGACGATTTTAGATTTGACAGTAAAGAAGGGAACTAGAGGGTCCTGAGAATTTGGAAATATGGTCAGGAAAGCATTACACTCAATAAATCTAGTAAAAATTAGTAAATAATGAATCATCTGTAGAAATACCTAAGCTGAAAAGTAGTTTATAATAGTTGCTGAAAGGGCCAGGGTATTTCCAAGTCTCCCTAAAAGATTAGGAGATAGGCTTAGAACCTGCATGGATATAAAAATGGGAATTGTATCAGTTGTACCTAATTTAAGCACTAGGAGGGGAACCAGGGGATCAGCCAGGGCTGTGAAGGTGATATAGCAAAAGTGCAACTTGTAGCTTGTAAGTGGAGTGCTAGGCAGTAATAAACGTATCAATGGATATTTACACCCTGATACCAGGCTTGCAAAATTAAAAAGAAAAACAGAAAAACCAGGTTTATAGATACATATGTAGTGAAAATGTAAAACCATGCATGGAGGGAGTAATGAACACCAAATTCGGGATAGTGGCTATTTTCAGGGAGAGCAGGAGAAAAATGGGATTGGGGGAATATACAAGGGGCTACAGATGTTATCTATAATGTTTTATTTTTAAACTAAGTTATGGGTTTAAGTGTGCTCACTATTATCTCTACCTGAAATATTTTATAACATTTAAGTGATAAAAATTGAGAGATACAGGTAATAGTTTGCATGGAAGCTAGACAGCATAATGGAGGCTCCCGTGCTACACGATTGCTGGGTGGATATAGCCTTACAGTAGGGAAGAGTATATTGGACTGTTTAGCTCGATAGCTATCCCCTAAGGTCATCTAATCCCCTTTGCTCTGATTTCATGCTCAACACACCAGACCCATATAGTAATGTGGCTTCACATGTGGCCTTTACTAAATAAGAGACTGAGTCCCCTAGCTGACTTTTAAGCAATCTGATCCTTTTCACAGTTATATTTATTACTGTAAATCATTCATTCTCAATGGAACAACATTTCCTCCATACAGGGAAAGATTATTGGGTCTTGGGGGTGAAAATCTTATGTATAAAGTACAGTATAATATAGTACATAGATATACAGTAAATCTATGGTATTAAAATTTTATGGAGGGGGTCGTTAGGAAAAAATGTCTAAAAGGCTCCTTGAGGAAGTGATAATGAAAAAATGGTTGAAAAACACTGGTGGAATGGAAAGGATTGTTCTGTCAATTAGGTACCTGTGCTTTTGGTGAGTCAGTCCCCTTGGGCCATTTATTTAATGATTACTTCACTAATTTTTAAAATTAAATCAAAACTCTGCTTTATTATTATTTATTAAGTATGGCATTTATATATGTCACCATTATTGTGCTGTATATTAATTTGGCCATTGTACCTCCATTACTGTTTCTTTCTGAAGATAATTTTTTTTGTTGTGCTTTCAGTAAAAGTTTACATGTCAAGTCAGTCTCTCATACAAAAATTTATATACACCTTGCTATATACTCCTAATTGCTCTCCCCCTAATGAGACAGCACACTCCTTCCTTCCACTCTCTCTTTTCGTGTCCATTTGGCCAGCTTCTGACCACCCCCCACCCCCCCACCCTCCCATTTCCCCTACAGACAGGAGATGCCAACATGGTCTCATGTGTCTACTTGATCCAAGAAGCTCATTCTTCACCAGTATCATTTTCTGTGTCCAGTCCAATCCCTGTCTGAAGAGTTGGCTTTGGGAATGATTCCTGCCTTGGGCTAACAGAAGGTGTGGGGACCATGACCATTGGGCTGCTTCTAGTCTCAGACCCTTAAGTCTGGTCTTTTTATGAGAATTTGGGGTCTGTATCCCATCGCTCCCAGAAACCCTGGTGGTATCGTGGTTAAGTGCTAACCAAAAGGTCAGCAGTTTGAATCCACCAGGTGCTCCTTGGAAACTCTATGGGGGAGTTCTACTCTGTCCTCTAGGGTCGCTATGAGTTCGAATCGACTCGACAGCAGTGGGTAGTGGGATCCCACTGCTCCCCTGCTCCCTCAGGGGTTCTCTGTTGTGTTCCCTGTCAGGGCAGTCATAGGTTGTAGCCGGCCACCATCTAGTTCTTTTGGTCTCAGGCTGATGTAGTCTCTGGTTTATCTAGTCCTTTCTGTCTCTTGGGCTCATAATTCCCTTGTGTCTTTGGCATTCTGCATTCGCCTTTGCTCCAAGTGGGTTGAGACCAATTGATGCGTCTAAGATGGCCGCATGCTAGTGTTTAAGACCCCAGCAAACTCTTTGCTTTAAATGCATGGTTTCTGTCCTCGAAAATCTCAAATCATATTGAATACAATGGACCCTTCCTTGAAATACATTTAATACCACAGAGTATCGCTATGGTGAGTTGATTTGAGCATGCAGTTTGTAGTGGAAACTGTGATGTATCACTGAGACCCCCCTTCAGCAATGAAGAAGTTTGTCTTAGGCAGGGTTCTCTAGAGAAGCAAGGAACCGGCTTACGTGATTGTAGAGGCTGGAACATCCCAAATCTGTGGATCAGAATAGAGGCTTCTCCTGATTCATGTAACCACAGGGGCTGGTGAATGCAAGATTGGCAGGGCAGAGAGCAGGGCTCTTGCCCACAGGCTCTAAAGATCCATGAATCCCAAAATTGACAGGTAAGCTGCTTAGGTCAAGTGCCAAGAACTGGAGGTCAGATGAACAGGAGCCAGCTGCAGGTTCCAGTGCAGGCAAAAGCCAGAACGTCCGTTTATATTTGAATGCAGGCCACGCACCCAAGGAAACCCCCTTTCAACTGATTGGTGACTCATAGCAGATCCCATCATGAGAGTGATCACGTATAAATACTGAGAATCATGGCCCAGCCAGGCTGATACACAAATGTAACCATCACAGACTTATTCCCCAACTCTGGGCATGCTGCCAGAAGACATCCCTGCTAAACTTTTTTTTTTGGGGGGGTGGCTACTAAGGGAAACTGCCTTCGCCAAGGTCATGCCCCCACCTAATGACTGATCAGCCTGGGTGTATAAAATCTTGACCTTCTTTCCCCAACTTGGGACAGTTCTATAGGGCTATCCTAGCTTCAGAATACTTCATGGGATAAGCTGCATCTCAGCTCAGTTCTGCCTCTCCCCAATCCTGCTTCCTTCCTCTCCTTCCGTTTGCACTGGTTTCAAGAGTACTTCCTAATAAATGTCCTGTAAACTACTCTGTTGCAAAGTCAGCTTCCCAGACAACCCAACCTGCAACAAGGTTGATGAAGCGTTTATACAGTATTTGATATCACTAGATTCCCTGTGTGGCACAAACAATTAAGCACTTGGCTACTAACTGTAAGGGTTGTCTGTTCAAACCCACTAGAGGAATCTTGGAAAATTCCTGGTGATTTGCTTCTGAAAGGTCACGGCCATGAAACCCTTATGGAGTGCAATTCTACTCTACAACACATGCGGTTGCCATGAGTTAGAATTGGCTTGAAGGCAACTGGTTTGTTTGTTTGTTTTTTTTTTTTGCTTGATATCATTGAGGATGGAGACATTATTTCCTAGGGGTAGTAAAAAGTAGAAGACTTTAAAAGCTATATATTAAGGTTAAGTCATCAAAGAAGTGTCATTCACTAAAATAGTGGATATTGGGGGAGAGTTCAGTAGCTTAGTGTCTTAGGCTAAGTTCTCTAGAGAAGCAAAACCAGTGAAATGTATGTATAAAAATATGTATAGATTTATCTCAAGGAAATGGCTCACATGGCTGTGGAGGCTGGCAAGTTCTAAATTTGTGGGTCAGGCATCAGGCTGTTGGCTCACGGGGCTGCAGAAACTGGCGAATCCCAGAATCAGCAAGTCCGATGACACGTTCAAGTCCCAAAAACTGGAGGTCAGATGATGATGAGCTGGATGCAGGATCTAGAGCAAGATAATGCTTTGCCAGAGCATCCATATATATTGGATGTAGGTCACCTCCTCAAGGAAACTCCCCTTATATCAGATACTTCAGTAAGGCAGTGACTTGAGTAAGGGTGTGACTTGAGTAAGGGTATGACTTGAGTAAGGCTGTACTTGAGTCAAGTCCTTTAGTAACGTATGTGACTCAAGATACACCCCACACTAATCGTGCCTCACTAACATATAGAGGTTTATGATTTACAACACATAAAATGGAGGATAGTCATGTTGTTTTTGTTAGGTGCCATTGAGTCAGTTCCAACTCATAGTGACCCTATGCACAGCAGAATGAAACACTGCCCAGTCTTGTGCCATCCTCACAATTGTTGCTATGCCTGAGCCCACTGTTCTACCCACTGTGTCAACCCATCTTGTTGAGGGTCTTCCTCTTTTTTGCTGACCCTCTACTTTACCAAGCATGATGTCCTTCTCCAGGGACTGATTCTTCCTGATAACATGTCCAAAGTATGTGAGAGGTAGTCTCACCATCCTTGTTTCTAAGGAGCATTCTGGTGGTACTTCTTCCAAGACAGATTTGTTTGTTCTTTTGGCAGTCCATGGTATATTCAATATTCTTCACTGACATCACAATTCAAAGGTGTCAGTTCTTCTTCAGTCTTCCTTATTCGTTGTCCAGCTTTCACATACATTTGAGGCAACCGAAAACACCATGGCTTGGGTCAGGCGCACCTTAGACCTCAAGGTGACATCCTCGCTTTTCAACACTTTGAAGAGGTCTTTTGCAACAGATTTGCCCAATGCAATGCATCTTTTGATTTGTGGATCCAAGTAAAATGAAATCCTTGACAACTTCAATCATTTCTCCGTTTATCATAATGTTGCTTACTGGTCCAGTTGTGAGGATTTTTGTTTTCTTTATATTGAGGCGTAATCCATACTGAAGGATGTGGTCTTTGATCTTCATCAGTAAGTGCTTCAAGTCCTCCTCCTCACTTTCAGTAAGCGAGGTTGTATCATCTGCATATTGCAGGTTGTTTGTGAGTCTTCCTCCAATCCTGATGCCCCGTTCTTCATATAGTCCATAGTCTGGGATTATTTGCTCAACATACAGATTGAATAAGTATATGGTGAAAGGATACAACCCTGATGCACACCTTTCCTGACTTTAAACCAAGTAGTATCCCCTTGTTCTGCTCAAACAACTGCCTCTTGATCCATGTACGGATTCCGCACGAGCACAATTAAGTGTTCTGGAATTCCCATTCATCGCAATGTTATCCATAATTTGTTATGATCCACACAGTTGAATGCCTTAGCATAGCCAACAAAACACAGGTAAACATCTTTCTGGTATTCTCTGCTTTCAGCCAGGATCCATCTGATACCAGCAATGATATCCCTGGTTCCACATCCTCTTGTAAATCCAGCTATAATTTCTGGCAGTTCCCTGTTGATATACTGCTGCAGCTGCTTTTGAATAATTTTCAGAAAAATTTTGCCGCCATATGATATTAATGATATTGTTCAATAATTTCTGCATTCGGTTCAATTGCCTTTCTTTGCAATAGGCATAAATATGGATCTCTTCCAGTCAGTTGGCCAGGTAGCTGTCTTCCAAATTTCTTGGCATAGATCAGTGAGTGCTTTCAGCACTACATCTGTTTGTTGAAACATCTCATTTGATATTCCATCAATTCCTGGAGCCTTGTTTTTCACCAATGCCTTCAGTACAGCTTGGACTTCTACCTTCACTACATCAGTTCCTGATCATATGTTACCTCCTGAAATGCTTGAATGTCAACCCATTCTAGTGACTGTGTGTATTCCTTCCACCTTCTTTTGATGCTTCCTGCATTGCTTAATATTTTTCCTGTAGAATTCTTCAGTATTGCAAGTCAGATATACAATACCACAAAATGGAGGACAATTACACAATATTGAGAATCATGGCCCATCCAAGTTGACATATAACATTAACCATCACACTTGGTTTTGTACACATTGAGTTTGAGGTAGAGATACCAAATAGGTGGATATATGGGTGTGGACCCCAGAGGAGAGATTGGAGTTAGACATACCTCTTGGTTTCCAACCGCACTTTTCATTCGTAATCATACTATGATCTCTACTGTTGAAGGCCACTTGCACTTGCTCTTACCTGTGCACAGAATTTATTTCCTTGCTTTTCCTATTTAATTTCTGCTCATTCTTTGTATCTTTTTTTTTTTTCGTACATTAGATGAAGGTTTACAGAACAAACTAACTACTCATTAAACAGATAATACACATATTGTTTTGTGACACTGGTTATCAAGACCACAATATTTCAACACTTTCTCTTTTTTATTTTGGTTCCCTATTACCAGCTTTCCTGTCCCCTTCTGCCTTCTAATCCTTGCCCCTGGGCTGGTATGTCCCTTCAGTCTCATTTTGTTTTATGGGCCTGTCTAATCTTTGGCTGAAGGGTGACCCTCAAGGGTAACTTCATTACAGAGCTAAAAGGGTGTTCAGGGGCGGTACTCTTGGGGTTTCTCCAGTCTCTGTCAACCCAGTAAGTGTGGTATTTTTTCACAAGCTAGGATTTTGTTTTATATTTTTCTCCAGCTCTGTCCGGGACCCTCTGTTGTGATCCCTGTCAGAGCAGTCAGTAGTGGTGGCCAGGCACCATTCAGCCATGCTGGGCTCAGTGTGGTGGAGGCTGTGGTTGTTGTGGTCCGTTAGTCCTTTGGGCTAATCTTTCCCTTGTGTCTTTGGTTTTCTTCATTCTCCTCTGCTCCAGAGGGGGTGGGACCAGTGGAGTATCTTAGATGGCCGTCACAGGCTTTTAAGACCCCAGACGCTACTCACCAAAGTAGAATGTAGAACATTTTCTTTATAAACTATGTTATGCCAGTTGAGCTAGATGTTCCCTGAGATCATGCCCCTCATAGCCCTCAGCCCAGCAATTTGGTCCTTCAGGGAGTTTGGATATGTCTGTGGAGCTTCCATGACCTTGCCTTGGACAAGTTGTTCTAGCTTCCCCAGTATTTTGTACTCTTACCCTTCACCAAAGTTACTACTTATCTGTAGTCTATTTAGTGTTTTTTCATCTCCACCCCTCCCCTCCCTCGTAACCATCAAAGATTGTTTCTTTTTATGTGTAAACCTTCTCATGAGTTTTTATAGTAGTGGTCTCATACAATATTTGTCCTTTCGTGGTTGACTTATTTCACTCAGCATAATGCCCTCCGGATTTATCCATGTTATGAGATGCTTCAAAGATTCATCATTGTTCTTTATTGGTGCATAGTACTCCATTGTGTGTATGTGCCATAGTTCGTTTATCCATTCATCTGTTGATGGGCATCTAGGCTGTTTCTATCTTTTTGGTATTGTGAATACTGCTGCAGTGAACAGGGGTGTGCATATGTCTATTCGTGTGAAGGCTCTTATTTCTCTCGGGTATATTCCTAGAAGTGAGATTGCTGGATCTTATGGTATTTCTATTTCTAGCTTTCTAAGGAAGCACCGGAAACCCTGGTGGTGTAGTGGTTATGAGCTACGGGTGCTAACCAAAAGGTTGGCAGTTCCAATCCACCAGGAGCTCCTTGGAAACCATATCGGGCAGTTCTACTCTGTCTTATAGGGTCACTATGAGTTGGAATCGACTCGATGGCAATGGGTTTGGTTTTTTTGGCAAGGAAACACCAGATCATTTTCCAAAATGGTTGTACCATTTTGCATTCCCTCCAGCAGTGCATAAGACTTCCAATCTCCTCTCAGCCTCTCCAACGTTTGTTATTATATCTTTGTTTTTTGATCTGTGCCAGTAACGCCAGGGTGAGATGGTATCTCATTGTGGTTTTGATTTGTATTTCTCTAACGGCTAGTAATCGTATTTCCTCATGTATCTGTTAGCCCCTTGAATGTCTTCTTTGGTGAAGTGTCTGTTCATTTCCTTCACCCATTTTTTAATTGGATTATTTGTCTTTTTGTTGTAGAGGTGTTGGATTTTCCTGTAGATTTTAGGTATTAGTCCTTTGTCGGATTTGTTATAGCCTCAATTTTTTTCCCAGTCTGTAGGTTCTCTTTTTACTCTTTTGGTGAAATCTTTTGATGAGCATAAGTGTTTAATTTTTAGAGGATCCTAGTTATCTGGCTTATCTTCTGGAGTTTGTGTGTTGTTGGTTACGGTTTGTATCCTGTTAATGCCATGTATTAGGGCCTCTCGTGTTGATTCTATTTTTTCTTCTATGATCTTTATAGTTTTTGGTTTTATATTTAGGTCTTCAATTCATTCTTTGTCTCTTTAATAAAATGTCATTTTCTCCTAGAAGCTGTGCCGAACCACTAGATCAGGTCACTACATCACATTCCATGTTTTCATAGCATCATGAACTTTCATAGTATTTGTCAATGTTGTAATTTCACATTTATTCATAGGATGATTTTCTTTCTCCTTCTGACTATAATTTCCATGAGAACAGGAACTGTGTTTGTTTTTGCTCACTATTGTACTACACCCTATATCTACCAGCATAATGCCTAGCACGTGATAGGTGCTCAGAACGTATTTAAAAGAATACTTTATATTAATATGAATAAAAAGAACAATAGCTGTTGACACATGATGCACAGATACATCTGACTGAAGGCATCAGTTAGTACTTTGTGGAGGAAAGACTCTAAGATGATTCCCAGTTATCCCCACTTCCTTGTTTTCACACCTTGTGTAATTCCCTCCCCTTGAGTGTGGGAGGGACATATGCCTTGCTTCTAACTAGTAGACTATGGCAACAGGTGATGGAAGTCACCAGGGAAGATTAACCATTAAGCACGGTATGCACTGGCTTATAGTAAGCAAGGTATGCACGGACTTAATTGTGTTTACTGACTCATCTGTAGTGCACAATTTCACATGCCTGTGCGTACCATGCTTACTGGGTAATCTGCCCCTGGGTGTCACTCCCATGATTATGTTCCATAAGGTTGAATCTTCCATAGAAGACTCTATTTTCTTTCTCTGTTGATGGCTTTGTTAAAGCAAGCTTCCATGAAGAAAGGCCCATTTGACAAGAAACTGAGGTTGGCCCCCTACCAGACCAGCAGCCAGCAAGAAACCCTCAGTCTGACACCCCACAGGAACTGAATCTAACAACCATGCAAGTGTGGGAGTAGATCCTTTCCCAGTTGAACCTCAGTGAGACTCTAGTCCTGGTAGACATCTTCTGAAAGACCCTAAAGTAAGGGGCCCCTATGTTGTGCCTATATTCCTGACCCACAGAAACTGTGAGATAGCAAATATATTTTAAGTTGCTAGTTTTGTGCTGATCTGTCATGCAGCAATAGATAACTAATACACCTGTTATATTCCCAGAGATGAAAAAGATGGGCAATACTCAGTGTGTGCAAGGCTGTGGTGGAACAAGTATCCTCAGACAGTGTCAGTAAGAATAAATTGGTACACAACTTTCTGAAGTTATGTTGGCAATATAGATGTAAAAAAATAAAAAATCCAGCAAAGTTCACTGCTAAGAAATTTTCCAAAGGATATAACTGGACAAATACACAAAAGTGAATTTACATAGTCATTACAGTATAGTTTGTAATTTCCAAAAAATTTTAAAAACCTAAACAGATGCTTAGTCGAATGTACTTTAACATATACAAGGATGTAAGTTTTATGCAGCCATAAAGAATATGACATATGTCTATGTATATCAGTTATTCACAGGCATTGAAAGCCACATTGCTGAGTGAAAAAAATCAGATTCTAAAATAAGATGCTTAGTATTAGTTCATTAACATTTTAGAATGTGTGTATGTGTGTACATGTGTAGAGAGACATCCGGAAAGCTATTCTCCAAAATCTTTACAATAGTTGCATCTAGGTACTAGGATTTTTTGGATAGTTGTTACTTTTTCCTATATACTCTTTCGAATTGTTTGAATATTTTATGCAAATATATATTATTCTCTTAATCAGAATGTTATCGTCAGGTGCCTTGAGCCAATTCTGACTCATAGAGACCCTATGCGACAGAGTAGAACTGCCTCATAAGGTTTTCGTGGCTGTAATCTTTACTGAAGCAGATCACTAGGTCTTCCTCCCATGTAGCTGCTGGGTGGATTCAAACCAACAACCTTTCAGTAGCAGCCAAATGCTTAACCATTCTGCCACCAGAATAAACTAATGTTATATTTACCTTTTAAGAATCAGGGGGAGGCTTGGTATTGAACCATAGAAAATTTTCTTTCAAGAGAATAATATTTTTTGAGTATTACGTATTAGAATAAATCTTTAAAGTGCCTTCCTGGAAAACACTTCCCAAGAGTTGTAATATTTATTTAAGTGCTATGTTTCACTGAGATCCCCTTTGCTGAATAATGCCACACTGAATTATAAGATATGCCCATCCATGTCATTTATTAATATAACCAGTGGCTTTCTACGGTTCCAGTTAAATATTCAGATTATTTCTAAAGATGTGAAACCTTTATTACTAAAATAAAAACTTCTCTAGAAGGCAATAAATAGCCTCTCCTGGAGAGAAAAAAATAGTAATAATACCCCAAACCGCACTTCAGACCTAATGTCTGTAAAAATGGGTAGCTATTCTGGTGGTTGAGCAGAAAGGAAGAAACACCTGTTCTTGCTGAGAAAAACCAAAGTATTTATGTAAATTAGTAGCCTCAAATACTCAAAAGCTGACAAAAGAATTGATAATGTAATCTAAAAAATGAACTCTGGCTGTTAGCAGTTTATTATTCCAGTGTGATCTTGCTACATCTAGAAAATCTTAATTTGAAGAATTACTTGAACTCAATGAGCATTTTTTTTTTTTTTTTTGCTTAGACTATGGTACAAGAGAATTGCAAGTGTGGTTACTGTTTGGATAAATTCAAATATGCTGTGACTTCTAATTCTGAGCAGTTATTTTGTGAATATATGTGAGAGCTTTAATTGCTTTGGTACAAATCTGTTATTTTTACCAAAAAAAAAAAAAAAAAAGAAGACATTTTAGATAGATAACTTGTCATTTTCAGATAAGTATGTTAGGATGTTATTATTATTTTGAGTAGACAAAAAAGACAAAGTATAATATGGCACACCTAATTGCTTAAAAATTGTTGTTGTTAGATGCTGTTGAGTCGATTCCAACTCATAGCAACCCTATGTAGAACAGAATGAAACACCGCCTGGTCCTGGGCCATCCTCACAATCGTTATGCTTGAGCCCATTGTTGCAGCCACTGTGTCAATCCATCTCACTGAGGGTTTTCCTCTTTTTCACTGACGCTCTGCTTTACCAAGCATGATATTCTTCTCCAGGGACTGATCCCTCCTGATAACATGTCCAAAGTATGTGAGATGAAGTCTCGCCATCCTTCCTTCTAAGGAGCATTCTGGCTGTACTTCTTCCAGGACAGAATTGTTCATTCTTTTGGCAGCCCATGGTATATCAATATCCTTATTGGCTGTCTAGCTTTTGCACGCATATGAGGGGATTGAAAACACCACGGCTTGGGTCAGGTGCAACTTAGTTCTGAAAGTAACATCTTTGCTTTTTAACACTTTAAAGAGGTCTTTTGCAACAGATTTGCCCAGTGCAAAGCGTCTTTTGATTTCTTGACCACTGCTTCCATGGGCATTGATTGTGAATCCAAGTAAAATGAAATCCTTGACAACATCAGTCTTTTCTCCCTTCATCATGATTTTGTTAATTGGTCTGGTTGTGAGGATTTTTGTTTTCTTTACTTTGAGGTGTAATCCATACTGAAAGCTGTGGTCTTTGATCTTTATCAGTAAGTGCTTCAAATCCTCTTCACTTTCAGCAAGCAAGGTTGTATCATCTGCATATTGCAGGTTGTTAATGAGTCTTCCTCCAATCTTGATGCCCTGTTTTTCTCCATATAGTTCAACTTCTCAGATTCTTTGCTCAACATACAGATTGAATAGGTATGGTGAAAGGATACAACCCTGATGCACATCTTTCTTGACTTTAAACTATGCAGTATCCCCTTGTTCTGTCCAAACAACTGCCTCTTGATCTATGCACAGGTTCCTCATGAGCGCAATTAAGTGTTCTGGGATTCCCATTCTTCACAATGTTATCTATAATTTATTATGATCCACACAGTCCAATGCCTTTGCATAGTCAACAAAACACAGATAAACGTATTTCAGGTATTCTCTGCTTTCAGCCAGGATCCATCTAACTCAACAATGATATCCCTGGTTCCACATCCTCTTATGATTATGGGTAAATATGGATCTCTTCCAGTCAGTTGGCCAGGTAGCTGTCTTCCAAATTTCTTGGCATAGATCAGTGAGCAATTTCAGCACTATATACGTTTGTTGAAACATCTCATTTGGTATTCCATCAATTCCTGGAGCCTTGTTTTTCACCAATGCCTTCAGTACAGCTTGGACTTCTACCTTCACTACATCAGTTCCTGATCATATATTGTCTCCTGAAATGGTTGAATGTCGACGAATTCTTTTTGGTATAGTGACTGTGTGTATTCCTTCCATCTTCTTTTGATGCTTCCTGCGTGGCTTAATATTTTCCACATAGAGTCCTTCACTATTGCAAATCGAGGTTTGAATTTTTTCTTCAGTTCTTCCAGCTTGAGAAATGCCAAGCGTGTTCTTCCCTTTTGGTTTTCTAACTCCAGGGCTTAGCACATTTCATTACAATACTTTACAATTGCATAAAAATAATCTTTCATAATTGTTAAGTGCTTGACTGCCAGCCAAAATGTTGACAGTTCAAACCCACGCAGAGATGCCTCAGAAGACAGGCCTGGAGATGTGCTTCCAAAAGTGATGACCCTGAAAACCCTATGGAGCAGTTCTACTCTACACACATGGACCGCCATGAGTAGAGTGGACTCAACAGCAACTAACAACAACAAACATCTAGTTTTGGCCAAGATAATTGTCAGCTGCCTACTCTTCTCCTATGAGTATCAGATGAAATCTATGTATGTGAAAGTGCTTGTTAGCTATAAAGTGCTGGCAGATGTAAGTTTACCGAGTCAGGCTGTTACTTTATATTTATGTTTCCTGTTCCTAAGAGGTTGTTTAGCTTCTTTTGTGTACTTTCCCTGCAATTAGAGTAAGGAAACCCTTTGTTAGTACCTTAGTTATAGCATCCTCTTTCAAATAGTCAGACTTCAAACATACGTAGGAAGATCTGAGAGATGTATTAACACACTTTTGAAGCTATACTTTAAGAAATAATAGAGTTCTGTATTAAAATAGTAAAGCAGAGTGGTGATGAGGAGTAGCTTGACCAAACTCTGGAGTAGAAAAGAAATGGAGTCTTTGGAGAATTTTACCGGACTGGAGCCAATGGCTGGTTAGTGTTAAGCACTCAGCTGCGAACTGTGTAGCTGTACTGCCTCTTAACCATCGCATAGTAGCACTCTTGAGGAATGGTTAACCAGCCAAGAGCAAGAAACAGTCTGATGAAGAATTTTTACTTTTTAACAAATTGTGTACTGGCAATAGTTCAGTAGATGTTTTCTGTCCATACATTATTGTAAGTATATAGGGTTAAAAGTATGAACAGTGAAGAAACATTTGACTACAAATGGCAAGAGAGAAAAATAAAAGATCAGATTAAATAATCTTCCTGACAGTGCAATGAGGTGAACAAAAGTAGATGAGATAGTGCGGGTGAAGGGGTGAGGGGGATGAGAATTCATGAATGACATCTGAACAAAGGAGAACAACTTTATGTTATAAACTTCAAAACATGACGGAAGTTTTGGTGTAGCTCTTTTCTTCACACCCAATTTGTAGAACTAGTATTTAGAACTCTGATCTTTTTTTTTTCTAAATTTTATTATATTGTTGTTGAGAATATAAACAGCAAAACATACACCAATTCAACAGTTTCTATATGTACAATGTAGTGACACTGATTACAGGCTTTGAGTTATGCAACCATTCTCATCCTCCTTTTCTGAGTTGTTTCTCCCTCATTAACATAAACTCACTGCCTCTTAAGGTTCCTATCTGATCAGAGCCCTCAGAAAGAATCAAGATGGCTGACACCCTGATTTTGGACTCCTAGCCTTTTTTTTTTTTTAGCCTCTAGAGGTGTGAGAAGATAAATTTCTGTTCTTTTAAGCCACCCAGTTTGTGTGTGTTTTTTTTTTATAGCAGCCCTAGGAAATGAATACATCTGGCAAAGTAAAATATAGTATAAACAATGAAAAATGGAACGGGGAAAAGGTAGGAGATATTGTTATGAGTGAAATCATCTCATCTTTCATAGTAGGGAGTCAATTCATGCTATTAAAATTAAACCTTGTAGTTAAAAAAAGTGTTTCTAACCCTTCGGTGATTTTATAATCTCTCTGCTTAACCTGAAGAAGCTCCTGTGGTATAGAAGTTAAATGGTTGGCTGCTAACCAAAATGTTAGTGGTCTGAGCTGCTAACCAAAAGGCAGTGGTTTGAACCCACCAGCTGCTCCACAGAAGAAAGATGTGATAGTCTGTCTCCATAAAGATTTATAGGCCTTGAAAACCCCATGGGGCAGTTCTACTCTGTCCTGCAGTGTCACTATGAGTCAAAATCAACTCAATGGCAATGGGTTTGCTTAACCTAAGAGCCAGAGCCAGAGACATAAGCCAGCAGCCAGTGCCAGATTTGTAGGCAGCTGTGTTTTGGTTTCATACAGTCCGTTCAATGTTTTCAAATATTTTTTAATCTGAATGTCTCTAAGTGAGGGTGTGCTCACCACTTAGGCCCAGTTTTCCCCTCTTCATTCGGGACCTGCCTGGCCCTCTCCTTGGAGCAGTCTTTAGGAATCGATATCTCTTGTGGTGAAGAGTCATTTATCTAAAGTTCAGTTCAGTCATTCCTAGAGTCAGATGAAAGAATCATTGCCCAATGGATATAGTCATCTTATTTGCATAACAAGGGATATTTTCTCATCCACTCTAAGCACAGAAAACTCTCTCCTGATAAATGTAGGCACTGCTGCCCCCACCTTTTTTTAAACTTTATTGCCATCAGGCCTTCAATTTCAGTGCAAGGAGTGACTTTCAGAGAGGTAGGAGCAGTCCAGGTAAGCATCTCCTTATGTGGTGTCTTACTCTATTTAAAGATTTGGGGCCTTAGCTGCTGTTACCTTCTAGTTGTTTCTTTGGCTCAATTCTAACTTTCAGTCCTTTAAATAGAGTAGGAATTGGAACTCAAATGGAGCCAGAAGAAACACCCGGTTGGCTGTGAAGGCCCCATTGGGAGGTTCTGACCCTGGCCTCAGAGGCTGAGCTGGTCACTTTAAAAGCAAATGCATGGGCAGTCCCTGGTCTGTGCTGGTGTCTTTAGGAGGGGCAGTTGACGGACACTGAAAGGACTGGCACTCCAGGAGCAGTTCAAAGATTAAAAAAAAAAAAACAAAACCCGTTGCCGTCGAGTGGATTCTGACTTATAGGACTCTATAAGACAAAGTAGAACTGCCCCATAGGGCTTCCAATGAGCACCTGGTGGATTCCAACTGCCAATCTTTTGATTAGCAGCCGAACTCTTAACCGCTATGCCACCAGGGTTTCTGTTCAAAGATTAGGCACTGCAAAAAGAATCGCAGAATTCTGAAGCAGTATTTCCACACACAGGTATTGTATTAGTTCTTTAGGGATCTGCTGAAAACAAGATAAACACCACCTTAGGAAAGCAAAACTAGGCTTTTATTTAAATTCAGCCCTGTAATAATCAAGAGAGAAATGCCTCTCACACTTAGGTTTTGAGCCTTTAAATATTTTCATCTTGAACTGTTGAAGTCAGTCAGAGGTGTCACCAGGTACTCATGGGAAAGAATAAAGGCTAGATTATAGGGTCGCTATGAGTTAAAATTGACTGAACAGTAATGGGTTTGGTTTTGGTTTGGGTATGAAGGCAGCAGGTGGGTGGGGAGGGAGGGGCAAGCATGAGCCATGTCAATGGAAGAAGCAAAGCTTGGTTCCTGATTGGATATGGAACAAGAGAAGGAGTCAACCTTGATTATTTGGCTGCTAACCAAAAGGCTGTCAGTTCAAATCCACCATCTGCTCCTTGGAAATCCTATAGGCCATTTCTACTCTGTGCTATAGGGTTGCTATGAGTCAGAATTGACTCGACAGCAATGGGTTTGGTTTTGATTTGGATGGGCAAGTGGGGAGCTCTGGTGGTGCAGTGATCAAAGCACTTGGCTGCTAACCAAAAGTCTGCAATTCGAACCAGCTACTCTGTGGAAGAAAAATGTGGCAATCTGCTTCTGTAAAAGATTTACAGCCTTGGGAAGCTCCACAGATACATCCAAACCCCTGAGGGACCAAATTACTGGGCTGAGGGCTGGGGGCCATGGTCTTGGGGGACATCTACATCAATTAGCATAACATAGTTTATAAAGAAAATGTTCTACATCCTACTTTAGTGTGTAGCGTCTGGGGTTTTAAAAGCTTGAGAGCAGCCATCTAAGATACTCCACTAGTGTCACCCCATCTGGAGCAAGGGATAATGAAGAAAACAAAAGACAACAGAAAGATTAGTCCAAAGAACTAATGGTACCACAGCCTCCACCAGGCTAAGTCCAGCACAACTAGATGGTGCCTGGCTACCACCACCAACTGGTCTGACAGGGATCACCATAGAGAGTCCCTGACAGAGCTGAAGAAAAACGTAGAACAAAATTCTAGCTCACACACACACAAAAAATACCAAATTTACTGGTCTGACAGACACTGGAGAAACCCCGCGAGTACGGCCTCCCTGAGAGTATGGTTCAGGAGTGACTTCAGTACTGAATATTCCAGTATTCAGTACTGAAGTCACTCCTGAAGTCCACCCTTCAGCCAAAGATTAGACAGGCCCATAAAACAAAGTGGGACTAAATGGGCATACCAACTCAGAGGCAAGGACGAGAAGGGAGGAGGGGACAGGAAAGCTGGTAACCAGAAACCCAAGGTTGAGGAGGAGAGAGTGTTGATCTGTTGTGGCAGTGGCAACCAATGTTACAAAACAATATTTGTATTAATTATTTAATGAGAAACTAATTTGCTCTGTAAACCCTCATCTAAAATAAAAAAAAAGGAAAGATTTACAGCCTTGGAAACCCTATGGAGCAGTTCTACTTTGTCCTATGTGGTTGCTATGAGTTGGAATTGACTCAACAACAGTGTGTTTTTGGTATGGGCAAGCTGAGGGGTTTATACACAAGCTGTTCTCACTTGAACAGGTGAGTGGTTGCAGTGCATGAGGTGTATCAAACTGGGTCTCCCGCATGGAAGTCAAGAATTCTACCACTGAATCACCACTGACCCCATCATCTGATTTAGGAAGATGGAAATTTTTTTATTGCATGATTAGAACACATTGGACTCTGCACTCCTTCATCAAGATTGTAATATTCCCTTTGCTGTCCAGTTGGACTGTACATTGTTTTCATATTTTTCTTTTCGGGCTCTTGATCACAATTCTATAGTCAATTTATTGTTAAGATCCTAACTCCTAATTCTCTTGCATGTACTAGTCAAGCATCCAGATACTGCTACATTGTCTGTATTCTGCAGAAGCTCAATAACCATCTGTTAGAGAAGTTGTACAAGTAAATTCTTCATTAGGCAGGAAATTGAACTAGACCAATGATGACTAAGTTCCCATTTAATTCTAAGATTCTATGCTGGCAGGCACTGTTGGTTGCTCTCCCAATATTCAGTTTCTCATTTTCCTTTACAAACAGATATCCGATTGTGTTTAGAATACTAATGTGTCCAGTTAAAAAGGTATAATCCCCTGAATCCTTTGCTACTAGAGGTGGCCTTGTGACTCAGCTCTGGTCAATGGATATAAGCAAAAGTCCACAGAATGGAGATTCTGGGAAAGCAATTATTTTCCTTGTAAAAAAGGAACATGCTTAGAGAATATGTGTTCTGTAACTTCTTCCTGCCCAGAACATAGATGTAACACCTGGTAATAGAAGAGCCCTCTTGTGACCCTGAAGCAGAAAGCCACCTGAAGCAGATCCATGTATGACCAGCAAACCAAAGGCATCTGAAGCCTTGATGATTTCCTCAAGTAAATGCACCAGACCTGGTCTACCTCCTTCTGGACTTCTTGTTACATGAGATAAAGAAACCCTCTTTAAAACACTGTAATTGAATTTCTGTTACATGCAAGCTAATACAAACCTAACTAGGATAATGGAAAAAAAACGCTGAAGTTAATCTGAATTTAATTGTCTAATACATCCAGCTGTGGCCTCCAGTGCGTTCTTATATTGCTTTAGCCTATCATCTCACCACTCGGATATTCTTGACCAAGTTAATACTGTGGTAGAGTGCAGAGTGGCTTTGGAATCAGCCAGAAGAATTCACTATTTGTATAACCTTGGGCAAGATTACTCAGTCCGTTTGAGCCTTAGTTTTCTCACCCATGGAAATGAGACTAAAGATCTCCTCGTTGTTGTGAGGATTAAATGAGATAAAAGGCAAAATCTCTAGCATAATGCATTGTGGCTCACAAAGTAGGTATTCAAGAAAAGAAGGCTCCCTTTCTCCCATTACAGAAGTAAGTTAGTTTCATTCATCCCCAGTGGTAAATATTCAGTCCTGTCTCCTACTAGTTTGAAGCTGAATAACAAAATTTTAGTAGGAATCTATTCTCAGCCTTTTGGCTAAGATCAGTGTAAAAATATAACAGGATTTCGGTGTGTTAATGTTTATGCAAATTTTTAAATAATAGGTCAGGTAAAATGTGGCTGCCTTGGCAACTGGTACAATGGAGAAGGTGGGGTCCTGATGATCTATGGCAGCACTGAATGGTGACATTTGGGGAGCAGGTAAGAGGATTAACAAAGATGATGATGATGATGGTGGTAATGACAGGTAATATTTCTTAAGTATCTACTGTGTGGTAGGCACTGTGGTAAATACTTTGTATGCATTACCTCGTTTAACAGTCATGAGCTACAACCTGCTATTATTATAGCTGCTATTATTATCCCCAGTTTATGGCTAAAGAAATGGAAGCTTAGGCTAAATAATTTGTCCAAAGTCACTTAGTTGTAGAGTTGGAACTAGGCCCCAGCTCTGTCAAACTCTAAGGTCATGCTGGGGATCACTGCCTATTGATGAAATATAAATCAGTGGTGAGCTTATTTATGTGTATCTCTTCACAAATCTGCATTCAGTGAAGTCACATTGGTAGCATGAAATTGGTTACGGCAGGAGAATTTACACCACAGGAATTAGGAGATGCTACAGACGAGGTCTCTCTCCCTCTCCCCTGCCCTGAGAGCTGGTTACTAAGCATTTACCAGCACACCACTGCATGTAATATAGCAGTTCTAGAGAAGATATGGATCAGGAAACAGTGCATCTGGTGCGTAGGAGAGACTGAAGTATTAAGTGAGAGCAGAACAGGCCCTTTAACATTTGTCCAGGTAAGACAGATTCCTGTGAACAAGGAACAGGAGCATTATCCTTGGGACAATGGAGAGAAGGGAGTCAAGGTGGAATGAGGGTCCTCTGAGAATCCCAAACAAAAAGGACGTAATATACATTTCTCCACTTATTCCAAGATCCTTTTTTGAGCCCCTTTTCTGTGCCAGACACTGCTATGTATCACATAGAGAAACATCAACAAAACAGAATCTATTCTCTTGGTAAGCAAACATATATCCAAGTAATTACAATGTAAAGTGAAAAAATGTAATATAAAATCTATCACATAAATTTTTGGTGAGGTAGGTATTTATTTGTCAGGACCATATCAAGTAACCCTTATAGTGACTCATAGATCTTTTGTGGAAGCTGTTGTTGTTGTTATTAGGTGCCCTTTGGGGGAATGGTCTGCTTCTATGCCTCCCATTCAGGCTGCCTAAGTGAAGGCCTTGGGCCCAGAACATTCTCTGATAAGGAGACTGGGAATTGGATTGCCCTCTCTCTCCCAGCTCTTTCTCCTTGTCCCCCTGTTCTGGGCACACAGTAACTTTCTCTGTCTATAGCACATGTTCAGGCACCATACGGCACCTAGCCAACCCCACTTCTATTTCTGTTCCCAGTGGGGAGGGAACAGGGTTTCTTGTACTATGGCGGGGAGCATGCCAGATTTTAAGAGCCAGCCTTGAGGGGTGGACTGAAGGGGAAATAGGTTTTGTGAGGCCCAACGTGGGTGCCCCCATGTGATCCATTAGTTCACTACAGTTTGCATTCTTATGTAAGTCCCTGGTATGGAGCCACTATGGTCGACCACCACTATAAAACCTCTGCCCTCCCACTGCGGGGTGCAGAGATCTGCTCTGGTCCTACTGCTGTCCAGGACTGCCTCGTATGTAAGTCATCCTAATAAAATCCTTTGTTGCCACACAGAAGTCATCTACCTCTTTTTTCTGTCTCTCAGTGCCCTCCATTTTTGGAGGCAAATTTCAAGGTACTGGTCCATGCCTAGACAGTGCTGTCGAGTTGGTTCTAATTCATAATGACCCTATGTACAACAGAACAAAACACTGCCCAGTCTTGCACCATCCTCACAATTGTTACTATGTTTGTGCCCATAGTTGTAGCCACTGTGTCAGTCCATCTCATTGAGGAGCTTCCTGTTTTTTGCTGACCCTCTGCTTTACCAAGCATGATGTCCTTCTCCAGCTCCCTCCAAAGTACATAAGATGAAGTCTTGCCATCCTCACTTCTAAGGAGCATTCTGGCTGTACTTCTTCCAAGACAGGTTTGTTTATTCTTCTGGCAGTCCTGGTATATTATGATGGATTATGTTAAAAACAAAGTCTCAGATTATGCAGACGTAGTTGTTGTGTTATCTCAAGCCATGACGTAAAGGTGCACAACTATAGAGACCAAAATTAACCCCATCAACATTTACTTGTCCAAGAAAGTTGATATATAAGGCCAAATTTAGTTCTCTCAGGTTGGTTCCCCATTCCCCAATAGTTTTCATGTTTCCCTGTGCCTTCTTCAGGCCGTCAAACAGGAAAGGATCTGCTATGTCACTTAATGGTTACTGAGGGACTGCATACCTATTTCTTACTGTGTACTATTTCAGTCACTGTGTTACTTGAACTTGTGTTTAGTCTTTTAACTTCAATCTTAGAATGCAAAGGTTTTTTTTTTTTTTTTTTTTTTGCTTGTAAAGGGACTTCAGCAAGCTGGTAGAGGGATGTTGGAGGTAGAAGAAGAGAAGTCTTTGGAGTATACTCCATATTTACATTGGGCAAATCTGCTGCAAAAAACCTCTTTAAAGTGTTAAAAAGCAAAGATGTCACTTTGAGGACTAAGGTGCACCTGATCCAAGCTGTGATATTTTCAATTGCCTCACATACATGTGAAAACTGGACAGTGAATAAAGAAGACCAAATAAGAGTTGACACATTTGAATTATGGTGTTGACGAAGAATATTGAATATATTATGGACTGCTAGAAGAATGAACAAATTCGCCTTGGAAGAAGTACAGCCAAAATGCTTCTTAGAAATGAGAATGGTGAGACTTCATCTTGTTCACTTTGGACACGTTATCAGGAGGGACCAATCCTTGGAGAAGAACATCATACTTGGTAAAGTAGAGGGTCAGTGAAAAAAAGGAAGACCCTCAATTAAATGGTTGACACAGCGACTGCAACAATGGGCTCAAACACAATGGCACAAGACTGGGCAATGTTTCGTTCTGTTACACATGGGGTCTCTAACAACAACAACAACAATTAAAAAAACCCAAATTTAGTCATTTTAAGGAGAGTAACCATCACCTGTCTGTTGGTTTGTCGTACTCTGGTAGCTTACATGTTGCTATGATGCTGGAAGCTATGTCACTGATATTTCAAGTACCAGCAAGGTGACACTTGGTGGACAAGTTTCAGCAAAGCTCCCAGACTAAGACTAGGAAGAAAAGTCTGGTGGTCTACTTCTGAAAATTAGCCAGTGAAAACCCTATGGATCACAGCAGAACATTGTCCAATAAAATGCTGGAAGATGAGCCGCCTAGGTTGAAAACCAAGCCAAAAACCAAACCCATTGCCATGGAGTCAATTCTGACTCATAGCAACCCTATAGGACAGAATAGAACTGCCCCATAGGGTTTCCAAGGCTACAAATCTTTATGGAAGCTGCCACATCTTTCTTGTGCGGAGCAGCTGGTGAGTTTGAACTGCCAACGTTTTGGTTAGCAGCCGAGTGCTTAACCACTGCACCAGAAAGGCACTCAAAATACACAATGGGCTTGAGCGTACCAAGGATCAGGAAGATGATGCAGGACCAGGTAACATTTCATTCTGTTATACACGTGGTCACCATGAGTGGCAGCCTACTCCATGGCAATTAACAACAACAAGGAGAATAAAAGAAGTGATGAAAAGAGTCTGGGAGCGAATGATTTTAGAAGCAACATTTTGCTGTTCATTTACACAGACATCCTTTTTCTCTCCTCTGGAGGAAAAACCAGGGAGAGCCTCACCCCGCTGTCAGTACTGGTGGAGAATAATTTCTGGTAGCTACACTTGGCATAGAAGGATTTCTGGTGGTACATTGGTTAACGTGCTTGGCTGCTAACTGAAAGCCAGCAGTTCAAACTGACCAGCTGCTCCGAGGGAGAAATATGTGGCAGTCTACTTCTGTAAAGATTTACAGCCTAGAAACCTTATGGGGCAGTTCTTCTCTGTCCTACAGGGTTGCTATAAGTTGGGATCAACTTGGTGGCAACGAGTCAATTTGTTTTTTCTTTTTACACTTGGCATCCTTGGGCTTATGTCTCACTGTCACCAACTTCTTCCAAGCCTTCCCAGTTGTACAACAGGTAAGAGCAAGACTTCTCCCTTGAGATGCTCCCCCATCTTCAGTTTGCCCTTTCTGCATTCCTTGTGGAGGTTCAGGCGGTGGTGTGTTCACAAGAGCCAAATGTTTAAACTTTAGGAATTTTATGAGACATTTCTTAAAAACAGCGATTATTAGAAATAATATTTTAAACACTTGAGGTTAAATTATATTCAAACCAAAGATAATAAGTACTTACAGCCTATCGGTTGCCAATTATTTTACTATACCTTATTGTTATTTAGGAGCCTTAGTGGCGTAGTTGTTAAGCATCTGGCTGCTAATCAAAACGTCAGCAGTTCAAACCCACCAGCCTCTCCTTGGAAATCCTATGGGGCAATTCTACTCTGTCCTATAGGTTGGCTGTAAGTCAGAATCGACTTGATGGCAACTTTTTTTCTTTTTTAATTGTTATTTATGTTGTTGAGGTTATTTGTGTCTATTGTGTTTGTATGGTGGATGACTCTATAGTAATGTGCTACTTCACATCTCTTTCCAACCCTGTGTTCTCCATGTTCTGTCATGTCCTGTCAGTAGCTTGAGACTGGCCATGGTGCTCCTACAGAAATGCTACAAATCAGGGCCTGATGTATTGTTTTGCTAATTGTTGGACTTGATTTGCAATTGTATTTCATTTCTTTTAGCAATTCAGCATCTATTATCCCTCTGATTGCACACAAAATAGTGTCATATTCCCCTCAGTGGAAAAAAAAAATACATAAAATAGAAAAACTACTATGATTTCAGATTTCCTGATTTACCTACAAGGAAACCTGGTGGCACGATGGCTAAATGCTTGCCTGCTAACTGAAAGGTTGGTGGTTGGAACCCACCCAGCAGCTCTGCGGAGAAAGACCCGGCGATTTGCTTCAGTAAAGATTATAGCCTAGAAAGCCCTGTGGGGCAGTTCTAGTCTGTCACATGGGGTAGCTATGAACCAAAATTGACTTGAGGGCACCCGACAACAACATTTTACCTACATTCAAAAATTACTACATGTGTACTCAATTTTTATTTTTGTTTCCTTTTTAACTCCTTTGGGTATTGTTAGAGATTCTATGTGGGTTTTTTTTTTTTTTTACAGAGAGTCTTTACACTAAACAATGATTGATTCTACATTTTCTCTACTCTTTAAAAAAATTTTTTTTAACCTCAACAAAAGCATTTATTGCCATTTGCCAGGCTGGAGATTCAGGTAATTTTGTGATAAAACAACTCTGGTTGTGTATCTTTCAAGATGGGAGAAGGGCTATTGCAAATCTATTGTGCACTCACTTTCTCTATGAGTCTTGTAAGATTTTAAAAATCACCTTTTTATGATCAAGTATTTTATCTCCTGTCTGAGAGATCCTTGTGAATATTGTATCACTGTTCCTTAGAAAAGTGTAACGAATTAGGCTGGCCTCTTGTTGGGTTTGGTTTTTTTTTTTTCTTGTTGTATAAAAAGTCATGTTCTCCCAGGACAGAATGTTTAGGGGAGATAACAGTTTTCAACCTCAGAGTCATATATTCAAGTCAGAGACTTAATGTCTGGGTTGTCAGATACAAGCAGAACAATAAAGATAGCTTTCTTGAATTACATTCAGGGGAAAAGATAATAGTGACCTTAAATTAGACCAGGGAAGAACTCCAGATCAATTTCTAAAAACTTGGTAATAAGTCATTCTAAGCTGGGTACATTATGCCTCTGAAAAGTCCCCTTTAATATCTCGATTCCAAAAACAAAATCCATTGCACTCGAGTTGATTCCGGCTCATAGTGACCCTGTAGGATAGAGTAGAACTGCCCCACAGGGTTTCCAAGGCTGTAATCTTTACAGAAACAGACTGTCATATCTTTCTCCTGTGGAGGGACTAGTAGGTTTGAACTGCAGACCTTTCAGTTAGCAGCTGTGCCACCAGGGCTCCTAATACATTTTTTTTTTTATTGCACTTTAGATAAGTTTTACAGAACAAACTAGTTTCTCATCAAACAGTACACACATTATTGTACGACATTGGTTAACAACCCCATGACATGTCAACATTCTCCCTTCTCAACCCTGGGTTCCCTGTTACCAGCTTTCCTGTTCCCTCCTACCTTCCAGTCCCTGACCCAGGGCTGGTGTGCCCCTTTAGTCTTGTTTTGTTCCATGGGCCTGTTCAATCTTTGGTTGAAGGGTGAACCTCAGGAGTGATCTCATTATTGGGCTGAAAGGGTGCCTGGGGGCAATACTCTCAGTGTTTCTCCAGCCTCTGTCAGACCAGCAAGTCTGGTCTTTCTTTTCGAGTCAGAATTTTGTTCTACATTTTTCTCCAGCTCTGTCCAGGACCCTCTATTGTGATCCCTGTCAGAGCAGTCAGCAGTGGTAGCCAGGCACCATCTCGTTGTACCAGACTCAGTCTGGTGGAGGCCAGGTAGATGTGGTCCATTAGTCCTTTGGAGTAATCTTTCCCTTGTATCTTTAGTTTTCTTCATTCTTCCTTGTTCGTGAAGGGGTGAGACCAGTGAATTATCCTAGATGGCCACTCACAGGCTTTTAAGACCCTAGATGCTACTCACCAAAGTAGAATGTAGAACATATTCTTTATGAACTATGTTATGTCAATTGAGCTAGATATTCCCTGAGATCATGGTCCCCACAGCCCTGAGCCTGGCAATTTGGTCCCTAAGGGAGTTTGGATGTGTCTGTGGAGCTACCATGATCCTAATATCTTGATTAAAAAGAAAAAAAACCAAACTTGTTGCTGTTGGGTCAATTCCAACTCACAGTGATCGTATAGGACAGGGTAGAACTGCCCTATAGAGTTTCCAAGGAGTGCCTGGTGGATTCAAACTGCTGACCTTTTGGTTAGCAGCCATACCACTTAACCACTCCACCACCAGGGTTTCCAGTATCTTGATTAGGTACTTTAATTCCTTTGTAGTCATGAACAATTTTGATTTGATATCCCTCTTATTTAGCCTCATCCATGGAAAAAAAATTTTTTTTTTTACGGGTTTGGTTTTCTTTTTTTTTTTTAGTAAACACTGGTGGCGGAGTGGTTAGGTGCTACAGCTGCTAACCAAGAGATTGGCAGTTTGAATCAGCCAGGCGGTCCTAGGAAACTCTATTGGGCAGTTCTACTCTGTCCTATAGGGTCACTATGAGTCAGAATCGACTCGACGGCAGTGGGTTTTGGTTTTAGTAGGTCTATGAGGCATTGGTAGATCAGCAGAATTCGAGTATTAGAATTCTCGCCCTCCGTGCCAGAGGCTAGGTTTGATTCCTGGCCAACGCACCTCAAGCGCAACCCCCACTCATCTGTCAGAGGAGGCATGTGTGTTGCCGTGCTGAACAGGTTTCAGTGGAGCTTCCAGACAAAGAGGGACTAAGAAGAATGGCCTGGTGATCTACTTCTGAAAATCAATCACGATGGTCTGATCCACGATGGACCATGGGGATGGCACAGGACTGGGCAGGGGCCGATTGGATGGCAATTAATAAAAACAACAGTAGGTCAGTCTACAAAAAGCAAAACAAAACGTAGGTCTACAGGTACTGTAAAAATGAACAAAACAGCTCTGTGCTGGTATTAGCCTGACCAATGTGGGGTGGACGCTTCCCTTTCTTCCAGATGGTCTTACATGGGCCACCTGGGTCACTGCCAGTATCTTCTGGTTGTTATTGGAAATGGACCAGATTTCATGTATCAGAGAGTCTAATAAGCCGACTGTTCTTCATTGTTCAATTTTTTCTATTCAAATTCATATTCCCTTACGGATACTCTGTCTTTTTGCCTTGTCTAAAAATATTATCTTTGTTTTTCATTCCTTGAAAGTCTCAGTAATACTTTTTTTTTTTTGGTAGTACTGGTCTAAATAGACTTTTTATTATAAATAGAAGTAGTGTCACATTTTCCTTGGCATGGTTTAAACACGCTATTATTTTCCCAAATATTTTTCTTGCATATTTTGAAGATTTAAAAATTTTTAAATGACTAAAACCCCGATGCCAGCTGGCCCCCAGGACAACTTCTGTTCTCATTTTACACAAATCTGGGTCTTGATACGTTCTCCAAAAACCTACTTACAGGATGGTGGTTGGTGTGGTGGATTTGAATCCTTGCTCTGCGTGTACGACCTTTGATATGTTAATTAACTTATTTAACCCTCATTTTCCTTATCTTTAAGTGGGAGAGGATGGTAATAGCACCTACCTTACAAAGCTCTTGTCAGGATCAAATAAAATAATTCACGTTCAGTGTTCAATAAATCTTGGCTGTTAATATGAATGGGTAGTATAGATTAGAGAAAACTTTTTATTAATGAAAATTTCAAACATGTACAAAAGCACAGAGAAGAATAAAATAAACCCCAAGGTACTCATCTTGCAGTGTCAATGACTATCAACTGATGGCCAATTTTGTTTAAGCTATTCCTTTATCGGAAACCCTGGTGGTGTAGTGGTTCAGTGCTATGGCTGCTAACCAAGGGGTCGGTCGGCGGTTGAAATCCGCCAGGCGCTCCTTGGAAACTCTATGGGGCAGTTCTACTCTGTCCTATCAGGGTTGCTATGAGTCAGAATCGACTCGATGGCACGGGGTTTGGTTTGGTTCTTTGGTATTCTTTTATCTGCTTCTTTACCCAGTATTTGTTTGAAGCAAATCTCAGATATTTTATATCTGCTTATCTGTATGTATATTAAAAAAATTATTTGGTAAAATATATGTAAAAAATTTGTCATTTTCATCATTTTTAAGTGTGTAATTTAGTGACATTAATTACATTCACCTTGTTGTGCAACCGTCACCACTATTTCCAAAAGTTTTTTGTCATTCCAAAGAGAAACTCAGTAGCCCTTAAGCAATAACTCCCCATTATCCTTTCTTTTTAACCCCTGATAACCACTAACACATTTTGCCTCTATTTGTTTGCCTATTCTTGATGTGAGGTGTTGTTGAGTCAGTTCTGACTTATATCGACCCTATGTACAAGAGAATGAAAAACTGCCTGGTCCTGTGCCACTCTCATGATTGTTGTTACGCTTGAGCCCATTGCTGCAGCTACTGTGTCAATCCATCTCATTGACAGTCTTTCTCTTTTTTGATGACTCATGTATAAGTGGGATGATATAATTATTTGTCGTTTTGTGTATGGCTTATTTCATTCAGCATAATGGTTTTAAGTTTCAACCATGTCGTAGCATGTATCAGAACTTCATTTCCCTTATGGCCGAACAATATTTCATTGTATGGATATACAACATTTTGTTTCTGCATCCATCTGTTGATGGGCACTTGGCTTGTTTCCACTTTTTGGATAGTGTGAATAATGCTGTAATAATCGTTTGTGTACAAGTATACGTTTGAGTCGCTGATTTTCAATTCTTTTGGGTACTGTAAAATGGTAGTGGTGTTAGTATTAGTATTGTCCGAACTTGTCTAATCTCAGGGGCCATAATAACCAGGATCAGCCCAAGGCTGATCCCTATGAGGTGGAAGTCAGACACATCCACTCTCTAACCTTTCTTGTTTTGTTTTATGCTTTTTTTTTTTTTTGATTGTGTTTAAGTGAAAGCTTATAGTGCAAATTAGTTTCTCATTCAAAAATTTATACACAAATTTTTTTGTGACATTGGTTGCAGTCCCTGCAATGAGTCAGCACTCTCTGCCTTTCCACCCCAGGTCCCCATGTCCATTCATCCAGTTTACCTGTCCCTTCCTACCTTCTCGTCATTGCTTATGGGCAGGTGTTGCCCATTTGGTCTCGTATACTTGATTGAACTAAGAAGCACATTCCTCACCTGAGTTATTGTTCGTTTTATAGGCCTGTCTTATCTTCAACTCAAAGGTGGACTTCGGGGGTGGCTTCAATTCTGAGTTCAAAGTGTGTCCAATGGTGGTCATAGTCTCATGGGTTCCTCTAGTCTGTGTCACACCAGGAAGTCTGGTCATTTTTTGTGAATTTGAATTTTGTTTTACATTTTTCTCCTGCTCTGTCTGGGACCCTGTCTGAGTGGTCGGTGATGGTAGCCAGGCACCATTTGGTTCTTCTGGGCTCAGGCTGGTGGAGGCTGTGGATCATGTGGTCCATCAGTCCTTTGGACTAATATTTTCCTGTGTCTATGATTTTTTCATTCTCCTTTGCTCCAGATGGGATGGGACCAATAGATGTATCTCGGATGGCTGCTCCCAAGCTTTTAAGACTCCAGACGCTACTCATCAAAGTAGGATGCAGAACATGTTCTTTATGAACTCTGTTACGCCAGTTGACCTAGCTATCCCCCAGGACTATGATCCCCAGCCCTCAGCCCCAGCAACTCGGCCTGTCAAGGTGTTTGGATGTGTCTAGGAAGCTTCTATGTCTTTGCCTTGGTCAAGTTGTGCTGACTTCCCTTGTATTTCCATTCATCAAAGTTAACACTTGTCTACTATCTAGTTAGTGATTTCCCCTCGTCTCCTCCCCTCTCTTTTGTAATCATCAAAAATTGTTTTTTTTTCCCCTGTGTGTAAATCTTTTCTTGAGTTTCTATAATAGTGGTCTCATATAATACTTGTCCTTCTGTGATTGACTTATTTCACTCAGAGGGAGGCCCTCCAGATTCATCTACGTTGTGAGATGTTTTTTGGGCTCATCATTGTTCTTTATTGTTGTATAGTATTACATTGTCGTGTGTACCATGATTTGTTTATCTATTCATCTGTTGATGGGCACATAGGTTGTTTCTATATTTTTGCTATTATGAATAATGCTGCAATGAGCCTGGGTTTGCATATGTCTGTTTGTGTGATGGCTCTTATTTCTCTAGGATATATTCCCAGGAGTGGGATTGCTGGGTGGTATGGTATTTCTATTTCTAGCTTTTTAAGGAGGTACCACATCATTTTCCACAGTGGTTGTACCATTTTACATTCCCACCAACAGTGCACAAGAGTTCCAAGCTCCCTGCAACCTCTCCAACATTTGTTATTTTCTTTTTTTTGATTTGTGCCAGTAATGTTGGGCTGACATAGCATCTCATTGTAGTTTTGATTTGCATGTCTTTAATGACTAATGATTGCGAGCATTTCTTCATGTGTCTGTTAGTTGCCTGAATGTCTTCTCTGGTGAAGTGTCTGTTCATATTGTTTGCCCATTTTTTAATTGGATTATTTGTCTTTTTGTTGTTGAAGTGTTGAAGTATTTCATAGATTTTAGAGATTAAACTCTTATCCAATATGTCATAGCCAATTTTTTTCCCCCCAGTCTGTAGGTTCTCTTTTTACTCTTTTGGTGAAGTCTTTTGATGAGCGGAAGTGTTTAATTTTAGGAGCTTCCAGTTATCTAGTTTATCTTCTGGTGTTTGTGCATTGTTACTTATGGTCTGTATCATATTTATGCCATGTATTAGGGCCCCTAGTGTCGTACCTATTTTTTTTTCCATGATCTTTATCGTTTTAGGTTTTATATTTAAGTCTTTGATACATTTTGAGTTGTTTTTGTGTATGGTATGAGGTATAGGTCCTGTTTCTTTCTTTCTTTTTTTTTTTTTACAGATGAACATCCAGTTTTGCCAGCACCATTTGTTAAGAAGGCTGTCTTTTCCCCATTTAATGGACTTTGGTCCTTTGTCGAAGATCTGCTGACTCTTCAACCTTTTTACCAATTCTGACACCAGCTATCCCTCCCACAGCACTCTCTACTTTTGAGTTCCATAATCCATTGTAATGGCCACAACAAAACTCACAGACCTTACTTACAGTTAAGTGGTTTATTAAGGAACAGGGTACAACCTGGAATCAGGATCAACAGGCTATAGCTCAGGAATCAGGATCAGGAACCATGTAGGCAAAGTCTTCTTCAGTGCAGAGCAGCTCTCTCAGCTCCTTTTGGTTGTGCAGGCCTCCTCTCAGCCCCCTAAGGACAGGCTCCTCTTGGTCTTGCCACTTGTCACTGCCAGCTCAGCAGCTGGGCCCCTTCTGGGTCTGTCCCTGTCTTTATTGTTTTAGCCCTTGACCTGTGTTACAACTCTTTTATGAGGTTCCTATCTTCCTCTCTCTCTGCTTCTTTTCTTTCTTCTGCTTCTCTTCCTGCTTGTTTCTGTCTCTAAAACCTTTGTGGGGCTGACTACTTAAATACACAAACTCTGTCAATTTCAAGGCATGACACTCCTACCAGGCCATATATACTTCATTTGTATAGTAGGTTACAACTCACTTCATTTGCATAGTCTATTGACCAGTCCTTGCCAGGTGCATACCAATCACAGGGCAGGTGGCAGCCCAGGACCAGACAGAAAGTATCAAACCAAGTTGTTTACAGCCTTACCCCGGAAATGTTAATCAATGTGGACAAAAGCACAAACCCTCTGGGGCAGAAAACTAGGGCAAAGGTAACTCCTCAGGGCTTAAGGGAAAAATCTCTCAAGCTATTTTCCAAAAAATAAAGGCAAAAGGCATCTATTATTCCTCTGTAACTCATGGAATTGATGGATCATATGGTAATTATATGTTTAACTTTTTGAGGAACTGCCAAACTGTCTTCCACAGTGGCTGCACCATTTTACATTCCACCAGCAATGGGTGAAGGTTCCAATTTCTCGACATCCTCACCAAAAAAACCCCAAACCAAAAACAACCAAACCTGCTTCCATGGAGTTGATTCCAACTCATAGTGACCCTATAGGACAGAGTAGAACGGCCCCATAGGGCTTCCAAGGTTGTAATCTTTATGGAAGCACTGTCACATCTTTTTCCCATGGAATGGCTCGTGGGTTTGAACTGATGACCTTTTGGTTGGTAGCTGAGTGCTTAGCCACCGTGCTGCCAGGGGTCCTAACATTTGTTATTTTCCATTTTTCTTATAATAGTTGTTCTAGAAGGTTTCCTGGTGCAGTGGTTAAAGTTCTTGGCTGCTAATGGAAAGGTCAGTGGACTGAACCCACCAGCCGCTCTGCGGGAGAAAGATGTGGCAGTCTGCTTCTGTAAAGATTGCAGACTTGGAAACCCTATGGGGCAATTCTACTCTTTTATAGGGTCACTATGGAGTTGGAATCAACTTGAAGGCAATGGGTTTTAGTAGGTACGATACCCATAACAATTTTAGTATAGTTTTTAAAAGATAAACGAAAGACTTATATTTTAAATAACAACATCATCATGTATTAAAAATTGATAAAATATTCTTAATTCATCTAAAATCAAGCCACTGTTCAAATCTGTAATCGTCTCATCAAGGTAATAAGAAAAACAAATCAGTTTACCTTGTTTGAGTCAGGACTCAATTAAGGTACACGTACTGTGATTGTTGATGTATCTCTTAATTTAGTCGTTTTAATCCATAGCCTTCCACACTCTCTCTCTCTCTCCTTTTTCCCCTTGTAATTTAACTGTTGAGGTGACTGGGGCATCTGTACTTTGCTAATTGTACCCCCATAGTGTGCAGTATGTTCCTCTGTCTCCTATGTTTCCTGTGCACTGGTAGTTAGATCTTGAGGCTTTGTTAGATTCAGGTTTGAGTTTTCAGTAAGACTATTTTGTAGGTAGTGTGGTCCTTCCATCAAGGGGTAACTAATGTTTCTCTTTGTAATGCTAGCAGCCATTGATGGTTAATGCCTACATCCATTAATTCATTTATTACCAAACCCGTTGCCCTGGAGTCACCTCTGACTCGTGGCAACCACATGTGTGTCAAACAACCGTGCTCCATAGTTTTCAATGGCTGATTTTTCAGAAGTAGGTCACCAGGCCTTTCTTCTGAGGTGCCTCGGGGTGGAACTGAACCTCCAACCTTTCAGTTAGTAGCCAAGCTCACTGATTGTTTGTACCACCCAGGGACTCAAAACAAAAGGACAGAAGGTTTTATTTCATTATTCCCTTCAATATTTCTCTTCTCCCCAGCACCCTTCTCTACACTAGCAGGAAAACTTTCCAGACTCCAAGCTCCCCCTCTCAGGCTTGCCCTTGTATTATGCAGAGCACTTTAGGTCTCCTGTTGCTCCTCTCTCCAGCCTTGTAGACACCAACCTAACACTTACTCAGGAAATAAAGATTCTCCACGCATCAGGAACTACTCCTTGGAGGCCACCAGGGTGTTGTTATTCTATAACTAGATTTAGATGTGTCACTACAAACCTCAAATTGTAATGCCCACGTAAATGACCTGTAGAGATAAACACGTCTACAATTTAAATCTTATGCATTCAAGCCATTGAAATCCCTAGGTTTGGCCGTAGGGTTGCTTTGAGTCAGAATGGACTCCAGGGCAACAGGTTTGGTTTTTGGTTTTAGTCAAAGATTAAGGTCTCATTGATTTGGAAGTGGGAATAACCGCCCTTTAAACAAAGTCCACAGGAAGAAATCCAGTTAAGAGTGATCACTCACTTTAATAGTTTTTGGTTTTCTTGCCCATTTTGAAAATCCTCCTCCAGTGTAACTAATCCTAAACAGGAATTACTTACTCATTTCAATTTCAGGGCCATGGACATGCCGCTTCCCACATTTGCAACATCTTCTGTTTCTGTGCATGGCTTTCGTCAGCAGTTGGCTTAAAATTCATATTCTCCAGGAAGCTTGCTTATCTGACCAACTCCCCTCTGTTAGGATCCTTTCTGTACCCCACCACATGCCTCACATTAAGGGTTGCCAGGTGTAGCAAATAAAAAATACAGGCTGCCCAGTTAAATCTAAATTTCAGATAAACAACAATTTTTTTTTTTTTTTGGCACAGGACATACTTATATTAAAAATTATTCATTGACTATGAAACACAAAATTAACCTGGTATTTTCGTATTTTATCAGGCAAGTTTACTCAAATTTAAAGGTCTTAAAAGACAAACAACCCCAAGACATTGTTATGCTTGTTTATTATGTTGCTTCCAAAAACTTTCTGTGAATTATTTTATGTGTATATTTTGCCAACTAGATTATAAATTCCTTAAAAGTAGAAATTGTGTCTTCTGCTTTCTGCAGCCTGTCTCTCCTCCCACCCCATACAACACTGTGCCTCCTCAATTGTGAGCTAATGTTGGATGAACGAATAAATCCTTAAAATGAACTTCGTTTTCCATTAAAGAGAAATCAACTTCCATCCTTGAGAAAAATTCTGTGGTTTAAACATAATACACTATAAAGCTGCTTGAAGATGATCTGAAACCAATCTAAATTTCTAAGGCTGATTAGAGTAAAAGAAGTTATTTTCATTTATGGTATTTGATCCTAACAAAATCGTACCATTACCTTACCTTCAACATACATGTATATTAATAAAACTTAGTAGCAATTGGAGGGAACAGCTATTCCTTCCAACGGCTTTAATCACTAAGCCAACGCAAAAAAACTGCGTAATGTCAGAGTCATTATCTGCAGCGGCATCATCTCAGCATCAGTAGAGCTGGGGTCCTCTGAAGTCAGCAGAGGGAGCCAACTTCAGTTTTCATTCCTCTCTACTGAGAATTAGCTAAATTCTACTTCCAAATGTTTAAGTTCCAAAATTTAGAGGGTAGTATTTGAAGACCATTTATTTGACCTCAGTACTGAGAATGAGAGTATAGATAAAACGTTAATTGAGATAACTCAATAACCAGTATCCAATTTATGTTAGCAATTAGTGAGGTGCAATTAAAGCTGATACCATGAATTGCAGTAATGAAAGCAGTTTAATTTGCTGTTCATTCTCTGCAACGTCCTAGCGTAGGTACGTTGAGATTTTGAAACTTGCATCTTGGTTTCTGAAGGAACTGGCAAGGTTGTAAAAAGAGAACCTGAGGGGAAGCGGCTGGGGAGTGTTTCATCACTGGGGCATTGGACCCAAGGCAACCACACAACTGAAAAGGGAAGAGTTTGAAAGAGTGGGGTGGAGTAAGCGGAAGAGAAGGGGAGCTGTTCTTTTACCTACAGGGACCGTAAAGGGAAATGGTGGTAAGACATGTTCTAACTGTAGGGGAATCTACCTAGTCAGAGTAATTCGTTGTTTTCTCAAACAGCAAGCAGCGTGGCGTCCTTGTGGTAGGAAGGCAGGAAGTAGGCGTGGAATGGGAGGAGCCTGTGTTAGCAGGCAGAGGGCTGGCAGGCCGAACAGCAGAAACCAGAGTTGGGGTAAACCTGGGCTGGGAGGGGAGGGCTGCACACCCAGGTAAAACTAGGGGTGAACTATAAACTTTTGAAACAAGCTCTGATGAGATTAGAGATGGAATCAAATTAAATAAAAATAAAGGGAAAATAATTAGAGAGGCACATTCTAGATTTTTGTTTAAAACAGTGATTTCTGGTTGTTAAATAGATAAAATTATTCTGGGTAAAAATAGTTTATTTTTTTAAATTAGGGATATGGTATGGAAAGTCATAGTTACAGAGCTCTGTGTATTTGGCATGCAGAGCCAACATCAGAAATTTGTCTGCCACGTATTAGTAACTTTAATCAAAATATCATCTGTAGAGAATGAAAAACAAAACAAAAACAAAGGAAAAAAACCAAAGACACGAGCAAAGTATTAGTTCAGTGAATTAATGGAGCACATGACCCACAGCCTCCACCAGTCTGAGCCCAGAAGAACTAGATGGTGCTGGCTACCACTACCGTCCGCTCTGATAGGGATCACACTGAACTAATACTTTCTGGACAGAGCGGGAGAAAAATGTAGAACAAAATTAAAATTCACAAAAAAAGGCCAGACTTTTTCAGTCTGACAGAGGCTGGAGGAACTCCCAAGACCAGGGCTCCCAGACACCCTGTTAACTCAGAACTGAAGCAACTCACGAAGTCCATCTTTCAGCCAAAGATTAGACAGGCCTATGAAACAAACAATAACACATATGAGAAGCGTGCTTCTTAGTTCAGTCAAGTGTACGAGACCAAATGGACAACATGTACCCAAAAGTAAAGATAAGAAGGCAGGAAGAGACAGGAAAACTGGATGAATGGACACGTGGTACCCGGAGTGGAAAGGGGAGAGTGCTGACTCATTGCAGGAGTTGCAACCAATGTCACAAAACAATTTGTGTTTAAATTTTTGAATGAGAAAGTAATTTGTGCTATAAACCTTCACCTAAGCACAATCAAAAAAAAAAAAATCATGCACAGCCTCACCACTCAGATATAACCGCTATAACAGTCTGATAGATAGCCTTCTAGAGAATCCATGTGTTCACGTATAGGTATGTTGGATATTTTAAAAAGCAACAGGATCACACTGTACACAATAATGGTAACTAACATCAGCTTGTTGTTATTGTTGGGTGCACCTGGGTCGACCCCATGAGACAGAGTAGGCCTGCCCCATATGGTTTTCTTGGCTGTAATCTTCCTAAGAGCAGATTGCCAGGTCTTTCTCTGTTCGAGTTACTGGGTGGGTTGCAACTGCCAATCTTTTGGGTAGCAGCCAAGCCCTTAACCATTGCACCACCAGGGCTCCTAACACCTCCTTAGAGCTTATTCTGTGCCAGACACTATTCTCAGGGCTTTATCTGTAATATCTCATTTAATCCTCACAATAACCCTGTGAGGAGTAATATTACCCCCATTTTATAGATGAGGCCCTGAGAGGTTAAGAAACTTGCTCAAGGTTACACGTGTAATTGTTAGGATTTGACCCCAGATGATCCGGTTCCGTAACCTGTGGTTTTAGCCATTATAACAAATTACCTTTCACAGTTGTGTTCTGTATTCTATTTTCTTTTCACTTAAAAATAACATATAATGGACATGCTTCCATGTCAGTATAAAAATTTATCATCCTTTTTAATAATGTATGTACTGAATTCTCCACTGATGGCCATTTAGGTTGTTTTCACTTTTTTTTGCTTTTCTCAATGCCTGTGTAAACATACATTTCTTCACTTATTGTATTATTTCCTAGAATGAATATCTCGTGGAGTTTCTAGGTTAAAGGCTTTAAAATTTTTTTGGTAGCATTGTGAAGTCACTTTGAGGAAAATTCTCCATAAACACTCCACTAGTTTTGGGTCCTGAAGGGCTTACACACTAGCCCTAAATTGTGCTTATATGGCAGAGACTCCCTATTGCCACCTAGTGGCACCATCTCTAAATTGTAGCAGCAACATTTTGAGACCGATTAACAACAATCCGTAGAATAAATATTATGCACACTGCTAAAAAAAAAAAAAAAAATTTTTTTTTTATACTGCTCAGGGAAGGACCTTGAGAAAAACGTCCTCAGTTTTTCTGGGGTTATAAATAATATCACAATTATCAGATTTATCCATATTTTCAGATTATTTCATAAGGGGATTAAAAAAAAATCCATTGCCATCGAGTTAATTCCTACTCACAGTGACTCTATACGACAGAGTAGAACTGCCCTATAGGGTTTTCTAGACTGTAATCATTACGGAAGCCAACTGCCACATCTCTCTGCCATGGAGGGGCTGGTGGATTTGAACTGCCGACCTCTTGATTAGCAGCTGAGCTCTTAACCACTGTGACACCAGGGCTCTTTCCTAAAAGGGGTGGGCTCCTAGAAATGCCATCAGATTGTCAAAAGGTATAAACATTAAAAAAAGCAAACAAATTTTTTTTTATTACAAATGTAATGCATGGCTTGCAAATATAATACAGAACGAAAATTACATCAAAATGTAGGAAAAATGAATATGACTCGTAATTTTATTACCTAGCAAAACCACTGTTAACATTTAGGTACATTTTATTTTAACCTAAAACAACAACTGATGCCAAAAGTGTGCACAGTTTAATAGCTGTGTTTTTTTTTTTTTGGTTAGATTTTACTGATCTGACTTCCTCACAGAGCCCTTAAGGGCAGACTTCGCCTCATTATTAACATCTACAACTAAAAAAAATTAAATTTTTCTTTTTTTAATCTACAATTACACCTGGCAAATACTGGTTGAGTCAATGACTGAATGAGTTGGAACTTTTTAAAGTCTTCTGATAACACATGACTCAACAATATTTGTAAAAGATGAGAAAAATTTTTTTTCTTTCCATATTTTTTTCTCCATTTCTGCAATGTTATTTCTGCTAGGCTATACAACTCTTGATTCTGCCTTAAGGGAGAAGTTTCAACATTTTAATTTGCTGATGGGTTCAGCTATTCTTACCTCTCTTTCTTCTCCCTTACTCTTTTTTGCAGTTACGTGGTATAAGAAGAGACAAAAGCCACCGCCCTTCCCCCCTGCCCCCCCATATGGAGATTAATTAGAAAACTTGCTGTAAGAGAGAAGTAGGCAGAGAAGTGACTGGGTGAGAAGAGCCCTGGACTACTAGAAAAGCCTGGTTCAGCTGATATGCCTGTGATTGTCCCTAAACTCCTCCATTTCCTGGCATAAAAAATGATGGAGTTGGCCTCTGGGGTCCTTTGCAGTTCTAACAATCAGGGGTCTATAATTTTTAATTGCTGCATGGGTCGGGAGGTAAATATTGCCCTGGAGATGGAGGCAGATGGGTAAGAATTGAGGCACCAGCAGAGAAAGGAAAGAGCCCTGATAGCGCAGTGGTTAAGTGCTCTGCTGCCAAGCAGAGTTTGAACCCACTAGCCTCTCCTTGGGAGAAAAGACCTGGCGATCTGTTCCTGTAAAGATTATGGCCTAGGAAACCCTATGGGGCTGTTCTACCCTGCCCGATAGAGTTGCTATGAGTCGGAATTCACTCACTGCACACAACAGCACAACACACGTTGGTAAAAGGGCAGAGCCAGCTATTTGGGTGTGTGACCTGTGTAGTCACACAGGGCTCTGCCCTCAGAAGCGGCCCATGCTTGGTTTACATTCTGCTGTCACCATCTTGACGTCTTTTCATATTTTTGAACAAAGGATCCATATTTTTATTTTGCACTGGGCCCCACAAATTATGCCAGTCGTGGGTAGAGAACAAGGGGGGCGGGGGTGGGGAGAAGGAAAAGAAGAACACTGTGGCATAGATAGGAGAAAGATGAAACATGAGAATAAAGGGGCAGGGCCCTCTCCTATCTAGTCTGCCTACCCTAGGGACTGAGTCTCCTGAGTCCTGCACCAAACGCTCCACCCATTACCTGGATCCAGAGGTCCTATCAGCTTCCTCCACGTATCCCCTAGCCCCAAATTAGCCATACTTCCCAGTGTCTGCTGTTCTCCCCTTCACAGAAAACTATTGTGTAAGGAAGCCTTTACTTTAGAGTAGTCACTCTTTTTTTTCAGTGAATTCAGCAGAACTTGCAACTTAAGGCACTAAATAATCTCATGTTTAGGCTTATGTCTAATTTGCTTGACTCTTATACCCAGGCCTGCAGAGCAGGCAAGTTAGAGAACAGCTATCGAATCGTCCATACTTCGGGTGAGGGTAAATGGTGGTCTTCCCTTTTTCTACCCTCATTCCACTCAAGTTTTATTTTGTCTTTCCAGGCACAGAAAGTCATGAGACAACCCAAAGGTAATCTTTGAGAAGTTGACTGCTCACTCTTTGCAGTGGGAGTGAGGTGCTAGAGCCTGGGGGATGTTAGTCTCGGAGTTAAACTAGGATTTGAAGGAAATAAAACATCAACTCTAAGTTTAATGAATTGTCTTCAACAGAATCCCAGACATGTAATGCTCAGCTGAATTTAGAGATTGTCTGTTGGTATTAGAAAGAATTATGGGTATTATGAAGAATTAGGGGTAAGGTAAAACCAAAAAACCCAAACCAGTTGCCATCAAATCCATGGGGTAAATTAATAAGCATTATTTATTCGTTGTGAAGAAAACGCCAGTTGCTGTGATATATGCTTTAAATACATTATTTCCTGTAGTCCTCACAAAACCACAGTGTGGTAAGTACCTTTACTGGTCTCATTTTACAGATGAGGAAACAAATACAGAGATGAAAAATATGTCTTAGGAACCCCTGAAACTATTGCCTTGAGGTAATCTTTAAACCTTAACCCCAAAATACCCCAAAGTCTTCTGAAAACCAAACTATAGTTTAGCTTAACTAGTAAAGAATGTTTGCCTTAAGCATTGTGCTCTTTTAAGAAACATTTATATGGGATCAAATTGACACAGCAACTCGAAAGATTAGAGAGGAATTTAGGGGGCAGTGAGTTTATGTTAATGGAGGAGGAACAACTCAAAAACGAGGGTGAGAATGGCTGCACAGTTGGAAGAATGTAATCAGTGTCACTGAATTATACATGTAGAAATTGTTAAATTGGTGTATGTTCTGCTGTGTATATTATCAACAACAACAAAAAAGATAAAATACATTATATAAAAAAATATGTCTTAGGAAGTGATGTTACCAAAAATGGTGGAGTAGGGCGCTCCGAGGGTTGGTCCCTGCACTAAAGTAACCACCAAGCTGGTGAAAACTGCCAGAATTAACTTTTTTTGAATTCAAGGATCTAACAAAAACCTTACAGCAACCAGGGGAGTGCTTCAGAAAGAAGGAGGCTGCTATATTTCGGTGTTTAAGGAAATCTTTGTCAGGTCACTGGCTGAGCGTCGAGATAACGGAATGGAGACTTCAGTGACCACATACAACAAGGAATAAAGCATCTGCAAAAAATATTTTGGAAAAGTCACTAAACAGGTGACTGCAGCCCACAACAAGAAAAAACAGCAAGGTATGGGAAGAGGGGCGGATCTGATTTCTAGAGTTACCACGTTACAATATTCAATATGTTCAGTTTTCAATAAAAAATTACAAGGCATACAAAATATGCTCCATTCACGGGAAAGAAAATTAATTGACAGAAACTATCCCTGAGGAAATTAGACCTAGTAGACAAAGGAACCCTGGTGGTGCAGTGGTTAAGCGCTCAGCTGCTAATCGAAAAATTGACAGTTTGAACTATTAACAGCTCCGCTGGAGAAAGATGTAGAAATCTGCTTCTGTAAACATTACAGGCTAGGAAACCCTATGGGGCAGTTCTCGTCTGTCCTATAGGGTTGCTATGGGTCAGAATTGACACGACAGCAACAGGTTAAACGAAGACTTTAAATCAACCATCCTAAATATACTCAAAGAATATGGGTTTCTTTTCGAGGGAGTGAAAATGTTCTAAAATTAACTGTGGTGATGGTTGAACATATTTGTGAATATACTAAAAACCATTGAGCTGTACACTTCAAATGGGCGAAATCTAAGATATGCGTTATGGGAACTATGAGAGAACGAATATCTGTTGTTTTAAGCTACCAAATCTGGGGTACTTTGTTACGGCAGCCCTGGGAAACTAACACAGTATGCAAATAATATCTCAACAAAGCTTAAAAAAATGAAAAATAGATATCAGAAATTTTTTGAATGCCAGTCACTGTACTGGTCCCATTCACACATGTTATATATGTTAATTAATTAACAAATTGTCGTTGTTAGCTGCCACTGAGTCGGCTCCTAACAATGGTATGAAATGCTACCCAGTCCTGCGCCATCCCCATGATCAGTTGCAGGCTGGACTAGTGTAATCCACAGTGTTTTCACTGGCTTATTTTTGGAAGTGTATCATGAGGCCTTTCCTCCTAGTCTATCTTAGTCTGGAAGCGCTGCCGAAACCTGCTCAGCACCCTAGCAACACCCACGCCTTCACCGATAGACAGGTGCGGGCTGTGCATGAGGTACATCGGCCAGGAATCGAACCCAAGTCTCCCGTAAGACTTAGTTAGAAGCAATAATGGGACTGGTGTTAGGGTAAAGAGAGTGAGACGTTTGCCTGTGTGTAAAATTTTGGGGGGGTGCCAAAAATGCAATAATAAAAAAAAAACAATATTTTAAAAGAGAATTTAAAAAAATCAAAATTAATGCCAAAAAATCCATGATGAAAAAAAATGTAAAAAATTTAAATAAAGGCAGGCTGTTTTATGACCCCATGTTATTGTGCAATGGGAACAGCCATTCCCAATCCGCCAGCTGTTGACAGTGGCGTGCAAATAGATTGGGTAATTTGGGATAATGCATGATAGATAGTCATGTTTTGGGATTTTTCAAAATGTGGGAAGAAGATATGACTGGTGATCTGCTTCCGAAAGGTCACAGCCTTGAAAATCCCATAGAGCAGTTCTACTCTGCATACATAGTGTCTCCATGAGTTGGAATGGACTCGATGGCAACTAACAGCAATAACAACAACATTTTGATAAGTGTGTATTAGGACTCGCATTTCTTCTTTTGGCTCAGGCTCCAATATGACTCAACAGGACTCAGTGACTGACCTCAAATGTGCTAACTTTAGCCCAAGTTGCTTTGGTGCCTGGAGTGATGGAGGGGCCAAGCAGATCCGGCCTGGTCTCAGGGATATGGGGAGGATTTCCCTTAGGCTGTGAGAGCCTGCTATGAAAGAAGCTGTGCCACAGTATCCAGAGCAGTGGTGGAGCCATGGTTAGTGCTGGGGCTACACTCGGCTGTGGAGTAGACATGAGGAGTCCATGGACCCTAGTGAGGGGATCACGAGCAACTGCACTGGAGGGCAAAGCACTGAGGAACACAGGCAACACCAAAATCTGGACAGGCAGATCAGGAGCAGACACCAGCCACAATGAAGCTGGGACACAAGAGATGAATCCTAAAAATCTGGGTCCCGAGAATTAGAAATAAAGCCCTCAAAGACGGGGCCACCACAATCAAAGTGTAATTGGCAGCAAGGTGACTGGATGCGGAGGTAGAGAACTCATGGCATTGAGAGTCCTCATCTGTGCTTCCCAAAGTGAGGGTCTGGCTCAGGGTAGGACAGAGAGGCCAAGACTATGGTCATGGTGAAAGGAAGGGGGAAAAGGCTTACGACAGGAAGGCAGAAATATTGGGGCCATACCTGATACCATGAGCGGTTTGAACTCACCCGGTGGTATCCTGGAAGAAAAGGTCTGCTGCTCTGCTTCTGTTAAGATTGTGGTTGTTGCATACTGTCAAGTCAATTCCAACTCGTAGCGCCCATAGAATTGCCTCATAGGGTTTCCTAGGCTGTAATCTTTACAGAGGAGTCCTGGTGGTACAGTGGTTAAGCGCTAGGCTGCTAACCAAAAGGTTAGCAGTTGGAACCCACAAGCCCGCTCCACAGGAGAAACATGTAGCAACATGCTTCTGTAAAGATTTACAGCCTTGGCCACCCTGTGAAGCAGTTCTACTCTGTCCTATAGAGTCGCTATGAGTCGAAATCGACTCTACGCCAGTGGGTTTAGGTTTTTTTTTCAATCTTTTTGGGAGCTGATCACCAGCTCTTTTCTCCCATGGAGCAGCTGGTGGGTTTGAACTGCTGATCTGTTGGTTAGCAGTCAAGTGCTTAAACACTGTGCCACTAGAACTCCTCTGTTAAGATTACAGCCTTTGAAAACTCTATGGAGCAGCTTACTCTGTAACACGTGGGGTCGCCATAAGTAGGAAGCAACTCGAGGGCAACTAACAACAACAACAAATCGCCAAATGCTTTGAAGCCTTGTTTCAAGTTGGTTGAAATGTCAGAATCCAAGTGTTAGTGTCTGGTTTACATAAAGCAGGTCTGCGGTTGTGGGAAGGAAATTAAGAGTCAGGAGGCTTGCCACATTCTTGGAGTATGACATTGGGCAAGGGATTGGGTTTCAGTGGCCTCTTCTGTAAAACAGAGTTAGTGATACTCATTCAATCACTCACTAAATAGGTGTAAGGATCAAAGGATGTAACTTAAGTGAAAGAACTTGGAAAAAAGCAACCTACTCTTTAAATGTAGATTGCTATTATTTTTTGTAAAGCCTATTTACATCTGTCCGTGGCTTTGAGGAATTTCTGATATTGAATCAACTTTATCATAATTAAGAATATTTCATTGCTGCTACCTCTTCTTTCCCTTCTATTTGTCAAGAGCCATACATAATACCTTTAAGAATTAAAACCACGTGGACAATTCCAATAGCTTCCTGTTTGTTCTTCTGGCTTCCACCTCCTTCCAAACCATTCTCCATGCAGTAGCCAGAGGAAGTCCTGCCCTTCCTGAAATCCTCTGATGCCTTCTCCTTGCATTTAGAATAAAATCCAAACTCCTCACCAGTTCCCAGGAAGTCCCACGTGCTGGGTCTCTGACCCCCTCTCCTTCTTGCCCGTGACATTACAGTCTCATTGACCTTCTTTCAGCTCCTCAAACACACCAAGCTTTCCCCACCTTTTTACACGTGCCTCTCTCTCTGCCTGGAACTGTCTTTCCCCCCCTTTACCTGGCTTGTTCCTTCTCATTGTCAGATCTAAACTGAAATGCCACTTCCTCACTGAGGCTCAGCCACATCTAATGTCATCCTTCCCTTTTAATTCTCTCTCATAGTATCCTATTCCTTTTCTTTGTAGCCTTTTATCAAAATTATATTTTTATGTGTGTAGCTGTTTAATGCCAACATTCCTGATTAGACTGGAAGCTGCAGCATCCATCAAGGCAGGAGCTTCGTAGGTCTCAGTGAATCTTTATTGAACAAATACTTGGATGGGTAAATGTGTGGCAAAAAGCGAAAGGTGTGCTACATGAGAAGCACGCTCTGTACGTGGACAGCAGCAGTCAATATATTTTGTCCAATATATTGTGTTCAAATCCTCGTACAAGACGCTCCTGGTCACTTAACTCTGACATTCCTTCCAGCTCTTAGCTTCCTTTCGGCTACTTGACCTTTGCTTTTGGGTGCACAATGCTACCCATGTTCAGTCTTGCAGTGCTTGACTAATTTCTGGCTTCTCAGTCCTTGCTCCTGAAATTTTCCTTGGGCTTGTAAACCATTTCCTGCTACTATTGTGTCACCTCTGGCCGTGCTTCCACTGGGTCTGCTCAGGTACCCTTAGTCTTGGGTTTTGATTCTGGGTCCTCCTGGAATCAGTGCTTCACATTCCTATGTGGTGAAGGCCAGGGCACCAGATTTGCCCCACTGCTCTCTGGCCCCCAGCACAGGTGCCTGGCACTTAGTCGGTACTCAGAATATTAACTGAGTTGAAGTCTACCCTCTGTTCTCTCAACATCTTGCCCTGACGTCTCTGAGTTTATCTGCCTATCTAGGAATATGACTGTAGTTGAAATGTGACCCTTTAAATCAAGGCTTTGGAATAGAAAAACCAAGACCTTTTCTTAGTTTGGGGTATCATTTCATTTTCAAGGAACAAAAAACCACTTAAACTGGTTTAAGCAAATATTGTCATTGTTTTATTTATTGATTTAAAAAGACTGGAATAAGGGAGATGTCAATTGGAACATTTCCACGATACCATTGGCTATCATAATGGACTGGAACCAGAATGCCGTTTAGAATCAAAACAGCTATTATCAATCTCTCTGGGGCCAAATGGTACCTTGTCTCTGTTTCTCTCTCAAAATGTTCCCCTGGTCCCTTCTAAGTTATACAGGCTTCCAGGTCTGAAGGAAGGAACTCTGGTGGCTCAATGGTTTAGAGCTTGGCTGCTAACCAAAAGGCCAGAGGTTCAACTACACCAGCTGCTCCATGGGAGAGAAGACGTGGTGATCTGCTCTCATAAAGATTATAGCCTAGGCAGTTCTACTGTGTCCTATAGGGTCACTATGAGTCGACATTGACTAAACAGCACACAACAACAAAGGTCTGAAGGCCACAGTCTCTCTGGGTTCCAGATTTAAATTCATAGGACAGAAAATCTGATTGGTCCATCTGGGGTCAGGTGTCAAATCCTGGCTCAGTTAACTGGGTGGAGAGGACAGGGTCATGTGGGACATTGCACTGTTCCTTCTGGATCTGGAGTGGGGGCATGGGAGGGGTGAAAGGAGCAGGTACTCCAAGGAAGAATTATGGGACCAGGTGGCAAATTTTGGTATCTCTTGTACAAACTGGATTGCACTAGAGCCTTAATTTTCTTATCTCATTGAGAGAATAACATAAGGTGTAACATTGATAAGTGAGAATGAAGCTGTATGTGGAAGAGGATTTTAAGAATTAAGTTCTGGGAAAAAAGTTTTGCTTCCCTGAGGAACTGAGATTTTTGTTTTTCATGGGCAGGTTTGAGTCCACCCAAAGAAAGGCCTGGTGATAGACTTTAGAAAAATCAGCCATTGAAAACCCTATGGAGCACAGGTCTGGTCTAACACACATGAGGTTGCCATCAGTCAGAACTGATTGGATTTTTTTTTTTTTTTAATTTATTAATAAGGAACAGTGGTGGTTCAGTGGTAGAATTCTCCATGGTAGTTGTCTGCTGGGATCCCTCTCCCTGCACTGTAACCACAGCCTCCTCAGGGCATGAGGGACTGAGATCTACATAAGTTTGCCTCAAAGACCCCCAGGCCACACAACTGACCAGGTAGTGTCCATTGGAAACATGGCTGTGAGACATGTGCTGTCTCAAAGCTGGCTCAGGGAGCAAACACTGACAGGATGTATATACTGTAGAGTGCTTGTTCTAAGTCTTTCATAATCACCTCCCATTTTGGCCTACTCCCCATCACCATAACCACCCCAAAATCCTAAAAGCAGTGTAGCGAGAGAGGAGTATCCAAGTGGAGTCAGAGGGCTTATAAGTCGTGCCATTGCCACCATTGACAAGGTCTTGTCCTTAGCGGCCCCATTTGGTCATCTTCCCTTCTTTTGGGCTGTATTAATGCTGTGGTGGTGTGCCTGGGCGGTGCAAATGGTTAATGAGCTTGACTGCTGACTGAGAGTTTGGATTTTCTGGTCCTCCCAGAGGTGCCTCTGAAGAAAATCCTGATGATCTACATCTGAAAAATTAGTCATCGAAAACCCCGTGGAGCACAATTCTACTCTGACACACAGGGAGTTGCCATGAATTGAAGTCAACTTGACAGCAACTAGTATACAGTGTGGTATGCATGTAGCCTTTAGAAAATTCCTCAGCGGGATTTTTTTGTGCCAAAACATCACTTTGAACTTTATGAATCTTCTTTCAGTCCAATAAACACCATAAATCTTAAACCTCTCAACTGAGCATACTGAGCTATATGCCAATCAAAAAAGGAGATTATAACATATTTTGGGCTAAAAGGGGGGTACTGGACATCACTAAGTAGTGAATCACCTTCACAAAACAACCATCCAAAGGAGAACCAGGCCAAGTTTGAAGCGTCTACTGACAGAGACCTGTGTCCCTTGAGCTGAGGACCTAGCATAAGTCACCTCTATTTTCCCTGAGTAGCTCAATCTTTGCACTGTCTACTGAATTGAGACCCAGAAGAGTTGTCATGGAGCCCACCACAGGAAAAAGCAAAGGTATCCCAATAGCAACGTACACGTCTAGCATCTAAATCTTGATTTCTAAATACCAGTCTCCACTAAAAGGATCCAAGACTCATTAGAAAAATGGCTGATTCCAACGCTGGGGCAAGAAAGTACAGGATGAGCTCAAAGCATTGTCTTGTGTCAAAGGACAGAGAAGCCAGCTTGATAGATTAAAATCCATTAAATAAAATAGAAGTCCATGAATCAATATGATATAAATAAGTAAATGAATGAATTGGAAGGTTGACAAGGTACAGGATATCTACATAATTTCAAAATATGTATCCTTTTTGTTGTGTGCCATCAAGTCGATTCTGACTCCTAGCGACCCTATGTGACAGAGTAGAACTGCCCCACAGGGTTTCCTAGGCTGTAATCTTTACAGGAACAGATTGCCAGGTCTTTTCTCTGGAGAAGCTCCTGGTGGGTTCGAACTGCCGATCTTTTAGCTAATAGCTGAGCACTTAACCATTGCACCACCGGGGGTCCTTAGGTATTAATTACAGAGGGACGAAGTGTAACTTTCCACTGGAAAAGGCTGGCAAACACCAAGGAGGAAAGTTAACCGAAAAAACCAAACTCACTGCTATTCAGTTGATTCTAACTCATAGCAACCCTATAGAATAGAACAAAACTGCCCTATAGGGTTTCCAAGGCTGTGATCTTTACAGGAGCAGACTGCCACATTTTTCTCCCATGGAGACTTTGGTGGATTCAAACCGCTGAGCTTTTGGTTAGCATCTGAGTGCTTTAATCACGGTGCCACCAGGGCTCCTTGATGAAAGTTAATAACGCCAATAATAAATCCTACTGGGATGTAATGGGAAGGGCACAGCATCTCTTCGGTGATATCCCAGCAGGAGATTGATAACCTGAATCTAATCACAGGGAAACATCAAACATACAAACATTAACTCTCTCGAAAAATTTCCAAATCTAGAATTCAGTCGTATAGAAGGTTGGAAGAGATAATTAACCCAGTGCGGTCGGGTCGATTGTGACTCATAGCGACCCTATAGCACAGAGTAGAACTGCCCCATAGAGTTTCCAAGGAGCACCTGGTGGATTCGAACTGCCAACCCTTTGGTTAGCAGCCGTAGCACTTAACCACTACGCCACCAATAGGACTCCGTATATCCGTTGTAACTATCTAAGATTACTTATAGAATGCATTTTCAAAAATCTGCTGAGTCTAAAACTCATTCATGAAAGAAATGTTCAGACATTTATTATTACAAAAATGAGACAAATTACAAAAGTATTGCTTTCACCTGTAAGAAATGAAAGAGTGATGATAAGAGGAAGTCAATATTCACCCAATATAGACATAAATTTTCATGATATGTATTAACGTAGCACGTGACGTAATCAAGTGGCCACAAAAACGCTAAATCCTTTATTTTTACTCTGTCTGAACTAAATTCTTAAACTGGCTAGGATTTGTTGTAGAGAATTGTGCACCTTTTCCTTTTTTAAGTTTGGGTGACTGTCTAACTATCAGATCTCTTTTGCTAATCAGAGATGATGAATCTGAGTCAGTAGGCTGAAAATAAGTTCCTTTTTTTTCCCCACTGAATTCATTGGCAGACTATTTCTACCCGGGAACATTTTTCTCTAGGTTTCTGAGTCACCCCACCCTCCTGGTTTCCTTCTTCCATTTATCACTGGGTCTAGATTTCATTTGCTGATGGCTCCAGTAGGCATAAATGGTTAAGCACTGGATTACTAGCCGAAAAGGCTGGCAGTTCGAACCCACCCAGAAGTGCCTGGGAAGACAGGCCTGATGATCTGCTTTCGAAAGGTCACAGCCTTGAAAACCCTATGAAGCATAGTTCTATTATGCACACATGGGGTCGCCATGAGTCAGAATTGACTCAATTTCCACTATCAACAACATCAACCACCTCTTCTAGCAGACTTTTAAAGGGTAAGAGTACCCCTGGCACTCAATCTTCATTCCCCTGATCTGTCTACATCCTCTTCCTAGGTGGGGTCCTCAAGTCCATGGCTTTACATATCATCTATAAGTCAACGGCACTCACATTTTTATTGCCAGACCAGACCTCTCCCCTGGTCTTCAAACATGTGTACCTACATTTTGAATTAACTTCTACACTTGAGGAAACCCTGGTGGTGTAGTGGTTAAGTGCTATGACTGCTAACCAAAGGGTCGGCAGTTTGAATCTGCCAGGTGCTCCTTGGAAAGCCTATGGGGCAGTTCTACTCTGTCCTATGGGGTTGCTATGAGTCAGAATTGACTCGATAGCAATGGGTTTGGTGTTTTGGTTTGTCTACACTTGAATGTCTAGTAGCCAACTAGTTGCTGTCATGTTGATACTGACTCATGTGAACCCCATGTGGATCGGATTAAAACTGTGCTCCATTTGGTTTTCGATGGGTGATTTTTTGAAAGTAGATAACCAGGTCTTTCTTTTGAGGCACCTCTGGGTAGACTCAAACCTCCAGCCTTTCAGTTAGCAGCTGAGCCTGTTAACTGTTTGCGCCACTCAGAGACTCCTGAATATCCAACAGGCATAGCAAACTTGCTGTTGTTGTTAGGTGCTGTTGAGTCGGTTCTGACTCTTAGTGACCCTATGTACAACAGAATGAAACACTGCCTGGTCCTCACAGTTGTTGCTATGTTTGAGTCCACTGTTGCAGCCATTGTGTCAATCCATCTTGTTGAGGGTCTTCCTCTTTTTCACTAACCCTCTACTTTACCAAGTATGATACCCTTCTCCAGGGACTGGTCTCTGCTGACAACATGTCCAAAGTACATGAGATGAAGTCTTGCCATTCTTGCTTCTAAGGAGCATTCTGGTTGTACATCTTCCAAGAGAGATTTGTTCATTCTTCTGGCAGTCCATAGTTTATTCAATATTCTTCACCAACACCATAATTCAAAGGCATTAATTCTTCTTTGGTCTTCCTTATTCATTGTCCAGCTTTTGCATGCATATAAGGCTATTGAAAATACCATGGCTTGGGTCAGGTACACCTTACTCCTTAAAGTGACATCTTTGCTTTTTAACACTCAAAAGAGGTCTTTTGCAGCAGATTTGCCCAATGCAGTATGTGGTTTGATTTCTTGACTGCTGCTTCCATAGATGTTGATTGTGGATCCAAGTAAAATGAAATCCTTGACAAACTCAATCTTTTCTTCGTTTATCATGATGTTGCTTATTGGTCCATTTGTGAGGATTTTTGTTTTCTTAATGTTGAGGTGTAATATATACTGAAGGCTGTAGAATTTGACCTTCATCAGTAAGTGCTTCGAGTTCTCATTAGTTTCTTAGGGTTTCTAAGGCTGTAAATCTTTATGGAACCAGACTGCCACATCTTCTGCACAGGTGCTGGTAGGTTTGAACTACTCACCTCTTGGTTAGCAGCTGAGGACTTAACCACTGAGCCGCCAGGCCTCCTTATAGCAAACTTAGCATGACAAATATAAAACTATTGATTTCCTCATCTTGTTTTCCACCAGACATAAGCAGTAAAGGTCAAATGGGTGTGGGAAAGCCTGCCTGACCCAGCACCTTCTATGACTGGATAGATAAAAATCTGTCTAATTCAGGAGGACTGAAATTTGAAGCTCGCTTGGCTCCTATACCTTGGCTAGATTTTCTGAATCAGCTTTATCAGTGTTAAAGGTAATAGAAATGACCCTGCAACGCTGACTCTTTGTCTTATTTTTGGGTCAGAACTTGGCATGGAAATGGGATGCTATTTGTTGATGTCCCCTTTAGCTCCCCCAGCATTTACGTATTTGAGTGTTTGATGCTAATCTTCCCTTCTGAATATGAGTCCTTGAGGGCAGGAACTCAATTGGCCTTTTTCCCTGCCTAGGACAATACTTAGCACAAAGAATGTGTTCAATAACATTTATTTACTAGAAAAAGTTCCATGTCAAAATACAATAGTCACTGAAGCTTTGATTGTTGAAGACCTACTGTGCTATAGGTCAAATCAACTATAAAGACAAAGGTAATCTTTTGTCTAAAGTTGCACCTATTAACCTTCAACTTATTTAAAGCAATCATACTCCTTTTCATAGAACATATTTTTAAAACGAGCCCTTAAACATTATTTAATCTTTTTTTTAAAACAGGATATTAAATGATTTTTTTCACCCAAGTCATGTTAACTTGATGGCTTTCAAATTAGCATTAACATTGTAATTCACTTGTTAAGCCTAAAATGAGCCAGTATTTGAGATTTCTATCACCTAGGTACCTAGAGTAGCTGGAATGTAAATTAATATATGTCATATTTGAAGATTTTCAGATATTACACAACGAATTGTTTAGTAAACATTCATCATGCAACTAATGCGTACGATACATCGTGCTGGGCATGAGTTTACAGATGTAAGTAACATACTCCTCAAGCAGTGAGCTATTGGGAGATACAGACATAATACACAAATAATATTAGGATTACTATGTGCCCAGCGTTGTCTTAAAGTCTTTGTATTTATTAACATGTTTAATATTCACAACAAACTGGAGAGTTAGCTACTTTATCATTCTTCTTATTTTACTGCATGTCTTGTGCTTGAGGCACTAACTGCTCTTTTTTTTTCTGGACTATCTTCTCCCGGATATTTGTATAGCAAACAGCCTTGAAATATATATTGTCTCCTCATGGAGCAAAGTGGTGCAAATGGTTAATGTGCTCAGCTGCTAACCAAAAACTTGAAGGTTTGAGTCCACCCAGAGACACCTCAGAAGAAAGGCCTGCTGATCTAATTTTGAAAAACCAGTCATTGGAAACATGGAGAACAGTTCTAGTCTGACACAAAGGGGGTTGCCATGAGTCAGAGTTGACTTAACTGTAACTTTTTTTGGAGCAAAGGGTGGTTTCCTTGAATTCAGGGTTCCTTTTCTGTAATCAGAAACCCTGGTGGCGTAGTGGTTAAGTGCTATGGCTGCTAACCAAAGGGTCAGCAGTTCAAATCCACCAGGCGCTCCTTGGAAACTCTATGGGTCAGTTCTACTCTGTCCTGTAGGGTCACTATGAGTAGGAATTGACTCGTCGGCACCGGGTTTGTTTTTTTTCCTGTAACCACGCTGGACACGCAGGAGTCATTTGGCCCTTTTTTCATCACCCTGGGGGAATTGGGGCTCAGGAAACCATTGCAAAAACATGCTGATATACTGGCTACTGCAGTTGTTGTGAGTAATAAACTGTCATTCATCTCTGACCCAGCAGTTTCGTCTCTTCTACCAGCATCCATGAAGCTGTGGTAGATAAACTTACTATTTTGCAAATAGGGTAACATCTCAGAGTCTAGTTTGTAACACATACAAGTGAGGAAACTGAAACACAAAAAGGTTTGATAACTTCCCCAAAGTCACACAGCTAGTAAATGGTGGAGGTAGGATCCGAATTCTTGTAGTCTGGGGAAGTTAATGAGTTCAGCTTCAGGCATATGGTATGGTTTAACGTTCCTTGGACCATCTAACTGGTGATATATCTAGTAGGTATTTGATCATTTATGAAGGAACCTGGGACACAGATTTACATTTGGGAACCACTGACTTAAAGGTTGTTGCTAAAATGATGAAGTGAGGATAGAATATGTAGATTCCTATTTCTAGAAGCTTGGATATAGAGGGACAGAGATAGGTTGGATACTAGAGAAGGGTTTGGGGGGTCATTTGTTTATTTTTAATTCAGGATAGACCTGAACATTTAAAAATATTGGTAGGAAAGAACCAATAACGAGGGAGAGATTGAAGGTAGAGAAGAGAGAGGGAAATGCTGATGTAGCAAGACCCTTGAGGAAATACAAAGTGAAAAATTCCAGATCATACCTTTTCCACTGAGGTAGAAGAGAAGGAAGGGAAGATGGATAAGGTGCTGGTAGATGTGTAGGTGTGAGGGTGGTGTGGCAAGTTGATGGAGTCCTCTTCTAAAATAGGAGTCTGGGTCACTGATAAGGGGAATAGGGAGGTGTTGTGGCTGGGGGTCCAGGAGAACAATATAGGTTAGAAATAGCTGTAGTAAGGAATAGCAGATGGAGCTGCAGACCATCGAACCATATGGGTCTGGTACAACACCTTACACATAAAAAGGTGCTAAATAAATACATCGGATTAGTGAGAAGAGACACGTGGAAGGATTCTTAGGCAGCATTGAGGTGTTGGATATGGTTGGAGACTAACTTTCTGCAGAGGCAGGGTTCTGAGATGTCGAGTTAGACAGTGTTTTAGGCAGGGTCACACTTGGCGATAACTTGTAGCCACTAAGCAGTTTTCATCTTAAGTCTCAAGTAGAGACAGAGAAGGGTATAGGTAATGGAGAAGGAATAATTCAGCTTGAGGGCTCTACTTGGATCACTGTGGACCCCAAGAGGCTGAAGTCTAGCCACACCTAAATTTTAGACATATTATGGAGCAATCTAGAATTGTTTAAATCATGATGTAATCCGAGAATAAATTCGACCACATGACCTCATTCCAAATGGAATCTGTTTTCATTTTTAATGTATTTATAGACTTGAGGTTCAAGCTTCCAAGGGAATGAGATAAAAGGATGGAGGTCAATAAAGGGGGGTGAGAAAAATAGCCCAAAATGAGCTATGGGACATTTCTCTTAAAAGAAATGTGTTTATGGTCAGCCAGAAAATGATTACAATGCATGTAAACAGGGAATAGTCATAAGAGAAAGATTTAAGTAACTTTCCATTACTTGGCAATGTTTTTAATTTGGCTACATCTAAGGCAGAATGCAGGCCCATAATTCTAAAACCAAATTAAAACAGCTCTTGAGGCCTCTGAAGATTTTGATCTTGGAGGATAATTGGTTTTTGTTTCAGCTCACCCGAGTCAGGAGGCAGGGTAAAAAAAGCACTGACCTGCAGCAAAGCATTAGTCTTCTAAGCAGTGAGTCTTGGTTTCCGTAAATGCTGTTTAGAAAAAAACTCTTCCAACCTTCTGGATCTAAACTGAACCACGCAGTGCAATTTAAATGTGCACTACTCTCACACACACCTTTGGCAGGTGTCCAGGGATACCAGCAGCTCCTGGGCCTGACTTACAGTGAAGGACACAGGGTGACAGTACGTCCTAAGAGAGCCCTTTCTAGGACTCTAGTGCATGTCATTTTCCTTAACTATCAGCTAATTGATCTTGATGTTTTTGGACTCTGCCACTTATTTCAAGATGAAATTTTAGGCTTTTAAAACTGGCGCATTGTGCCTGGTGACCCAATGGTTTCCCATTACTCACCTGCCATTGCTTGGGAAAGTCATCTGAGGAAATGTAATGAGATCACTGGGGCAACCCCTTTTCAAGGCTAATTATCCCAGAACACTCTGGATTGCATGGTTATTTTTAACTTACTAACATTAGCTTTCTTCTTCCTAAGGCAACTTGGGTCCACTCAATTTCCCTAACTGTCAAAAACGCAAATTGCAATTTCATTTTTTTCCTATTTCTTGGGAAACGATAGTCCTTATGTCCAGCCCCATTTTCTCTTTTCAATTTTTTGCTTTCCTTACTGAGCAGGGATTAAATATAATTGCTGTGAGATGACATTGCAAGCGCGAGCTGGACACATTTTTAAGTGGCCAGATTTTTGGAGATGAAGGCAGGGGCAAGGGTGGCTTCCACTTCAGTAGGGCCTCCTAATTAGTCTTCTTACTACTGCCCTGGCTCCTCTCCAATCTATTCTCAACCTGGTAGCTGTGGTGATCCTGCTAAGACATGAGCAGAGCATGTCAGTCCTCTGCCCCAAACCCTCTGTGGCTTCCATCTCAACACAATAACCTGCGTGGCCCTACCTGAGCTGTCCTCCCATTATCCCTCTGACCTCATCTCCTACTGCTCCCCGTCATGCAGTCCACTTTTGCCACAGGTTCCCTCACTGTTTTTCCAACACACGAGGCAAAATTTTGCCTCAGGACTTTGCCTTGCTATTTCCTCTTTCTAGAAAGCTCTTCCCCCAGATATCCATATGATTTGCGCCCTTACATCCTTGAAGTCTTTACTCAAATGTCACGTCAATGAGGCCCTCCTCAATCACCCTAGTTTGAACTGTGAAAACTCCCAACCTGGAGCTTTTTCCCCCTTCCCCGTATTGTTGTTACCATCTATTTTGTTATGTGCATTGGCTTTTTAAAAAAATTTTTTTCTCTCCCCACTAGAATCTAAGCTCCAAGAAGCAAGACATTTTGTCAATTTTGCCACTGCTTGTAAGGATACCTTGAACCAATCAGTAAATACGTTGCCTAACTAGTTGTCTATTTCAGTAAGCCTACCAATACTTTTTAATGTCATTTCTTAATACTGGCTAGAGTCTCCCTTATCCAGCGGTGTGCTGATAAATGTTTAACATTCATCTGGAAGGCAAAAAAAGCCCTGATTTGTAGTGTGGCCATTTTCCAAGATGTAAATACGTGGGGTTGGGAAGAGATGCTCAGTAGCACACTGTCAGATAGTTCTTCCTCCATACAGATACAACGGACATAAACTAACTAAAGAGCATAGATAATAATCAGTTGCTGAGGACTCAGCTCCTCCTCATGATGACCCCATGTGTTTCAGAGTAGAACTCTGCTACATAGGGTTTTCGGTGTCTCCTTTTTCAGGGGTAGATTGCCTGCCTTTCTTCTAAGGTGCTTCTGGGTGGACTTGAACATTCAACCTTTTGGTTATCAGCTAAGCATGTTAATAATTTGCACTACCCAGGGACTCTGTACACCCAGTGCTGTAGAGCTGATTCCGACTCATATCGACCTTCTAGGACAGAGAAGAACTGCCCCGTTGGGTTTCCCAGGCTGTAAATCTTGTAAAGCAGATTGCTACATCTTTCTCCCACTGGACTTTTGGTAGCAGCCAAGCTGTTTTAACCACTGCACCACCAGGGCTCCTGTAACCAAAAACCAAATACATTGCCATTGAGTCGATTCCGACTCATGGCGACGCTGTAGAGTAGAACGGCCTCATCCGGTTTCCAAGTGGCAGCAGGTAGATTTGAACTGCCGACCTTTTGGTTAGCAGCCTGAGCTCTTATCCTCTGTGCTACCAGGGCTCCTATACAGACAATAGTGAAATAATTAGGAAGTGATGAGTTTAAGTATTTATTTCCTTTGTTTTTAATATAATTTACTTAATTGTGAGTTTCTAAAATTTAATTTTAATAACAGCTGTGCTTAACAACCAGGTCACAAACTTCCTGAAAATTTAACAGTTGGTTCTTGTGAGCCAGATCCAGCACAGCACTCACTGCTTGATCACCAAACGTTACGTCTTGGCATGCCTTCTGTCTACTTTAGTGCAGCCCCTTCGGAATCTGCACAGGAGCTACTGCTCCTGGTAGCCACCCTCTAAACAGGAAATACTTAAATCTTTTTGAGTGTTACATAGTCCCTCGAGAACTGTATATCATTTTCCTATAGAAACGAGCCTACGTACTTACATATAAAACATTGTAAACAGTTCACAGTCTGCATAGACAGCACCCCTCCACCCCCCTCCCCACCCGTCCAGACAGGGGTGAGGCCTTTGCCTAGATAATAGCCTTTGCTTTAATCAGCAAAGCCAGGAGAACTTTATTCCTTGTCATCCTTGTCAGTCACTGACACCACTTCCTCCACAGAGGACATGTGCTCCTGACCAGTGTCATAATAACGTTTCTTCACGTCTTATTTGGGAGGTCCTTCTTTTCTTTAGTCTGCCCACGTCTGCCCTTCTTCAAGTGTGGCTGAGAGCCAGCATGCTCCCTGAAGGCTTCTCCAACTCTTGGGCTGCCCAGTGAGCTCCCCCCTTTCTGAAAAGCACTCCCTGCGGTCTGTGCTGTCCACCTAGCACTAGGTCAGATACTGTCTAATGTTGTTCTGTAATCCTTTCCTGTTGGAATTCTGTCCCAGCTGTGTTTTGGGAGTGCCTTTTCACTGACTCCCATGGCCTCTTGTGCACATCTCATCACTGTACATGATGCTGTAGTTAGTTTATTTCCCGTTTTGGAGGACGTGTGCTGTGGTGGTTAAGCACACAGGCTTTCGGGTAAGATTGACCCGGGGATAAGGGCCTAGCTCTGTGGCTTTGAGTATATTTCTTTTTCTTTCTTTCTCAATTGAGATGTAATTCACATACCTTATGGCTCGCCATTTTAAAGTGTAAACTTCAGGGGATTTTAGTGTATTCGCAGTATCATGGAACCATCACCAGCGTCTAATGCCAGAATATTTCATCACCCCAAAAAGGAACTCTATCCCCAATAGCAATCACCCCTTGTTCACCCTTTCCCCCAGTCTCTGGCAACCACTAATCTCCTTTCTGTCTCTTTGAATTTGTCTATTCTGGACATTTGATACAAATGGAATCATATAAATGTCTGTCTTTTTTCACTTAGTATAAGGTTTTCAAGGTTCATCCATGTTGAAGCCTGCATTGATTCCTTATTCCTTTTTATGGCTGAATAATATTTCATTATATGGATATACCAAATCTGTTTATTCATTCGTCAGTTGATGGATTGTTTATTTTTTTTAAAGCTTTCTTTATCTCTGTTTCTTCAAATATAAATTGAGGTAAGTAACCATATCGATATCATAGGGTTCTTGTAAAGATTAAAGACTTGTAAAGTACATGGTACAGGGTCTGACACAACGTAAGAGCTCACTATGTGTTAACTATTGCCATAAAAATGTGACTTGCTGCTTCCTCCACTATAAGCATATTAAATGCAGGAATGATGTCTTATGTCTCTGTATCTTCAGTGTCTGGCACATGCTCGGCAGCAAATAAAAGCTTGTTGAATAAACCCTGTTTGTTGTTGTTGTTAGCTGCTATTGAGTTGGCTTCTGACTCATGATGAATCTGTGCACAACTGAATGAAACGCTTCCTGGTCCTGCGCCATGCCTATGACCAGTTGTGTATCAGGTAATTGTGATCTATAGAGTTTTTATTGGCCATTTTATGGAAGCAGATTGCTAGGTCTTTCTTGCTAGCCTTAGTCTAGAAGGTCTGCTGAAATCTGTTCAGCATAATAACAACTTGCAAGCCTCCACTGACAGGTCGTGGGTGTGCATGAGGTGCATTAGCTGGGAACTGAACCTGGTTCTGCCACATGGAAGGTGAGAATTCGACCACTGAACCACCACTGAACCACTATTGCCCCCCAAACACTGGTTACACAGTGGGAACTTAAAAATTTATAAAGAAAAGCTCAATAAAAATTATAAAAAAAAAAATTTATAAAGAAATGATGTAAATTTAAAATGAATGGGGACATAGTTATAAGGCTCCTTTGGTGACTTATAAACCGACACTTATTTTCTGTTTCAGTTTTGGTCCAGGTCTACATGGTCTACACCAGTGGTTTTCAAACTTGGGTATGGATTTTACCAAAAAACTGGTAAAAAGACAGAGGCCTAGGCCCTATTCTACTTCACTGAGCCCAGGGGTCTTTGTTTTATATCAGTGCTCCACATGGTTCTGTTACCCAGCAATATTTGTGACCCAGCGGTCTTCTTAAAGCGAGGCACTCCTGTAAGTCACCCTTCCTTGAAGCTGGGAGAGGTGATGAGACCCATGGGTGCCTGAGCTGGGAGACAGCTGTAAGGCTGTGACAAGTGGTTTCATATTATTCTCTTAGTCTGCTTTCCTTCCCAAATCCTTAACATATGTGGGGACTCCATCGCGTGATTGTATTTCCTCGCTTCTTCTCCATCTTCCCATCCTGGGGTGCTCATGCTGTATTATCCTTCCACAAGCAGATACCACAAATGGCCAGAACCACTCCAGGAGAGAATCACAGAGGAATATAATGGGTTTTTAATGCATGTCTCCATTTTTGAACACTTGAAAAGTAGGTCTTTCCCATGTAATTATGAAATCCATTATCACCATTAGCAAGTTATTAGTGGTGACTTGAAACTAAGTATGTGTGTCATAATCTTTCTCCAAGTAAGGGAATAGCCCTGAAAGATGTCTTTGTGAATTGGATCAACTTGGTTTATTTTTTGCAGAAGTGATTTCTCTGTAGTGGTGAGCAATTTGTTTACTCTTTCAATATTAACCACCTTCTCTATTCCAAGCAACAGCATTATGTTTGGAGAATGATTCAAATGATTCTTGACCTATAGCAATGCAAATAAGCCTCTCTCCAGTGCAAAATATTATGTTGCAGTTATTTCATTTATTTAGCTCTATTAACAGTGTTCAGTTGGGGTACTTGTCTTCTACTGGACCAGGACCTTGGTAAAAGTGCTAGGTATTTTCCTATTTAGGAACCCCAGGAGGTCACAGCTTTTGAGAGACCCACAGTTTACTCTTCTGGGGATTGCTTGGCTTTTTGGTAAGCCCTAGTCTTGATCTCAAAGGCCTGTGTCTCTTCTACCAACTCCCAAAGCAACCGGCAGATGAAGCTCCCCCAGAGCAACTTCTGCTGTTCTGTGCTGTATTCAGTCCTTTGTGAGCAGTGGGTTTGGTTTTTTGGGTGGGAGTGAGTATATAGATAATGTTCTTTTGACCCAGTTCACCTTAACTTATTATTCTTTGAGGGACTTGTGGGTTTCAATTGTGGTTTGCACTCCCCTCTTAAACATAATGAACATATATTTTCCAATTCAACATTCATTCTAGTATAGTGGGTAAGCATGTGGGCTTTGGTGTGCCAAGTAAAAATTTCAAAACATTAAAAATATTACTCTTATTTGAAGATATAATGAACATGCATCCCAGATTTAATTAACTCAAGATGGTTAACCCAGTTCAAAGGATTACAGTTGAGACAGAAGTATTTATAGTTGCTGAAAGAAAGATTGCTTGAACAAGATGGCTTAATTAGTTACCAAACTGCCTGATCTCCTAGAGGAAGATAAAACTATAGCTTTTCGAGTTATATTTTCCACTGGAGAGAAACTCATTTGCATTGCTATAGGTCAGGAATTATTTGAATCATTCTCAGTTTTCTACAAGTAAATATATCCTAATCAATAGTAGAGAGTGAGTCACCAAAGGTACCCTCCCCTTCCCTCAGAGGATAGGATAATTCTGGGTGAATCTGGTAGGCAGTGTCCCAACATGACATTGAAAAGATGCACAGTCATTCTTTTGCCTCTTTCCAAGTTTTGGATTTTTTTTTTTTTTAACAGTGGTTTATTAGTTTCTTAGGTTGTCACCACAAATTATCACAAACTGTTGTTGTTAAGTGCGGCCAAGTTGAATCCGACTCATAGTGACCCTGAGTACAACAGAACGAAACACTGTCACGTCCTGTGCCATCTTCACAATCATTGCTGTCTGAGCCCGTTTTTGCAGCCACTGTGTTGATCCATCTCGTTGAGGATCTTGCTCTTTTTTGCTGACCCTCTACTTTACAAAGCATGATATCCTTCTCCAGGGAATGGTTCTTCATGATAATATGTTCAAAGTATGTGAGATGAAGTCTCACCATCTTAGCTTCTAAGAAGCATTCTGGCTGTACTTCTTCCAAGACAGATGTGTTTGTTCTTCTAGCAGCCCATGGGGTATTTGATATTCTCTGCCAACACCATAACTCAAAGGCACCAATTCTTCTTGGGTCTTCCTTGTTCATTGCCTAGCTTTGGCATGCATATGAGGTGATTGAAAACACCATGGCTTGCATTAGGTGCGCTTTAGTCCTTAAAGTGACATCTTTGCTTTTTAACACTTTAAAGAGGCCTTTTGCAGCAGATTTGCCCAATGCAATGCGTCATTTGATTTCTTGACTGCTGCATCCATGGGCTTTGATTGTGGATCCAAGTAAAATGAAATCCTTGACAACGTCAACATTTTCTCCATTTATCATGATGTCATTTACTGGCCCAGCTGTAAAGATTTTTGTTTTCTTTACGTTGAGGTGTAATTCATACTGTAGGCTGTGGTCTCTGATCTTTATCAGTAAGTGCTTCAAGTCCTCTTCACTTTCAGCAAGCAAGGTTGTGTCATCTGCATATCGCAGGTTGTTTATGAGTCTTCCTCCAATCCTGATGCCCCATTCTCCGTGTAGTCCAGCTTGTTAGATTATTTGCTCAGCATACTGGTTGAGTAAGTATGGTAAAAGGATACAACCTTGACACACATCTTTCTTGATTTTGAGCCACACAGTATCCCCTTGTTCTGTTTGAACAACTGCCTCTTGGTCTAGGTTCCTCATGAGCACAATTAAGTGTTCTGGAATTCCCATTCTCTGCAATGTTATCCGTAATTTGTTATTATCCACACAGTCGAATGCCTTTGCATGGTCAATAAAATACAGGTAAACATCTTTCTGGTAATCTTTGCTTTCAGCCAAGATCTGTCTGATATCAGCAATGATATGTCTTGTTCCATGTCCTCTTCTGAACCCAGCTTGAATTTCTGGCAGTTCCCTGTTGATGTACTGCTGCAACCACTTTTGAATGATCTTCAGCAAAATTTTACTTGTGTGTGATATTAATGATATTGCTTGATAATTTCTGCATTCTTTTGAATCACCTTTCTTTGGAATGGGTACAAATATGGATCTCTTCCAGTCGATTGGCCAGGTAGCTGTCTTCCAAATTTCTTGGCATAAACAAGTGAGCACATCCAGTGCTGCATCTGTGCTCAATTGGTATTCCATCAATTCCTGGAGCCTTGTTTTTCACCAGTGCCTTCAGTGCAGCTTGGACCTACCTCTTCCTTAAGTACCATCGGTTCTTGATCATATATTACCTCCTGAAATGGTTGAATGTAGACCAATTCTTTTTGGTACCACAAACTAGGTGGCTTAAAATAACAAATTTGTTCTCTCACAGTTCTAGAGGGCAGAAGTCTGAAATCAAGTTATCGGTAGGTAGGGCCATGCTCCTTCTGAAGGCTCTATGAAAGAATTCTCTCTTGCCTCTTCCTGGATTCTGATGGCTCCCAGCAACCCTTGGCATTCTTTGGCTTGTAGCTGCATCATTCCAGTTTCTGCCTCCATTTGCACATGGCCTTCTTCTCTGTGAGGGTATCTGTGTCTTCACATGGTGTTCTTATAATGCACCAATCATTGGACTTAGGGTCCACCTTAATCCAGTAGGGCCTCATCGTAACTGATTATACCTGCAAAGACCCTATTTCCAAATAAGGTCACATCCTGAGGTTCCAGGAGGACATAAATTTTGGGGGACACCATTCAATCCAGTACAAGCAGTTAGGTTGCCTGGGTTCAAATCCTGGTTCCCATACTCACTAGTGGTGTGACTTTGGTTAAGTTACTTAACTTCTCTAAGCCTCCGTTTCCTTATCAATAAAATAGGGATAACAACAATTTCTACCATCCAGGACTATTGTGAGATGTAAGTGAGCTGATTCATGTGAGAAAAGAATAGTGCTTGGCACACTGTAGGCGCTCAATAAAGTTTAGAATTATTGTCCCTATATGCATTAGTCTGAGCTATAGGTAAGCAGGGAAGGGTTCATGTCTTTTATCCTGTTCTTTTGACCCAGTTCACCTTAACTTATTATTCTTTGAGGGACTTGTGGGTTTCAATTGCGGTTTGCACTTCCCTCTTAAACATAATGAACATATATTTTCCAATTCAACATTCATTCTAGTATAGTGGGTAAGCATGTGGGCTTTGGTGTGCCAAGTAAAAATTTGGCCTTGTAAGGGAGAAAGCTGCAACTCTAAGGCCATCACAGAGTAGGTTGCAGTGACCAGAGGGAGTTTACATCATCCAAGAGCTACAGGGAACTATCAGCCCCAGCTCAATGTTACAGTAGCAGTTATTGGCAGTCCACAGCAGAGCTTAATGGAGGTTTAGATGGGGGCTCATGTGAGAGAAACAAGAGGTGAGACAAACTGAAAAGGGGAGCTGAGGGCTTGGTGTCATTCACCAGTAAAAAACCAGCTGCCGTAGAGTTGACTCTAACTATTGGAGACCCCATGTGTATGAGAGTGGAACTGTGCTCCACAGGGTTTTCAATGACGGATTTTTTTGGAAGTAGATCGTCAGGCCTTTCTTTTGAGGTACTTCTGACTGGACTTGAACCTCCAATCTTTTGGTTAGCAGCCTACTATGTTAAACGTTTGAATCCCCAAGGATTCCAGACCCCTCACAGGTGGGGTCTATTGAGACAGTAGACATTTGAGTTATTTTCCTCCCTACCCTCTCTGCCTCCTTCCCTTCCTTCCTTTCCTCATCTATTGAAGTTCCCACAGCATGTACTGGTCACTGGAGATTTGAAGTCTATGGTAGGGACTCTCTCATAGACTCATAGACTCACAGAGGAATGAAACATGACCAAGTGATCACAGCACATGTCCACAGTGTGGGGTCATAGAGGAAACATGCCTGCAGATGGGATGCTTTATGTTCTCTCAAGATTGTTCCAGCAGCTGGTTGCCTGGGAGGGAGCACAGAAGTGTGTCCATGGAGCTTATGGATACGTCAAGAGAGCTATAGGGATTGGTGGGAAAAGATGAAACCAGGGAACTTAAAAGTTCTTATGGAACCTGGGACACAAAAAGGTGATATTTTTATTATTATTTCAAAGTTTGCATTAAAAAAAATTGTAGAATAGGGAAACATTGATACAGGGTTTAAAAGGCACAACTCACATGGCTCAGTCCTGGAATGGTTTGGTCAAAGAGGAAGGTCCATGAGATCAAAATGATAAAGAACGATAGACAACGTTCATGGAATATGTCGAGTGACCTGTGCTATTCTACATCCTTTATATGGAGTAACTCATTTGACCCTTTCAGCAACTCCTATGAGTTAGGTATTACTTTTTTCTCATCTTACAAATGAGGAAACTGAGGTATGGAAAGGTTAAATAACTTGCTCAAGGTCACATTTAGCAAGTAACAGAACTGGGAGTCTGGTTCCAGAGCTTGTGCTCTCACCCATGAAGTCTTTTACTTAGACTTGGGAGTGGGCCATAAAATCTTTACCAGCATTCTTTCCTATCCACCACCTTCATGCTCACAATTGCTGTCTCCTCAGCCACTGCTCTTAAACACTCTCTCCACAAACATTCCCTGGTGCCTTTTTTTGTTTCTCATTCTTTCATATTGGTTTCTTATCACAAACTCTGCTTGAAGGGTGGGTAAGCTGAAGAGCCTGAAGCAGGCCAAAGAGTAGGTTCTGGGCCAAGGAAAGGCTGGGAACATTCCCACATGAATCATCTTTTATTTCTTCTGTCACACTTATTATGTGTGACTATTCTTAAGTTTTGGGAAAATAGACTAAGGATCTGCTCTGAATATTGAATCATAGAACTTTTAAACTAGAAAGGACTTAGAGATTTTCTGATTTGGTGGATTTCAAACTTTTCTTGGCAGATCTCTCCCAAGCCTCTAGATGAAAGGCCCTGGGATCCTCCCATCTACCATCCTTCCTCCAACTACATTGGCTTTGATTTGATCTCTGATTTTAAATTTTGGGTAAGATTTCATATGAAGAGTAGAGCAGTAGTATTTTAAAATCTAAATTGTTTTTCTTTTCTGGTACTTCCGTATATACCTCTTAGCCCTTTACCCATTCAGTGAGCTTGGCTTTCCATGTTCTTTGCCTTAGGAGAAAGACAACTCAGAGAAAGTAGAGGAGCCATCAAAGGAGGGCATTCTTGGGTTCTAAGTTGCAGAAACCTAGGCTTCAGAAGGAGGAAGATTCCTGTGCATAGATAAGAGATTTGGGAGATAAAGAAAAGCAAAGCCTTCTGCTGTAGAAAGGGCTCTCAGTTCTGGAGGAGAGGGAAGGAGGGAGGGGAAGTGGAGAGAGGGGAGGTTAGTGGGGTCTGAGTGAGGGTCTAGATTCCAATAGGCGAAGAGCTAGAGATTGCCCAGGCTCCACTGGCACATAAGCTATTGAAGAATGACTCCTCTACTCTGGGTGTTCAAGGAACCCAAGCCTCTGTTGGAGTGGGTACTGTGTCCCCTTCAAGGAAGAACTTTTCTGGTTGATGTCTAGTGAGAACTCCTTCTTAAACAGCCATCTGCGTGTCACTCAATGACTAGCATGAGGGACACCCATCTTTGTCTCAATACTTTTCTAACTGCTGTGGCAATGCAGCTAGCAGCCTATTCGATCTCCAGTTACCCCCTTTCCCTGGCTATTACATCTTCCATTTGGCTCAGGGTAGCAATGTACCCACCAAAAAATTCCATTTGCCAGTTTTCTTCAAGGTAGGGGTGATCCTGCGGATAGTTCTAGCCAATGAGATGTAAATGGAAGGCTCACATATTCCACTGGATGAAGCCTCCAGGAAAGCTATTGTTTCCTGAATAAAAATGGACAGACTCTTCTGGTGGGGGCCTTTGCCTTCTCCTTTCCTCCCCTTTTCCTGTCTGAAATGGCGACATGATGACTGCTTGCTAAGGATGGCAGGGCAGGAAGGTGGAAGGAGCCTGGTTCTTGAACAGCCACATTACCACTGCCTTATCTGTTACTCATAGTTTCCTTGCTACATGAGAGAAATAAACCCCTCACTTAATCCATTGTTTGGCAACTGAAACATGTAACTGAACACAACCCTGACAGGCCCATGACTCATTCTGCTGCTCTCACCCTTGGGTGAAACCCAACAGAACCAGTTTCCCATTTTCCTAGAGCCAGGACATTTTTTTTTTTTTTTTTAGGACATTGGTAGAATATTCCCCTTCCATTATGGAAGAAAGGGCTCACTTTAAAAGAAAGAAGCAAAATTCTATGCTCCAGGCCACCCCCTCCCATATTTTGAAGGAAGAAACTGAGGCTGATGTACATGAAGTCACTTGCCCACAGTCCCACGGTTAATTGGTGGCTGATGTGGATTGGAAGACAGGAGTCCTCACGCCCCAGCCTGATAATTTTTCCACTGCTGGAGTGATTCAAGTACTGGGTTGCTGAGTATTTTTGTTTGTTTTCTACAAAGGCCATTAGCTGAATATCTGGCAGCCAAATTAGCAAAATTTGAGGGATTTTGAATGAAAGTGAACAAGGATTAAACAAATCAAATAATTCAGAAGAAATCCAGATGATAATTAAAGGACCAGTCCTGGTGTTTCTAAATGGCAAACTGTTCTCTTAATCTTAATTATTAATTGCTAAATTAAATGTAAGAGCCTCATATGCCCTCATATTGTTCTGGTTTATTCATCGTCAGTATACTTAAGAGAAGTGTGAAGTTCTGTACTCAAGAGCAGACGCGAGAATAGAAAGTGCCCCCTGTAGTGCAACTCTGCTGGGTGTAGCTGAAGTGGAGTTCCAGTCTGGGGCAATGCTGAGCCCATCTGACTCTCTGCCGCTAAAAAATTGCGTCTTGATCTGGAAGTCTAGAGCAGAAGACACGGTGATTTTCCTCGGAGCACGGGTTATCAAAGACTGTTGAAAACAACTATGAGAGCTTTGAGACTGACCCATGGTCAAAAACCAAAAAACCAAACCCATTGCTGTGGGGCTGATTCTGACCCATGGTAAAAACAAACAAATCAAAACAGACAGACAGACAGACAAACATCCCTCTGCCATCAAGTCCAACTCATAGTGATCCTATAGGACAGAGTAGACCTCTCCCACAGTTTCCAAGGAACGCCTGGTGGATTTGAGCTGCCAGTCTTTTGGTTGGCAGCCGTAGCTCTTAACCACTACTGTACCAGGATTTCCCAACCCATGGTGGGTCTTCAATAAATGAGCACTTAAGAGGAGGCTCTCCAAGGCAGTTCCTTTGGATTTTGGTAGAGCACCCTCTGGTGGCCAAATATTTTCCGGTAGCTTTTTTTCCTGCTGGAAAACGGAGCCAAAGCCCCTAATAATTTTAGGACCACAGTGTTTGCCATTTTTATGGTGATTCTGTATCTCTGTAAGAAAACGTTCTATTGATCCTTAGCTTTTATGTTTAATAAAACTTTCCTGATTCCTAACCTGGGTTGCTATTGATGCTGTTTACATTTTTTATTTCTTGGTTTTTCTCTAGTTGTAAATGAGAGTGATGCTTTCCAAGGCATCTAAAAACGCACGATTTCAAATACTGTATTTAAAGCCAGTTTTTAGAGGACAAATTGGAAGGAAGAAGACAGCTTCTCCTAGATCCATTCAGCATAAATGAGAATCTTGCTATGCTTCCTCTCTACCACTCCAAGTTTTATTTTTGGATTGATTTACTTTTTAAATTATTTTTATAAATTTTATTGTGCTTTAGGTGAAAGTTTACAGCACAAATTAGTTTCACAGTTAGAAACTTATTCACAAATTGTTTTGTGACATTGGTTGCAATCCCTGCAAATGTGTCAGCACTCTCCCCCTTTTCCCTTATACCCTGGTTTCCCCATGTCCATCCCTCCACTTTTTGTCTTTGCTTTTGGGCAGGTGTTGCCCATTTGGTCTCACATACTTGACTGAATTAATAAGCACATTTCTCACATGTGTTAGTTTGTTTTATAGGTCTGTCTAACCTTTAGCTTGAAGGTGGACTTCGAGAATGGCTTTAGTTCTGAGTTAGCGGAGTGTCCGGGGGTCATAGTCCTGGGAGTTCCTCCAGTCTCTGTCAGATCAGTAAGTCTGGTCTTTTTTGTGAATTTGAGTTTTGTTCTACACTTCTCTCCTGCTCTGTCTGGGACCCTCTGGTGATCCCTGTCAGAGCGGTTGATCAGGGTAGGCAGGCACCATCTAGTTCTTCTGGGCTCAGGCTGGTGGAGGCTGTGGCTAATGTAGCCCATTAGTCATTTGGGCTAATATTTTCCTTGTGTCTTTGTTTTTTTTTTCATTCTCCTTTGCGCCGGATGGGATGGGACCGATAAATGTGTCTTAGATGGCTGCTTACAAGCTTTTAAGACCCCAGACGCTACTCACCAAAGTAAAATGTAGAGCGTGTTCTTTACGAACTACGTTATGCCAATTGACCTAGATGTCCCCTGAGATTTAAATTATTTTTTAATGTATGGGAAAGCACTTCGAAAATTGTAAAATTCTGCACGCATCTCTGTCATCTGTCTCAAGAGAAAAGAAGTAGCCACTGAACACAGTTACAAAGGCAGGGAATCCTCAGCCAGAAGGTTGGAAGCTCATCCCTTCATTAGCTCATCAGACACCTACTTAACATGTGCATGTAGCAAATACAAAGGTGTCCTAAGGAGTTTGGAGTCTAGTGGGGGAGAGAGAAACATCAACAAAGAGTAAGGATGGATGAGAGCTTTCAGAAGGCGTCAATTTCCTTAACGTTAACAATAACACAAAACCACTTTAACCCATGCAATTTGGGAAGGCATACTACTTGTTAACAGTTACATATACGTTTTATATAAGAGGAAATAAACTCACATTTATTAATCATGGAATAGTTCAATTGTTTAAATGATACCTGAAAAGGTTTCTTTTATTCCACTGTTTTCTGAAAAAATAGTAAAAAAAAAAAAAAATGCTGGCACCTCCCCCCCACCAAAAAAAAAGAAAAGAAGTTTTCATGATAAGCACAGTGTTTGGCACATAGTAGGAGCCGAACAAATACTTGAAAACGAACAAATACATTAATAGCAAGATGGGGGAAGGGATGTCCCTGTTTCTTAAGTAAGCATTGTTTAGGATGCCTGTTTTGGAACTGAATAGAGGCTCTTATACCCTAGCTGTGAGCGTGTTAACATCTACACATGAAGGGTACATGAATAGAGTGCTATGGGAGACTACATTTCCTAATAGACTGGAAAGACTCTGCTTGTGAGGACCTTCCTTGCAGCTAGGTGTGACCTATGAGTTGAAAATGGAAGTTGTAGAGTAGGGTGTCTAGGTCGTTTCCTTACACAGAATTGACTCAGCTGGGAGGTGTTTTTTTTTGATCTTCTCTTTGTTCAACTGTCCAGAACACAGATATGATCGCTGGAGCTCGAGCAGCCACCCTGGGCCATGAGATGACCTTGAGGAAGGAAACCAATGCTAAGGATAGTAGGGAACAGAAAGATAAATGGAGTCTGGGTCCCTGATGACAACCCTAGATTGTCAACCTCTTGCCTCATTTTATGTAAGAGAAAAGAAATCTTTATTTTGTTTAAGCTACAACATTAGGTTTTCTGTTGTATGCAGCTGGACCGAATCCTAACTTATACACTATCCTTTTGTTGTTCTTCTCAGGGCCTTGACAGTAAATTCCTTCCCTTTACCTCCTTTCACTGCTTTCCTTGCCATAAACCTTCCATCTGTCCTTAAGTCCAGAGGTCAGCAAGCTTTTTTTTGAAGGACCAGATAGTAAATATTTTAGACTTTACGAGCCGTACAGTCTCTGTTACAATGACTCACCTTTGCTGTTGTTGTGCAAAAGCACCCATAGACAATATGTAAGTGAATGAGTGTGACTGTGTTCCAATAAAACTTTATTTATAGGAACAGGCAGCTGGCCTGCAGTCCCTCGTTTGCTGACCCATGCTTTAGTCTAAAATCAGGAGAAATGAAAAATAGCCTTTGTTCACAAAATGGTTGAGGACAGCCTGTTGTCCGAGGATGTCTCCCTTATCGGACTGTAACTTCCTTCTCCAAGGTAGGGATCATATTTTATTCATGCATACCACCTAGCACAGCACTAGACCCATAATACAGGTTTAGTATTCATTTTTGTATAAATAAAAGGAGCCCAGGAGACCACAAGTCTTTTGAAGGTTAAGATTGAGATCGGTGACAAAGAGACATCAAGCTCTGGTTTAAGCTAAAATTCTTTTAAGTGAAAACCGCTTGTGTGGTTGTAAGACCCGTGCTTATCGTAAGTACTGCTTCCTGTTTGTTTTCAGCAGATTAATTCACATTTCCTACGAAATCTGCACAGTAAACAACAGAGCAAGAGCACCCTCCTCCCCCTTATTCCTCCCCGTGCACACTTAGAGGAGAGCATGGACAGAGGATGGGGGGAGGAGATGCCCATCTCAGTCCAAGTTTGCTGGACTGGACAGGCATGAAGAAAGGGCTAGAACAGAACGAGGAGCCTGGTGAGCTGATGCCGGCATTGCTAGCAGGAGCTGGAGGCAAGCATGCCTTCTGTGGGCGGGGGGGAGGGGGGAGCTGCTTTAAGTGGCAGAGGGTTGCAGAGGAATCTGTGCCTCACCTGACCAGGATCCATGTCTGTGACAGGAAAGGGCTCATGAGGTCCCAGGGTGATGATGTAAATAGTGACAGGTTTCTTTGGACGGGGCTACTTAACACTGATGAACGGACAACATTCATATGCCCTGCATGCAAACTCACACATCCATCTTTGCCCACTCATCTTGTATTATAAGCCCACAGTTTGCCTGCTGTGGTACAAGACGCAAATGAGAACAATACTTCTAGTGTGAAGGCGTTAGCTCCCGTTTTGCTCATTTCCCTGTTAAATTACATATGGTGTTGTGTTGCTTTGCACCAACTCATAGTGACCCTATGGAACAGATTGCTAGGTCTTTTCTCCTGTGGAGCTGCTGGTGAGTTCGAATCGCTTACCTTTCGGTTAGCAGCCGAGTGCTTAACCACTGCTCCACCAGGGCTCCTTTAATTTACATACACCAAAAACAAAACAAAGCAAAAAGCAAAAATACCAAACCTGTTGTCGTCAAATCACTTCCGACTCAGAGTGACCCTGTAGAATAGAGCAGAACTGCCCCATAGAGTTTCCAAGGCAGTGGTTGGTGGATTCCAACTACCGACCTTTTGGTTAGCAGCCATAGCTTGCCACAGCTCTTAACCACTGTGCCACCAAGGCTCCGATTTACATATACTGGTCCATAATCCCTTATCCAAAACCGCCGGGGCCATTTGTGTTTTGAAATTCCAGTTATTTTGGGTTTTAGAAAGGTAGAACAGTGCACGTTACATACCACGTAGGGCCCCCAGCAGGGTCTGGGACAGCACCCCTTGATCAAACACATTAAAATTTGTGCTGAAAAAATACGAATATTCACACCCAGTGGGATCAGTGAAGACTATAAGTAGCCTCATTCATGTCAGGTCAGGTTTTGCCACCAAATAGATTTCGGTGCCAAACACGTGAAAAATAATTGGTTTCCCAATCTTTCTGGATTTCAGAAATGTGAGTAAGGGGTTGTGGACCTGTATTCACTCTTTCTTAAAGTGCTACCTTCCAATGAATTCATTTTAGTATGGAAACACATCTGTAAAGTGCTTTATGTTCGTCACAGTCATTTCATTGTTTGTCCCTTACCACGTTGCCTAACGCGTAAAAGATGCTTCGTAAGTTGTTGTTGACCAAACAACAGCCTTGGGAGATAAAAGTTGTATAAGTTTTTGCAGTTGCTAAAACCAAGCTCCAGGAGGTTAAGGGGCTTGGTATAGGGTGACATGAGTCTTCTAACTCCTGGTTCTTTGTTGTTGCGTCCAGTTGCCATCAAATTGACTCTGACTCATGGAGACCCTAAGTGTGTCAGAGTAGAACTGTGCTCCATAGGGTTTTCAATGGCAGATTTTTTGAAAGTAGATCAATAGGCCTTTCTTTTGAGGTACCTCTGGGTGGATTTGAACCTCCCACCTTTCAGTTAGAAGAGGAGTGAGTTAACCATTTGCACCCCAGAGGGATTCCTGTCCTTGCTACCTCCTGTATATTTGCACACAATATGAGCACTGGTTTGTAAATATACCCAGGTTTTAAAAAGGAAAGAAGCTAGATCTAAAACAGTGGTTCTCAAAAGGGGGAGATTTTGACACCTCTCTCATCCCCCACACAACAACATCTGGTGACATTTTTGGTTGTCACAACTGTGGCAGGAGGGCAGTACTACTGGCATTGAGTAGATAGGGGCTGCGGATGCTGCTAACCATCTTACAACGCACAGGACATTTCCCCAACCCCATCCCCACAAATATCTGGTCCCAAAATGTCAACAGTGCTGAGGCTGAGAAACCACTCAATTCAGCATAAAAAAAAAAAACCAAAAAAAACCAATCAAACCTCTAGAGTTTGGAGAATCTGACTCCCCTCTGTGATACTGATTCTCTATGTAACTTTGTACAAACGCTTTACCTTACCCAGGGCACCGTGTAGGTACAATCCTGCCCCCCTGGCGCCCTACATCCTACAACACAAACCAAACCTGCTCTGTTGCCAACTGAATGTCCCTCTGACTTGCTGCATGCCCTGAAGTCCCAACTCCAGGACGGGCTGTGCTACTGCTCAAGAGAAGTGTGAGCAAACCATCTTTCTCTCCATGGGGAGAGTATGCCTAAAGGAACAGAATACCTGGCCAAAACCACAAGCTAATGGCTTTACAACTAGAATAATGATTTTACGTTTCCTGTCTCTTCACTTTGTTCTTGTGAGATGGAAAAGCAAAACTCTTGCCTATGGTATCTTTTGAATTACCAGCAGAGGGCAGACACTGCTCACCTAAAAGAGAAATCCAAGTTCTGCCCTGCCTTTAAGCAGACTGAAACGTCAGCCTCTGCAGGAACCCGCTGTTGATAGCTGCCCCTCCTGGCCATTTTCTTCCTCCACGTCCTCATCGACATGATTCACATTATCTCACTTAGTTATATTTCTGTATCTTGCAAGATTTGGTTTCTCCTTTTTTGTGACAACTATGTTGAGGCGATTTAAAATTCTTCCTTGAAAAAAAAGTATTTTTTTTTCCTAATTAAAGGTAATATGTGCTCCTTGAAGAAAACTTGAAAACTATATAAAAGCACAAAGGATGACCACTGTTAGTTAGCTTTCCGGCACTTTTTCTTCCAATCTTGTTTCTATTAAAGCTTCTGAAATGCATTTGTAACAATGACACATGAGGGCCTTGACACACTGAGAAAATGTATTTGTTATTCATTGCTTTGGCTGTGCTTTCTTGTCTCTGTGCTTTTGCTTTCAGCTCAACTGGGAACTCTTATTTTAACCTCTGAAAATTCAAATCCTGGATATTCTTCAAGGTCAAGCACAAATGTCTTGCTTGATTCTCCCCAGCAGGAATTGATCTTTTTTCTCTGGATTTTTTTCGCCACTGTGTCTACTATTCTTTTAAGGCGATTACCACCTTCTGTCTTAATATGATTTTTACATCACCTGAATCTTCCTACTGGGTAGAAATCATTTGAATGTGGGAACGTTAGTCACTTTTGTATCTTCTATAGCATCAACATTGAATTTACACATAGTAAGTACTGGTAAGTGTTCGTGAAAATGAAAGAAGGAAAAACGGGAAGAAAGGAAGGAAAAATGAGGAGAAAGAGAAGGAAGAAAATGGTTTCATTATGATTTGTAACACGCTTTTGAAGAAGGCCACCAATAACCAATTGCTGCTGAGTCGACTCCAACTCCTGGCGGCCGCATGTGCGTCAGGGCAGAACTGTGATCCGCGGGGTTTTCGACGGCTGATTTTTCTGAAGTAGATCACCAGACCTGCTGGGTGGACTTGAACCTCCAACTTTTCAGTTAGCAGCTGAGCCTATTAACCATTTGCACCACCCAGGGACTCCTTTGAAGAAGACAGGAAGGCATTATTCCCATTTCATAGAGGAGGTCTCAAGAAGCTAAGCCCTAGCCCATATTTATAATGCCATTTGGTGGAATTTTCTTGGATTTGAAGACTCAGAGTTGGGTGTCATGTTAAGAACTCACAGTGATAACAGGCAGTGACCCACGTGGGGAATGAAGAGGAGTCCGGTGGCCATCTGGAAGGAAGTCAAGGTTCCACGGAGCTATGGGGAGTTTTTGGAGAGAGTCAGATAGAAGGGGATTGTATGATGGATTCAAAGGTAACGTCCCGTCCTTTCTTTGCCAAAATTTCAGCGCAGATAAATTCTTCTTTTTCCTGTATTTATTTTTAAATATATTAGGCTTTACTGAAGGTGTTTGAAAAATGTTGTAAAAGTTTTACCATCTGATTTCTCCTGTGCCATCAACTGACTATTTTTAAGTGCACACGCCAGCAGTTAGCATCTTGTTAGCTCCACAGTAGTTTCTGTTATATCGTGATTTGTTGTAACAGATGATGTGAAAAGCTAAAAAATGTTACCACCAGGATCAAGCGCTTGTAATGAAAATAAGGATTTAGTATGTTGCAGCCATTCACTTATCCACTGGTCTCCTAAGGGTCTTATAGGATTCTGAGGATTAAATTATAACTGGGAAAATATTGCCAAAGTAGGGGAACTGAGCGTCCCATCAAAAATGCCCAAATGGCCTCATCCTCCCCCCGCCCATGGCTCAGGTAACTGAAATACTGTGGCCCCAAGATGGATAGAGCAATTCTTAAAATAAAAAACCTTGCTGGGAGGTGTAGGTGATACTACTTGGTAGTAATGTCACCATCATTTCCCACGGTAGAAAAAGTAAGGGGACACCTCGATGACTTTTCTTAGGTTTTCATGCTTCCAGCATTGCATGAATAATGATGAAGATGATGGTGACAGTGATCACAATAACTATAATCTTTGGAATAAACAGAACAGAAAAACTATTTATCCTAGAAAGGATATTAGCCTAGGCTCTTGGCTAAAATGTCTGGCATGTAGGATTCACTCAATGAAAGTTTGATGACTGACTGGAATGAATGAACGAATGGGATCCCTCTCAGTAATGCCCTTTATTCCTCTGTTTGTCTCTGTAACTCCCCAACAGGCTGTCTAGGGGTGAGGAAGACTCAACGAATACCAATAATATGTGGTCAAAGCTGTTAATTTAGAGTAGTATTGAGTTTCGGTTTTTCTATGTCACCTCCTGTCATTTCAGGGTCACTGCTTCCCGAGCATATTAGTGGCTGATATTTGATCCTAGACAAAGATTTCAGGGATGTTGTGATTGTCATTATCTTCAAAACCAAAGGCAACTACATTGACTGTAGCAATGACTGTGACATTTCTGCTTCCACTTTCTGGTATATCCCTAGACTAAAATCTTATTTGGTTAAAAATGATATTATCATGTGAGCACTTCCTCATCTTAGAATTTAATAGTAATTAATTTAATCTACCTGTTAGTTTGTTGGAAACCCTGGTGGCATAGTGGTTAAGAGCTATGGCTGCTAAAAAGAAGGTCGGCAGTTCAAATCTACCAGGTGCTCCTTGGAAACTCTATGGGGCAGTTCTACCCTGTCCCTTAGGGTCACTGTGAGTCAGAATCGACTCGATGGCAGTGGGTTTGGTTTGGGTCAGTTTGTTGTACTGTGGTGGATTGAGTGTTTGTATGATGCTGGAAGCTATGCCATCAGTATTTCAAATATCAGCAGGGTCACCCATGATGGACGGGTTTCAGTGGAGTTTCCATACTAAGATGAGGAAGAAAGGCCTGGTGATCCACTTCTGAAAACTAAGCAGTGAAAACACTAACATTGTTTGATATAGTTCTGGAAGATGAGCCTCCTAGGTTGGAAGGTACCCAAAATACACAGTGGCTGTAACAATGGACATGAAGAGGTGCAGGGCTAGACAATGTTTCATTCTGTTGTACATGGGGTCACCATGAGTCGGAGCTGACTAGACCTCAACTAACAGTAACAACGACAAGTTTATTCAACAAATATTTTTTGAGCACCTACTATGGCTACCCCGTGTACAATGGGACAACATACTGCCTGATCCTGTGTCATCCCCATGATCATTGTGGATTGGACCATTATGATCCATAGGGTTTACATTGGCCCATTATTTGGAAGTAGATTACCAGGCCTGTCTTTCTAGTCCACCTTAGTCTGGAAGCTCTACTGAACCCTGCTCAGCCTGATAAGCAACCCACAAACCTCTACCGACAGCTGGGTGGTGGTTGTATACTAGGTACGTTGGCTGGGAATCAAGCCTGGGTCTTCTGCATGGAAGGCAAGAATTCTACCACCGAATCACCACTGCCCCTGCTGCTACCCTTAGTGGGATTGCCTTTTAGGTGAAAGTAGAGTCACTTTCCCCTGAGGCACTTAACTGTGTGGTACCTGAACAAAATTGTGTTTCTGTTAGGAAGGAAGAAGGGGGAATGGGTATTTGGTAGGCAACCAACAGTGCCTGCTATGCAAGGCCAGCATGGTTCAATATGGTGCCGACGATAGGTACTTATTTTGGTGGACTGTGGTAACGCAAAGCAATACTAGTATGAGCTACTTGATTGTCAGGGTAGTTAAGGAGACCATAGTGAGCAGGAGAACACTGCGTGCATGTTGAAGTTTCATAGTCAAGAATCCTGTTATATATAGGACCCCGATGTTGTTGTTCTGCTGATGAACTCATGCCTCCACAGGGGACAACAGATGTTTAGAGCAAAGAGTTAGGAAAAAAAGGGAGAAGAAATGGATCCAAGTTCTGCTGCATAATATTCAGGTGTTTCATCAACTTTTAACTGCATGAGTCCCTGAAGAGGAGGCGAGATGCTTTGAGTCAGATGTTTACGTGTAAGTAGTAGATCAAAAATAAATTAGCCTTTTGCTACATCGTGCAGCCTGTGGTGGTGTTTAGTCACATCAGGTTTCATATTTATTCACATTAACAGTAGGAAATAACAGAATGAATATAATAAGTAGGACTGGATCCAGATCATGTTCTCCCTTGGGATAGTGGGAAGGTCTTCAAGTTCCTGATTATTCACAGCAATGGATGGAAGCAAGAGAACAGCTAATCTCAGCCTGAAGTCAAAAGAGTCTCTTTTGGCAGCTGTAATTTGCCTATAAACATGAGTATGTCTGCTATTTTGTTACTGAAAATCAGTCCTCAGAATTAGAAATCCCTCCATTTTTTCCCTTTTTCCCTCCTGCTGCTCCTTGGACCTTTGCTTCACGGAGGCTGAGTAACATCCATGCCTTTGTGTATGCTGTTCCATCTTAGAATGCTCTTCCCTGACTTGTTCACCTGGCAAATTTATGCTCCTCCTTTTAGATTCAGATCAAGGCTTTGGAACTTCTTCCCTCACTAATGACTCCCTGCCACTGAAGTGGTTGCTGCTGCTTCTGTTTCCATAGTACATGAAAAGCTGACCATCAGCCTGTTTTCTGAACTGCTTGGTTTCTTTTTCATCTTTCCTACTAGACTTTGAGTTCTTTGAGGGTATCATCTCCTAGCTCCTTGTCTCATTTCAGGCACATACTGTATTTTTGGGGTGAAGAATGATCTAGAAAAACTCCCAGGGAAGAGAAGACTTCTTGGAATGTCTTCTAATAGTCCCGTTGTCTTCAGAAGGCCCCAAACTAAAGAAGATGTTTCAGCGGGAGGGCGACTAGCCATGCCAGTTTGCCTGGGGCTAGCTACCCCAGTTTGCCCAGAAAATCCCTGGGCAAACTGGGATGAGTTAGTTTTTCTAGGACATCAGCCAATTAAGAATGAGGAAGAAAGAGAACCAAAGAGGCTTGGGAGGTGAGAAGGAAAGGGTGAGGGAAAGGGTGAAACGGTGCCCAAGCTCTCGTGAATCCCTCTCCCTCAAACTCCAAAATTCATCACATACTCCAGGCTTTGAAAAATAATGAAGGAGAACAGTTTCAAGATGGAGAAATATAGTAAGGTGTTAATCTTTTCCCTTTAACATAACATGTTCAAAGTATCACTCTTAAATGGATGCAATGACTATTGGATTGTCAAGATACCTCAGCCAAGCATTTATGAGGTGCTTACTGATGATTCTATCTCAAAAGCTCCCCTTCCTTGTAACTCATTCCCCCTTCATTTATTCATTCTTTCTTTCATTCAAGAAGCATATCCACTGAGCAACTGCTGTGCCGGGCACCGTGCAGGACCCTGTCTCCCAGAGCCAGAGCTGACTTTTGATTCCTTTCCCACATCTTCTTATTCATGGCTGGTGGCTTTACTGTGCAGGGGGATCTTGGTAGGCTTCCAGAGTAATTTTGGGGGTAAAATGGCCATCAGAAACTTGGCAGATTTGAATATAGCACAAGTACTCTGAGATGCCCAGGAATAAAAATAGACAATTACAATTCATCTGCAGCTTATATACAATTGTGAGATATGTGGCTTAACTCCACAGCTTCTTTTCTCATCACCTCCCTCTGTCCACCCCAATGAACTATTTGTAGCTCCCTGAAGTTGCCTGTTTCTCTTTTGCTTCTAGGCCTTTCCACAGGCTGTTGACTCTGCCTGTATCATCCTTCCCACCCCCAAACCTGCCCCCCCCCATTAACCTGGCTGGTACAAACTTGCCCCTGAAGTTTCAGCTTCCCCATCCCTTCCTCCTGTATACCGTGTCTGAGCCTACTCCTCTGGCATCTCATAGCACACTATACCTGCCTCTTAACAAGAACAACAAACCAGTTGCTGTGGTGCCAACTCCAACTCATGCCTCATGTGTATCAGAGTAGAACTGTGCTCCATAGGGTTTTTTTTTTTTAAACATTTTATTGTGTTTTAGGTAAAAGTTTACAGAGCAAATTAGTTTCCCATTCAATAATTCGTACACGAATTCTTCCGTGACGTTGGTTGCTATTCCTCTCCCCCAACCCTGGCAATATATCAGCACTCTCCCTATTTCCACTCTGCCTTCTCCATTTCCATCCTTTCATGCCTCCAGTTTCCCTGCCCCTCCTTGCTGTCTCATCTTTACTTTTGGGCAAATGTTGCCCATTTGGTCTCGTATAGTTGATTGTCCTAAGGAGCCCATTCCTTGTGGATGTTATTATTTATTTTATAGGTCAATCTCTTATTTGGCAGAAAGGTGACCTCTGGGAGTGGCTTCAGTTCTAGGTTAAAAGGGTATCTCAGGGTCATACTCTCGGGGGTTCCTCCAGTCTCTATCAGACCAGTAAGTCTGGTTTATTTTATGAATTTGAGTTTTGTTCTATATTTTCCTCCCATTCTAACTGTGACCTTCTATTGTGTCCCTGGTCAGAGTGATAGATAGGTATTGGTAGCTGGATACCACCTAATTCTTCTGGTCTCAGGCTAGAGGATGCTGTGGTTCTTGTGGACCATTAGTCCTGTGGACCAATTGCTTCCTTGAGTCTTTGGTTTTCTTCACTCTGTTTTGCTCCAGACAGGAAGAGACCGATAGTTGTATCTTAAACGGTCACTCGAAAGCTTTTAAGACCCCAGATTTTACTCACCAAACTAGGATGTAGAACATTATTTTTATGAGCTATGTTATGTCAATTGACCTAGACGCCCCCAAGACTATGGCCTTTAGCCTTCAAACCCAGTAACTCACTCCCACAAGGTGTTTGGATGTGTCTAAGAAGTTTCCATAACTGTGTCCCCCATGTGCTCTATTATATATGTGAATGTATATGTAGCAATACAAATATGTATATACAAATGCCCACAACTATTACCTGTATGTGCATGCTTATGTACTCCCATGTGCTCTCCCTCCCCTATGTATAGCATACATACCTACCTATGTAACCACTCACAAGTTTTTGGTTGTTGCAAAATTGTATATGTTATAGCATTTACTGTAAAAAAAAAAAATAGTTGCCCTTTATTCTTGAGTACCTCTCTGTGTTTTCGTTTACCTTGGTCATGTTGTGCTGACTTTCCCCATATTGTGTATTGCCTTTCCCTTCACCAGAGTTAATATGTGTCTACTATCTAGCAAGTGATTCTCCTTCCCTCCCTCTCTCATGCCTGGTAATCATCAAAGAATGTTGCTTTCTGTGTGAAAACCTGTTCTTGACTTTTATAAGAGCGATATCATACAATATTTGGCATTTTGTAATTGCCTTATTTCACTCAGTATAATTCCTCCAGATTCATTCATGTTATGTTTTTCAGATTCATCATTGCTCTTTATCGTTGCAGAGTATTCCATTGTATATACATGTACCACATTTTATTTATCCGTTCATCCATTGATGAACACTTAGGTTGTTTCTATCTTTTTGCTATTGTGAAGAGTGCTGCAATGAACATGGCTGTACATATGTCTATTCCTGTCGCTGCTCTTATTTCTCTGGGATATATACCTAGGAGTGGGGTTGCTGGATCATGTGATATTTCTATTTCTAGCTTTTTGAAGAAGTGCCATAAGATTTTCCATAGTGGTTATACCATATTACAATCCCACCAGCAGTGTATAAGAGTTCCAAAATTCCCACAACCTTGCCAGCATTTATCGTTTTCTGTTTTTTTGATCGGTGCCATTTTTCAGGGGGGAGGTGGTATCGTTGGCTAATGATAGCGAGCATCTCTTCATGTATCTGTTGGCCATCCGAATGTCTTCTTTGGTGAAATGTCTGTTCATGTTTGTCTTTTTGTTGTTGAGGTGTTGAAGTTTTCTATATTTTTTAGAGATTAGACCCTTGTCAGATATGTTCTTCCCAAAGTTTTTTTTTCATTCTGTATGTTGTCTTTTTACTGTTTTGGTAATATTTAGAAGGTCCTATTTTTAAAGTTTATCTTCTATTATTTGTGCATTTTAGTTATGTTTGATAGTGTATTTATGCCATAAATCAGGACCCCTAGCTTTGTTCCTGTGTTATCTTCCAGGAACTTTGTAGTTTTAGATTTAACATTTAGGTTTTTGATCCATTTTGAGTTAGTTTTTGTGTATGCTGTGCGGTGTGGATGCTGTTTCATTTTTCTGCAAATGGATATCTAGTTTTGCCAGCACTGTTTATTAAAGACATTATCTCTTCCTTATTGAATGGACTTCAACCTTTTGTCAAAGATCAGCTTCCACAGCTCGATGAATTTACTTTTGAGTTCTCAATTCTGTTCCACTGGTCTATGTGTCTGTCATTGTACCAGTCCCAGGCTGTTTTGATTCCTATGGCTGTGTAGTAAGTGGTTAAGAGTTTGTGTACTAACCAAAAGGTCAGCAGTTCGAATCCATCAGGCACTCCTTGGAAATCCTATGGGGCAGTTCTACTCTGTCCTATAGGGTCACTATGAGTCGGAATCAACTCGATGGCAATGGGTTTGGTTTTTGGTTCCTTTCCGCATAAAGTTGGAGATTAGTTTTTCCATTTTGTTAAAGAATGTTATTGGGATTTGGGTCAGGATTACATTACATCCATAGATTGCTTTGGGCAGTATTGACATTTTCACAATGTTAATTCTTCCAATCCATGAGACTCTATAGAGTTTTCAGTGGCTGAGTTTTTGGAAGTAGATTGCCAGGCCTTTCTTCTGAGACATCTCTGAGTGTACTTGAACTTCCAACCTTTAGGTTATCAGCCAAGGGCATTAACTGTTTACACTACACAAGGACTCCCTTATGCCTAATAGTAGCATTTATTACACGGTATGGACATTATTGATCTAGATATCTCTCTTCCTCACTAGATTGTCATATTTCTGTGCCCTGCTCACCACTGAGCAGGTGCCTAATATAATTATTTGTTGAATAATTGAAGGTGAAAATAAAATAAAATTCTAATGAAACTATAGCAAACATATGTTTTATTTTTCTCAAGACTAGCTGATGCATTTATGCTCAATAGTTCAGTTCAAGAACGATATTCAAAATATTTATTTACTTCTGAACTAGACTACCAATCGGAACGGTCTCTAGCCCAGTGGTGCTAGATTAGGGTGCTGGAGGCCCCTGCAGTGCCAGGTGTTAATGCTTTAGTTGCTGGATGCTGGGGTGTTGAGGGTCCCTAGGGAGGAGTCTGATGTCAGGGGTGAGGCATGTTGGAAGCATGGCTGTTTACCAACTGGTAATAAAGTATTTCAATATTTTAACAATTGCTGTGGTCATACAGTGCATTTGGGCCACATTTCAGCCCTGGTCAAGTTCATCTTCTTATTAAAATGGATGCTGTGCAGTTTGTAGCAGAAACAGAAAGGCTGCATTTCAAATAGTTCCAATTTTCCCCGGTGGATGATCTGTGTAATCTTATCAGGTTTGTTTATGCATGGAGAAGACTATGCGGATGCCACAGCAGAGGAGAGACACGTTGATTTTTGTCTAGAACTTTCTCCTCTAAATGGCAGGCAAAAGGGGTTCATTGGAGCCCATGCTGGCCACTGTCCTTGACTTGGACAATTAGTAAGCCCCATGTGGTGCAACGGTTAAACACTCAGCTGCTAACCAGAAGGTTAAGGGTTTGAACCCACCCAGGGGCTCCATTGGAGAAAGACCTGGATATCTACTTCTGTAAAGATTACAGCCAAGAAAAATTCTATGGGATGGTTCTACTCTGTCACATGGGGTTGCTAGGGTTGAAAATTGACTGTACAGCACCTAACAACAACCTGCTTTGCAGGAGGGTAGACTCAGATGGGGACGCTGTGGTGGGGATGGTGGCACCCAAGGGGTGTTGAGGCTGCTATACCTCCTGGGAGATTTCTCATGGACACTGACCTTAAACCAGAGATTTTCAAAACAAAAAAAAAAGCAGATTTTTTTTTAGAGCCTGAAAATGCCAAGGTAAAGTGTAAAATCATTAAGAAAAGAAAACACTGGGATATGTTTGAAGCTTCCTTGTGTTTCTGAAAGACTCTAAAATTTGGCTTCACTTAATTTAGCCATAGGGAGATGGCTTGTATACATCTGTGGGCCTATTTTGCTTTACTACTGAATATAGAAAGGCATTTAACTACAACTTGGATGCTAATGAGTACAAATTTCAGCAACTCTTCCAACTTCCCCAGTGAAGCTTCTATCTACAAGAATTAAACAAAGCTGGGCTTTCTCTCTAAGCATAAGGGATTTCCCATGGAAAGAAACAACTTTCAGAAAGTGCAGATTTGTGTTCTAAAACCTGTTTCCTACCTGTTTTATATATGCTTTGAAAATGCAGGGGTATTAGAAGAAGAAGAGAACGTAAGATATAAGTTAAGTGCTGAAAGTTCCTGCAGAATGGCTTGTAAAGTATAATAGGATGTAAGATGATAAGAGATTGCATCAGCACCTAGCTAGCCCTGCTCCTGATTAAGAGCTCAAATCTAATGGCCTGAACACCTGAAACAGCTGAATGAAAATAGAATCCCTGTAAGAATCTTTGAAAATAAAATAGGACAGAAGCCCAGAGGCATATCCAGAAATCGCTAAAGGCACCAAAGGAAAAAAGGTCACAAAGAAGAAAAGAACCTGGAATAGCTAAAGGAAGGGGGAGATTAAAGGGGGTATCTCATTAAAATATTGGTTGAAAAACCAAACTATTGCTACTCACCTATACACAAACCCACTGCCTCATCTATAGGAGATAATACGATGTGCAGGCCAAAATTCATGCTCAATGTTATTTATCATAACTCAAAAATGGAAACAACCTTAAAGGCCAACAATAGAAGAATTATTAAGCAAATAACAGTGGGTCTATATAATAGAATATATCACAAAGTCATCCGACTGTGTCTATCATAACAAAGTACGAATAACATTGCAAAGAATGGGAATTCCACAACACTTAGCTGTGTTCATGAGGAAGATATACATAGATCAAGAGGCAGTCCTTCAAACAGAACAAGGGGATACTTCAAAGTTCTACTCTGACACACATGGGGTCGCCATGAGTCAGAATCAATTTGATGGCAACTGGTACGGTATACTTCGGTGAACGTCATCTGAATGTCACTGTCTGCTGTTGCTATTGCTTTTGAAGAGAATAGGAAGCGTGGGAAAGGTTTCTGAACACTGTGGAGAAATTATGGCTCTCCTAGTTCTTTAAGATGGAAACCCTGGTGGTGTAGTGGTTAAAAGCTATGGCTGCTCACCAAAAGGTCATCAGTTCGAATTCACCAGGCACTCCTTGGAAACTCTATGGGGCGGTTCTGTTTTGTCCTATAGGGTCGCTATGAGTCAGAATCCCCCACGTGTCTGTCAGTTTGTCATACTGTGATGACTGCTGATGTTGGATGGATCCTGGCTGAAAGCAAAGAATACCAGAAGGAAGTTTACCTGTATTTTATTGACTATGCAAAGGCATTTGACTGTTTGGATCATAACAAATTATGGATAACATTGTGAAGAGTGGGAATTCCAGAACACTTAATTGTGCTCATGAGGGACCTTTACATAGATCAAGAGGCAGTTGTTCGGACAGAACAAGGGGATACTGATTGATTTAAAGTCAGAAAGGTGTGCATCAGGGGCATCGGGCTTGTATCCTTTCAGCATACCTATTCAATCTGTATGATGAGCAAATAATCCGAGAAGCTGGACTATATGAAGAAGAACAGGGCATCAGGATTGGAGGAAGGCTCATTAACAACCTGCGTTATGCAGATGACACAACTTTGCTTGCTGAAAGTGAAGAGAACTTGAAGCACTTACTAATGAAGAACAGAGACCACAGCCTTCAGTATGGATTGCACCTCGACATAAAGAAAACAGAAATCCTCACAACTGGACCAATGAGCAACATCGTGATAAATGGAGAAAAGATTGAAGTTGTCAAAGATCTCATTTTACTTGGATCCACAATCAACAGCCATGGAAGCAGCAGTCAAGAAATCAAAAGACGCATTGCATTGGGTAAATCTGCTGCAAAGGACCTCTTTAAAGTGTTAAAGAGCAAAGATGTCACCTTGAAAACTAAGGTGCACCTGACCCAAGCCATGGTATTTTCAATCGCATCATATCCATGTGAAAGCTGGAGAATGAATAAGGAAGACCAAAGAAGAATTGATGCCTTTGAATTGTGGTGTTGGTGAAGAATATTAAATACACCACGGACTGCCAAAAGAATGAACAAATTTGTCTTGGAAGAAGTGCAACCAGAATGCTCCTTAGAAGCAAGGATGGAGAGACTGCATCTTACATGCTTTGGCCTTGTTGTCAGGATGTTTCAGTCCCTGGAGAAGGACATCATGCTTGGCAAAGGACAGGGTCAGTGGAAAAGAGGAAGACCCTCAACAAGGTAGATTCACACAGTGGCTGCAACGATGAGCTCAAGCATAACAACGATTGTAAGGATGGCTCAGGACCGGGCAGAGTTTCGTTCTATTGTGCATAGGGTTGCTATGAGTTGGAACAGACTCGACGACACCTAACAACAACGAGTTGGAATCGACTTGAAGGCAATGGGTTTAGTCCTTTAAGAATTGGTCAATATTCAACTATCTCAGGAGTTAGCATAAGATCAGGAACCGATGGTACTGAAGGAAGAGGTCCAAGCTGCACTGAAGGCATTGTCAAAAAACAAGTCTCCAGGAATCGACGGAATACCAAATGAAATATTTCAAAAAATGCTGTGCAGGAAGTGCTCGCTTGTCCTGACCAGCCGACTGGAAGAGATCCATATTTATGCCTATTCCAAAGAAAGGTGATTCAACCAAATGCAGAAGTTATCAAACAATATCATTAATATCACAAGCAAGAAAATTTTGCTGAAGATCATTCAAAAGTGGCTGCAGCAGTACATCAACAGGGAACTGCCAGAAATTCAAGCCAAATTCAGAAGAGGATGTGGAACAAGGGATGTCATTGCTGATGTCAGATGTATACTGGCTGAAAGCAGAGAATACCAGAAAGATGTTTACCTGAGTTTTATTGACTATGCAAAGGCATTCGACTGTTTGGATCATAATAAATTATGAATAACATTTCAAAGAATGGAAATTCCAGAACATTCAATTGTGCTCATGAGGAATCTGTACATCGGTCAAGAGGCAGTAGTTCAAACAGAACAAGGGATACTGCGTGGTTTGAAGTCAAGAAAGGTGTGCATCAGGGTTGTGTCATTTCACCATACTTATTCTATCTGTATGCTGAGCAGATAACCTGAGAAGCTGGACTCTATGAAGAAGAACAGGGCATCAGAATTGGAGGAAGACTCATAAACAACCTGCATCATGCAGATGACCCAACCTTGCTTGCTGAAAGTGAAGAGGACTTGAAGCACTTGCTGATGAAGATGAAAGACCATAGCCTTCAGTATGGATCACACCTTGACATTAGGAAAACAAAAATCCTCACAACTGAGCCAATAAGCAACATCATGATAAACTGGGAAAAGATTGAAGTTTTCAAGGATTTCATTTTTCTTGGATCCACAATCAACATCTGAGGAAGCAGCAGTCAAGGAATCAAACAATGACTTATTGCATTGGGCAAATCAGCTGCAAAAGACCTTTTTCAAGTGTTAAAAAGCAAAGATGTCACCTTGAACACTAAGGTGTGCCTGATGCAAGCCATGGTTTTTCAGTTGCCTCATATGCATGTGAAAGGTGGACAATGAATAAGGAAGACCAAAGAAGAACTGATGCCTTTGAATTATGGGGTCGGTGAAGAATGTTGAATATACTGTGGACTGCCAAAAGAACGAACAAATCTGTCTTGGTTGAAATACAGCTAGAATGCTCCTTAGAAGCAAGGGTGGCGAGACTACATCTCACATACTTGGACATGTTATCGGGAGGGATCAGTCCCTGGAGAAGGACATCACACTTGGTAAAGCAGAGGGTCAGGGAAAAAGAGGAAGACCCTCAATGAGTTGGACTGACACAGTGGCTGCAAGAACGGACTGAAGTATAGCAACGATTGTGAGGGTGGTGCAGGACCAGGCAGTGCTTCGTTCTGTTGTACGTAGGGTTGCTATGAGTCAGAACTGACTCGACGGCACCTACCAACAACAAACAGCAGTCCTTTAACACTGGTCTCTACGCTGCACCTCAGCTTTTATGAAGAGTAGCATTGAGTGTTTATTTGGTGCACTGGAAGAGCCAAGAATGGCAAATACTGTTATCACCATTCTATTAACCAGATCATTTTTTTAACCACCACTTCTGTAATGCTGGAACTCTGGTGGTGCAGTGGGTAAGAGTTCAGGCTACTAACCAAAAGGCTGGCAGTTCAAATCTACCAGCTGCTCCTTGGAAACCTGATGGGGTAGTTCTGTTCTGTCCTAAATGGTTGCTATGACTCAGAATTGACTTGATGGAAATGTTTTTTTTTTTTTCTTCTATGATAAGATTGTGGGATACTTTCATCCAGATTGGCTCAGCACAGGTTTAGGATTAAGTACATTTTCTTGTAATCTGGTTTTTTGAAAATTGGTATTTCGTATAGGGTCTGAATCGCAATTTATTAACTACAACATTGGTTTTCAAACTTTTTTTGTATTTTAGATGAAGGTTTACAGAACAAACTAGTTTCTCATTGAACAGTACACGTATTGTTTTATGACATTGGTTAACAGCTCCACATGTTAACATTCTTCCTTCTCAACCTTGGGTTCCCTATTACCAGTTTTCCTATTCCCTTCTACCTTATAGTCCTTGCCCCTGGGCTGGTGTGCCCCTTTCATCTCATTTTTTTTTTTTTTTTAATGGGTCTGCCCAATCTTTGGCTGAAGGTAAACCTCAGGAGTGACTTCATCACTGAGCTGAAAGTGTGTCGGGGTTTCTCTAGTCTCTGTTATGCCAGCAAGTCTGGTCTTTCTTTTAGAGTTAGAATTTTATTCTATGTTTTTCTCTGGCTCTGTCTGGGACCCTGTATTGTGATCCCTGTCAGAGCAGTCAGTAGTGGTAGCCGGGCACCATCTAGTTGTGCTGTACTCAGTCTGTTGGACCCCATGGTAGATGCGGTCCATTAGTCCTTTGGACTAATCTTTCCCTTGTGTCTTTAGTTTTCTTCATTCTTCCTTGCTCCTGAAGGGGTGAGACCAGTGGAGTATCCTGGATGGCTGCTCCCAGGCTTTTAAGACCTTTGACACTACTCACCAAAGTAGAATGTAGAACATTTTCTTTATAAACTATGTTATGCCAATTGAACTAGATGTTCCCTGAGACCATGGTCCCCATAGCCTTCAGCCCAGCAATTCAGCACCAAGCCTTTTCTTTTTAAACAGAGGAATAGCCCTTTCTTCAAACCAAAGCTTATATAGAGATTTAATAGGTCAAGGAATAAAAGTTGGACAGCTCTGATAAAGTTGTGGAGGACCTGCAAGACCCCCCAGCTCAGCTCTCTTCTTCTTCAAGATACTTTCCCCTCCCCCAGGGCTCTGTGAACACCATTAGGAAACCACAGAACCTAAATGTTCTAATGAGAATGAGCTTTGCTCTAACCAATCATAGGAAACCTATGATTCTACAGCCTCCAGATTAGTGTAAACGTATTATGTACTACATATTGCTGTGGCTTGTAGGGAGGTAGGGGAGAGGGAAAGAAAAGGGTGTCTCCCTTAGGCTGGGAAAGATTTGGAGGTCTCCAGGCCCCTTCCCTCTCTTAAACTTTGTCATTTATTCTCTTCTTTGGACTGTGAAATCTGAGAGTGAGATAATATTCCTTTATGGAATGCAATGTAAAATTAAATTAAACTAAAAATTTAATATATTCCAGGGTCAACTGTACATTTGAGATATGAGACAGAAAAATATGCTAGCAATGCTACATCATAGGGCTTTTGAGTTTTAAGGTTCATTTTCACATGGCAAATTTTCTCAACTTCTTTCTTTTTCCCAGTTACAATCAGATTTCTCAGAGTTCCTCCAACTCATTTGCCAATTATGTGGCTCCAGTGGGAGGTAGAGGAGGGCTCCTAGCCTGGGTTCTGGAGTTGAAAAGAAAAAAAAAAACATTGCCATTGAGTCAATTCTGACTCATAGCGACCCTATAGGACAGAGTAGAACTGCCCCATAGAGTTTCCAAGGACACATTGTGGATTCAAACTGCTGACCTTTTGGTTAGCAGCTGTAGCGCTTAACCACTATGCCACCAGGGTTAAAAAGGCTGCACAAATCCTGACCCCGTCATTTACTAGAGGTGCGCTGCACTAAGTTACTTAAGCTCTGTGAGCCTCAGTTTCTCTTTGCAAAGAGAGACAGTAAAAATACTTATATCGAAGGGCTGCTGTGAGGATTAAATGAGATATGCATTTAAATGCCTATCATACTGCCTAGCACATTGTAACTGTCCAATAAATATTTATTATTATTGTAATTTTAGTTCACGTGCCTCCAATATAGGGATTCTTTATCTTGGCTGCCCACCAGAGTCATCTGTGGTGCTTTAAAAAATATGAATTACTGGTAGCCCAGACCAATTAAATCAAGGCTCCTGGGGTGGGGCCCCAACCCAGACCTGCCCAAGCATCAGTAATTAAAAAAAAAATCTCGTGGTATATCTAATGTGCAACTAGGGTTGACAACCACTGGGCTGAAGTTGGCAGATGAGGGTGAGAATGCCTGATGGTGGAGCAAAGGGAGTACAGGAGGTGGTGGGAGCCTGTGGGGACCCACAGGAATCACTGCCACCCATGACCTTCCTCTGTTTGTCTCCACAGACCAACCAATCTAAGGAAGAGAGGCCCATAGTAACAGCAAGGATCGACAGGAACTCATTCCAGAGGGATGCTTGGCAATAAGGGAACCAACAGTCAGATCTTCACTGTGTGTGGTCCTTTACCATTAAAAATTGTTTTTTTCTCAATAACCCTGTGGAGTACACAGGATACCTATTATTCTCAATTATAGGAAGGGGAATTGAGTCACACGGAAATCAGCTCATTTGCTCACAGTCAAACTGTACCTCGTAGGCAGAGACACGAATAAACCCATATCTCCTGATTCCAGTGTCTTTCTAGGATACCACTATGTCTCTCGCTAACTCTTCTACCTGGGAGCTGTTTTCCACTCACCTCCTAACTAATGGAGGCATCTCTGGAGAACCTCAAGGTTTAAAAGGCAAACACTGGAGAGTGCCTTTTTGCCTCTTCCACAAGTGATGTGATCGGGGTAAAAGAAGCTTCTAGGGGGAGTAAATATGAAATGTGACTCCCCTTATTGTATTAGCCTGCCTCTCTCTCAGAGCTTTGAAGTACAACCAAGCTGGCACAGTCAAGAGGAATTCAGTTTTGAACTTTGTATCAAATCTGTTGTTGTTAGGTGCTGTCTAGTTGGTTCCAACTCATAGCAACCCTGTACAAAAACATTGCCTGGTCCTGTGTCATCCTCACAATTGCTGCTATGTTTAAGCCTATTGTTGCAGCCACTGTGCCAATCCATCTCGTTGAGAGTCTTCCTCTTTTTCGATGACCCTGTACTTTACCAAGCCAGATGTCCTTTTCCAGGGACTGATTCCTCCTGATAACATGTCCAAAGTACCTGAGTTGAAGTCTTGCCATCCTTGGTTCCAGTAAGCATTCTGGCCATACTTCTTCCAAGACAGATTTGCTTGTTCTTCTGGCAGCCCGGGATAATATTCAAAATTCTTCACCAGCACTGTAATTTGAAGCCATAAATTCTTCTTTGGTCTTCTTTATTTATTGTCCAGCTTTCGCATGCATATGAGATGATTGAAAATACCATGGCTTGGGTCAGGCTCACCTTAGTCCTTAAAATGACATCTTTGCTTTTTAACACTCAAAAGAGGTCTTTTGCTGCAGATTTATCCAATGCAATACGTTGTTTGATTCCTTGACTGCTGCTTCCATGGGCATTGATTGTTGGATCCAAGTAAAATGAAATCCTTGACAACTTTAATACTTTCTCCGTTTATCATGATGTTGCTTATTGGTCCAGTTGTGAGGATTTTTGTTTTCCTATTGTTGTGCCTCACCTCCCAGAAGTTGAATAAAGTTTGTGAATCGGAGACAAATATATTCGTTGATGGATTTCAAGCCACTTGTGTTGAGTATTACAGAAAAAGCTGACCTGAGAATACATGATGTTCTCAGTGTTCTATGTAGCTTCTTCTTAGAAGAACCTGTTCCAAAGTAAACTGTGGTCTGAACAACAACAAAACTTTTACACACATGTGCACTGCCCTGCTCTCCCCAGTGACAATAACCAAAAATTGGACCCAGCTCTTAGATACTCTATGGCCCACTATGGCTTTGACACTAGCACTTTTCTGTTAGTCCAGCGTAAACTATCTAATTTCCATACGCTTGGAATCTGTTGCAACTTTAAATGCTGTAAACAGCTGATGGGTTTACAGGAATTGCCTAACAGGGATTGCATATTGATTTGTGGTCTCAAAATTGGTTATGGTGTTGATTCTGGATTCAAAGAATCAAGTGACCCCAGCATCAGGATGTGGGTTGATCTTAAATACAAGAGTGGATATTCGTTCAGATACAGCCCTCTGGGAACTAGCTTGTTTTGTACTATGAAAGGAACCATCAAGGTAGACTATTTTTTTTTCCCCTTTTATATAAGACTCTGGTTTAGTAATTTATTTTGAGACTTTAAACTACATGTGAAATCCCCCAGGAACTGAAGGAGTGAATGGCAAACTATTTTAAATCCTGTTTCAGTCATGGGTACTGAGAGAAATGTTTCCAGAAAATCTCTGGTTTCCATACTTAGGGACTTATTTACATGAGGATCTCAGAAACAGTCAGAGAAATGTCTGGTTCATATTTTGCTTTCTAGATTCTGATCAAGGTAACTCTCATCATAGTTTTGATAAGTCGTCATGAGAAAAGATTGACATACAAGAATAATCTGAGGAGAAGTGAGACCACTAGTTACTCACCCCTCCTTATTTCTCAGTTGTCCTGCCTTTCTGTTCCTGGATAGTGCTAGGCTTCTTTCTGCCACAGGGCCTTTAACCATCCTTCCCTCTGCCCCACCTATCTTCTTCTGGTTAGCTCCCAACCATCCTTGATCTGAGTTCAAGTGTCACTTTTTGGAGAAGGCTTTCAGATCCTCCTCGGCCTAGATTGTGCCCTCCTCTTATGTGATCTCATATCCTTTGTACTTTTCCTTTGTGGCACTTAACTCATTTAGCAATTACTCGCTAAGTTTGTATTTCCTCTTAGACTGTAACCTCTCTGAGGGCAGAGGTGTTGCATCTAGGGCTCGTCATTGTGTTTCCAGCAACTAAGGCTGTGCCTGTCATCAGTATCCACTCTCTAAATATCTGTGGAATGAGTCAATGAATAATGAGTAGATGTATTTAAAGAATTTATTTTATAGCTTTTCAAAAGCATCCAGAAGCTAACATTTTCTGGACAGAAATTTCCTGGTTAAAGCTCACATTTTCTGAGAGAAGGGATTGCTGCTTGAGAAGCTTGAAAACCCACCTTCTCGTACTTACTCACAATGTTTTTCTCTAAAGCCCTGAAAAAAAATATTTAGACGTTCTTTTATATAAATAGTTTTCAAGACGGAAACAGAGAATGTGAAAAAAAAACCTTGCTTAAATTGTTTAAAGTCTCCCTCTCCTCCTTCTGCCATAAAATGCAATTTAGAATATATTTTGAATATCCTTTTCTTGATGGATTCATCACTTAAGGGAGTAGCAGGACCATTCATTGAATATGAAATGAGTCAACAAGTAGTTGAAAGTATTATTTTCTTTGCCTTTTCCTCAGTGCCTTCTACCTTTTTTAGAAGCTGTTGGTATAGATTGTAAAGTGTCTTTCTAAAGTCTCATATTCCCTCTTGGCCATGAATAATACTTGGAGAGAACACTTAGAAATGAAAATATGAAGCCTGACTATAAAGTAATCCATTGAAATACGTGTTTCTCTTCACTTTGGGGTATTTAATCTAAAGTCATTAGAAACATTTTTGTTAACTCTTATTTTGGAAGAGTTTCTGAAGCTTGCAAGAAAACCAGTCTTATTACTATGCTGTCACGCCTGGTTTTGGAGGAAAAGAATAAATATCCTCTTTATTTACCAATGTGATCACCATACGATTTCTGGCCATTTCAAAGGATGACAATTTGCCCATGAAGGGGAAATTCAAAGGGCTGGGCTCCGCTATAGGAGACCAGAGGGCTCAGCAATGTCAGCTGTGGTACAGGAGGAAGTGCTGTGAGTGTGGGCTTGGCATGGCTGAGTTCAAGCTCCACTGGTGATCTTGAGCTAGTCCTCCAACTTTATTGAATCTTACTTTCACTTGTGAATAATATTTCATGTTTAGGAAAGTTAAGAACATGGCTTGTGATAATATGTGTGAAAATGCTTGACCACATATTAAGTGCTCTGTGAATGTGAATCATATCTGAATTTAATGAGATATAATTATACTGTGAATCCCTGGGCAGTGCAAATGGTTAAGTGCTCAACAATAAGCCAAAAGGTTGTTGGTTTGAACCTACCCAGAGGCCTCTGGCATCAGGCCTGATGATCTGCTTCTGAAAGGTCACAGCCTTAAAAACCCTATGGGGAAGAGTTTTACTCTGCATACATGGGGTCGCCATGAGTTGGGATCGACTTGACAGCAGCTAACAAAAATTATATTCTATACTTTTGTGATACCTTACCATTTACAAAGTATTTTTGTCTACCTTCTACTATTTGGAAACCCTGGTGGCATAGTGGTTAAGTGTTCAGCTGCTAACCACAAGCCTGGCAGTTTGAATTCACCAGGTGCTCCTTGGAAACCGTGTGAGGAAGTTGTACTATGTCCTATACGGTTGCTATGAGTCGGAATTGACTCTACGGCAATGGGTTTGGTTTGTTTTTTTGATTCTACTATTGGATACTTAAAATAATCAACTAAGCAACCTGGGTTAGGCATCAAGCTACAAAGCTGAATAAGATAGAGCTCCTGGCTTCAATCAATTTATGGCCCAGTGGGAAAGACAGACACCTAAGCAGATAATTTCAAAAGTAAGTGCAGAGATAGAGGCATGGTGGAGGAATATCCCAGCTGACATGTAGTGAATGTTTAGTCTGTGTCACGGGCTGTGCTTTGTACTTTATTGTATTATCCAATTAAATCCTTAAAACCAACCCATGAGGTAGTAATGCTTCTCTAGGTAACATGCCCAAAGTCACGCAGCTTGTAAAGGATGAAACTGGGATTGAAATTTACATGTATCAACAGAGTCTAAGGGTTTCAGATGTGTAGGGTTCATGGCTGGGTTCCAGTAACGAATCCCAAAGAGAAACAGGAAGAAATGGTAACACCTTTTGAGACTTAGCTTTGCAAGTTGCATAGCATCCATTCTGCTGTAGCCACAAGCCTGTCCAGATTCCAGAGGGGAGAGTATCGACTCTCTTTTGATGAGAGAAGTGTCAGAGTTACTGGAGAACAGCATGTGGGATGGCAGATACTATCGCAGTTATTTTTGGAATCTTAATTCTGGCATAATTGGGAACTATGGGATTGTAAAGGATGAATACCTAAAGACTCCAGAAAGGCTGTCAGAGGGATTAGACCCAACGTGGGTTTGAACTCACCTTTTCCATTTAAAAACTGTGTAATACTGGACAAGTTCTTTAGTTTCTTAGAGCCAATTTCCTCCTTTGGAAGTGGTGATAATAATTTCTTTCAGGTATATTGTGAGGTCATCAATAAAATAATGGATATAAATGAACTGGAACGTAGTAGACACTCAGTAGAAACTGCCTATCATTATTATTTCATAATCAGAGTATAGAATAACTTTAACTGCTCCTTAGTGCTCCAGCAATCATCCTGACCTGGTTCTGGAGGGGCTTAAGTCTTCCCTACTAAACAGGCTCCATCTCTACTCTGCTAGGTACTTTGTAAATCAAGTTCTATAGGCCCCTGAAGGCCTCAGGGCCTCTGATGAACATTGGCAATGCTGCTAGGAATACCAGATATTTGGGGGTACTTAAGGAGAATTACAGGGCCCTGACGGCGCAATGGCTAAGAGCTTAGGCTGCTAACCAAAAGGTCAGCAGTTTGAATCCACCAGCTGCTCCTTGGAAAACCTATGGGGCAGTTCTACACTGTCCTATAAGTTTGCTATGAGTTGAAATCGATTCGACGACGATGGGAAGGGGAATCCCAAGGTTAAATACCAGTTCCTGAACTGAAGCTTGTGTGATGGTTCAGATGTGTTGGCCGCTGTGATAGACTGCATTTTTCACCCCAGTTCTTCACCCTTTCCTGCATCCATGCCTTTTGCCATGTGACTTTGTAATTCCTTTTACTAAATGGATGGAATGTATTTCCTTGTCCCTTGGCTTCGGGTTTGGCTGTGTGTTTTGCTTTGGTCAATAGAAGAAGTAGAAGTGATAGCATATCAGTTCCAAACCTTGTTTTAAGTGTCCTCATATATTTCCACTTTCCATTTATTTTTCCACCATCACTGTGAGTACATACCTGAGTTTGCCCTCTGATCCTAGGAGGTGTACAAGAGCCATGCGGAGCACAGCCAACGCAGTTGAGCTGCCCCAGTCAAGCTGCTCTAGCCAGGCTCAGCCTAGATCAGCTGACTCCCAGCCAACCCACAGAGGCGTAAGTTAAATAAATGCTTATATTTTAAACACTAAGATTTTGCCGTTGTTCGTTACACAGCAGTAGCAAACCAATACAACTACAGATCTTCAAATTCTAGGAAATTATTGAAAAATAATAAGGAATTCAGAAAAAGCAGCCCTGGTGGTGCAGTGATTAAGAGCTTGGCTGCTAACCAAAAAGGTCAGCAGTTCAAATCCACCAGCCACTCTATGGAAACCTTATGGGGCAGTTCTACTCTGTCCCATAGGGTCGCTGTGAGTCTGAATCGACTCGACAGCAACAGATTTGGTTTGTTTTTGGTAATAGAATACTGGGGTCCCTGGGTGGTGTAAACATTTAACATGTTGGCTGTTAACCAAAAGGTTGGCCATTCAAGTTCACCCATGGATGTCTCAGAACAAAGTGCAACCTACTTCAGAAAAATCATCCGCTGAAAACCCTATGGAAAACATTTCTACTCTGACACACATGGGGCCACCAGGAGTTGGAACTGACTCAACAGCAACTTGTTTTTAATCAAGTAATAATTTATTATGTATGTACGTTGGCAGGATAGGGGGCCAGGGAGAGTAAGAAATGAAATGATTAGGTATGTTTATTATACAGCCAAACAGGGATCAGGAGAGAGTACATAAACTGTCTACAAGTATTTGAAGTACAAATATCAAGGGTGGAGTAAATAGTGTACTGAGTTCCAAATGGGAAATATTTAGGGAAAATGCATCAACGCTGAGCCAAAAAAAATTTATGTTGGAGCAGGAAAATGTCTTCATGATAAGATCTGTATTCATCTTTCTCTTAAGGAAGCATTAGGGGCCTCCTTGCTCTGAGACTTTTAAATTTGACTGAATGAAGGAATAGAAACATACTGTGGAAGTATACTTGGGCCACCTGGATTGGGGTTAGAATCGACAGGCCTGTAAGCTTGAACATCCAAATCTCAGACAGATGGGTGCCTATCCTATACCCAGTAATCTTTCCTGTGTCTAATTATAAAAAAAAAAAAAATTTTTTATTATATAGCAGCCTGCAAATTTTAGACAACTTAAAAGAAGAAATATTGTAAATAATCTCTTGACTCAGAATACTTTCCTTTAAAATTAGACATAAGGCACAAGCAGACCTGACAAGGATTCTAGGCTAATGGGATTTGGGTTGGAAAGGAATTGGAGTCGAGTCAAGTTAAGTCTTTTTAAGCATGGCACATAGCCTTGAGACTACTGTCAGCCACTGGTGGCCATTCCAGTCAGGGTCTCATTGCTGTCATTGCTAAATGCTTGGGAAGCCTAGTGAATGCTGGGCTGCCCGAGAGGCTTTTTTTTCTTCTTCTTCTTCTTTTAAATGTAACAGCTAGAGTGAATATTTCAGGGGAAACTAACTCCAAAAGAAGCTCCTGTTCCCTGGATAAATACAGGCTTTCAGTACTCTTAATGGCCGTTCCAATTTCTTCTTCGGAAAACAAATTTTATTCTAAAAGACACATTTAGAAGTCTTTCTTGCAATTTGGAGAGTCGAATAGTCTGTTGGTTATACAGGAATGGATTTTATGGGAGTGTTGTGGAGTTCTCTTAATGGGAAGGAATTCACAAGGGGACGGGCAACACAATGTACCTTCTTGCCATTACCAGGGAAGGAAATGTTTTGTCTGGTTTTAACAGAGGCTGGAGCTTCTTGAATGGCTTTTCCTGGTATTAGTAGTAATCTATCTCAGAATGCGGAAACCCTGGTGGCATAGTGGTTAAGTGCTACAGCTACTAACCAAAGGGTTGGCAGTTCAAATCCAACAGGCGCTCCTTGGAAACTCTATGGGGGCGGTTCTACTCTGTCTTATAGGATTGCTATGAGTCGGTATCGACTCGATAGCAATGGGTTTGGTTTTTTGGTTTGATCTCAGAAAGCTTTAAAAAGAATTCAGATTGGCTTTTCTGGTTTCTCCTAAATTAATTCCTTTCAGCATCTGGAAATAGATACCTGGGAGACTTGCCACAGCACCTTCCTAAGGTTGATTTAATTAAAATAGCTGCTTTCTCACAGTTTTCTGCACTCAAGCTCATAGTGCTTTGACTTCCATGGGTTACTGCAAACAGAAAGTTGATATAGCACTATCATTCCTGGGGGTTAAATATTTTCCTAACAGCATGGAAAGACTAAGTTCTAGGCCAGTTGTTAATGTTTCTGGAATGTAGTTTTATGTATGTGTGAAAGTCTTTCCTACACGAGCGATAGGATGCTCTCCCGTATTTGTATGTGTAGGGATACTTTAGCCTTCTATTCTTATTTTTAATAAACAAATGGAGACAACCTTTAACTTCATCTATGCACCTAACTCCCTCACATGTCTGTTGATTTGTTGTACTGTGAGGTCTTGTGTGTTGCTGTTACCCGTGGTTTCAGCTGAGCTTCCAGGTCAAGACAGACTAGGAAGAAGGACCTGGCAGTCTATTCTGAAAAAAATTAGGCAGTGAAAACCTTATGAATAGCAGCAGAACATTGTCTGATATAGTGCTGGAAGATGAGCCCCTGAAGTTAGAAGGCACTCAAAAGACGACTGGGGAAGAGCTGTTTCCTCAAAGGAGAGTTGGCCTTAATGACATGGATGGAGCCAAGCTTTTGAGAACTCATCTGCTGATATGGCAATACTCAAAATGAGAAGAAACAGCTGCAAACGTCTGTTAATAATAGGAATGCAAAATGAACAAAGTATGAATTGAGGAAAATTGGAAATCATCAAAAATGAAATGGAACACACAAACATCAATATCCTAGGCATTAGTGAGCTGAAATGGACTTGTATTGGCCATTTTGAATCAGACATTTATATGGTCTACTATGCCGGGAATGACAAATTGAAGAGGAATAGCATTGCTTCATTGTCAAAAGAACATTTCAAGATCTATCCTGAAGTGCATTGCTGTCAGTGACAGGATGATATCTATACACCTACATGGAAGACCAGTTAATACGACTATTATTCAAATTTACGCACCCACACTAAAGGCAAAGAAGAAGAAATTGAAGATTTTTACGTGCAGTCAGGACCCATTGATAATTACTGGTGATTGGAATGTAAAAAAGTTGGAAACAAAGAAGAAGGATTGGTAGTTGGAAAATATGGCCTTGGTGATAGAAATGATGCTGAAGATAGCAAGATAGATTTTTGCAAGACCAACGACTCCTCATGGCAAATACCTTTTTTCAGCAACACAAACAGCAACTATACACGTGGGTCTTGCCTGATGAAATACACATGAATCGAATTGACTACATCTGTTGAAAGAGACGATGGAAAAGATCAATATCATCAGTCAGAACAAGTCCAGGAGCCGACTGCAGAAGAGAACATCAATTGCTCATATGCAAGTTCAAATCGAAGCTGAAGAAAATTAGAACAAGTTCACAGGAGCCAAAGTATGACCTTGAGTATATTCCACCTGAATTTAGAGACCATCTCAAGAATAGATTTAACACATTGAAAAATAATGACCGAACACCAGATGAGTTGTGGAATGACATCAAGGACATCATACATGAAGAAAGCAAGAGGTCATCAAAAAGACAGGAAAAAAAGAAAAGACCAAAATTGATGTCAGAAGAGAACTCTGAAACTTGCCTTTGAACGTAGAGTAGCTAAAGCGAATGTAAAAAATGTGATGTAAAAGAGCTGAACAGAAGATTTCAAACTGCAGCTCAAAAAGACTAAAGTATTATAATGACATGTGCAAAGACCTGGAATTAGAAAACCAAAAGGGAAGAACACACTGGGAATTTCTCAAGCTGAAAGAGCTAAAGAAAAAATTCAAGCCTCTAGTTGCGATTGTGAAGGATTCTAAATACTAAATGACGCAGAAAGTATCAAAAGAAGATGGAAGGAATACACAGAGACATTGTACCAAAAAGAATTGATTTATGTTCAACCATTTCAGGTACTGAAGGAAAAAGTACAAGCTGCACAAAAGACATTGGTGAAAAACAAGCCTTCAGAAATTGAAGGAATACTGATTGAGATGTTTCGACAAACAGATGCAACACTGGAAGTGCTCGCTCGTCTATGCCGAGAAATTTGGCCAATCAACTGGAAGAGATCCATATTTATGCCTATTCTGAAGAAAGGTGATTCAACTTTATATGGAAATTATCAAACACTATCATTAATCACACATAATTAAAATTTTGCTGAAGATAATTCAAAAGTGGTTGCAGCAGTACATTGACAGGGAACTGCCAGAAATTCAAGCCTAATTCAGAAGAGGGCGTGGAACCAGGCATGTCATAGCTAATGTCAGATGTATCCTGGCTGGAAGCAGAGAATACCAGAAAGATGTTTACCTGTGTTTTATTGACTATATAAAGGCATTTGACTGTGTGGATCATAGCAAATTATGGCTAACATTGCAAAGAATGGGAATTCCAGAACACTAAATTGTGCTCATGAGGAATCTGTACATAGGTCAAGAGGCATTCGTTCAAACAGAACAAGGGGATACTGATTGGTTTAAAGTCAGGAAAGGTGTGTGTCAGGGTTGTATCCTTTTACCATACCTATTCAGTCTGTATGCTGAACAAATAATCTGAGAAGCTGGACTGTGTGAAGAAGAACAGGGCATCAGGATTGGAGGAGGACTCATAAACAACCTGTAATATGCAGATGATACAACCTTGCTTGCTGAAAATGAAGAGGACTTGAAGCACTTACTGATGAAGGTCAAAGACTGTGGACTTCAGTATGGATTACATCTCAGAGAAAACAAAAATCATCACAACTGAACCAATAAGCGACATCATGATAAACAAAGAGAAGACTGAAGTTGTCAAGGGTTTCATTTTACTTGGATCCACAATCAACACCCATGGAAGTAGCAGTCAGGAAATCAAACTGTGTATTGCACTGGGCAAATCTGCTGCAAAAGACCTCTTTGAAGTGTTAAACAGCGAAGATGTCACTATGAGGACTAAGTTGCGCCTGACCCAAGCCATGGTGTTTTCAAGTGCCTCACATGCATGCGAAAGCTGGACAATAAATAAGGAAGACCGAAGGAGAACTGACGCCTTTGAATTATGGTGTTGGCGAAGAACTTTGAATATACTATGGACTGCCAAAAGAACAAACAAATCTGTCTCGGATGAAGTACAGCCAGAATACTCCTTAGAAGTGAGGGTGACGAGACTTCACCTCACATATTTTGGACATGTTATCAGGAGGGATAAGTCCTTGAAGAAGGACATCATGCTTGGAAAAGTCGAGGGTAATTGGAAAAGAGGAAGACCCTCAACAAGATGGATTGACACAGAGGGTGCAACAATGGGCTCAAGCATAACAATGGTCGTGAGGATGGTGCAGGCCCTGGCAGTGTTTTGTTCTGTTGTACATAGTGTCGTTATGAGTTGGAAGTGACTCGACGGTACCTAAAGACAACAACCCACCTAATTGCATCTGTGTCCATCCACTCAACCCTTCCTCCTCTGTGGATGAGTTATCTATGCTCCTTCTATGAACAATATCCCTGCTTTTGTACAGAATCCCATTCCCTCTCATCTTCTTAGAGACATTGTATTTGTGTGGAAGGAGTTTCTGGTGACTGGGACCCACAGAGTAGGAAATTTGGACTCAGGGCACTGATGTCGTCAGGTGCCATTGAGTCAGTTCCGAGTCATAGCTACCTTATGTACAACAGAACGAAGCACTGCCCAATCCTGCACCATCGTTACAGTCATTGTTACGCTTGAGCCCATTTTTGCAGCCACTGTGTCAATCCATCTCATTGAAGGTTTTCCTTATTTTCGCTGACCCTCTATGTAATAATCTATCTTTATTAGTGTGGGGCGCTGATGGCCCAACCTATATTGAAATTTGGATTAAAAGATGTATTGCAAAATGAGTCCAAGCACTCCTTCAGCCAGCTAGTCTATTCTATGTGTGGGGCAGAGTGATAGAGAGTGCCCTGAAGGGGTGAAACTGGGGTGGGGGTCCATGCTAGTCCATGTCCAGGCTTGTGGCTTCCCATTTACATGGCATTGCTGCCCTTAGCCAGTCCTAGGCACTGGAGGTGGTTGTTGTTAAGTGTCATCGAGTTGATTTTGACTCATAGTGACCTCATGTGACAGAGTAAAGCTGCCCTATAGGGTTTTCTAGGCTGTAATTTTTACAGGAGCAGATTGCTAGGTCTTTCTCCCAAGGATCCCCTGGATGGGTTTGAACTGCCAACCTTTTGGTTACCAGTCCAGCCCTTAACTGTTGCTGTAACAGTGCTCCTTAAGCATTAGAGGGAAACATGGGAAATCTCAAGGAAGGTACTTCTGGTGACTGGGACCCATGCAGTACCAGATTTGGACTCAGAGCCCCTTACCTGGTTGACATTGGTGGCTCTGGGTGGTCCCAAGCATAGGAGAGGAACTTAGGAAACTTTGAGGAAGATAATCTAAAGCTTGGGGTCCCCTGATGTGTGAGGTTTGGGGCAGGGGCCCTACTTTGGTGGATCTAATGGTGGGACTGCAGTGATCAGTTCTCAACCCTCATCTTCTTTGACTTTTTTAAAAAGAATTTGTCACAGTTGATGACTTCTTTCTTTTAACACTTTCTTCATTTGGCTTCTGGGAACTCATAGTCTTCTGGTTTCCCTTCTGCCTTACTGGCTACTTTTTTCTCAGCTCATTCCAATTTATTTCTCTGCCTTCTACGCATTGGAGTGCCCCAGACCTTAGTCATCAGATCTCTTTATCACTGGTCCCTTTCTAGGTGATTTTATCTAGGGCCAACATGTATGCCTTAATTCCAGGAGACGCTATGCACAAAAACTACAATGTGAATGGAACTGTGCTGTGCAAAATCTGATCTAGCTCCTTGACTTTAAATATTTTCTATACCTGATGACAATGAGCTTTTCCCTAAACTTCAGACTCACACATACTCAACAGTCTTTTCAACAGCTCCACTCAGACATTAAACCTGATATCTAAAATCAATTTCTTGATCTTCTCCACTATGTTTGTTTCTCTTGTAGTCTTCTCATTTCAGTGCACGGCCATTTTTTCATTCTAGATGCCCAGGCCAAAAACCTGGGATTCATCCTTGATTCTCCTTTTCCCATATCCAATTTGTCTGCAAATTCTGTTAGCTCTACCTTAAAAATATATCTAGAATCTGACTACTTCTGACTAAGTTTTACCATTACCACCTTGGTCCAAGCCATTATCATCTCTTACCTGTATTATTGCAATTTTTTCTAACTGTCATCCATGCTTCTATCCTTGCCCCGTTCAATCTAGTCTTAACATTGTAGCCAGCATGAGTTAGTTAACATATAGTCAAACGGTGCAACTCTGCTCAAGACCATCCAGTGGTTTATTCTTTCACCCAGTGTTAAATCCAAAGTTCTTAATATGGCTCCAAAGGCCCTAGATGGTCTCTGTTTCCTCTCCTACCCTTTCTCCCACCACTCTCCCTTTTGCTCACACCACTTTGTCCTTAATGGTTTGGTTGTTGGTCCTTGCCCATGCCAAGCCTTGGCACTCGTTCCCTCAGTCTGGACTGATCTTCTCTCAAATGTCTCCATGACTTGCTCTCTCACCTCTTTGGCATCATAGGTCGGCTGCTAGCTTATCAGCGAGGACTCCTTGACCACTATAATTGAAACAAAAAACACCCCCTGCACACACACATGCAACTCACACTCCCTACCTCCCTATCCCCTGCTTAAGTTTTACCCATAGCACTTATTTCCCTCAGTTGTACTGTATATTTTACTTTTCAATTTCATTTATTGTCTGTCTCCACATACTAGAGTGTTGTTAAGTGCCACTGAGTTGGTTCTGACTCATAGTGACCCTGTATACCACAGAACGATACATTGCCTGGTCCTGTGCCATCCTTAGAATTGTTGCAGGCCATTTTTGCAGCCGCTGTGTCAATCCACCTCGTTGAGGGTCTTCCTCTTTTCTGCTGAACCTGTACTTTACCAAGCATTATGTCCTTCTCCAGGGACAACACGTCGAAAGCATGTAAGATGCAGCCTCGCCATCCTTGCTTCCAAGGAGCATTCTGGTTGTACTTCCTCCAAGGCAGATTTGTTCGTTCTTTTGGCATTCCGTGGTATAATCAATATTCTTCGCCAACACAATTCAAAGGCGTCAATTCTTCTTCGGTCTTCCTTATTTATTGTCCAGCTTTCATATACATATGATGTGAATTGAAAATACTATGGCTTGGGTTAGGTTCACCTTAGTCTTCAAGGTGACATCTTTGCTTTTCAACACTTTAAAGAGGTCCTTTGCAGCACATCTGCCCGATGCAATGCGTCTTTTGATTTCCTGACTGCTGCTTCCATGGGTGTTGACTGTGGATCCAAGTAAAATGAAATCCTTGACAACTTCAATCTTTTTTCTATTTATCATGAGGGCAGTGGTTTTTGTCTGTTTTGCTTACTGCTGTATCCCCAGTGCCTAGAACTGGCACAGAATAAGAGTGTAAGTATTTGTTAGATGAATGACTGAATAACTTTATGGTTGATCTTTTTCTCTCTTTTAACACAACATGCGTTTGTACGGATAGTATTATTTACAACCCAGGACTATGTTGCACTGTTTTTTTCTAACTTGCTTCAACATTATTTCATGAACATCTTTCCGTTCCTTAAATAGTTTTCTGTAGCCTCATTTTAATGACTGCTTATTTCATTGTGTAAATAAATCACATTTTATTTACCTAGTGTTCTATTGGTAGAAATTCACATTTTTCCCAGGGACTGGCAACTATATTACAGTAACTACTTGGCCATACTTAATAATCTTCATAAGAGCAATGACTGTCATTTATTAAGTACTTCTTTTGTGCCAGGCTCTGGGCTAAAGCTTTACACGTATTACGTCATGGCACCATTCTTTTTGTCTTTATCTTGATGGTATACAGTCAAGATAGTTTTCTGAAGTTACTTAGGTTAGTTCTTTTCTTCTCCACTCCTTTCAGTGTGGTTATATTAGTTATTCGGAATACACTTTTTACTCTTTGTATTGTGTTTTGGGTTTCCTCGCATCTTGGTTAATTTTAATTATTTGTTTTTTTGGGGGGAGGGGTATGTGAAACTTTACTGTGGTTCTAAGAGTCAGAGTGATATAAAAAATTATGCTCAGAGAAGTGTCTCTCCTTCTTTATTCCTGCAAATGGTGATTCAAGGTATAACAATTGGTCTCTTTCCTTACTTTTTTCCCATCCCTTTCCTACCCACTGCCATAGTTAATGAATCTCTTCCATTTCTGGTTCATCCTCACTATATTTCTTTTGCAAAAACGAACAGGTAAATGTCTTTTTCTGTATCACCCTCTTTTTGCATGAATAAATACTCTTTTCTAATTAATGAGGTGTGAGTGTCCTCTATATGATCTGAATACCAATCCTTCATCATATAGATGTTCTGCAAATATTTACTACTGGTCTATGGCCTGTCTTTTTTTTTCCTAACAGTGCCTTTTTTTTTTTTTTTATAATTTATTTTTGTTGTTGAGAATATACACAGCGGAACATACATCAGCTCAACAATTTCTACGTGTACGATTCAGTGACATGGATTATATTCTTCAAGTTGTGCAACCAATCTCACCCTCCTTTTCTGAGTTGTTTTTCCCCCATTAACATAAACTCACTGCCCCCTAAGTTTCCTGTCTAATCTTCTTAGTTGCTATTGTCAGTTTGATCCTGTATAGATAGAACTTAAAAAAGCACGATGCTCAAGGTAGACATTCTTTACTAGTTAGGCTAAACTATTGTTTGATTTTAAGAAGACTTTAGAGGATATTTTTGTTTTCAGGTTTAAAGATTATTTCTGGGCAGTAGTTTCAGGGGTTCATCCAGCCTCCAGAAAATCTGGCTTCCATGAGAATTTGAAATTCTGTTCTGCATTTTCTTCCTTTTGATCAGGATTCTCCCACAGAATCTTTGATCAAACTATTCAGCAGTTGTAGCCGGGCCCCATCCGGTTCTTCTGGTCTCACGGCAAAGGAGACAGTTGTTCATGGAGGCAATTAGCCACACATTCCATAAAAATATCCTCCTCCTATTCCTGACTCTCCTTCTTCCTCTGTTGCTCCAGGCAAATAGAGACCAATTGTTGTACCTTGAATCACCATTTGCAAGCTTTTAAGACCCCAGGCATTGCGCAATGAACTAGGAGGTAGAACAGGAAAAAAGAAAAACAAAAACAAAAAAAACCTTGTTTATCTGCTCATCGGAAAAAAAAAAAAAACCTTGTTTATCTGCTCAGTTTTGCAAAAGAAATATAGTAAGAATGAACCAGGAACTAAAGAGATTCATCAGTTTGTTATTAAACAAATTAACTCAAATGTCCCACGAAAACATGACCCTAAACATCCAAACCAAGGAACCAAATAGCATGAGATGTTTGGTTGTACATAAACAGCCCTGGCAGTTACTCTTTTTTTTGTCATTGTAAACATATCTATCACACTGTTTTTGCCGATTCAGCTTTTTACAGGTGTGTAACTTATTGACAGAAATTACATTAATCTGCTGTGCAACCCTACCCTTAATCAATATGATTTTTTCATTGCCCTAAATTGAATCTCAGTACTTCATAAGCAATAACCACCCCCCTTCCTTCTTCCTCCCACCCCTGGTAACCACTAGTAAACTTTGGTCTCTATACATTTGCATTTTCCTGTCTTTTTACATAAGTGAGGTTATACAATACTTGCCCTTTTGTGATTTTTGAATTGTCCTTTTGTGACTGACTCACTTCACTCAGCATAATGTCTTCAAGCTCTATTCATATTGTGGCATGTATCAAGACTTTATTTCTCTTACTGGCTGAGTAGGATTCCACTGTATATATGTACCACATTTTGTTTATCCATTCATTCATTGATGGGCTTTTAGGTTGTTTCCACTTTTTGGAATAGTACTGCAATAAACACTGATGTACAAATGTCTGCTTGAGTTTCTGCTTCCAAGCCTTTTGGGTATATATCGAAGAGTGGAACTGCAGGGTCATACGGTAGTTCTCTTGTTAGTTTTTTGAGAAACTGCCACACTGTTTTCCACAATGGCTGTACCATTTCAAATTCCCACAAGCAATGGAGAAGGGTTCAAATTTCCCCATGTTCTTGCCAACATTCGTTATTTTCTGTTTTTTTTTTTTTTTAATCTTAGCCATTCCCGTGGGAGTGAAATAGTATCTCATTGTAGCTTTGATTTGCCTATCTGAAGGCTAATGATGTCGAACATCTTTTCATGTGTTTGGTAACCATTTGAATGTCCTCTTAGGTGAAATGTCTATTCAAGTCTGTCCATTTTATGATTGTATTTTTGTCTTTTTGCTGAGTTTTATATATATTTTGGTAATTAGATTCTTATCAGATATATAGTTTCTGAAGATATTTTCCCAGTTGCTAACTTGTCTTTTCAATTTTTTGGTAAAGTCTTTTGCTGAACAGAAGTTTTTAATTTTTTATGAGGTTCTATTTATTTATTTTGTCTTTTGTTGTTTGTGCTTTTGTTATTATATTAGGTAATCCATTGTTAAAAGCTAGGCTAAGAATTTTATGGTTTTAGTTTTCATATTTAGGCCTTTAATCCATTTTGAATTTGTTTTTTGTGTATGGCGTGAGGCGTGTGTACTGTTTCATTTTTTCTGCATGTGAAAATTCAATTTTTTCAACCCCATTTATTGAAAAGACTTTTCTTTCCTCATTGAATAGACATAGCACCCTTGTCGAAGATCAGTTGACCATATGCGTGGATTTATTTCTGGACTCTCAATTCTATTTTATTGGTCTATGTGTCTACTGGTATACTAGCACCAGGCTGTTTTGATTACTGTCGCTGTATGATATGTTTAAAATCAGGAATATGGGTCCTCCTACTTTGTTCTCTTTCAGCATTGCTTTAGCTATTCAGGGTCTCCTGTTATTCCATATAAAGTTGAGGATTGGTTTTTCCATTTCTGTAAAGAAGACTGTTGCAATTTTGATTGGGATTATGTTGAATCTATAGATCACTTTTGGTAGTATTGACGCCTTAACAATAGTAAGTCTCCCAATCCATGAACACGGAATATCTTTCCGTTTATTTGTCTTCTTTAATCTCTTTCAGCAGTGTTTTATGGTTCTTGCTGTATAAGTCTTCCTCATCCTGGTTTAATTTATTCCTAGGTATTTTATTCCCTTAGATGCCGTTGTAAATGGAATCATTTCTGTAATTTCCCTTTCAAATTTCTCATTGCTCGTGTACAGAAACCCAAATGATTTTTGTTTGTTGACCTTCTACCCTGCAACTTTTCTAATGGTGTCTTTTGAAGAGTAGAAGTTTTATTTGATGGAGTTGAATTTATAGGTTTTTTTTCTGTTATGAATTGTGCTTTTGGTGTTATGTCTAAGATATCTTTCGCTTGCTGAATTCTGCAAACATTTTCTCATTTTTTTTCTAGAAGTTCTATAATTTGAGATTTTACATTTAGATCTGGTCCATTCTGAGTTAATTTTTTTATGTGGTACAGTGTGTTGGTCAAGGTTCACTTTTGCATGTATGAATGTCCAATATTCCAGCTCCTTTCTTTGTCAAAAATCAATTGACTATATTTATTGGGGTCTACTTCTGGGCTCTCTCTTCCAGAAGGATCAATTCTGTTTTATGTGTCTACTTTTTCACCAATACCACATTGTCTTGATAACTGTAGTTTTATAGTAAGTCTTGACATTGGCTTGTATGAGTTCTCCAATTTTGTTCTTTGTCTTCAGTGCTGTGTTGACTATTCTAGATATTTAGCCTTTCCATTTAAGCTTTAGAATCAGTTTTTCAATATCTACAAAATAGCTTGCTAGCATTTTGATTGAGATTACATTGAATATATATATCAGCACTGAATCTTTCTACCTATGAACATGGAGTATCTGTTTATTTAAATCTTTTTGATTTCTTTCACTAGAGCCTTATAGCTTTCTGCTTATAGATTCTATAAATATTTTGTTAGATCTATACTTAAATGGAAGCCCTGGTGGTGTAGTGGTTAAGAACTATGGCTGCTAACCAAAAAGTCAGCAGTTCAAATCCACCACCAGGTGCTCCTTGGAAACCCCATGGAGCAGTTCTACTCTGTCCTGTAGGGTCACTATGAGTCGGAATTGACTCTACGGCAATGGGTTTGGTTTGATTTGGTTATGCTTAAATATTTCATTTATGGTGCTACTATAAATGATATTGTTTTAAATTCCATTTAATCATTGCTGGTATAGAGGAAAGCAATAGGCTTTTGTATATTAACCTTGTATCCTGTGATTGTGGTATACTTGCTTATTAGTTCTAGGAGGTTTTTTTTTTGTTGTTGTTGTTACTGTCAATTCTTCACTGTCTCCAGTATAGGTAATCATGTCATCTCTAAGTAGATACAGTTATATTTCTTCCTTTCCAGGATGCATATCTTTTATTTTCTTTCTTTTTTTATTGTACTAGCTACAACTTCTAGTAAGATATTTCATAGGAGTGATGAGAGACGACATCCTTGCCTTGTTCTCAATCTTGGGGGCAAAGTATCCAATTTCTAACCATTATGTTAACTGTAGATTTTTTGGTAGATATTCTTGATAAGAGTTTTTATCATGAATGGGTGTTTGATTTTGTCAAATGCTTTTTTGGCATCAATTGATATAATCGTATAATTTTTCTTCTTTAGCCTGTTGATGTGGTGGTTTACATTGATTGATTTTTGAACGCTGAACCAGCCTTGCTTATCTGAAATAACCCCCCCTTGTTTATAATTATTTTTTACACAGTTATTAAGGATTTTTGCATTTATGTTCATGGCAGATATTTGTCTGTAGTTTTCCTTTCTTGGCGGTGGGTTGTTTTTTTCCTTGTTCTTTTGTTTTCTTGTGATTTTTGCTTGAGAGCTAGACAGTATGTGTAGGACAGTAGAGACTGAGATAAATAAAAATTAGTGCCTGGAAGTAGGCACACCTCTTCTTGGCTAGGTTTTTAGTGTGGAGAATTAAGTTATTTAGTCAGTATTTGAGTTGGTTTTGTTGTTGTGGCTACCCTCAATGCACTTCTAGTGTCACTTTGTGTTTAGGGTTGGGTCTAGTTTGCCAAAGTCATTTATTAATGTTCCTTTCCCGCTTTCTCCTTTTGGCCTTCTTGTGTGCCAGTGGCTCAGAAAGTGTGTCTCCTTGTGCCCCTCCCAAACATATAGACTGCTGGTGGTGGTGGGTGGGGGAAGAGTTCTTTGTTTCCTTGGTCTAGTCTTTCTTGCCAAGCTTTTCCCCCTGGATCTCTGTGATGGGGCTTTCCCAGTGATTTTGCTCTTCTTCCCTATGGCAGTCAAAGTTTGTCTTGTATCTCTGGTGGGTCTTGTGCGGAAGAGAACTTTCTTTCTACTCCTCCAGAGGTAGGACACCTATAATGTTTTGGACCCAGATATTCTCTTGCCTTTTCTCTAGGCTTAGGTTTTTGTTTGTTGTTGTTGTTTCCTTTCTTCTAACTGCAGTGGGTCTTTATCTGTGTCCTGGAGGCATCAGGATTTAATTTCCTTCCTCTAGTGGCTCAAGGTTTTTATTCCATAGGGGATTAGGGTTCAGGTGGGACTTCGTGCCTTTCCCACATTAGTAGCTATTCTCCTGTACCAGTCCCACACCACAAAGGGAGATTTTCTCTGATCCTGACCTTCTCCCAATATTTCTTGTGACTACCTAGTGGAGATCTGTGGAGAAGAGTTTGCCACTAAGAGCCTGTTTACTAAGGTGAACTCCCTTCTGGTTGCAGCTCCCAAATGGTCTATACATTCATTGTAACCCACTTTTGGCTTCTAGCAACTTATTAAAGATTTTAGCTGAATTCTTTCCCATTTGTATGGAACAAGGCATCTCTTTCTTCCATACATTGCCACAGGTGTTCACATGCTATCTCTTTGGAGGGGCTTGTCTTTTCTTAGATTTCACACTACTTGGCTGCTCTGGGATCACAGCTTTCTGATGGATTAAAAAATTATTTTTCAGTGTATCTAGCTTTTTCTTGTCGTTGGAGTGAAAGTAATGTTCTTTTCAGCTTTTATACCTTAGGTATAAGCAGAACACATGAACAGTGCTCAAGTGTACATTACTGTTTAAGGCTTTTTATGTGAATGCTTGACTGTTGGAGAGATTTTTTTTCTTTGCTCATCAACTTGTAAACCTCCCTCATGTCTACCTAAGTGGATCATAGGCACATTGAGAACCACTGTAGGAGAATTTGACTTCTCTTATTTCCCCCAAAGTGCTCAGTGCAGTGGGTTCACTACGCAATTGGCTAAAAAACTCAGTCTTTCACAACCCAGTTTAACTGATTTCTTCTTATTCTATTCTTAATTAGTGAAGGTGGGGAAATCATGATTCATCTCCAACTCTTCAAATCATCCAATTTTCTCCTGCATGTGCGACACTAGTGCAAAGCTCTTTAAGTTTTCACCCTTTCTTTGCTTCCTAATTGTTCAGTCTATGTATGAGTATACATTTTCTCTGGTCAGAAAACCTCTTGAAGAAAGCCTTAAAGAAAATCCATACATATAAAATATAGGAGATATGTAGCTTACACATGGAGAAACACCTTAGGGGCTTCAGAAGATAAGCTCATTTGGAGTCAGTGGCAGATGTGGCTTCCAAAAGGGCTAATGTGGTATCAAGCTATGTTTGATATTCATCCACCAGAGACATCCCTAAGATCCAGGTTGATGAGTTTGGTCTCTAAAAAGGCTCTCTATTGAAGAGGCATTTCAGTTAATTGTGGTATGGACCACTGGTCCTTAGGATGAATTCTTGTGATAAAGTGGTAACTGGTCCCCTTTGAAGAAGAATAGAAATGGTTCCCCAGAAGCCTCAAAATACTGCCCATCTACTCAGTTGATCAGACAGCTTTACCCTTCAAATCTCTACCTGCTAAGACTGGAATGAAGAGAGCCTTTTGAAGCAATTTACTTTCAGTGATGTGCCAAATAGGCAATAGCTTTGACACTTTACAGAATGAGCAGGAAACACATTAGAGATTTGCCCCAGTTCCTTTCCTCTGCGTCATTTGCCAAAATGTTTTTTATTTATTCTCTCACAAAAGTAAATTTTGCCACTGGATAATTTCTCTTTTTTTCTGGATTCTTCCTTTTGACTTATTCCTTCACTTTCCTGCTTTTTGGTTTCTTTTCTTTCCTCTTGCTTTGTTTTCTAAATTGTCTTAGGCTTACATCCACCAAGGACTGTTGGACTGCCTTGGCACTGCACTTCTGTATTCGATCTTATGGGCTTGTTCTGGATAATGATGATTTCTAACAGGAACCGTAGTTCTCCACACCGCGAACTGCAGAGACCGCAGCTCCCGATTCTACTTCCTCTTTGAGCTGGATCATGTCAGAGGGGCCTCATATGTGTGGAGTGAGCTCTTGGCTTGACCAAGAACTTTCAGCTTTGATTGGACTCAGACTTTCTAACACGAAACAGCCTGGGCTACACTCTTAGTCCTCTCAACTAAGAAATCTGAGGGATTCCAGGGGCTGAAGAAATGGGCCTAAACCAACAAGGCAAAATTTAACAAGGATATATGTAAGCTTCTGAACTTGGAGTCGAAAGTCCTACTATATGTTTTCAGGTGGCTTAACATGGAAAAGAAACAAGAACTAGTCAACAATAAAACCAGTGTTAGTCAAAACTTTTTTTAAAAAGTTATTTTGTTGTTGTTGAGAATATACATAGCAAAACATACACCAATTCAACTGTTTCAACATGTACAATTCAGTGACAGTGATTACATTCTTTGAAGTTAAAACTATTCTTTGTGGCTTTCTTTACAAGTTAATGTCATATTAGACTAGGCTATGGAAATAAGGTTAAGTGAGCTGGAACTTATTATAAAGACCAGCATAGGGAATCACCTATGTGGTAGATTGACTTCAAAAATGTCCCCCATTTTTTACCCTCCTCCTTGTTTCCATACATTTTGCAGTTTGACCATGCAGCTCTTCCCATCAAGAGGTAAAGCCTATTTCCCATCCCTTGAATCAAGCCTGTGGATTGCTTTGGTCTACATGGAATGTAGTGGAAATAACAGTATACCAGTCATGAGGCCTTGTTTGTTTCCACACTTTCTCCTCGAATAGTGCCTCTGCCATATGAATAAACCCGGGTTAGCCTACAGGATGATGAGAGACACATGGCCTAGTCATGCCCATTACCCCAATCAAAAGTTAGCCAACTGCTGCACATATGAGGAGTACATCTTGGACCAGCCAGTCCCCAGCTGGTGACTGCTACTTGTCTGCAAATGCATATATAAACCCACCTGAGATCAGGTAAGCCTGGCCCAGTTTAGCAGAACCACCCACCTGACCTATAGACTTGGGAGCTATAATAAACAGCTATTTTTTTTGTTAATGGGAATAGTTGAACATAATTAATGTCACTGAACTATACATATGAGAATTGTTAAAATGGCAAATGTTTTACTTATATATTTAACCCATTGCTGTCGAGTCAATTCCAACTCATAGGATAGACTAGAACTGCACCCATAAGGTTTCCAAGGCTGTAAATCTTTACAGAATCAGGCTGCCACATCTTTCTCCTGTGGAGTGGCTGGAAGGTTCAAATCGCCAACCTCTTGGTTAACAGCCAAGTACTTAACCACTGTGCCACCAGGGGTCCCTACTTATGTATTTATCACAATTAAAAAAAAATGGATATTTTTTAAATCACTAAGTTTCCATTTGGCTTGTTACACAGCAATAGCTAACTGATAGTCTTGAGGGCATATCACATTAAGAATTGTTAAAGGAGCTGACAATACTGCTTTTGTGGAGGAGAAGAAACGGGGGCATAATATCCCTGGAGACTGTGGGGCTCAGAGGGTGGTGCCAGATCCTCCTCTAGAAAAAGCTAAAGGCCAGAAGATCGTGGAGGCCAGACATTCCCATGACAGAGCAAAGAAGAGTGGCTGCCTAAGGAGTGGCCTGCACTCCCATTTTGTGAGGCAAAGAATGTATATTTCAAATAGACTCACTATGGACCACGGCCTCCAGCAATTTTAGAAACTCTGCTCAAGAGAATAACCTGCAGGGGTGTTAGGATCCTAAATGAGAGATTTTTCTGGAGTGGTCTGCGAGAAAAAGAGTGCTGAGGAGTGGTAATAAGCAGCCAGCTGGAGCAGGTATCAGATGTGTTAAGGGAGGTAGGTGAGAGATTACCAGGCAGGTCTCTGAGGAATCCACTAATTCATTTTAAGTAAAATAGTCCAAAGAGAACCAAGGCCAATACAAAACAATACCTTTCCAATAAGACCTGTCCCTGCCCTTTACTGTCCTCCTTCTCCTCTTCAGCTCTTCAGGGGCAGGGGCCATCTTGTGCATGGAGGATGAGGGGTGGAAGTGTTAGGTAAATAGAATAAGTGACCAGGTCTTCCTCCCCTCACTGCTCTCTTCAAGCCTGGATTGCAGAGGGTAGGAATTTTAACTTTAAATGAAATTTGGAGCTTTGTCTACTACACGGCAATAGACATTTTATCTGCTCAAATGAGATTATTTTTGTGACTAGAAATGACTGGAGGTCTTTTTATTATCTAAGAGTTTGCAGATAAGATATATGCCTGCTCAAGATCTCATTTAGGGGCAGGGGAAGAACTAGCTGTAAACTGTGAGTCTTACTTTTCAATATACACAGATGTGTGTGTGTGTATACATATATATTCCCTGGGTGGTACAAATGGCTAAGTGCTCAACTACTAGCCAAAAGGCTGGTGGTTCAAACTTAGTCGGAGGTACTTCAAAAGAAAGGCCTGGTGATCAGCTTCTGAAAGGTCGCAGCCTCAAAGACCCTATGGAGCACAGTTCTATCCTGAAATATATGGGATCACTATGAGTTGGAATAGTCTTGATGGCAACTGGTACTGCTATCTTCTCCATCTGTTCTTTTAAGCACAAATGATAGCATACCAAACTCACTGTTTGCACCGTGTTTACTAAAAATATTTGGAGCTCATGCCTCAATGCATACAAGCTATCCGGATGCTTTAAAAATTTGTTCTAATTATGAGCTTCTTGCATCTATCTCCTTTCCTCTGGTGATTCCTCTGTGATCTTGAGGTTACTTGTCCCACAGGCACTGGGGAGAAGTGGAAAGATCATACCCATCGTTCTATCCGGGTAATGAATTGCATTTCAGTATTTGAAAATTCCCATTGAAAAAGCATGAGCTTTATTTCAGTTCTGAATTGCATCTTGGTACAATTTACAGTTTAATATATCTGCTATTTCACTATTTCCAAAAAAAAAGAAAAAGAAAAGACACCAAAAGCTAGTAGATAGAAACCAAGAAAACTACCTTGTGAAATGCCATTTTCCATGCCTCCATCATTCAGGAGAAATTTAAAAGGAGGAGGAACATCCATGCAATATGAAAACAGATAAATTGATTTGCTTCTGATTTAAAAAACACATTCCTATGCCAATACATCCTTTCCGTGTGGCAGTTTTCTGCCTGAGGTGACATATTGAATCTGAAAAGGTTTATACAAAGAAAAAAAAACCTAATAACTCCAACTCACATGCTAGCACCAAGTTTGTACTATATCAGTGAAACATAATCATTGCAAGGAGTGGAAAGAACTTAAACTTTGGAAGCAGACAGACCTGAGTCTGAATTTACTAGCTGTGATTCCTTAAGAGAGTATTTTAAGCCCTTGGAGCTTCACTTTCCTCATCTATAGAAGGTCGTTAGCAAAAGCTATCTTGCACAGTTCTTGTAAGAATTGAACAAGATAATATATGGAAAGTAACTAGTTATACATAGGGTCACTATGAGTTAGAACTGACTTCACAGCAGCTAACAACAACAACTAGTTGTGTGTCTGGCACATAGTGAGTACTCAATTAATGATAATTTAAAAACCATATCTAATAAAATTCTGGGAGTTTTGGCAATTTTTTGACTCAGCATGACACCCAGTGCCTCACCAACTCTCAAGGAATGTTCAATAGAACGAAGTATAAAGTGGTGTCCCATTGCTAGAGTACCTACAGTTTATTTTTAGAAAATAATCTAGGTACAATTTTGTGTGTAAATGCTCCCCATTTTCTCCTTTGTCTACAATTATTGCTGATGTCAGATGGATCCTGGCTGAAAGCAGCGAATACCAGAAGGATGTTTACCTGTGTTTTATTGACTATGCAAAGGCATTCAATTCTGTGGATCATAACAAATTATGGATAACATTGTGAAGAATGGGAATTCCAGAACACTTAACTGTGCTCATGAGGTACCTTTAAATAGATCAAGAGGCAGTTGTTTGGACAGAACAAGGGGATCCTGATTGGTTTAAAGTCAGGAAAGGTGTGCATCAGGGTTGTATCCTTTCACCATACCTATTCAATCTGTATGCTGAGCAAATAACCCAAGAAGTTGGGCTATATGAAGAAGAACGGGGCATCAGGATTGGAGGAAGACTCGTAACAACCTGCGTTATGCAGATGACACAACCTTGCTTGCTGAAAGTGAAAAGGACTTGAAGCATTTACTAATGAAGATCGAAGACCACAGCCTTCCGTATGGATTGTGCGTCAACATAAAGAAAACAAAAATCCTCACAACTGGACGAATGAACAACATCATGATAAATGGAGAAAAGATTGAAGTTGTCATGGATCCACAATCACCAGCCATGGAAGCAGCAGTCAAGAAATCAAAAGACGCTTTGCATTGGGCAAGTCTGCTGCAAAGGACCTCTTTAAAATTTTGAAGAGCAAAGATGTCACCTTGAAGACTAAAGTGCGCCTAACCCAAGCCATGGTATTTTCAATCACATCGTATGCATGCGAAAGCTGGACAATGAGTAAGGAAGACTGAAGAAGAATTGACTCCTTTGAATTGTGGTGTTGGTGAAGAATATTGAGTATACCGTGGACTGTCAAAAGAACGAACAAATCTGTCTTAGAAGAAGTACAACCAGAATGCTCCTTAGAAGCAAGGATGGCAAGACTGCATCTTACATACTTTCAACATTTTGTCAGGAGGGACCAGTCCTTGGAGAAGGACATCATGCTTGGCAGAGTACAGAGTCAGCAGAAGAGAAGAAGACCCTCAACTAGGTGGACTGACACAGTGGCTGCAACAATGAGCTCAAGCATAACAACGATTGTAAGGATGGCTCAGGACTCGGCAGTGTTTCATTCTGTTGTGCATAGGGTCGCTATGAGTTGGAACCAGCTCGACGGCACCTAACAATGACAACAACCATAGAGTTGTCGTGAAGATTAAATGAAACATTCTATGTGAAATTCCTGGTGTACTCAAGTAAGTCCCTGCTGTTGCTGTTAGGTGCAGTTGAGTCCGTTCCTACTCATAGCTACCCTGTAGGACAGAGGAGAACCGCCACATAGGGTTTCCAAGGAGTGGCTGTTGGATTCAAACTGCCAACCTTTTGTTTAGCAGCTGAGCTCTCAACCACTGCATCACAAAGGTTCCAAGTAAGCCCATAAAAAACCCCAAACCCATTGCCATTGAGTCGGTTCTGACTCATAGCAAGACCATAAAAACCAAAAAACCAAACCCACTGCTGTCAAATCAATTCTGACTCATAGCAACCCTTCAGGACAGAGTAGAACTGCCCCATAGAGTTTCCAGGGAGCACCTAGCGGATTTGAACTGCTGACCTCTTGGTTAGCAGCCATAGCACTTAACCACTATGCCACCAAGGTTTCCAGTAAGCCCATAGTAAGTAGCAATTTTTGATGTGACCCTAATACTTCACAACATGTTTTTTCCTTTTCAAAATGGGTGATTGAGAGCTTGACATAACTAACACCATGATGAAACTATAAGTTTTTTCTGCCTGCCTTCTTCTTTCCACATACTTCTGTTAACAACTTTGTTTTGTTCTGTCTGGCGACCTGTGACTTATGACTCCCTACAGGAAGATTAGAGCCCAGATGTCTGGCATGTGTATCTTTAGCCTGATAAGGAGATGTCCAGCATGTATCTCTTTAGCCTTATAAAGAGTGTCTTATAATTATCTTGTAATGTATAACTCATCCAACCATGCCATCTGTGGCCCAAAAGACACTTCGTAACAGTGATATATAAGCTGTAATGTGAAATTGCCTTTTGGGACTCCGTAAAGACAGCCTGCATTGCTGCCGGACTTCCCGTTGGTGTCACCTCCTAAATAAATGTTCTCTCTCTTTCTGACCTGGAGTACATTTCATTGGCTTGACTGCTTTAGGGCATGGGCCTTAATCAGGCAACAATGAGAACAGTTTTGAATACTGCTGGGCCATTTTGATAGGCTACCACCAACTGGCCCAAGGCAGACAACAAGGAAAATGAATAATAGAAGAGGGAGAAGGAAGGCAGAGGGATGAGGGGAGGGAAGGAAATGGAGAAAGAGAAAATGAGAGCTATAATGAAAAAAAAGAATGAAAGATTTCTACAGGAGAGGAATAGAGATAAAGAAGAATGTTTAATATGACTCAGATGTACAAAAAATAGTTGATGTCGTATTGTTCTGAAGCAACAATTTCAACTGCTGTAAAAAAAATACCTTAGAGTTGCCTAAAGCTAGAAACTCAGTGCTCTGTGAGCAAGCATTTAGTTAACTTAAAGTAAAAGCTTCCCAGAGAGCTCTTTTTAGCTTCTCAAAGTGTCTCTCTTCCAGTTTTTCTTCAAGATGGTGCCTGAGTGAGGCAAAAACCTCATGGCGGCAGGAGCCTGGGTTTCTGGCTCTTGTGATCCTTGCAGCCTTCTCCTGAGAAGCCCCTGGAGAGTCATAGGGCATCCTGGTCTGGCTTGTACCAGCTTGTACCAGCCGGTCTTTTCACTGTGGAAGCCCTTGGTCCCTGGTCAAACATCTGGAGGGATGAGCACCACAGTCAGCATTTTTCCTGTCCTGACTACAGGTCTCTTTCTATTATCACTTCCTCCCACTCACACCCCACCCTCTATGCCAGGAGCTTATGAATCCCTTCACACCAGCTACCATGGACAACTGGAAGTAAAAATGCTAACTTGGGCCCTTCTATCCTCTGGGCACTGTCCCCCTACTGCTGCTCTACTGCCAGAATGAATGCAGGACTTCTCCCAAATGCTCACAATCCTCCCAGGCTTCACCTAAGCAAGTGGGGTATCTTTAATTCCTTCCAACCCATCTTGGGCTGAGATCCAAGATGAGGTCAGGGCTGGGGTTCTGAGTCCTTTCTTAGGGATCCTGGTAATATACTTATGCTAGTTTCATCTGTTTCGAATTCCTCACCGTGGTCATCAAAGTGTTTGGCTTCAGGGCCCCTTCACGCTCTTAAAAAATTATTGAAGACCCCTAAGATCTTTTGTTTATGTATCTATATCTACTGATATTTTCTAACTGGGAGTCTGAAACAGAAAAATTAAAAAAGTATCAGTTCATTAAAAAAAAAAAACTCTTTGCGTCTTAGCTACTGCTCTAGAACTTCCTCCTTGTACTGCTAGAAGGGCTGTCTACATCTTTTGCCTGTCTGTTGGGAACTGCCCCTGTATCATATCCTCTGCCTTCTTTACTGGCATTCAACTTTACATTCCCTGGGGCAAAAATAGTGTCTGGGTTGTAGAGAAAGAAGTTGGATTTTCTAAGAGGGAAAATACATAGGTGGTATTTCAAATAGATCTCCATTAAAAGAGGGAGCGGAATCAAAAGGAAAGAATCGTTGAAAGTGAAAAGTACCTAGGCTAGGGAGTGACCGAATGCGCCCCATCAATTGCCCAATGATGGGGTGTCTGAATGCTCTGGTATGCCTGGCCTACCTAGCAAATACAGTGTTCTTTAGCTACGTTTATCCCATGGCTCTCAAATTCATGAGGCCAGCTCACTTCCGTGATAGTCAATTCATGAGCTTCTTTATCATCTTGATTTGGGCATCAGAGGAAGGAAAACGTACATGCTTCCTTTGCATAAGGATAAACAGGTATCACATACTATTAATGTCTAATAACCAAGACCTGTAAACTCAGCCCAGGGTGAGAAAATCGTGTGATTTTTTTTTTTCCAACATGATTCACGTCAGTCCTCCTTCACCACAACATCATCAATCAAATTGCTCTTCAAGTTCTTTATGTTACCACGGCAACACTTTCCTACACAGTTAAAAATAAAACTTCTCTGCTCCTGCTGAAATTTGGAGAAAGCAAGAACCTAATTGCCTGGCAGTTCTCACCATGGGAAAAATTGATATCCTGGAAAAAGCAGTCCAGCCAACTTTGTACTGGAAAGTGAGGATGCAAAGTGACCAGCGAATTCTGCGTCTCTCTCCCTGGATAGTACCCATGTAAGAGTGAGGCTGCCTCTTGCGGAGTTACATTGGTATTTTTCATCACAGACCCACTGGAGACTTCCCAGTTCTTAGGCTTAGGGGCCTTGACAGGCATCTTCTCTGCAGTTTGGCAAATCTACAGGGAAGAAGACGAAAGACAATCAATGCAGAAAGCTGATTGGGAGCTTGAACTGCTCTCTTGGCCACTTTAGATTGCTGAATGAGGAAAAGATGTTTGTGGAAATGCAGTCTTCATTTGACTCCCACTAGAGACAGACCTTGAGATGAGGATTCAGGGTCTAGTAGTTTATTTGAGGGTGGCTCGAGAAGACAAAGTAAAGTATTATGATGACATGTGCAAAGACCTGGAGATAGAAAACCAAAAAAGAAAAACACACTCAACATTTCTCAAGCTGAAAGAACTGAAGGAAAAATTCAAGCCTCGAGTTGCAATACAGAAGGATTCTACAGGGAAAATATTAAACGACACAGAAAGCACCAAAAGAAGGTGGAAAGAATACACAGAGTTACTATACCAAAAAGAAATGGTCGATGTTCAACCATTTCAGAAGGTAACATATAATCAATCAGGAACCGATGGTACTGAAGGAAGAAGTCCAAGCTGCACTGAAGGCATTGGCAAAAAACAAGGCTCCAGGAATTGACGGAATACCAATTGAGATATTTCAACAAATGGATACAGCACTGGAAGTGCTCCCTTGTCTATGCCAAGAAATTTGAAAGACAGTTACCTGGACAACTGGCTGGAAGAGATCCATATTTATGCCTATTCCAAAGAAAGGTGATCAAATGGAATGCAGAAATTATCAAACAATATCATTAATATCACATGCCAGCAAAATTTGCTGAAGATCTTTCAAAAGCATCTCAGCAGTATATCTACAGGGAGCTGCTAGAAATCCAAGCTTAATTTAGAAGACAACGTGGAACCAGGGATATCATTGCTGATGTCACATGGATCACAGCTGAAAGCAGAGAATACCAGAAAGATGTTTACCTGTGTTTTATTGACTATGAAAAGCCATTCTACTGTGTGGATCATAACAAATTATGGATAGCATTGTGTAGAAGTGAATTCCACAATGCTTAATTGTGCTTATGAGGAATCTGTACATAGATCAAGAGGCAGTTGTTTGGACAGAACAAGGGGATGCTGCATGGTTTAAAGTCAGGAAACGTGTGTGTCAGGGTTGTATCCTTTCACCACACCTATTCAACCTGTATGGTGAGCAAATAATCTGAGAAGTTGTACTATATGAAGAAGAACGGGGCAACAGGATTGCAGGAAGACTCGTTAACGACCTGTGATATACAGATGACACAACTTTGCTTGCTGAAAGTGAAGAGGACTTGAAGTGCTTACTGATGAAGATCAAAGACTATACAGCCTTCAGTATGGATTGCACCTCAACATAAAGAAAACAAAAATCCTCACGACTGGACCAATAAGCAACATCATGGTAAATGGAGAAAAGATCGAAGTTGTCAAGGATTTCATTTTTCTTGGATCCACAATCAACACCCATGGAAGCAGCAGTCAAGAAATCAAACAATGTATTGCATTAAGCAAATCTGCTGCAAAAGACATTTTTAAAGTGTTGAAAAGCAAGGATGTTACCTTGAGGACTAAGGTGTGCCTGGCCCAGGCATGGTGCTTTCAGTCGCCTCATATGCATGTGAAAACTGGACAATGAATAAGGAAGACCTAAGAAGAATTGACGCTTTTGACTTGTGGTGTTGATGAAGAATATTGAGTATACCATGAACTGCCAAAATAACAAACAAATCTGTCTTGGAAGATGTACAGCCAGAATGCTTCTTAGAAGCAAGGATGGTGAGACTCTGTCTCATATACTTTGGACACGTTATCAGAAGGGATCAGTCCCTGGAGAAGGACATCATGCTTGGGAAAGTACAGGGTCAGTGAAAAAGAAGAAAACCCTCAAGGAGTTGGATTGACACAGTGGCTGCAACAATGGGCTCAAGCATAGCAACAATTGTGAGGATGGTGCAGGACTGGGAAATGTTTCATTTTGTTGTGCAGAGGGTCACTATGAATCAGAACTAACATGATGGCACCTAATAACAGCAACAAACCATATCCATCAAGTTGATTCCGACTTATAGCAACCCTAAAGACAGAGTAGAACTTCCCCATAGAATTTCCCCAAGGAGCAGCTTGGTGGATTTGAACTGCTAATCTTGTGGTTAGTAGCCGCCGTAACTCTTAACCACTGTGCCACCAGAGCCCCCCAGCAATAATAGTGAGGGCAAAAATGGTAAAAGGCAGAAGTTTTTGAATGATTTTGCTTTATTTATTTATATTGTGATTTAGGTCAACATTTACAGAGCAAATTAGCTTCTCATGCGACAGTTAATACATAAATTTTTTTTTGTGACATTATTACCAACCTCGAGATGTGTTAACACACTTCCCGTTTCCGTCCCAGATTTTCCGTTTCCATTCGTACAGTTTTTCTGTACCTTCCTGCCTTCTCCTCCTTGCTTTTGGGCTGATGTGCCCATTAGTCTCATATACATGATTGAACTACAAAGAATGTCCCTCATGTGTGTTATTATTTAGTTTGTATTTTTAAGTAAATATTTTTCCTACAGGAAGCCAAATCATTAAATGGAGATTTGAATTTTCACTATTTAAAATGTTGGTTTTCTCATCCTCAACCAAGCTCTTAGAACTTTAGCTTTTCAAATCCATACATTTAATCCCAAAATATCCTCATGTCACTGTATCAACATGAGCCACCTTCCCTAAGCATGTTCTGCATTTCCTTTGAAACTTCCCCCAGATGACTCCTGAGAATACTGGAATAACTGAAACCAGGTTTCCGGAAGGAGAGAGAGTAGTAAGAACTCACATCTGCTGAGTGCCTACTCTATGCCAGGCATTATGCCGAGTGATCTCAATACACTATTTCATTTAAAATTCATAACACCCATGATGGAGGTTCTATGATTACCCTACTTTACAGGTGAGGAAATTAAAGCTCAGTAACTTGTTCAAGGTTCCAAATCTGGCAAATTTAGGAGCCAGAACTAAAACCCAGACTGTATGATCCTAGAAAAGACATCTTTAGTCAACTTTCTTCTGTTTTTTCTTTCATTAATTCTTCTTCCAAATCAAAGTTGCTATTTTCATTTGACACTTCAATATTCAGATGGCCTATAATCAACATGTCTTGGATTATCTAGGGCCAACCCATCTGTAACTATAACCATTTCAACTGGCTCTGGCCAGGAAGCAATGCTGCTTAAAATCAGATATTCAAGAGAAGCTCTACTATCATTCCTCAACCCTCCCCGCTCTCCCTCCAGGTAGCAAATTGGTAATACTTGTTCTTAAATACATCCCTCAGGAAATATTTCTTTTGCACTTCATTGTTAAAACTTGGGAGCTTCAATTGATTAAAATTTGTCGAGGCCTTCAAGAAGATTCTTCTTAAGAACAATTTTGTCTGTGGCTAAATCCGTTGCCTAGGTGAAACACCTTGTCTACAGGTAAAACAATATTTTTAATTTATTCCCTCTGGGTGCAATAGGAGTGACTTAGAAAATTTCCTCAGGTAGTTCAGCTTTTTAAGGATATATGTACACAAAGCAAAACTTGTTCCTGATGAGTTGATTCCAACTCAGTGACACTACATGCACACAGAAGGCAGAAAAACTGAAGGACGAGACAGGAAGGGAGTCAGGTTGACTGCGAAAAGGTCAGGGCTTATACAGCAGAGATAGGCTGAAGGATGTGAATTCTAGCACTGGCTCAGCCCCCTCTGCAAGCCTGCTCTTTTCCTTTCTCCTTAAAGTGCAACTTTTTCTTATTTATCTCTATGTACTTCTCTGCTTCATATCTCTGCTTCTCTTAGCTTTCTCTCTTTTTAAACTTTGGTTGCAGTGGAGCAACATTGAAACCTGACCCTATGAATGCTAGTAAATTTCCATTAGTCAAAAAAGATTGCCTTAAACTAGCCCAAGCCAGAGCTGGCCTGCCGAACATGCGCAAAAGGGCCATCTGTGACTGTTAGTTGACCCCACAGAGGGTGCAGCAATAAGTGGAAGGAATCAGAAGGAAAATCATCACCCGTTCCCCATTCCGAAGTGAGAGGTCCGACAAGAACCATGTCACCTCCTGTTTCCTGGTCACCATAGTTCCTGCAACTTCTTCTTTCTAGAATTTTTCCTCCCCAGTACGCCTGCGCAGCCGCCATCTTGCTGCCCAAAACATACATAAGCGTTGCTTCCCCATAGCCGGAGAGTCAGAGTAGAGAAACTTCCTGCCTGCTCATTGCTCTGTGCATTGCAGTAAAGTTTACTTTGTCTTTCTCATAGGCCGTGTCCTGATTATTGGCAGGCCTGAGCACACTGGACAGAGGCCACTTTCTAGGGTTCGACAACAATGTGAACCCTGCCTGACTTCTATCTACGTCATGATCTTTCAGCTGCTGTTGCCACAGTTAACTGCCCCAATCTCTGTATTTTTTGGCTTAAATGACAGAGAGAATCTGAATGGACAAGTTCATGGTTTCAAGCCAGGCCATATCATAGGGTATTGGCCTTTAATTCAGGTGACTTCTCTGACCAATCAACTTTGACCAAGTACACCTGGTACAGCAAATATGTCTGCAAGGGGCTATGGGCACAGCGAGTACCCCGATTGAAATCTATTGTATTGCTCTTTGATTTTCATAGCCAAATGACATCTTTCTCCCTGCACTTTTGTTACCTAAAGCATGTGGAGTTGATTGCAGGCCATCAACAGGGCTATAGACACGCTCAAGAGAGCTCAGTCTGCAACTGGTTGTTAAAAGCACAATCATGATATTTTAAATTTGAGAAAGGAAATCTAACAGAATTTCTAATCATCTAATCTAGATTTTCCAGGCTGTATCTTTACAAGAAGTTACAACCCCAGAAAATTACCTGGACTACATTAGTTTGCTTCTCTGAAGAAATGCCTTCATAGAATTATGTTTTACTATTAAATTCTTGGGGTTGAATACAAGAAATTCTCACATGAAGAACATATTGACATGTTTAATTGTCTTAAAACTTGCCTATTATTGTTGTTTAATGGTCTTTATATAAGAATTCATGCAACAATTTTCTCTTAGATTTCAGCATCAAGGAAAAAATTTGTTTTTATTTTAATATATACTTCACCAGATTTCCTATTTGCCACTAAAAAATCCAAAGCAGAATTTAGGATTCAATTATAATAACCCTTCTTAGCCTGGATTTCTGGTATAATAATCTTCATTGTCTCAAGTGCATGGATTTTGATATTTTATCCTTATTTCTATGACTGAGAAATACATGTCTGTTGTCTCAATCACCTCAAATACCTTTTTGAAGTATCTGGATTGCAAAAAAATAATATTCAATAATAACATTAATATTTAAGGGTTTGTTGGTTAGTGGGATAAATGATGATGATTTTTAGGAAAATTTTTGGTTTTAGTGGGTCTTCAGACTAGTGACTTTTTATGCTCAAACTGGGGGAATAGTAAATGAGATATTACTTAGCACTGTGCTTCTGCTAGTAAGAAAATGTCTGCAGGTACCCTGGAGCAATCGATGATGTACTTATGTTGTAGAAAATTTGAATTTAAGAGTTCATACAAAGATTTTTTGTTGAAAGGGGAAGAGCCGAAGTTGGTAGCAGTAGAGAAGAATTATTCATTTCAGTAAAAGAATCCAAGAAAATTTCATTATGATTTGCCTTTTATAATTGATGTCTTCAGATGACTAGAGGCTTTTGCTAGCTACTTTTAAGTATTTTCCTTGTTTCACATTTCTTACACATGCCCTGGAATAGTGTCTTTATTTCACATGCCTTAGCAACCAGTTGAAAATTTAGTCCAACAACTGTTTGTTTTGCCTATTCAATATCAATAATAGATTGATTTTTCTTTCCCCAACTAAAATAATCAAACAGGTGAGTTGTTTTAGCATTGGTAGACACAGCTTCAGTATGCAATTTTAAATAAGTTCATGGAACCATACACTTTCCAGAAAGAAAGGCTTGTTTCCTGAAGGTGGCAAGCTATGTGGCCTACCAGAGTCACAAACCTGTTTTCCACTAAGTGTCTTTTGAGCTTTGCATTAAAAAAATGAGACAGCAGTAGCACAATCAAAAGTGGTTGTCAGGGTGACTTGCATCTTCGTCGAGTGATGTTTTCTGGGTCACTAGGCATTCTCGTCTACTGGATTTAGAGACATGTCACTGACTTCTTATTTTGAAAATTGCTGAGTCTTACAACCTGCAGCCACTTCAGCCCCTGTGCAGCCCCCCACTGGGCCTGCTGGGTCCTTGGCCAACCTCTGCTGTACAGTGAATTTGATTCGTTACCTTGGAACGGTTCTCCGCTACCATTTGTCCTTTTGGTCTCACTTCAGAGGAGCCAATGCAGTTGCTGTTGGCACCTGAGTTTGTAACCTTTCCTGCATTTCTCCTTCACAACCTCTTGTCACAGACCCAAATTGCAAAGGTGCATGCTAACTCAGCCCAGATGCCAGGAGGATCCACCCCCAGCTGGGCTACAAGACCCTGAGAGCGAGCAGCCATATGTACAGTTAATTAAAACTGAAGTAAAATAATAAAATGACTTTTCAGGGTGTACTCGGCAGTTGCAAGGTTTCCTTTTTTAAAAACTGAAAACAACTTAGACAGCCACCAGTGGAAAGGGACAGGTTACTCATATGAGATTCCCTTTCCTTCACAATCTCAGTTTAATGGCAAAAATATATGTTATATCCTGAAAAGCCCCCTGAAAGATACAGTAAAAAAGGAGAGAGCACAGTCTCTGTCCTCAGTAAGTATCATGGATTGGATTGTGTCCCCCAAAAATGTGCATCAACTTGCCTAGGCCATGATTATCAGTATTGTGTGATTGTCCATCATTTTGTCATCTGACGTGATTTTCTTAGGTGCTGTAAATCCCACTTCTATGATGTTAATGAGGTGAGGTTAGGAGAAATAATGTTAATGAGGCAGGACTTAATCTACAAGATTAGTTTGCATCTTGAGTTAACCTCTTTTGAGATATAAAAGAGAGAGAAGCAAGCAGAGAGACAGAGGGACTTCATACCACCAAGAAAGAAGACCCAGAAGAACAGTATGTCCCTTGGACCTGGGGTACCTGCGCTGAGAAGTTCCTGGACCGGGGGAAGATTGATGAAATTGATTAAGCACCTTCCCCCAGAGCTGACAGAGAGAGAAAGGCTTCCCCTGGAACTGCCACCCTGAATTTGGACTTCTAGCCTCCTAGACTGTGAGAGAATACATTTCACTTTGTGAAAGCCATTGACTTGTGGTATTTGTGTTACAGCAGCACTAGATAACTAAGGCAGCTAGGTTATGGTCTAATGGGACATTGTAATATCTGTACACTATCCTTCAATGACTGAAATTCATGGTTTTTATTTTCTGGCTCCCTTGATCCTCTGCCAGTAGAATTTACCTTCTACCTTTCTGGTTCTATAGCACTCTGTGTCTACCTCTGTGTTATAGCTGATGGTTAACGGGTTATCTCCCTCCTTGCAAGGTCTAATGGTTGTGCTGAAGCCCACTAGTAGCAGCTCATGAGAGCCAACTGTTATATGTTCAGGAGAGTTGTGAACCAATGTTAAACTCTTGGTAGCTTGTTAGCAGCCATGGTGGGAATATTTAGGTCATAGAACTTGGCAAATCCTACAAATCAGGGCTATGATTTTTTTGAGAGTGGGTTTACCATGATGTGAGGTCCTTGAATTCAGGAATATGGCTGTATTTTTGGCTTCCCAAAGCCTAAGAGTGCCTGTCATATGGTGATACTCAATACCCAATACTTAATATTTGAGTAAAAAAAAAAAAAAAAAACCAGCTGCCCTTGAGTTGATTCTAACTTATGGCAATACCATATGTATCAGAATAGAACTGTGCTCCACAGGGTTTTCATGGCTGTGAGCTTTTGGAAGCAGATCACTAGGGTTTTCTTCTGAGGCATGTCTGGGTGGGTTAGAATTGCCAACTTTTGGTCAGTAGCACAGAGCTTAACTGTCTACACTACCTAGGTACTAAAGGTACTAAACCTAGGCTCTGTAAGACCCACACAGAATAAAACTAATCAACAGATGAAGCCCAGTCTTATGTATAATGCAACAAGCTGTCATAAAGATGTAGTGATTTGAGATACCTGTTGAAAGGTCTCCACCTCCCCATCAAAAATATACCCCTTGTCTTCTTGCTGCAGTACCTGATTCCTGTATTTGGTGTCATTTTTAGAGTACACATTTCGATTCATTTCGATTCATTTAAGGCAGAAGTTCACTGGGTGGAGCAGGAGAAGAAGGAGAAGTTGATCAGGACAAGACAGTGGAGGTAACACATTACCAGATAACATGCTACACCAAGGATTGGTTTATCCAATTATTATTCCACTTCTGATCTACTTCTGTCCAGAACTAACCAGTACTGGACCAGTACTGTGAAATGAATGAGATTTAATTTCAATTCATTCTAACTTTCCTTTCCTTCTTGGACTTTCTTTGTAACCCAGGGCCTTTATGTTATCCTTTGTTTGTCTATCCAGGAAGCTTTTCTGCTCTTCTTCAAGTACTGGGTAGACCTATTTCTATCTCCCACATTGTCTTGTGGTCCAGTCTCCATGAGCTCTCTATTCCTGGCAATGCCTTTATGTGTTAGTCTAACCAAAGTGCTATTGTAATTCAACAGAGGACTCATGGAAACAGTAAATGTCGAATCCAAAGGAACAAAACTCCAATGATGGTATTTCAGAGAATGTGATAGATGTATGGGAGACAGTTTTCTTGTGGGGGCAGGGAGCATTCAATATGGAGTGCTTCAGATCATATCACATAAGCAGTCGCCTCTTTGACTTATATAAGGTAGGTTCTGATTTCTTTTCATTAGAAGAGAGCAGGGGCTCGATGAGGTAGAAGTTGAGAAGTTGGGATAGGCAAGCTTTTTTTTTTTTTTAATTAATTAATTAAATTTTCTTTTGGTGAAAATATACACAAGAAAACATACACCGCTTCAACAATTTCTACAAGTACAATTCAGTAACATTGGTTACATTCTTCAAGTTGTGCTTCCTTTCTTGATAACCTTTTCCAAACTATTTCGCTGTCATTAATACAAACTCACTGCCCCTCTAAGCTTCTCATCTATCCTTTTGGGTTGCTGTTGTCACTTTGATCACGTGTAGATAATTCTTTAAGAGAATATACTGCTTAATGCAGATATTCTTTTCTAATTAGGCTAAACTATTATTTGGTTCAAAGATGACTTTAGGAGATAGTTTTAGTTCAAGATCTAAAGACTTCCTCAGGGCAATAGGGTCATCCAACCTCAATGGCTCCAGAAAGTCTGGAATTCCATACGAATTTGAAATTTTATTCTCTATTTTCTCCTTTCTGATCAGGATTATCCTATAGATACCTATTCCATTTCCTCCATTGATTCCTGAACCTCCTTCTTCCTCTAGTGCTCTCAGTGAATGGGATGGGTAAATTGTGATGGAGGGAGAGAAAAGGAATAGGTCTAGGATGGGGAGATGTTCTTTGCCATGGGTCCTGGGCATTCAAGGTTATCAGGAATGTGTAATGTGGTATATACTGGAGACTAGGGTGGTGGGGGCAGGGAAGATGAGTCCTCTGAAAGGTGTTCGGTGAGAAGTGACAAAAAGAAACGTACAGGGCCTAAGAGAAAAACAGTGCCTAGAGCCAGCACTAATTGCCAGCTGTTTGTTTGGTCTTTTATGATACAACCAGCTTTTCTAGGAGTCCCTGGGTGGTGCAAATGGTTACTGTGCTTGGATGCTAACTGAAAGGTTGGAGATGCAAGTCTACCCAGAAGCTCCTTGGAGAAAGGCCTGGTGACTTACTTCTAAAAAACTAGTCATTAAAAACCCTAAGAGCCTAACTCTATTCTGACACACATGGGGTTGCCATGAGTCAAAGTCATTCGGATGGTGGTAGTTTTTCTAACTGCTGAAAACACGTAATGGGATAAGCTTCTCAGGGTATATTTGAAATTCTGTGCTGATGGGCTATGTCCATTGGGTTCACCTTTCCGGGAGGACTGAATAACCTTAAAAAACATCCCCTCTCCTCTCTCCCTCCCACCACTTGCCCTTGCAAAGCCTTCAGGGAGAACACAGCACCAAACTTAAGGAAATCCCAAACAAGACTTGTTTACAGTCTGTTGGAAGATTCTGGAAAATAATTTTTGTTTATACCCAAAAGCAAAAGAGACAGGATCTGTTTATTAAAATTCTTTCATTTATCCAAGTGTATGTCTTAGACAAGCTGTGAGAAGCTGGCAGGTAGGGAAAAATCCAAATCCTCAAAAATGGTTTGCAGTGTTTATAAGGTTTAAATGAGGATTTCATCAAGGCTTCAGAAAATTGCATCTCCACTCTTGACTACAGCTTTCTGTCTGGGCAAGAGAATGAGCTACAGTAGTTTGAGAAAATGACTTTACTTTTTTTTTCTCACTGGGGTTGACACTAATAAATAGCATTTTTTGAAATAGCGTGATTAGGGAAATAGTGCCAATGCATGAGTGAGTTGTACAAAGGTGCCTGTGCCAAGATGTTGGTTTGTAACGTGTAGTACAGAGCTCGAATGAAACCTACTCTCCCTGTCTTTAAGGTGTCAGCTTAGAAGTAATAATGGTAATATTAAAAGCGCAAACACATTTATCAAGTAGTACTTACTATGTATTGGGTTCTGTGTGCTAGGTGCTTTCTGTGGAATATCCCGTTTACTCTTTTAACAACCCTGTGAGCTAGTTACTGTTATAATCATCCCCACTTTACAGGTGAGGAAACCGAGGCAGAGATCATTTAAGTTACTTGCCAATGGTTAACAGTGGAGATGGGATACAAACCCAGGGAATGACTCCTTAGCCTGTGCTTCTAGCCACTACACTACTCTGTCTCCTAGTAGTAGCAGTCAGGGCAAAAACTGCAGAAGCAGCAGCAATGAGCATTTATTGAGCACCTACCATATGCCAGGCACAGTACTAAGGGGCTCCCATGTATTATTCATGTATTTGCATAATGATACTCTGAGGTTGTTACTACTATTATCCCACATTTTACCAAAGAGGAAACCATGGCATAGTAACTTGTCCAAGGTTACATAATTAGTATGATGGAGCTGGTGGGGATGAAGCTGCAGCTGGGCCTGAGCTGCTACAACTAACCACTAAAGAGACTACAAACACCAATGAGAGACATATACCAGTTTTCACAAAGGCTAACCCCAGGGTCTCACATAATTGGTTACCAGTCTGCTCACACCATGCAAAAAAGTGTGATTTCTCTCACCCATTGGTGCCACCCAGGGGTAGCACTGTGGTTGCTAACCTACCTTCCACAGCAACAAATATGCACACCACCTTTGGCAAGGTCCTGCCTGTCACTGCTCTGAACATTTCACTGCCCAAGGCCAGCCTCCTAGGGCTTTGCAATGGAAAGCCTTTTGGCTGTTACCTGTGGGTGAAGGGTAGGTGGACAGAAAATGTCATTAGTTGGTTGGTTGGTTGATTGGTTCATTCATTCATTCATTTATAATAAAAGTAGGAGGTGTCAGGTTCTCCTTTACTCCGCTTCTGTTATCAACATAACTCCCCATCTTTTTCAGGCAAGTCACTAAAAGCAGAGTCTGAGGACTACAAAGATGGTCGTACCTTGAATCTGTGTGGCCCACTTCAGGGCCAGAAGTTGATTGAATATGTCTCTGGCTTAGCAAGGAAGAAAGTCTATTATGCATTTCTTATTGGACTTCACTTAAACTTATGGTGCTTCAAAAATTTGGTGTCATAGATATTAGACTAAGGGTTCCTTATTTTCTCTTCTCCAATTCCGTTTATCACTACATAATTACTTAATTTTTTGTGATCTGGGGACTGGTCATCTCAATAGCTTATAAAATGAGAACTGAGAATGAAAGGTGTAAATATGGCTTACTATTTGATGACTTGCTATTTGTATTTGAGTTGTTTTGTGATACATTGGCAATGATTCATCATACTTTCTTGCCCACAGGTCTCTGGTGACTAGAAGCAGGTGGTATCCAAATTTCCTCAAGCCTCCTGAGTTTACATGACTGGAAACAAACAAACAAACAAAAAAACCAAACCCATTGCTGTCGAGTCAATTCTGACTCCTAGCAACCCTATAGGACAGAGTAGAACTGCCCCATAGTTTTCAAGGAGCACCTGGTAGATTAGAACTGCCAACCTTTTGGTTAGCAGGTGTAGCACTTAATCACTAGCCATCAAAGTTCCACCAAGTTTTTGGTGGAAGTCTTTGGGGCTGCCTCAGAGCTCCTGAGCAGTGTTTCCCTTTTGAGCCCCCTTGTTAATGTCTGTGGTTTGAGAACAGCATCTCATTGCAGCCACTGCTCCAAGACATTGGTGCTCAGAGTACAGTCTCCTGACACTTCCCAAATAGTGAACCCTAATGGGGCCCATGCTGCCTGGCTCCCTCTGCGTGCCCCTTCTGCCCACTCTGTGCCACAGGTGATTTAGAAAATAATATTGGAATCATTATTCCCTGTTGTTGAGCATAGCGAATGTCACCCAGCTGGAACTGGGCTTACAAGGGCTCACAAGAACTCACAAGGGCACATCAACTGGGCCCTGAGGTATAAAGATGATAGCTAAGATAATCTTGGAAAACATCTTTTAGGAAACTTTTCACATAAGCCAGTCAAACAGAACACAAAAGACTTTCCACTGTTGTCTTTTACTATTGGCATTTAGCGAATAGAAAATTAGTTGGACCAATGAAGACCCTCCTGACTGTCATTACTGAAACTCGTACCAATGACGGTTAAGAAAGACAATTCAAATTGTAGGATCACAGTTTCTAGCCAATCTGTAAAAAGGTGAAGCTTTCAATGGTTTTCGCTCATTTATGAATGTTATATATATACTGATGGTTCTGTAATGCTCCTCTGACCTGGGCAAACATAGCTGTGGCAGCATGTTTGTCCTTTTTCCCATTCTTGCTTATTCTGTCATATTTCCTTGGACTCGGGCAGACATGGCTGTAGCAGCATGCTTGTCCACTTCCCACTTTTGCCTTTTTTGGAATATATACTGAATAAAACTTTCTTTTTGCTTTATTAAATTTTGTGATTTTTTTTACAACACAGGTGCCACCTGGGCACCACGGTGGTCCTGTGTGGGTCTCTGAGTCTGTTGCTGTTCTTCCTTTGGCTTCCATCTTCAGCATCCTCCATAAGCCTCAAACATGAGTTCATGGCACTGGATGGGGTCAGTATCAGACATGGACTCTCCAAGAGTCCTTCAGGCATGCCCAGATAATGGTGAATCCCAGCAGCAGGCACAAATGAGGATGAAATTGGGACCCCAGCCACTCATGTAATTTCAAGACTTTTATTCAGACAGATCAAGGCCAAAGATGAGAGTGAAGCTAATGAGCATTTCCACCCAGCCCCGTAACACACTACTTTAGCCTTTCCAGCTCTACACCCTGACTACTCAGTGTGTTGTCCCTTACCTGCAGCATCCACATCATGGAGGAGCTTGTTGTAGTTGTTGGTTGCCGTCTCATGTATAACCTTATGTATAACAATGAAACATTGCCTAGTCCTGTGCCATCTTCATGATCTTTGATATGTTTGAGACCATAGCTGTGGCTACTGTGTCAATATCTCAGTGAGGCTTTCCCTCATTTCCTCTGACCCTTTACCAAACACAGGGTCCTTTCATAGGGGTTGTTTTTTTCCTGATGACATGTTCAAAGTAAGTAAGACTAAGTTTCAACATCCTAGCTTCTGAGGAGAATTCCGGTTTTATTTCTTTAAGATTGATTGGTTTGTTCTTCTGGCAGTCTATGGGAGAGTTTGTTAGAAATGAAGATTCTTAGGCCCAGCCCAGCCCCACTGACCGGGAATCTGCATTTTAACCAGCTTCCCTGGTGATTCACAAGCACGTAGAGTCTGAGAAGCACTGCTCTATACCATGGTCAACAGATCAGATGGTCCTGAAGAAATGACACTGACAAGATTTTCTAGAAGATTTGGGAAGCCATGCAGTGTAGTATGTTTTAAGCAAATCCAACAACTTCTCACTTTTAAATATCTATAGAAATGTTTTTATGTCTTTACTTACCACTTTAGTTCAAATTCAGATTTTATTTTGGTATTTTTTTATTTCTATGTTAGTCAATAATGAAGTTGGATATTGTGTATCAGCTTGAATTCTTTCTTCCCACCCTACTCCCCCCTCCACTCCCATTGTTCTTGGGTTAAGAACTCTGATAATAGAAGGAAACTATAAAGCTGACATTCAAGGAAAATCCAGAAAATGAATTCCTTTTTATCTTCAGGCAGAGCAGCTCCAATGAATAGAGTACTGTAATAAAATCTTTTTATATGCCTGTCATAGAAAGACAAACCTTTTCCAAAGGAAATGGATTTGAGTATTTGCAAGATATGATAAACAGCCTGACAAAAAAGGCCCTGAATTTCCCTTTTAAATGTTCAGTAGGGGGAGGTTTTAACTTCCCTTGTCAGGTAAAAAAAGAATTTATTATGGAAGCTATTCCAGCTGAAACTCAGAAGTGAAAACTAGACCCGATCAGAGTGGAAAGCAATGATTTAGAAATGTGTTAAAGTGAGTAGTTTAATGAATAAAGTGTCAACTTTCTATAGGAGCAAAAATAAATCACGCATGGGCTTAACCCGTTTTGTCGTCGTGAATTAGATGGGTGTAGCCAGCTCAGAACTCAGTGCAAGGCGAGGATGTTAAAATCTAACCCTCACAAAGATTTGTATAAGTGCATTGTTGATAATGATGTTAATAATGGCATTGTATCCATTTTATGACTTCTCTATTCCAGCAAATGATAAAGGGAAAAAGAAAATGAGGAGCGTTTGAATGAAAATGGCTCTCATTTTCAGAGTTTTTCCATTCAGCAAAGGAATGACCTGAAGTCCTGCTACCTAGCTGTCTAGACTCCGAGAGCTGTTGCCCTGGTTCTTGGTTTGCAGGTGAGGCTGCTTCCTAACAAGGTTGTTGGATTTGTAAAAAACTGTCATTGTCCTAGCACGCTCCTGGGCATGGGGTCAGAGTTCAGCAAACCATTGCTGAATAAATAAAGTTATTCCTTACCTAGGTAGAGACACTTACAAAGCACCCTCACATACCTTGGGAGAATGAATTATACAATACTTATTTTATAAGTGCTGAAACGAAGCACAAAGAATGCCCCTCACATTCTGTAGTTATCTGGGTTATATTGTTTAGCCTTTGTTTCTCAAAATAAAGATGAGGGCAGGGACCTTTACTGATTTCCTTAATGCTTTATCTCCAACATCTAGCATGGTAACTGGCACATTGGTGTTGTTGTTAGGTGCCATGGAGCCAATTCCGACTCATAATTGACCCCACGTACAACAGAATGAAACTCTGCCAGTCCTGTGCCATCCTCATAATCATTGCTATGCTTGAGCCCATTATTGCAACCACTGTGTTAATCCATCTTGTCGAGGGTCTTCCTCTTTTTCACCGACCCTCTACTTTGCCAAGCGTGATGTTCTTCTCCAAGGTCCAGTCCCTCCTGATAACGTCTAAAGTACGTAAGGTGAAGTCTCACTATTTGTGCTTCTAAGGAGCATTCTGGCTGTACTTCTTCCAAGATAGATTTGCACATAAAAACTAACCTATTGCTGTCAAGTTGATTCTGACTCATAGCGACCCTATAGGACAGAGTAGGACTGCCCCCACAGGAGCAAGCAGCTGGATTTGAACTTCTGACCTTTTGGTTTTCAGCTGTAGCTCTTAACTATTGTGCCACCAGGGCTACAATTTGTACATAGTAGTTTTTAATAAATATTTGTGGAGTGATGAATCCAGGTTTTCTGACTATAAATCTAGTTCTGTTTCTTTATAAATTAATGGATGAACAAGTGAACATTTTCCACCACTCTGGCATCCTACACAGAATTCCACTCTATAGTGAATAATGAATAGTGTTAGGTTGATGTTACAACGAGATATATCAGTAGGCTGAGAAAAATATCATCTTCCTAGATTTTTACACAGCATACTTGAGAAGACTCTAATCTAGTGGCTTTCAAGCATTAATCATTGTACGTTGTGACTTAGTATGTATGCACACACAACTGATACACACATTTCATTAAACAGTACTTAACCTTACTAGGGAAACCCTGGTGGCGTAGTGGTTAAGAGCTACGGCCACTAACCAAAAGGTTGGCAGTTCGAATCTACCAGGTGTTCCTTGGAAACCGTGTGGGGCAGTTCTACTCTGTCCTTTAGGGTCGCGATGAGTCGGAATCACTCGAGGGCAACAGGTTTGGTTTCAATGGGTTACCCTTACTACATGCAATATTCTCAAAGCCCTCCCCTCCCTTCTCCTGTGCTCCTCTTCTCTTCCCTTGCCTTCTTTCCATCTTAAGAAATGTTAATACGCACGTTCTAGGTGGTGAAATGGTTAAGCAGTTAAGCTTGACTGCTAACCAGAGCACCCAGCGGCTCCACGGGGAAAGACCTGGTGATCTGCTCCTGTAAAGATTAGAGCTAGAAAACCCTTGGGGCAGTTCTACTCTGTCACATGGGGTTGCCATGAGTCTAAAATTGAGTTGATGGCACCTAACAACAACCACAACAGATTGACTTTATGACACATTAAAGATTTGCAACCTGCAATCGAAAAACACTCTGGTAAAATCCACTAGCTATTCACCGAAATCCATTTTCCCCTTCTCGGGCCCATGGCAAGAACACATTTCCTAGCCTTCTTTGCCTTTAGGTGAGGCCGTGTGCCTCAGTCCTCTCCAATGGGGTGTGTGTGAGTGGAAGTAATATGTACGACTCTCAGGTCTGGCCCCTAAAACCCTCCTCTTCTGGATGACTGGGATGGCAATACCAGGGATACCTTGGAAGCTGGATTATGAAGATGGCAGATCCATTGTTAGCCTGCAGAGGAGAAATAAATACATTTGTTCATTAGGCTTCTAAATCTTTGGGGGCTATTTGTTAAGGTCACATTGCTTGCCCTCACTTATATAATGACCAAGAAGAAGTTTGACTTTTAAGAAACTCTCCTTTGTAGCTGTGGGCCACATTGAGGTATACAGCCCTGAGTGTAAATACATAGAAGAAAACAGGGGCAGCCCTTATCAGCTTGTTAGCACAAAAGTCAAGAAGATGATCTCATGAAGATGACCTCATCCTAGGCTTATTGACCACTTGAGCTTGGTACTTGTAGGTGGTCAGATTTAAATCATTACTGCTGCCTTTTCATATGCAGAGTGAAACAGCACAAACAGATGGGAAGCACAAATTGTAAGAATGGGAAGAGGAGAGCTTTACTGGGAAAATAGACATCAGATCTGAATGACTGTGAGAAAGCCTCCAATTTAATATACAGATTTATGAGTCTCTTTAGCAGACAGCAAGGGAAGGTGGTCGTTTTGTGCTAGTTCTGGGAATGACAGAACCCCTATTGTGGAATCAGAACATATGTAAATGACTACAGGTAACTCAAGCTGAATTATTTGCAGCAATCATGAATACCATCCAGTGATGTTGTGAGATTAATTTTTACTTCCTACCCTCCTGCTGAAACCCTTATCAAAGAGTGGCCTAGGAACTGCCTCAGTTCCGGTCAAGTTGATTCTGACTTATAGCGACAGAGTAGAACAGCCCCCTAGGATTTCCAAAGAGCAGCTAGTGGATTTGAACTGCCGTGGTGGTGCAGTGGTTAAGTATTTGGCTCCTAACCAAAAGGTCAACAGTTCAAATCCACCAGCTGCTCCTTGGAAACCCTATGGGGCAGTTCTACTCTGTCTTATAGGGTCACTGTGAGTCAGAATTGACCGGATGGCAATAGTTTTTTCTTTTTTAATCAGGCTAGACCATATTAATACATGAAGGGGTTCTCTATATTATGATTTTATAAAGATAACAAGTGAGATTTGCTGGGAATGACAGCAAGAATGACTGTATAGGTAACCCAAGCTGGATTACTTGCAACAATCATGAATACCATCCAGTGGTGTTGAGGTTAATGTCCACTTCCTAACCTCCTGGTGAAACCCTTATCAGAGTGGCCTAGGAGCTGTCTAGGTCCCAGTCTGATCCAGGATCTTTTCATATACCTTCCTCATCCTGCTGACCCTCTCCCATGTGGCCCATGCAATTCTTGTCCTAAACCACTCTGTGGGGTGCTGTTGATTCCTTGTGGCATCTGACCCTTACTAACACTTGGAGAGATTCCTTAAACGTCTAAAAAATGAATAAATAAATAAAAAACCAACCTTTCCTCCAAAAAAACCCAGACCTACTGGACTGGTGGAGACTGGAGGACTCCCCGAGACTATTGCCCTGAGATAGTCCCCAAACCTTGAACAGAAACGAACTCTTGAGATCACCTTGTAGCAAAATAACAAATTGGTTTGAAAAATAATGAATATTGCCCATAAGAACTATCCTCCTTTAAAAAAATCACCTGCATGAGACCAAACGGTCAACAATTACTTTAGAACTAAGATGAGAATGTAAGGGAGCAGGGAAACTAGATTAATAGAAATGGGGCAAGCAGAATGGACACAATGCGAACGTTCACACGAAGGTAACCAATGTCACTGAACAGCTTGTGTAGAATTTGCTGAATAGGAACCTAAACTGCTGTGTAGACCTTTGCCAAAAACTGAATGAAATATTATTAGAAAAAAAAAAGACATTAGATGAACTGATACACGCAATAGCCTAGATGAACCTCAAAAACATTATGCTACTTGAAAGAAACTAGAAACAAAAAACTACGGACTGTATGATTCCACTTACATGAAATTTCCAGGCAAGGGAAATCTATAGAGACAGAACTCTGCACAGTGGCTCCCTGGGGCTGGGGAAGAAGGCATGTATTGACTGCAAATAGGCATGAGGGAACTTTCCAGGATGATGAAAATGTTCTAAAAGAAACCCAGTTGCCATTGAGTTGATTATGACTCATGGCGACATCATGTATGTCAGAGTAGAACGGTGCTCCACAGGGTTTTCGACAGCTGATTTTTTGGAAGCAGATTGCCAGGCTTTTCTTTCGAGGCACCTTAGTGCACTAGAACCTCCATCCTTTTTGATTAGCAGTTGAGTGTGTTAACCATTGAATTCTACATTAATGGTATTTAAAAGAGTCTGATATCCCTCAACATGCTCAGGAAAAATGCTGGATTCCTACTTATCTTCGTCGTCAGAAGAGTCTGTTTTCCCAAGGCTCTGGGGTTTGGTCTTATCTCTGTTCTGAGCAGCTTCACTCTGGCCACCTCCTCTGAGCTCCGTCCCTGTGTTTTCTGCTAAACTGTGACATTGGGGAGAGATTTCCCCCTTGGCTTACTGGTGAAAGATTAGCTTTCAGATTGGTGCCAAGAAGAAAACGGGCTTTTCCTTTGGCTTTAAACACAGAGGCCATTACATTTCCTGGCCGATGGGGTTCTATTAACATCGTCCTTGGCTGCTAAAGCTCTCGATTTTACCATGTAAGCTTTTCATATCTGTACTATCGAGGAGTCCCTGGGGGGCACAAGTGGTTAAGTGCTCCACTATTAGCCAAAGGATTGGCAGTTCAAACCCACCCAGAGGCCCCTCAGAAGACAGGCCTGGTGATCTGCTTCCAGCCTTGAAAACCCTATGGAGCAGTTCTACTCTGCACACATGGGATTACGATGGCAACTAACAACAACAACAACAACAACATACATACTATCAGTGTGGGGTATGAAAGTGTACGTGAGGTACCCACTGCCCCCAAAGAACAATTCTAGTTACTCAGTGAGGAAACGAATGGTCACGTACAGCCCTTGCTTCTTCAGGGCCCTTCAGTTGAGCGGGGAGATGAGAACGCCATCCAGTGTTTGTGCTTTCAGTGTCACACCAGTATCAGAAAAAACGATTTGATAAGTGAGATCATGCTCGTGGAAAGCCCAAGACAAAAACAAAACCCCAAACAAAAACTCTTGGCCCGACAGAAAGGTGGTAGGTCCAAGGGTTGACAGAGAGATAAGGCTTTTATTCTTACGTTGAGTGACAGCCACAAATGAGAGAGGCAGCCAGGTAATCCCCAACTTTTGGACTGTCATCATTGCCTGTCGCTTTGCTTCCAACCCTCACCCCTTTTCTTCCTTTTCTGCTTCTACTTCCTTTTAACCGGTTGCCATTGAGTAGATTCTGACACATCTCAAGCCCATGTGTTTCAGAGTAGAACTGTGCTTCCCAGGGCTTTCAAGGCTGTGACCTTTCAGAAGCAGATCACCAGGCCTTTATCCCGAGGTACTCCTGGGTGAGTTCAAAACACCAACCTTATGGATAGTGGCTGAGCGTCTAACTGTTTGTACCTCCCAGGGACTCCTGCTTCTGCTTAGCCTTTCCCACTTACTCACCACTCTATCGAGCTGTTAGCTGACCACCAAAAATTTGTACTCTCTCTTCCATGTTGTAGAAACGTTACCGGGAGGAGGCAACCCACACAGGGATTACCTTTTCCAGCTCCGCTTGCGTAAAGCTGTGACTGTGTAACAGTTTCTCATCAACGGAAAGAGAGAGGAATTATGTATGTCATTTCTGGCCTGGGGCTTTAGAAAGCCGGTGTGTCTCTTCCCTCTTCTACCAGCTCAAAGTAGAGCATTCTAGGGTTCTGGAGGTGTGGCTTAGCCTTTGCAGCTCACTGGAATCGTCTGGAGTGCTTTAAAAAATCTCGCCCTGCTGCAGAGATGCTAATTAATTGGTCTGGGCTGTGGCTTGGGCAGCAGGATTTTTAATGGCTCCCCAGGGGATTCTAGTGGACGACCAAGCCAGAGAGCTGCTGCTCTGGACGGGGTGGTGGAGCTGTGAGATGGAAACCATCATGTGGAAGAAAGCTACCCACTGACCAGGAACACCCACATTGGAATATTCTGAAAATAAGAACCAAGCCTCTATCCTACTAAGCCACCGAAAATTTGGGGTTTATTTGTTCTAGCAGTTAGGGTTGGCTAACCAGTCGCCATTCAGTCGATTCCAACTCACAGCTACTCCAGGTGTGTCACAGTAGAACTGTCCCATAGGGTTTTCAACGGCTGATATTTCAGAAGTGGATCACCAGGTCTTTCTTCCGAGGTGCCTCTGACCAGACTCAAACCTCCTACCAGCTGAGCACGTTAATTGTTTGCACCACCCAGGGACTCCAACTAGGTTGTCCCAATTAATACATCTTTTTAGTGAGCACAGAGAAAGTGCCTCCTTAGCATGCTAAGATTTCATCCCAACACCTGCCAGCTGCTTTGTTGTGTAAGATTAAGCCGTCTCACTGCTAGGATCCTGCGCATTGGTGGGACGCTGAACCTCCCCTCTGCTCTGGTGCTGCAGGTCTTGCTTCCTTGGAGAACTTTGGCTCACGCAGCAGCACCCCTGTCAAAGATAAGCTCACGCAGGGAGATAATCACTATGTTATCTCAAAGACGGTGTTTCCCTCAGGGTTGCCTTTGTTCTGTGATTCTATTAGGCTCTGTAACTCCGCTTACTGTTATTTTCCAGTACTCCGGATGATGCCTTCTGCTTTGTGGGTTGGTGATATGGTACCACATTTCATTTTTCCAGGTTTTCTGATACCACTCAGTGGGAGAAATAATTGTTAGTGTTTGATTGCAAAATGTTTCTCACGTAATTGTCTCAAAACAGCAGGATATGTATTTGATTTCTTTGATTGATCTGTTTTGTATATGCATTTTCCGAACATCTTGAATAATTTAGGACCGATCCTTGGTTTGTGGATGATTTGGTGTCTAGCAATTATGCATCCTCCTGAAGCGGCATATTTCTTTCAAGTGTCTGAAAGTATGAAAGAACTGCATCATAACAAGACTCATTATGACATGAACTTGGGCATACCGTGTGGCCAGTCAGGTTCCCGGAAACCTGTGCTTACCTTCAGGCAAAGCCATGTTCCAAAATGCAGATGTTGGTTCTACCTCCTGATATCAGCATTGAGGGACTGAGTTTTCTGTTTGCTCTAAGCTCTTTCCTTTGTGTTAATTGAAAGCAATAATGGAAGGGAAAATCATGACTGCTGGAGGCTCTGAACCAAGTTTGGAAGGAGAGTCACAGGGAGGAGGTAGGGTCATATTTGTTCACCCGTTTTTGTCCCTTTTTCTAGCACCTATGATCCAGCTCCGTGGGAAGGTAAGTCAGTTCTAGAATGGAATGGGGCTGTGGCTGGGGAGTAAGCACCAGGCAAGCAGATGCTCTGGAATCACCAGGGTCATGTAATGAGCTGTCCCAAGGGGGCGGTAATCCACCCTCAAGCAGGCAAAGGGATTCATCTTTACAAGACTGCGCACTTTCTTCCCTGACTTCTTAAGGCAGGGTTCCCCAGCCGAGAGGTTGGGATTTTGCCCAGTGGTGCAAGAGTTAAGCTCTGGGCTGCTAACTGAAAGGTTTGCAGTTCGAACCCACCCAGCAGCTGTAAGGTAGAAAGACCTGGCGATTTGCTCCTGTAAGATTATAGCCGAGGAAACACTATGGGGCAGTTCTACTCTGTAACACATGGGGTCGCTATGAGTCAGAATTGACCCAGTGGCACACTACAGATCTGGCAGCCACTACGTCGTTCTTCACCTCACGGAGACTGCCCTCTCTGTTGTGCTCCTCTCATGGCAGTATTCCTGGGAAGGGAGACAGGATACGGAACAGATCCCTCTTTCTCTTCCCTTTGAAGGTCCATGGGTGACGCAAATGATTTGTGCTTGGCTACTAGCTGAAAAGGTTGGCAGTTCGAACCTACCCAATGGTGCCGTGGAAGAAAGGCCTGATGATATTTTCTCAGGGAACTTAACTGGTTGTCCTCATAGGAGGCTCGGATGATCTCAAGGCTCTTGGCAGGACATGGATTTATCTTGTCAGTGTCCTCCAGCCAAAGACCACCAAGAAAACACCTGCTGTTGAACAAGGTGGGTTTATTGCTTGTTGCGATGAGGGAGAACACACACCATGGGAAACTGTGGGCCCTTCAGTAGAAGCGTGTTAGAAAGAATCAATTACAAGATTTGGGCATGTGTTCAGTGATTTGGGGGAGGGTTCAAGAAATTGGAGCTTTGTTCTGGATTGGATCAGGAAGTGGGGGTAACTTTATGAATGGTTGTCTTAAACCATCTTATTTAAAGGTGAGAGGAATGAATCAAGGTTAGAGCTGTAATTGGTACAGAAGCAGCACTCGTTTGCCAGGATGGTGGTGGTGGTGGGGGGTCTTTGGTCATGTTCGTGCTTTGGGCAATGTTCTTATTTTCGTCTGTGTTCAGGCCTGATTATGAATTGGTCTTGTTTTTGCTTTGATCTGTCACAGTCATAGAGTGGTCTTATCGAATATTGGTGTTCTGTGAAATGGTTTATCCAACAAGGCCTGACTGTCAGTGCAATGCCAGCTCCTACCAACACAAGGCCTAGTGATAGTACCAGACCAGTTCCTGAACGTCAGGGCCTACTTTTCTCATTCTCAATCTGGTACACTATGGTACCGCCACACTGATCAGTAAAAGATTGAAATACTTCCGTACTGCTTGGTAAATAGGCAGTGTCAGGAGTCTCCTGAGAGATGTGTCTTCATGCCCCTGCCCCTTGCCCCTCACCCATCTCCCCAAACTTCCCCACAACCACCAGTTATGACAAAGCTGGGACCTTTCAGCTTCTGTTGCAGCTTGACTGCTATATTTGTTCTGATGGGTCAGGGCATGTGTGTGTCAAAATCTCTGAATATCTGAGTATTGAGAGGAGGCCAGAAGACAGAAGAAACGGAGAAGAGGAGAAATGAGAGGCATAAGAGACAGTGAAGGAGAAATAGGGAGAAAAGGCTGAAAAGGATATCTAGAAAATGAAGCAGAAATGAGGCCCAGAAAGTGAACTCAACAAAGACAAAAAACAGAAAAGAGCGAACTGAGCAGGAAGGATGAATAGAAGAAGAAAGGGCTTGAGAACAAGAGAAAATAGAAGAAAATTCAGGCTGAGGCAACTGCCTTAAGGGCCTTATGTTATGTTGTGGTTCAGTTATATTGAATATGTCTCAAAATGAGTTTGCCACCAGCTGAGGCTTAGAAAACAATCATTTGTTCAACAGAACTCTGAGTTGGAGTTGGATCAAATTTGACAGGGTTTAACCTGTAAAGAAAAGAAGGAAATGGAGCTGTACATTCTGATGGCCACTTGTGGCCAAGAGTTCTGGAAGCTGGTTATAATTCACAGCTTGGCGCCCTGACTGCTTTCCTTTCTGTTTGCATCCCATGATGCTCCTTTGAATCATAACTTGCACAGGTTCCCGTGCAGGTATGAAAAATCTCACTGTCTTTGAGTTTGGATGAAAAACAGCATGCGTTTCCCTGCCAAGTCTCCAGGAGAAGGCAGTGTGAACAGATGGTGGAAGAAACTGCACAGAGAACCTTGATTAACCCCACCGTGATGTGAAGGGGGGTGGATCACATGTGACGGCCTTTTCTCTGCTGCATGTGAAGGACTTAGACAAATGGTCAGTGGGAACGCGGGAGTGGGATGGGGGGCACTAGAGATGTCTTTCCTTTGAAGTCTAGGTTCTTTGAATTGGCAGCAAAACCGCGGCTCCTGTGTGCACACAGAGATATTTGAAGGCATCAGTTAAGAGAAAATAGAAGGTACGGATGAAGCAGGGAAACAGCACATTAGCAAATGTAGGCTGGGCTCAGAAGCCCAAATGGACCAGGAGGATCACTTAATCCTGAGTGCTCGCTGCAGTTCTGTGTCCTGGTTCTCTGAATCATATGTGTGTCCTGGTACTCGGTACAGAGAGCACCCTGGTACTCTGGGTACAGAGTGTACCCTGGTACTCTGGGTACTGGGAGTACCCTAGCACTCTTGGGCAGCCACTGTCTTTCTGAACTCTCCCCAGTGCAGGGCTGTGTTGGGTAGAAACAGGCGTTTGTGAAATTCAGGCCAGGGTCAAGTAAGTAAGATACTGAGTGCCTATTTGATCAAATCTCTCCTTAGAGACTGTTTTTCCCTAGGAAAATTAGAGTCCCATTTCACATATACTTTCAGAAAAGTTCTGGGTCTTCTTTGTGCATGTGCACATATGTTCAGTCCAGTCTTAGGGAAATAATTGTTGCAGAAGCTGCTCTTGTGGGGAGCTTCCTATGTCTAGGCACTGTAGTATGCAGTTTGTCTAAATTTCTGTTTTACTTTTTTGGCTGGATTTCCTTACAGATCATGTAGAAGTCAGTGGTTTTCAATGAAGGGGGTTGCTTTGCGTTCCCAAATGTGTTATATCTACCTCCACCACTGAGACACCTTGCTTTTGCTTTGTCTCCATTTAGAGAGACAGCACTGTGTACTGGATGAAGTTATAACATTTTATCCAGCAATCTCAAACCTGATCATCCCTTAAAACAACCAGCCCCCCCACCCTGCCCTGATTGCCACTGAGTTGATTCCAACTCATAGCAGCTCTATAGGACAGAGTAGAACTGCCCCATAGGGTTTCCGAGGCTATAAATTTTTATGGAAGCAGACTGCCACATCTTTCTCCTGCAGAGTGGCTGGTGGGTTCGAACTGCTGACCTGTTGGTTAGCAGCCAATTGGTGAACCACCGTGTCACCAGGGTTCCTTATCCCTTAAACAGAGCTCCCTAATCTCAGGATAAAGCCCAGGTTCCTTACTATAGTTGGCCCTTTTTGATCTGGCTCTTCCCTGCGTCTCCTGCCTCCTGTCTCTCACTACTCCCCTTACAGGTTGCCTACCTTCCTTCACATGAAAATCCTTGAAATCCCTCCATATAAGCCAGGCTCATTCTTACTTTTCTGCCAAAGCATGGGCTGTTTCAGGAGAACCAATACCAGTTGCCATCAAGTGTTGACTCTGAATCCTGGCGACCCCATGTGAGTCAGAGTAGAGCTGTGCTCCAAAGGGTTTTCAAGGGCTGATTTTTCAGAGATAGATCACCAGGTCTTCCTTCTGAGGAGTATCTGGATGGACTCGAACCTCCAACCTTTTGGTTATCAGCCAAGAACTTCAACCATTTGCACCATCCAGGGTCTCCATTCCATGAGAAAGTGCTAGTGAAACACACCATCTTGTTGGACAGAAAGGGCATGTCCCTATTACGTTAGTTAGACTCATTTGGGTTGCAAGAAAAAGAGACTTGGTCAGATTGTTTTGGGGTGTATTTTGAGGATGCTCAGGGAATTAAGAAAAATAAGAAATTGTCTTATCACTGCACTGCCTGAACTCACAAAAAAGGAATGATATTTGGAAACTAGATCTTGGTCTAGGATATAACATGGCTTATCTCATTATTGGCTGCATCTGCTAGTGTGCCGTGTCACAGCATCTCGTCTATTTCTGTGTAAATGTTCACTGTTCTGACACTACTGACTCCCTCTGCTCTCTATCTTGTATGCTTGTTTATTCATGGCTTCTGCTTATTGGTTTCTTCAAAGTGAGTTTCTTTGCTTCCATTGCCTGTCTCTTTTCATGTCTGTCTCACATTCAGACTTCCTAAGAGAGAGACTGATTATTTGGGCAGTCAGCATCCAGGAGAGAATGGCACTGTTGGGCAGAGCTTTTGTTTTAGGCCACTTCATAGGGCGCTTGGAGCCCTGGTGGTGCAATGGCTAAAGTGCTCAGCTGCTAACCGAAAGTTAGGGGGTTTGAACCCACCAGGGGCTCTGTGGGAGAAAAGACCTATTGAGCTGTTCCTGTAAAGATTACAACCTAGGAAACCCTATGGGGTAGTTCTACTTTGTCCTAGAGGGCACATGAGTCAGAATTGACTTGGCAGCACACACCGCCAACAACATGGGGCACGGGCCAACCAAGAGATAACCACCTTTGATCAGATGCTAATCCTTAGTCTAGTCAGCTGTTGCCACGGTAGCCAAATTATGGGGTTTAAAATATGGAAATCTAGGAGAGGAAGTCTCTGAGAGGGGCTTTCTGTGGGTGGATTTGCATGGTGGAATAGCTTAGAAATGCTTGCATGGGCTGCTTGCTACACAGAAATAATAAAAGACAGCAAATAAGTGTAGTATTAGTAAAATACACAATGGGTGCATTAGACAAAGCCAGAGAAGCTGAGATCATTATGGTTTGGGGTGGGCATCCTTCTTCTTACAATGTTAAGGACAAACTTCTCAGAACGGCACAATGCCGTTCATCAGATCAACCCCTGCTTACCTTTCCAACTTCATTTCCAGCCCCACAGGCATCTCTGTTCCAGCCCTGGGTGATAATGCCATTTGGACTCAGGTGCTGCTAGGAAGAACTCTGATGCTTCTTTAGCTTTGAGATGAAGTAGCTTTGCCCTGCCTCAGACACTCAGCACCTTACCCTGTTCTCCAGCCCTCTGTACCTGCCTCTGTTGTAACACTTGGTACATTGGGGTGTGATTATTAGTTGACATGCTTGCCTTGCTCGTTGGACTGTGTGGAAAGGGACTGACTGTATTTACTCATCTCTGTATCCCAGAAACTAGCCTAATGCTTGGGACCCACTACTATTGCTACGGCTAGCTCATATTTCTCAAGTTATTACTCTGCTCCATGCATGTTCCAAGGGTTTTATATGTATTAGCTAATTTAATCCTTTCAACAGCCTTTTGGAGGAGAAGCCATAATTATCCCCATTTTATGTTTTGGGAAAATGAAGAGGCAGACAGGTTAAGTAACTTGCCTATGGTCACATAGCTAATAAGTGGTGAGTCAGCATTCAAACCAGGCAGCTTTTTCCAGAGTGTGCTCTTTGTCTACTGAGCTATACTGCCTCTCGACAATAAATGTTATGGAGGAGTTAGTAGTCATTCAGTTCATGTTGAAGAAATAAAGGAACCAAGGCTGGAGTTTTCAGGGAGAAGAGGCCAGGGGGAAGGGATCCTAGGAGAGGGCAAAAAAAAAAAATGAAGCATGCAAAAACCCGTCCACAGAACAGCAAGGAAGAGCCTTGGGAGACAAGACTGAAAATGAGAGATTGTGGGTACTCTCAAATGACAAGATAAGGGGTTGGGCCTCTGAAGAAGGGAGTGAAATGATTAAATGCAAGTTTTAAGAAGATTCATCTAGCTTCAGAGTACAGGATGGTTTGAAACAATTAAGTACTAAAACCAAACTAAACCCGTTGCTGTCGAGTTGATTCTGACTCATAGCGACCTTATAGGACAGAGTAGAACTGCCCGATAGAGTTTCCAAGGAGCGCCTGGTGGATTCGAACTGCCAGCCTTTTGGTTAGCAGCTATAGCACTTAACCACTACGCCACCAGAGTTTCCTGATTCAGTACAGAGGGTCCAATTCGGAAGCCATTGAAATTGTCTTGGGAGGCAGTGCAAAGATGAGGTTGCTAGCATGGAACTAGAGTCAGATGAATGAGGAATTTGAGTCCTGGTTCTGTCACTTGCTGGCTGTGTGATCACTCTACAGCTCCAAGCCTCCATTTTCTCATCTAAAAAATGGGCATTATTACTCACTTTATATATTGTTGTAAGGGTTAAACACATGTTTGCCAGCGCTTAACACAGAACATGACTTTATTCTTCTTTCATCCTGGGTTGAGGTGATAAGGACTTGTATGCTTGTGGTAGCACTGGGAAGAGAAAGGATGGAAAAATGGGAATCAGTTGAACTTGTTGATTGATGGATGTGGAAAGCTGGGGCAAGAAAGGGTCAGTGAGTGGTCAGTTGTTGTTGTTAGGTGTCATTGACTCAATTCCTAGTCATCGTGACCCCATGTGACAGATTAGAACTGCCCCTTAGGGTTTTCTTGGCTGTAATCTTATGAAAGCAAATTGTTAGATCTTTCTCCCGCAGAGACACTGGTTAGTTTTCAATTAGCAGCCAAATGCTTAACTGTTGTGCCACTGGGACATCTTTACAGGTGGTAAAATCAGGGTTTCTGGGCTCTGGATCTGGTCTGTCACTAACTATCCTGGACACATCGCTTATTCCCATTTGCAGATCCTAGATTCTCTCCTGGAATGTAAACATTTTGCACTAACAATTGCTCTTTTTCTTTTTTTTGCAGGTCTGAAGTGCTATAATAATGTAGCCAGGAGGTTTGGCAATTGGACAACTGGGAGATTATAAAAGATGTCTGAGCTCTGCCTTCGCAAAAATCCCATCCTTTGTCCTCCCTTTGAGTTGGAAATATCATGGTTTTCTTTTGCTTTGGGCAAAAGACTTCAACAAATCAGCTGCCAATGAATGATTTTGCAACCAGAGCTGAAGGTGAATTTGAGATAAGTTTTCTCGCGGAACTTTCCTGTCACCCTACCCTGTCGTGAGCCTCTCTGTTTCTCAGAGAGGCAGGAGCAGGGGCTTCTCAAGTTCTTTACCCCTTTTTTCCTCCCTGCAGGTGGTTCACACCCTTCTTGGTTTGTGGTGATGCTCCTTAGCTGTGTTTTCCCCCTGGACTCTCCAGCAGGGCATCCTCAAAAGAAAGAAGTTGGGGCCTATATCAGTCAAAATACACGTACAGGATCAAAGACGTAGATATAAAACCTAAAAAGGTAAAGATCATGGGAGGAAAAATAGGGACAATGCTAGGGACCCTAACGCATGGCATAAACAGAATACAAAACATTACTAACAATGCACAAACACCAAAGAGAAACTATATAACTGGGAGCTCCTAAAAATCAAACACTTATGCTCGTCCAAAGACTTTACCAAAGTGTAAAAAGATGACGTGCAGACTGGGAAAAAATTTTTGTCTATGACATATCTGATCAGGGTCAAGTCTTGAAAAGCTACAAGATATCACAAAACCTCAACAACAAAAAGACGAATAACCCAATTAAAAAATAGGCAAAGGATACGAAAAGGCACTTCACCAAAGAAGATATTCAGGTGACTAACAAACACATGAGAAAATGCTCAGGATCATTACCAATTAGAGAAATGTAAATCGAAACTACAATGAGATACCATCTCACTCCAACAAGGCTAGCATTAATCCAAAAAACACAAAATAATAAATGTTAGAGAGGTTGTGGAGAGACTAGAACACTTATACATTACCGGTAGGAATGTAAAAAGGTACAACCATTTTGGAAATCGATTTGGCTCTTCCTTAGAAAGCTAGAAATAGAAGTACTGTACAATCCAGCAATCCTACTGCTTGGTATATATCCTAGAGAAATAAGAGACTTCACACGAATAGATATATACATACCCATGTTCACTGTAGCACTGTTCACAATAGCAAAAAGATGGAAACAACCTAACTGCCCATCAATGGATGAATGGATAAAAAAATTATGGTATATTCACACAATGGAATACTATGCAACCATAAAGGATAACGATGAATCCCAGAAACACTGCATAACATGGACGAATCTGGAAGGCATTATGCTGAGTGAAATTAGTCAGCTGCAAAAGGACAAATATTGTATGAGAATACTATTTTAAGAACTCAAGAAAAGGTTTAAACGCAGAAGAAAACATTCTTTGATGTTTACAAGGGTGCAGAGGGAGGGAGAGGGGTATTCACTTACTAGATAAAAAAAAACTAAAAAGTAGTTTTTTTTTTTCAGATAGCAGACGAAAATTATCTTAGGTGAAGGGAAGGACAGCACACAATGCAAGGGAAGTCAGCACAAGTGGACTAAACCAAAAGCTAAGAAGTTTTCTGAATACATCCAAACACTTCGAGGGATAAAGTAGCAGGGGTGGGGGTCTGGGGACCATGGTTTCAGGGGACATCTAGGTCAATTGGCATAACAAAGTTTATTACGAAAATGTTCTGCATCCCACTTTGATGAGTGGTGTCTGGGGTGTGAAAAGCTAGCAAGCAGCTATCTAAGATGTATCAATTGGTTCCAACCCACCTGGAGCAAATGAGAATGAAGAACATCAAAGACACAGGGAAAATATGAGCCCAAGGGACAGAAAGGGCCACATAAACCAGAGATTCCATCAGCCTGAGGCCTGAAGAACTAGCTACCGCCAATGACTGCCCTGACAGGGAACACAACAGAGAGTCCCTGACAGAGCAGGAGAAAAGTGGGATGCAGAACTCAAATTCTAGTGAAAAGACCAGACTTAATGGTCTGACTGAGACTGGAGAAACCCCAGAAGACATGGCCCCCAGACTCTCTGTTAACCTAGAACTAAAACAATTCCCGAAGCCAACTCTTCAGACAGAGATTAGACTGGACTATAAGACATAAAATGATACTCGTGAGGAGTGTACGTCTTAGGTCAAGTAGATACATGAAACCAAATGGGCAGCTCCTGTCTGGAGGTGAGATGAGAAGGCAGAAGGGGACAGAAGCTGGTTGAATGGACACAGGAAATCTGGGGTGGAAAGGAGGAGTATGCTGTTGAATTATAGAGACAGCAACTAGGGTCACATAACAACGTGTGTATAAATTTTTGTATGAGAAACTAACTTGAGGTGTAAACTTTCACTTAAAGCACAATAAAGAAAATACATACAATCATAAAACTAAAAAAAGAAAAATACACAAGTGGTCTCTTGTTAATAAAGGCCTGTATTGCAAGCCCTCCTCTGCCTGGATTACACTTTGCTGTGGGTGAAATGAAACGTTTGAGTAGTTGCTGGAGTTCAGGGCCTCATCAAAGAAGAGCAGTTTATTTTCAGTTAACAAAGGGCAAATAGATCTTTACTGCAATTTTGCCTATGACAACTTTAGATGAATTTCCCTAGACCTACAGGTGCCAAGTAATCTCTCACCCACTTCTCTTTATGTAGCTGGGAGGAGGGCCACTGACTTCTGTAAGATTATAGTACAACACCCTGGACCCAGGATGCTGGTGATATGGACCAACTAAAGAATGTTGTTTCTTAATTGAAAAGGAAAATATTATCAAATTGACTCACTAGGCATTAATCAAGCACCTACTGATAGTTTTACTTGCTAGAGATGGCAAATTCCACTTTTCCAGGATTCTGGGTTGGGCATTGAGACTGGATGCCCATTTAAGAGAAGGAATTGTGGAATTCTTTTAGCGGCTGACAAAAGATAGACGTGTGAACAATCACCATATTACATATTTCAAGAATCTCAGACTCTCTGAGGAGATGGAGGAGATGACTATTCAGGTATGCTCAGTAAAATAGCAACTCACCACGTGGAAATTTACCATAACGCAATTAAAAGAACAGGGAATAATATCGCCCCAAAGGCCGGGAAAATGAAATTCTTGACCCAGAAAGATGTCCAAAATTTCTTCCGGCTCACTAATTTTCTTTTCTACTGTGACTTATCTGTAGCTAACTACACTTATTGTGTTTTTTGGTTCTTCTATTTTTTAGCTTTGGAAGTTCATTTGACTCTTTTTCAAGTCTACTTTATCATTTTGTATAGTTTCCTACTATTTCTATATATTTTCGAGTTTGCTATTTATTTTTTTTTAACATGATTGTAAAAATATTTTACAAATCTGAGCCTAATAATTCCAGTTTCTGTTGTCTTGCTTGGATGCCTGGTAATCTCTGGTTGCTTGTCCATCATTGCTCTTGAAAAATTATTTGTGAGTGTTCTCTGAGATCTAGAATGTATGTGCCTCTTCCTAAGATACACTATCAGTCAAATGTCTCGAAACAGGTTCAAGGCCTGAGAATCACTGGATCACTGTTCAGACTGTAGAACAAGGTGAAAAATTCGTGAGAAGACAGACTCCTTGTCACAAATACTCAAGAATAGCTGCTTTTCCTGTTCTTTTACTTTTTGTTCTTCCCTTTTACTTATCACCAAGATGTCCTTTTGTGAAGTTTCTAGAGGTTTTGTGGGGGAGAGGCTGGATATGATCTGGTTGCTTTTGAGCGTATAGCCCTCTTGGACCCCAGCTCAGTGTGCGTAAGGATCTCCCATTAGACTCCTTACCCTTGCCAGGCTTGAGCTCAACTCCTGTCTTTCTGGGTCTGCAACTGGCAACCTGAGCATAGGTATTTGTGTTATGGGCAAATGCCCTCAGATCATAAACAGTTTCGTAGGCCTTCTTTTTGGCTTACCTTCTTGGTTATAGGCTTTCATCCAAAAATTAGCATGGAAGTTCCTCATGTCTTTTCATATCTTTCATGTTTTAATGTTGTTTTTATTTTGACAGTTTTATCTATCATTTTCCTTTGTTTTCAGCTGAAGAGTTGATCTGAGTAACCTAGCCTGAGTAACTTTACCTGAATAACTTTTTCAGATACTGGAAAGGCACAGGATCTTTCAAAAATGCAGGTTTCTCCTCATTACCTATTATAGTCATTCTAAAAATGGCTTACTTGTTAAAATTATCCTTTCCAGTTGAACCCAATGTTGCAGTTTGAGAGAGTTGCTGGATAAATTTCAAGCTGCTTAGCATGGAATACAAGACCTCTTCCTACCACCCCAGACCTATCTTCTTCTACTCCCCATTTCTTACCCCACAGTCTGTTCCAGCAATACCAACAACTTTAGAATTACCTAAACATACTGTGACGTTTACACCACTGTGTTTGCACATGCAGTCCCCATTGAATAGAATTCCCTTTTCTCTTCATCCATGAAGCAAATGAATAGTTATATTCCAAAAGTCAGCTCAGAGGTCACCTCCTTCAGGAAGTTCTCTTAGACTGTGCATACCCATACTCTATGAATGATATTCCCTTCCATGGCATACCTTGCACATAATTCTATGAGTACTTATCATATTATGAGTACTTAGGATACTACTGCCTTTTCTGCTAGATTTCAAGCTCCTTGAACAGAGGGATCATGATTTATTCATCTATGTTCTCCCCAATCCCTAGTTCAATGACTGGTATATAGTTGATGCTCAATTATTTTTGTTGGTTGATTGAATGAATGTGGCACACAATTAGGCAATTCAGATACCCAGACCAAGAAGGAAGAACATTTTTAGCTCTCATTTTGGATGCAGTTGGTACCTAGGAATACAATCTGGTGGGTAGGGGCCATAGCAGGAAATCTAAATGTAGACCTAACATCCAAGAGACAGGGAGTTGCATGTAACAGCTAGCATTTAGCAATAGCTGCCTTTAGATTATAGGCAGGAACCACTCAGTGCCTGACACATAGTAGGTGCTTAATTTGTTAAATGAATGAGATGGGTTAAGTGTGAGTTGGATCTTGGTGGATGGGAAAGCTTGGACAAAGAAGAGTTAAGGAGGACATCTAGGAACAAACTGGCCAAAAGCACAGAGCAAGGAAGCATGTGGCAGGTTCAGTAGAGTCTGGTAGGTTCATATAGAGCTAAAGAGCAAATAGGATGGATATGAGCAGAATTCATAGATCTTTATCGGTATTAGTATATTGGTTTGGTTGCTTTAACAGAAACCAAGGTATAAGGTTTAGTTCTAAGTCAGGTTAACGTCCAATTTGGTAAGTGGTCCAGGGTGGTAGGAAACTCTGCTTCACAGCGTCATCCAGAGACTCATTTTCCTTTCATCTTATTGCTCTTCTGTCCCCTGAGGTATTGTCTGCATAGTGGAAGATGGTTCACCTCCACCACATCTCTGTTCTGGTGCATGGGAAGGGAGAAAGAAGAAGTAAAGGACAAGCAACTTTCTTTTAAGGAGATGACTCAGATGTTGTCCACATTTTTTCCTCACATCCCATTAGCTAGAACGTAGCCAGATGGGAAACCAGGAAACACAGTAACTAGCTGGGCAGCCTTGTTCCTAGGTAAAATTCAGGTGGGTCTTGGGAGTTGTATTAAAAAAAAAAAGTAAGGAAAGAATGGATATTAGGGGGAAATTAGCAGACTATGTCATACCAGCTTAAACTGTTTGGACTTTATCTTATAGGCCATCGAGACCTGGCGAGTTTTGTGAAGAAAATGGTCAAGCTCAGTTCTAAATGCCTTCTAGTGCCTCCTGAGTGATTTTTGAGATTACTAATACTCATTCCTCCCTGAGCTATGATGTCAGTGAGCTGAGATGAGAGGAGGGCCAGCCTTACCACATGAGGAGGAGGAACTGTCCAAAAACTTCCACAAACGTCTTCTCCACTGATGCTTGAAATTCTTCCTTACTGGCATTCTTTTGGGAAGGCATTGAAAAGTCAACCTCTTTGAGCCTCTTCCCGCAGGGAGCACTGTGAGCGGGGAACACATATTCCCAACTGTGGTAGTCCGGATAAAAATAAAGAATCAAACTCGTTGCCATCGAGTCGATTCCAACTCATAGCGACCAGATAGGACAGAGCAGAACTGCCCTATAAGGTTCCCAAGGCTGTAATCTTTATGGGAGCGGACTACCACATCTTCCTTCCGTGGAGTGGCTGGTAGATTTAAATTACCGACCTTTCAGTTAGCAGCCAAGTGCTTTAGCCACTGTGTCACTGGGGCTCCTTAGCCTGGATAATGGACCTTCAAAAGATAGCCACATTGTAATCCCTGTTATCTGTGACTATTACCTTATAGGGCAAAAAATGACTTTGCAGATGTGATTAAGCTAAAGATTTTTGAGATGGGGAGATTATCTGGGTGGGCCCTAAATGCAGTTACATGTATCCTTACAAGAGGTAGACAGAAGGAGATTTGACAGAAGTGGAGAAGGAAATGTGACCACAGAGGCAGAGATTAGAGTGATGCGGTCACAAACCAAGAAATGCCGGTAGCCGCCAGAAGCTGGAAGAGAGAAGGGAGTATTCTCCACTAGAGTCTATGGAGGGGCTATGACCCTGCTGACACCTTGGTGTCAGCCCAGTGATACTGATTTTGAACTTCTGGCCTCCAGTACTGTGAAAGAATAAATTTCTGTTGTTTTAAGCCATCAAGTGGGTGGTAATTTGTTATAGCAGCCACAAGAAACTAAAGCAAACACTTTTTTAAAAAAAATTTTTATTGTGCTTTAAGTGAAAGTTTACGAATCAAGTCAGACTCTCATACAAAAAGTTATAAACACCTTGCTATATACTCCTAATTCCTCCCCCCCCCCAATGACACAGCACACTCCTTCCCTCTGCTCCCTCTTTTCATGTCCACTGGGCCAGCTTCTGACCCTCTCTACCCTCTCATTTCCCGTCAGACAGGAGATGCCAACATAGCCTCATGTGTCTACTTGATCCAAGACGCTCGTTCTTCACCAGTATCATTTTCTATCCCATAAAAAAAATCTGGTCCAATTCCTGTCTGAAGAGTTAGCTTTAGGAATGGTTCCTGTCTTGGACTAACAGAAGGTCTGGGGAACATCACCTCCAGGGTCATTCTAGTCTCAGTCAGACCATTAAGTCTGGTCTTTTTATGAGAATGTGGGCTCTGTATCCCACTGCTGTCCTGCTCCGTCAGGGGTTCTTAATACAAACACTCTTGAAGGTTCCTTCTGTGCTAAGCATCCTTGCTTAGAGGAACATTTTGGCCTCCCTCTTTTCCTGTGTTATTCTTGCCCAGAGGAGAAAGAATGTCTTACCCGATTGATGAATTTGGGACAAGGAGCTGTGTTGGAACTGCTTAGATCCACCTTAGCTCTGCTTGCCTGTAGGAGAGATAATGCCCCATTTGTTCTTCACCATGAGGAACGCTCTGCATGCTGGGTCTTCAAGGAGGAACCTGTAGTTTTCCAGCTGTACCTGTCATTGGTGAGTAACCAGACCTAAACCATGCCTCCATTAGTTTTTAATTTGTATTGAAGGAAATATTGGATCTTTATTTTCCAGATTCCTGTGTCTACTTTGAATTGGTTCAAAACTCCGGTGGGGTACCGGGATACAGTTTATTGGCTTCTCAAATGCCAGCAGGCATGCTTAGAGGCTGCTCCTGGAGGCTGATCAAAGGAGTTCTCTCTGCTCATTCCTCCTTCTGCCACGGAGCAACAGGGGAGAATGCAATTGGCTCTTCAGGAAATACTTCTAAGCTCATCAAACCCATACGCCATAGCTCTCTAAAAAATTAGACGGGTATAAGACGGCAGAAGGAAGGGAGAGGAAAGCAAGAGAGAAAAAGGGCTCAGAAAAAAGGCAGCTGAATTAGTGAACTGAAGTAGCATTATTGGCATAGTTGAGGGTGTGGTGTTTTAAATTTTTCTTTAATGATTTTTCTTTGCTCCCAGCCTGACAAAGCCCAGTTGTATGTTTTCACTCTCTGGGTCTGTGAGCTCAGACTTTTCCACAACATACTGCTTAGTTCCATAAACTTAGGTAACCTATGAGTATGGTTTTCCATTCTGCTTTCCAGTGTGCTTGGCTCCCTCAAGGAAGCTTGGAAGGCTGTAGGAACATGCGACACTTCTCTTCATGGACTCCAGCTGCAAGGAGTCCCTCATCTCTGAGGTTATTGATGACTCACTTGCCTCAGCCTGACTTCAGAAGCTCCTGAATCTGATACTCCTGGGTTATACTCCTGCTTCATAGCCCTTCCCAAGAAATTATCTGCCACTGTTCCAGAATCCAACCCCAGCTGTTAGATGGAGATCCCCATTTCCGATTCTGCCATAGCGGGAGGGTATATGCAGAGCCATCAGCTCAGATGCCTTAAAGGAAGAAAGGAAAGCTGCGACCAAGAGAAGCAGGAATGGGCAGGCAAGGCTAGGGTCTCAGAGGATTCTGTTTATTACACTGGGATCATCAGGCCTTGATATAATGACTGCTCAAGATTCAGACAGATTACAATTTACCTGACACAATAAAATGGTTCCTAATCCCAGTTGCACATAATAGAAATGTCCACTCAGATGTTTAATAGGTATCTGTCTTAGATACCTAATGCTGCCATACAGGAGCACTGGGGAAGGTGGGATGTGGCAGTTCGTCACTGAAGATCCACCAGTAACTGGAGATTCCACCGTGGTGGTGGTGACTCTGTAGTGGCCGCCCTCAATAGACAGAGGCAGGTGAGAATGCTTTTGTTAATTAGGTTTAACTTGTAAGTTACAGAAAAACCTAAATAATTGTGCGTTTTTTAAACGAGATTGAATTTTATTCCTCTCTCAAGTTGAACAAGTCAGTAGGTAGTAGTCCAGAACAGCCCACAGTGTCAGAGACCTACAATCTTTTCGTCTTGTTGATATATCTTCCATTCCCAAAGTCACTTCATGGTTCAGTATGGAAGCCAGAACTCCAGCCATCATATCCATACACCAGTCAGCAGATAGGGAGCTGACAATCAATGGAAGAGTTCATGCTTTCCTTTAAAGACACTGTCTGGAGATTGCGCACACCACTTCCGTTTATACTCTTCTGTCTAGAATTTAGATGCAAGCACAGATAGTGGCAAGGGAAGCTTGGAAATGTAGCCTGGGTGACCATGTGATCCTCTGTTATTCAGGAAAAAATGTAGAACTGATATTGAAGGTCAAAAATAGATTCTACCACAGTCCTCCACATGACTTGGATACCATCTAATCAGTGCTGTGTGATGTTTTCACTGAAATTCCCAGTTTTGCCAGAGGGTAGAGCATTTGTTCATGCTCCTTTTTGAGATTTTAAAAATCGAAGTTCTACATCCAATAGGATATAAAACTTAAGTCATTTTTTGTCCATTCATTCATCTTCTATTGGTTACACAGCCTAAAGAGGGAGGGCTCTGGAGTCTGACTGCCTAATTTAAAATCCCAGCCCTACCACATACTGCTTTTGTGGCTAGGCAAGTAGCTTAACCTCTCTATACCTCAGTTCCCTCTTCCGTAAATTCCTCACAACTTCAGAGGGTTGTTGTAAGGAATAAAGCAGACAGGTATGAAGAGCACTGCCATGTTTGTAGTAAGTCTCAATAAATATGACTGTAAGTGTAGTTTGAGATATGTTATACACAAATGTATATGTATGCATAAATACACATATAGCACCTAGCATGTAAATATATGTATATAGTACCTAGCAAATGAGAGGAATTTAATAATTATTGAATCTCACACACACACACACACAACATTTGCATAATCTCTTTTCAACACCTGGGGACTGTTGGCCTGAAGCACCAGCTGCAGTTGCTTGTTTTGCTTCGGCTACCTGATTTCCTTATTTACTTTTCTCCTCTGGTTTAATTTGATGCTGCCACCATGCAGGAGAGGCTTAGACGTTGGGAGAGAGTGGAAAGAGAAATGTGTATGTGGTGTAAGGCATTTGTGTGCACATCCGAGCTGTTGATTTAATGAGATGACATCCCTGTCCGCAGACTGAATGAGAAGGAAGAGGGAAGGGACTTACAAGCCGACTGGATAATTACAGATTTATTTAACTGTCACTAGGATTCTATTTCATGGCTCTGTTTTTATAATTAAAATTATTTCACCACTGGGTTAAGACCTCATATCTTAAGTGTCACCCAGAAGCATATTTTTGTGATTGAGTTGTTCTGGAAAGCTTTTGAAACACAAGGTTTACTAAGGAAATAATAAAATACAGGCATAATAAATACAGAGGGAGAAGCTCAATGTGCTTGACTGATATGTAAAGATTATTGAAGTGTGCAGTGAAATATGGGGTAATCTAGTGGATATGGTTTATTGGTGGAAATTTGAAAACGCAAGATATTTTAAGATAAATAAAACCCAATTTTGATGAGTATGCACACTTTTGTTAACAGAATACATAATCTTGAAAAAATATTGGGGTCTGTTTTGAGGTACAATGGTTTTGCACAAATTTTTCATTTGAAATTAGTGTTTACTCTCAGATGGAGGAAATTCCCAGATGTTTTTCCATTAGGCCATGTATTTAACTAAAAAAAAAACCCATTGTCTGTCAAGTTGATTCTGACTCACAGCAATATATAACTGGAAGCCATAATTACAGAATGCTCTGCAACGTGCAGTATGCTATCCCTCATATGTGACTCCTATGCTAATATTAATAACTATCATTCATTATGGGGTCATATGTCCGGCCCTGTGCCAAGTACTTCTCCAACTCATTTAATCCTCAGAAAAACCCATGAGTATTACTGTGGCCATTTCACAGATTAGGAACTTGCTATCATGTGAGGAGCCCTGGTGGCACAGTGGTTAAGAAATCCCCTGCTAACCAAAAGGTTGGCAGTTGGAATCCACCAGCTGCTCCTTGGAAACCCTATGGGGCAGCTCTACTCTGTCCTATAGGGTTGCTATAAGTTGGAATTGACTCGATGGCCAATAGGTTTTTGGTATCAAGTGAAGTTTAATGCCTTGTCCGAGGTTGTGAAGGGGCAGAGCTGGGATCCTGGTCCATTCTATCTGACTCCAAATCCTGTGCCCTTAATCACTGTGTCTGCTTTGGGTTCTGAGTGAGGAGGCATTTGCATAGGGATCCATCTGTCCAGTCTTGTCCTGATTTTGACAATGTGTGGTGCAGTTGGAAACAATACCTGGTCACTGCCATGGCTAGCAACCAGCACTCAGTTTTACACTCTGTAGAATGGGCATCACAAATTACCGTTCCTTACAGAGTTTCTGGGAGTCTTAAGTGAGACAATACATAAGAAAAGAATCACGAACAGCAAGGAGTCATACAAATGTAAATATCAATTGCATTAGTTTTATGATAACACTAATATGAATCAGTCAGCCCTCACAAACTCTGGGGATGCAGTGACTTTTCCTGTTTCCCAGGGAGGCAGAGTGGTTGACTGGCTTTTTAAAGTTTAAAAAATAGGAATGTGTTTACGAGCAAAATCCTTTTGCCTATCCCTCCTCCTTCCTGCATCTCAAATCAGATGGCCCACGCCTCTCTGGAGAGCGAGAGTTTTTTGTTCAACTGAAAATCTGGAAAGCATTCTTTCCTTTGCATTGGCATCTGGAAAGCATTCTTCCCTTTGCACAACCATTTAAAAGCTCTCTTGCCATTGGAAGAACTGAGTGTCCACCACTGCACCCTACCTCCATCGTTTTATTTTTTTCCCACCAAAACTCCAAAGTTTTTAAAGAGGAACTGTGAGATTTTTTTCTATCATAAAAGGGGCGTTTATTTTATTTCAAAATGTCAAATGACTCATTTACTGGAGCTAGTAGAGAGCCATTAAAGATATTAGACTGCTGTACTGCTAAATAAATAATAGGTGGCAGGTCTAGAATGATTTCTCTAAGTCTGTGCTTTTCTAAGAAGAACCTCCATTTAAAGAATCTGAGTGAGTTGCCAAAGTTCTTATGGTTCAGAGGCTGGAGATAAGGTATGAAGGACATTTTCTTGAGACCAACCCATTATATGAAATATCCATCTGGAGAAGCTTCTGGAAACTCCTATCAATTCAATTCAGTAAATATTTGCTGAGTGCTAATCACATGGAAGGAGTCCTGGTGGCACAGTGGTTAAGAGCTCAGGCTGCTAACCAAAAGGTTGGCAGTTAGAATCCACCAGCCGCTCCTTGGAAACCCTATGGGACAGTTCTACTCTGTCCTGTAGTGTCACTATAAGTTGAAATCAACTTGAAGGCAATGGATTTGTTTTTGGTTTAATCACATGGAAAGCGCTATGTTAGGGAGTTTAGGGATGCAAAGAGAAGTAAGACTCAGGGCTTGTTTGCAAGATACTTTTATACCATTAGGGAGGAAAAGACTAGACCACAAATTAGTATAAAATTAGGTACAGTATAACAAGTGTCATAATAAAGATACAACATGTTTGATTAAGAGGGGGGTTAGATCATATTCTCTTGGGGGAAGTGAAAAAGACGTCGTGAAGAAATTGGAGCATTGGGAAAAAAAGTTGTCCAGCTTGGCTAGAGTGTTGGTTACTGTAGGGCAGGAGTGAGTAGCAGGGTAGAAAGTTCAGTGGTTTAGGTCACAGTGCAGACAGTCTTCAAAATTAGACTCATGAAGGAAAGTAAAAGAGGAGTTAGTCCCTGGAGTCATCTCAGGTTTCTAGATCCATTTCAGGTCATTATGTAGGCTTATGAAAATGTACATCTCTTGTGAGTTACCTTAGGTAGAGTCCCTTTGCAGAAAGAAAATGACCAAAGAAAATCTACTTCCTTTATTATGTTTTTCTCCTTGTATTATATCTCCTCTTTCCCAGGGCTCAACATTAGAGGTATGAGTGTGTGAGAACTGGCTTCAACTATTGAAGGCAAAGATGTACCTTGCTCAACCCATTTGAAACCTCTTATGATTACGCAATCCTGTAACAATTGGAATGGATCAGGGCTCACTTCAAAACACAGGGAGGAATTCCTCAGATTATTGGTTCTCAAACTTGGAGGCACACCAGAAGCACTTGGGCAGCTTTAAAAATTCCAATCCTTTGGCCCATCTCAGGATAACTGAATTAAAATCCCTGAGGTTGGGCTGGACATTGGTGTTTTTAAAAGTTCCTCTGGTGATTCCAATGTACAATGAGGGTTAAGAACCACTACGTTAGATAATTTCCACCAGGACACATAAAATTCAGCTGTCAAGAAGCCTAATGTTTCCCTTTTGATGCTTTTTCCTGAATCCAGAGTGAAATTTAAAAGTGCAGTTTCTCAGTCTAAGTTGCCATCCAAGAGTATCTAGAAGTAACAGCCAACAGCCTTAATACAGGGAATGACATAGATAGCACATTTACTCAATCCTGGGACCCAGGCAGACTAATATCAGAATCGTGGATCAATACTGCCTCTTGTTCCTAAATATTGTCTCACCAGACAATGACTTCAGAGGCTAATGTAACCAGCTCCTCCTTCTCCCAACACATAATGTTGACCAGGCAGGTGGGAGAGCTGAACACAGCTACTCAAAATAGATTTCTCTGTCCAAAGAAAGACTTTTACTTAGCACTTCTCAACATGATGTCAGACTCCTCACAGAGAAAGAGTATTTATGGTCTGAGCCTCAACAGATAAGTCTGGTTTCCAAGAGCTTGATACTTTTGCCTTGAATTATCTGGGTGATTCTTTTAATAATGCCATTCTATATAAGACTTTTCCTCGGATCAAGAAATACAGATCCAAAAATACAGAGCATCATCTTTGACATAAATGGTTCTTCCAGGACTTATACAATGAAGGAGGTACTCTTCACAAATGCCATTTCAGGGGAAGAACATGATCCAAAGGCACAAATTGCTTTGGCTGCAGAATTGTCAGGTGGAAAATTACCTTGATGTAATGGTAGCCTCCAAGTACATTTTTTAGGCCAGCCATCCCAGAATAAAGACTGTACTTCTCAGGCTCCCTTGCAGCTAGGTGTGACCATGTCATTAAGTTCTGGCCAATGGGATATAAGCAAAAATGATATATGACATTTCTAGGTCATAAAACTCAGAAGAAATGAGTGTTCCTTTTCCTTTCCCCCTTTCTTCCTTCCTAATGGCAGGAATTAGGACTTCATAAAAAACTACCTTGAACCATGTGTTTGAGGGCAACTTTCATACGAGAGAGAAATACATTTCTATCTTGCTTAAATCAGTGTTATTGTGGGTCTCTGTTGCACACAACTGAATTCATATCCTGACTAATACACATTTCCTCAAAGTCTTAAGTACCATTGCAAAAATCTCCCTTGTATTGCTTTATTCCTGGAAGGCACTTGGCTCCAGAAATGGGGGCAGGAAAGAAAACTTGACTTGAAACATAATGATATTATTACCAACATTTTTGTTAAAAGTTTTCTGACCTGAGCACGACATTTAGTCAAGTAAAAATGGAGTGTAGGAAAACCAAACAGTACAGAGGGGTCACAGAATCACAGATGTACTAGTTTAGCAACCTTTGGAGATGTCACAAATGTCAACTAACTAGGAGAGAAACACAGCAGAAACAAACTCAATTCCACTGAGAAGAAGAAAATGATTGCTACACTCAGTAACCTTATATAACGTAGGATTCCAAAAAGAAGATATCCACATGCTTCATGCACAATTCAGTGGGAATAATTCATTTAAAATAAGACATTAGTTATGTCTACACGTTCAAAGTATCTCCCAGAAAAAAAAAAAAAGGGTGAATTTCTAAATTGTCTGCATCATACCTTTGCTAAAGTCATAAATTGAAAGGGAAGAGAGAAATGTGAAAGGTGTGAAGATCCAGGGAGCACTTCTGGCTGGGGTAGTGAGTCCCACGCCATTCCTCACCAAGGTTGGCCGCCATTTGTTTCTGCATGAGCTCCTTAAGCAATGATCCTTCTGGATACCTATTGAGAGGAGTGGCTGAACTCTATATTTCATAAGGTTCACTTCATTTTTCCTCAGCCTCAGAGAAGGTAGTCTAGCGTAGAGCATGTTTAGAAAGGAAAGTAATGAGCTGTCAGGAAGGGAAGATTAGAAGCAATTCACTGATGAGCCAGGATTCTCAGCCATGTTCTTGTCAAGTTGGCGAGTGTTATGCTTCTCAGTTCTTCTTAGAAATTCATATATTACCCTAGGGTAATGCATCCAATTAAAGTGCTTGGGTCATCTAATCCATTGACACTGGCTCTAGTTTTCTAGACATGTAAGAGCTGAAGACATATTTGATATACGCACATATTTTCTCTCCTGAGCCATCTTTCTTTCTTTGTTTTTTTTTTTTTTGATTATGCTTTAGGTGAAGGTTTACAGAGCAGATTAGTTTCTCATTGAACAACTAATACCCATATCGCTTGTGACGTAGGTTGCCAACCCCTTCTTGACCTTGAGTTCCTCATTTCCGTTTGTCCAGCTTTCCTGTCCCCTCCTGCCTTCTCGTCTTTGCCCCCAGGCTGATGTGCCCACTTTGTCTCATATACGTGGTTGAGCTACATGTATTATTGTTTATTTTATGGGCCTATTTAATCTTTGGCTGAAGAGTGAACCTCAGGAGTGACTTCAGTACTGAATTAAAAGGGTGTCTGGGGGCCATAATGTTGAGGTTTCTCCAGTCTCTGTCAGACCAGTAAATCTGGTCTTTTTTGTGTGTGTGTTAGAATTTTGTGCTATATTTTTCTCCAGCTCTGTCTGGGACCTTCTATTGTGATTCCTGTCAGGGCAGCTGGTGCTGGTAGCTGGGCACCATCTAGTTGTGCTGGACTCAGTCTGGAGGAGGCTATGATATTTGTGGTCCATTAGTCCTGTGGACTAATCTTTCCCTTGTGTCTTTGGTTTTCTTCACTCTCCCTTTGAGGCACCTTTCTTGCCTCTATACCAGTGCAAATCCAGATATTTCAAAAGCACAAGGTTTAACGAAACATATGATACTGAGTTATATGAAATGTGGTGTTTAATTCCACCCAGAACTGTATTTGGTGATATAGCGTGAAGTTTTGAAATAATATTTTAGCACAAAACTGTAAATGTTCTTGTAAATGTCACATCTTTCCCAAGTGCTTTGGTTGATTCATTGTTAAGTGGAAAGCCTTAATTTTATTTCTGTTACTCATTAACGGCTGCAGAGCAGGATGAGCAGGGAGAGTAAGTCTCAGAGCATTCTGAATGCTGATTTGAGGAGATAGCTCACAGATACTGCGGGAAAATCATGTCCCACAAGGAGACGGGATGATGGACTTGCTGATTTTTTTTTGTGTGCTATTTTTTTTTATAGCCAATCTTTAGGGAAGGATGTGGAACTTTTTAGGAAAAAATTGTCAAGGTCGAGGCATCACATTCTTACAGGTCACTGAGGTTCTTTCAGATCTGCAAGGACACTGGTGTCACTATCAAAGGCTCCTGACACCAACCTCTCCACCAAACTGTCAACCTCCATCCAAGATAACAGTCCCCATTTGTTGTTATGGTCCTTTCCTCTATACCCTTAAGAAGGTGTATAGGTTCTGAAGGAGAAAGCGAGGACCAGTTGGCTGTGAAGGCAAGGAGAGCAAGGTCTGGGGGCCAAAAGGAGAATGAGTCAAAAGAAAAGACAACTTAATATATGGGCGCACAATAGGCTGGTGGGGGTGAGATTTGTAGTGCAACAGCCAGGCAAAGACCTCGAGGCAATCATGGAGACCAGGGTCTACCAGGGAACGGCCCTAATGGGCAGGGCCAGAAAGATGGGCCTTGTTGATGGTGGTACAGTGGTTAAGCACTTGGCTGCTAACCAGAAGGTCAGACAGTTGGAACCCACCATTCACTCCAGGGAGAAAGATGTGGCAGTCTGCTTCCGTAAAGATTTATAGCCTTGAAAATGCTATGGGGGCAGTTCTACTCTGTCTTATAGGGTCGCTATGATTTGGAATAGATTCGATGGCAAGATGTCCTTTTATTTATTTTGGGGGGAGAAGCCTGCTTAGAGTGGCCAGGGAGAAGTGGTCCAAAAAGCTAAGGGCGACTGAGTTTATACTAATTGCCCTAAAGGCTGTATATAGTTTGCTTCATTTAATCTTCACAAATTAGCTTTTCAAGTTAACTATTATTATCGTTACCTTGTCAAGAGAAACCAGGAAAATTAAGTACCTTGACTGAAGTTACTCAGTCAGAAAGCCATGAAATGTGGAGTCATTTGTTCATTAATTCATCCATTCATTCTGTACAATTTTATAAATGATTACTTGTATGTGCTGAGAAATATGTAAGTTCTTTTTTTTCTATAACTCAGGATGTCCCACTGATGTTCTGTGGCACTACTTGTTGCAGGTAGTACCTACCCTGGCTTGGAAGGGGTACATGCATTATTGTCCCCAGGCCACAGAATGCAGAGGATGTGAAAACATTTTCATGAATTAATTAATTCAACGAATATTACTGTGCACCAGCTGTATTCCACTTGCTTCCAGGTATTTGAACTCAGATCTGTGTTATTCTAAAGGCCATGCTTGTTCCCCTAAGCTATATTGTCTCTGCATGTCAGGCCTACAGTAATTTCCATTGTTTCTATCACACCTCCATGCTGTAAGCTGTCTCCTTCTAACTTTGCTCTCTCCTATCCCCTCCCGTATCCATCTCTCCATCTAATTTCCTGATCTGTCCTTGATCTGATTCCTGGTTTATTCCCAGGCTTGGTCACGACCTTTTGTTGTCATAGTGACAACCGGCACTGGACTTCAGGTTCTCCAAGGCCAGAAAACTAAGTATTCCCATATTCCAAACCATTCTGATGACTGATGACTCCTAAACCTGCAACACTAAGAACACCTGCCACACTTACCTGAGCACCAGACTCAGAGGTCACTCAGACTCAGAGGCTAGGCTAATCGCTACCTGTCTTTCAAGACCCTGAGCAGGCCCATGCCCCCCGGGAGGTATTCCTTAGCACCTGGCTAATGTGGGAGCGTTTCTCTGTGCTTATAAAAGAAGCCCTGCTGGCACAGTGGTTAAGCGATTGGCAGCTAACTGGAAGGTCAGAGGTTCCAGCTCACCCACTGGTCTGTGGGAGAAAAGTATGACAGTCTGCTCTGTAAAGATTTACAGCCTTGGAAACCCTTTGGGGGAGTTCTACTCTGTCCATAGAGTCGCTGTGAGTCAGCATCGACTCGATGGCAATGGGTTTACCTGTGCTCCCATGGCATTCTGTGCCTACCTGTGGCCCATAGACCAGAGGTTCTGACTGTGGTTCCCACAGTAGCATCATCACTATTGGCTGGAGATTGGTTAGAGATGCAAATTCTTTGACCCCAGACCTACTGAATGAGAAACTGTGAGGTTGAGGCCCAGTAATCAGTGTTTTAACAATCTAGACTTGAGGGTATTAGGATTCTTGCTAAAAGTTGAGAACCACTCTCCAGAGAAATAATCTAATCTGTTAGGCTATAAGCTCCTCAAAGGCAGGGCTGAGCCTTACTGCACCCCAGTATCTAGGAAAGGAGCCCTGGTGGCCTAGTGGTTAAGAGCTCGGCTGTTAACCAAAAGGTCAGCAGTTCAAATCTGCTCCTTGGAAACCCTATGGGGCAGTTCTACTCCATCCTATAGGGTTGCTATGAGTTGGAACGGCCTCTACAGCACATAACAACAACATCTAGGAAATTTCCCATATACCTGGCCCATGATGGACGAAGCTGTGGTTTTGCTGCTTTTTGATGATTTTATGACCAGAGACCCAGGGATGCATGTTTTCCAAATCCAGCAACAGCCCCTGCCCTTTCCTCCCACAGTTTCTGAGAGAACAATAGATGAATGAGAATAAAGAACTGCTTTATTCCCCGGGTGGTGCAAGAGGTATGGGATCAGCTGCTAACCTAAAGGGTGGCTATTTGAACCTACTCAGGAGTGCTGCAGGAAAAGAGGCCTGGGGATCTGCTTCTGTGACATTGTTGTGCTGTGCCTTTGAGTCAGTTTCAACTCATAGCAACCCCACGTGAGAGAGTAGAATTGCCGCATAGGGTTTTCTAGGTTGTAATCTTTACGGGAGCAGATCGCCAGGTCTTTCTCCCACAGAACCACAGGGTGGGCTCCAACTGCCAGCCTCTCGGTTAGCAGCTGAGCGCTTAATCGCTGCACCACCAGAGCTCCTCTGTAAAGACTACAGGTAAGAAAACTATGGAACAGTTCTATTCTGTAAGACACCATGAGTCAGAATCAACTGAATGGCAACGGGTTTTTTATTAATAAGTGTGCCCACTGAAACTCAAGAGTAACTTGGTAAATGCTGGTTTAGATCATCCAATTTTGGCTCAAGACGTAGGCAGTCTTCAAGTTACCCAAGAGTCAGACCATGGATTACAAAGCCCTCTGTCTGCTGAATACAACAACGACATTTAGGAGAGGGGCTGAGAGTTAGTCCGAGGGAAGGCCCTGGCTCAGCCTATCACACAGCTGCGTGTAAGGGTGGGGTAGCAAAGGGACAGGAGACTGCTCTTGGGGGCCTTGAGCCACTTTACCCACCCAGCCACATGGAATCAAAGAAGATAATAAGAGTCATTATAATGCTAATAGGAACTAACATTTATGGAGTACTTGGTTAAGAGCTCGGCTACTAACCAAAAATCAGCTCTTTCGGTAAGAGAACTGAGGCACCGGGAATGTATTGTCAAGGTTATAAAAACTGGTCAGTGGTAGATCTAGGCAGTCGAAGTCCAAACCTTAATCCCATAACTACTAAGCTTTTAAGGCACAGTGAAAAACTTTTCCTCCCCAAACCCCTGAACACTAGTAAACGTGGCTCAATGAATATCTTCGGTCAGATTAATCTGGTTAGTAAGTCTATCTTCAGGTGCAGGGAGCGGAGCTGGGAGGGAGGTGGGCCATGCCACCTTGGCTTAGTGGAACCATGTTGTCCTGCCCTTCCCTTGACCACGGAGTGAAGGGGAAGGAGAAGGGACAAGGGAGGGAAGGGTCTCCAGGTAACGATGTGTCGGTAGTGGGACTGGGATGGGGAATGAGGCTAATGCCTGAGTAAATTGGGAAGAAGGGGAAGCAGGCAGGGAAATGACTCTTAGCCCAATTCACATTTGGGCAGTTGCAGAACTTCCTTTAATGAGGGAGGTGACTGTAAATGGAGTAGAGATTTTAAGCCAACAAACAAGAAAGTTGATGCCTTCGTCACTGTTTTCCTGCAAAGCTTTTTTGGTATTGCAAAACCATGTTTTTCCTTTTCTGTAAAACCACCAGCTTTGGCGTTTCTCCTGGCATTAAAGGTGCATTACTTTTCCTCAGAGTGACTAGATTGAAAGCAAATTAGTTTATTTCACTCATTGACGTTCCATTTGAAATGTGGTGGGTTGGGGAAAATGGAAGGGTTTCTCAATCTATCTCTTTTTCTGAATATCTCAAAGCACATGTTTGGTAGCTTGATCAAGATTTTTATCCCCATGTTATGAATGAGGAAACAGACTCAGGGAGGTTAAGAGGGCTGCCCATGGGTGATCACTCTGCTGTCAGGGGCAGGGCAAGGTCCCAGTTCAATCTTCGCCTGTGTTTCTGAGGCAAGTGACCTATTTCTAAGTAGGCTCATCACAGAGAGGCCCTGAACAGATTTACCTCACGTTTTAAGGGAGGAGATAATTTCTTCTTCTCCCAAGATACACATATGATGGATGAAGTTAGTATTTCTTCAGCTTAATTCTGTCTCTTTTTACTTTGGATGTAGGGTACTAGCTGCTCCCTCTTCTGCTCAAAGAGATTGCTTGCTGTGGTGAGGATCACCCATTATTTTTCCCACAATGGAGCCAGCAAGTAGACTTCAGAGGTTGCTAGTTCCCACATCTTGTAGCTTTGGGAGCCCAAGCTATACACCCCAGAGTAAAGCCCATGGATACTACAGCTGGATGGGGTCAGCAGCCTGACTTTTCTCCATCACCTCCTTCACAAACCTTATGAAGCACAAGGCAGTCCATTCTGGAGCTGGAGAATGGAGTATTTAATTAGCTCACAGGGCCCTAAGGGGACCAGGATCAGGCCCAACAGTGAAATCTTTGGATTGTTTCCAGTTTCAAGGGGTGTATGAACTCAATAAAAGATTATTCTGGAAGCTTAACCAACAGTAATGAGCATCAACACATACTTGTTACATGAAAGAAAGAATTGATTTAGGTAGAGAAAGCAAAGAAACATTATCTTTGTCACATTTGGCTGAAATGGCATCTAACAGATGTCAGAAAAATAGCACAAGAGAAGGATAAGCTAAAAGATGGAAGGAGAGGCATGTAAGCACACACACAAAAAATCTCTCCCTGTTGTTTCTTCAACAACTAACTTAAGGAGTGACTAGTTATTCGAAAGAGGCCCTGGGTGGTGAAAATGATGAATGTACGCAGCTGTTAACAGAAAGGTTGGAGGTTTGAATCCACCCAGAGGCACCTCAGAAGAAAAACCTGGTGATCTACTTCCAAAACATCAGTCATTGAAAATCCCGTGGAGCGTAGTTCCACACTGACTCACGTGGCACCGCCATGAGCCAGAATCAACTCAACAGAAACTAGTTTATGTATCTGGAGGCATTTTTCTACATTGTTGTAGTATCATGTGACCTCCTTGGAGAAAGAGTCTAGAAAAACACAAAGCTTAATGATTACCGTAAATAGTTAATTCCTCCCGTTGAACACGGGAATTATTATTTGTAGTGGATTTCAGCCTTTTAATTTTGCCCTTTATAGAGCATTAAATGAATTTCCAAATCAAGAAAATTCTCAAAGGCCTTCACAAGGTAGAATTGTGTATAGGGCAAAAACTCAGTTCCCAAGAATTGTTTATGACTTAATGACGCGTTTATACAAAGCCCAGAATTTTTGTACAAAACAGGTGTCAACACAGTATGTGTTTACTGCTCTGTTAAACAGCTACTTTTCCTTTAAAATTACTCCCCATCTTATCTGGCACAAATGTACCGAAGTGGTCATTTATTTTATTAAATTAACTTAGGGCTAGACTGAAAAAGATGGGTCTCAGATGATGGCAAAATTATTCCACCGAGGTTGCCTTTACGACTGTTAATCGTAAAGTGATCTTTACAGGTCAGCGCTTTTCATTCCTACCTGCTGTGACTACATGAAATGTAAGTGCCTGGCACTGGGCAAAGGACATGTTTGACCAATGGGCTTTATGGCTCGTACTTCTTAAAACTTAATTGTTTCTTTTTCCCTTTACTCACTGTTGGGACATGTGGAAAACAGACATTCTGAGCAAAGGAGACATTCAAACGCCTTCCTGTTCCAGGGGAAAATGTAAACAAACATGCCGGTCATCAGTTTATAGAATTTCCCATTTGTTGCTTTCATTGCACCCGCTGAGTCTTGCTACAGGAACCAGTTTTGTCTGCTGCTTGGGGCTCCTCATTAGTAGAGGGAATGAGCAGATAAGCAGAGTTCTCTCCCTTTAAAGATTTGAGACTTTGCTCTACTCAAGTGGAAACCCTGGTGGTGTAGTGGTTAAGAACTATGGCTGCTAACCAAAAGGATAGCAGTTCAAGTTCAACAGGGGCTCCTTGGAAACCCTATGGGGCAGTTCTACTCTGTCCTATAGGGTTGCTATGAGTCAGAAATGACTTGATAGCAATGGGTTTTTTTTTTTTTTTTGGATCCAAGTACTACTTTCCTGGAGCTTAGTCCCCAAGTCTTATAGTCCAGCACCTTTGCTTCCTGCCAGAATAATCCCAAGAAGTGAGGAAGGAGCTTGCTTCTCTGAGAGGAGGTATTGGGTCTGTGGCTTTGGTTCCTCATTTGCTCCTTGATTTTCATGCTTTCCCTCAGAGTTCCCTACCTCCTGGTTCCTAACTCTTAGTTCAGCCACATAGCAGTGGCATAAAAAAATAAATAGCTAAAAACAAGGGGATGAACTGTGTGTCCTGATTTATGTAGTTCTCTCTCCTCTTACTGTGAATGATGTCTTCTTGAGGCTGTGGTGCTCGACCTTGGGTGCATGTTAGAATTACCTGGGAAGGTTTTAAAACCCCTATGCTAGGTTGTCTTCAAGATTGATTACATCAGAATCTCTTGTGTGGGACCTAGGCATCAATATATTTTTTAAAACTTCTCAGGTAATTCCAATGTGCAGCCGAAGTTCAGAAGCACTGTTTTTTGAATGACTTTGATATTTCTTAGGTATACCCTGTTGTTGTTGGGTGCTGCCAAATTGATTCTGACTCATGGTGACCCCATGTGACAGAGTAGAACCATCCCATAGGGTTTTCTAGGCTGTAATCTTTATGGTAACAGATAGCAAGGTCTTTCTCCCATGCAGCTGCTGGGTGGTTTCGAACAGCCAACCTTTCGGTTAGCAGACAAGCATTTAAACATTGTACCACCAAGTCTCCTTTGGTGTACCCTAGCAGGATTTCTCTCTCTCTCTCTTTTTTTTCTCCTTGAAATAAATCTAACCTGAAAAAGACTGGGTCTGAAGTTATCACCTGAGGCGTCTCTGACTCCTGAACATCGAGAATCTTTGCTCATTGAGAAACTTTTACCTTAGAAGGGCTGCAGACTTTTAGAATGAGAGAGCCAATAGTTTTTCTCCTCCCTATTAACAACCCTTGTGGCACAGTGGTTCAGCATTCAGCTGCTAAACAAAAGATCAGCAGTTCGAATCCACCAGCTGCTCCTTGGAAGCCTTATGGGGAAGTTGTACTCTGTCCTATAGGGTTGCTATAAGTTGGAATCAACTTGATGGCTGTGGGTATTAACAACTAAAAGCTATGGTTATTAGTTAGGGGAATTATGGAGCATTGCTTAGAAATTTCATTGGAAAGTACAATTTATTAATTAATTTGGATATGTGCACTTATATTATTTAGTGCAGTGTGTTGCTATGGATACATTTTCTTTATATTTGACCTAGTTTCCTAGGGCTGCCATAACAAAATACTACAAAGTGAATGGCTTTAAAGAATAGAGATTTATTTTCTTACAGCTCTGGAGGCCAGAAGTCTGAATTCATGGCACTGACAGGGCTATGATCTCTCCGTGCCAGCTTTAGGAAAAGATCCTTCCTTGTCTCCTTCAGCTTCTGTAGCCCTAGGCGTTTCTTGGCTTGAAGAGGGATACTCACGTGCCATTTTCCCTTTGTGTGTGTGATCTTTCTGTGTCTGTCTTTCTCTTTTATAATTGGCACCCAGAAGGGATTAGGATTAGTATCCGTCCTACTCCAGTGTGACTTTGTTAATTGACTGATAACATCTACAAAGAAAAACCCTATATCCCCAAACAAGGTCGTATTCACCAGTACAGGAGTTAGGACTTCAACATACCTTTTTTGGGAACATAGGGTCAGTCTGTAACAATATTTATACCCTCAGAATTTTGAAAGACAGAGTGCAATTCTGACACTCAAGGCTGCTAACCAAAAGGTCAGCAGTTCAAATCCACCAGGCGCTCCTTGGAAGCTCTATGGGGTGGTTCTACTCTGTCCTATAGGGTCGCTATGAGTTGAAATCAACTCAACAGCAATGGGTTTAGTTTTTTGGGTATTCATTGCTTAGTTGTAAATTCCTTTACAGTCCATATATTTCTCTTCCAAAAGCAAAACAAAGTAAGCAAAAAATTTCCAAGAAAGAGCATTTCAAGCTTAGAAAGTTGTTTTACATTAAAAAAAAAAAAAAGGCAACCTCAAATGTCCTTAGATGCAGCCATGTTTTTAATTATTATTATTATTATTTTTGTGATTGGATTAGATTTTCTGTCTTCCAAATAGCTAATTTCTATATCATCACTACCTGGCTTGTAATGGATCTGGTTTATTAAGACCATCACAATAAATACTTGGGCCTTTGGTTTCTAGAAGGTAGAACACAATTTTTGGCCAAGTGTCTGAATAAGCACAGATTGGTTACCTCAATGTGGGTTAACACATCAACATTATCACTCTAACATGCATGAATATCAACAATGATACTGAAAAAAATAGTTCTGAGTCATGCCATATATTCCATGAGTTAACTTGTAAATTCCATTACCATGTTTCACTTTGGGTACTAGAAGAAATCTCAGAATCAAAGAATTTTGGAGATGGACACCTATAATCTTACCCAGTTCTGGGATGGCAAAAAGATTTCATCCCTTGTGTCAACATCGAACTACGGTAGTGGTTTCTCGGTATGTTGTGTTGAGAAGGAGATGAGACATCTGGCCATGGCAGAAAGAACACCCTTGTCAATAACAATGTTTGCAATGGGTGTGAGAGGAGGACAGTGGCAGAACACGGGTCAAATCTTCACTGCATCTCATCTAGCCTGATTCATTTTCCTTGTGACAGTGGTTCTTGATATAGTTTTATACTGAAATCATTTGGGGAGCTTTTAAAAATCCCAGTGCCCAGGCTACATACACCAAGACCAATTAAATCAGAATATCTGGGTGTAGGCTTGGGGTGATTCAAATGTGCATACAAGGTTGAGATACATTTTCTAGTAGGAAAGGAAACAAGGGCCTTAAGAGATAATGTGAATCACATTATCATATAGTTGTAGGTAGTGAATATTTACCAAGTGTCATAATTTCCACATACTTTTGTTTTCACCATACCATACTGTTTCCATCATGAATCTTTATGGAAACACATGAATGATGATACATTACTGATTACTTTGTCCATTGACTTTAAGACCAGTGGTTCCCAACCTGTGAGCTGTAAGCATTGCCTCTTTAGACTAAATGAATAAAAAGTATTATATTTTAAAATTACTGTTTTGAAAATATATGCAGAACTTGTTTTGATGAGTAGAACACAAATTTATTTGAAAGCGTTGCTGAATTCAGAGTAGCTTTTTGACCTTTTGTGTTGTCTCAGTTGATAGTACCCTTTCGATTACTGTCACATTGGGGTCGGGCATCACTGATTTTGACCTAAGGGGTGCATGAAGCGGTGCAGCTGTGAAGAACCCAGGCTCTCACCAGGACTAATTAGACGGCTCAGTGATTGCCTGCAGATAAGCTTTGACACTAGTGTTGCTGACCTGTCTGCTGTTGTTGACATACACAGGAATGTGAAGATTCTTTCAGGATTCATGTGACTTAATATGACCTGACTTCTTGAGTACTAGAAAATGAGTCTGATGAGTCCATGAGTCTGATGCAGTGAGGATGTCAGTGATACCTCAGCTGGAGGTATTTTGAACCACTTTCAGGGCAGAAGCAAGCCACCCAATGACAGGGTGTGGCAGAATTTGAGATTATATGGTTTGCCACCATGTTTCTTATGTGTATATAAATATCCATCTAGACAATTCCATTTGTTCTAGCTGGATAGTCTTGTGCCAATCACTTCCTTTCTCTGTGACTCAATTTCCTAGCCTGTAATTAAAAAAAAAAAAAAAGAGAGATTGTTGTTCCTTCTAATTCTAAGAAACTATCTCCTAAGGACCCAAAAGCCTCTTTGAAGGTGTGTTTATAAGCAAAGGTCTGAAGAAGGAGAAGGAAGATGAAGTGTAGTGAGGAGTGGGGTAGAGAAAGTAATGGATTAGGTGAGTATGAGCCAAAGGAAGGAGGCCTGAGTGGCGTAAGATGAGTTAGAGACACAAAGGGGAAGATGGTAACAAACTGTAAAGTGATGTGGGAAAATATTGAAGGAGAATTTGATGTGGAGTAGTTAGAGGATGATCTAGGAGGGCTTCAAAGGGGAGATGACATTCGAACTGGGTCTTGAAGCATGAGTAGGAATTCTTCAGGCAGAAAAGGGAAAGAAGAACATTCCAGGGCAAGAATAGCTTGTTTAAGGGCAGGCAGCATGTGAAAAGACATGATTTGGCATAGTCAAATTCTTCAGAAAAAAATATAATAATTAACACCATGGCCGCCAGCACCAGTTATATTCCCTTGTTTCATGTCTACCATGGATGGGTGTTTGTGTGTTTTCACTGAAAATAATGCTCAGATAGTTTTATTTACTGCTAATGCTATGAAAAGCCCATAGTGTTGGCCCAGTAGGCAAGTAGAACCATCCCCCAAATATTTATTTCCATAGCCTGTTTGTCCTAGCTGGACTTAAAAATGTATATTTAGCAGGTGCAGAGATGAGCCAAAGTTTGAGTTAGTCCATATTGCATTCTGCTCGAAGGCTCACACGGGCTTAACTAGTTCAGGAAGTCAAGACCCTGTTGGCAAAGAGAAATTGAGAATAAGGAAACCTCCTAAATAATTCAGCACTTTGACTTGGATTTGTGCTTCTGGAGAGATCCTAACTTCCTCTCCTTCAATGCTCCATGACACAGCACTCAGAAGCCAGTCCCTGAAGAGGCAGAAATTATAAATAACCATCCATTAGGACTCATTTCTTATCTTGCCTTACCCTGCTTACCTTGGAAACCATGAGAAATCCAACATCCCAGGCAATCTTACATCATCCTCTCTCTTGTGGTCTTTATATCCCATTCTCAGACTCAAGCTTTGACCCTCTCCAGGTCTTTAAGCGCTTCTCTCATGCCTTCTGGACTCATGGTCTATCATCAGCAAAATCTCCCCTAAACTTGAATTATTTCCTGAAAATTTTCTTCATCTTTTTGCAGACACAACTGAAATCCCCTGCAGCCCTCTCAAGTAAATTTTTTCTATCTCCAACATTCTTCATACCACTGAACCTGGAGCCAGGCTAGGTCTCCTTGCTTCTCGTTGTTGCTTCTAGTCCTTTGTTCTTCCCACTCCCTAAAATATTCCAGCACATTTGAAATACTTGCCATGGAATTCTACCACATCCTACTCCTCCTTTTGACTCATCTACCTTCTTCCTCTTCATGCCCACTTATTTATTGGTACTTATAATAACTAGACTTTGATCTTCCCACCACTACTTTTGTTATTATTTTTAGTGTTCTGAATATCCACATAGATGACTCATCCAACACCTTGGCCTCTCAGTTGTAAGGCTCTCACAGTTTATCCATGTCAGCCTTTTACTTTCATGGCTGTATATCCTAGGCTTTGCATTACCAATTATCTCACCATCTCAAAATCTCAATCAGTTTAAGCTTTCCAACTATCATTTCTTTCTATTCTAGCCCATTCCTCTGGTATCCCAATTCCAATAATTCTTTAGCCCTACTTAAACCTCCAATCCATCTTCTTCCTTTTCTCTGTCCATCACTTTACTCTTTATCCAGCTAAGATTTCATGGACTGTCCTGGATATGTTTTCTTGAATCCCACTCAACTCACTGGTTCACCTGTCCCTTCTTTATACTTGTTGACCAAACTCCAACACTGGTTAAATCCAATGCTTTAGCTTTTCCACACCTGCACACTGAATGTGCAGCTGAATGTGGCTTGAGAAAGCACACAACCTTGCCGACTGGCATTTCCATTCATGACCTTAAGTATGATCTCAACCATGCCTGGCAAAGCTGCTTCATTTCCCTTGTCAAGTCATTTCCCACACTCTGAGAGAACTATTTCATTCCTCTCTTCTTTCCTCAGACCACCTATTCTCTCTACCCACTACTGCCTCTCACCTGATAGCCTTGCTTCTTACTTCACTGAGAAAATGAAAACTCTCTAAAGAGAACTTCGGTAGGCTTCAACCACCAGATCTATGATCCTCCCTGCATCTGCACCATGTCCTTTACCTCCCTCTGTTAAGAAGTCCTTGTCGTATATAAGGCTGGTTCTCCACCTGTGTACTGGATCACATCCCCTCTCCCCTATTCAAAGACTTTGGTCTTGCAATTGTCCTTGCTGTCTTCCGCCATCACCCATCTTCTTTGCTGTAGCATTCTGGCGAGTGTTTAAATACACAGCAATACCTCTTATCTTTAACTCCACGTCCTGTACAGGCTCCAGCCCCATTTTGTGTTCCCCATTGTAGTAAAACTTCTACTTGCTCTTTCCACTTCCTAATTTTTTGTTCTTTCTTTAACCCACTCCTATCGGGATTCTCCAGGTGGTGCAAATGGTTAACATGCTTGGCTTCTAACCAAAAAGTTGAAGGTTTGTGTCTACCCAGAGGTGCCTAGGAAGAAAGTCTTGGTGATCTATTTCCAAAAAATCAGCCATGGAAAACCTTATGGAACATAGTCTATTCTGACACACATGGGGTTATCATGAGTTGGGATCAATTTGATAAATAGCCCCTATCTCTCTCCTCTCCTACTTTCTAATTTTTAATAGCACTTTCCTCTAAAATACATTTTTTCTTATTTGCTCTTCTGCCTTCTCTATTAGTCTTTAAACTCCATGAGGACAGGGACTCTGTCTTGTACATGGTTAATTCTGAGAACATAAAACAGTATTTGACATGCAGGTACTCAATAAATACTTGCTGAATGAATGAATGAATGGATGTGTGGCATGGTTCTAATTCTTTATTTCATTAGGCATATGTCTTAGTATTCCGCATATAGTGGGTGCTCATTAAATGGAGATGAAATAATACTAAGCTCTTGGGGCTGTTACAAGCCTTGAATCAAGTAGTGGCTGTGCATGTAGTTGGTAAACTGTATACAAAGGCACTTACTATTGCTCTTATTGCTGAGGAATTAACTGGTAGGGATAGGAATTTCGGTTTCATTTATTCAGTCACTCCATACCAGGTGGAGTCCTGGTGACATAGTGGTTAGGAGCTCAGCTGCTAACCAAAAGTTTGGCAGTTCAAATCTACTAGCCGCTCCTTGGAAGCTCTATGGGGCAGTTCTACTCCGTCCTATAAGGTCATTATGAGCCAGAATTGACTCGACAGCAACGGATTTGGGTTTTTTTTTGTTTTGTTTTGCATGTGCCAGGGTGGTCTCTGGGTGGCACAAACAGTTAAGCACTGGGCTATTAACTGAAATGTTGGTGGTTTGAATCCACGCAGAGGCTCCTTGAAAGAAACACCTGGTGATCTGCTTCTGAAAGGTCACAGCCATTGAAAAACCATAAAGCACAGTGCTACTGTGACACACATATGGGGTCACCATGAGTTGGAGTTGACTGGGCTGGTTTGGTTTTTTTTTGGGGGGGGTGGTATGCGCCAAGCACTATTCAAGGCTCTGGAGATACAGCAGTGAACAAGCAAGTCTTCTAGAACTTAGGAATTCTCAGAAGACCAAGTTTCTCATTTTTTCTGCTGTACTCCAATCTCACTAGGGTGTAGTTTGAGTAGACGGTGCAATTTGAACACAGGAGAGAGGTGGTATGGAGTGTTAGGATAGAGTGGCTTATGGGCTGTCAACTGAAGGCATTTTCAAATCCCAGCTATACCATTTAAACCTGCATGAATGGGGAAATTGCCTAATCTCTATAAACCTCAGCTGTCTCTCCAGTAAAATGCTGGATGAACTGAATCTACCTTGCTGAGCTGTTGTGAGAATAACTTATGTAAAGTACTTGGTGGGAGTTAAGTGCTCAGTAAGTGGTACTTGTAGAACTGTGTTTTAAGGAGAGGTTGAGGAAGGAACAGCTCTCAAGGGAGAGAGTTTCAGATCTCAGGGGAAGAAGGAATGAGGTTTCTCAGAGTAGTCCTGGCTGTGGGAGTATTTGTTCACAAGAGATTGTTGCTTACAAAAGGATATCAGGGAAGGGGCTGTAAGAAAGGTAGGAGAGAAGCAGGGCTGGAGCAAGAAAGTCGATTCAAGTAGGCGGGAGAATATGGGAAGAGGTGGCTTGGAGAAGATTTATGTTTGAGGAGATAACTTCTGAAGCCCAAGAATGAAGGAAGGTGGTATAAGTTGATGGACTTGGGGCCTGAGAATGTAAAAGAAGAAAGAGCTGCTAGCAGATGTGGGCCTATGTTTATTTAGCTGGCACCTCGAGTGGCTTTGGGTTTGCTAAGGTGGATGTGAATTTGGCTGAGGAGAGTTGAATGATTGAGCTTAATTGAGTGAAATGAATTTGGAGTTTCTGGGGGCACTTGGGGAAGTGAGTTGGAGGAATGGTGAAGGGAAGGGATAGAAAAGCAAAAAGCAGAGCCAGCACGTGGTAGGAGGCTGCTATCTAAAAGAGATGATGAGGTCAGTTAGGGATTCCTATGGCAAGATGGCTGAAACAATTTAAGAACAAGGACAATTAAACTGCAATTTCAAGTTGATATCTGTAGGTATGACCTTGTAACCCTTCCCCTACGATATGCAGATCTCCCGGGACAGTTCTGACATTAGCAGCATCCTTGCTTTCATGGATGGCTAAGTGTAGGGTTGAGAGGATTGATTCAAGTAATCTTTTTGGAATACAGTTTCATTCAACCCAGTACACACACACGCACGCATGCACAGTTCCATGAAACAATATTTACCTTTATCATGATTGATAAATTAAAAACAAAGTAAAATATCAAATACGATTTTCCCATACTTAAATGCAGCACAGAAAAATTTCAGATAAATAAATAAAAATTAGAAAATATTTTTTATACTGAGTCAATTGCGCTTGCCTGTTCATAAATCCACCCTAAGATTCATGTGGGCAAAACTTCAAGGCATATCTAGTGAGCTGTTGAGCACACACTTCTTTGCTTTTAATCTAGTCAAGATTGAAAATTCATTCACACGTATGAATTGCTGTGAATGATACTAGCAATACACCTTTTTTAAAAATATGATTTTATTTATTTTGTTGTCACGGTTGAGAATATACCCTGCAGAAAGCAATAGACTTTCAAAATTAAACTTTTGGAAATCTTATTTAATCTTAATCCAAACTGATGTACATAAACATAAATTTTTAATTACTCTTCATTGCAAATGACTGAGCTGCAAAAATGTATCCTCTTCTTTGGACACCAAGTTGAGTTCAATTATTGAATCAAGCTTTTGAGAGAAAATGGATTTGTAATCCAAGTTTTTTTTTTTTTTTTACTGGTTCAATTTCCCTTCTTGAAAAAAAAATTAAAAGTTTGGAGCAGAAGAGAGTTGTAACAATATTGATAATTCTCTTTTTTTTTTTTTTTTTTTGACCGTCTTCATTAATAATATTCTCTTCAATGTATCGTAACAATATTGGGAATATGTAGTGGGGAGAGTAATTATTTAAGTCTTACTTGACAAAAAATATGTCTGTCAGTTTGTCATACTGTGGGGGCTGTGATGCTGGAAGCTATGCCACCGGTATTCAGATACCAACAGGGTCACCCCTGGAGGACAGGTTTAAGCTGAGCTTCCAGACTAAGACAGACTAGGAAAAAAGACTTGGCAATCTACTTCTTAAAAGGATTAGCCAGTGAAAACCTTATGAATAGCTGTGGTACATTGTCTGATACAGTGCCAGAAGATGAGCCCCCCAGGTTGGAAGGCACTCAAAAGACGACTGGGGAAGAGATGCCTCCTCAAAGTTGTTGTTTTTATGTGCCGTTGAGTCTGTTCCAACTCATAGCGACCCTATGCACAGCAGAATGAAACACTGCCTGGTCCTGCGCCATCCTTACAATCGTTGTTATGCTTGAGCTTATTGTTGCAGCCACCGTGTGAATCCATCTTGTTGAAGGTCTTCCTCTTTTCCACTAATCCTGTACTTTGCAAAGTATGATATCTTTCTCAAGGGACTTATTCCTCCTGACATGTCCAAAGTATGTAAGATGCAGTCTCACCATCCTTGCTTCTAAGGAGTATTCTGGCTGTACTTCTTCCAAGACAGATTTGTCCGTTCTTTTGGCAGTCCATGGTATATTCAATATTCTTCCCCAACACCACAATTCAAAGGCGTCAATTCTTTTTCAGCCTTCCTTATTCATTGTCCAGCTTTCACATGCATATTATGGGGTTGAAAATACCATGGCTTGAGTCAGGTGAACCTTAGTCTTCAAGGTGACATCTTTGCTTTTCAACACGTTAAAGAGGTCCTTTGCAGCAGATTTACCCAATGCAATGCATCCTTTAATTTCTTGGTTGCTGCTTCCGTGGCTATTGATTGTGGATTCAAGTAAAAGGAAATCCTTGAAAACTTCAGTCTTTTCTCTGTTTGTCATGATGTTGCTCATTGGTCCAGTTGTGAGGATTTTTGTTTTCTTTATGTTGAGGTGGAATCCATACTGAAGGCTATGGTCTTTGATCTTCATCGGTAAGTGCTTCAAGTCCTCTTCAGTTTCAGCAAGTAAGGTTGTGTCATCTGCATAAAACAGATTGTTAGTGAGCCTTCCTCCAATCCTGATGCCCCATTCTTCTTCATATAGTCCAGCTTCTCAGATTATTTGCTCAGCGTACAGATTGAATAGGTATGCTGAAAGGACCCAACCCTGGCACACAACTTTCCTGACTTTAAAGCACTCAATATCCCCTTGTTCTGTCTGAATAACTGCCTCTTGATCTATGTAAAGGTTCCTCATGAGCACAATTAAGTGTTCTGGAATTCCCATTCTTTGCAAAGTTATCCACAATTTGTTATGATTCACACAGTCGAATGGTTTTGCATAATCAATAGAACACATGTAAACATCCTTCTGGTATTCTCTGCTTTCAGCCAGGATCCATCTGACATCGGCAATGATATCCCTTGTTCCACATTCTCTTTTGAAACCAGCCTGAATTTCTGGCAGTTCCCTGTTGATACGCTGCTGCAGCCGTTTTTGAATCATCTTCAAAATTTTGCTTGTGTGTGATATTAATGATATTGTTCGATAATTACCGCATTCGGTTGGATCAACTTTCTTGGGACTAGGTATAAATATGGATCTCTTCCAGTCAGTAGAGTCAACCTTAACGACGTGGTTGGAGTACAGCTTTCGGGACCTTCATTTGCTAATGTGGCACAACTCAAAATGAGAAGAAACAGCTGTAAACATCCATTAATAACTGGAACATGGAATGTATGAAGTATGAATCTAGGAAAATTGGAAATCATCAAAAATGAAATAAAACGTGTAAACATCAATATCCTAGGCATTAGTGAGCTGAAATGGACTGGTATTGGCCATTTTGAATTGAACAATCATATAATCTACTATGCTGGGAATGACAACTTGAAGAGGAATGGTGTTGCATTCATTGTCAAAAAGAACATTTCAAGATCTATCCTGAAGCACAACGCTGTCAGTGACAGGAAAATATCCATACGCCTACAAGGAAAACCAGTTAATACGATTATTATTCAAATTTATGCACTGACCAGTAAGGCCAAAGATGAAGAAATTGAACATTTTTATCAGCTTCTGCAGTCTGAAATTGATCAAACATGCAATCAGGATGCATTGATAATTAGTGGTGATTGGAATGCAAAAGCTGGAAACAAAGAAAAAGGATCGGTAGTTGGACAATATGGCCTTGGTGATGGAAACAATGCTGGAGATCGAATGATAGAATTTTTCCAGACCAACGACTTCTTCATTGCAAATATCTTGTTTCATCAACATAAACGGCGACTATACACATGGGCCTTGCCAGATGGAACACACAGGAGTCAAATTGACTACGTCTGTGGAAAGAGACAATGGAAAAGCTCAATATCATCAGTCAGAACAAGGCCAAGGGCCAACTGTGGAACAGAACATTAATTGCTTATATGCAAGTTCAAGCTAAAACTGAAGAAAATCAGAGCAAGCCCACAAGAGCCAAAATATGACCTTGAGTATATCCTACCTGAATTTAGAGACTATTTCAAGAATAGATTTGACATGTTCAACACTAATGACTAAAGACCAAACGAGTTGTGGAATGACATCAAGGCCATCATACATGAAGAAAGCAAGAGGTCATTGAAAAGACAAGAAAGAAAGAAAAGACCAAGATGGATGTCAGAGGAGACCCAGAAACTTGCTCTCCAATGTCGAGCATCTAAAGCAAAAGGAAGAAATGATGAAGTAAAAGAAATGAACAGAAGATTTCAAAGGGTGGCTGGAGAAGACAAAGTAAAGTATTATAATGACATGTGCAAAGAGCTGTAGATAGAAAACCAAAAAGGAAGAACATGCTCGGCATTTCTCAAGCTGAAAGAACTGAAGAAAAAATTCAACCCTCAAGTTGTAATAGTGAAGTGTTCTATGGGGAAAATATTAAATGACACAGGAAGTGTCAAAAGAAGATGGTAGGAATACACAGAGTCATTATACCAAAAAGAATTAGTCAATGTTCAACCATTTCAAGAGGTGGCATATGATCAGGAACCGATGGTACTGAAGGAAGAAGTCGAAGCTGCTCTGAAGGCATTGGCGAAAAACAAGGCTTCAGGAATCGCTGGAATATCAACTGAGATGTTTCAACAAACGGGTGAGCGCTGGAGGTGCTCACTCATCTATGCCAAGAAACATGGAAGACAGCTTCCTGGCCAACTGACTGGAAGAGATCCATATTTATGCCTATTCCCAAGAAACGTGATCCAACTGAATGCAGAAATTTTCAAACAATATCGTTAATATCACATGCAAGCAAAATTTTGCTGAAGATCTTTCAAAAGCAGCTGCAGCAGTATATCGACAGGGAACTGCCAGAAATTCAGGCCGGATTCAGAGAGGACGTGGAACCAGGGATATCATTGCTGATGTCAGATGGATCCTGGCTGAAAGCAGAGAGTACCAGAAGGATGTTTACCTGTGTTTTATTGACTATGCAAAGCCATTCGACTGTGTGGATCATAACAGATCATGGATAACATCGAGAAGAATGGGAATTGCAGAACACTTAATTGTGCTCATGAGGAACCTTTACATAGATCAAGAGGCAGTTGTTTGGGCAGAACAAGAGAATACTGACTGGATTAAAGTCAGGAAAGGTGTGCGTCAGGGTTGTATTCTTTCACCATACCTATTCAATCTGTGTGCTGAGCAAATAATCTGAAAAGTTGGACTGTATGAAGAAGAACAGGGCATCAGGATTGGAGGAAGACTCATTAACAACCTGCATTATGCAGATTACACAACCTTGCTTGCTTAAAGTGAACAGGACTTGAAGCACTTACTGATGGGGATCAAAGACCATAGCCTTCAGTATGGATTCCACCTCAACATAAAGAAAACAAAAATCCTCACAACTGGACCAATGAGCAACATCGTGATAAACGGAGAAAAGACTGAAATTGTCGAGAATTTCATTTTACTTGGATCCACAATCAACAACCATGGAAGCAGCAGTCAAGAAATCAAAAGATCCATTGCATTGGGTAAATCTGCTGCAAAGGACCTCCTTAATGTGTTGTGAAGCAAAGATGTCACCTCGAAGCCTGACTTAAGCCGTGGTATTTTCATTCCCATCATATGCATGCGAAAGCTAGACAATGAATAAGGAAGACCAAACAATTGATGCCTTTGAATTGTGGTGTTGGAGAAGAATAATGAATATACCATGGACTGCCAAAAGAATGAAGAAATCTGTCTTGGAAGAAGTACAACCAGAATACTCCTTAGAAACAAGCATGGCGAGAGTGCATCTTACATACTTTGGACATGTTTTCAGGAAGGATCAGTCCCTGGAGAAGGACATGATGCTTGGCAAAGTATAGGGTCAGTGGAAAAGAGAAGACCCTCAACGAGGTCGATCGACACAGTGGCTGTGACAAATGGCTCAAGCATAACAACGATTGTAAGGTTGGCACAGGACCTGGCAGTGTTTCATTCTGTTGTGACAGGGTCGCTATGAGTCGGAACTGACTCGACAGCACCTAACAACAAAAACAGCAGACAGAAAACTTCTTTAGGAGCTCTTGAGGATGTTAAGCATCTTGTTGATTTTCCTCTATGGTTTCAAATTTAGTTCATTAGGAATTCTGAAGATACCCGTTTAAATATGCTTATTTTATTAACAAATATTATCTTTGAAACAATTGCCAAATGACAATGCTTTGCAACTAAAAAAAATGTGCTTCGTCTTCCTGAGTTCATATATGGTGGTTAGCACCATATATGTCCCTTGTGACAGTCAGCAAACTTTGGGATGATAGAATAAGTGGATATGATTAGCTCTAAGCTCTGAATAAAATATTCCAAGAAGTCAGTTAGTGGGATTCTTTTAAATAAAAGTAGTAACTTAGACAGTATTTTGCAATTTTTCCATGAGAGTTAGTATAATATCTTTAGATGCCCAAACTCCTAGATACACAAAAGAGATTCAAACAGCACTGTTACTAGTAGTGTTTAACCATTTTCAATAACACCACTATACCTTCCAGTCATATTTGCCTTCCTATGCCTTTAATTCCTTTATAGTAAAAAAAAAAAAAAATTTATAGTAGTATATTTTAATTCCTATTGATCAATAGCAAATGTTTCAAATTTTATAATCATGTCTAATATAATTATGGGAGACTAAATTTAGACTATATAACAAATCCTCCATGAATTCTCTCCCCATACATATCTGACATAAAGAAGAATATTGCTTCTCTTACAATTTCAGTGTTCTCATCAAGTCAGACCTCAAAATCTGTACTAGCCTTGTGTTCTGGATTATGTTACTTTGTTTTCAGGTTATCATAAAAAATTACATACACCATATCTATGCGTGATGAGAGAATAAGTTTATGAACGGGCAATCTATTTTCTTTTTGTAGATATACAACTGCATATGAGAATAAGGCTTTCTTATTTATAGGAGTAGAGTGACTAAAAATAAAAAAAACAAATACTTCTAGAGTGTTCTTTATAGGCAGGCTGTATTCTACGTGCTTTACAACAGCCACCTGGACTGACTACCATTCTTATTTTCATTTTAGAGATAAGGAAGTGAGGCACAGAGAGGTAGAGTAACCTGCCTGAGTCCACGGCTTCTAAGAGGAGGCTCTGGGACTCAAACCCAGGCAGCTGGCTCTAGAATCTCTGTTTTTAATCAATATACTGAGCTACCTCTCAAATGAGAAATTGTGCTAATAAATTGTCTTTGTTTTTCTTCATTTGAAAAGACTTGAGGGATTTCTTGTCAATACATATTTACAAATAATATGTCAGAGTCTATTGTTTTCAATCGATTTGGCATATTAGATAAAGTCCATATTTTAAATAGTCTTACTATAAAAATTTGCAGGTACTTTTTAGAATAAAACTCAAATGAAATCCCAATGCATTGATTAGTCAACACTTTTTCAATATTGTTATTTTTGGACTTCCAAATTTAGCAGTTGATCTTGCACTTATGCCTTTGGAGTTTTCACCTCATCATTCTTTTTAATTCTAATAATAAAATGATCCTTTTAAATGGAACTTTATACTGTTTCAATTAAAAGGTAACGATTGTCGAGAAACTGGAAAAACGTCATGCTTGACAGCGTCTTTTCTGAAAATGGTCTTGCAAATTTGTAATTCAAACTCAACGGACAATCTCTACAAGGTTGCTGATGGGGGAAATGCAAATTATGATAACAAAAAATAAAAGAGCATTAAATTAACCCTCCCATTATGGTGATGGTCAAATCGACCATCATACACTGGGAAATAGAATGAGACGTCATGAAGCAAAGGAGCAAATGACCTGTTCGTAGCTGCCATGTGCGTTCATCAGGTGCCCACCCTGTGGCTCTCACACAGCAGGGAGCAAGAGGTCACACTATTTGCTGCAACATCTGCATTACCAGGAGTCCTCCTATGATCTCTGATATTTTCTATTTAATTAAAAAATGCTGGTTGTGACCTGCCAGGAGCCCTGGTGGCACAGTGGTTAAGAGCTTGGCTGTTAACCAAAAGATCATCAGTTTGAACCCACCAGTTGCTCCCATGGGAGAAAGATGTGGCAGTCTGCTTCCATAAAGATTATAGCCTTGGAAACCCTATGGGACAGTTCTAATCTACTATATAGGGCTGCTAAGAGTTGGAATCGACTCAACAGCAAAGAGTTTGGTTTTCGGTTTGGGGGCTGTGGCCTACTACATTGATTTTATCCTCCACCAGTGGATGGGGCCTCCAGTTTGAAAAACATTTAATTAAGGATAAGAGCTAATTTTGCTCATTGAGTCAGTGCTGGAGTGATATAATAAATTGATTTTCTTGAGATGTAGAGTCAAGAATGTGAACTAAGAGAAATTTAGTGGAGCCACACCATTAGAGCCATATGAGACCCTTGACTCACTGAGAAGTCTCAAAAATCTTGGGAGGCGGGCATTGCAGTTTTCCCAGGATTTGGATGGAAGTTTGAGCCAATCCCATCTTAAGGGATCCAGTGGTGCCAGATGTCATTTGCTTGACTGGAGCAGCAGTAAAGTGAAGAGGTCCGGTGTATGGGCTTTTGCTGGGTTTGAATCTTGGTTCTGCTACTTACTAGCTGTATAACCTCAGGCAGGTTACTTAGCATTTTTTTTTGGCTCAGTTTTTGTAAAATAGTAATAATAATAGTATTGAGTTTAGAGGGTTATTCTGAGGATTAAATGAGTTACTACATACATGTAAAACACTTAGGATAGTGTTTGGGATACAATATGTATTTATTGAAAATTAACTTTAAAAAATTTTTTTTAAGTAATTATCAAGAGGAATTGTGGCCAGCAGGCTATAGGAATTGAAGGAGCTTCTCAAGATTGCTGCAAATCTCTAGCTGAAGGTAGTCTATCTTGGTGAATGGTGCTTAAGTGAATTGGAAATACTGTAATCTCCATTCAGACCCAGGCTGGAAGATGATGCACTATTGTATGAATCTGTTTTCAGAGACTGTACATGAGTGTCCAGGAGCTAAAGTAGTTTCATTTCATCAAAGGGCCTGTGTAAAACCAGAGAATGTCAATCAATACTCCTCCAAGATCATATGGGATCCTGGAGCATCTCTAGGGACTTGGTATTATATGTGGGCTCACTGTGTAGTAGGTGTTTACCTGGAAATTTGAAACAAAGCCTGAGGTTTCTGTTTCCTATTTTCCTACATAGAAGAAGGTTAAGTAGAGAAGGCAGGAGTTGCTGGTCTCCCAGGAAATTGTTGGTTAAAGAGATTATTGGAAGGTACAATTGACAAGAAGCTGTAGAAAAAATATAGGAAGGCCTTTGTCTTAATCATCTAGGGCCACTATAACAGAAATAAAACAAGTGGATAGCTTCTACAAACAAGTTTATTCTCTCACAGTCTAGTAGGCTACAAGTCCGAATTCAGGGCATCGGCTCCAGGGGAAGGCTTTCTCTCTCTGTCGGCTCCGGAGGAAGTCCTTGTCATCAGCCTTCTGGACTAGGAGCTTCTCCGTGCAGGAACATTGGATCCAAAGGATGCACTCTGCTTCCGGTGCTGCTTTCTTATTGGTAAGATGTCCTGTCTCTCTGCTCGCTTCTCTTTTTTATATCTCAAAAGAGACTGGCTCAAGATACAGTCCAATCTTGTGGATTGAGTCCTGCCTCATTAACATAACTGCCGCTAATCCCATCTCATCAACATCGTAGAGACAGGATACACGACACATTGGAAAATCACATCAGATGACAAAATGGTGGACAATCTCACAATACTGGGAATCACAGCCTAGCCAAGTTGACAGATACTTTTGGGGGACACAATTCAATCCATGACAACCTTCCAGGTGAAAGAAACAGCACGGGAAGAAGAACAGGATTTTGTTCTGGAGAATGGTAAATAATTCTAGCCATGTTAGCTTGAAAAGAGAATATGTTTACAGAAATATAGGAGCAAGAGGGGTGGAATGTGCAGCCTGGGTGGACTCTCTGAGTCCGTGGGAGCATCTACGGATTTTGGACATGGGTAGGGAGGCAGCTGATAAAGGCACTTCACTGACTCAGGCAAGTTGTGTATTTGAAAAGAGAAGCAAAAGTCTGAAACAGCTGCTGACGAGAGGGAGTTAATCTAACATAAGTAAAAGGGTTGACAGCAGTGCTGAGAGGCCCGCTAAGATGGGAAAGCCTACAAATTTTAGTGGCCCCAGTCAGAGAGGTTGTGAGATTTCTCAGATGCGCTAAGTTTTTTGATACTGGAGGGGCAGAGACAGGCTATTGGGTAGATCCAGTGTTGAGTCTGGAGGCTGAGTGTGGTGGAAAGATAGGGGATGGGAGTGGTGCAAGTGCAGGTGAGATGGTAGTTCAAGGAGGCTCAGCATGGGGGAGAAGAGAAGCAAGACCACAAAGGGGCTGCTTAATTGGAAGAAGAAGTAAAAGGAAGTGAGACAGAGCTGAAAGACAGGGAAATTGGGGAAGAAGTTTAAGATGTTTGCAGTTGAGGAAGCACTTTCAAATTTTAAATGTTGGAATTTAAGATTTAGGAGGCACAGCAGTTATGGGTAGGGTCAGGTGTGCTCATGGATTGGGTTTGTAGAAATGGAGCAGAGGTGGAGGTAACTGAAATCAGGTATATAGACATGGAGCTTGGAGGTATCATCCAGGGCTTCAAATTGGTTTTAAACGGTTCAGACATGCCCAAGTGAAATAGGGGCAGCATATATGTTGCATAGCAACCAAATCTCTTGTACTTAGGCTTTTGACCTGAGTAGGAAACAGGCAGCAGTGCCCCTCTCAAAATGGCGGCGTCCTTCTTCACAGTCCTGCCAATAATCCAATCTCCGGCATCATAGAAACTTTCAGGAGCCTGATGCGGGAGATTGGATTATTGGCAGGATTGTGGAGACTAACACACACATTCAAAGCGGTATGGTCAGCCCTCATCTTTGAGAGGGGCACCACTGCCTGTTTCCTACTCAGGTCAAAAGCCAACACGCAAGAGATTTGGTTGCTAGGCAACACCTCCTCTACCCTTGTTTCCATTAGCCATGACTGAACCGCTTCAAACCGGTTGGAAGCCTTGCCTTATTTCCGTAGGCCATGACTGAACCACTTAGAACTCGTTCAAAGCCCTGGTATCATCTGCAGGAAACTGATCACTGGGGAAGTGTCCAGGCTGTGGGTGGAAAATGAAGATTATAAATCAGGTGCCAGAGTAAGTGACTGTGTGTGGGGGCGTTTACTGAAAAGTGACAGGTAATAGTGACGGTGGTGGGTAAACAGTGGTATGAGCTTCAAGGGAGAAGGTTTTCTGCAGGAAGTGGGTGGGTGGGATCAAAGAGTGATGGCCTAGAAACAACGTGGGAATACTGATGCCACCTCCTGGCCTGAGAGTGTTCTGGGGCAAGAGGAAGAGAGCAGTCCTAATTTGAGAGGACAGGAAGAGAATTGGTGTCCTTTGGAGAGTTTGACATCGCTGAGGGCGTTATGTGAAGGGAATATTCTGTTAATGACGGAGAGCAGGTTCTGATAGTAGGGAAGGAGGAGATGGGGGGAAGAAGAGAGCAACAGGAAATGGTGACTCTAGAGCACCCTGGTGACGATACAGGCTGTGATTTAGGAGGTGTGAGACTGAGAAAAATTGGGGACATGAGCTGACGTGACCCAAGGGGACTAAGTCTGGAGGAGAGATACCACTGTGTAGGCTTTATAAATAAACATGAGCACCCTTCTTTCTTCTCTCTTTCCTGTTTCTGAGCCTCAGCTTCCCATCCTGCAAACTGAGAGAGGAGATTTTTGTATTATTACTGACAAACACAAAACTGCGCAGTTAACTTGATTTCATTCTTTGTCTTTGTACGCGCACCCTCCAAGGTCCCTTATTCATGATCTTCCCTGGAGATGGACCCCACCCCCCCAAAAAAAACCAAACCGGTTGCTGTTGAGTTGACTCTGACTCATGGCGACCCCATGCGTGTCAGAGTAGAACTGTGCTCCACAGGGTCTTCAATGGCTGATTTTTTTTGGATCACCAGGGCTTTCTTCCTAAGCACCTCAATATGGATTCAGTCTGCCAGATTTTCAGCTGAGTGCACTGACCATTTGTGCCACCCAAGGACCCTGACAGACCCCAAATGGTCCTTAATTCCAGCCATTGGAACCTGTCGAGTTGTTTAGTGAGGTTTAGCGGCCTCAGTAGCTGCTTCACTCAGTCGGAGTGCTAGGGTTTTCCTTACATACCACCATGGCTCTTCCAGGCTTAAGGCACCCCCCCTTCTGTTTTAGGGACTTAAGAGCATTTAGGAAAGGCCCACATGGAGCAGCTCTGACGAGGGTTCAGCAAAGCCTTGTCCCACAGGCTGCCGGGTGGGCCAGGTGATGTGTAGGCTGCTGTTGAGGGGAGACCCTGGCCACTTTGCAGATGTGGCCTCTACACAGGAGCTGCTCTCTAGAAGGGTTGGGATAACCTGTGGGCATTAGGTTGTGTTCACTGGTACTGACCTCTGAAGGGCCTCAGATGTCCCTCAACACAGATGTCTCTCTCTGTGAAAAACCCCTGGACCCCACAGCAGGTCCAATCTTCTTGTCTCTGGCTACAGAACTTTCCAGGTCATGGCTGTACCATGCTAGTCTCTTCTTCCAGCCCTGGTGACCTTCATCTTGTCGCCAGGGAGGAAGTGAGCCAGGTGGTCACTCCTTCCCCCTCCGTTATCTTTCTAGTCTTTATTACAGCATAAACTCTATGTTCCTTCCATCCAGGGTCTTCACTTTTGAATTTCAAGAGTGTAATTGGGAAGTAAAAGACTGAATATTTACTCTCCTTTTTTGTGTGTGTTCCACTAGCTAGAGGGCCTGCAGGTTCCCACAACTGATTAAGGAAAAGGAGTGTCTTTCAAATCTTGTTATGGCACAAACTCAAAGTCATGTAGGACCTGCTCCTTTCATGGTCAGCAAGCGGGGGAATAAAGAAAAAGCTCCAAGATTAATATTTCAGGATCTTATCTCACTACGAGTACTATTTATTGTTCAGGAGCCAACTTCAAAGGGCTGCACTGGAACAGGCCAGAACATTCTACTGTCCCATCACAGGTCCTCTGTGTGAAGGGACTTTGCTGGATAGCTGCTATCTGAATCAGGATTCTCTTGGTTACAAGGATCAAAAGCTCCCTGGAGAATATTTTTTCAAAGGAAAGAAGAATGTCTCCCCGTAGTCAGGGGTGGGAGCACAGTTGGCCTCAGACAGAGCCTGGCACACAGAACTGAAGGTTCTTCTTGTGTGTGCTCTTTCGTTCATGCAGACTGGATTTCTTTTCCTCAGGCCACTTGGCCAAACATGGCTACCCCAAGGCACTTAAACGTACATGATACAGGGTCAGCCGCTGGGGCACTGCCCACTACTGTACTTCCCCAAGTCCCAGTTTCCAGATGGAGAATTGGCTTTGGGTCAGGCATTTGCCCCTGCTCTGATTATCAGTAGCTGGGGTGGGGGATGACGCAGGGTGGGAGAGGGTGGGAGAGGGCTCATAGAATACAAGAATACAGGCATCTCTGTGAGTGAGGAGGTGGGGAATGGGCCATCCTCAAAGATGGGGGAATCATTGTGTACAGTGCACATTCTTGCCCACTTGTCAAGCTGCATTTGCTCAGAGCCCCCATTTTGCCAGGTAGTGGTCAGCCTATGGGCCGTCTCCAGTGAGGGACAATCCCTGTCCCTCCCACTCTAGCCAGTGCTGATAGGTTGTCTCCCTGAAACTTTCACCCTCTAGTCCTAGTTCCAGCCTATAGGCTATCTAAAATAAATCCAGTTGCTATGAGTTGAAAATGACTTGATGGCAATGGGTTGGTTAATTTGTTTTTTTCTAACAAGCTTTTACAGTATTTGAAGTCTTCAGAGAACTATGGCCAATTCCTTTAGCTTTTCCTTGTGGGATGTAGTTCAGATTCTATTGCCACCCTGAATACTGTCCGCCGAATGAGCTCCCGACTTAATAGTCTTTATAGTGTGCCTTCCTGGACTGGATGCAGTAATACTCTGTGTGTGGCCTGGTGTGGCACAAGGTAGCGTGGAACAAACTTGCACCATTCGAGAAACTACAGTGGATTTGGTTATGATGCACCAGGTTATTTAATGGGCCTCTGTACAGCTCAGAAGGTGTACACCAGGATTTAAAACTAGGTAAAAAAAAAAAAAAAAAAAAATTTTTTTTTTTTTTTTTATGTGGGTTCTAATCCTGGCACTGCTACTCATTGGTGAGGGGATCTTGGGAAATCACTTCAAGAACTTTTTGAGTCTTAGTTTCTGCCTCTGTAAACTGGGAATAATAATGACCCTAACCTCGTAAGGTTGCATGTTTGTTTTAAATGGAGATTAAGTAGGTGAATACAAGGAAAGCACTTAGCACAGAGCTGATGTCTATACATGTTCAATGAAAGTTAGCTGTTAGAACCGTAATTAGAAGTATAGTCTCAAGTACCACTGTTAATGAAATCCTTGGGTGTTTCTCACACAGTGTTCTGCTAAGTATATGGGTCTCCCGTGTGGTGCTTTAGAGTCAGTGTGGGACTTGTGTTAAATTTCGTCTTTAAATTTTGTCATTATCCTGATCCTATTCCAATAATTTTGGATTCTGAATCAGTGAAGCAATATATTCGATGCCACACCAAATTTGAGTATTGCTCAAATTTTGGGGAATTTCAGTACCACTAGAAGGGTAATTTTTGCTCTGTCTTTTCCACTCTGAGGGTTGGTGAGTGGAGTGAAAAATGTGAATGGAGAAGCGTGCAGCCCTGTGAAGTCAGAGGGAAATGATGGTCTGAGCTCCAGATCTGGGCTCGAGCCTCTAATCACTAGCTGTGCAATGTTACACATGCTCACGGACCTCTCTAAGCCTCAGTTCCCTCGTCTGTAAAATATGAGTAATAATAGAACCTACCTCATAGGGCTGTGGTGAGGATTATATGAGAAAACACCGGTCTGGCACACACGTAGTAAGAGCTCAGCAAGTACGAGCTGCCATGTTTACATTGCTGCTGTTGTTCTCTGGGGTTCTGGATATGATCACTCAACCCTGCCGCTAAGACCAGCAGGAGTGTGGAAGAGGCACTGGTGCAAGGGGTAACACTAAAACTACCCTCTGGGAGAAAAGAGAACAGGTTGGAATGAGAGCTGGGGGATCTGATGGCCAGGGGAGCCAGGTAACAATAACAGCAGCAAACACGGTCCAGCTCACACAAGTGACCCTTTGTTCAGCCCTTTGCTGGCAGGTTCTCCTCAAACACAGAGGCTATTATAACGCAGGCCTCCCTAAGAGCATACACCATCCCCAGCTGCCAAGATCAGGTATATAGATCCAACCTTCCCCCACTTGTGGTCTGGCCAGCCCCCAGCTCATCTGAGGGTTGGGTGCTGCACGGAGAAAGAGGCAGAGGCCCAGGGTGTAGGGAATTATAGAGGATGGGTCTTAGTATGGCCATCATGAAAGTGTGAAAAAGGCACTTGTTTTTAAAAGCTCCTACCTAAGAGCTTTGAGTCGAGGGCCCCCAGAGATAGTGGTAATAAAATGATGGTGGTGAATCAAAATGTTAGGAGAGGTTGGGGTTTCTGAAAAGTATTTTTGCTAGGTGGAAATAAACAGCATGTTTTGTGAACACTGAAAATTAATTAAGTGATTTAGATCTTTGTGTAATTAAAGTCCTTTACAGGGATCAAAGAAGCCTCTACTGGGAGGCTTTAAAGATGCGGAGGTCCTTGGCATGAACATTCTGGAGATCTTGGAGATATCATAAATGAGGCTTGTTATGTCCAAGCTTAACAACAGCAGAGTCAACAAGAGTGAAACCAAAAATCAGGGAGGATCAGCCCAGGTCATTTGTGTCTGTCTGGTCCAGAATTATCCCAGGGTGGCTGGACACTGCCAGGGCTCGCAGACCTCCGCTTGGAGGAACTTCCCTTGGTCCTCCCACTTGCTCTGTTCTGACTTGGGAGGAAGGACGTCTGTGCCCCCAAGTCCAGCTGTACTCCAGACCCATTCCTTGGCCTCAGGTTCTGTCCAGGAGGCAGGAGCCAGCCAGACCAGCATAGCCCTTGAGGGCAGATGGGAAACCCTGTCCCAGGGCCACAGCATCAGAGGCTGTCTGTTTAAAAAGGGAAAAATTAAAAATAGGTCACTTGAAGTCTGATCCTGTGCTCTGGGGCCACTTTCTAACTTCTCTGAGGTTTCCCTTGCTCTGTAGTGGCATGTCCTTTTCAGCCTGTTCCAGAAACCAGGTTTCCTGATGGCTGCTGGGTCCCTGGCACTACCCCTGGTTCTTGGGTGGCCGGGGCTGCACCTGGAAAGGATCCTCCCACCCCTCGAAGCCTCTTGCTCCAGCCTGAAACAGTTCTTATTCCCCACATCTCCCGTGTTGCCTAGTCCACTAGTTCTGCCTTCAGTACAGCTTCCCTTGCATTTTAACTGTGAAGATGCTGCAGTTCAGACTCTTCATGCCTCTCACATTAATTGTTATTACAGTGAATTCCTAATGCAGTTTTGGAGGTCAGAAGTCTGAAATCAGTTTCATTGTTCAAGGTGTCGGTAGGGCTGGCTCCTTCTGAAGGCTCTAAGATAGAATTTGTTTTCTTGTTTTTTTCAGCTTCCAGTGGCTGCTGAAAGTGAAGACGACTTGAAGCACTTACTGATGAAGATCAAAGACTACATACAGCCTTTAGCATAAATTACACCTCAGCATAAAGAAAAAAAAAATCCTCACAACTGGACCAATAAACAACATTATGGTAAATGGAGAAAATATCGACATCTGTCAAGAATTTCATTTTACCTGGATCCACAGTCAACATCCATGGAAGCAGCAGTCAAGAAATCTGCAGCAGTATTGCATTGTGCAAATTTGCAGAAGACCTCTTTAAAGTGTTAAAAAGCAAAGATGTCACCATGAGGACTAAGGTGCGCCTGACCCAAGCCATGGTATTTTCAGTTGCCTCAAATACATTCGAAAGCTGGACAATGAATAAGCAAGACTGAAGAATAACTGATGCCTTTGAATTATGGTGTTGGGGAAGAATATTAAATATACCATGGCCTGCCCGAAGAACAAACACACATGTCTTGGAAGAAGTACTTAGAAGAGAGGATGGCGAGACTTCATCTTAGGTACTTTGGACATGTTATCAGGAGGGACCAGTCCCTGGAGAAGGCCATCATGCTCAGTAAAGTAGAGGGTCAGTGAAAAAGAGGAAGACCCCCACTGAGATGGATTGATACAGTGGCTGCAAGAATGGGCTCAAACAGTAATGACTGTGAGGATAGCCCAGGACCTGGCAACGTTTCGTTCTGTTATAGATAGGGTCACTATGAGACGGAACCGGCTCAACAGCACCTAGCAACGGTGGCTGCTTGCATCATCACATCACGTTCTCCTCTTCTCTACAGGCAGTCCCCAGATTATGAACAAGTTCTGTTCCTAAATCTTTTAGTCAAATTTGTATGTCGGAACAGTTAGATACGGTTCATATCTAACGTGAGTTAGTTAAATGTTTGTCTTTGTGTATAGTAGTGAACACTTAATGCATAAAAAACATTAAAGAAACACTTTGATACACTAAAACATCTTTAACGTGATAATACATTAATAATAATAATGTTTGATGTGTATGACAAAGTAGCACTAATTTGTTATTGCAAACCACTGTAGGTACCTCAAATTTTTAATATAATAGGCTTCATGGGGCTTGGTTTATAACTGCAAACCAGTTACAAAAAGGTTGTAGGTAAGTTAGACGTTCATAACCCTGGGACTGCCTGTAGTAGTAGCTTCCACTTGTGATTACATCATTGGGCCCACCTGGATAATCCAGGTTACTCTACTCATTTCCAGATCCTTAACTTAATCACATCTGTGAAGTCCCTTATGCTATGTAGGGTAACATATTCACAGATTCTGGGAGTTAGGATATGGACACTTAGGGAGCCATTTTTAGCCTACCTCAAAGATGCTATTCTCTAATTGTTAATATCTAATGCATTTTATTTTTGCTTTAGGAAACTTATTGACTTTTTGTGGAGAATTAATATTTTTAAGGTTTTGAATAATATTATAATTAAATAGCTATTTTGATGTGACAGTATATAATATGAATGTATTAAAATTGGCAAGACCGTGTTGTATATGGAAGACAGGAGAAAAATAGGCATCTTAGAAAAAAATGAATTAGGAAATGCTTGTATAAAATCAGATGAGAAAAGACTTAGTAAAATTGTAGTTAAAATGAAACATCAGCATGAGCTTGTGACTTTAACTGCTTTTGCTGTCACTAAGATAGCCTAGGCAGCCTCTGGTGTAACTGTGCTCACTGCCAATAATAAAACAAAACCCCAGCATAGACTTGAAATTCAAACCAAACCAATTGCTGTCAAGTCGATTCCGACTCTTAGTGATCCTATAGGACAGGATCATAGTGATCCTATAGAACTGCCCTATAGAATTTCCAAGGCTGTTAATTTCATAGAAGCAGACTGCCACATCTTTCTCCCATGGAACAGCTGGTGAGTTTCAATTGCCGACCTTTGGGTTAGCAGCTGATTGCTTAATCACTGCACCACCAGGGCTTCTAGCATAGACCGATCAACCAAAACCGAATTTGTCGCTATCCAACTGATTCTGACTCACAGCAACCCTATAGGACAGAGGAAAACTGCCTTGTAGGTTTTACCAAGGAGCAGCTTGGTGGGTTTGAACCACCAACCTTTGGGTTGGTGGCTATCACTTAACCACTGAGCAATCAGGGCTCCTAGTATAGACAGCAGATGCTGATTGTGACCATTGCTTTTCAGCATTATGGGTCAAAGGCTTTCTGCCCTGCCCTTCAGTATCTGCAGTAAGGAATACAAAATAATATTTGCAAGGCCCTACTTGAAGCCATTTGTTCTGAACTCCTGCGTGCTTGCTCTTTTGATGTGTCCCTTTGTAGCAGGAAAAAGTTGTAATGGAATTTTGCCATGGCCAGAGTTCATAATGGATTTCTCCATGGGTGGTGGTTTTAAGTAAATTTCACCATGAGTCTATAATCTGTTTGCTGGAATCGTAACCTGGAAATTCCCTACAGGACTTGGCAATAGGCTCCTGGAATGCTTTGTATCACTAAATCACTTTTTTTTTTTTTTTTGCTTGCACCTTAATCGCTATGCAAGCAATCCCAGCTGTAGGTACTTGGGTTATTTGCATAATTGAGTTTCCAATGCTTGGGCACAGGGCTGAAATCAATGTGGGCATTATCTACATATCTAAAAGCCTTGAATTTGATAGTGAATAAAGGGCTGTAAAACCCTTGACCAGTCTGTCTTTTATGGTTCCGTCTAATTGTGATTCAAAGACTCAAAGTATTATCTATCCCAGAGATGGTGGCATTCTGAAATTTGGTCAACTGTAAAACATTTACCAGCTTATTCAGATTTAACTATAAGCTCTCCTAGTTTCTTTGCTTATCAGTTATGGAAAAATGAACATTTTGTTTTGCTCAGATCAGATCTGTCAGAGGTGACTTGACTTTTTAGAGACGTTCTGTCCTTTACCAAAAGCGATGTGTTGAAGTCTCCTACTATTATTGCGGAACTGTCAATTTCTCTTCTCTGTGCTGTTAGAATTTGTTTTATGTATTTTGGAGCCCTGTCATTGGGTGCCTAGGTATTTATTATGGTTATGTCTTCATGATGGATCATCCCTTTAATCATTATATAATGCGTTACTTTTTTACAGTGGATTTTATTTTAAAGTCTATTTTATCTGAGATTAGTATTGCCATTCCTGCTGTTTTTTGGTAACTGTTTGCTTAATATATTTTTCCCATCCATTGATTTTTAATAAATTTACATCTTTGTTTCTAAGGTGTGTCTCTTGTGACAGTGTACTGATGGATCCTGTTTTTTTAATCCATTCAGTCACTCTCTGTCTCTTGATGGTACTTTTAGGCCATTTACATTCAGTGTAATTATCAATAGTTGTGAGTTTATTGCTGTCATTTTGTAGTGTTTTTTTGGAGTGTTGACATTTTCTTTGTTCCTCTTACCCTCCTGTGCTGAATTTCTTTTGTTTCTGGGTTTTTTTTTTTTTTTTTCATTTCTTTTATTTTTGTAGATTTTGTTTTTAACTGAGACTTTATGTTTTCCTCTTAATTTTGATGAGTAGGTTTGTTAACTTTGTTTGTGGTTACCTCGAAATTTACCTTTATCTTCTAGGTTTGAACCAGTCTTTTACTACTTGGTATCGCCTTGCCTTCCTCTCCTTTAGAAAGTTCTATACCTACACCGTTTCTTCCCTCTTTTATTGTTCTGACGTTGTTGTCATTTACAGATTAACCTCTTTGGCTCCCTAGGTTGGTATCTGGCTGGTGAAATCTTATGTCCTAGATTCAGGCTGTCATCTGATGTTTGTTCTCAAACTAAAGGGCTGCCTTTAATAATTCTTATAAGTTTCGTTTGATTTTTACATATTCCCTTAATTTCAGTTTATCTGGAAATGTCCTAATTTCACCGTCATATTTGAATCAGAGTTTTGCAGGATATATTATTCTTGGTTGGCAATTTTTTTCTTTCAATGTTTTGTATATATCATCCCATTGCTTTCTTGCCTGCATGGTTTCTGCTCAGTAATCAGAGCTTAGTCTTATTGTTTCCACTCTCTATGTGACTTCATTTTTCTTGAGCTACTCTCAGGAGTCTTTCTTTGTCTTTGGTTTTAGCGAGTGTGATTATGATATACCTTGGTGATTTTCTTTTGAGGTCTATCCTATATGGGGTTTGTTGAGCTTCTTGAGTGGTCAGCTTTTCATCTTTCATGATATTAGGGAAGTGTTCTGTCAGCAATTCCTCAATCATCTTCTCTGTGTTTTCTGCTTTTTGCTTCTGATTGTATTCCACATGATTTTCTTTGTTTTTCTTTGTTCTTTTTTTTCTGATTTTTCTTCAAACAAAGTGGTATCCAAGTATTTGTCTTCAATTTCACTGATCCTGTCTTCCATTGTTTCAAACCTGCTCCTCAGACCTTCTATGACACTGTTCATTTCTTGAAATCTTGTTGTTTATCTTTTGGATTTCTAATTGCTGTTTTTGTATGATTTCTAGCTGTGAATTTGACATTTTGTTCCTGTATTATTTTCCCGAATTCTTCCCTTCTTTTGGTCTGCATTTTCCATGATTTTGTCTGCCTTTTCCATGAATTTGTCTATTTTTTTCCTCATTTTTATCTGCTTTTTGCTTCAACTCTTGGATAGCTCTGAATATTAGAGATTTGAATTCACTATCAGGTAGTTCCAGTGCCTTTCTTTCTACTGGAAAGTCATCTGGTGTTTTATTTTGGATGCCTACTGGAACCATCCTGTCCTGTTTTCTTAATATGTTTTGGTGTTGTCTGCTGTCTTTGGGACATGTAATAGTTATTTTCTTCATTTACTGATTGCAGATTTGTTTTTTTATCCTGATTTTTTGTTTTATTTGGTTATGTCTGAGCAGGCAGGCTGTGTGTTCTTTGCTGTTTGCTTGTCTGTGGGCACAATAATTTTCACCTCCTTGTCCAAAGGGCAAGGCCAGTCACTCATCTATGGTGCAGCAGAGCAGGTCCAGCTGAAGGGGAGAGGCTGGGATAGGTTGTTTGTGGCACTTACAGGGGCTGACAGGGTGGACCAAGGGTCAGTGCAGGACAGGTTCTGGTAGGCCATGCCTGTGCTGCTCGGGGGTGCAATGTTCAGTGCACAGTGCAGATAGACAGGAGGGAGGGGAGAGGTTGTGATGTGTAGGGCTAAGCTGAGTGTAGGAAAGAAGAGAGGAGAAATAGGAGCCAAAAAAAAGTGCCAAAGGAACCTGCCATTGGGGTGGAGAGATGAGAAACTGAGAAATTGAGAACAACAAAAAGAGAAAAATAAATAAAAATGCCCGCAGGGATCCCACTGGGGACCAGGAAAGTGGCTCTGAGGTTTCAGGGCACAGCCCATCTAGAAGGGGGGGAGATGGCATACAGCACCAGGTATTTAGAAAACAGAAAAAGAAGGAAAGTAGAGAGAGATGAGAAACTGAGAAATGAAGAAAAAGAAAAAGGGAAAAGAGAAAAAATTTTTTAAAAAAGGAAAAAAATGCCCCCAGGGATCCCACTAGGGGCCAGGGTAGTGGCTTCGAGGCCTTAGGGCACAGCCTGTCTAGAAGGGGCAGAGATGGCACACAGCACCAGGTATTTGCAGACAGGAAAAGAAGGAAAGTAGAGAGAGATAAGAAACTGAGAAATTAAGAAAAACAAAAGGGAAAAAACAAAAAGAAAAAACGATAATAATTAAAAAAAAAAATGTTCCCAGGGATCCCACTGACGTGGCTGCAAAAACCCGAGAAGTAGCTCCCAAGCTGTGCAGTATAGCCTGGCTAGAAGGAGCAGAGATGGCACATGATGCCAGGTATTCAGGAGACAGGAAAAGAAGGTAAGTAGAGAGAGAGACAAGAAACTGAGAAATGAAGAAAAACAAAAAGGAAAAAAGGAAAGAAACAAATAAAAAAAAGACCCTGGAGATCCCACTGGTGTGGCCCCATGGACCTGGGAAGCAGTTTCCCAGCCGAGCAGTGCTTCACAGCCTGTCAAGAAGAGGCAAAGATGGCACATGGAGCCAAGTGTTCAAGAGAAAGGAGGGGGAGTTGGTGAGGGACAGGGAAGAAACCAAAAGAAGCTGAAAAAAGCAACATCAGCAATAAGAAATGGCACTGAAGGAGCCAACTGGTGTGGGTGAGCAAATCCAAGCAGCACAGAGCTGTGCCTCCTGATTGAACGAGTAAGGTCCACTGGGAAGTAGCAGAGACTGAGGAGGGGGAATAAGGGTGGGGAGTGGAAAATGTGTATCGCTGGTTACCGTGTGCTCCGTCTCCTGCTGGGAGCTCCATGAAACTGCTTTTCCATAGTCCCTGTCCACCGATTTCCAACAGGAGTCCAAGATGGTGAATCCATGCTGTGTTAGCTGATAAGGGACCTCCGCTCCATATCCTTCTTTGCTCTCTGTTCCCTGTCAATTTCTTATTCCATTCAGTGCTTGGTTGAGTTCTCTATCTCAACATTTGATGCTTAGTGTTCCAGGATAGATATTTGTTTCTGTTTTACTTAGTTTTCCAAGTCTTTGCTGTGGAGGGAAGGCATGGTGCTTTTGTCTATAGCACCAAGTTTGCTCTGCCTCAAAAGCTCTAAGTTATGTATTGACAGCAGCTGGAAGAATGGACTGGAGACAAGGAGACCAGTAAAAAGCTTTTGCAGTAGCATGGATGAGAGATGTTGGTGGCTTATAATGGGAAAATGGAGAGAAGCAGACTAATTAGAGAAGATTAAGAGTTGTAAACATAGGACTTGGGGATTGGATGTATCATTAAAGAATAGAGAGGAGACAAGGATAAGGTTTAGGTTTAGACTTTCAGCAGCTGGGCAAATGGTGACACATTCCTTGTAGATAGAGATCAGAGCAGTACAAGTAGGTTTAGGAGCAGATGATGAGTTCAGTTTTGGACACGTTGAGTTTCAGGTGCCTCTGGGACATCTGAATGAAGATACCCAGAAGTCATCTGGGTCAGTGGGCTTAGAACTTAACAAAGATACCTGAAATAGAGATATGACTTAAAGTGTTAGTAACATATAGACAGAAATTGAGGGAAAGGACAGAAAAGATATTACTTGGGAAACACAAGTAGAATGAGAAGCAATATTTAAGAGATACATAGAGAAAGAAGGATCTACAAAGGGGCACAGAAGGAACAGTTAGAGAGTGTATTAGTGTTCTGACACTGCCATAACAAATTACCAAATTTAGCATCTTAAAATGGCACCCGTTTATTATCTCTCAGTTTTGGTGGGTCTGCTAGTTCTGCTTAGTGTTTCACAAGGCAAAAAACAAGATGTTCACCTGGCTGTGTCCCTTTCTAGAAGTTCTGGGTGAGAATCCATTTCCAGTAGCTTGTGAATCCTTTACAGCAGGCACCATGCCTGTCTTTTCACTGTATACTGTCCATCCATCCTTAGCACAGTGCCTGGAACGTGATAAACACCCAATAAATATCTGTTGAAGAAAACAATGAATGAAAAAATAAACGTATAAGGAGGAGGGGGTAAAAAAAGAGTAGAGGAGGTTTGGCGAGAGTAGAGAAGGCCTGACATGGCCACTGTGGAAACTGGTGGAGAAATCATCAGCAGATGTTGTATTGGCTCTATGATACCAGGCCTGGACTCTGACAGTTGCTTTTAAAGCAGGTTAAAAAAAATTGTTCAAGATACTGAGGTTGAGTCACACTGACATATCTTAAACATCTTTCACCATCTGACTAGTTTATCCCAACAGCCTTCTACAATAAGTCAACGTATTTAATTACTGGTTTATCTTGGAGAGCTCACCAAGAAGTGACATTGCTTAAAGCTGGATGTTCAAGGTCTGCTTTAAGCAGTTTATTTTTTCAATGACTGTGTCTGATGTTGGGTCCCAGCTGATTAAAAAATTTTCCAGGCGGGAATGATCACAACCATGTCCTATGGAGTAAGATTTTGGAAGCTTAATCATCCACATTACTCTGATGCACCATAGTCATTTTATGAGGGAATCTAAGCCCCTGCCTGCTAACTTCCCTGTGTCTGGCTCTGTGCAGAGGTGGGTTGGGGCCCACCTATCAGATGCCTGTCCTAGAAACCTTGTGCTCCATAAAAGGGTGTTAGTACATAGACATCCTATGGAACTACATGTTGTTTCTTTTTGTGTATTTGATTCCAAATCACGGCGATGCCATGTGTTACAGAGTAGAACTGCACAATTAGGGTTTTCTTGGTTAAAATCTTAACAGGGAGCCCTGGTGGCACAATGGTTAAGCACTCGGCTGCTAACTGAAATGTTGGCAGTTCAAACTCATCAGCCACTTCACATGAGAAAGATGTGGCAGTCCGCTTCTGTGAAGATCTACAGCCTTGGAAACTGTATGAGGGCAGTTCTACTCTGTCCTACAGGGTCACTGTGATTTGCAGTTGACTCAATGGCAATGGGGATATCTTAACAGAAGCAGATCACTGGGCCTTTTCTTCCGAGGTACCACTGGGTGGGTTCAAACTGCCAACCTTTAGGTTGACAGTCGAGTGCAAGCTGTTTGTGCCACCGATGATGGAAGTACATAGGCTTGCCTTTAACTGGTGCTGTGGAATGCCTGCACTCCAGATTTGTATCACAGAGTAAACCTCCAGGCTCAGCCTTGGTGTTTATGGACCTCTGCCTCCTGGGACTCAGCTGGGCCACCGGGAAGCTGTAAAATCTGGGCTTTTGCTCTTTTAACCTAAGCTTTGATGTTAAGCCATTTCACTACCCTGAGATGCGTTATAAACGAGTCTATGAAACAACTCCACAGAATCGTTGGTGAATTGGCTTTAGGGATGCTAGTGAGGACCACAGTCTGTCAATCCTTAAATCACACTGTCTTTTTTAAAGAGGCTCAAGTAAGAAATACTCTGTTAAGTCTCAGTACCAGGATATATATATATATATATATATATATATATATATATATATATATATTTTTTTTTCCTGAGCACCTAGTTTGGCTTTAATTTTATTGTTACTGTAAAGTATGTAAATGAACACACCTCCAAATATAGAACCAAATTTGTTGTTTTCTTCTAGACAGTGCACAAGACACTGTAGGTATATATTTTGTATACTAATTCCAACTTTATCTCATTTGTTTCTACCTATTTTTTCTTTTTTTTATCTCTTTACTAATGTGTTATCTTGTGTGCTGAATGTAGTTTTGTAAGTCTTCTCAACAACTTTTTGGGATGAAGGAAATAGAGAAAGGTGCAATGATTGAAAGTGTGATATCTCGTGTCAGACTGACCTGAGGCAGAATTCCTGCCCTATCACTTAATGTGTGACTGTGGCTAACTTATCTGACCTTGGCTAACTTAATTATGACCTTGTTAAATCTCAGCATCCTCATCTGTAAAGTGGGGATAATAAGAGTTCCTATTTAATAAGGCTTTTATGAGCATTCAATAGAAAGCATTTAACACAGTGCCTAGCATATAGTATCCATTGCCTTCGAGTCGATTCCAACTCGTAGCAACCCTATCAGACAGAGTAGAGCTGCCTCATAGAGTTTCTAAGGAGTGGCTGGTGGATTAGCAGCTGAGCTCTTAACCATAGTAAGTACTGAATAAATGCTATAAAATTAATACTATTATTGGCATTAGAGAGAACCCTCATGGTACGGTGGGTAAAGTGCTCAGCTGCTAACAAGAAGATTTGTGGTTCCAACCCACTGGCTGCTCTGAGGGAGAAAGATGTCGCAGTCTGCTTCCATAAAGATTACAACCTTGGAAACCCGATGGGGCAGTCCTATAGGGTCATCATGAGTTGGAATTGACTTGATGGCAATGGGATTGGGTTGGTATTAGAACTAGTGAGAGAATAAATAAATAATGAATAAATAAGTGTACCTGTTGGAAAAGACAAAAATCAGTCCCATCCCGCCAGGGCCTCTCCTCTGCTCCCATGTGTTAAGGCAGCCTGGAGTCTTACCTGTACACACTATAATGATGATGGCTTAAAATCCTTGAGAAGTTCGCAAATCCCCAAACCTCTTGAGAAGGCTTTTTATTTTTTAACTACAAGAGAATAGAGAAAGGGTTATAAAATGTTAAAGCATCCTTCCTTTGACACACACACACACACACACACACACACACAGCTCAAAACATTTGCCATTTCAACATTTTTTACATGTATGATTCCGTGATGTTAATTACGTTCATTATGATGTACAATCATCACTGCTATAGATTTCCAAAATTTTTCCATCTATATTACTATTTAACCAAACCAAAAAACCAAACCCATTGCCACTGAGTCAATTCCAACTCATAGCGACCCTATAGGACAGAGTAAATGTGCCCCACAGGGTTTCCAAGGAGCGGCTGGTGGATTTGAATTGCCAACCTTTTGGTGAGCAGCCAAGCTCTTTACCACTTTGCCATCAGGGCTCTGGTAACTCCTAAATTACTATCAGATGAAAAAAGAATCTGAACAGTAATGGTGCAGCTGCTGTCATGAATTCAGTTGGGGAATTGCTAGCTACTGGCCACATTCCTCAAACACTTAAACACCAAAACAAAATGGAAAGATAGATGATTCTAACATTGCAGAGTAGGCTGGTATTGCCACAGTGAGTAAAAATGAGATTTATTTGAGAAAGAATAGTAATAATACTAAGGACTGAGGTAATGTTTTTATTAAGGTACTTTTAAACATGAGCCTATCATTCCTCCGAGGATCTCTCTGGAATAGAGAAAGCTCCAAGCTCATTTTGATATGGACTCTTATGTACCTAACTCATCTTTGACTCAGTTCCAGCACCCAGCACATGCCTGCCACAAATGTTTGTTCACAGAACAAATGAATGAATAGGGTACCGCAAGCTGTGTGTGTGTAGGGGGGTACAACCACCAATGACTGCACAATCTTCCTAGAGGCATCAAGACTAAAGGAAATTATATGACCTGTGAGTTAATGAATAAGCAATTGGAAGTCTTTAACCCCAGGAACATGGATTCAGGGATTGGATTCATTCAACAAATTTTTGTTAAGTCCCTACTCTGGCCCTGATGCCATGCTGGCCATGGTGGATACAACAGACAAACCAAATTCAGGCTTTGCCCCCCCCGGCACAGACCAGACAATAAAAGACAGTGGGGCACCCCACTGTGTTCTATGGGATAAAAAAGGAAGTACTCCCCATCTAGACTTGGGAGCAGTCAGAGAAAGCTTTCATGAGGAATGGACATCTGAAGGATGAGTTGGAGGCCTTGACCAGGAAGAGGGTAGAAGGCCATAGGGAAAAGCAGGAACAGCCAGAAAATGACAGCTTGAGTGACACATGTGAGACACTGACCATGCCAAGTCAGTGTAAGTGGAGCAGAAGTGAGATGGGAGTTTAGTGAGAGCCGAGTCTGGGAAGAAAAAGACAGGAGCAAGATCAAGCAGGGCCTTGTCTGCTGTGATAAGGAGTGTGGGCTTTATGCAAAGAGCAATGGGAAACTGTTGAAGATGCTTAGGCAGGAGAGTTGCAAGATCTGATCTGAGTTTAGAAAACTCACTCTGGATGCTGTGGAGAAAGGATTTAGGGGATAGACACTAGAGGCAGGGAGACCACCCAGTAAGGAGGCTGTTGCAGTTGACCAGGCAACAAAGGCTAAGGGTGGTAGTGATTGGTTATAGTTGGGGAGAGAAGAGGAGAAGGACAGAACTATTTGCAGAGAATGAAAGTAAGATGGGTGTTCCCCTTGTGAATAGAGTGAACATCTTTCTACCTTAGCTCTTTGCAAAAACCACCTTGGATAGGACCGTGAGATATGTGTCCAACATGCAGAGCCATCCCAAAGTTCTTGGAGCACCTCCTCTTACCTCATTCCAATCTTACTATCATGGTGGCCCTGGAGCACTGGTCATATTGGGCAGTCGTGGGACCCTGAGGCAGAGGCTTTAGATCTTCTGACACTGCCTCCCTTGGGTGGCTGGAGCTTAGGAGTCAAATATGCGGGATTCACAGGTAACTGGTGGAAATCAGTGACACACTACAGTTGCTGTATTGGGCTTCCCAGAATTTGGAGGCAAAAACCTGCATTCAGTTTCCATTTGGGGTAAGTTTGAGCAAGTTGTTTAAAATCCATGAGTCATTTTAGTCATTTATGCTTCAAGAGTTTCAGTTTTCTCCTTTATATAAGGGGCGTTAAGATACCTGCCCTTGTGTAACTTGGACAAAGGAAGTTATACAAGAAACGTTGTTGTTAGGTGCCGTCAAGTCAGTTCTGATTCGTCACAACCCTATGTGCAATAGAACAAAACACTGCCTGGTCCTGCGCCATCCTCACAATCATTGCTATGTTTGAGCCCATTGTTGCAGCCACTGTGTCAGTCCATTTTGTTGAGGGTCTTCCTCTTTTTCACTGACCTACTTTACCAGGCATGATGTCCTTCTCCAGGGACTTGTGCCTCCTGATAACTTGTCCAAAGTACGTGAGATAGTCTTGCCGTCTGTGCTTCTAAGGATCATTCTGGCTGTACTTTGAAAATCAAAACGTGATTAAAAAAAACCAAACCCATTGCCTTGAGTCGATTCTGACTCATAGCAATCCTATGGGACAGAGTAGATCTTGGACGGTTTCCAAGTCCGTGAATCTTTACAGAAGCAGACTGCCACGTCTTTCTCTCATGGAGTGGTCTGTGGGTTCAAACCACCAACATTTTGGTTAACAGCTGAGTGCTTAACTACTGCACCACCAGGGCTCCTGTAATAGTGCTTCGTAAATTGCCATATGATTAACTATGTACGTTTTGGAAACCTGTGAGGCTGTGTCACTTGGTGTGTTAAGCATGGATTTCACGAGTCAGACAGACATGGGTTTGGGTTCGGAATACAATACAAATGAGTTGTTGGCAAGTGTGGTCGGCTGGTTCTAAAATGGCTTCCAATGATCCCACCTCCTGATATTTACTCCCTGAGTAGCCTTAACACCTTGTGTGTGGGCTGGACATACTGACTTGCTTCTAATGAATAGAATATGGCACAAGCGATGTGATGTCACTTCGGAGAATAGGTTAGAAAAAGCTGTGACTTCTGACTTACTTGTGCTCTCTCTCTGATGAGGCAAGCTACTATGTTGTGATCTGTCCTATGGAGAGGTCCATGTGGCAAGGAATTGAGGGCAGTCTCCAACCAACATCCAGCAAGGAACTGGGGCTCTTAGTGCAACAGCCTATGAATGAGCTTGGACATGCATTCTCCTCCACTAGAGCCTGGACATGTCTGCAGCCCTAGCTGATACCTTGCTTGCAGCCTGAGAGACCCTGAGCCAGAAGACCCCACTAAGCCATGCCCAGATTCCTGACTCACAGAAACCCTAAGATAATAAATGTTGTTTTAAGCCACTAAATTTTGTAGTGATTTGATACACGGCCATACATAGCTAATACAACTCAATATCTCTGAGCTCGAGCATCCTCCTAGGTAAAGTAGTATCCTAATATCTACTTTGAAGGAGCCATAGCAGAAATTTAACAAGAGATTGTATCTAAACTAAATGAGTGCCTAGCACATAGGGGCACTTAGTAAGTGATAGTTGTTTTTATTATATAAAAGTGCAATGGGGTTTTCAAGGGCAGTCTCCCATGGCTGCCCTACCATAGCATAGCCACACTGTTATTAATGCTTGTTTAGTTGTGTGTCTTCTCCAGTTGACTATGAACTTGAAGAGGACAGGGAGTATGCATGTCTTCTCCCCACATACTTGGTGAGGGTTTATTAGATGAAAGAATGAATAAATAATTGAATTAATGAGAGGGTTAAGAGATTCCTCGTAGTTTGTGGATGTCTGATACTTAAAGCAGCTGTCTCTTATCCCAGTAGATAACATGGGAACTGGAAAGGACCCTGGAGCTAGACTGTCAGGGTCAAGTCTGATGCTCATTAGCAGATACTCCCTAGCTGTGCACCTCACTCAGGCAGCACGTCACCACCTCTCCAAGTCTCAGTTTTCTCATGTGTCAAATGGGAATAATAGGTGTCCTGGTGGCTTGAGCGGTTTGTGCTTGGCTACTAATCTAAAGGTTGGCAGTTCAAACCTACCCAGTGGCACCATGGAAGAAAGGCCAGGCGATCTGTTTCTGTAATGATTATAGCCAAGAAGACTCTATGGAGACGTTCTAATCTGTCACAAGGGGTCACCATGAGTAGGAGTCAACTCGATGGTAACTAGTTACCTACCTAATACGATGGCTGTGGAGATTAACTGAGGGTATGAATGCAAAGTACCAGAGCTTTGAACCAACTCATTGGGGTTTGAACCCCTGCTGAGAATTTGCATTCCTAACAAGCTCCCAGGAAGTTATACGCAAGACTCACCCGGGGATCTTGGTAAAATGTACATTCTGATTCAGTATATCTGGGGATGAAAATGCAAATTCTCAGCAGGGAATCTGAAAAGTACTTTGTAAACTGCAAACACTACACAAATGTTAGTTATTAGGACCGTTGGTGGAAACTGGCCCCAAGATGGCCATTCTTCTTAAGTGGCGTATTACTCAGTCAGACGTGTTTTGACACAGCTCAAATTTTTAAAATGTGTTTGGATTGTAAGCAAAATTCATGAACCAATTTCATAAAAAAACATTCTGCCAAAAAAAATATTATCTGGAACATGTATTCCTTTTTCAAAGGGTAGAATGCTTTTTTTTAAAAAAAAAATCCTTTGAACTGTTTTTATTTCCCATCGTGATAGACATGTTTGGGGTTTGTAAACAGGAAACATGTCCTTTATGGATGAATTTCTTTAGCACGTAGGGATACTGTGGTTTTGCCTTTACAAGTGTTGTTGGCACATTTTGGCCCCAAGCACTTGTTTTGCACCCATTAGCATGAGAGTGAGCACACTTGCTGGGTAAAGGAAACGAAAGCTTTTGTGAAGGTTCCTCCCTATGTGTTCAGGCTGGGTTAATCCTATAGGAACCATTCTGCCTTCTGTGAAACAGACCAGCAGACCCTGATCAGACAAACACTCCTGCCTCAGAGAAGCCCAAACGCAGCACAAGATGGCTAAGCTAGTTTCCTTGGAGCAGGAAATTGCAAGGTACTGTCTCATCTCACCCCAATCTCCCTTTCCAAACATATCCTTCTCTGCAAGCTAGATGTCTTCCCTCAGCATTTCTAAACTGAGTTCAGTGAGATAGTCGTCGGTTTTCTATAAATAAAGGCATCATGTGCCATCAACATAAGTTAGGGAAACATGTTGTTCGTGTTAGATGCTGTCATAGCAACCCTATGTACAACAGAACAAAACACTGTCTGTTCCCGTGTCATCCTCGTGATTGTTGTTATGCTTGAGCCCACTGTTGTAGCCACTGTGTCAATCCATCTCATTGAGGGTCTTCCTCTTTTTTGCTGACCCTCTATGCTACCAAATATGATGTCCTTCTCCAGGGACTGGTCCCTCCTGATAACACTTCCAAAGAACGTGAGGCAAAGTCTTGTCATCCTCCCTTCTAAGGAGCATTCTGGCTGTACTTCTTCCAAGATAGATTTGTTCGTTCTTTTGGCAGTCCATGGTGTATTCAATACTCTACTCCAACACCATAATTCGAAGGCATCGATTCTTCTTTAGTCTTTCTTATTCGTTGTCCAACTTTCACATGCATATGAGGCAATGGAAAACATTGTGGCTTGGGAAACATGGCGTACTATAACTCCCTGTTGGAAAATCACAGTGGCCATGTTAGACAATTAACTCTAACATGACTTAGGTCAAAATAGACATCACCTAAAAAACAAAGCAAAACCTGTTGCTGCCCAGTCTATTGCAACTCATGGCGAACCCATGTGTTACACAGTACAACTGCTCCATAGTGTTTTCTTGGCTGTAATCTTTACAGAAACAGATCACCACGTCTTTCTTCCGTGGTGCTGCTGGGTGGGTTCAAACTGCTAAACTTGCGTTAGTAGTTCAACACAAATTATTTGTGCCACCCAGGGACCTAAACCACCTCCAAATAAAAAACCAAACCCGTTGCAATCGCGTCGTTTCCATCTCATAGAGACCCTACAGGACAGAGTAGAATTGCCCCATACGCTTTCCAAGGCTGTAATCTTTACAGGAGCAGACTGCCACATCTTTCTCCCAAGGATATGCTGGTAGGTTCGAACTGCCGACCTTTTAGTTAGCAGCCCAGCACTTAACTACTGCGCCACCAGGGCTCCTTAAACATCACCCCGCCAGAGTTAAATTGATTCTTTTTAGATTCTTATGTCTCTTCGGTAAAATTGACAACCTTCTTTCTTACCTTTTAGTTGTTTGTGCATTTATCTATCTCCCCGATTACCCTAAGATCTTCAAGAGTACAGGCTAGCTGTTTCACATTTGTTCCTCTCCTGGGCCCACCACAGAGTTATAAAAGGAATAGGTGCTCAATAAATGTTTGTGGAATGAGCCAGTAGATTATAAATGCTGACTCATCTACATTAGGCCAAGTAAGCCAAACCTAGAAGAAGGTGTATGGAGGCAAACCAAGTAAGCTTTCTTAATGGTCCAGAACTGAATTGTTACAGGGTGAAAATATCCCTCAATCTAGCTGCTTCAGGCAAAGTCCGACATCAGTGGACTGTACATAGTCATTGCTCCAAATAGATTTGGCCCTTTCTCACCCTTTATTCAGTGCCATATAAGCATAGTCTGTTTTTATGTTCTTGTCCAGGGATATTTCTTCATCCACAAAAATCTTGTTCAGTTTTTTTCCTCAAGACACTGAGTTTCTTTCCTGAGGGAAGACAATTTATAGACGGCTCACCTTGATTTGGAGTTAACGAAACCAAATACATTGCCAATTTTAAATGACTGACTTGACGATCGTCTCACAATAACATTGGTAGTCTCTGGCCAGATACCAGCTTAGGTCATGCTTTAGCCATCTCTCTTACCAATGACCTTCTCTTACGCTCAGGTAGAGGACACTACTGGAGCCTTTGAACACATGCTCAGATCCTCCATTACTCATTAGGTTTTCCTTTTGCCTCATGGGCAAATACAAGCCAAGTGGAAAAAAAAGGCTTTGACTCAGACTTTGGCCCAAGAGTCAGAATAGTGTTTGTTGGTGTCAGGAGCTATTTCTCCTCTGTAAATGTTATCAGTGGAGAGTCTATATTTTTCAGTTACCGGCTAAGCTACACATATTTGGGGGCCTGAGTGTGAGAGAAAGGAGATAACTTTTCAGATAAGGATTCTGGCTCCCAAAATGCACTGACTGCCGAGGGAAGGGGAGGCAGGACTGCCTTGGGCTATTTCACTCTTTTGCTGTTGTTGTTGCTGTCGAGTTAGTGCTGACTCTTGGCAACCTTATGTACAATGGAACAAAATGTTGGTTGGTCCTGCACCATCTTCATATTCATCAATATGTTTGTGGCCGTTGTTGTGGCTTTTGTGCAGTGCCTTCCAATTTAGGGGCCTCATCATCCAGCACTATATCAGACAATATTCTGTTGTGATCCATAAGGTTTTCCGCTGGCTAATTCGCAGAGTACATTGCCAGGCCTTTATTCCTCGTCTGTCCTAGTCTGGAAGCTCTGGTAAGACCTGATCACCATGGATGACCCTGCTGGTATCTGAAATATTAGTGACATATGATACTAGAAGTATCATAGCATCAAGCAAGCCACCACAGCACGGCAAACTGACAGGTGGGTGGTGGTTTTCACTCTTAGTGAGACAAAATACCAGAAGTGCTAATCCCAATTGTGTGTGGACAGGGTGGTGGGATCCTTTTCAGTCTGATTATGGTATAAGAAGCTTCAGAACACATCTTGGTCTCTTTTCTGAGACCCAAGTGTCATTCATTGCTAAGGAAGGGAAACCAGCCAGGAGATACGACAAGATCTTGTGGAGCATCTGTCAAAGGCCCTGCGGGGACCCCAGCTGGGAGAAGCAGACTTGGTAAAGAGGATCTTTACTAAGTGACACCTGTTAAATTGCTAGTTATTGACAGGGACTCATGAGGCATGCCAAAGACAGAAGAACCAGCCTTCTTTTATTATTCCTCTTCTTTTTGACTCCAGGAGGGAGGGTGGAGGGGACCAGTGGGGCAGGAACCTGGGCAGTGCTGGGAGCCAGAAAAGAAGACTCAGAAGCTGGAGCTGAGGACAAAGGGAGGTCTCAGTCAGCCAAATAGATAAACCAGGTGGTGAATTCCTTAGGCCAGCGAGGGATGCACTGAATCATTTAATGCTGAAATTGCGGTTGGAGTTACTGCAAGGAATCTAGGAGCAAGGCAGAAAATCATTAGCAGAAATTATTCACTGTTTTCAGCACCAAAAATTGTATTGACCTACGCAAACCAAAAAGACCATGGAAGAAGCCAGAAGGACTGCTTTGGTACCTGAGGGTTCCTGGAGTGAGGGGGCTGCATTTCTGGCAGGCAGAGGAGAGCTGGGATGGTGTGGGGGTTGTCTGTGATGCTCTGGAGGCAATAATAATACCACGGGCTTTTGTGTAGCTGAGAGAGGGGAGGATTTCTGTAGCTAAGTGGGGAGACGAGGTCAGCATTGATTGGGCCCTACATCCCCTTGTGAAGAAAGTAACTGCAGATAAGCTCAGCTATTGGCATGGAGTGTTGTTTGGTTTGGCCCCAGGAGTTCCCCTGTAGAACCCCATGGGCATAGAGAAGGCACACACTGTGTAGGCTGGGGGAGAGGATGACTGTGCCAGAGCACACCACAACTCCAGAAGCTGAAGGAGATATGTCAACCCTCTCCTCCTCATGGGTCAGAGCCCAAGGGTGTCTTGCTCCCACCAACACATACAACTTCAGCTTTTTGGGCTGTAGCTGTTTTCTTAGGTGTCTAGGCAGCATCTCTCAACAAGGAACTGTCTGATAAACCCTTCCCTTTCAGGGAATGTGGAGGGGGATGTGGGTTGGGAGGTTGCTGGTGTTCTGGCTGTCTTCCATGAAATGGTGATGGCTGGGAATCAGCGCCAGGAATAAGGTAAAGTGAGTGAGGTGCCTAGGGTACGAAATTTAAGGAGGCACTCATTGTCAGGGTCATATAAGTGCGTGGTTGGTATTTGCATGATGCTGAGAGTGAGAGCCTCCTTAAATTTTGCTTCCTATGTGCCTCATTTGTCTCACCCTAGTTCTGGCCCTGGTTGGGTTGGTGTCCTTGCTCTGCATTTGGGAGTGACCAAGGCAATCTGGAGTCTGTGTTTCTGTGGACTCCGTTTTGCTGTGATCAAATCTGGGATGCTTCAGGGTGGGGGTGGAGGTGGCATGTTTTGTTTTCTGCAGCTTCCACTCTCCTGGGATGATCATTAAGGAAGAAGCTATTAATGACCCTCTGCTGTGGGTGCTTATAGCCTGTATAGTATCCCTTCTCTAGACAGGGGAGGTGAGAAATAGAGAGCTTTAAACAGCGTGAGCTGAGGGGAATCCCAAAAGGACATTGATAAACTTTAAAAAATTATATATATATGTATATACATATATATAATGATTAGAAAAATAAGTGCATGTTCGTTCTAGATAGAGTTAAAAAATAAAAATCACCTATAATTCTAACTCCTAAGGTTATCCACAATTTCCATATTGGTGAATTCATTTGGATTTTATCTTTAATAACATGGTCCTGGTGGTGACAATGATGAAGATGACGACCATAATAATAAACATGTATTGAGCACTTTTCTATACCAAATCAAACCTGTTGCCGTTGAGTTGATTCTGACTCATAGCGACCCTACAGGATAGAGTAGAACTTCTCCATAGGGTTTCCAAGGAGCAGCTGGTGGGTTCAAACTGCCGACCTTTTGGTTAGCAGCCAAGTTCTTAACCACTGTGGCACCAGGGCTCCTCTCTATGCCAAGCCCTATGCTAATTGATTTATCTGCATTTTCCAATATGATCTATTAATTCCTCCTAACATTCCATGAGGCCAGCAATTCTGTCCCTGTTTTACAGATGAAGACACTGAGATTTAGAGATATGGAGCAACTTGCCAAGGTAACAGGCAGAGTTGGGATTCAAACCCAGGTCTACCTGGCCCCAAAGCTTGAGAACAAGAAGAAGGGATGGGTAGGGTTTCTCTTCTTCCTGTCCCTGACACCCACTCCTATATCATCCCTGTGCTTGCACAAAGGAGGCACAGAATAAAAACACAACAGAATATCCTGTTGGAAGATTGCTTGTCCTCCCAGGAGGAATAAAATCAATATCCTCCAAACAAGAGGTAGAAAATATTGGCCCCTCCAGTCCATTCCACTCCAAGATCTGTAGTGTTTATTGAGCTTACTCACACCATCTAATTTACAACTTTGGAATAAAAAGCTCCTTGTTTGCTTTTTGTGTTTGAACTTTGATTTCCTGGGTTGTTTTGAATTGTTCTGGTGTTACACGCAATTCAGAGCAGTGGAAAAGACAGGAGTGTTGAAGAGGATGATGTCCCCCTTCAGATCAACACCTGCCCATATCAGACTTTCCCCAGTGGCTTCGAAGTCAGACATAATGGGCTACACTCCGCTGTCATAAGAAGAAACTGCTCTTGTGCCCAGATATGTTTTGGAATTTTATAAAACAGTGAATGTATGCAGCTTAAAAATGGCCACAAATTCTTTGACTTTCCCCCTTTGAAAGGTGCAGTCTATTTCTCCTCCTTTTGAACCTGGGAGTGATTGGTACCACATTGACCAAGAGAATATGGCAGGAGTGATGCTAAAGTCAGTTCTGGGCCTAGCTTTTATGAGAATTGGCAGCTTTCACCTTGGTATCTTAGAATACTCTCTCTTGGGGTCCTGTGCTACAGAAGTGGTTGAACTAACCTGAGGCCACTATGCTGTGACAAAGTCCAGGCTAGCAACGTGGAGAAGCTCTGTGAATGAGTGTGGATGTGTGTGGATGCGGGTGGAAGGGTGGGGACAAAGATCTAGCTAGCCCTGCAGCCGTTCAAGTCATCTCAGGTGAAGCTCAGACATTGTGGAGCAGATATGAGGTATCTCTGCTGTGCTGTTTCTGAATCCTGATCTATAGAATCTTAAGGTAAAATGATAGTCACTTTTAGGCACTTTTTGGTTTGTTTGTTTGTTTACTATGCAGCAATAAAAAACTGGAACAGAATTGTTTATAAAATTTTACAAACCACTGAAGATACTTTGATCCAGGCAAACCTAAGAATGCAAAGGAGTGCTTTGGACAAGTGAGAGGTCAGGGTAGCCAAATGGCCTTTCTCTGACAAAACACATTTCCCTTTAGTAGAGCTAAGTGATTTTTTGGTTTTATATTCCAGTTTTAGCTTTTCCTTTTGGTGTATAATTCTTGAACTACAAACATTCGATGTTCTAGTCAGACGTTTATTTACAACTTTAATTGGAAATGCTTCATGGGTAGCCTTTGGACATGTTTACATTGGTAAGGATAGGGAAAGCACATTCAATGTGCTGCCTGTTATAAGCACCTGATCTTCTAAGAAAAACTGAACAATTACATAATAGTGGTACTGCCCCCAATTCCCTCTCTCCCCATCACTCTCTCTCTCTGTCTCTGTCTGCTTTCTCACACACAGAGTCACAAAGCTCAGATTGTTCTACAAGGAACCAGGTCCAATCATAGTCTACACTCTGATAGGGGCTGCTGGGCAGGAACATCATGGCAATCTAGGCATGAGGATAGGCAGGTACTGGACAGCCTGGGAATGAGAGCCAGGGCTGACAGTATTCATTCGGTGACTCATGCATTCATTCAGCACACCTGCACCAAGTAGTAGCAGTAGCACATCTGCCATTAACTGAATACTACTACTGGGAACCATCAGAAGACAACTTCAGCTGTTGTCAGTAAGGGGTTTTTCAGCACTGAGGGAAGCCAGGAATGCTAAGGGAGGTGGAATATGAAGTGAACAATGATCTACCAGGATGAGTGTGAGCCTTGAAGAAGACGGTAGTGGGGGTTGGGGTCAGGGTAAGTGGAAACATACAGATTTATAGCCACAACTAAGAGTTCACTTAGATGCTGGGGTGAATGCATGCTGACTTCATGTTTTAGGCAATCTTGTTTAATGATCAAGCCCTGCTTACCCATTGGTGCCAAGCCACTGGAGTCTGAATCCCAGTTCTGCCCCTTATCTGCTGTCTGATGTTGGCAGGTTACTTTCTTTTTCCAAGTCTTAAACCAAAAAATAAGTAAACCAAACCCGTTGCTGTTGATTCCGACTCATAGTGACCCTATAGGACAGAGTAGAATTGCCCTTAGGGTTTCCAAAGCTGTAATCTTTACAGGAGCAGACTGCCATATCTTTCTCCCGTGGAGGGCCTGGCGGTTCAAGCCGCTGACCTTTCAGTTAATAGCCGAGTGTTTTAACCACTATACCACCAAATTGGAATGATGTTATTAATTAACATGTATCAAATGTTTCCTGTGTTTTAAGTGCTTTACATTCACAATCTCATTTCATCCTCACAATAACCCTCTGAGTTTGGTATTATTATAAACTTCCTTTTCGAATGGGGTAACTGAGGGACAAAGAGGTCAAGTAACAGCTAGTAGCTGGAGTTTGAACACAGAAATTCGGCTCCACAGTCCTGGCAATAATCCAATCTCTCACATTAGGCTCCTTCAAGGGCTCACTATGCCTCTTTCAAGTCTCCCATTCCAGGGCTCGGACCTGCCATTTTTCCCATTCTGGTTATTGTTCCACTTCATCTCAATTTAAAAAATTTGGGTCTGTTTCAATTTCGCTTTGTCGGCCACGAGTGAACCAGTTCAAACCAGTTTGAAGCCCCACAAGAAAATAAAACCTGTAACGAGGAGATCAACCAACCAAAACTGACACAAATGTAGGAATGAATCAATCCAGAACTGACACATTTATCAGAATTTTCAGAAAAGGACATTAGAACAGTTATTTTAACTATTCCATATGTTTGAAAAGTTAGGTAGAGATACAGAAGATATAAAAAAGGCCCAAATTGAACTTCTATAGATGAAAAATACACTGGATGGAATTATCAGCAGATTAGATAATGCAGAAAAAAAAAAAAGAACTTGAAGACGTAGCAATAGAAAATACCCAAAATTAAACACAGGGTTTAAAAAAGAATTCAAAAATATAAATATTGCATCAGTGAGCTATGGGACAACTTCCAGTGACCTAAAATATATGTAATTGCAGTCTCTGAAGGAGGAGAAGGGGCACAGAAAAAATAGTTAAGAAATAACAGTTGAAAATTTTCCAAATTTGTTGGAAATGGTAAACTCAAAGATCGAAGAAGCTGATCATTAAGCATAAGAAACATGAAGAAAATGAAACAAAAGCACATCATAATCAAATTGCTAATAAAAAGAAAGCATTAAAAGCAGCCAGAGAAAAAGACATGTTTTGTACAAGCAAAGATAAGGATGAGAACAGATTTAGAAAAAGAAGAGGAAATGAAACCCAAGGCAAGCAGAAGAAAGAAAACAATAGTTTTAGAACACAGAAAAACAACAGAGAAAATGAAACAAAAGCTGTTTTTTTGAGAAGATCAACGAAACTGATTAATCTCTAGCAAGACTGATCAAGAGAAAAAAAGAAAAGGCATAAATTACCAATAACAGAAATGAGAGAGGTGACATCAGTGCATGTTCTACAGATATCAAAAAGAAGATTAGGGAATATTATGAATAAATGTATACTGATAAATTTGACAATTTAGATAAATAGACAAATTTCTGGAAATATGCAAACTACCAAAGCTCATTTAAGAAGATAAAGATAGCCTGAGTAGCCCAAGGGTTAGTGAGGTTGTGGAGGAACTGGAACTCTCATATACTGTTGGTGGAAATATAAAGGACACAAAGGAATTGTAAGTTCATCCAGTATATGTTTTGTGTCAGATGTAGTTTTCATCTTTAGAAGTTCAATTTGGGTCTTTTTTCTGTCTTCTATTTTTTTTATAGCTTTACTTAACTTTTAAACATATGGACTAGAGCTATAATAGCTGTTTTAATGTCCTTTTCTGCTAATTTTGGTAAATGTGCCAATTCTGGGTTGATTCATTCTTACATTTGTATCAGTTTCAAGTGATTCACTTATCTCCTCACTATAGATTGCATTTTTCCACTTCTTTCTTCCTTTCCACTTTGGTAGTTTCTTAACAAGTTAAACATACCACCATCATATGATTCAGCCATTCCTTTCCTAAGTACTTACCCAAGATAAATGAAATCACGTGTCCATACAAAACCACATTACACGAATATTCACAAAAGCTTTATTTACAATAGCCCAAACTGGAAACAATCAAATGCTGTTTAAAAGGTGAGTGGATAAACAAATTGCGTTATATATATACAACAGAATACTATTAGTGATATAAAAAAACCAAACTATTGATACATGCCACAGCATGGATGAATCTCATAATAATTTTCCTGAGTGAAAGAAGCCAGATTAAAAAATATACATACTGTACATTTCCATTTTTATAAAATTCTTGAAAATAAAAAATAATCTATAGCAATAAGAAGCAGATCAGTGGTTGCTTGGGAATGGAGTAGGAGTTGAAAAATGAACAAAAAGAATGTTAAAGGGGCAAGAGAAAACTTTTGGAAGTGATAAATATGTTCATTTGTCTTAATTTTTGTGATTGTTTCATGGATATGTATACATACATGAAACTCATTGATTTATACTATGTATGTACAGCTTGGAGTCCCTTGATGGTGCAAATGGTTAATGCGCCTGGCTGTTAACTGAAAGGATGATAGTTCGAGTCCACCCAGAGGCACCTTGGAAGAAAGTCCTGATGATCTACTTCCAAAAAACAAGCTACTGAAAACCATGTGGAGCACAGTTCTACTCTGACACACATAGGGTTGTCATGAGTCCGAGCAGGCTTGATGGCAAGTGGTATTGGAAATGGTAAGATAATTATGTGACTGAAACCCTCATACTAGGAGAGGGTTTCAGCCAACCAGGCGGGCTGACCATCACTTGTCAAATAAATTTTTGGATTAACCAAAGCAAGAATGAAAATCTGGGGGCATTTGGTATTTAGGAGAATTTTAAGGTTATTCTCTCATCTCAAGAAACTTGGACAAATTGGCTTCTTCTTTCCCTAGTCCTTTCCATCCCCTTCTTAAGGATGAGAAGGGGTTAAGACCAAGACGTATACCTGGGGAGGAGGAATTTTGACCTACTTTGGTCAGATTCCAGAGCACTAATCAGGTTGAACTTATCGGGAGCTGAGACTCTTGCTCCTGCTCAATGTTTTTAAAAAAAATTAATTAGTCCCCAATATCCAAATATTAAGAGAGTTCACATAAAACTTGGATTTCTGGCTGGTCTTGAAAAATTGGACCTAGAAACACTAGGCCTGCAATCCTGTCCCTGGTGGTGATGCAAACACTGGTGACTGTCCCCTTTAGAGCAGCTCAAATGCTCCAATTTGCTGCAATGTAGTTGATTCAATAATATTATTCTCCTGGATATTATCTATGGTTTAGTTTGTACATCATGTTAAAGGCTCAGAGCATGTGGGTATGGCCCTTTTGAGAGGATTCCTTTGTAGGACTGTGAGATTTAGCAAATAAAAATACAAGATACGCGGCTAATTTGAATATCAGATAAACATATGTCCAATGCCTAGGGTTTGGTGGTTTCAGTGTCAGAATTCTTGCTTTTCACATGGGAAACCTGAGTTTGATTTGTCAGGGAGGCATGCATGTTGTGACACTGAAAATGATCCATCAAATCTTCCAGACTAAGACAGACTAAGAAGAAAGGCCTGGTGATCTATTTCTGAAAATCAGCCAACGAAAATACAATGAGGATGGTGAAGGACCAGGCAGCGTTTTGTTCTGTTGTTTATGTGTTTGCCATGACTCAATGGCAGCTAACAACAACAAATATTCCATGCAATATTTGAGACATACTAACAATTTATTCATTGTTTATCTGAAATTCAAATTTAACTGGGTTTCCTATAATCTATCTGGCAATCCTAGTCCTTGGAGCTGGAATAGTCAGAAAGGTCAGGACTGCTCCCTTTGGGCAAAGTTCTGATTGTCTTTGTTCCTCTTTGTTTCTTTTTCTCTGTTACCGGCTTGGGCAGCTTGAAGCGGCCTTTGCTTGCATTGCAATGGTAAGACCAAAGACTCAGATACAGTTGTTGTTGTTGTTGTTGTTGTTAGGTGCAGTCGAGTCAGTTCCGACTCATAGAGACCCTATGCACAACAGAACGAAACGCTGCCCGGTCCTGCGCCATCCTTATAATCTTTGTTATGCTTGAGCTTATTGTTGCAGCCACTGTGTCAATCCACCTCATTGAGGGTCTTCCTCTTTTCCGCTGATACTGTACTCTGCCAAGCGTGATGTCCTTCTCCAGGGACTGAACCCTCCTGACAACAAGGCCAAAGCATGTAAGACGCAGTCTTGCCATCCTTGCCTCTAAGGAGCATTCTGGCTGCACTTCTTCCATGACAAATTTGTTTGTTCTTTTGGCAGTCCGTGGTATATTCAACGCCAACACCACAATTCAAAGGCGTCAATTCTTTGGTCTTCCTTATTCATTGTCCAGCTTTCACACGCGTATGATGTGATTGAAGATACCATGGCTTGGGTCAGGCGCACCTTAGTCTTCAAGGTGACATCTTTGCTCTTCAACACTTTGAAGAGGTCCTTTGCAGCAGTTTTGCCCAATGCAACGCGTCTTTTGATTTCTTGACTGCTGCTTCCATGGGGGTTGATTGTGGATCCAAGTAAAATGAAATCCTTGACAACTTCAATCTTTCCTCCGTTTATCATGATGTTGCTCATTGGTCCAGTTGTGAGGATTTTTGTTGTCTTTATGTTGAGGTGGAATCCATACTGAAGGGTGTGGTAAAATCTACAAAAGCCCAAACCTGTGTAAGGTGGAAACCTGTCAGAGAAGGAAAACTCAATTATTTTCCACTAAAATGAGTGATAGAAAAGTGGTAAGATTGCACCCTGTCAAAGGTGGAAAACTTGCAAAACCCAGAAAATCAAGGCAGTCTCATCAAGTTCTGGATCTCACAGGCTTCACTGTATAAGCTTGGGGGAAAATGACCAAACATTTGCTTTGATTCAATGCTACTGAGACCTACCTAGCATAGGAAAAAATAATTCACCATAGAACCTAACTTTGTTTATTCAAGTTCTTCACTCAGTTTTGAAGCGTAACTTTAACCAAGAGTGAGTGCTGCTTGCCTAACTTTGCTTCCTTCATCCTAAGGTCGGCAGTTCAAAACCACCAGGCACTCCTTAGAAACCCTACTCTGTCCTTTAGGGTTGCTATGAGTCAGAATCCACTCAACGGCAATTTTTTTTTCATACCTTTTAATAGGTTGTATTAAAAAAAAAAAACAAGGTTGTATTACTGATTAGGAAACCCTAGTGGCATAGTGGTTAAGAGCTATGGCTGCTCACCAAAAGGTCAGCAGTTCAAATCCGCCAGGCATTCCTTGGAAACCATATGGAGTAATTCTACTCTGTCCTATAGGGTCACTATGAGTTGAAATTGACTTCATGGCAACAGGTTTGGTTTTTTGATATTAGTGATTAAGGAAAGAAAGATGACAAAAGAGATATTCCTTCCATGGTTCTCTCCCTTGGACATGAGAGTGGTCTTGTGACCAATACTTGTAATGCTTGATAGTAAGTTAGAGAAGTGAAGGTCAGGCTGAAATATAGAATTATGGAATTTTAGAGAGGAAGAGATCCCAGAAACGATGTAGTTTTATTCAGGCCATTGGAGCATCACTGGGCATTAGCTAACTTTTGGTTGATGTGGACAGAAGAATCAAGAAAGGAGAGGGCCACTAGTGATGGGAAGTACAGCTGTGGAGGTAGAAGTGCTGCCCTCTGTCCCCCTGCTTCCCAGTAGTTGGCCTGGAATTGCTAGGAGAGGGGAATGTTATGGACAGCATATTGAACACATTTCTGGTGCTATTCACAGAGAAGGAGTCCCTGGGTGATGCAAATGATTAATACTCTTGGCTGCTGACCAAAAGGTTGGTGGTTCAAGTCCCCCACAGGCACCTTGGAAGAAAGGCTTGGCAATATACTTCTGAAAAATCAACCACTGAAACCCTGTGAACACAGTTCTTCTCTGTGACACATGGGGTTGTCATGAGCTGCAATCAACTCAAAGCCCACAGTATATATATATATTTTTTAATTCATGGAGAACACAGTGTGAGTGGTGCACTCTGGAATTATGCACTGAGTGGCCATGAACTGGATTGTGAGATGGGGGTGTTGGACAGTGAAGACAAAGCCCCCAATGAGGGAAGAGACCCTGTATTGCTGCAGAGAGCCTCAGAGATCTGGCCGTTATCCTGGCAATGACAGGATTGACAGAATCCCTAAGCATAGGCACTGCTTATATTTTAAAAAATACCCATTGCCGTCGAGTCAATTCCAATTCATAGCGACTCTATAGGACAGAATAGAACTGCTCCATAGGGTTTCCAAGGAGTGGCTGGTGAATTTGAACTGCCAGCCTTTTGGTTAGCAGCCAAATGCTTAACTGATGAAACACCAGGGCTCCACTGCATATAGTAAAGGACTCCAAATAATCCTGAAGACTGGCTGGTGAGATTGCTGAGCTCTTGACTTTCTACCAGGGAGAGACTCGGATAGTACAGAGACTCTATGACTTTTGGGGGAAAACCTCGAGAAGTTAAACCTCATTTATATTTTGTTGTTTCGACCTCAGAACTATTCAAATTCCAAGGCCTAACAGAATATTTAAAGCCTAAATAGGCTTTAAATCTGGCTGGAGGAAAGTGGCTCTTTCCTTTCTAATAGGGAAAGAGATGCTCAGTCTTGGACAAATAGAAAATGATTTTGGAAGAGACACTTCAGGGTAGTAACAGACATATCAGCTTTACAGCTTGATGTAACAAGGCTGAATTACTCGCGGCAAGCTTCAAAGCTTGAAGACTTAGTCTATATCTTCAATTACTGTCAGATGAGGATTCATCAGTCTCCAGGTGCTTTGCTTCAAGCCGTCCGATGAAAAGAAAATATACTGCAGAAATGAAAAGGGGGCTCTCAAAACTACTGATTTAGGGAAACGTGGCCTTTGTCCAGGTGAACACAAGCCTGGTTAAGGTGGGCGTGAAAGTCCTTTTGTGCTCTTGTGTCCTTTTCCTGTGTGGAAGTTATCAGTGTGTTATTATTACCCACTGAAAATCATCAGGAAAAAAGTCAGGAGCCCAAAGCCCATTCAGTTTAATCATCTCAGTGCATTTAATCACACAACTGTCAGCCTTAGTGTAATCACAGCCGGCACAGGCAGTAAATGGCATTTCAGAAATGTGACTGTAGGGGCCTGCCTTTTCCCGGCCTCTGTGGCTTCCTCCTTCCATAGTTGAGATGATTTGACCCCCACTGGCAGATTCAGTGCCACAAGACTTCTAGGAAAAGGATTGCAATGATACCTGCCACTGCTTCCTACTTTCCTGTCCAAGGCAGACATCATTAATGGTTTGCCAGCTCCACTCCTGCTAAGTTCAGCTAGACGCAGCCTTTAATTCTTCTTAACTTGGTGCTCCAGGAAGTTACACCAACTGCCTGGGATTGGCATGCAGGAGGGAGCCTATCTGGCCTTCTTGCCCTTAGACCCACCGTCATGTAGGAAGACAATAGGAGAAGCAGCCTAGGACTCTAGGACCTGCACTGACTCACCCAAGCTGCTTACTCTGCCCTGACTTTGTGCTTCTGTTCTTGCAACTGACTCTGTTTTATTCATCCATCCATCCATCCATCCATCCATCCATCCATCCATCCATCCATCCATCCATCCATCCATCCATCCATCCACCCACCATGCATCCAACAAATACATACTGAGTGGCTCCTCTTCTGAGCCCAAGAGAGACAGTATTTTATTCTAGCAGTGGAGAGAGATCACAGACAAACAAACAAATCTGGTAGTAATAAATGCTAAGAAAATTAATGCAGGACAAGGGTATTTACATGTCAAAACTAATTAAACTGTACAGTTTCAATATGTGCAGTTTATTATACCCGAATACAGTTGAAGGAGGAGGTAAATTTAGAAGAAAAATGCTGGTGAGTGCAATGAGAGGGGAGTGGTATCTCAGATGCAATGGCCGAGGAACTATTCTCTCAGACAGATATGTGAGCTGCGCCTGCATGAATTGAGGGAATGAAACAGGAAGTTATCTGGGAAAGAACGTTCTAGATTGCTCAAGAAAGATAGGAAACCATTTAAATACTATTTCTCTTCTTTCAGATGAGCTGTAGTGAGATTATGTAACTTGTCTATGATATTTTATTGGGAAAAAAAAAAAAACCAAAACAACAACAGTTGCCTTCAAGGAGATGCTGACTCATTTCCACCCGATGTCTGTCAGAGTAGAACTGTGCTCTGTGTTTTCAATGGCTCATTTTCTGGAAGTAGATCATCAGGTTTTTCTTCCAAGGTGCATCTGGATAGACTTGAACTTCCAACCCTTCGGTTAGCAGCTAAGCACTTACCTGTTGGCACTACCCAGGAATTCCAGGTTGTTGTATTAGTTAAGGTAGTAGAAGTTACAATAACAGATAAACCTTCAAATCTCAGCGTTTCAGCACAACAGAAATGTACTTCTTGTTCACCAGAAATCCAGAGCAGGTGTTCTTGACTGGCAAGGGCTTTCCTCCAAACTGATTTGGAGGTCAAGCTCTACCCAACCCAGGGTTTTACCTTTCAATACCAAGGTCAATGCAGGGGCATGGTAGAGTGGTAGATTGGTCATGGGCAATTTTAATGCACCAGCCCTGATCACTTCCATTCACAATGCACTGGATAGAATGCAGTCACATAGCCACAACTTGCTGCAAAGGATATGTGCTCAGAAGCAGAGGGATCAGATGTCTACTCCACTAGCAGTTTCCTGCACAGTAACATAGTGGCCAGGCCAGGATTTAAACCCAAGTCTGCCTGCCTCCAGAGTCAACTCTCCCAATTACGGCCTTCTTCTGTCCTTTATGGAAGCTATAGGTTGGAGACCAGCTTACTTTGCCCCCATCTGAGGTCCTGCCTCCTGCTCCTTAGCCTGTCTTTCATATTTGCTGACAAACTTCACTTAGTCCCACTGCCTGCCTGCCTACTTCTGAATATTGTCTGTTTCCAGATCCCTTTCTCTGCGTTTTGGCCAGGCATCAGTGTACTGGTTCTCCTGTTGCCTGGGGTTACCCTTCTGGATGCTGAGAATCTGTGTGCCACATTGGACTTGCCCCTGGCGCCTGTATCAGGGCCTGTCCCTTGTCCCCACCATTTTCTCCATCCCAATGGGCAAGCCTCTCCTGATATTGCTAGGTTTTCTGGCAATTAAGGGGCTATTCTCAGTGCTAAATGCAGGTACTATATTTGGAAAATCAATGGTTTCAGTATCCACAACTGGTTTGACCATGATGATTAAAGGCAAGGGACTTTAGCTTCTTTTTGTAGAACGAAAGTAGACAAGAACCTAACTTTTAAATGAGTTTAAAGTCATCAGAACCACTCAGAATACAACCGTTTGGAAGTCTCAGGATACAACCATTGCACATATCTGTGATTACAAAGAGCCTGGGGTGCAGAAGGATGGTTTAGGGCATCCCATGCCATGCCCAGACAAACAACTCAAAGTACCTGTCTCCTGCTGGCAGGCTGGTGATCTCATCTTTGCACGTAAAAGAGAAGACACATGTGGAAAGAGACGATGGAAAAGCTCAATATCATCAGTTGGAACAAGACCAAGGGCTGACTGTGGATCAGGCCATCGATTACTCAACTGCAAGTTCAAGTTGAAACTGAAGAAAATTAGAACAAGTCCATGAAAGCCAAAGTATGACCTTGAGTGTATTCCACTTGAATTTAGAGACCATCTCAAGAATAGATGAACACTAATGACGGAAGACCACACGAGTTGTGGGATGACATCAAAGACAGCATACATGAAGAAAGCAAGAGGTCATTAACAAGACAGGAGAGAAAGAAAAGACATAAATGGATGTCAGAAGAGACTCTGAATCTTGATCTTGAACATCAAATAGCTAAAGCAAAAAGAAAAAATGATGAAGTAAAAGAGCTGAACAGAAGATTCCAAAGGGCTGCTCAAGAAGACAAAGTAAAGTATTATGATGACATGTGCAAAGAGCTGGAGATAGAAAACCAAAAGGGAAGACCATGCTCAGCATTTCTCAAGCTGAAAGAACTAAAGAAAAAATTCAAGCCTCGAGTTGCAGTACTGAAGGGTTCTACAGGGAAAATATTAAATGATGCAGGAAGCATACAAAGAAGATGAAGAAATACACAGAGTCAAAAGAATTGGTCAGTGTTCAACAATTTCAGGAGGTAAAATGATCAGGAGTCGATGGTACTTAAGGAAGAAGACCAAGCTGCACTGAAGGCGGTAGCAAAAAAACAAGCCTCCAGGAATTGATGGATTACCAATTAACATGTTTCAACAAAGGGATGCAGCACTGAAAGTACCCATTTGCCCATGCCAAGAAATTTGGTAGACAGCTAACCAGCCAATCGACTGGAAGAGATCCATATTTATGCCTATTCCCAAGAGAGGTGATCCAACCGAATGCAGAAATTATCAAACGATATCATTAACATCACAAGCCAGCAAAATTTTGCTGAAGATCATTCAAAAGCGGCTGCAGCAGTATATCGACAGGGAGCTGCCAGAAATTCAAGTGGGATTCAGAGGAGGATGTGGAACCAGGGATATCATTGCTGATGTCAGATAGATTCTGACTGAAGCAGAGAATAACAGAAAGATGTTTACCTGTGTTTTATTGACTTTGCTAAGGCATTCGGTTGTATGGATCATAACAAGTTTTGATAACGTTGCAGAGAATGGAAATTCCGTAACACTTAATTGTGCTCATGAGGAATCTGTACATGGATCAAAAGGCAGTCTTTTGCACAGAACAAGGGATACTGCACGGTTTAAAGTCAGGAAAGGTGTGTGTCAGGTTGTATCCACTATACCTACTCAACCTGCATGCTGAGCAAATAATCAGAGAACCTGGACTAAATGAAGAAGAATTGGGCATCAGGATTGAAGGAAGACTCATTAACAACCTGTATTATGCAGATGACACAACCTTGCTTGCTGAAAGTGAAGAGGACTTGAAGTACTTAGTGATGAAGATCAAAAACCACAGCCTTCAGTATGGATTACGCCTCAACATAAAACAAAAATTCTCACAACTGAACCAATAAGCAAAATGATGATAAGCGGAGAAAAGATTGAGGTTGTCAAGGATTTCATTTCACTTGGATCCACAATCAACACTCATGGAAGCAACAGTCAAGAAGTCAAAAGACACATTGCATTGGGCAAATTGGCTGCAAAAGACCTCTTTAAATTGTTGAAAAGCAAAGATGTCCCCTTGAGGACTAACGTGCCTGACCCAAGCCATGGTGTTTTTAATCACCTCACATGCATGCAAAAGCTGGACAATTAATAACGAAGACGGAAGAAGAATTGATGCCTTTGAATTGTGGTGTTGGCGAAGAATACTGAATATACCATGGACTGCCAAAAGAACCAACAAATCTGTCTTGGAAGAAGTACAACCAGAATGCTCCTTGGAAGCAAGGATGGCGCGACTATGTCTCACATACTTTGGACATGTTATCAGGAAGGATCAGTCCCTGGAGAAGGACATCACACTGGATAAAATAGAGGGTCAGCAAAAAAGAGAAAGACCCTCAACGAGATGGATTGACACAGTAGCTGCAACAATGGGCTCAGGCACAGCGATAATTGTGAAGATGGCGCAGGACCGGGCAGTGTTTTGTTCTGTTGGGCATACGGTCACTATGAGTGGAACCCACTCGACTGCACCTAACAACAACAATAGACAATAAAGCACACAAGGGCCACTGTGATCATTAAGGTTGCCTGTCAACTCGGTTGGGCCATGGTTCTCAGTGGTTTGACGTTTATGATGTAGTTTGGCAGCCCTATGATGATGTCATCACTTCCATGATGAGATTTGATATAATGTGATCACCTCCATGATAGGATCTGTGGTGAGTAGCCAATCAGTTGAAAGGGAGTTTGCTTGGTGAGATGAGATTTGATGAGATTTCCATGATGAGATTTGATATAATGTGATCACCTCCATGATGGGATCTGTGGTGAGTAGCCAATCAGTTGAAAGGGAGTTTGCTTGGGGTGCACACACCTGTATCAAATATAAGTGGACTTTCTGGCAAGGCTCGCAGGATTTTGCTCGCACTGGATCCTGCAGCTGGCTCCTTTCATCTGCTCCCCAGTTCTTGGGACCTGAGCTAGCAGCTTACCTGCTGTCTTGCCTGCTGCTCTTGGGATATGTTGGTCTTCATAGCCTGTGAACCAGAGCCCTGCTGCCTGACTTGCCAATCTGAGGTTCACCAGTGCCTGTGGCTATGTGAATCAGGAGAAGCCTCCAGACTGACCCATGTTCCAGCCTCTACAACCTTGTGACTCATTTCCTTAATATAAATCTCTCTATATATTTATAGGCTTTACTGGTTTTGCTTCTCTAGAGAACCCAGCCTAAGACAGCCACAGTCAGGGCAACTTCTTAGACATAACAAAACACCTCGTGGGATGAAGTCCCTAGGTTCAAAGGCAAAGGACCATAGATTTGGGGATTGTCTACATCAATTGGCACAATATAGTTCGTAAAGATAAAGTTCTACATCCTACTTTGATGAGTAGCATCTGGGGTCTTAAAAGCTAGTAAGCAGCTATCTAAGACATATCTACTGGTCTCTTAATGTCCAGAGCAAAGGAGAATGAAGAAAACCAAAGATTCAAGGGAACAATTAGCCCAAAGGACTAATGGACCACATGAACCACATCCTACATGACCCCAAGACAGAAAAACTAGATGGTGCCTGGCTTCCACTACTGACCACTCTTACTGGGATCACAACAGAGCGTCCTGGACAGAGCAGGAGAAAAAATGTGAAACAAAAAATAAAATTCACACACACAAAAAAACACCAGGCTTAGTGCTCTTACAAAGACTGGAGGACCCCCCTGAAAATATGGCCCTAAGCTGGAACTGAAGTCATTCCTGGAGATCACCTTCTAGCCAAACCATAGACAGGCCCATAAAATAAATAATAACACCTGAGAGGACTGTGCTCCTTAGAACAATCAATTATACAAGATCAAAAGGGCAACATGTGCCCAAAAGCAAAGATGAAAAGGCAGGAAGGGATAGAAAATCAGGACAAAAGGAAACAAGGAACCTAGGATGGAAATGGGGAGAGTGCTGACACATTGCGGGGAATGAAACCAATGTTATGGAACACTTTATATACAAACTGTCTGTAAACTTTCACATAATGCACAATTAGAAAAAAAAAAAAAAAGGCGTCAACCACCCTTAATAAGGTCAGTTACATAAGCAGGGAATTAGTTTGAGGACAGAATGTCAACATTGGTAAAAGCTGCTAATTTGGTTATTTTTGAAGGTGTTGTAGCCGTGGCACTCATCTTGTAAATAGAGACTCTTGTTTGCTATGACTGCTTTTAAAGATTACACGCATGTCAGTCAAATGATTCATTCACTAATTCCCTCAACAAATATTTGTTAAGGCGCTAGATGTGAGGCTGTTGACCACTTTGCAGAGCTTATGTGTGTGGTTCTATAGTCTGAGAGTTAGTATGAAGAAGATGAAAGTTATGGGTCAACTTGACCCAGAGAAAGAAATCATGCCTTTGAAGTTCCACACTAAAGGTGAGAAGTAGGTAGATGATGCTGATTCCTGCTAGCTTGGCAGAACACTGATATATTTCAAAAAAGAAAAAAAAAGGCTCAGTGACCCCAGCATGGTCACAGTGGGGAACAGAAGACATTGACTCTAATGAAGAAAGTGGTCCTTTGGTTACTGCTGCAATGGGTAACCAACCATAGGGCTGAGTCACAAAAACAATAAGACTATGGTGTTTCTAGTCATTGAGATAGGAAATTAACAAGGAAGACAGGTTGAGGTGGTTACCAGGTTAGGGGAAAAAAGGTAGTAAGCATGTATTAGATTGGGGTTCATTGGGATGGTTAATCCAACTTGAATGTGTTAAGTTTGAGAACCCCAAGAACAAACAAGTGGGGATTTCCAGTGGGCAGTTGGATATACAGTATTTTTACACAAATAACCTGCAGCTTCTCAGTTTGTTTACTGGCCATAACCTCCCCACCACAAGGTATTTTCATAGGCTTCACTATGCCAGTTTTTTTTTTTTCCCTCGTATTGCTGTAAAAATGACATGTAGGACTAGAATCCGTGCTCAGAGCGGCCTCTCCTGGTGAGATTTGAGGGTCCTCAACAGAAAGATTCTGTTGAAGCTTTGTGAATGGATGTACAATGAGAAGACTATCTCTAGAAACGTCCAAACTGTAGAGGCAAAGTGGGGGAGAGAGTAGAAAAAGTGGAACAAAGGAGGCAAAAAGCATCAGCTAGAGAAGTGGGAGATCAGGAGAAAACTGTGCAATGAAAGCAAAGGAAAGATTATTTCAAGAGAAGAGGAGGGCCGATAGTGTTGATAGCGAAATGTCAAGATGGATAGGCACTGAGAAAAATCCAGGAGAATTTGCAGGAGGGAACTCATCAACCACGTTAAAAAAAGCAGTTCTGGGGGAGTAGTGGTGGTAGAAACTAGTTTGCGTTGTGATGGGGAAAGGACAGAGGTAAGGAAATAGAAACAGACATATAAATCATGGGCCCTCAGATTTGGCTGCTGTCATGGACTGAATTGTGTCCCTCCAAAACATGTCAACTTGGCTGGGCCATGATCCTCAGTGGTTTGGAAGTTATGTAATGATGTAGTTTGGCCATTATGTAATGACGTAATCTGACAGTTATGTAATGATGTAGTCATCTTCCACTTTGTGATCTGATGTAATTATTCTCCATTTTGTGTTGTAAATCCTAAAACCTCTGTGAAGCAGGATTAGGGTGGGGTATGACTGCCTTATTTAAGTCACCACCCTTATTCACTGCCTTACTCAAGTCATGCCCTTGCTTGAGTCACATCTTTTATTTCACAAGAGATACAAGGAGAGAGAAGTGAGCAGAGAGGGAAGGACCTCAATACCACCAAAAAAAGAAGAGCTGGGAGTGATGACTGTCCTTTGGACCGAGGGTCCCTGTGCTGAGGCCCTCTTAGGCCCAGAAGAAGGTTGATGCCAAGACACTTGGAGATATCCAAGGAACTCCAGGTCCACCGATGTTGAAAAGAGACAAGGACCTTCACCCAGAGCCGACTTAGACAGAAAGCCTTCCCCTGGAGCTGAATTTGGACTTCTAGCCTCCTAAACTGTGAGAAAATAAATTTCTGTTTGTTAAAGCCGTCTACTTGTGGTATTTCGGCTGTAACAGCACTAGGTAACTAAGATAGCTGCACATTTGAATTGTCTGGAAAAATTTTTTAAATACCCATGGCTGGGTCTCAGCCTTAGAGATTCTAGTTTAATTGGTCTGGGGTGTGTCCTGGGCATGAGGCTGCTCAAAACCATCAGAATTAGGGAACCACTGCTGTGTTACACTTTGGGAAACTCAGCTGTGAGGGGGAGGTAGCATTACCTTTGGAAGAAGCAGGCCTGAGGAGACTTTTTTTTTTCTTTTTTTCTTGTCAATGTAGTATTACCAGTTTCTGTGGCGTCAATTCCAGCTCATGGAGACCCCACGTGTGTTAGGGTAGAATGGTGTTCCACAGGGTTTTCAACCTTCAGGGCTTTCTCCAAGGCACCTCTGGGTGGACTTGAACCTCCAACTGTTAGTTAGCAGCTGAGAATGTTAACTGTTTGCACCACCCCGGGATTACTAATGTGACATGGGTCTGTTCATTTCCTAAGGGGGAAAAAAAACAATACAGAAGATAAAAATGAGAGCACAGCAGTGAGAGCGTAATTGAGGGAGGGCCATCCACAAAGAGACAGAAGAGATTGAGATTTGAGGCATAGGTAAAAGAGTGAGCTTTTGGTGGGAAGAAATGCAGCTGGCCCTCTGTGGGGGAAGAAGAGGCTATAAGATGTAACGAGGCGTTTGTAACTTAAAGGAGGGAAGAAAGTTGAAGGAGTTCCCTCTTCTTGTTCTGTTATTCTAGTTTTTCTTGTTCAAGTTCCTCTAGGGATAGGGTGCTGTCCTTTGTGTGATGAATTGCCTGATGTTTGTTTTCTTGTTTACATCTGTCTGTCCCACTAGACTGCAAGCTCCAGGGGGAAGATTCCTCATCTGTCTTGCTCACTGTGGGATCTCCAGTGACAAACTTACTGCCTAGACTATAGTAGGTGCTCATTAAATTTCTGTCAAATGAATGAGTGAATTATTCATTTTGGTGTGCTCATCAGTGATTAATCTTGTTGTTGATAGCTGCTGCTAAGTCGACTCTGACTCATGGTGACCCCATGCAGCATAAAATGTTGCTTGGTCCTGCATCATCTTCACAATAGTTGGTATACTGGAGTCCATCGTTGCAGCCTTCCAACCTAGAAGGCTCATTTTCCTTCATTATATCAGACAATATTCTGTTGTGATCCACAGGGTCTCCACTGGTTAATTTTCAAAAGTAGATCACCAGGCTTTTCTTCTGAGTCTGTCTTAGTCTGGGAGCTCTGCCGAAACCTGTCCACCATGGGTGTGACCCTGCTGGTATTTGAAATACTGGTGGCATAGCTTCTAGCATCATAACAACATGTAAGTCACCATAGTAAGATAAACTGACAGAGAGGTAGTACAGTGATTACCAGGGTGCTCAAAAAAAAAATTGAAGAAGTGAGACACTGGAGGCCTGCCACAAATCACATCACATCCAACTTCTTAGTTAATTCATCAACACAAGAGCCTAGAAACTGAAAACAAAGACCAGTGCTCAATGTGAAGCTATAAAACCATGTGACTGCCTGTGGAGTGACCTGAGTAGGCTGGCCACCTAGGCAAGTCACTGGAGAAGGGAAGGAGAGTTGGAGCTGGAAGTAGCTATTTGGGAATGTGAAGGAAGCAAGGATAATTCCAAATGGTGCGAGTAGATCTTCCTTTTTTTGAAAATCAATTTAACAAGTGAACTGGCAGAAAGAAATGGATTAACAAAACCCAGTGTCTCTGTTCCCTTGCTGGCTTAGCATGTGCCTTCTGGGGTTGTTTGAACTTGTTGGTTTGTTTCCCCTAGTGGAAAGTAAGCTCACTAAGGGCAGGGAATGTTGTCTGTTTGATTCTCTGATTTATTTTATTCCCAGTTGCTAAGTCAGCATCTGCCCTCAATAAATATTTATTTTATGAATGCTCACATCGTGCCTTGGATGTTATTCCAGCCCTCTGTGGGTTCCCTGCTCTCAACTCCTGCAGCACCCTCCCTCCCAATCTAGAACTTAATCATCATGACTCTGGGCATGTATACTTTGTCTAGATGCCGGTCTTCTTGAGGGAAGGGCTTTTGTCTAATCTCTCTCTTCAATTGTCTTCACTAGCTATCGTAGTCCTGGGCATGTAAGTATTAATTAAATATTGAATTCATTCATTCAACAATTATTAACTGAATTTTGTGAGTTCCAGGCACTGTGCTAAGCTCTATTGATACCATGTTAAACAAGACCCAATTCCTGACCTCAAAAGTTTACAATCTAGTGAGGAGGCTGGCCTGTAGGCAAATAATAAAAATACCAGTAATAAGTGCTACAATGGTGATCTGTACAAAAAGCATCAGGAGCATAGACAAAGGAGCACTGCAGTTGGCCTGGGCCTGGGGAAGTGTGTGGTTGGAGGGGGAGGTCAGGGAAGGCTCCTCAAAGGAGGCTATGCTTGAGTAGAGAGTTGAGTATATACTTGGGTTGGCAGGCATGGATGAGAAGGGTGGCAAAAGTGTGAGGGGAAGCATTTTAAGCAGAGAGAAGAGCATGGACCCAAACCAAACCAAAACAAAGAACAAGGAGGCATGAGAAAGTGTGGGTGTGATCAGGGTTTGGAATACCTGTCGTGACATAGTAAATAATTGGTAAATAATAATATTAATTGATTACTATCAGATTGACACCAGACTAGAGCCTGGGACTCAAACTCAACTCTATCAATGAAAGAAGAAAGAGCAGAATCTCTCTTGTCCTGGCTGGAGTGAACCCAGTCTGGGTGCATAGATGCCAATAAATACCACCTACACACTGTGGCTTGAGCTCTGCTTGCTCTGTTTGCAATTAATTATTGTGGTCATTAAGATCTCATCTTTCTCCCCTCTAAATCCTGCATCTTGCATCTATGTGATTACACTCTTCTCTTCAATATTGACTTGGTTTTGTGGCATAAGATATACTATCAAATGATAAAACTTGTTTTCTTTGAGATAAAAGGGATGGAAAAGAAATTGACCATAGTGTCTTCAGAAGGAGAAGGAAATACGTATTTTGGGATCAACATGGACATCTGAAGCCCCAAACTCTGATTTATTAGGAACATTTATATCCAGAAAGCAACCCTGTAGACAGCAGTGAGCAGCAAATGTTTGGGCTGCAAATACTAACGGCTTCAGGGAAGGCATTCCTCTTTTAAAATAATCAGATTCAAAGGAAAGAGAACTGAAACGAAATCGCATCACTAATTTGTGCTAAAAACCATGTGGTCAAAGTGTACAATTATCCTTGGCCTCTTGAATTGGCATGCTTGGCTTCCTCAACGAAAGGAGGGAAGTGAAGGAAGAACAATTTTTCTCAGAACGTATTTCCACTCCGAGTGGGACCTCTGCTTAATTGGTTTTGCTCTGATTGTTCTGTGAACAGAAATGGAGAAAAGGGGGCAGGGTGGACTGGTCAAGGCACAGCCCCCCAGACGCCTGTCTCTTCAAGCAGAAGAGATACAATAGACTTTTTGACATTTTGTTTATGTTTTTCTTACTTGGCTCAAGTCACCTTTCTTCACAATGCTGGTTACACCTTAGAAATGGATACCCCCCCCAACCCCTCTGTAATTCTCATAAGGGACCAAAAAAAAAAATTTACCTCCAGCAATATGACCACGCAGTGGGCTAGGATTATGTAGACATAACCAGGTTACCCAGTTGCTGTGGAGTTGACCCCAACTCATGTCGACCCCATGTGGGTCAGAGTGGAATTGTGCTCCGCAGGGTTTTCAATGGCTGATTTTTTTCCAAAGTAGATTGCTAGGCCTTTCTTCTAAGGCCTCTCTGGGTGGACTTGAACTGCCATCCTTTTGGTTACCAGCTGAGTATGTGAACTGTCTGGACCACCACTCTGCTACACACTTTGCTAGGAGCTTTCCTGCTAATACTTCATTTCATTTCTACAACAGTCCACTGAGTTAGCTATTAATATTCTCCACAGTTTACAAAGGGGAGACGGGAGGCCTAGAGAGGTTAAGTACCTGGCCCATGTTACACAGCTAATAGGCGATGGAACCAGGATTAAAATCCACATCTGATTCTAAAGTCAGTGCTCTCACCTGATGTACAACATTGTCTGCCCTTCCGAGGGCTGGGTCACTTTCCATTCCTGCCTTTTTAATTAAACCCATATTCCTTTGACACGAATCTTGAGAAATTGTTGGCTGCCCTTTCCCGACTATGCTTCCAGTAAGAGTTTCCTTGCAGATGATGAAGTGGAAATGGTACCAACTGGTAAGAAGGAATGGATGGGTGGGGAGTTCCAGATGGAGGTGGGAAAGCTGAAATGATGAGCTGTTATCCATAAATCAGCAGATGTGCTACAGTTCTCAGTGATAGCCAGTTGTCTGCCCCATGGCCAAATTGTCTGTTCCTGCTTTGCTGGGCTGTAGTGGAAGGCAAGGTGTCTACTGTTCAATCAGTGACCCAGTAAGAGGGGCTATAATCGTGAAATCAAGCAAAACCAAAAAGCATACTATGCTGCAATGCAAGGAGCAATGTCCTGTGCTTGTTTCTGGATATTTCAGAGATCAATGCTGCCCAGGAATGGGTTTCCAATGACTGGGAAGGCAGAGGGGCGATTGCCTTAATGCCTTGAACTTAAAGTCTTGTTTGTTCTTCTGCCAGGGAGTAAATGAAACCAGAGCAGAAGGAAGCGTTATTGGAGGACCTTATGTTTACTACTTGAGCTAAAATTAAAGCAGAAAAGGAAGGTCCTCCAAGTCATAGAGGATAATAGTTTAAGCTAGAGAGGGAAATCTAAAGCGGGTCTTAGCAAACCTTGATTTTCTACCCTGTTACTGATGCAGACGGGGCTATGGATCTTTTGAGCTTTGTTGCTTTCACGTATATTTTAACCATGCAAATTTGAAATAGTGTAATATGGAAATGATACTAAAACCTCCCTTTAGGTAAAAAAAAAAAGCTTGAAATAATATAAATTCCCCTATGCCTGTCATGGTTCCAGCAGGAAATAGATGGCACACTTGACTTGGAATAAAGGACTGTTTACAAAGATGTGGGCAGGGTGTAGGGAAAAAAGGAATAGCACGTGTGCTTCCCTCTAACCCCGGAGGGGCAAGGGGAGAGAGTAGATAGTGAAGCCTGAGAGTGTGGCTCTGTGGAGTGAACACAAGCTGGGGTCTGTGGTAGAGGGACACAGCTGATCCACAGTGACCTGGCAGAGAAGGAACCCTGGAATTAATACCCCAGCCTCTCTCCTCCATCTCTCTGATTTCTTGCAGGTGACACCCATGGGTAGAACCTGCCTAGAAGCCAGAAAGCAAGGTAACTTGTTGAGGCAGTCCATACAGATCAGTTTCCTGGCGGTATAGAGCAGGGTCTGGAGGGGCAAACAAAAAAACCCAGCACACCTCCAAACCAAACCAAAAAGTGAGCCAAGAATCATTCCAAACCAGTAGGTAGGACAAATTGTAAATGGTATTTATGCTATTGCCACATGGCAATGCCAGTATAGCTGGTAACAGCCACCCTCTGCCTGCAACTATCTATCTTTTGTTAGGATTGCTCTTGAGTTGTGTGGATTTTGAATTCTAAGGTGCCTTCAGGAAACATCCCTTCCATAAAGTTCAGCCTTCCCGGTTCACTTTCTTCCCCAAAATACCACTTTTATTTGGAGTCTCCTGCCAGAGATTTTGGGGCTCTGGTGGCCAAGTGGTTAAGAACTCAGCTGCTAACCAAAAGATCGGCAGTTCGAATCCCCCAGCTGCTCCTTGGAAAACCTATGGGGCAGTTTTACTCTGTCCTATAAGGTCACTATGAGCCGGAATCAACTCAAGGGCAATGTTTTGTTTTGGTTACAGGAGATTTTAAGCTGCTAATGAATTACCAGGCTACGGGAAGAATTCTGGCTTGCCTCCCTTTATACAGTTTCTGTGCTCTTGAAAGGCCATAAAAATTGAGATTTCTAAATACAAGTCTATTTTTATCTTGAGGCATGAGATATTTTCAGAGCTATGTAGCCTTTGTTTCTCTTGCCCTAGAATTGCCTAGTGCTCCAGAAAATTAATATCTAACAGAATTAACAGCAGTGTTTCCATCCGTTACAATGGTTGCAGCAACTCTGGCCGCTAGACTGTAAGCTCCCTCCAGGGCCGGGGCTGTGTCTTATTCAGCAACAGATCTCCAGCTTCTTAGTTAATGCCTGGCTCTTAGAAAGTATTCAGTAAATATTTCTTAAGTGAATGAATAAAGTCTTTACAATTATGCATAACTAACTTATACCAACTTCAAGCCGTGTTCCCTAGTATGTGCTACTAAAGGAGCCCTGTGATGGTGCAGTGGTTAAAGCCATCGGCTGCTAACTGAAGAAGGTCAGTGGTTCAAAGCCTCTAGTGGCTCCAGAGGAGAAAGATGTGGCAGTCTGCTTCTGTGAAGATTACAGCCTTAGAAACCCTATGGAGCAGTTCTACTGTCCTGTTGGGTTGCTATGAGTGGGAATTGATAGCAGTGGGTTTGGTTTTTTGGTTTTATGCGTTACTAAAAAAAATTTCAGAATCACTATAAATGATACAGGAGCCCTGGTGGTACAATGGTTAAGCTCTTGTCTGCTAACTGAAAGGTTGGCAGTCCAAACCCACCCAGCGGCTCTGCAGGAGAAAGACTTGTCGTCAGTCTGCTTCCTTTAAGATTTCAGTCAAGAAAACTCTATGAAGTAGTTTTGCTCTGTTACAGGGGTTGCTACGAGTCAAAAACCGACTCCATAGCACTTAACAACAACGTAAAGGATATTGTGAAAGTCATGCTTGCATATGGTTTCTCCCCTCCACTAGAATGCTAGGAACCTAAAAACTCAATTAAAATACAGGACTAGTTCTTGCGTTATGGTTCTGTCAATTTGAGGGTTCTCCAAAGTATAATCATTGCCAATGGAAACTTTTTCCAACCAAGACCCAAAGAAAGTCATTTATCCTTTCAGATTCCTTGTGCATGAAGAAAACCTGGAATCTCAACCAAACCAGGTCATGGAGGCAGGTCCACTTTGTTTAATTACCTGCTTTATTTAAACAACAACAAGCCTGCACCTTTCCACCATCCCAGCTGAGCCCTAAGTCGGTTGGAAAAAGCCTTTGATCCTGCCTAGGACAGCACAGTTCACCTTACATTTCTTGTCACAAGACAGAGATGAGGGCGCGGTAGAAGGGGCCTGGAGGAAACGAGAAAAGCTTTGTGCCACAATATTGTACTTTGCTTGGAAAGCCTGCATCCTAGCATCTCTTGATGGTAGTTTAATTTGGGGACTTTTTAATCCAGGAGATTAAATCAAGCCATCCGTTAAGAAGGTAATCCATGCACTTGATTTCCATTAAGAGGGAGAGGAAAGGATTTTTTTCCCTCACTTCTTTTTGTCCTAATGTCCCCTTTACTTCAACTTCCTCTTCTCGATGATGTCATTGTAGCTTTTAGTCACTGGCCTGGGGAGTGGGTGTGAGAGCTCCCTCTGCAGCCATTGCTGATTCATCTCAGCGAGTCATCAGCCTGGGCTTCAGGGCCCAGAGGGAGTGATGTAACGGCACATTTTCCTCCTTCTCCCGGGCCTCCTCTCGAATAATCTCTATGTTCAGAACAGGCGTATTCAGCTGAGGCTGCCTAGGAGCCTGGGAACTCACTAAGCCTCCCCATTGCCAGGTGATCCGTGCAGGGAACCATGGGGTTCTCAGCAGTGCAGGACTGAAGCACTCACTCTGCTTACCATGGAGCCATTTATAGGTTCAAATAGCTGGGAGGTGACCAACCCCATACATTCCAGGCAGCCAGACATCCAAGAGTCAAGCTTCCCAGCTCTGCTCAGCCTCTTTGCTTTGAGGTCAATTATTACAAACTATCATTTTGGTAGGAATGTTCTTACTTCAACTGTTGTATAAACCATGGTTCTGTTTCTTAGCAATTATAATGCACAGCCTTCCAGACAACTATAATCCCTGGTTTGATCTTTTTTGCTCTCTTTCTATTTCTTTCTTCTTCTCTCTTTCCCAGATGGGTGCTCCACCCTCACTCCTAACTTAACTGTTTCCAGCTGTGTATCATTTGGCTCTATTTTCACCTTTGCTTCTTCCATAATCTGCAGTTGGACCACTTGTAGGTCCCAGATGTGCTATTTATTTATGCTGAAGCATCTGGGCTTCGATATGGTCCTGTCACTACAATGTGGCGAAGCTGTGAAAAATCCAACTGGTGGCCAACTAGGAGGCTGCACCATCCTGGCCAGCCAGCTTGGCATTTCAAAGGAGTGCGAGGCGAACCCAAGGGAAGAGGTATGAGGGGCGACGGGAACCCAGGGGAAGGAAGAAGCCACATTCTCCCATAACCTGGCTTTTCTGGTTCCAGATGAGCCTAGTAACACTGGAAGATGAGGGTTTGGTTCCTTTCAAAGCAGGATCCTGCTGCTGCTAGATCCAAAGGACTAACCATTCCCCCCTGTAAGTGAACCGGAAGTAGGGTCACTCAGTTAAAGCAAAGTGTTGCCACCCCTAACTGATAGGGCTGTGAGCACCAAAGAAGGGAACCCAGGATTTGTAGGGCCACAGGAGAGGGACCACTGGAATGTGAGCCAAAAGTCTTAGTTCTTGTTCCAACTTTGTACTTGTTCTTGTTGTGACTTTGGACAAGCCTTTCCATCTGGGATTCTATTTCCTTTTCTGTGAAATAAGATGATTGGATTAAGTTAAATCTTTGTTTTAAAGATTCGAACCCAAACTTGAATAGAAGGCTTTTATGTCTGCAAGCTCGGCACTACTGTATTGTGAAAGGAAGTAGCAATGACAGTGTTTTATTAAACAGCCTTACTGGTAGCCGGTGCACTTCCAGCGCACACCCTTATCCCAAAGGATGACCTGTTCAAAACCTATCTTATGATTCATACAGAGTTCAAAGGGAGGTGGGGGTGTCAGAAATGCACGTCTCCTCCATCCAACCATTCTCACCCCAAGAGTTATGGGGCTTGGCCACATGGCTACACTCTCAGAGTCACAGAGAACAAACCTCCTCTTTGGATCCTCTCCCTTCCTTGTTCCTCCCCTGGCCTTGTCTTTTTAACTCCCTCCACTCCTCCTCCCTTTGGTCCTCTCTTCTCCTTAGTTTCCTATATAGAAGATCAGTCATTCTGTTCTATCCACTCTGAATGGGCCATACAGAGTAGGGGTGGAGCAGAACCATTTCTACCATCTGGTGAAGCAAAGCCCTGACAGACAGATCTTCCAGACCACCAGGATAGAGGCTCTCCTAGCAAACATGTGTGTCATTTTATCAAGAGGAGTCTCTCTCTTCTTCCACCTTTAGTCTCATTATTGAAAGTGCCATTTCTTATCTGAGCCCTCACTTCTGTGTGTGCCAAGCCTCCAAGAATGAGGCTGAGGGCATGTATGGGTGTGTGTCCCTCTATCTGGATATTTCTGAGACACCTTTATAGAACTCCATTCGAGAACCACTGGACGAGATGCTATTTATCACTCGTAATCCTTGAGTCCTAATAACTGTCCCCAGAGAATGTTGTTCTCCACCTGAATTATAATCTTAGAAAGACTTTGGACTAGAGAGAAGCTTTGGAGACACTTGCTGTCACCTGCTACTTTGAGGAAGATCTACACAAATCTAGACTCCTGCTAGTTGGACAAAGTTACCCTGCAGAACAATTCATAGCTCCTAGTGGCACATAGGGTCCCTGGGCAGTATAAACAATTTGCACTTGGCCGTTAACTGAAAGATTGGTGATTCGAACTTACCCAGGAGCACCACAGAAGAAAGGCCTGGAGATCTGCTTCTGTAAAAGTTATAGCCATGAAAACCCTATGGAGCTCAGTTCCACCCTGTAACACATGAGATCACCATGAGTCGGAATTGATTTGACAATAATAGAAGTAGCATATAGGTATCCTGAGGTGATACACCTTTTTCTTTCTAATGGTAGAATGTTAGACACTTTGAGCACCTGGATGAAGGACAGTTCAGCCCCTGAGGACTCCCACTACACAAGTGACTTGTTATGCATAGACTCAGTAGTCCAGCTGAACTGGAGATAAATGTGTGCCACTAGAAGAAAAAAAAAAAAAAGCCAAACCTGTTGCTATCGAGTCGATTTCAACTCATAGCAACCCTATAGGACAGAGTAGAACTGCCCGATAGAGTCTCCAAGGAGTACCTGATGGATTCGAACTGCTGACCTCTTGGTTAGCAGACATTGCTCTTAGCTACTACGCCACCAGGGTTTCTGTGTGCCACTAGAGCAGGTCCCAAATCATTTTGACTTGCTGTGGATAAACTATTACTTCCCCTCTCATCTCAAATAAGCAATATGGCACAGTAGTTAAGGAGCTGTGGTGGACTGTATTATTGTTTCCAAAATATTTGCTGCCCCGCGTAGTGAGAGAATGATACCTCTCTGTCCTGTGGATGACTGGCTTAGCCATCACCTTGCTCTGGCCAATGACATGTGAGCAGAAGTGATTCAGATAAGGCTCTCTTCCCCCTCTGCTAAGTATCTGAAAGTGGCAATATCATGCAAGGGTTGCTTCTTCACTCTGGGTTTCAGAATGATGACAACATGGAGCAGATCTGCTGCAGACCCAAGACAAATGTGTAGTGGACAGGGAGCACAAGTAAGAAATAAACCTTTGCTATTGTAAGCCTAAGGAGCCCTGGTGGCACAACAGTTAAGTGCTTGGCTGGTAACCAAAAGGTTGGCAGTTCAAACCCATCCAGTGGCTCTGTAGAAGAAAGACTTCGTGATCTCCTTTTGTAAAGATTACAGTCAAGGGTACACGATGTCGATGATGTCGTAAGCCTCAGTGTACTTGCGTTGTTGGTTATTGGTTAGGAGCCAGGCAGGCATAGGTTTGAATTTCAGCTCTATGACCTTAGACAAATTTCTTAACCTCTCTAAGCCTCGGTTTTCTTACTCATAAAATGGGGATGATAATGGCACTTACCTCAGTGAGTTATTGAGAGGGTTAAATATGAAAATGCATGTAAATTGCTTAATGGAGTACTTGGTACATAGAAAACCCTCTGAAAAGTTACCTCTTATTATTATCATGAAATAGATTTAGGGCACAGAAATAAAAAGGTGCTTGTATATATGTGACAAAAAACAACAACAAAAAAGAAACAAAAATATATGTGACAGAGATGGACAAATATAAAGCATGACAACGGATCATAAATCTGCTAACACTTATCTTTTAGAAACAATACTCAATAATCTATGACCCTGTAGTAGGTAGAATAATAACCGCAAAGATGTCTGCACCCTAATCCTCAGAACTGGTGAATATGTTGCCTCACGGGGCAAGAGATGTTGCAGATGTGATTAAGTTAAGGATCTTGAGATGGAGAGATTATTCTGGATTATCTAGGTGGGGCCAATGTAATCACAAGGGATTTTATAAGTGAAAGAAGAAGGTAGAACAGCCAGAGTGAGAGAAAGACACGTGATGACGGAAGCAGAGGTTGCATGCGAGGCCACGAACCAAGCAAATGGCGGCCTCCAGAAGCTGGAAAAAGGCACAGAAACAGATTTCCCCCAAGAGCAGGAGTGCTGACACCTTTATTTTAGGACCGTATGGCCCATTTTGGCCTCCTGATTTGCAGAACTTAGTAATTTCATGTTGTTGTAAACCCCTATGTTTGTGGTAAATTGTTACAGAAGCCACAGGAAACTAAGGTCGTTAGTTGCTGCCGAATTAATTCAGCTCATGGTGACCCCACTGTGCAGAGTAGAACTGTGCTCCACAGAGTTTTCAAGGCTGTGACCTTTTTGGAAGCCAGGCCTGTCTTCTGAGGAGACTTTGAGTGCATTCAAACTGCCAACTTTCTGACTAGTAGTTGAGTGCTTAACTCTTTTTGTCACCCAGGGACTTCTAGGAAACTAATACAAACCTAAATTTTCTTTTTTCTTATTTTAGCATTGCTGCTTCTAACAGGTAGCCTCATGTTTCCAAGATTGAAATCATAAAGGTCTGGGTAGGATTTCTTAAGACCCCAGCCCATCCTGACTTATCAGTTAGCCCCCTGCCTGTGGCCACTGTTTCTTGCCAAGCCCTCTCTGATTCCACCATCCCACCCTATTCCATCCCATGTGTGTGTACATAATCTCGAAAACATAAAAGAGTTTTTCTATTTAATTTTAAAATAGAAAACATTTTACTTACTTAGCCGTGTGTAATTTGGGGGTTTGTCACGATATTTTCTAGTCACTATTGAATGAAGAAATTTAGGCCAGAAGGCCAGGCCCTTAGACAAACCTGAATTATGCCAGCATGATTGTTAACATGATTTTTTGCAGAATTCATTTCTAGTAAACGAATTCTTTCATCATCTAGAGAATGTCACATTTTGAAGAAGGTGGGGGAAAAAAAGAGAAAGAATGTCACATATACTCTCTTGATGAAAGTATTAATTTACTAGAGTAATATATGAGGCATATGGAAGCAATTTTTTTTTTTTAAAAGATTGGTCTCCAAAATCTTGTTTGATTATAAACTTGGAGGTTTAATTATTGTCATTTGCTTCTTCTAGGTAAGTTTGTTCTACTTTTTAATTGGTTGGAATGATGGAAGACAAGAGGAATATTTGTCATCTCCTTCCCATAGGCACTTTTGTTTTATTTCATTTTTTCTCTTAGTGGTGAGTAGGCCACCCTGCACTTCGGGGGTCCCGCTTGTGTTTGTAAATCTTCTGCGGAAACACACTGCTGTGTCTACTGTTATTTCCAGGCTATTCCTGGTTGATGATGCTTGCTTCTTCCATCACTCATGCAGTGGGGATCCTGGGGCTTGGAGTTAAGATAACACGTCACATAAAAAAAAAAAAACATCACATAGGGAGGCATAAATCTCTCTGCCTCTCAAACTATAGGTCATATGTTTAGCCACAAAAGGGTAAATATCCTCTTTCTATTTTAAATACAATAATAATTCAGTGTTCAAAATTCTACTTGTTTTGCTTCCGAATAGTTCCTGACACACAGATCCCATGCTGGGAGTATCTAGCTTTCCATAAATCTCCTCGACCATGATCTGCTATTTAGCTTTAGTTATTTTTTTCATATTAAAATAGGATTGCAGCATGGGAGGAGTGCCCTCTATAAAGCTGGACTCCAGAAAATAAATCTTTTCTCTTGCTCAGTCTTGCGTTTCCAGGCCTTCTTTTCCATTGTTTTAGACCTTAGAGCTGTGAGACTCCCCCAGTTCCTGAGTTTTCCATCTCTCTGTGACTGGGTCCTAGAGAAAGGAAGTCTAGTCACCCTCCAGTGACCAGCGTCTACCCTCCTAGTGTGGGTAACGTCTCATGCGTGGGTATCCAAGGATACACTCGGTCTACTCATTCTCATGTTAGATTTTTGTTATTTTATTTTGATCCAGATTCCCGCTGGGAGCTCTTACAAATTTGCTGCTACGTAATTCACTTTATTCAATATTTTGTCCAAATATGGTTATATACATTTTTAGCTAGATATTGTATGAATTAGTACTGAATCAGGCCCAAGACCAGATGGAGTTTGCCTTTTTTGAGAAAGACAAAGCTTGAGGTTTCTTTTTTTTTTTGTCTTAGTTATGAAAAACGTCAGCTTGAGCAATTACCTGGCTGGTATCCTAATTGTCTTAATCTGTGAATCAGAGGGACCATATGGCCCACCTGATCAATTATGTAGATATTGATTAAGGTGGGTATGAAAAAAAAAAAAACTCAGAGAGGCATAGTTAGTCACTCAATTCAGTCATTTACGTCAGAAAGGTGTTAGTTGCTCAGTAAAATTTTTGCTGATGCTGCTAATGAGACAGTGAATAGCACACATGTGTCTCCAAGCTGGTCATGGAAACCCTTCCTATTAAAGGGAGATAAAAATGTTTATGAAGTCTAAATTACTCATGTTGAGAAATCAGAGGTAGTAGAGAGGTCTATGTGTATATATATATAAAAGCAATTAAAAATAGCGATCATCATCTTTGAAAATGAAAAAAGGATAAAAATCTTGCTTGACAAAAATATAAACTCTTATTTGTGCCCATCTTGAGTAAAAACTCTCTACCAGTTACCAACAGTTCCCCATTTGCCTTAACAACACTCTGAGGGCTGCCTTGAGTCATATTACCACTATTTATTTTCAAAAGCTCTCTAGTGACAGGAACAAAAATCTCTCATCTTTGGAGGAATTCAAATAATTTCCAGACATTTGCTCATGATTTCACTTAAACACTCAGTTAAAACAAAAAACAAAAACCAAAGTGTAAGAGTGGCAAAGTGGAAGCCCACAAACAAAATTGTTTGGTCTGGCTCTCACAGGATTTTGAAAAGTGAGAAATTTCACATAAAAATATGGATTTCTGCATGGCAACAATCAGTTGGAGTTGAGTGGCTGTCTGTTTTGTTGTTGTTCCAACTCATGGAGACCCTATGTGTACAGAGTATTACTTTTTCGTAGGGTTTCAAGGCTGTGACCTATCAGAAGCAGATCGCCAGGTCTGTCTTCCGAAATGCCTCTGGTTGTGTCCGGACCACCAACCTTTTGGTTAGTAGTTGAATGCTTAACCTTTTGCACCACCCAGGGACCATACCTCCCTTATAAGGGTCATATTCCACCCACCCCTTTCCCCAACTCGCTATGGACATGCAATGGGCCTGCTTTGTTCACTTAGGCCACTGCCTGACCCTGTACTTGAACCCTGACCTGAACAACCACCTCTGAAACTATGGGGAAACCAAGGCAAGGAGTCAATCTGAGAAAAAACCAATCTGAACTCCACTGGGACTCAGTCTGCATGTGAATGGGGGAGGACTTGAGTTGGGAAAATGTTTTTTAAAGCAACTGGAATGGTTTTGGTAATCACATCATTTTGTGAAGAGGGCAAAGAAAGTGAGGGGGCAGAAAAAAAGAAGAAGGAATGAGAGAGGGAGGCTTGGCTCTTGGACAACTGTGTACCTGTTTGGTAGCAGGGAACAGAATGGCATTCACCAATCCATTTCTATTGTGATGTTGTCTACCACTGACAATACCCAGGCTCCTGGCATTGTCAGGGAGAATAATGTAACCGAAGAAGACAGTATTTGCAGAGACTGATTTAGGGATATATGTCCATCCTCACCTCTAAATTCTCCACACTATTTCCTTAGATTAAGCCATTCTAGGATCTGAACCTCCGTGGAACTGCTTTTATGAAGTGGCTTTCTGTCCTGCTCACCAGCCTATGTGGAGAGTGCTATTAGCATATGGGAGTCCTTGAGGAGTGCAAATGGTTCCTCGGTGGCACAAACAGTTCACACTTGACTACCAGCCTAAAAGTTGTGGTTCAAACCCACCTATCAGTGCTGCGAAAGAAAGGCCTGGCAGTCTGCTTCTGTAAAGATTGCGGTCAAGAAAATTCTACGGAGAAATTCTAGTCTGTAAAAAAATTTTTTTAAATATATGGGGTCACCACAAGTCTGAATCAACTTGGCGGCAATAGGTTTTTTTTCTTTTTTTCATTTGTGGGGGGGGATGTAAAATGGCTAACTGGAAGGTTGGAGGTTTGAGTCCACCCAGGGGCCTGAAAAAAAAAAGCCTGGTGATCTACTTCTGGAAATCAGCCATCGACACCCTTACGGAGCACAGTTCTACTCTGACACACATTGGGTTGCTGAGAGGAGGAGTTAACTTGATAGCAATTGGTTTGTTTGTTTTTTGTCCTTATTAGGATATGGACTGCAGTGCTAGGATACTACTGGAATTGTCAATCCCAGCATCTCTCTGGATGTAGTATTGTGACTAAATGTGTTCTTCCTGAGTACCTAATGTTTAGTTTTGCTTTTTTAATATCACCAAAAAAAAAAAATGCTGAGTCAATTCTGACTCATAGTGACTGGGCCTTAGGCTGGGTTCTCTAGAGAAGCAAACCAGCGAAGTATATATGTGTGTGTGTGTGTAGAAAGATTTATCTCAAGGAAATGGCTCACATGGTTGAAAAGGCTGCTAAGTCCCAAATCTGTTCATCAGGCTGGAGGCTTCTCTTGACTCATGTAGCTGCAGGGACTGATTAATCCCAAGGTCAGCAGGCAATATGGCAGCTGCTGGCTCAAGTCCCAAGAACTTGAGGTCAGACGATAACGAGCTGGATGTAGTATCCAGAGCAAGCAAGTGAGCTTTGACAGAACATCCAAATATATATTGGATGGAGGCTACACCCTTGAGGAAACTTCCCTTACAAGTGATAGGCTGATCAGATCAGATCACATCATGGAGGATGATTACATCATTAATAACTGCCAAATTACCTCATTACATAACTGCCAAACTACATTATTGTGTAACTGCCAAACCACATTACATAACTGCCAAAACAATGAGAATCATGGCCCAGCCAAGTTGACAAACAATCTTGATCATCACAGTGAACTTTAAAAAAAAAAAAAAAACACTACCATCGAGTCGATTCTGACTCATAGCGACCCTACAGGACAGAGTAGAACTGCCCCATAGAGTTTCCAAGGGGTGCCTGGCAGATTCGAACTGCCGACCTCTTGGGTAGCAGCTGTAGCACTTAACCACTACGCCACCAGGGTTTCTGCAGTGACCTTATAGAGCAGAATAGAACTGTTCCATAGGGTTTCTGAGGCTGTAAATCTTTACAGAAGCAGACTGTCACATCTTCCTCCCACAGAGCGGCTGGTGGGTTTGAACTGCAGACCTTTCGGTTAGCAGCCGAACGCTTAACCACTATGCCACCAGGGCTCCTTTTTAATATTGCAAACATTATAAATATTATAACACATCCAATATATCTTTTTGCACTGGCAGATAAAAGGTCAGAGTCAAATCTGCACCCTGCCTTTAGCAAGTATGAGACACACTGGAACGCATTTGGGTACTTCACTCTGCTTTGTTTTTTCCTAATTTTCCTGTCCTCATTTTTCCTTTGTTCTTTTTTCTTGACTATTAATTTGAGTATTTTTTACAATGCCTTATTGCTACCAGGTGTTACACAAATACAGAATGAATAACCAAGGCACGAATTCTAGAAGGCGATGAGTATCTTCAGTTAAACAGGCCTGGGTAAATGAAATGGAGAGAATGAAACCCCATGCTTATGAGTACTTACTAGTTGATTGCAGCATATAATTGAAAAAGTTCACCCCGTGATATTTGTTCATTAATTTAAAATTCAATTAACTTTAGTTTTGTCCACATTTTCCTATGCTCTTGATGTAAATTCCTACCTTTGTGAGAATCAATGGTTTGTTGAGATGGTCTTGATAATGGGAAGGAGTATTCTCATTGTCGCCTCTCACCACCATAGCTGCCTGGCTGGATAGTATGCTAGGGATCACCACTGCCCCCTACTGGGACCCTAATTCCATGAAGCTCCCTGGCTGCCTTCTCCTCTTCACTCTCAAATCCTCGTGTAATTCATGCAGGATCTTAGACTATACGAGGTGGAGGTGACTCCAGTTTCTGTTTTCCCCATTGCCCTTTCTCAATGACTTTTTTCTGGGATAGACCAAGATTCACATCTAGCTTGTGTTGGGATCATTTCCTCCAAGTTATTCTTCCAAGTGAAAATCTTCCAACCTCACTTCTTTCTCTAGTATATTTCTGTATTGTTAATGAGTTGTAGTTGGGAAAGTAGAGGGGGTGTACCTACAGGAAGAGAACAGTAAAGCTATAAAAACTAGGGGTATGATATGAACAAACATTCCTGAGTGACATTAAAAGAGATAATAGATACAACCATTTTGGAAAACAATATGGCAGTTCCTTAAAAAGCTAGAAATAGAAATACCATACGATCCAGCAATCCCACTTCTAGGAATATACCCAAGAGAAATAAGAGGCATCACACGAATAGACATATGCACACCCATGTTCATTGCAGCACTGATATTCACAATAGCAAAATGAAGGAAAAAACCTAAATGCCCATCCATAGAGGAATGGATAAACCAATTATGACATACACACAATGGAATACAAAGCAATGAGAAAGAACAATGATGATTCCATGAAACATCTTACAGCATGGATGAATCTGGAGGGCATTATGCTGCTTGAAATAAGTCCGTCACAAAAGGAGAAATATTGTATGAGACCACTATTATAAGAACTGTTTAGACAGAGAAAAAAACCATTCTTTGATGGTTACAAGAGTGGGGAGGGAGGGGGATGGTAAATCACTAACTAGGTGGTAGACAAGGGTCAACTTTGGTGAAGGGAAGGACAACACACAATACAGGGGAACTCAGCACAACTGAACCAAAGCAAAAGCAAAGAAGTTTCCTAGATACATTCAAACACTCTGATGGAGGGAATAGCTGGAGCTGGGTCCTGGGGACCATAGTTTCAGGAGACATTTAGGTCAGTTGGGATAACATAGTTTATAAAGAAAGTGTTCTACATCCCACTTTGGTGAGTGGCCTCCAGGGTCTTAAAAGCTTGCGAGCGGCCATCTAAGATGCATCTATTGGTCACATCCCACGTAGAGCAAAAGAAAATGAAGAAAACCAAAGACACCAGGAAAATACTAGCCCAAAGGATAAAGGACCATATGAACCAGAGACTCCACCAGCCTGATACCAGAAGAATTAGGTGGTGCCGGCTACCACCAATGACTGCCCTGACAGGGAACACAACAGAGAGTCCAGGACAGAGTAGGTGAAAAATTCTAGAGCAGAACTCAAATTCATGTAAAAAGACCAGACTTAATGGTCTGACACAGACTGGAGGAACCCCAAAAACAATGGCCCCCAGATAGTCTGTTAACCCAGAACTGAAACCATTCCTGAAGCCCACTCTTCAGACAAAGATTAGATAGGCCTATAAAATAAAAAATAATATACATGAGAAAAGTGGTTCTTAGTTTAATCAAATACATGAGACCAAATGGGCAGCTCCTGTCCAAAAGCAGGATGAGAAGGCAGGAAGGGACAGGAAATGGTCAAAGGGACACAGAGACACTGGGGTGGAAAGGGGGAGTGTGCTGTCACATTGTGGGGATTGCAACCAATGACAAAAAACTATGTATATCAATTTTTTAATGAGAAATTAACTTGAGCTGTAAACTTTCACCTAAAGCACAATAAAAAAAAAAGCACAGAACAACTTTGATAGAAAAAAAAAAGATAATAGAAAAGAGAGAGACTTTTCATCCTACTGTTTTCTGCATTAAGACAACACGTGGTAGTGTCAACTGAGAACAGCTTGTTTTTGGTTTGGGAAAGATGAGGGTTGGTTGTCCATGAGTGGCTTTCGTGTAATTCAGGGAGAAGATTTTATGCAGCTTATATATATGAAACAATAGCAAGTTGCGCTTTGTAACTCAGGGATGGTCAGTATAAAATATAACTCCTGTCCTCACAGGGCTTCTGATCTGGTTGGAGATAAAAGGCTTGTATATGTAACCCAAATGGAGAAGAATACAAATGATAAATTACTAAATTATGTATTAAAAACAATAATTGCAATAAACAGGATGCACCTACAATTCTAAATTTGTCCCATAGACAATTCATGAAAGATTTTCTTGGGGGTGGGTCGCTTAGTTCTGTTTTAGGATTTTCTCCCTAAATTGTAGTAAAAATAAATGCTCAAATTTGGTGATGGGAGGTTCATGGATAAAATTTATTGATTTTTGCAATCATAACCATGTCTCTTGAGGCATTTTTAAAATATCTTCTGCTATCTTCTGAAGTTATCAATGTGACTTCTCTTCTAAGGAGTTTTAAACTCATCTCTATCTCAAGCTTTTTTACCCTTGTTGTTGTATGGCTAAAGCTATCAGATACTAGGCCTAATCTTGGTCATACTATTGTAGTGAGTATGAATTTTCATAGTTACAACAATTTTCAGAATTAAGGTGAAATTAAACTTGCCAATTGAAGTGACTTGGTCACTTAACATTTTTAAATTCCAGTTTTTTTTTTTTTTTTAGGTAATTTAGTCAATTTAGGAACCTCCCTGTTCCTTTTTTCCATTTCCCTGGGGACTAAGGGTCATCCTATCACTGATGGATGGATGTCTGGTGTGCATCTTGTCTTCTGTCTTTGCTGGTCTTGGCTGAGGTTTAGCTGGCCTTGCCTGGTCTTTGGAATGCACTTTTACTTCCATTTTGTCTACTGCTGAAGCTTCATATGTCCCCCATGGTCTCTAATCACCAGGTCCTTTATTCCGCATCCTCTGTGCCTACATTGCAAGGCTTGACTGGACTTCCCACCTGCTCTTAGCCAACCTCCATGTTCTCTCCAGTAAACATGGGAAATGAATGTATGCTCTTCCACTCCATTCTAGGACCTTGAGAAATTGGGAGTTGGGTGCTTGGTGGGTGGGGCAGGCCATTTCAAAACTTCCTTTGTCAACACATAGACTATACACACTTTTAGACTATCCTAGATGCCTATTCTAGATGTCCCCCACGTGTCTGTCTGCTTTTTGTATTGTGGGGGCTTGCATGTTGCTGTGATGCTGGAAGCTATGCCACCAGTATTCAGATACCAGCAGGGTCACCCATGGAGGACAGGTTTCAGCTGAGCTTCCAGAATACGACAGACTAGGAAGAAGAACCCAGCAGTCTATTTCTGAAAAGCATTAGCCAGTGAAAACCTTATGAATAGCAGTGGAACACTGCCTGATATAGTGCTGGAAGATGAGCCCCCCAGGTTGGAAGGCACTCAAAAGATGACTGGGGAAGAGCTGCCTCCTCAAAGTGGAGTCGACTTTAATGACATGGATGGAGTAAAGCTTTCGGGACCTTCATTTGCTGATGTGGCACGACTCAAAATGAGAAGAAACAGCTGTAAACATCCATTAATAATCAGAACCTGGAACGTATTAAGTATGAATCTAGGAAAATTGGAAATCATAAAAATGAAATAAAATGCATAAACATCGATATCCTAGGCATTAGTGAGCTGAAATGGACTGGTATTGGCCATTTTGAATCAGACAATCATGTAGTCTACTATGCTGGGAATGACAACTCGAAGAGGAACGGTGTTGCATTCATCGTCAAAAAGAATATTTCAAGATCTATCCTGAAGTACAACACTGTCAGTGATAGGAAAATATCCATACGCCTACAAGGAAGACCAGTTAATACGACTATTATTCAAATTTACGCACCAACCACTAAGGCCAAAAATGAAGAAATAGAAGATTTTTATCAGCTGCTGCAGTCTGAAATTGATTGAACATGCAATCAGATGCATTGATAATTACTGGTGATTGGAATGCGAAAGTTGGGAACAAAGAAGAAGGATCAGTAGTTGGAAAACATGGCCTTGGTGACAGAAACAATGCCCGAGATCAAATGATAGAATTTTGCAAGACCAACGACTTCTTCATTGCAAATACCTTCTTTCACCAACATAAACGCCGACTATACACATGGATCTCACCAGACAGAACACATGGAAATCAAATTGATTACATCTGTGCAAAGAGACGATGCAAAAGCTCAATATCATCAGTCAGAACAAGGCCAGGGGCCGACTGTGGAGCAGACCATCAATTGCTCATATGCAATTTCAAGCTGAAACTGAAGAAAATCAGAGGAAGTCCATGAGAGCCAAAATGTGACCTTGAGTACATTCCACCTGAATTTAGAGACCATCTGAAGATTTGACACATTGAACACTAGTGACTGAAGACCAAACAAGTTGCGGAATGACATCAAGGACATCATACATGAAGAAAGCAAGAGGTCATTGAAAAGACAGGAAAGAAAGAAAAGGCCAAAATGGATGTCAGCGGAGACTCTGAAACTTGCTCTCAAACATTGAGCAGCTAAAGCAAAAGGGAGAACTGATGAAGTTAAAGAACTAACAGAAGATTTCAAAGGGCATATCTCGAGAAGACAAAGTAAAGTATTATAATGACATGTGCAAAGAGCTGGAGATGGAAAACCAAAAGGGAAGAACACACTTGGCATTTCTCAAGCTGAAAGAAGTGAAGAAAAAATTCAAGCCTCAAGTTGCAATAGTGAAGGATTCCATGGGGAAACATTAGTGATGCAGGAAGCATCAAAAGAAGATGGAAGGAATACACAGAGTCATTATAGCAAAAAGAATTCGTCGATGTTCAAACATTTCAAGAGGTGGCATATGATCAGGAACTGATGGTACTGAAGGAAGAAGTCCAAGCTGCTCTGAAGGCACTGGCGAAAAACAAGGCTCCAGGAATTGATGGAATATCAATTGAGATGTTTCAACAAACAGATGCATCGCTGGAGGTGCTCACTCATCTATGCCAAGAAATATGGAAGACAGCTTCCTGGCCAACTGACTGGAAGAGATCCATATTTATGCCTATTCCAAAGAAAGGTGATCCAACTGAATGTGGAAATTATAGAACAATATCATTAATATCACACACAAGCAAAATTTTGCTGAAGATCATTCAAAAGCGGCTGCAGCAGTGTATCAACAGGGAACTGCCAGAAATTCAGGCCGGTTTCAGAAAAGGACGTGGAGCCAGGGATATCATTGCTGATGTCAGACAGATCCTGGCTGAAAGCAAAGAATACCAGAAGGATATTTGCCTGTGTTTTATTGACTATGCAAAGACATTCGACTGTTTGGATCATAACAAACTATGGATAACATTGCGAAGAACGGGAATTCCAGAACACTTAATTGTGCTCATGAGGAATCTTTACATAGATCAAGAGGCAGTGGTTCGGACAGAACAAGGGGATACTGATTGGTTTAAAGTCAGGAAAGGTGTGCATCAGGATTGTATTCTTTCACCATACCTATTTAATCTGTATGCTGAGCAAATAATACGAGAAGCCGGACTATATGAAGAAGAATGGGGCATCAGGATTGGAGGAAGACTCATTAACAACCTGTGTTATGCAGATGACACAACTTTGCTTGCTGAAAGTGAAGAGGACTTGAAGCACTTACTAATAAAGATCAAAGACCACAGCCTTCAGTATGGATTGCACCTCAACATAAAGAAAACAAAAATCCTCACAATTGGACCAATGAGTAATATTTTGATGAACGGAGAAAAGATTGAAGTTGTCAAGGATTTCATTTTACTTGGACCCACAATCAACAGCCATGGAAGCTGCAGTCAAGAAATCAAAAGACCCATTGCAGCAGTCAAGAAATCAAAAGACCCGTTGCATTGGATAAATCTGCTGCAAAGGACCTCTTCAAAGTGTTGAAGAGCAAAGATGTCACCTTGAAGACTAGGGTGCACCTGACCCAAGCCGTGGTATTTTCAATCACATCATATCCATGTGAAAGCTGGACAATGAATAAGGAAGACTGAAGAAGAATTGATGCCTTTGAATTGTGGTGTTGGTGAAGAATATTGAATATACCATGGACTGCCAAAAGAACGAACAAATTTGTCTTAGAAGAAGTAAAACCAGAATGCTCCTTAGAAGCAAGAATGGCGAGACTGCATCTTACATACTTTGGACATGTTGTCAGGAGGGATCAATCCCTGGAGAAGGACATCATGCTTGGCAGAGTACAGGGTCAGTGGAAGAGAGGAAGACCCTCAACTAGATGGATTGACACAACGGCTGCAACAGTGAGCTCAAGCATAACAACGATTGGAAGGATGGCTCAGGACCGGTCAGCGTTTCATTCTGTTGTGCATAGGGTCGCTATGAGTCGGAATCGACTCAATGGCACCTAACAACAATGACAGATGCCTATGTTGGTGGAGCTCTCTAAGAGGACTTCTTGTCTGAATTCTAGTTAACAAGTTGGAAACTAATGGTTGTTACTCTCAGATCTCTATCTTATCCAAGGAAGGTAGTCTCTATCAAGGGTTTTGACTCCTGTAGGGGCTCACTGTGAGAACTCCTTTCTCAAGATATTACACCAACTATTCACTCTGAATCTTCTCCAAGCTCCTCAACCCTAGCCCAGAAAAGAGTCTTATCTCCCCTTTGTGTGGTAGAGAAATAGCTCTTATATCATCACACATTTATATTATAAGCTCTATGTTCTTAGTTCCAGAATTTGCCTTTGAAGAACTATAAAAATCTTTTCTCTTTTAATGTTATTGTATCTTCTCCTCTCAAGAGCCTATTTTGGAATTCAAAATAAAGAATTTGACTTGCTGAATTCTTTTTGCTTGGTTCTTTGGCATTTTCTCTTCTCTAGGACAAAGCCTTCGCCTAAAGATCTAATTTTAATGGGAGATGTTTCAAGGTAAAAAGGAAAAACAGATTTAGAAATATAGCTGCTTATCTTATATGGACTTAAGTGATTTAGGTGATCTACTATGGGGCCCTGGTGGCTCAGTGGTTAAGTGTTTGTCTGCTAACCAAAAGGTAGGCAGTTTGAATCCACCAGCCACTCCTTGGAAACCCTGTGGGGCAGTTCTACTCTGTCTCATAGGGTCACTATGAGTCGGAATTGACCGGATGGCATCAGGTTTTGTTTTTTTCTTTTTTTGGTTTTACTATAAAATTTTGTTCTTTTGGGGGAAACTGGGGTGAAGTTATGCACATTTCTTGCATTATCAATTTTAAATAGTCTTGAAATTTACCAAAGAGCAGATTTTTTTCCTCTTCCCTACTAACGGTCACTGTGAGTTGGAAGCGATCCGATGGTAAAGGGTTTGGTTAGCTTTTAAAATATTTCCTATGACAACTCCTTCTTTTCTATGCCCTCCCATAACCTAGTAGGCTTGGTTGGCAAAATTCCACACAGTAAGCAATACTCACTGTCGTGGAAAAAAACCAAGTATCTTCTTAGTAAAGAAGAGAAAAGCCCTGTGACTAAAATATGTCCAGCCTGGGATCCTAAAGCTTTACACGAGAAACTGTGAGGAATGTTCCCTTGGCTGGGAAATGGATTGGATGATGGAATGTCTTTTCCCCAGGTTGTTCATTTCAATGGTTTGAGGAAAATGGACCTTAAAAGGAAATGAGGAAGCACAATTTTCAGGGAACAAAGTGAAGGTTATTGAAAATATTTTGAAAAGGGTTTTTGTGAGTTTTTTGTAAATATTTGCTAATGATGAAATAAGGAACCTTTGTGGTACAATGGTTAAGCCCTCAGCTGTTAACCCAAAGGTTGGTGGTTTGAACCCACCCAACAGCTCTATGGGAGAAAAACCTGGTGATGTGCCTCTGTAAAGATTACAACCAAGTATATGTTGTTGTTAGGTGGTGTCCAGTCAGTTCTGACTCATAGCTACCCTATGTACAATAGAACAAAACACTGAAACATGTGCCCAGTCCTGTGCCATCCTTACAATTATTGTTATACTTGAGCCCATCGTTGCAGCTACTGTGTCAATTCATCTCATTGAGGGTCTTCCTCTTTTTCACTGACCCTCTACCGAGCATGATGTACTTCTCTCCAGGGACTGGCCCCTCCTGATGACATGCCCAGAGTATGTGAGACATAGTCTCGCCATCTAAGGACCATTCTGGCTATACTTCTTCCAAGACAGATTTGTTCATTTTTCTGGCAATCCAAGGTATATTCAATATTCTTACCCAACACCATAATTTAAAGGCATCAATTCTTCTTTGGTCTTCCTTATTCATTGTCCAGCTTTTGCATGCATAGGAAGTGATTGAAAACACCATGGCTTGGGTCAGGTGCACCTTAGTCTTCAAGGTGGCATCTTTGCTTTCTAACTCTTTAAAGAGGTCTTTTGCAGGAGATTTGCTGAATGCATTGCATCATTTAATTCCCTGGCTGCTGCTTCCATGGGTGTTGATTGTTGATCCAAATAAAATGAAATCCTTGAGAACCTCAATCTTTTCTCCCTTCATCATGCTGTTGCTTATCGGTCCAGTCATGAGGATTTTTGTTTTCTTTATGTTGAGGTGTAATTGATACTGAAGTCTGTGGTCTTTGATCTTCATCGGTAAGTGCTTCAAGTCCTCTTCACTTTCAGCAAGGAAGGCTGTGTCATCTGCATATCACAGGTTGTTAATGAGTCTTCCTCCAATCCTGATGCCCCATTCTTCTTCATATAGTCCAGTTTTTTTTATTATCTACTCAGCATACAGATTGAATAAGCATAGTGAAGGGATACAACCCTGACGCACACCTTTCCTGACTTTAAACCACGCAGTATCCCCTTGTTCTATTCTTGATCTATGTACAGGTTCCTCATGAGCACATTTGTGTTCTGGAATTCCCATTCTTTCCAATGTTATCCATAATTTGCTATGATCCACACAGTTGAATGCTTTTACATAGTCAATAAAACATCTTTCTGTTATTCTCTGCCTTCAGCCAGGATCCATCTGACATCAGCAATGATAACCCTTGCTCCACAACCTCTTCTGAATCCAGCTTGAATTTCTGGAAGTTCCCTGTCGATCTACTGCTGTAACCACTTTTGAATGATCTTCAACAAAATTTTACTTGTGTGTGATATTAATGGTATTGTTCAATAATTTCTGCATTTGGTTGGATCACCTTTCTTTGGAATAGGCATAAATATGGGCCTCTTCCAGTTGGTTTCAAATTCCTTGGCATAGACGAGTGAGCACTTTCAGTGCCGCATCAGTTTGTTAAACATCTCAGTTGGTATTCTGTCAATTCCTGCAGCCTTGTTTTTCGCCAATGCAGCATTCAGTGTAGCGTGGACTTCTTCCTTTAGTACCATTGGTTCCTGATCATATGCTACCTCCTGAAATGGTTGAATGTCGACCAGTTCTTTTTGGCACAGTAACTCTGTGTATTCTTTCCATCTTCTTTTGAAGCTTCTTGCATTGTTCAATGTTTTCCCCACAGAATCCTTCAATACTGCAACTGGAGGCTTGAATTTTTTCCCCAGTTCGTTCAGCTTGAGAAATGCTGAGCGTGTTTCTCCCTTTTGGTTTTCTAAATCTAAGTCTTTGTGCATGTCATTATAATACTTTACTTTGTCTTCTCGATCTGCCCTTTGAAATCGTCTGTTCAGCTCTTTTACTTCATCAATTTTTCCATTTGCTTTAGCTTCCTGACATTCAAGAGCAAGTTTCAGAGTCTCTTCCGACATCCCTTTTGGTCTTTTCCTTATTTCCTGTTCTTTCTAATGATCTCTTGTTTTCTTCACGTGTGATGTCATCCCACAATTCATCTGGTCATTAGTGTTCAATGCGTCAAATCTATTCTTGAGATGGTCTCTAAATTCAGGTGGGATATACTCAAGGTCGTATTTTGGCTCTCTGGACTTGTTTCTAATTTTCTTCAGCTTCAAATTGAACTTGCCTATGAGCAAGTTCTACAATCAGCCCCTGGTCTTGTTCCAACTGATGATATTGAGCTTTTCCATCATCTCTTTCCACAGATATAGTTGATTTGATTCCTGTGTATTCCATCTGGCGAGATCCGTGTGTATAGTCGCCGTTTATGTTGTTGAAAAAAGGTATTTGCAGTGAAGAAGTCGTTGGTCTTGCAAAATTTTATCATGCATTTTCTGGCATCGTTTCTATCACCAAGGCCATATTTTCCAACTACTGATCCTTGGTTTCTGACTTTTGAATTCCAATCATCAGTAATTATCAATGCATCTTGATTGCATGTTTAATCAATTTTAGACTGCGGAAGTTGGTAAAAATCATTAATTTCTTCATCTTTGGCCTTTGGTTGGTGCGTGAATTTTAATAATAGCTGTATTAGTTGGGCTTCATTGTAGGCGTATGGATATTATCCTGTCACTGAAAGCATTGTACTTTAGGATAGATCTTGAAACATTCTTTTTGACGATGAATGCAATGCCATTCCTCTTCAATTTGTCATTCCCCAGCATAGCAGACCAAATGATTGTCTGATTCATTGGACAGTTGAATGCCAGTACCAGTCCATTTCAGCTCCCTAATGCTTAGGCTATTGATGTTTATGTGTTCCATTTAATTTTTAATGATTTCCAACTTACCTAGATTCATATTTTGTAATTCTATGTTCCAATTATTAATGGATATTTGCAGCTGTTCTCGTTTTGAGTCGTGCCATATCAGCAAATGAAGGTCCCAAAAGCTTGACTCTATCCATACCATTAAGGTTGACTCTACTTGGAGGAGGCAGCTCTTCCCCAGTCGTCTTTTGAGTGCCTTCCAACCTGAGGGGGTCATCTCCCAGCACTTCAGACAATGTTCTGCTGCTATTCATAAGGTTTTCACTGGCTAATTCTTTTTAGAAGTAGACTGCCGGGTTCTTCTTCCTAGTCTGTCTTAGTCTGGAAGCTCAGCTAAAACCTGTCTGCCTTGGGTGACCCTGCTGGTATTTGTATACCAGTAGCCTAGCTTTTAGCCTAGCTTCCAGCATCGTAGCAACAGGCAAGCCCCCACAGTATGACAAACTGAAAGATGTGTGGGGGATATATATATATGTGTGTGTGTGTCTGTGTTGTGTGTATATATATATATGTCTCTATATATAAGGAAACCCTGGTGGAGTAGTGGTTAAGTGCTATGGCTGCAAACCAAAGGGTCAGCAGTTCAAATCCACCATGCACTCCTTGGAAACTCTATGGGGCAGTTCTACTCTGTCCTATACAGTCGCTATGAGTCGGAATCAACTCGACGGCACTGGGTTTGGGTTTTTTAGGTTTATATATATAAATTTCTGAAAAGTGTGAAAAGTATTTTACCCACAAGAGTTTGGAATTTCAATCTCTCAAGCTATAATGTTACATCATGAGGTAGTGGTTATGAGCATGGGTTCTGGAGTCAGATTGCCTGGGCTAAAATGGTTTATTAGCTGTAAGATCTTGGGTGAGTTACTGAATCTTTTTGTGTGGCAGTAACGTTATCTCTAAGATGTGAGCAATAACCACACCTGCCCCATGGGGTACTTGTGGCGATCAAGTGAGTTAAGACATGATGCCATATAATGTACAAAATAAATATGAGCTTCTATTATTAGAAATACTAATATGTACAAGGCCCCTTGCTAGGTGTTCTGAGGAAGAAAAGCAGAAAGAGACACAGTCCCTAAGCCTACATAGTTTACTATCGAATTGGAAACCCATGTTACCGTCCCATATAAAATTAAATATTAATACCTGAGCAGAAAACCAACAGTTCAGTCAGCAGCAGAGACCAGCCTCTTAAGTACAGAAGCCATAGGGGCTGAGTGACCTGGGCCAGAGAGTATGTCCCTTTATACAAGGTGTTTCCCTTCACATAATGCTTATCTCTTTGCCACAACCTGCTCATTGCGGACTGTATATTAAACACCACTGGCAGTGGCCTGGCCTATGTTAATCCTACAGTGGCTTAGCCATGGGTGAGCATTAAGTGACGAAGATGCTGATGGGAGATTAAGCCTTTTGACAACAGAGCTGAAAGGAGCTCTGACTAGTGGCCTTCACTTTTTGTCATATATACTGATAGCCCAGTTTTGTAAACTAGGTCTGAAGCAGTTCAAGGACTTGCCAACGCACCCACGCTGAGTAGGTGCTTCACCGATGCCTGTTCATTAACAGGCAAGACTGGCCTTCATTACAGCTAGCGCATTTGCAGCTGAGCAGGAAGAAACTGCCACTTGTGAATATAAAACAAAGACTCTGGGGGCAGTACAAATGAGTAATGGGCTCTGCTGCTAACCAGAGTCCACCCACAGGTGCCTTGGAAGAAAGACTTGGCGGTCTACCTCTGAAAGATCAGCCATTGAAAACCCTATGGAGTGCAGTTGGACTCGATAGCAACTCTTTTCTTTTCTTTTCTTTTTTTAATGGGGTCAGAGAGATTTGGGCTTGAATTTGCTTCCATCGCTGACGGTGAAATCTTGGGAATGTTTCTTGGCACCTCTGAGCCTCAGTTTTCTTACCTGGAAAATGGCAATGATAACAGTACCTCCCTCATAAATTGAGATAGTGCATATAAAGCATCTAATAAAGTGCCTGGTATATGGGGATACTTAAAAAATATTAACTATTATTTTTTATATTTATTATTAACATCCCACCATGTATCCAATTACTTCCTAGGCTGGCATTATGGCACCCATGATTAGGCTCTCTGGAGTTAATCTATCGGGGCAAATCCCTCAGCAAAGGCTTTCACGGAGAGACACGGAGTCCAATGGCAGTTACATTATGACAGATGTCCAAAACATAGCCGAAGGAACTGAAGATGTTTAGAAGAAAATAGATGATGGAGGGATGGATGTAATGGCTGTCTTCAGGTTGTCTTGTATTGGAGGAATTAGACGTATTCAATGGTCTGAGGGCACAACTGAGATCAATGCGAAGAAACTAAAGGCAAGCAAAATCCAGGACAACAAGAGAGAGAACTTTCTGTGAAAGCTAGTTGGGGAGAGATGGCGGTAGGAGCTTTCAATGAGGATGGGCTCATGCGCAGATGCAGAGGCGGCGGAGCCAATCACCGGGCGCAGCCAGACCTCGCGCGAAGGTATAGTCGTACATTGGTGACGTCGACGGTTACCATGGAGAAGCCCGCTCGCTAGGGACCGCTAGCTGGCGCGAGGGGCGGCCGGACCTGAGCGTGGCTTTGAAGACGCTTCCGCAGCCAACATGAGCGGCCGAAGTAGAAGTAAAAAGTCCTCTCGTGGCAAAAGCCGGGGCAAAGCCCGTGCCAAAGCCCGAGTTCGCCCTGCTCCTGACGACGCTGCGCGCGACCTGGACCCTCCACAGTGCCCGGAGCTCCGGGAGGAAAGCACGGAGGGGGAGGAAACCAAGGAGGCACAGGTGCAGGCTGGCGCGGGTCGGGGTGGCCTGGAAACTGCTGCGCCCGCGCTTCCCCGCCGCCGCTGGGAGGAGGGGGCCTGCCAGCTCCCCCCGGACTGTGGCCTCGCGCTGCGGGCCCGAGCTGCGGGGGGTAGCGGGCAGGGCGCCCCCAGGGCCGACCTGGAGAGGGTCCCACCTCTCTCGGAGCGCCTGGAAAGAGACACCGTCTTCGTGGGAACGGTGGGAACTGTGGCAAGGCCGAAAAACGGCCCTCGGGTTGGAAATCGGCGTGGCATTGCTAGGAAGAAGGCCCCAGAAACCTGTTGCAGAGCGGGGAGGGGGCCCCAGGCGATAGTTGGTGGGCTGGTGAAGAAAGGGACCACTGGGGAGTGTGCCTCTGCCTCGGTGATGGAGGAGAAGAAGGTGGAGAATGGGGCAGGGCCAGGGCCCCAGGCCGCAGGCGGTAGCATGGGCACCCTGGAGAGTGTCCAACTGAAGCTGGAGACCATGAATGCCCAGGCGGACAGAGCCTACCTTCGCCTCTCGCGCAAGTTTGGTCGATTGCGACTGTACCACTTAGAGCGCAGGAACCTCCTTATCCAGAATATCCCGGGCTTCTGGGTGCAAGTGTTTCAGAACCACCCCCAGCTATCATCCTTTCTGAGCAACCAAGATAAAGAGGTACTCTGCTACATGAACAGGTTGGAGGTGGAGGAGCTTGGCCTTGCCAGATTGGGCTACAAGATCAAGTTCTACTTTGTGAGCAACCCCTATTTCCAAAATAAGGTGCTCATCAAGGAATACGGGTGTGGCCCTTTAGGTCAGGTGATGTGTCGTTCTACTCCAATCCAATGGCTCCCAGGCCATGATCTCCAGTCCCTAAGTGAGGGGAACACAGACAACAGCTGTAGCTTTTTTGCGTGGTTTTCAAACCACAGCTCTATTGAGTCTGACAAAATAGTTGAGATAATCAATGAGGATCTGTGGCCCAATCCTCTGCAGTACTATTTTACGAATGAAGGGGCTCTTGGAGAGAAAGGAAAGGAGGTCAGGCGAAGTCCAGCAAAGCAGGCAGTGGAATTCCCAGGTGTAAACCAGCACAACTGATCCTGCACAAGTCTCATACCTCCTGCTGGACCTGTGCCTGGCTGATGACATGTACTTGGCCATCTGCTGTCTCTTCATGTTTGGCCTTGGTGCACCATAGCCCCTTTGGACCTTCACTACCCTTAGTTACAAGAATATGGACTTTCCGATCATGTTCTTTTGCCTTCCTGTGGCCTTCATGCGTTTTTACAGTAGTGTTACATGTTATGTGATCTCACATGCTGTTTATATGCTAAGCCCATGGTGCTTCAGATGTGTGCTGCCTTTATCTACATCACCTGGACCCCGTTCTTGGTTCCCAACTTTCCCACCTATCTTTAACACGGACACTCACGAGTCAGCCTCCAGCAGGACCAGTACATCCTCAAGCTCTGTTCCATCAAGGCTAGTGACTTGCTGGCCTTGGTGTTCATGCTGGCCATGCATGCGATCTCTGGCAAGCTTCTCTGTTAATGCTGTACAGTAAAACCAGTGCACATGGTATTGACCATCAGCCAGAACTGAGAGTTCCATGGCCCTGGGACAGCAGTCATGCTGCCACCTACTGGATACCTGGCTTTGGCCAGGAGTCCATGCTGCCCACCCTGCTGGACACTGAAGAATGGGTGTTTGGCTGCTGGGCATGGATGAGGTTAAGGGCGAGGAGCAGTATGCCATGTGTTCTACACCATCATGCCTCTTCCTGATCCTCTGGCCCCTTCTACTGTTGAACCTTTGTTGAGACCTGTGCCATGTCCCATCATTTTCAGGCCACTGAGTTTTGTTTAGGTTGCCGTCATCCCCAGTTGGCTTCCTGGTCAAGAAGGACTTCAAGAATTACTTGTGGACTTAGACGCCCTGCCAGTGCATGAGACACACACCTATCCACCCCAGCCTTCTAGAAATTTTACTGGCTGCCAGACGGGTGGGCTGGTATGTGTGGACATGTCATCGCTGTCATCGTGCTGTGGATACAGGTGAGGGTGGAGACTGGTCCACATAGAATCTAGATATCTTAACTCCCCCCTTCCCTTCCCCAGACATAATCGGGGTGCCATGGTGGGGTCCCAGGGAAGTGGTATTTCTGATCTGTGGGTCTGTCTCTACTTGTTTTCATCCCCTACCTCTATACCTCCTGACTTACCCTCTTTCTCCCCTTTCCTTCCCCTACACACAGGTATGGGGACAGCTTGGACTCATTACGCGCACATACTCTGCACAAAGACTTTGGGCTAAAAGAAGATGGAGAAAGCCGGAAGGCCAAGTGGCCTGTGGTCAGACCCTGGTCCTGACTCCTGGACTCAATCCACAATTCTGAAGCTGGAAATTCTTTGCCTGCTTATGCATCTGTTAGAATTATGAACCCCAGGGCAGCAGTGTTGTGAGCTCATGTTTACTCTTGTTCAGACATTTTCTTGTGTGTATGCCCTTTAAGCCCAGGTGCCTCCCACTGCAGTGTTCTCTGTGGTAGCTTCTGGTCATCTGAGCCCTCAGCCCCCAGCTTCTCCAATCTCAGCAGTCCTTTTGCTCTCTTTGCTTGAATACCCATAAGGAACAGGCCTTAGTCTCCAGTATGGGGGTCCCAATGCCCTGTTCTGGGACCTGGGGAGAAGGGTGGGCAGAATCTTCTCTGTGTCTTCAGGATCATTCCTAGGGGGTGTGAAAGCTGAGCTGGGCCCTCCCTGCCCAGGCTTGACTGCCCTCTTTCCCTCTCATCCCTGAGGGTGGGGAGGTAGGACTGTACCTATACCTGCCTGCCCCCTAACTTCCCTTTCCTTATGGAAGACCTTATTCTAAGTTCCTCAGGGTCTGGTAGGCCTTGACTCAAAGTTGTAAAGAGGGTGTGCTAGGCAGGGGAATGAGAGAAAAAATGTAGAGGCAGGAATAAGCCTGGGGCTTGGGCTGGGAAAGGATAGAAATGGCTTGAGAGGCTTCTGGGAGTACAGGGCTATCTCTCAGTGATGGAACAGGGACAGGCCTTCCCAGGATTGGGATGAGAGAATTAAAAGGTGCTTAAAAATAGGCGGCACGGTGGTTAAACACTCGGCTGCTAACCGAAAGGTTGGCAGTTCAAACCCACCAGCAGATTAGCGGGAGAAAGATGTGGCAGTCTGCTTCCATGAGGATTTATAGCCTTAGAAACCCTGTAGGGCAGTTCTACTCTGCCCTAAAGGGTTGCTATGAGTTGGAATTGACTCAACCGCAGTGGGTTAAAATAGGATGCCTCGAAGAGGGTGTGCCCGAAGTTTTGCCTAGTCTTTCTCATCACTAGTGGATCTGGTAAATCACAGAAACAAACCAGAAACAGAATAATGTTGTTTTGAGTGCTTTTTCTCTTGTTCTAGGTGTTGCCTTGTTATGTGGAAGGTGAATGCTGTATGCTGCTTATTTCACTTCCAAGTAAAAATCTTACCACTGCCTCCATTTTTGCCTAACGGGAAAATAGAGTATACATGTCTGCTTTTTAAAAAAAATTTAACTATTTTAACTTGTGGTTCATTATCATAGATTTTTTCAGACATGCACAGAAGTGTGCCCATCACTTAGCTACATCAGTTATCAGTTATGATCAACCTTGTTTCATCCGTGTCCCCCTCTCTGTGCTGGATTGGTTATCAAAAGTCCAAGACACTGTACCAGTTCAACTGTGACTGCTCTGGGCGATTGGGACACTGTTTTTGGTGATGGTAGTGATGGGTTGTATTGTTATTATCACATCAGGTCTGACTTTTGCCTTTAATGTTATGGAATGAAGTTCCAGAGATGGGCCTTAAAAGCGCAAGTCTTCAGAATTAACAAAGAGTCTCCAAAAGAGGCAAAGAAGATGCTCCCTCCCCCCTGCATCCACAAAAGAAGAGAAAGACTGTTCTGTTCTGAAATTCTTTGAAGACTCTTGATATGATCAGGCGCTTAGTTGAGATCCTTCTTCAGAATATCAGTCTTTTTTTTTCCTGTGTAATATGGAGGCTTCTTTGTCTTTTAGGAGTGTTATCAACTTGTCCTAGTCTCTCTTAGTACAGCTCCTGTCTGAGAAGTATAATTTGGAAAATGTTGCTGTGTTCTGTGAAAATAACCTCCCAGAAGTAGTCAGTAATTGGTTGTCTTACTGGAGAATTTGAAACCTTGGTGATAATGTAATTATTTCTGTATTCTTAAACTGTAAATAGTTGTAAGCTTACATGCATGATAGAAAAATAAAAGCCTGTATCTGTTATATTTCTTATTTTCAAAAGAGAATGGGAAGGTGGTTTAAGCAGGGATTGGGTAGTTGAGGGGATATATGCATTGGCCTAGATACAAGTGAGTCCCAAGCTTGAGATTCTGGTGTGACAGGGTATGTAAAGATGGTCTTAGAAGCTTATTAAGGGCCTCATTCCCAGGCCTTTCCGAAAGATTGAGATTTTGTAGTTCTGGGAGGCCCAATAGTCTTGTTTTTAACAGGCTTTCTAGATGATTCCAGTGGGGACTTGCTGCTTCTCAAATTTTAGAGTGCATCTAAATCATGCGGGACTCCTGTTATAATATGAATTCTGATTCAGTGGTCTGGGGTGGAACCTGAGATTCTACATTTCTAACGGACTTTGGGTGATGCACGTGTGGTGGTTTGTGAACCACACATCAAATAGCCAGGGAAATGACTGGCAAGGCCCTGTTGGACTAATGCTATCATTTCTTTTAGATATTTTAGCTGGTATTTTCCTATAAAGAAGACCTTTCCCTCACTATGTGCAGATCAACTACAGTTACTCTTAAAGAAGCAGTGTAAGTGCTTAATTCCTTCCCTTTAGTTACCAATTTTCAGAATCAGAAGTTGGCATAATAGCCACCTCCAACGATGATGGATAAAACCCAAAAACCCAGTGATAAGGGCATTGTTTCTCTGTCTTTGAACTTACTGATTTTTATTTATCTAATGTTTCACAATTGATGATAGCCATCCTTCTATTGGCTGCCCAGCTAACCCACATTTTAGCCCTAACTTTTACCAATTTCCTCTTGTCCTCGTCACTAACTTTCCCCCACCGCCCATAGTGCTGTGCCCCAGGCGGTATGGACGCCCATGCTGTACCTGCAAGCCCTGCAGCCCCTCGCAGGTACTCAGATACAGTTCAGATACTCAAGGCTGAATTAGTCTGTTCATTTCCACGATATTTTCTCCACTCTTCAACGTACAGAACCTAACATGCTGTCTTGTACTTACGTGTTTACCTGGCTGCTCCGGTTACAGACCATGAGATCCTTGAGGTCACAGAATAACAGTGGCAAGCACTGTCTTAATCAAGGAACCCTAGTGGTACAATGGTTAAAGCAATTGGCTGCTAACCAAAACGTCAAGGGTTCAAACCCACCAGTCCCTCTGTGGGAAGAAAAGACCGGGTGATCTGTAAAGAGAGTAGCCTAGGAAACCCTGTGGGGCAGTTCTACTGTGTCCTGTAGGGTCGCTCTGAGAGAGAATTGACTCTATGGCATACAACATGTCAATTATTTTTGTATTCTTGTAGCTTAGTGGTTTACACACAGTAAGTGCTCATTAAGCACTGAATGGGCGAATGGTCCCTAAAAATTCAGGAAGGCCTGGGTGACAAACTAGAGAGTTTAGAAGCTCCCAGGAGCAGAGTTTGGGAATAATTTCAAGTGAAGGAGAAGCATGAACCTAATAAATGGATTAAAGGCAGGAAGCTATTACCTGCAAAAAGCCTCAGGCAAAAAACTTGGTGGCACCAAATTACTCTCACAGCATATTGAAAATCAAGTAGGAAAATGGGAGTGAGCAGGAAAGGAAATGAAGAATGTTGGAAATGTACCATGTATGCTGTGCTTTTGTGATGTTCCAGAGCCCACGAGCTCTTTGGGGTCTGTAATTGAAAACAAGAAAAAGCAAAGCTGATGTGATTCTGGATGACAACATCTCTGGGGATTTTTCTCTTTATATGGATATGTGTACGTAATCTGAGATCTCATAAGAGGTACCTGGGATTTAAATGACTCCAAAAAATGAGGTTAGAACAGAGGTAATCTCTAAAAGCGATACCACTGAAAAGCAAGCCAGACAGAGGATTAAACCTGCAGAATGGAAAAGAGTGAGCAGATCTAGGGGAAAGTTACCCTGAGCTCCAATACTAACTAGTCTCAATTCCAGGTTATGAGGTAAATATGGTCATCAAAGCCCACTGTTGCTTTGCCAAGTGCTGTGGCACCAGATACTTTATGAGAAAATTCAGAACACTGAGGGGGAAGAAAGGTGCAAGACACGGCGTTTGTAACCCAATAATGTTCTGGAGAAGGTTATGATCAGGAGGTAGATGGTCCCTCAGAAGCAAGGTTGTAGGGCCTCAGGATGCCATACGGGAGACTCTTCATCTTCTACCCTGAGGACTCACCTTGCTATCAGTGCCACTTCTGGCTTTGGGAGCATTTATTCCTCCAACCAGCATTTATGTGATAAGGGTCACAGAGCTCCGACATGGTTACCTGTCATTCTTTCAGCAAGAGGTTTTAGCTTTGTCTTACCTTGACTCCCCAGTAAAATTATACCCGACTCCCACTATTTATTCCTGCTAACGTCTCTCTCTCTTTTTTCTTCATAGGCTTTATCACAATTCATGACTATGATGTTATCTCTGTTTTTTTACTCCCCTAGACTATGAACTCTCAAGGATCTTTGTTCACTGCTGGGTCCCATTGCCCACACATAGGAGGTAAAAACAAAAACCCAAACCCACTGCTGTCGAGTTGATTCTGACTCATAGCGACCCTATAGGGCAGAATAGGACTGCCACATAGAGTTTCTAAGGAATGGCTGGTGGATTCGAACTGCCGACTTTTAGTGGAAATGTTAGTCTTATGAACCAGGGCCAAGTAAGATGGCAGGCTGGATAGACCAGGCCATGGAATTGTTACCCCATGGCGGGAAGAGGTGACTCTTCCTATTTAAGTGATAGCACGTGGAGAGTCTTTGAGTGCAGACATGTCAAGCACAGTGCTAAGCACATTTACACATATTATCACCGCAATCCTATTATTATACTTCTTTTCCGGATTAGGTAGAAGAGCCCAAGAGAGTTTAGCCCGAGACTGTATAAATTGTAATTTCTGCAGTTAGGGGTGGCACCAAGTTTTTAACCACTATTCTACACTGCCTCTTAGGCTGGGTTTTGCAGTGTGTGTTGATGTGGCTGGGGTATCATTGTGTCCATTGCATGAGAAATGAGGGAGTCTCTAGGTAGGCTCCCAGTTTTCCAGAGGGTGGCCATCCCTGTGCCTACTTACCAGGTAGAGGAAGGGTGTGTCCATATATGGGTGTGCTTGCAGGGAGGGTATAGGAGTGGACTGCAAGTCCTCTTTGGAATGTGGAGCATGGACCATGGGGTTAGGTGGCCAGCTGCTGGCCCACAGGCTCACAGCACCATAGGCTCCCAGGACATGATGGCCAGTCACTCAGGATCACTGGCTGAGGTAATGGAGTTCTAAAAAGGGAGTCCCAGCTGTGGGCAGGCAGAGTCCTGGCATGAAGTACCCTGGGAGAAGGAGGCCTCTGAAGAGAGGCATTGAGCAGATGGTATGAGAGGGAGGCTGAGTCACAGATGGCACCAGGCTCAACAAAAGGCAGTAACAGCTAATAAATGAGGGCATTTGTTTGTGTACAGGCAACAGAAAGCCTTCCTGATCATAAGCTGTTCTTTGAGCTGCAGCCTCCCACAAAGACAGCCGGCCCTGCCGTTCGTTGCTCTCGTCTCTGAAAAAGAATGATGATGAAAAATCCTTATTAACATTACCACTGGGGTGCATGCTCCTCTTCACAAAAAATTCACCAAACCCTTTACTCCACACAGGGACTGGTGGGGGGGGGGGTGGGGCGGGGAGGTAAAGCAATTAACATTTATTGAGCACCTTTTGCATGCCAGAGTAGGTGACTTTCTTACAGTCATTATTTCTGACAACAAGTTTATGAGGTGGTCATTATTACCTACTTTACAGCTGAGGACACTGAAGCTCTGAAAGTTAAGAAACTTGCTTATGGTTACTCAGCCAAAATTTTATCTGATTAGAGTCTACTGACCCCCAAAACTCCATACTGTCTCTCCTAGAAGAAGAAAAGAAATAATTCTAATTTTAATGAGAGTGATCAAAAACTAAACCCAGTGCCATCGAGTCGATTCCGACTCATAGCAACCATATAGGACAGAGTACAACTGCCCCATAGAGCTTCCATGGAGCACCTGGCGGATTCAAACTGTCGACCCTTTGGTTAGCAGGCATAGCACTTAACCACTACACCCCCAGGGTTTCCATGAGAGTGATATCAATGAGTTAATATGTTTTCAGCTGCAGGTAACAGAAACCCTGACTAATAACATCCAAGGATAAGGGCCGTTACTATTTCTATAATGAGAAATCTGGTGGTAGTTGATCCCGTGGTTGGTTTAGCTGCTCAATTATTTTATCATGCCCCCAGGCTCTTTTCATTCTTGTCATCCTTCTCCAACAACTTCAGCATGAACCCAGTGAAGACTTTTTGCCCTTGAACTTGTCTCATGGTCTCAAGATGCTGCTTCAGCTTCAGGTACCATATCCAGAAGACAGTGCCCAAAACTGGGAAGGAGGGAAAAGGAAGAGTTCTCTTTGTACAACCCTCTCTTTATGGGGAAGGAAAAGATTTTCCTGAAGTCTTCTAGTGGACTTTCTTTTTATATCTTATTGGCCAGAAATGAGACTCACATATACATCCCTCCTTAGACTAATTCCTGGCAGGAGGGAATGTTACTGCAATGATTCGCTTAGACTGACCAGGATTAGATCCCACAGGTTGGCTCACTGCCTGCAAAGTAGAATGGAAAATGGTGTTGGGTAGGCAACCAATAAGGTTTGCCACATGATAATAAAGCTATGAGGCTTTTTGACTGCCCTAGTTACCTACAGAACTGAATGCCTTGAAGAATTGAGGATCTTTACTATGAATTCATTGACTTATGCTTATTTAGTAATTTCTCTGATCTCAGGCCTGAGTAGGTCTAAGGACTACAGGATACAGACCCTGCCTTACTGTATAGTCTAAACAGGGAGGGAGTACATATATAAGTGAAGAGTTAAATAAAATCATGAAACAAGAATTTAAGCCAGCATAGGTCAAGTGGCCTCCAAATCAGAGGGCATTTCAGCAGATTTTCTTGGAAGTCTTTTTTAAGTTTCTTCGTCCTATTCATGACAGAATGGAATTACTTTAAACTCTTTTCAATAAGCAGGATTTATTTTATACTATCTGTTGGTTTTATTTCCTTCCAAAGAAAATACATATATACTTCAATGATTTGGGGGCTATTTTGGCCAGGGAAATGATTTTTCTGGTATTACATACAATATGGCTGGCCCCCTAAAAGACATACTGGGTGCTTTTTTTTTTTAGTAAGAGATCTGAACCAGCAATGAATTTTAAGTATCAGTTTTTGTGGCTTTATCTCGTATGGTTGACTTTTTATGATTTTTTTTTTTTTTGGCTTTTGGGGGGCCCCCTGTGAATCCAATCACTACTGAAATGAAACAGTGGCACCTTACATTCAAATTAAGCACACATTCATTTTAACAGTTAAATTTGAAGCATTTGAATAATGCATAGCAAAATGCCAGAGCAGCAGCCAAAAGTTTAATTTGGCCCCTGATTAAAGGCAATCTTCTCAATCTGGCCCCAATTCCTAGAGTAACCCATGAGCAGATTAAACACAAACACACACTTTGCTGATAATTGTGTGTTGATTCTATAATAAATTGGTTAGGAGTAGTCATTACCTTTTGAAACCAAAAATCCCTAATTGCTGATCCAGAATATGGGCTTTCATTTTCTAGACATCAAGCTTGAGAACTTGCCCCATACCCCGTAACTTTGTTAAAATCACCATTTGGGAGACCTTCTTTTTATCTTTGGATTTTGTTACATGATCCTCCCAGAAAAGTTTATGTTATTTATTCCAGCCTCTTGGTTGGGGGTGGGAGTAGGGAGGGTGTGCCCCTCCCAGCATGGCATGGGCCATCCATTTCTTAGGCTCTCTCTTCGGGGGCTGTTCTAATTAGAGGTGGTGCAGGGGTTAAAGCACTTGGCTGCTAACTGAAAGGTTGGAGATTCGAAACCACCAGTGGCTCTGCAACAGAAAGATGTGGCAGCCTGCTTCGGTAAAGATTTAGAGCTTTGGAAGCCCCATGGGGCGGCTCTACTCTGTTCTATAGGGTTGCTATGAGTCAAAATTCACTCGATGGCAGTGGTGTTTTTTTTTTTTTTTTTTCATGGTAAGTGTATTGCTGCTTTACGCCACCCTGTTGTGTATTTAAAATGCTCCTTGGCCCTAGCTGAGCTGGAGCATCACTGACCCAAGCCAATCTGAAAAGAGAAGGCTCTGCCGAACAGTCATCCATGAGCAGTTCTCTGTCCCTGAGTACTCCTGTGGCTTCTGGGTCAACAAACAATTGAGGAAAATTTTGTGGCTCTCTTGGCTAGAAAAGAAGGGTAAAATGCAGCTTTCAGAACGTGCTCCCCTTATAGCTGGCTTGAGATCTGCATTGGAAAGTCCTGGCCTTCGCATCCACTACTGAAACTCCAGCTGGAACCAAGAAAAAGCCGTGGGTGTGAACTCTGATCTTGACCAGGCTTTGAGTTTTGGTGGTGACAACAAATGTTCCGGACTGGTTGCCTGTTAAATGTTTACCACAGTTAGGTCTGAGGCCCAGAGACTAAGGGGAAAGGAGTATAACAGGGGTGTGGCAGCTAAGACTTGGGATCAGGTATATCTGGGTTTATAGTCAAACTCTGGAAGTTACTAGCTGGGGTGTGCGAGACTGACATAGAGAAGAAACAGGGAATGAGCCCCTAGTCAAGGAACCCTGCAACACCTGTAACTTGCAACTTACTTACAATACTATGTGTTTGGCTAATGCAAAACCCCCATCCTGGAATGTGCGATGAGGAAGGAAGAATGTACTCCCTTGTAAGCTCTTCTTCAGAAGGAGCGACCTGATCTGGTTCCTGGGGCATGCACAGAACATCCACCTCTGGCTGCTACATGACCTTCCACCAGGGGCAGCAGAGGGCCACAGTCACAGCTGGGGAATCGAACTCAAAGAGTGAGAGACTGTACCCCATAATAAGTCCTGCTATGAATCCCAGAAGCCTCCGGGGCAGGAGCCTTCTTAAAGCCATCTTAGAAAGCTGCTCCGTGCACACTGTAGTTAACGTATCCCCGCCCAGACAGGCCACTAGCCAGAAAGCCCCACCTATACCTATGAATAAACATAAATCTTTTCCCACTCAAAAACCTTTAAAAACCCACTCAAATCCATTGTTCTGGGAGACGGGTAAGCGTTGCCTAGGCCCTCCTCATCTCTGCTTGCAAGCCTCTTCAATAAAACTTTGCTCATGTGGAAAATTCTTCATGCCCTACCTGTTCATTCTTGACCAATGAGAGGCAAGAACCTTATTTAATTAAAGGTGTAGAGGCTCTGGCAACAAGACCTTGGCAAGTGTTTTAGCTCCTCTATGCTAAATATGGTTTTGCTAACCAAAAGGTCGGTGGTTCAAAACAAACAACCACTCCTTGGAAACCCTGTGGGGCAGTTCTATTCTGTCCTATAGGGTCTCTATGAGTTGGAATCGACTCTACAGCAATGAGTTTTTTGGGGGGAGCTAAATATAAGAGACAAAAATATTGAGTTAGGTGAAAGTAATACAAGACTCAAATTAGCATAATAAATAAAACCAAAACTACTATTGTGTATAACTGAAAAGTCCAGAGGCAATCTGAGTTTCAAGCAGGGCTTGATTTGGGGGCTCAAATGATATCTGTCTCCACCTCTCAGCTTCTTTTTCCCCTATATTAGTTCTAAGGCAGGTTTTATTCTTCTGTTAGTAAGATGACTGTTCAGTGTTCTAGGCCCACAAATCTTATCCTTTCAGCAACCCTAGTTAACAACAACAACAACAACAAATGTATTTTTTTCCCTGTCAGTTAAAAAAAACCCCAGAGTCCTAGGATTGACTCTCTTGGTTCATTAGGTCATTACCCATCCTTGAATCATAAGCTAAATCCCTTTTACTGCCCTGCCCTGGAGTCAAGAATTGGGGCAGCCCCACCCAACCTGCAAGGGCTGAGAAGAGGGAAAACCAAAACAAAACCAAACCCAGTGCCGTTGAGCTGATTCTGACTCATAGCAAGCCCATGGGACAGAGTAGAACTGCCCCATAGAGCTTCCAAGCCTGTAAATCTTTACCGTGGAGCGACCTGTGGGTTTGAACCAGCAACCTCTCAATTAGCAGTTGAGTGCTTTAACCACTTTGCCACCAGGGCTCCTGAAGGGAAGAGAAGAGTTTTTCCAAAGTCATGGTGCTAGTACCAGAGGAAAGGGGATGGATACTGGGCAGGCAAAAACAATAGAGGCCATTTCCAGGTCAACAACTTCCAGGTCATTCTTGTTCATACAGAAATGGGAGAGGCCAGGGAAAATGTGCTGTTATTTATAAGAATCTAGGCTGGGGGCTCGACATCAAGTGCCAACAATAACCCACACTGCTTTTCTTCACAGTATGACAATCTTTATACTATAGATGTATGGTGCAGCCTGAATGCGAGAGTCAACCTGTGCTGCTTTAAATTCCTAAGGCATCAAACTTATTTACAATTTCTCCTTTATCTTTTCCTCCTCCTCCTCTTCCTTTTTCTCTGAAAGTTTTGGTATTTTTCCTGTATTTTCTGGTGTGCTTCTTGGCCACAGATAATCCAAACTGTGGGCATGTCAGGCTGCAAAGTCAAACAAGTGAACTACTCTCAGCCAATATTGACAGATGAAAAGGGTGTCTTCAGGGGCAGGTAGGCAGGGTCTTTCACTGGAAGCTATTTTGAGCCAGGTGATATAGGCTGATGCCTCAGAGAATCTGGAGAAAGAATTTTTTCCTGGGAGCCATCAGGGTTTTTGATAACCTTCAAAGAGGTTTAGCAGTTTTTCATTCCCCTCTTTCCCAGGCCAGTACCCTGCCCTTTGTCCCTCCTTACTGCATCCAGAGTACCCACCAAACTCTAGGCTTAACCTTATGTAGCTCTTCCTGTCTTCTCTACACAGTGGGCCTGTTCCTTTGGGGGTAAGCCCTCACAGGTCACATCTCGGGAATATGGGTGATAGAGGGACATGTGGATGGGTGTCTTCCAAAACTGTACAGTGCCAAATGAAGGATGGACATCAGACTGGCCACACAGGTGAAGAGAAGGCATGTGGCTTTACCCAGTATGTGGAGGCTAACCACTTATTGACACTATTGACCACCACTTGTCTGTTAGTTTGTCATACTGTGGTGACTTGTATGTTGCTGTGATGCTGAAAGCTATGCCACAGGTATTTCAAATACCACAATGGACAGGTTTCAGCAGAGCTTCCAGACTAAGACAAACTAGAAAGAAGGATCTGGCAGTTTATTTCTGAAAAAATGGCCAGTGAAAAACTTATGAATAGCAGCAAAATATTGTCTGATATAATGCCAGAAGATGAGCCCTTCAGGTTGGAAGGAACTCAAAATATAAGGGGAAGAGCTGCCTTCTCAAAGTACAGTCAACTTTAATGATGTGGGTGGAGTAAAGCTTTCGGGGCCTTCATCTACTGATACGGTACGACTCAACATTAGAAGAAACAGCTGCAAATATCCATTAATAATCGGAATGTGAAATGTGTGAAGTATGAATCTAGGAAAACTGGAAGTGGTCAAAAATGAAATGGAACACATTAAGATTGATATCCTAGGCATTAGTGAGCTGAAATAGACTGGTATTGGCCATTTTGAATGAAACAATTATGGTCCACTGCAACAAGAATGACTAATTGAAGATGAATGGCATCACATTCATAGCCAAAAAGAATATTTTCAAGGTCTATCCTGAAGTACAACACTGTCACTGATAGGGTAATATCCATGTACCTACAAGAAAGATCAGTTAATATGGCCATTATTCAAATTTACACATCAACTGCTAATGCCAAAGATGAGGAAATTGAAAATTTTTACCAGCTCTGCAGTCTGAAATTGATTGGACATGCAATCAGGATGCATTGATAATTACTAGTGATCAGAATGCAAAAGTTGGAAACAAGAAGGATAGATAGTTGAAAAATATGACCTTGATGATAGAAATGACACTGGAAATCACATGATAGAATTTTGCAAGACCAACGGCTTCTTCATTGCAAATACCTTTTTTCAACAACATAAATGGTGACTATACATGTGGACTTCGCTGGATGGAATACACAGCAGTCAAATTGACTACATCTGTGGAAAGAGACGAAGGAAAAGCTCAGTGTCATCAGTCAGAACAGGGCCGAGGCCAACTGTAGAACAGACCATCAGTTGTTCATATGCAAGTTCAAGTTGAAGATGAAGAAAATTAGAACAAATCCATGAGAGCCAAAGTAAGACCTTGAGTATATCCCACCTGAATTTAGACATCATCTCAAGAATAGATTTGACCCATTGAACTCTAATGACTGAAAACCAGACAAGTTGTGGAATGGCATCAAGGACATCATATATAAAGAAACCAAAGGTCATTAAAAAGACAGGAAAGAAAGAAAAGACCAAAATGGATGTTAGAAGAGACTCTGAAACTTGTTCTGAAATGTCAAATAGCTAAAGCAAATGGAAGAAACAATGAAATAAAAGAGCTGAACAGAAGATTTCAAAGGGTGGTTCAAGTAAACAAAGCAAACTATTATAATGACGTGTACAGAGGCCAGAAGTTAGAAAACCAAAAGGGAAAAACACACTCGGCATGTCTCAAGCTAAAAGAACTGAAGGAAAAATTGAAGCATTGAGTTGCAATATTGAAGGATTCTAAGGGTAAAATATTGAACGACACAGGAAGCATCAAAAGAAGATTGAAGGGATATACGGAGTCACTATACCAAAAAGAATTGGTCAACATTCAACCATTTCAGGAGGTAGCATATGATCAAGAACCAATAGTACTGAAGAAAGAAGTCCAAGCTTCACTGAAGGCATTGGTGAAAAACAAGGCTCCAGGAATTGATGGAATATCAATTGAGATGTTTCAATAAATGAAGAGAGCACTGGAAGTACTCACTCGTCTATGCCAAGAAGTTTGGAAGACAGCTGCCTGGCCAACCACCTAGAACAGTTCTGTATTTATGCCCATTCCAAAGAAAGGTGATCTAACAGAATTCAAAAATTATCTAACAATATCATTAATATTACACACAATTAAATTTTGCTGAAAATAATTCAAAAGTGGTTACAGCAGTACATTGACAGGGAACTGCCAAAAATTCAAGCTGGATTCAGAAGAAGACCTGGAAAGAGGGACATCATTGCTGATGTCAAGTGGCTCTTTGCTGAGGGCAGAGAATACCAGAAAGGTGATTACCTGTTTGGTGAAGGGTAAGACAGTACACAATACTGGGGAAACCAGCATAACCTGTACAAGGCGAGGCCATGGTAGCTCCGTAGACACATCCAAACTCCCTGAGGGACCAAATTGCTGGGCTGATGGGTGTGGGGACCATGGTCTCTGGGAACATCTAGTTCAATTGGCATAACAGAGTTTATAAAGAAAACATTCTACATTCTACTTTGGTGAATAGTGTCTGGGGTCTTAAAAGCCTGTGAGCGCCCATCTAGGATACTCCATTTGTCTCACCCCTTCAGCAACAAGGAATAACGAAGAAAACTAAAGATACGAGGGAAAGATTAGTCCAAAAGACTAATGGACCACACCTACCGCGGCCTCTACCAGACTGAGTCCAGTACAACTAGATGGTGCCCGGCTACCAGCACTGACTGCTCTGACAGGCATCACAATAGAGGGTCCCAGACAGAGCTGGAGAAAAATGTAGAACAAAATTCTAACTCAAAAAGAAAGACCAGACTTGCTGGCCTGACAGATTGGAGAAACCCTGAGAGTATGGCCCTTTCAGCTCAGTAATGAGGCCACTCCTGAGGTTCACCATTCAGCCAAAGATGGAACAGGCCCATGGAACAAAACAAGACTAAAGGAGTGCAGCAGCTCTGGGGCAGGGACTGGAAGGCAGGAAGGCACAGGAAAGCTGTTAATAAATAGGGAGCCCAGGCGTGAGAAGGGAGAGTGTTGACATGTCATGTGGTTGTTAAACAATGTCATAGAAAAATGTGTGTACTAATTTTTTGATGAGAAACTAGTTTGTTCTGTAAACCTTCATCTAAAGTTCAATTAAAAAAAGAAAAAAAAAGATATTTACCTGTGTTTTATTGACTATGCAAAGGCATTCCACTATGTAGATCGTAACAAATTATGGATAACATTGTGAAGAATGGGAATTCCAGAACACTTAATTGTGCTCATGTGGAACTTGTGCATAGACAAAGAAGCATTTGTTTGAACAGAACAAGGGGATACTGTGGAGTTTAAAATCAGGAAAGTTGTGCATCAGGAGTGTATCCTTTCACTTATTCAATCTGCATGCTGAGCAAATAATCTGAGAAGCTGGACTATATGAAGAAGGCAGCATCAGGATTGGAGGGAGACTCATTAACAACCTGTGATGTGCAGATGACACAACCTAGCTTGCTGAAAGGGAAGAGGACTTGAAGCACTTAATGATGAAGATCAAAGACTACAGCTTTAGGTGTGGATTACACCTCAGCATAAAAAAAGCAAAAATCCTTACAACTGGACCAATAAGCAACTTCATGATAAATGGAGAACAGATTGAATTTGTCAAGGATTTCATTTTACTTGTATCTACAATCAATGCCCATGGAAGCAGCAGTTAAGAAATCAAATGATGTATTGCTTTGGGCAAATCTGCTGCAAAAAGACCTCTTTAAAGTGTTAAAGAGCAAAGATGTCACTTTGAGAACTAAGGTGCACTTGACCCAAGCCCGGGTATATTCAGTTGCCTCATATGCATGCGAAAGTTGGACGATGAATAACAAAGACAGAAGAAGAGTTGTGCCTTGAATTATGGTGTTGATGAAGAATACTGACAGACCATGGGCTGTATGTTGGAATCAAAGAATAAAAAAATCTGTCTTGGAAGAAGTACAGAGGATTGTGAGACTTCACCTTCTGTATTTTGAACACGTTATTAGGAGGGGCCAGTCCCTGAAGAAGGACATCATACTTGGTAAAGTAGAGGGTCAGTAGAAAAAGAGGAAAGTCCTTCGATGAGATGAAATGACTCAATGGCTTAACAAATGGGCTGAAACATAGCAAATATTGTGAGGATGATGCAGGACCAGGCAGTGTTTCATTCTGATGTACATAGGGTCACTGTGTCAGAATCAGCTTGACAGTACCTAACGACAACAATAAAGTCCCTGAGGCTCAGAGAGAGCAGAATTTACCCAAGGACATAGAACAAGACAGAATTAGAATGAATTCATAACAAGGTGAAAAAGATGCTTCGTGAGAGACAAATTTCATGATGTTCTTCATATGAGAAGAACATCAGTCAGAGAAAGAGATGAATTATACTTAGTGGTGGTGGTGGTGGGCTCTGTGTGCTCCTCTCTGGGTTGCAGTGAGAAGGGGGATGAGAGAGAACTAAAGACAATTTTAGTCTTTGATACCAGAGGTGGGACTAAGAGAAGAGGAGAGCCCCAGCAGCATGGCCTAGAAGGGGCATGGGCTAGTTATGTAGGGAAGGTAATCTCACCCGGGAGTCTAAGTGGTGGGCATGGCACCTTGACAGGAAAGACTTCTTCCCTGGACAATCAGAAGGAGATCAAAGGAGATGACCAGGGCGTGAAAGAAGAAGGAAACCTTCACCCTGAGGGTGAGGGTTGAGAGAGGAAGGGAACAGAGACCACCCACAAAGGGGGGCCTTTCTTGTCCAAAGGCAAGAGACCCTGAAGACTGTGCAGAGTGATCTCAGACGTTTGAATGCCTCAAATTCCCTCATGCAGTTCTTGGGTGGTACAGTTAGTGCACATGGCTGCTAATTGAAGGGTCGAAGTTTGAATCCACCCAGAGAGACTCCCTGGAAGGAAGGCCTGACTATTTACTTCTGAAAAAATGAGCCATTCTGCTCCAAACAAACAAACAAAACCCTGTAAAGCACAGTTTCTACTCTGACACACATGAGGTCGCCATGAGTCAGAATTAACTAGACAACAACTGGTTTAATTCCCTCATCTATTTTTAGTTATGGTCAAGCCAGGGCTTCCAATCAGTTCATTCTCATTTGAACCCCTGCTGAGAGTTTGCATTCCACCCCAGATATACTGAATCAGAATCTACATTTTAACAAGATCCCCAGGTGATTCTTAGGTATAATAAGTTTTGAAAACCACTGCTCTACTAGTAGTTCTCAGAATTGGTCCCTAACCAGCATTAGCATTGCCCGGGAACTTGTTAGAAACACAAATTCTCAGCAGGGGTTCAAACCAAATGAACTGGTTCAAAGCCCCGGGTCAAGCTTAGCTCTGTACCTGAGCTGGATGTATGATAACAGGTGTGGGAGGGCAAGGTAGGGCAATAAAAGGGTACTGAAGAATGACTGGCCACCGTGGAAGCCCAAGACTCAGGACAGAGGCCTTGGCAGCAAAATCTTCTCCTCCCCTTACAGTAAGGTAGTGGTGGCTAGGAGAAGGTCCCTGGGTAGCTAGGTAACTGTAGCCCCCTTCAGCCCATTGTGGGTGCTCAGCTTGCCTCACGGGAAAGGCAGGGGTCCTGTCCTGTTTCCTCCCAGGCCTGAGGGCTATTGTTTGGTTCTCTCCCCCACCCACTCACCTCCACACTTCCAAACAATAAAGCACTCTTTAAAGTTCTCTAGCTCAATCTAGAGGAAGTATTTGTTCTCTCAAGCTTTTTTCCAATTTCCATAGCACAGAAAAAAAAAAAAAGTCCAAAACTAAAAGTAAAATCATTTTAAACAACTAGGGTTTTTTTTTTTTTTTCCAGGGGGGGAGGGTGTGTGGGTGGGGCTGGGGGAGGGGAAAGCAGGCAGAGGTGTTCTTCCTCACTGGAGAATCTAAATCAATGAAAAACACAAGAAAAACTGGCTCCCAAGATGACACTGAAGAAGCCTCAACCCGGAATAAACTGTGCAAGCTGCATTTTCAGCTCGAAAAATGAGGGCTTTATAATGGAAATGCTGGCAGCTTCTCACTCTGCGATGCTGTTTATTTGAAGACGGACAGTTTTTTCAGGACGAAGCCCGTGGGCCGGCACCTTTTATGGAGTGTGGTCTTGGCAGCGCCGGATCCCCCTCTGTCTCCTGTGTGAGCCGCTCCTTTTCATGGAGCCCTGGCTCTTAGCTCCATCGCTCAAGGGCTGTTACTGCAGATCAGTCCTGGGCATCTGCCATTCACTCTGCCTTTGAAAGAAGACACTGCTGCTTTCCACCTGCCTCTCTTCAGTGGAGAATTTTCTTTCTGTCTGCCTGCTTGACAGTGGGGGGCGGAGGGGGGGTGCAGCTGTGGGTGGGAAGGGTAAGGGGCTACTAGGGGCTGAGGTGAAGGGAGAAGCCATAGAAGGCGCCCGGGGGCCTTGTCTACTGGGCCCATTCATGTCCATCCTCCAGTGGCTGTTTTCTGTAGGCTGACAACTGAGCTCCTTCTCCCCTTCTCCCAGCTGTCCTTGTTACCTAAAGAGAAGCTATACTTGGCTATGTGAGGATGGCAGAATACCTTTGGAGTTGAGGCAGGGGATGGTGGGGAGGGGCAGAGAGGCAAGGACAGTATGGCATAGTGATTAGTAACACTGGCTTAGCAACAAGACGGATATGAATTTGAATCTTGGCTCTGGTTCTTACTGGCTGTGTGGATTGAGCAAGTAGCTTGACTTCACTGAGGGTCCGTTTCACAAGTGGTTAAGCATTTGACTGTTAGCCAAAAGGCTGCAGTTCAAACCCACCCAGAGGCACCTTGGAAGACAGGCCTGGCAATCTTCTTCCGAAAGGTCACAGCCTTGAAACCCTTTGAAGCAGTTCTACTCTGTATGCATGGAGTTGCTATGAGTCAGAATCGACTCGAGGCCAACCACTGCCACCAACAACAGTATAGAAATAATAATATGTAGCCCAGCTAAATGCTCAGGCCCTCTGGTGCCCCAGAAAATACTATGTGATTTTGAAATGAATGCCTTGGACTTAGACCTG